>NC_064927.1:236636262-237886262 GCF_023897955.1 Schistocerca gregaria
GGTCTTTACCTAAACGGTGAGACTTGTGTCCTTTGCCAGTCTGCCACTTAGAGCCTGTGCCAGTCACCATCTGAATCGTCAGAGGCATTGCTTCTAACATCACACACTCAATGAGTGATGCATGGGTTTACTTATTTGTTTTGAGTTGGCTGTCTAAACATTTGACACATTCCGTCACACATAGTTGTGCACAGAGTCTAATTGGTTTGGCAGACCAGCAAACGCGTCCACATGCACACTGGAATCTACCGGGGTTTCAGAGGCTCATAGGGAAGTACCTGCGTTCCAAATTAGCCAAATGCGATACCGCTTATTTGCATTTTTTCTGGTGCGTTCCATTAATAACAGATTGCTGCTATCCATGACTCCAGTCGCTAAGTGGATCGTAGTGTGCTGCCCTGACCTGCAGACGGGTAAAGTATTCGCTTCTACGACGTAGGGCTCCAATATATGCTTCGCAGCACCCTGTTCTTTGGAAATATATTTTTCTTATGGAATAGTAGAGTATAGATGCTTGATAGCATACTTGTAGACGGGTAAAGTATTCGCTTCTACGACGTAGAGCTCCAATATATGCTTCGCAGCACCCTGTTCTTTGGAAATATATTTTTCTTATGGAATAGTAGAGTATAGATGATTGATAGTAGCGTAGTTTTTGGGCCATGCCACGGATTCACATGTATGAAGTCAGGTAAAGCGGTTACTTCTGGTTAGTGTCGTGTATTGATCACTTTTTTCACCATCGACCGCGTATCACTGAAAGCCGTTTCTTTAGCCATCTTTTCATCTATAGTTATTTAGATCACAACTCCTCCAAGTGTTCTGATTAACATTACCTTTGCCATTTTCGTTTAAGTCTCGATTACGATTGAAAGTAGGAAGTTTGAATATCTGCGTGCAGTAATAGCGGTCTGAAGACTGGAATTAATGAGATGCCGTAGCTGGTTGTCTAACAAAAGTAATTTCCCAAAACGCTCGGCTGTTTGGCGATTTTCCTATGTAAAAAATTTAAATTGCGTACTTATTGACCCCAATGGTGCTCAATGCAAAAACGATGAATAGATTTTAATGTGTTGTAAATAAAAATGTGAGGAATATCAATGGATATAACTGAACAGGTGGGAGAGATCATGAATTTGGAAAACAATAGTTTTGAAAATGGGGCAGAATGCTTGGAAAATGCAACAGGTCTGCTAAAAAGACTGCTTACATTACGCTGAATCCCACTGTTCTGGAGTATTGCTGTGCAGTATGGGTCCACATAAGAGGTTCAAGGAGGGTGGCTTGTTCTGTATTATCGTGAAATAGGGGAGAGAGTGACACAGACATGATACACGAATTGGAATGGGTATCAGCAAAGCAAAGGCGTTTTTCGCTGACGCTGGATTGTCTCATGAAATTTCAATCACCTACTTTCTCCCTAGAGCGCAAAATATTTTGTTGGCAGCCACCTACGTACGTAGGGAGAAATTATAAACACAACAAAATAAGAGAAATAGCGTTCGTTTTCCCGCATGATGCTCGAGGGTGGAGCAGTAAAGAAATAGTTTGACGTTGGCTAGTTGAACCGCCTGCCAGGCACTTAATTGTGACTTGCAGAGTAATCTTATAGATGTGGGTGTAGATGTAGACATCGAAGATTCAATGAGGAAATAAAAGAAAGGTTCCAGAGTGGGATTAAAACTCAAGGTGAAATGATAAGATTCACTGATAACATTGCTGTCCTTAGCGAAAGTGAAGACGAATTACAGGGTCTGTTGAATGGCATGAAGAGTATAATGAGTAGAGAATATGGATTGAGAGTAAATCGAAGAAACACAAAAGTAACGAGAAGTAGCAGAAATGAGAGTAGCGAGAAACTGGTGATCATGAAGCAGATGAAGTTGAGGACTTCTGCTACCTAGGCAGCAAAATAACCCTTCATGGACGGTGCGAGGACGCAAAAAGAAGATTGGCACTGGCCAAGAGAAGTCTACTAGTGCCTTACATTGGTCTGAATTTGAGGAGGAAATTTCTGAGAACCTACGTCTAGAGCACAGCATTGTTGTACGGCAAACCTGAACAGACGGGAATCGAAGCATTTGAGATGTGTTGTTACAGAAGAATGTTGAAAATCAGGTGGACAGAAAAGGTGAGGAATGTGGAGGTTCTCCGTAGAATCGGAGAGGAAAGGTGTTTATGGAAAAACACTGACAAGAACAGGATGCAAGGACATTTGTTAAGACTAGTGGGAGCTGTGGAGGCTAAAAACTGTAGAGGAATACAGAGACTTGAATACGTCCAGAAAACAATTGAGAAAATAGGTTGCAATGCTACTCCGAGATGAAAAGGCTATCACCGGAGAGGAATTGTGGCGAGCCGCATCAGACCAGTCAGAAGACTTTGATGTCCAGTTTTAACACAAATGAGCTGCTTCTCTGACTGTACTCCGTAGGATATAACACAAAACAACTGCATTATCACCAAGCTGTGTATGTGTCTGGTGACACTGTTGCACAGGTCGTTTGTGTATAGTGAGAACAAGAGCAGTCCCGCCACCCTTCTATGGTCATTCCCGAAGTTACTCCCTTTTCTTTCTTGATGAGCACTCGCTGTTAATATCCCATCATCATACCCAGTTCCGTCTTCAAGTGCGGGGACATTCTAAAGCTCTCCGCTGTATGGTGGCAGATGTGCCGGAAGTAAAGAAGAGCCATTCAGATGTTTAATGACAATAGTGACTGTGGACACGTTAATGTTCGCCGAAACGCTATAAACAACCGCGACGTAACCTGTAATAGTGTGGGTATTGCACGTTTCATCTCACCCTTCAAACTCCAGCGTTAAAGTTAATTTACTGGTGACAACAGCACTCACTTCTGATACACGGAGCGACGAGCTGCAATGGTTGAGACTCTGGAATCGTACACGGGAGAAATGGAGTACGCGCGCACACACACACACACACACACACACACAGATATATATATATATATATATATATATATATATATATATATATATATATATATATATATAGTTTTCAAATTTATAATGACTTTTCGATCACCAGGTATATATACCTGCTGATCGAAAAGTCATTATAAATTTGAAAACTGAATAAATCACGGAATAATCTAGATAGAGAGGTACAAATTGACACACATGCATAGAATGACATGGGGTTTTATTAGAACCAAAAAAAAACGTTCAAAAAATGTCCGACAGATGGTCTTCATCTGGTCAGAATAGCAATAATTAGCATAACAAAGTAAGACAAAGCAAAGATGATGTTCTTTACGGGAAATGCTCAATATGTCCACCATCATTCCTCAACAATAGCTGTAGTCGAGGAATAATGTTGTGAACATCACTGTAAAGCATGTCCGCAGTTATGGTGAGGCATTGGCGTCGGATTTTGTCTTTCAGCATCCCTAGAGATGTCGGTCTATCACGATACACTTGCGACTTCAGGTAACCCCAAAGCCAATAATCGCTCGGACTGAGGTCTGGAGACCTCGGAGGCCAAGCATGACGAAAGTGGCGGCTGAGCACACGATCATTACCTAACGACGTGCGCAAGAGATCTTTCACGCGTCTAGCAATACTTTGTTTTATTTTTGGTTCTAATAAAACCCTATGTCATTCCAAACATGTGTGTCACTTTTTACCTCTCTATCTACATTATTCCATGGTTTATTAAGTTTTTAAATTTATACTGACTTTTTGATCACCATATATTTCTGGCCCTTGAATATCCATTGGCACGTGAAACCCACCTGTATGCTGCGAGGATAGGATAATGCAGAATTTCGTAACTTCTAATTGTAAACCCCATTCGAAACGTATTCCTCCGAGATATCGAACAGGAGACTACTCGACGCGCCATCCTGGCCGTGTAGCGTATTAAGCGGATCCTAACAGGCAGTACATTGAGACCAGAGCTCACGTATTGCGCAGACGTAGAACAGATAGCGGCTCTGCAAATATTGTAATATTTGCGCAGTGCTTATTGCCAGCACATCTACTTGCCATTTGGAGAACAGACGTGCAAGTGGATAATGATTTTTGCAACAGCAGAAAAAATTGAAATGATCCTGATTTACAGAGAATGTAGGAGAAATGTTTGATGCTGCTGTTGCCTTTTACGCCGAGCGTTTCCCAAAGGAAGCTAACTCTCAAAAATGGTTCAAATGGCTCTGAGCACTATGGGGCTCAACTTCTGAGGTCAATAGTCCCCTAGAACGTAGCACTAGTTAAACATAACTAACCTAAGGACATCACACACATCCACGCCCGAGGCAGGATTCGAACCTGCGGCCGTAGCGGTCTCGCGGTTGCAGACTGCGGCGCCTAGAACTGCACGGCCACTTCGGCCGGCAGCTAACTCTCTTTTGGTCTTTTACAAAATTCTGAACGCCTTTATGTCTGATGGTGGCGTACAGATCGGCAAAAATAAAGAAGCAAACTTTTTACTGGATGATGATGATGATGTTTGGTTTGTGGGGCGCTCAACTGCGCGGTTATCAGCACCCGTAAAAATTCCCTATCTTTGCTCAGTCCAATCTCGCCACTTTCGTGAATGATGATGAAATGATGACAACACAAACATCCAATCATCTCGAGGCAGGTGAAAATCCCTGACCCCGCCGGAAATCGAACCCGGGACCCCGTGCTCGGGAAGCGAGAACGCGACCACGAGCAGCGAATGTGTTTTACAGGAGAAGCTAATGAAATAGTGTATTAGCGGCAGTGCACTACAACCCAGGGGTAAGCACCCGGCAATTACACCGCGATTCCAGTATGTCCGTAGGTAGTATTATCACAATACTGAATTGTCATACGTATCATCCGTACCGCGTGATATTGCATCGAGAACTTTATGACGCCGTTCCATAACCGGGTAGTGTTTTGTGAATGGACACGTCAACAAATGCAGACGACACGCGGTTCTAGGCGCGCAGTCCGGAACCGTGCGACTGCTACGGTCGCAGGTTCGAATCCTGCCTCGGGCATGGTTGTGAGTGATGTCCTTATGTTAGTTAGGTTTAAGTAGTTCTAAGTTCTAGGGGACTGATGACCACAGAAGTTGAGTCCCATAGTGCTCAGAGCCATTTGAACCATTTTTGAACCACCCACGTTCTTTGCCGAGATACTATTTTCCGATGGGTCTACATTCGCAAACCGTGGTAGTGTTGACCGGCATTACAAGCATTACTGGAGTGAAGACAATCCCCTCTGGCTACGGCAAGATGACCGTCAACGTCCTTGGTCGGTTATCTTATGGTGTGGCGTCATGGGGAACAAGTTCATTGGTCCCTATTTTATCACCGGCATGTTGAATGGACGCAAATATCGAATGTTTTTGGAACAGATATTACCAGTACCACTGCAGGATTTTGCCCTGGATTTTGGTTTCTGTATGACGGTTGCCCAGCGCATTACGCAATATAAGTACGGAAGGTATTACAGGGTGGATCGGCAGGGCTGGCCCTATTAATTGGCGTGCTAGGTCGCCGGATTTGACATGGCCGGATTTGACATGACCCTATTTGACGTCGCCGGATTCGACATGGCTGGATTTGTCGTCGCCAGATATCTTTCTGTGGGGATATTTAAAAGACACGGCATACTAGTAAGTGCCAACGGGCCGTAAATACATTATAAACGCCTGGGCTGACATTCCCACAGATATGCTTCCGTCCTGTGTACGGTTATTTCAAAAGTGGATCACTAAATGTATTGAAATTGGCGGTATTATGTGTGAACACATGCTCTAGTTGGAAAAATAGAGCAGCGTTCGCCTAAAGCCACTGCCACAGTGACCCGTCGAGTTGTCCCCTGTTCGATATGTCGGGGGAATACAACGTTGCGAATGAGGTTTCAAATTGGAAGTTTTGAAATACTGGACTGTCCTGCCCTCGCAGCGTGGAGATGGAGTCCCGCGTACCATTGGATATTCAAGGATCATTGAATAGCTTGCCGTAAATTACGATGATGTACCCATTACTATTCCTCTGATTACAGCGCCATCTGTGGCGAAACGAAGAAAATGCCCCAGACAAGCCGTAGGTAGATTTTGTCGTAGAATCGTAATCTGAAGTATAAAAATGGGCTTCCCATTGAAGATTTCAAAGCCTCTCCCCCTCCTACACACACACACACACACACACACACACACACACACACACACACACACACACACACTCGGGCGCTTGCGCGGGGTGGGGTAGCCGACATAAAAAGAAAACTGGAATTATAACTTTTATATCAACCAACAAAGACTACCACCTATTTCATTCCTCGACGTTATTCAACGTAGCTAGCGCTCCATACGTAATGCCCTTCTTCGTTTTACAGGTTGCACTCGTAGTGAAAAGAGACAGTCACATTTGATGCAGACATCAATTTACTACACTAAAATATTCTTAGGGGTAGCAAGCACTGTAGCAGTATCGTTTTCATTCATAAATAGCTAATAATACACTGGATTTCCACAACACAGAAAAATAAAAGGTTGCCACATATAAATCTCGCAAAATATGACCCCCCACCACTCACACTTCCTTAAAATCGAACTCTTTTATATAAAACAGTTTCAAACATCTGATTACTTTACAAATAAGTTAATGTTTGTTAGTATTTTACGTTAACCGTGCAAAACCTTTATGGTCAAAGGAGCAAAACCCTAGTTATGTTGGTTTTGTAGTTTCTGATTATTCACCCGTAGACTGATGTAAAAGTCAAAACCGATATTTATGATGCCATACCTCCTTAACCATTTGTCGTACAATGGTATTATTGTGCTGGTACATTCACTCTTATATGTAGATACTATCTGCAAGTCTATGCAGCTCCATCACAACGTCGCGGCATTAACGAGTCCGGCAAGAGCTAAAATGCATTTGGAAATAGAATTTCTTTTTAACCGTCGATTTTCCATGGTTACTAGGGGAAGGTGCAAGCTGTGTACTTGTACATCAAGTATTACAGTAACTGCTGTGATCGTGAATAATGAAAATTAAAATGATAATCGAATATTAAATGTCATCGACTGTTACAGCTGATTTAACTGTGAAACTGTAAATTTGCGCGAATGAACAGCTGAAGATACAATGACCACGTTCGATCTGCAGCTGATGTAAGTTGGACAGAACAAATGAAAAAGATTTATTTTTATGTGTGGCGTTTGTTCTTTCGGGCAGACGCAACACATACAATTATGTCCTCCTTGACGGCCCGGATTTCTCGCTTATTGGCGAATGGTCACCTTAAAAACTTTGGCTATCCGAGCACACTTCCTATCCAACCCAAATTCCCATACGTCGCAAACTACCTAGGTAGTGTCCCATCCTCATTGCTCGTGTCCCCACATGATCCAAGTCGTTCCGAATTTCTGTATAATCGTACAATGACGAAACGTCCTCTTCGACAAGAGTATCGCCAGGAAACAATTTGATACTACGGTATCTAATACAGCTTGTATGTTTCTTGAGGGCAGTAAAGGTCGTAGGAGGTGACTTTGGATCGAAAATCCAGTGAACTTATTCGCCCAGAGACAAGTGCATAAGGCAGACTTACGATTCTCTGTCATGAAGACACTATATGAAAAACATCCATGCAGCTCCTAGTTGGATGATAGTAGAAGGAGAGAAAATTCAGAAATTGGAGAGAGTTAAACGATTAGGAAAATGGATATAAACTAGTCTGACAGATAAAGAAGCAACGGGAGCACGAATAAACAAAATGAACGTATCGTACAAACTTACAATGAACTACAATGGGAAGAAACCTTCGATCAATGCAAAACTGAGACGTTGTCAGACGATGATCAGCTCTGAGGTCTTATACTTAGCCTTGTAAGAAGTGAAGTATTCAAGAGACTAGAACTTGTGAAATGAAAGATTGTCGGCAGGATATTGCCTTGATACACAGGAGATAATAAATTCAGTCCATCATTGGTTTCCAGTACAAAATTAGACCCAGTGTAAAATCATCGCGGACGGAAGAACGAAGAAGCTTACAAAGTGTGAGGAAGAAAGAATATTGGACAAGTATAAGGACCACAAAATATGAAACTGATTCGAATTAATGTGATCCTCAGATGTCCAATACGAAAAGAAGAACGAGAAGCCCTCCTACGCTTCCTTGGGAGACACTCTGTTTAATTTTTGCTTCTGTTGAACATACACTACCCAGAAGGTAGTAGGCTTACTATTAGTCAAAATTGGAAGACTCATTCATATTGCTGCCACAATTCTCTTTGTCATCGTTATCTTCGTTAATAGTAGACAAAGTTGTGTCATACACTTTTCGGAACTGGAAGAAGACGGACTACGTGTTTAGCTACATCGTTTGCAAGAAATCGTGTTTGAATACAGCGAACTGCGTTTCCATTATTGTTTATCACTTAAACCATGCTGATTTTGTGGGAGAAGTTTCTTTTCCTACAGGAATATCATATTAATACAGCAAGTTAAGTTTCCATCATTGTTTATCACCTAACCCATGCTGATTTTCTGAGAGAAATTTGTTTCCTCCAGGAATATCATGCTTTTCGCATTTGGTATAAGCACTAAGATCCTACGTGAGAGTTCTGCTCTGTAGTTCTGTCCATCCATGACCTGCGATACTCGTATTTTCCAGTCATATAGGACTATTCGTTGCGCGAGGGATTCTCGGTAAGTGTAGAGCTCAAATTATACTGGGATATTGATTTCAGTATCATTCATGGCTATGTGTGGCGATTAAACATTAGAATAGTGATATGCTCAGTTTTTAAATCATGTGTAAATGCGGAATTTAATATTTTGTCTTTCTGGCTTTTGTCTTCAGTTTCAGCATTAGACTCAGTTCTGAAATCACGTTTACATGAGGAGTGTAATATTTTGTCTTTCTGGCTTTTGGCTTCAGTTTCAGCATTAGACTAATTCATGAAAGACTGAATGAAGCGGTTGTACAGTTCATTGACTTCTCGCATGGGCAGAATTTCCTGGGGTTTTCTGTTAGTTCTTTCGTTTCAGATGGACACCCCTTGAAGAAGGAACTACACACCCTAGTTTAGTCAGTCAAAAATTTTGCGTGCAAACTACGCTCAATCTGAAGATACTTGTTTTCTCGTGCAAACTACGCACAATCTGAAGATACTTGTTTTCTCTATGGAATCGTTCAACAGTGTGGTACGTTTGACGTATGAAAACGGGCCCTTCTTCATGCTACGTAATAATCATTTCAGAATTGGGACACAATTGCTACACTTTCGGCTTATAACAGCCGCCAGCTTCCCTCCGTCCGCCCAACGGTTCACAAGACTGGCTGCCAGTGTATCACGGTCATTATTTCATTTTAATCCCGGCGCTTATCGAAGGGAGCATTGGTTCCAGTGTATTAGTGATTCCAAGCGCCATTGTGGGGCGCTTCCCATTGTCGGCCAAGATAAACTCGGGCTGGCCTTTGTTCGTCAGTGCGCCAGCTGGCGGGCTGCGCCTTATTGCGATATTGGAGCGACGGCAGCCCAGCGTGCGCCAGTGGCCAATGAGCAATAAACCAGTGTCCGTCCAACTCTTGGAGTCACACTTTTCTGACTCTTACGGATGTGCGATTAGAAATTCGAATAAGCAAGCAGAAGAGCAGTCTCCTTCATCGTGTTTTCCTTCTCCGGAAAAAAATAGGTTATAAAAACATGGGTATGGAAAAACTACTTTTCAGTATTGTAACTTTTCTTTTCAGGTTCTTCATAGACTATTAATCATGAAAACCACACAGGACCAGAACGTACCAGTTGGAGGGTGGATTGAGAAATTTGTAAAAAAGCGTGAAGAAATGTTTCTTTCGTAAACAACTCACCTTGCTTTTGGTCATAGTCCTCTATGAGGGCTGTACACTTGGTCCAACAATCCTCCAGCGTTTTCATCCCACCAGAAAAATTCTCGTTGACTGCTACTACCAGGTCCTCATTTGATGAAAATTTCATCGCAGAAAGCCAAAGCTTCAAGTTAGGGAACAGGAATAAGTTACTTGAGGCTAAGTCTGACAATAGGGTAGACGAGGAAACAGTTCGAAGCCCAATTCATGCACTGTCGCCATTGTCATCTCTTATGTGTGGGATGGTGCATTACGCTTATGAAGAGCACTTTTTTACGTGCCTACCGTGGTATTTTTTCAGCCAACCCAAGTTCCAAAAGATCCGACAATGAACCATAATAGGGTCTAAAATATTGTTCTGCCTTTTTCTGTGTAATCTATGAGGACTATTCCTTGGAAATCCCAAACACCAGTGGCCGTCATCCTGCCAGGCCATAAAATTTACCTTCTTGATACCTTTGTTTATTGTTTTGACTGGCGATTTGACTCTGGTATGTAATGATGGATCCAGGTTTCATCAACAGTCACAAATCGGCGCTAGAATTCTTGGGCATTGCGATTAAACATCGCCAGACATTGTGTTCAAATGTGCAGGATTACTGTGACTGTGAGCAATCGCGGCACCCAGCTCGAACACAGCTTCTTTATAGCCGGCAGCCGCTGTGGCCGAGCGGTTCTAGGCGCTTCAGTCCGGAACCGCGAACCCGCAAGGTAGCAGTCTACTGGTCGACGTCGGTGCCAGCGTCTTGCTTTATCAATAATCCTCCCTTCATTCAAGTACTGCTTCCCGCGGAGTGCATCCTTCATTGGGCCAAACAGATGGAAGTCGGAAGACGCGAGATTCAGGCTCTGGCGTGGATGACGAAGAATATTCTGATGAAATTGTGTGAGCTTCACTCACATGCGCAGATCAACAGAGATTTCCAGTTGACAAGGAGGTGATTTACTGTGATCCGTCGATCTCCTCGAATGAGAGTGTCCGCACGTTCCAACATTGCAGGAGTCGCAGCTATGAGCGGCCGGCTGGCACGCAGCAGATGGGACAGGTTGGCGCGGCCTTTTTGTAGTCTACATCTACATCTACATGGATACTCTGCAAATCACATTTAAGTGCCTGGCAGAGGGTTCATCGAACCATCTTCACAATTCTCTATTATTCCAATCTTATATAGCACGCGGGATGAATGAACACCTATATCTTTCCGTACGAGCTCTGATTTCCCTTATTTTATCTTGGTGATCGTTCCTCCTTATTTAAGTCGGTGTCAACAAAATATTTTCTCATTCGGAGGAGAAAGTTGATGATTGGAATTTCGTGAGAAGATTCCGTCGCAGTGAAAAACGCGTTTCTTTTAATGATGTCCATCCCAAATCCTGTATCATTTTTCTGACACTCTCTCCCATATTTCTCGATAATACAAGACGTGCTGCCTTTCTTTGAACTTTTTCGATGTACTACGTCAGTCCTATCTGGTAAGTATCCCACACCGCGCAACAGTATTCTAAAAGTCTACGGACAAGCGTAGTGTAGGCAGTCTCCGTAGTAGGTCTGTTACATTTTCTAAGTGTCCTGCCAATAAAACGAAGTCTTTATTTAGCCTTCCCTACAACATTTTCTGTGTGTTCCTTCCAATTTAAATTGTTCGTAATTGTAATGGTTAAAATGGCTCTGAGCACTATGGGACTTAACTTCTGAGGTCATCAGTCCCATAGAACTTAGAACTATTTAAACCTAACTATCCTAAGGACTTTACACACAACCACGCCCGAGGAAGGATTCGAACTTGAGACCGTAGTAATTGTAATAACTATGCATTTAGTTGAATGTATGGCCTTTAGATTAGACTGATTTATCGTGTAACCGAAGTTTAACGAGTTCCTGTTAGCAGTTATGTAGATGACCTCACACTTTTCGTTATTTAAAGTCAACTGCCACTTTTCGCACCATTCCGATATTTCTTCTAAATCGTTTTGCAGTTTGTTCTGATGACTTTATTAGTCGATAAACGAAAGCGTCATCTGCAAGAAGCCGAAGACGGCTGCTCATATTGTCTCCCAAATCGTTTATATAGATAAGGAACAGCAAAGGGCCTATAACACTACCCCGGGGAACGCCAAAAATCACTTCTGTTTTACTCGATGACTTTCCGTCAGTTAGAACGAACTGTGACCTCTCTGACAGGAAATCACAGATCCAGTCACGTAACTGAGACGATATTCCATAAGCACGCAATTTCACTACGAGCCACTTGTGTGGTACAGTGTCAAAGTCTTCTGGAAACCCAGAAATTCCGAATCTATCTGAAATCAGTAATGACAGATGCCTCGCCCAACGACTCATCGTGCTTTTCTCGCTGCCAGGTCTCCGTAGACATCTCGTTAGAGCTTATGAATACTTGTGATGCTGTGATTTTTCGCCAAAAGAAACTCAATGATAGCTGTCTGCATGGATCGCACCTCCGTTTGAAGACTACGTGTAGTGCCGCCACGTATAGGAACTTCATGAGACTCTAGGAGCTCAACCGGCAATATTCCACGATGTCCCACAATAAATTCCCATTTTTTTTCAACAGAAATCAACCGAGAAGAAAAGATGCATTACTTACTGAACTCCCCACGCAGTTTCATTGGCCGCCGCAAGGTCTACATCTACAATTATACTCCGCAAGCCACCCAACTCCCTGTACCAAGTGCCTTCTTGAAAACTGGAACTACCTGTGCTCTCTTCCAATCATTTGGAACCTTCCGTTCCTCTACAGACTTGCGGTACGCGGCTGTTAGAAGGGGGGCAAGTTCTTTCGCGTATTCTGTGTAGAATCGAATTGGTATCCCGTCAGGTCCAGTGGACGTTCCTCTGTTGAGTGATTTCAGTTGCTTTTCTATTTCTTGGACACTTATTTCGATGTCAGCCATTTTTTCGTTTGTGTGATGATTTAGAGAAGGAACTGCAGTGCGGTCTTCCTCTGTGAAACAGCTTTCGAAAAAGGTGTCTAGTATTTCAGCTTTACGCGTGTCATCCTCTGTTTCAATGCCATCATCATCCCGGAGTGACTGGATATGCTGTTTCGAGCTACTTACTGATTTAACGTAAGACCAGACCTTCCTAGGATTTTCTGTCAAGTCGGTACATAGAATTGTATTTTCGAATTCCCTGAACGCTTCACGCATACCCCTCCTTACACTAACTTTGACATCGTTTAGCTTCTGTTTGTCGAAGAGGTTTTGGCTGCGCTTAAATTTGCAGTGAAGCTCTCTTTGCTTTCGCAGTAGTTTCCTATCTTTGTTGTTGAACCACGGTGGGTTTTCCCGTCCCTCACAGTTTTACTCGGCACGTACCTGTCTAAAACGCATTTTACGATTGTCTTGAACTTTTTCCATAAACACTCAACATTATTAGTGTCGGAACAGAAATTTTCGTTTTGCTCTGTTAGGTAGTCTGAAATCTGCCTCTTATTACTCTTGCTAAAGAGATAAACCTCACTCAATGATATTGTAGTACGCATTCCGCAGGCGAGAACAGCTGTGAGGCGTGCGACTTGAGAGATGGGCAGGGAGCTGCCAACACGCGAGTTGTGCACCGTGAGCTCTACGGCCACCCCGGTCGCTGTGAAAACAAGCTCAGCCAGGCGCGGCCGCGTCGACCTCCCGACAAAAGGCCAGCACCCATCCCTCCCCATCCACACGCGCACAAATAAGCCCCTGCCCCTACAAATACCCTCGCCGCCAGCGGAGAGGGGCGGTGCCCGGATTTAAACGCAAATCTAGCCACGCACCTAGAGCGCGCCCGTCACACCGTGTTTGCTTAGCCGGCATCCGGCCCACCCAGACTCCCTCGTTTGTCTTTTGTTGCGGTATCAATGGACACAAAAACACTAACCCGCTGTCGGGGAGGCTCGAGAGCTCCGCCGATCAATGCCCTGCAAAACTTCAAAGCAGTTTAAAATCATTTGTTTGACTGGCGCCAATGAAAGTTTCCCTTCAAAGAGACCATTTAGCGAGTTCTCCGGCGTCACTGGGAATGATCACCCAACATTTACAAGTGAACCGTTGCTCGAATTCAGAAATAACTGGAACGATGCAGTTCGTTAACAATACCAGGTAAAGATGAAACTTAGTACATTCATGGCCTAATACCAATGTGCGATGCGACACATTACTTCATTTTCAGAGTATTTACTCAAACAGCACATTATGTCATTTTCAGGATATTTACTCATTAAGTAGATTCTAAAACAAGACAAAAAAGCGACACGCCAAAAGTAATTATGCACATGGGACAGAACTGTAACAAACGATTACAATTTCAAAAAAGTTGGAGGATTTATTCAGGAGAACGTGCTTTACAAATTGAGCAAATGAATAACGTGTTGGTCTCCCTTATCGAAGCAGTTATTCGTCTTCTGCTGAGTGAAAAAATGTTCAAATGTGTGTGAAATCTTATGGGACTTGAACTGCTAAGGTCATCAATCCGGAAGCTTACAAATTATCGTAAAGACAAACACTCACACCCATGCCCGAGGGAGGACTCGAACCTCCGCCGGGACCAGCCACACACGTACTGCCGGCCGGAGTGGCCGAGCGGTCCTAAGCGTTACAGTATGGAAACTCGCGACCACTACGGTCGCAGGTTCGAATCCTGCCTCGGCCATGCATGTGTGTCATGTCCTTAGGTTAGTTAGGTTTAAGTAGTTCCAAGTTCTAGGGGACTGATGACCTTAGAAGTTAAGTCCCATAGTGCTCAGAGCCATTTGAACACACGTACTGAGTGATAATTGTTGTATGTCCTCCTGGGGGATATCGTCCCAAATTCTGTCCAATTTGTACGTTACATCGTCAAACGCCTGAGATGTATCGTGTAACTTTCTGAGAAGCGAATGAAATAAATTATTCTGTTAAATTTGGAACGAAATGTTTTGTTAAAAATTCTCTTCTATGTTTGTTAAAAGCCACAACTAATTTTTCTCAGAGCACTATCGCCAGAAATATCAAACGTGTTCCAACGTAAAGACATCCGCCTTACTCACACGGGTGAAAAAAAATCCTTCTGTAATGCTATGCGGTAATTCAGTTAAACACAATACTACTTAATTCCTTTATTGTGAGGCTTAATGCTCCAGTATAGCTACCTATGTGCAATGGCAGCGTATACATTTATAGAAAATATTTTTTAATAAAACTGTACCTCTGGCCTAAAAATTAATTTGAAAATATTACAAGACGACGTTTTCTATTTATTGATATTAATCACTTCTATACTTTCAGAATTAAATGACTATAAAAAAGTTTTTATCATTTTATCATTAATTGTGTCGTTTCAACAGTGCACTTACACAAAATGACCAGGGGAACATTGAAGTATAACATAACTAAATCATGGATAGGGAAGGTAGTTCCTTGCTACTAACAAAGCACTCTCAACAGTACTTATTTGGATATACCAGGTGATCAAAAAGTCAGTATAAATTTGAAAACTGAATAAATCACGGAATGATGTAGATAGAGACGTACAAATTGACACACATGCTTGGAATGAAAAGACGGTTTATTAGAACCTAAAAAATACAAACGTTCAAAAAATGTCCGACAGATGGCGCTTCATCTGATCAGAATAGCAGCAATTAGCATAACAAAGTAAGACAAAGCAAAGATGATGTTCTTAACAGGAAATGCTCAATATGTTCACCATCAGTCCTCAACAATAACTGTAGTCGAGGAATAATGTTGTGAACTGCACTGTAAAGCATGTCCGGAGTTATGGTGAGGCATTGGTGTCTGATGTTGTCTTTAAGCGTCCCTAGAGATGTCGGTCGATCACGATACACTTGCGACTTTAGGTAACCCCAAAGCCAATAATCGGGACCTGGGAGGCCAAGCATGACGAAAGTGGCGGCTGAGCACACGATCGTCAACAAACGACGCGCGCAAGAGATCTTTCACGCGTCTAGGAATATGGGGTGTTTTTTTTTTATTGTTCTAATAAACTCCAAGTCATTCCAAGCTGGCCGGCCAGAGTGGCCGAGCGGTTCTAGGCTCTACAGTCTGGAACCACGCGACCGCTACGGTCGCAGGTTCGAATCCTGTCTCGGGCATGGATGTGTGTGATGTATTTAGGTTAGTTAGGTTTAAGTAGTTGTAAATTCTAGGGGACTGATGACCTCAGCAGTTAAGTCCCATAGTGATAAGAAGCATTTGAGCATTCCAAGCATCTGTGTCAATTTTTTACCTCTCTATCTACATTATTCCGTGGTTTATTAAGTTTTTAAATTTATACTGACTTTTTGATCACCCGGTATATTTAACAAAAATTATAATAACGCTACAGATAATTGCATTAATTACACACCGTGATTTACATGCGTCCGTCATCTAGGACATCAGAACCAAGTAGATACAGAAGACAATGAAACAAAAAATGTACTTTTCGCATATAGAGCTTCTTTATTATTGTTGCCGGCCGTGGTGGTCTCGCGGTTCTAGGCGCGCAGTCCGGAACCGTGCGACTGCTACGGTCGCAAGTTCGAATCCTGCCTCGGGCATGGATGTATGTGATGTTCTTAGGTTAGTTAGGTTTAAGTAGTTCTAAGTTCTAGGGGACTGATGACCACAGCAGTTGAGTCCCATAGTGCTCAGAGCCATTTGAACCATTTTCTTTATTGTTGAATATCGATAATTTAATTTTGTACTCCTTCTTTCTCTGGGGGCTATGCTATAGATGGTTGGAGGATCCTGCCCACAAGGCCCCAAATGTTCTCAATGGGGGTGACATCTGGCCATCTTGCCGGCCAAGGTAGGGCTTGGAAACCTGGAAGGGCAAACAGTAGAAATTGCCACAGTGTGCGGGAGGGCACTATCTTACTGAAGTGTAAGCCCAGCATGGCTTGCCACGAAGGCCAACAGGCGTAGAATGAATATCGTCGACTTAGCGCTGTGCTGTAACAGTGCTGCGGAAGACAAGCAAAGGAACCCTGCTATGAAAGAAATGATACTCGGGTCGTATGGATTGCGACACTCAGTCAGTTCGGTGTCCCACGGCTGTCCGGGGACTCTCCAGACAGGTTTTTGGTCTGGAATGAAATTGATTGAATTAGAACTGTCTTCAGTGATGCGTCTCGCTTCGAACTGAGCTTCGATGACCAGCGAATATGTGTCATGAGACGCGCCGGACAGTGGTGGGGTAGCAACCTGACTGTCACCTGGCAACCAGGAGTGGTGGTGTCTGGTGCCATTTCCTTTTATAGCAGGACCCGCTTGGTCGTACATCATATCTTCCGATCCCTGTTCCATTCGGATAATTCCTTTGTGGTGCGTCGTGTTTCTTTCTTTCTCTCTCTCTCTTTCTCTATTACAGTGAATGCAACACTGATTTCCACCAGCCGTTATGCAAGCACTAAGAGTAATAATGCATTTTAATCGTCAGTGCTGCTCTCACTTGCTAGATGGCAACTCACAGTTGGCAGAGTCTTTCTTTCTAGGGCGGAATTTTTTATACACACGTTAACTGATCAAAAGTTTCCGGGCACCACTGTGTAATGCAGAATTTACCTTTAGATGTCACAAGAGGGAACACTCCAGTATAAAACGAGGGGGATTGTATAGTTTATTCAGTAGAGAAGCAGAAACGGTAGAATGGGAAGGTCATTAGAGCTCAGTGATACATCCACACCATAATATGTACTAGGGTAAGTCGTATATTATCCCCAAAGTAGTTATAAAATTTTGTTGTAATCAAATAGGAAACTTACAAGAATATCATTTCTCGACATAGTCTATTTGTGTTTCAACGTACTTGGTCCATCGTTGTACAAGCTTCCTGGTGCCCTCATAAAAAAAGAGTCTCGGTTGAGCTGCGCTTCTTTCACTGTTTCGTCCGGGGCAAATCGACGGCCCCTTAAAGCCTCTTTGAGTGGACCAATCAAGTGATAGTCAGAAGGGGCAAGATTGAAACTACATGGAGGATGATCCAGTTCTTCATATTTGAGTTTCTGGAGCGTTTCAGCAGTTTGGGCATTGTTGCGCAACATCACAACACATTTTGACAGCAATCCTCGGCGCTTGCTTCGAATTGCAGGCTTTAGCGTGGCTGTGAGCATCTCACTGTAACGTACACTGTTTATTGTTGTGCCTCTTTCTCCATAATGTTCCAGTACTGGACCTTGTACGTCCCAAAAAACCGTAAGCATCAGTTTTCCTGCTGACGGTTGGGTCTTGAACTTTTCCTTGCACGGTGAATTTGGATGTTTCCATTCCATACTCTGCCGTTTACTCTCCGCCTCTTTATGATGGATCGATGTTTCTTCACCAGTAATAATCCTGTCTAAGAAGTTGTCGCCTTCGTTACCATAGCGATCCAAATGTTTTTTGCAGATGTCCAAACGCGTTTGTTCATGCAACTGTGTGTTTTTTAGACCCATCTAACACAAAATTTATGAAACCCAAGTCTGATGTCGATCATTTCGTAGGTAGAACCGTGGTTAATTTGCAGACGATCTTCCACTTCGTCAATAGTTAATCGTCTGTCTAAGAGAATCATTTCACGTGAACGCTCAATGGTTTCTTCATTTGTGGCGTTAAACGGTCGTACGTTTCCTTGATCGTGCACAACACTTGTGCGATCATTTCGGAATTTTTCAATCCATTCATAGACAACCCGTTGTGGCAAAACACCGTACCCGTACTGCACCGAAAGTCTTCGATGAATTTCGGCCCCTGATACTCCTTCTGACCACAAAAAACCGATCACTGAACGTTGCTCTTCTTTGGTACAAATAGGCAGCGGAGCAGCCATGATTAACAGCACGGCAGCGATAACGAAACTAACATAGCAGCTTGAAAATTATAAAAATGTAACAACAAATACACAAAGCATGTATCATCAACGTAAAACGACAGTCTTGCCAAAATAAACAAAAATATAACTAAATTGCGGATAATAATTGACTTATCCTCGTAGAAAGTTGACTAGTCATCAGATACCACCTGAATAACAAATGCACAAGGGACGTTTCAAGCCTTCTACAACAGCCCAAGTCGACTGTTGGTAATGTGATTATGAGGTGGAAACTTGCAGGAACAACCATAGTTAAGCCAAGAGCACGGAGATTTTATGTTCTGGCGGGCAGGGAACGTCGAGCATTGTCGAAGGTGGTTGTACGACATCGCATGAAATCAGCCGGTGGAATCTCTGGTGAGATCCAAAGTGCTACCAGCAATCCATCTAGTGCGCAGGGAGTTAAGAATAAGATACAGTGGTTGGGAAGTTTATCATAAGCCACATACATACATTAATACTTGTTCTATAGATCACGATTACGACATTTCGTAATGATGTGGGATATGTCACTTCAACATAAGTTTTCTTTAAACAAAATAATTTTTTTTCAGTTGCTATTCCATATCTAAAAATTCATCTATTATGTAGGAGGAGTTGTCATTGATAAATTCTTTTGATTTGTTTTTAAATGTTGGTTGGCTATCTGTCGGACTTGTAGTGCTATTTGGCAAATAACCAAAGATTTTTGTGGCAGCGTAATTTGCTCCCTTCTGTGCCAAAGTCAGATTTAACCCAGAACAGTGAAAGTTATGGGATGGAATATTATTAACAAATTTCATAAGTGAAAGTATGTATTGCGGAGGTACTGTGAATATACCCGTGTATGTATTGCGCAGGTACTGTGAATATACCCGGTTACTGAAATAAATGTTTGCAAGGTGAACTTGGGTGGGCTCCAGGTACACTAAGTGATCAAAAGTATCCGGACACCTGGCTGAAAATGACTTACAAGTTAGTGGCGCCCACCATCGGTAATGCTGGAGGTCAGTATGGCGTTAGCCCACCCCTAGCCTTGATGACAGCTTCCACTCTGGCAGGCATACATTTAATCAAGTGCTGAAAAGTTTTTTGGGGAATGATAGTCCATTCTTCACGGAGTGCTGCACTAAGGAGCGGTACGACGTCTATCGGTGAGGCCTGGTACGAAGTAGGCGTTCCAAAACATCCAAAAGATGTTCTATAGGATTCAGGCAAGGACACTTTGCAGGCCAGTCCCATACAGGGATGTTATTGTCATGTAACCACCCCGCCACAGGCCATGCATTATGAGCAGTTGCTCGATCATGTTGAAAGATGATATCGCCATCCCCGAATTGCTCTTCAACAGTGGGAAGAAAGAAGGTGGTTCAAATGGCTCTGAGCACTATGGGACTTAACATCTTAGGTCATCAGTCCCCTAGAACTTAGAACTACGTAAACCTAACTAACCTAAGTACATCACACACATCCATGCCCTAGGCAGGATTCGAACCTGCGACCTTAGCAGTCGCGCGGTTCCGGACTGAGCGCCGTTGGATAAACAGCTGCAGCAGCAAGTCGCATAACCCTAGCTTACTTATTTGTTAGATAGTTTAATTAATTTCTTTGCGTGTTTTTGGGTACTTGCATTGTTTAATTCATATATTTCGGGCGTATTATAGTATTTGACAGTTGTAGCATCGCGCTTTAGTGTTTACTTCGTAGATTCTTATTTAAATTGCGTGTGAGTTTCGTATAGGAGGTGCAATTTCGAGTTTTAGTTACGGTAATCGTAAATTCAGCAGATTGTAGCGCAGTCGTTAGGCATTTGTACAGGTTAGTTGATACATTCTTGGCGTGTTCCGCTTGCGTTATCTAGGCACGGACTCGTGTTTCGGTAACTGTTGTTAAACATCGATTAGAATGGACAGGGACTGCGATTGCTGTGTTCGGATGAGGGCTGACTTGGCATCCCTTCGCTCACAGCTGCAATCGGCGTTGACTTCGGTCGCGCAGCTTGAGGCTGTTGCCAATGGGCACCACTGTGGGGAGCCGGACTCGGGTATCACGGGGATGTCAACCTCGTCCCGTCTGTCCCCAGATCGGTCTGCCGCTGTGGTTGCCCCGGTTGCTGCCCGCAGTGGGGCTGAGCCCTCGCCTGTGGTTGATTGGGAGGTCGTTCCAAGGCGTGGCAGGCAGCGAAAGGCGTCCCCGGAGGCTGATCAGAAAGCCTCCCCGGTGCGTCTGACAAACAGGTTTCAGGCACTGTCTCTGGCTGAGCCAGATGCAGCTGCCTGCCCTGTTTCAGAGGATCATTCTCAGCCTTCAAGGTCCGGGCAATCGCAGAGGGTGGGCTTACTGGTAGTTGGGAGCTCCAATGTTAGGCGCGTAATGGGGCCCCTTAGGGATACGGCGGCTAAGGAGGGGAAGAAATCCAGTGTGCACTCCGTGTGCATTCCGGGAGGAGTCATTCCTGATGTGGAAAGGGTCCTTCCGGATGCCATGAAGAGCACAGGGCCCAGCCAGCTGCAGGTGGTGGCACATGTCGGCACTAATGACGTGTGTCGCTTTGGATCTGAGGAAATTCTCTCTGGATTCCAGCGGCTATCTGATTTGGTGAAGGCTGCCGGTCTTGCTTACGAGATGAAGGCAGAGCTCACCATCTGCAGCATCGTTGACAGAACCGACTGCGGACCTTTGGTGCAGAGCCGGGTGGAGGGTCTGAATCAGAGGCTCAGACGGTTTTGCGACCGTATTGGCTGCAGATTCCTTGACTTGCGCCATAGGGTGGTGGGGTTTCGGGTTCCGCTGAATAGGTCAGGAGTTCACTACACTCAGCTGGCGGCTACACGGGTAGCGGAGGCTGTGTGGCGTGGACTGGGCGGTTTTTTAGTTTAGAAGGCCTCGGGAAAGTGCGTGATGGGCTGCAATGTCAAAGGGTGCTTGGCAATTACAGGACGTGCTTGGATCAAGGAACAGTCGGAATTATAGTTGTAAATTGTTGTAGTTGCGCTGGAAAAGTCCCTGAGCTTCAAGTGCTAATAGAAAGCACAGAAGCTGATATCGTTATAGGTACAGAAAGCTGGCTAAAGCCTGAAATAAGTTCTGCAGAAATTTTTACGAAGTCTCAGACGGTGTTCAGGAAAGATAGATTAGGCAGAATTGGTGGTGGAGTGTTTGTGTCTGTCAGTAGTGGTTTATCTTGTAGTGAAGTCGAAGTAGATACTCCGTGCGAATTGGTGTGGGTGGAGGTTATACTTAACAGCCGAATTAAGTTAATAATTGGCTCCGTCTACCGACCCCCAGACTCCGATGATACAGTTGCGGAACAGTTCAGAGAAAGTTTGAGTCTCGTAACAAATAAATACCCCACTCATACGGTTATAGTTGGTGGGGACTTCAACCTACCCTCCGTATGTTGGCAAAAATACTTGTTCAAAACCGGTGGTAGGCAGAAAACGTCTTCCGAGATTGTCCTAAATGCATTCTCCGAAAATTATTTCGAGCAGTTAGTCCACGAACCCACGCGAATTGTAAATGGTTGCGAAAACACACTTGACCTCTTGGCCACAAACAATCCATAGCTGATAGAGAGCATCATGACTGATACAGGGATTAGTGATCACAAGGTCATTGTAGCTAGGCTCAATACCATTTCTTCCAAACCCATCAGAAACAAACGCAAAATAATTTTATTTAAAAAAGCGGATAAAGTGCCACTAGAAGCCTTCCTAAAAGACAATTTCCATTCCTTCCGAACTGACTATGCGAATGTAGACGAGATGTGGCTCAAATTCAAAGATATAGTAGCAACAGCAATTGAGAGATTCATACCTCATAAATTGCTAAGAGATGGAACGGATCCCCCGTGGTACACAAAAAAGGTCCGAACGCTGTTGCAGAGGCAACGGAAAAAGCATGCGAAGTTCAGAAGAACGCGAAATCCCGAAGATGGGCTAAAATTTACAGACGCGCGAAATTTGGCACGTACTTCGATGCGAGATGCCTCTAATAGGTTCCACAACGAAACATTGTCTCGAAATTTGGTAGAAAATCCGAAGAAATTCTGGTCGTATGTAAAGTACACAAGCGGCAAGACGCAATCAATACCTTCGCTGCGCAGTGCCGATGCTACTGTTATCGACGACTGTGCCGCTAAAGCGGAGTTACTGAACGCAGTTTTCCGAAATTCTTTCACCAGGGAAGACGAATGGAATATTCCAGAATTTGAAACACGAACATCTGCTGGCATGAGTTTCTTAGAAGTAGATACCTTAGGGGTTGCGAAGCAACTGAAATCGCTTGACACGGGCAAGTCTTCAGGTCCAGATTGTATACCGATTAGGTTCTTTTCAGATTACGCTGATACTATAGCTCCCCTACTTAGCACTCATATACAACCGCTCGCTCACCGATAGATCTGTACCTACAGATTGGAAAATTGCTCAGGTCGCACCAGTGTTCAAGAAGGGTAGTAGGAGTAATCCATTTAACTACAGACCTTTATCATTGACGTCGGTTTGCAGTAGGGTTTTGGAGCATATACTGTATTCAAACATTATGAACCACCTCGAAGGGAACGATCTATTGACACGTAATCAGCATGGCTTCAGAAAACATCGCTCTTGTGCAACGCAGCTAGCTCTTTATTCGCACGAAGTAATGGCCGCTATCGACAGGGGATCTCAAGTTGATTCCGTATTTCTAGATTTCCGGAAAGCTTTTGACACCGTTCCTCACAAGCGACTTCTAATCAAGTTGCGGAGCTATGGGGTATCGTCTCAGTTGTGCGACTGGATTCGTGATTTCCTGTCAGGAAGGTCGCAGTTCGTAGTAATAGACGGCAAATCATCGAGTAAAACTGAAGTGATATCAGGTGTTCCCCAGGGAAGCGTCCTGGGACCTCTACTGTTCCTGATCTATATAAATGACCTGGGTGACAATCTGAGCAATTCTCTTAGACTGTTCGCAGATGATGCTGTAATTTACCGTCTAGTAAGGTCATCCGAAGACCAGTATCAGCTGCAAAGCGATTTAGAAAAGATTGCTGTATGGTGTGTCAGGTGGCAGTTGACGCTAAATAACGAAAAGTGTGAGATGATCCACATGAGTTCCAAAAGAACTCCGTTGGAATTCGATTACTCGATAAATAGTACAATTCTCAAGGCTGTCAATTCAACTAAGTACCTGGGTGTTAAAATTACGAACAACTTCAGTTGGAAGGACCACATAGATAATATTGTCGGGAAGGCGAGCCAAAGGTTGCGTTCCATTGGCAGGACACTTAGCAGATGCAACAAGTCCACTAAAGAGACAGCTTACACTACACTCGTTCGTCCTCTGTTAGAATATTGCTGCGCGGTGTGGGATCCTTACCAGGTGGGATTGACGGAGGACATCGAAAGCGTGCAGAAAAGGGCAGCTCGTTTTGTATTATCGCGTTATAAGGGAGAGAGTGTGGCAGATATGATACACGAGTTGGGATGGAAGTCATTACAGCATAGACGTTTTTCGTCGCGGCGAGACCTTTTTACGAAATTTCAGTCACCAACTTTCTCTTCCGAATGCGAAAATATTTTGTTGAGCCCAACCTACATAGGTAGGAATGATCATCAAAATAAAATAAGAGAAATCAGAGCTCGAACAGAAAGGTTTAGGTGTTCGTTTTTCCCGCTCGCTGTTCGGGAGTGGAATAGTAGAGAGATAGTATGATTGTGGTTCGATGAACCCTCTGCCAAGCACTTAAATGTGAATTGTAGAGTAGTCATGTAGATGTAGATGTAGAAGTAGATGTAGAACCGCTAGACCACCGCGGCCGGCGAAAGAAGGTGCTTCAAACATTAATGTAGGCCTGTGGTCTGATAGTGCCACGCAAAGCAACAAGGGGTACAAGCCCCCTCCTTAAAAAACACAACTACACCGTAACACCACCGCCTCTGAATTTTACTGTTGGCACTACACACGCTGGCAGCTGACGTTCACGGGGCATTCGCCATACCCACACCCTGCCATCGGATCTCCTCATTGTGTACCGTGATTCTTCACTCCACACAACGTTTTTACACTCTTCAATTGTCCAATGTTTACACTCCTTACACCAAGCGAGGCGTCGTACGGCATTTACCGGCGCGATCTGTGGCTCATGAGCACCCGCTCGTCCATGAAACCCAAGTTTTCCCACATAACTGTCATAGTACTTGCAGTGGATTCTGATGCAATATGGAATTCTTGTGTGATGGTCTGGATAGATGTCTGTCTATTACACGTAACGACCCTATTCAACTGTCAGTCAACAGACGAGGTCGGCCTGTACGCTTTTGTGCTGTACGTGTCCGTTCGCGTTTCCACTTTACTATCACATCGGAAACAGTGGACCTAGGGATGTTTAGGAGGGTGGAATTCTCGCGTACAGATGTATGACACAACTGACACCCAATCACCTGACCGTGTTCTAAGTCCGTGAGTTCCGCGGAGCGCCCCATTCAGCTCTCTCACGATGTCTAATGACTACAGAGGTCGCTGATATGGAGCACCTGGCAGTAGATGGCAGCACAATGCACATAATATGAAAAACGTATATTTCTGTGAATATCCGGATACTTTTGATCACATAGTATATGTGGTGTCACCGCCAGACATCATACTTGCTAGGTGGTAGCCTTTAAATCGGCCGCGGTCCGGTAGTATATGTCGGACCCGCGTGTCGCCGCTATCAGTGATTGCAGACCGAGCGCCGCCACACGGCAGGTCTAGAGAGACTTCCTAGCACTCGCCCCAGTTGTACAGCCGGCTTTGCTAGCGATGGTTCACTGACTTCTAAGCTCTAATTTGCCGAGACGATAGTTAGCATAGCCTTCAGCTCCGTTATTCGCTACGACCTAGCAAGGCGCCAGTATCCGTACTATTGATATTGTGAATCATGTACCATAAAGAGCGACGTTCTCCATTAATGGATTAAACTTAAGTATTCCACCAGCTACGTCCGTTTTTCTCAATTCTAATTCCCTTGTCATGTTCCAGACCTGACGCCAGCCTGCGTGAGCTGAGACGCGTGCATTTCGACCTCCTTTAGAAAAACACGGTTGGCTCTCCTGCCAACCACAACAGTATATTGTTCTGATCACACGCTACTTTGCAATAAATATTTGTTCTCTTAGTGATGTATTACCCCAAAATATGATGCCATATGAAAGCAGTGAATGAAAATAGGCGTAGAAGACTAATTTACTGATGTTTATCACCAAAATTTGCAATAACCCTAATAGCATAAGTAGCTGAACCTAACCGTTTCAGCAGATCATCGATGTGTTTCTTCCAATTCAATTTCTCATCAATGCACTCTCCCAGAAATACTGAATATTCTGCCGTAGTTACAGACTTCTGTTCATAGTCTACAATTATCAATGGTGTTATGCCATTTACACTACAAAATAGCATATACCGTATTTTCTCAAAATTTAGTGAGAGTCTGTTTGCAGAAAACCATTTAATAATTTTATGAAAGACATTATTTACAATTTCCTCAGCTGATTCTTGTTTGTTGAGTGTGATTACTATTCTTGTCTGTAGCCATTGCTAAGAGACGCGGAAGTAGTGTAAAAATAACGACGCCACTGTATTGTGGATAATTGTGGATGATTGGAAACGCTTGATTTGGAGTGATGAATCACGCTACACCCTATAGCCAAGGAAGGGTTTGGCTTTGGCGAAAGCCTGGAGAACATTTACCGACTACGTTTACCGACTACCGTGCATGGTGCCTCTAGTGAAGTACGAAGATGACTGTCTAACGATATGCAGGTGTCTTTCGTGGTTAGAATTTCGCTCCCTTATTGCATATAGGAAAATTAATTTCGGAAGGATATGAACACATTTTACAGCGCCTTGTATTCCTTATAGTAGAGGAACAGTTCGGAAACGTTGAGTATATCAGCATGAAAATGCACCCTGTCACAAAGCAGCATCTAAGAGGCAATGTTTTGTTGACAATAACATTCCTGAAATGGACTGGAGTCTCTAGAATGCCCAGTGGAACACATGCTGGGTGAGTCAGGACGTTGTCTTCACGACCTTCTCATGTTTCGGGTCTAGAAACAGAATGGGTTGCCATTTCTTCGCAGACACGCAGACACCTCATTTCAAGTATCCCCAGCAGAGCTCAAGCCGCCATAAAGGCGAAGGGTAAACACACCCAATATTAATGTCCACTGATAGGTGTCCGGAACTCTTAAACTGTTAGCTGCCTGACGGCGCATACAACTTTTTTTATCTTACCTTGATTAACATGCGAAGTAAAGTAGTATCTTAGCCACTGGAAGGACATAAATTCTTATGAGCAACATATTTTTTTAAACAAAAGTAAATAAAAGTTATGTAAATACAGTAATACACTAAAATAATTTTTCCTCCAAATCTTAAAGCAGTGCCTAATAAAAATTCAAAATTACGCAATGCAGAAGTACTTGAAATTTGCCTGTTCAGACTACAATGTGGAAGAGCACAAAAAGACAGATTTATCGATGTGTCCATTTTCCGCAACAGTATATAAATAGTCGTTTTATTATTTGAGACCCATGGTACATGCAGTAGTACAATATTTTATTTACGTTCCTAACACGTTTCGTCTTTTATGGTAAAGGAATCTTTAGTTGATTTTTCAGTTACTCGTCCGTCCTGTCAAATTCAGCGTTTCCTCTCAATTAAGTTAGAAAGCGCATTCAATTTATAAGGCGATAGGCGTGGGGAAAGTAAATAAATGTTACATTGCAGCAAGAAAGAGCCGCTAGAAGTTCTGAAACGAATACTTAAAACAAGTTTTATGACAGAGACCGAATGGTAGAGACACATGATTGCAAAGGAGACGTTGGTAATTCCCTCTGCCGCCGGAAGAGGCCACTGTCCTTTTGATATGTAAATAGTAATGGGAGAAAGGCAACGGCCTCGCCGCAGTGGCTACACGAGTTCCCGGGAGATCACCGATCTTAAGCGCTGTCGGGCGTAGTCGGCAGTTGGGTGGGTGACCATCCAGGCTGCCATGCGCTCTTGCCTTTTTTCGGGGTTCACTCAACCTTGTGATGCCAACTGAGGAGCTACTCGACCGATTAGTAGCGGCTTCGGTCAAGAATACCATCATAACGACCGGGAGAGCGGTGTGCTGACCCCACGCCCCTCCTATCCGCATCCTCCACTGAGGATGACATGGCGGTCGGATGGTCCCGGTAGGCCACTCGTGGCCTGAAGACGGAGTAATGGGAGAAACGCGTAAGTGTTGATGAGTTGGACAACTGGAAATAGTTTGGCATAAATTCTATGCAATAATACAAAGCATATTGACAGTGCAAGGTACAAATCGCTCTGGAATTAAATTTTTCCTCAGTTATTTAAAGTGAACGCCGGAAAGGTTCATTTGAAAAGGGTGCGACTGATTTCCTACCCGATTACTGTTCTACCTGAATTTTTTTCTATGTCTGTGTGACAGCATCGAAAACGAGATGGTAAGTCCCAACCTCTTTCCCCTTTGTTTAATCGTGCATAACACACTGATCTCTGTGGGTGGAACCTGTATAAACAATCTACGACGAAAAGAAAGAAAGACGCACCAGGAAGTAAGTATCCCAATGAGGCGGAAATCTGTATATGTGAGAAACAAATGGTTACAACTTCAGAAAGATTGGATGATTTATTCAACAGAAGGACCTTCACAAATAAAGCAAGTCAGTAACGTGTTGGTCCACCCACGCCCTTGTGCAACCAGTTATTCGACTTGGCATTGATTGATGGAGTTGTTGGATGTCCTCCTGAGGGGTACCGTGCCAAGTAATATCCAATTTCCGCTTTAAATCATCATAATCCTGAGCTGGTGGAGTGTATAGACCTGCCCATAAGGGTACAAACGTTCTCAGTTGGGGGCAGGTCAGGCGATCTAGTAGACCAAGGTAGGGGTAGGCAGGCACGAAGACAAGCAGTAGAAATTCTCGATGTGTGTAGGCAGGCATTATTTTCTTGGCATATAAGCCCAGGGTAGCCGTGAAGGGCATCAAAAGGGGCGTAGACTGTCATAAACGTGCCGCCGTGCTGTAAGAGTGTCGCGGATGACAACCAATGAAAAGAAAACGACACCCCAGACCATTACTCATGTTTCTCAGGCTGTATGGCGGGTGACGGTCAGGTTGGTATCCCACGGCTGTCGGAGGCATCTCCTGCCACATCTGCGGCCTTGAATCTCATTGACTGAAGCAGAATTGGGTAATTTCCAAGAATGATCGCCTATCGAAGTGGCGGGGTCCAAGCGATACATATCGAACGTGCGATCGTTCAAATGGTTCAAATGGCTCTAAGCACTGTGGGACTTAACATCTCAGGTCATCAGTGCTCTAGACTTAGAACTACTTAAACCTAACTAACCTAAGGACACACACACATTCATGCCCGAGGCAGGATTCGAACCTGCGAACGTAGCAGCCACGTGGTTCCGGACTGAAGCGCCTAGAACCGCTCGGCCACCACGGCCGGTCGTGCGATCGTAAATCGATCATGCGACTCTGGTGACGGGCGTTATGAGCATGTTTACGGTGGTCAATACAGCAACGACAAAAGAAGAGCGCTACAAAAATACTTTTAATTGCAAAGGAAACGACTTACCTTTCTCGTCGTCGCTGTTGGAATCATGTGAAAGTTCATTACGGTGGTCTGGACGGATAACTTGGAAGAGTCGAACCATGTATTCTTCCTGATACTCGTTCGTTTTCGGCACTGTCCATACTGAAATTGTAAACGGTATTTCAGCATCAAAACTGTTCTTACGAAGTCTTACACACTTCGCACCGCCACAGTCTACACAGTCCCTTCTTTCCTAGCCAAATAGTACACCATATTTGAAACAAGAAGTCGAACAATTTTCTATGCCGGATAAACATGGAATTAGATTTTTCGATGTGAGAGCAACCGCCGAAGAATCGTCAAGAACACCAGACATCCCACTCACTAACCACATAAATCTTCTGGGATTCTCTAGAAATTCACAAATAATTTGCGGAGGTATGTAATTTAGAGCAAGTAAGAGAACGACGGGAAACAGATAAAAATGACGATTACAAATAAGTGAGCACAACGCCCGCCACCAGAGTCGCATGATCGATTTACATTTGCACGTTCGATATGTATCGTTTTGACACCGCAACTTCGATAGGCAATCATTCTTGGAAATTACCCAGAACTGCCTTGACTGATGAACCCCGCTTCGAACTGAGCCCCAATAATCAGCGGAGACGTGTCTGGAGATGCGGCGCGACAGCTAGGAATGATGGTCTGGGTGCCATTTCTTTTCGTAATATGACCTCTTTAGTTGTCATGAGCGGCACCCTTAGTGCACAGCGATACGTCGACGATATTCTTCGTGCTGTTTTGTTGCTCTTCATGGCAAGCCATCCTGGGCTTAAATTTCAGCAAGACAATACCCGCTCACACTCGACCAGACTTTCTATTGCATGTCTTCGTGCTTGCCAAACCATACCTTGGCCAACAAAGTCGCCGGATCTTTCGACGATGGAAAACGTCTGGAGTAAGGCCCTCCTACCAGTTTGGAATTCTGGAAATTGGCAGGACACACTTGTCCGTCCTCTTTTAGAATACTGCTGCGCGGTGTGGGATCCTTACCAGATAGGACTGACGGAGTACATCGAGAAAGTTCAAAGAAAGGCAACGCGTTTTGTATTATTACGAAATATGGGAGAGAGTGTCACAGAAATGATACAGGATTTGGGCTGGAAAGCATTAAAAGAAAGGCGATTTTTGTTGCGACGGAATCTTCTCATGAAATTCCAATCATCAACTTTCTCCTCCGAAGGCGAAAATATTTTTTTTACGCCGACCTACATAGGGAGGAACGATCACCACGATAAAATAAGGGAAATCAGAGCTCATACGGAAAGATATAGGTGTTCATTCTTTAGGCACGCTATACGAGATTGGAATAATAGAATATTGTGAAGGTGGTTCGATGAACACTCTGCCAGGCACTTAATGTGATTTGCAGAGTACCCATGTAGATGTAGATGTAGATCTAACGAGCCAGTTCGGCAGTATTTGGCACGATATCTCTTAGAAGGATTCCATCACGAACAACAGATGGCATAAGGGCCAGAGGTGGACCATCGCGTTACTAAATTGCTCAATTTGTGAAATTCTTCATCTTCAATAAATCGTCAATTTTTTCTGAAATTTTTATCGTTTGTTTGTCTGCCAACATACAGCACATCTACTGATTTCCGTCCCATTCGGATAATTCCTGACAGATGCGTCGTTTTTTTCCCTTAGGGAGTAAATAGGATAAGATTAATGGTTTATGCTCTTGTCCATAATAGGATTCGCGTGAAGTTTTTCACCATCTATCAAAGGTTTGAGCGAAAGCTGTATACAAGGCAATTCTTGTCATTTTAGTTACCTAAATATTCGATGTCGACTATTTTCGCTGGAGATCACTGATTAATTTTTAGTTAGTAACCTTCTGGGATTTATCTGTTTCACTCTTGCGAAGTCAGTATGAAGCGTCGTAACATTTGGCTGTACAGTCGTTGAGTAATACACACTAGGAATTTGTCTAGAGGGGTGGTTCGGACAGTGCCAGAATGGTTATGGGTCACAACCTTCTGACTTCTTATCAAACATCGTTTGGAAAATGACAACACATCTACATTTACTCCTTTATCTTTATATTGCAAGTCTTACTGGCACTCAAAGCACGGAGAAGCAGTCAGTGTGCCGTTAAATTCACTCAAGCTTCGCGAGAGAAGTAATTATTGCTCTTAAGTCCCCGAATTCAAAATAAGTGACCTAATCTCGATTTCTCTGTCTCTGTGCGGCTGCAAAATAATTTTATCTCTTTAGCTTTCACTAGGTACCAATGTTTTGTTATTTTAGGGCTGAATCGTTGTGCTTTTTATGAAACAATAGTGTATCTGAAGAATGGACCGTGGTGTCGTTAAAGCCGACGGTATTCCGTTGCCTAGCAACGGTCATACGATTGAAGTAGCAAATGAAATTCGCTTCTCTGATAATTTTGATTTATGTGGGTTAATTAAGAGACGTGAAGTGCATCTCTAGTTCATTTCTGGCCTCCTCACCCCAGCAGCCAATTATAATGTATGGTGGCCAGTACGGCGAAGGAGGAAGCCTTGGTTATAAGTGGACCAACGGAGGTTTCTGATGTCGCCGACGCTATCGTACAAGCTGTAAGTACGCTCAACGTTGAGGTAGTGGAATATGTAGCAGTATGCCTTGAGACGCTAAACGTAGAATCTAGCAGGGCAACGAAAAGGTGACGTAGAAATAACTGTAGGTACAGATAGAGACTGACAGTTGAAACGAAGGGACAAATAAAGGCGCACAAAGAGTAATGCTAAGAGTAATATTAGAAAGTAATATATGCAAGGGCCTAACGGCGTACTGAATCAGATTTCAGTTACCCGGTGGTGCAAATCAACAGCGGCTGCGTAATATAACAAATAACGATCTGTAATTTGTCTACGTAGCATGTTTTAGTGCAGTGATTGAAAGGAAGAATCATATTACGATCCTCTCCCAGTAAAACAATTTCGGAATACGTAATTAAGTTTCTCGCCTTCTCTGTGTCATTCTCCGTTTCGTTACTGAGTACCTGGAAAGCCAGTTTTTAGTCCGTTTACTGATTTAACATAATATAACATCGAAGTTTCTTAGGATTTCCTCTGAAATCGGTAAATAGAATTTTAGTTTCGAATTAGTTGAATGCTCACACATGCCTCTTCTTACACTCAGTATGGCTTTGTTCAGTTTTTATTTCTTAACAAACTTTTGGCTTCGCTTAATTTTGCAGTGTGGTTCTCTTCGCTCTCTAATGCTGGTGTTGTACTGTGATGGGTCTTCAAATCCCTCAAAACTTTACTCGGCACGTATTTGTCTAAGCCGTATTAAACACGCAAAAATGTTAATCTCACAGCGATGAGTTGCTTGACTGTTTAACTGCACAAAATAATTAAAGGATAAAGCATTTAGAGCTAATTCGCGAGCACTTGCCACTGATCACTTGATTCCCCTTGTCTGTAGTTCGTAAGCTGCAAATTCTCCTAATCTATACGCGTTCAGCAGTATGCGCTAGCCGGTCGCTGTGGCCGAGCGGTTTTAGGCGCTTCAGTCCGGAACCGCGCTGCTGCTACTGTCGCAGGTTCGAATCCTGCCTCGGGTATGGATGTGTGTGATGTCGTTAGGTTAGTTAGGTTTAAGTAGTTCTAGGTCTAGGGGACTGTTGACCTCAGATGTTAAGTCCCACAGTGCTTTGAGCCATTTCAACCATATGAGTATGCGCTATCTAATAATATCTTCCAAAACGCCGCGCATTAAAATGATGTTCTTCCGCGGCTCGTACCTCGGTTTCTATTGGTGACAGGTACGTAGGTTCAAGTTTTTGTATGGACCATGGACTAGGGACCATTTGTATGCGCAACAGAAGGATCGTCTTAGTTTAACTATACTGCAGTACGTGGTCAAAATATGAATATTACACATTTCTTCTATCTTAGGCAAATGGAGCAAACGGATTTGTTTCTTTTTGCATTAGATGTGGTATACGGTGGGCCTTAATGGGCTTACGGAGACATCTTTAGTCCATCTAGGCTTTTGTAGAAAACCCCAAAAAGAATTTTCTTTCACCACTATTTCTCAAAAAAGGAGCTTTGCATAACCTCAAGTGATAAACTTACGGCACGTTTGATGATCTTTAATATCAAATGACTTTTCTTACCAGTTTTTTGATACGAACTGTGCAAAATACCTTTGCACTCATTTCTGAAAGTTTAGGATATCCTTTCCCGTGATGTTCTTAATAACAGCAGTGACACCAAATCCAGTATCTACATAATTACTTGTTTTATTATTACATGCTACGCTAAAATCAATATCAAGTAATTTTTCTAGCATTTATCGCTGTTTCTATAACAATTTTCATTATGAACTAAGAAACAAAGTTTACTTCAAAGGAAATTTGTCTTCTAAATGATGTTTAATTTCTTCAGAGTTCTGGATTCTGGTGGTCTTGTATATAATTCAGCAACGCACTTCTCTAAATGCTATTCTCATTTTCAATGCATCTTACAGAACAAAAACTGACAGAAAACTTGACAAACCAGTGATATTTCAGATGTTTGCCCTTCTTCAAAGACAATCCTTCATAAACTACCAGACAAATATAAGAAATTCATCGACTTTCAACTGCTTTTATCATGAGTAGCTTTCAAAACTTCATTCACTACATGAAGTGAAGGAGTTCCGCAATAAAACATTTCTGGTTGATTATATTCTTCAATGATTAGAAATGCTTGCAGATCTTGAAATTAACATTTGGTCCCTCCATTTAAACTTGAATTATATTTTGAGATGACAAATTCAATCTATTCACACCTTGCAGGTAACGTGGCTGTAAATCAGATCATGTGGCAGAATACAAATACATAGATTTTAAATTTGTTGTAGACACACCCACCAAATTCATTTGTCTAATTTTGATAACTTTGTTTGACATTTAATCATATGACACACAGAAGAATCCAGCTTCCCTGACTTTAATGTTTAGGGAGATTCTGGAAAAGTGGGACAAGTCCATAAGTAATTATATATGACATCTCATCCTTGAGTAACTGCTTTTTCTTGGCAAAATGCTGTCAGGAAATATAATTTTGAATATGTCTATTGGTTTTCCAGAGGTTCTTACTGAAGAATGGGACATTATTTTATTCATGGCCCATGTATCGATGGCCCATGTATCGATTTGAAGTGAGTGACGATAGTCCGTAAGCGACCTATCGAAAGCTTAAGCGAAACTTTTGTGTTACCTCTGATAGAGGAGTACGTGTACCGATATTGTGATTGCTAAGACTATAGGATATGCAACTTACAGAGCTGGTAGTATGGACCAAAACAAAAATATGTGTTAGAAAACATGGGCTCTGAAATGCACACCTCGCTGCTGTGATATACGTCTCTTATGGGACCCGCCCAAATGTTGCCAACGTCGTTTCAAGTACAGCGGAGAAGTTCTGTGGGAAGAGATTTCACATCCTTTATACAGTCCCGATCTTTCTTCAAGTGATTTCCATATTTTTGAAGACCTGAAAAAAAAACATTCGTAGCCGTCGATTTGCTTCGGACAAGTATGTACACGCCTGGGTACATTTGTGGTTCCGTAGACAAGCGCAAACATTTTCCTATGAAGACATAGACCGTCTTGTCCCGCAGTACGATAACAGTATTAACACTTATGGCCATTTCTTTTGAAATAGTAAACAATTTACTTGCTTTTTCCATCCGTCTCGTTTTCACTGGACTGCGCCTTATAAAGATTGACAGAAAAAAATCACAACTGCAAAATATATTTAATGCAGAAAAAATGTTCAAATGTGTGTGACATCTTATGGGACTTAACTGCTAAGGTCATCAGTCCCTAAGCTTACACACTACTTAACATAAATTATCCTAAGGACTCACGACCGAGGGAGGACTCGGAGCCTTCGGGAATACATTTCTCTAGCTAAAATATTTAAGCGATTAACATTGCAAGGTCACAGGTTAATATAAGCGTCAGCAAAGCCATTTCAAATGCTTATACCTTAATAACTGGTGTAACCACCAGAATATTGAATGCAAGCATGCAACCATGCATGCACTGTGCTGTACAGGAGCCGGTTGCCAGTTTGTGGATGGAGTTCCATGCCTTTTGCACTTGGTCGGTCAACACAGAGACTGTTAATGCTGTTGTGGATGAAGCTGTAGCTGTCATCCGATGAGGCCCAACATGTGCTCTATTGTAGATAGATATGGTGGTCGAGTAGGCTAAGGCAACATGTCGACACTCTCTAGAGCTTTTTGGGTTACAACAGCGGTATTTGGCCGAGCGTTATCATGTTGATAAACACCCTCTGGAATGCTATTAATGAGTGGCAGCATAGCAGGTCGAATCAAGAGACTGATGTACAATTTTACAGTCATGTGCGTGGGATAACCACGAGAGTGTTCCTGGTGTCATCCGAAATCGCATCCTGGACCATAACTTCACTTGTAGGTCCATTGTGTTAGGCACGCAGACAGGTTGAGTGTAGGTCCTCAACTGCCCTCCGTATGACCAACACATGACCATCACTGACACCGAGACAGAACCAAGTTACATCAGAAAACACAACAGACGGAAGTCTGCCCTCCAATGAGCTTTCATTTGACATGACTGAATCCGCAAATGGTGGTGGTTTGGAGTCAATGGAATGGACGGCACAGGGCGCTGTCCTTCAAGTAACAGATTTGTAACATTACGTTGTATCACTGTGGTGACAGCTGCTGTTGAAATTGCTTCTGCAGATGCAGTACGATGCGCTAGAGCCACATGCCGAACACGATGGCCCTCCCTCTCGGTAGCCCAAAGTGGCAGTCCGGAGCCCAGTTTTTTGCGATCATATATTCTCGTTACCATCGCTGCCAGCAACCACTTACAGTGACTATATTCCTGCCAAGCTTTCTGCAGTATAAAAGAAGCAACATCCAGCGTCTCGTAGCCCTGTTACACGACCTCGTCCAAATTTAGTTGTTGATAGTGGTGACTGTGCCTTAAAGGTATTCTTGACTAACATCAACTCGCCAATTCCATCTCAAAGGTAACTAACGATCGCGACTGTTACAGCATGTACTTAAAACAAACCTGATTTGCATGCTCATAGCGGCTCTGCTAGCGCCATTCTTTTGCGATTGGCGCAAAATTTGGATAGACATCATCTTTCAGACGTAGAAGCACGCCCACCAGCTTTCGTTCATGCCACACAACTCCTTCTTGGCATTGTGATTTTCTTTCCGTGAGTGTAAATATAGAAGCAGAGGAATAGCAGACGCTGCTACACTCGCAAAAAAATACGACTGCATTCTGCAACATCAAAACAAAGCACACGATGTGTAAGAGGTTCTGTTTCAGTGAGATACAGTGTACATGTATCGATCACCTTTCTGTGGAAGAACGCTATGAATGAAGTAGAAAACAAAAATAACGGGGAAAATTAAAAAAAATGTAAATGTCGTGTGACTAGGGTCTCCCGTCCGGTAGACCGTTCGCCGGGTGCAAGTCTTTCGATTTGACGCCATTTCGGCGACTTGTGCGTCGATGGGGATGAAATGATGATGATTAGGACAACACAACACCCAGTCCCTGAGCGGAGAAAATCTCCCACCCAGCCGGGAACCGAACCCGGGCCCTTCGGATTGACAATCTGTTGCGCTGACCACTTTTATTTATTTATTTTACAGTTTTGTTCGTTGTTTATTGTTGTGTTTGGTCGTTGTGGACGTCACATGGCATCCGTTCAACTTCTTTATTGATCCTTTCACTCAGTTTTTTATTACAGAGGCCAACCAGCTCTCTGACCGAACACGCGGAGCTACCGTGCCGGCTTATGAGCCAACAGCATCCGGTACCACTCAGCTACCGGAGGCGGACACGTGAATAATATAGCAATTTAATACTGTTTAATACAGTCAATTTGAATCATGACAACTGTTCAAGATCTTGGCAAATAGACCTGTATGAAAAACCTCGTTATTACAGTGACCACTCAAGATGCTTAAAAAATAAATCTAAAACGTCTGGTTTAAGTAAGATATTAAGTACAGTCCAAAAAGGAAGTATATATTGTACATTATTTTTTATAATACGAGTAAGTAAGGAGGAAAAAATAAAAAAAGACTTCATCTAGAAGGATATTGATCTACTTTCGCGGAGGAATACAGATCATCTTCTTTAGACGACTAAAGAAGCCGAAAAATGTTCGTCATTTGATTAGTTCTACATTTATAGGTCTGCCGTATTGCAGTAGTAAGTGAGAAATGATTAAATAGTCTAACTCTGCTTTGAGGATTCAAGGAGATAGTAAGAAAAGTGAATCTCTTGACGATCTTTATTATCAATGAAAACGAGACAGACTGAAAAAGTAAGTAAACCATTTAGTTTTTCAAATGTAATCGCCATAACTGTTAATAAACTGATCCCACTGTGAGACAAGATGGTCTTTGCCTTAATGGGAAAATGTTTGCTGTTGCCTATGGAATCGTGATTGTACCCAGGGCCGGCCGCGGTGGTCTCGCGGTTCTAGGCGCGCAGTCCGGAACCGTGCGACTGCTACGGTCGCAGGTTCGAATCCTGCCTCGGGCATGGATGTGTGTGTTGTCCTTAGGTTAGTTAGGTTTAAGTAGTTCTAAGTTCTAGGGGACTGATGACCACAGCAGTTGAGTCCCATAGTGCTCAGAGCCATTTTTTTGTACCCAGGCGTGCAGCTCTTTGTCCGAAGAAATTGACGGTCACGAATGTCTTTTCTTCGGCTGCCCCGCCTTGAGAATGTTATCTGCCCTACCCTTGAAGGAAGTGAGCCACCTTTGGAACATTTTGCCTGACCATATTGTGAACCATGATGAAATATTTTGTTAACTGGCATTAATTTTTAGCTCTGTTGTGGCGTTACTGCGGTCTGGTCTTGTGAGCGAGAGGCGCTGTCATGTTTCCGCAAATTGTCATGAACGTAATCAAGTTTGCTGTGGCCAAATGGTTTTAGGCACTTCAGTCTGGAACCTAGCTGCTGCTACGGACGCAGGTTCGAATTCTGCCTCGGGCATGGATGTGTGTGATGTCCTGAGGTTAGTTAAGTTTAAGTAGTTCTAAGTCTAGGGGACTGATGACTTCAGCTGTTAAATCCCATAATGCTTAGAGCCATTTGAACCATTTTGTAATTAAGTTTATTGTGTACTCGCCAGATTACTGAATGACCTGACCGGGTTGTAGTGTCCCTAAAACGATTTTCCAAATTTTGCATTGTAAATTTCTTGTTCTGGTGTTTGTTACGACTGCTAGTGTCCTGAGGTGCCTTTTTTTATTGTCTATTGTTTGGTGTCTTGCATGCATTTTAATGAAAACAGTGTTAGTCAGCCTCTCTGCTTGTGTTGGCATTTCATTATGTTTCGCCCTTAATGCTGTTTCAGCTGATTTTATATTGTTGGCTACTGAAGCTTTTATTTTGGCACATATCTGCGATGAATGGTCATTTGTTGCCTTGTAAAATGAGCCGCGAGTCATATTTTTGCCGTGGCTGTAGTTATCTTGCTATCCGTCGCGTCTAGCCGATTCTGCGTGTGTTTTTGATTGGCTACTGCTGTTGTTTGCATTCTTCTCGCCGCTTGATTGATGGCTTACCTCACTTAAAGATTTTCTATTTTCTAAATTGCATTGGATTATATAAAATTATTTTTCTCTTTAAACGTTTAACGAAAGAAACGTCGCTTGGAGGCGATCTGTAATAGAATTTCGCCTATAGGTTGGTTGACCATTTAAGTGTATATGTTATGAATGGATTTCTTGCGTCTTAGGCGAATTTCAGGCAAACCTTAAAGAACTTTCACTGGTTGTAAAACTTGTCTGTGTGGCCACCGGTCGTTAAGTCAGTGCCTGTCTTGCTTTTCAAAAGACTGTTAAAGTTTCTTGTGAGAAAATTTTTTAACTTTTGGTTCTGGTTATAATTACAGTTTTAGTTGTTACGTGCTTTTGGTATTCTCGTCGGTACCACTTACTTCACTGTGATACGCCGCTGGTGCAGTTGTTTACAACGATTTTGAGTTGCCTTGCTCCGTTACCGTGCTAACTGTATTGCATTGTGCTGTCCTGCACCTACTTGTAACTTAAATAGCCCGTAAGTCAATTAGCAGTTGCTAAGTTCAGTTTTGTATTGTGCCTGTATGCAGTCCTTAGTTACTTATTGTTGGAAATGCTGAGATTGTCAGAGGGTTTAACAGCAACTGTTAATTGGGTTTGATTTACAAGTTATTTGTACTGCAACTATGGGATTCACTAGTAATTTGACCTTAAGCCGTTTATTCTTTTTAATTTTTCTTGGTTTGTCCTTTGATAACTTCTTGTATTGGAAGTCTTTTGAAATTCTAAATTTTTTTCCCGTTGTTGGTGTATTTTTCTACTTGTAATGCTTTTAATTCTTTTTAATAAACTGTTGTTAAAATATGGTTTATTTTGTGGTCCCAGCACTTTTCCACTCTCCAACCAGCTCTCAACCCCTCCATGGTCGTTAAGAGCGACGGCCTCCTTCTTGCTTTTCGAGAGGAGTAGACCAGTGCTGCCTCCCCCTCTCAGCATCTTCATCAGTACAAAACATAACACTACATATACACACAGTTATCTACATAAGAAAATTACACATAGCTTTCAAAAATGGCTACGCCAGGCAGTGAGCAAGACGAGTATATTGCTGTGTGGTTCAAATTCATTATAACGAGAAGATGGCTGAAACAAATCTGATTTCTGGAATGAAATTTTGTTTCTCCCTAACGGAATACTAGAACATTGAAAAGCGGTCTATAGTCATATAGAGCTTGTGAAAGTTTAGCGTACAATTTTTTTTTATAAAATACTTGTTGATAAATGCACTTAATGTGAGGAGGAAGTCTAATGCAACATTCACATGATACCCTTTAACGGGGCTACACCAGAGTAAAGTAACACTGTGGCATCTGCATTGCTTTTCACTCCAGACGAAATTTCCTGTAAAAAACGCATACTTCACAATTTAAGCAAAACCCTTAGTAGCTTGAATATCTCACCGCGTAAGAAGTTGCAACTGCTAACTACAAGGAAAAATGCTCACCGCTTCGCGAGCAGTTATTAGCTAAAAAACTTCCTTCGATATTTCCAACGTTTTTTTGAGATACTGGGATATTCTACATTAGTGAGAAGCTGTTTTTCGTCTCGGAAGAATCGTTAATGTTGGTAGATATAGAATCTTTCAAAGATCTTAGATCACAATCATATTCTCGCTTTCCGTCAATAAAATTATTTTGGAATGGAAACATTATGTAAATTTTTTCCTTGAATTTGGTAGTACTCCCTACCCTCTCACTACAGTGGTCGAGAAACAGGTTAATCGGTTATGGGAGGAAGGCAGTTTAAATCTCCGTCGGCTCAACACGTCCGGATACGATTTACAACCTACCCTAAATGGGTTTTTGATCACTCCTACGGCTGACTTCTTAACACTTCCAGTTATATTGAGCCAATGCCCTACCTTGAATTACCGTTCTGTCTAAGAACGTTAGGGTCCAAAATCTTTCTCCTGCTTCCTCAACTCCATTGCGTTTCAGTTAGAGTGAAGATGCAATAAACTGCTATATTGGTTTTGGATGTCCTTTAGTCCACACTCATCAATATTTTCATCACTTTTCCTTCTTTCTTGTCTCTTTATTTCAGCCTTTTTTATCGTTAAGCATGTGCACAGGTTGTGTATGCGTGTGTTTTGTACCCTCCTTGCACAGTTGTAACTTCTGCATGTTCAGTTCGGCATGCGCACCAGTCTCCCAGATTCCTTCACTTTTATCACTGTCTATGGTTCATATGTGACATATGTGTATTGGCGGGGCGGGGGAGGGGGGGGGGTGTTTTTGGACTCTTCACATCTGCACTACGACATTGTTGTCAAGTCACACTCCAGGTTTCTTAAAAATCTCTCTTACACCACTATCTTAACTCATCACAAGTGGCATTAATTACTTTTTAGCTTTTATTTATTCCATTTAAGGCGTACCAACAAGGTAATAAAATAGTTTCGGCGCTTTTCTATCTTAGCGTATCTATTAATGTTCTTAGACCAATTCGTACGAATTTGTGCCTTTCATTCTCATTAATAAAACGATATAGAATAACTGACAGGACTGTTCACTAAACCTCCATCACCACCGTGTCCACCACTATTGCCATCAAACTACGAAATTGGCCATTCTGCCGATAGTCTAAATCGATAAAGAAGTCATAGACAGTTTAAAAGTTTTTTATGTTTCCGACAGTTTAAATGAGTGGCTTATCCGACAGCAAAATAAGTAAACAGAAAGGGTAAAAATGGCCTAGAGTACTTTAGGGAGACTATGTAGTCCTCGAAACAATGGCTCCGCTGTGTCTGAAAAGAAAGGTTTACTACCAGTATGCGTTCCTCTCTTTGTCTTCCCGTATTGAGAATGGAATGTAATGGAACAACCATTCAAAATCTGAGGCTTACTCAGCGAGAAATGGAGAAAGGCGTGTTGTGAATTGCTAGGAGAGATGGCAAAACAAATGGATTGTGGAAAAGATTGGAATAGTCGACATAATTAAGACGGAATAGTCGACATAATTAAGACTGTAATGATAATGGAAGTGGACGACACATGGTGGATGGTCAAAGGAAGTTCTTTGCTGGATTCTAATAGATAAGAAAAGACAGAGACAGATGTACTAATGCAAGGTGAGCAGATACCAGTAAGAAAGTGCTGTAGCAGCATGGATTTTGTTGTGCCTTGGCCTCTTTCCAGGCCTTGTATCATTCTTCAATGATGACATTCACTTTTTACATGCTTGCAGTCGTTTCATGAAATAACAAAAATTACGGCAGAAAATTACGGTTTATCTACATGTAAAAAAATATGTTCCAAGGTGCATGGTCATGTACCATGAACAAATATTTGAATGAAATTTAAAAGTACTTTGTTTAGTCGCCTATCTGCTACATTATTGCTCTGTTACATATCAATAATCAATGAGTGAAATCAAATTAAGAACGGCATAAATATTATCATAACCAGTTAGAAGCTAAATGCATTTTGAAACGGAGGCTACTGGAAACTAAAACAAATCTCCATTTTCAATATATGTAAAATTATTAAGACATTAACGAAAATCAATTAATTTGAAAATATCGCCTCTTCCATGGTGAAAGATGGAGCACGATCGACGAAGTACTGTCTAATCGTCCACATGTTACATAACTAGTTTGTAAGATTTATGGAATTTTACTTGAAACTGAGGAATTAATAATATATTCCAAATAGCTTTAACATATTATATAGCACTCAAAAATGTAGAACTCAAAATATTTCCAAATGCTGTAGAAAACGCAACCTCACATCTAGCAACAGCAAAGACTATAGAAAATGGTAGAAGCTGCTTATGTTGGTCTCTAGTGCGCATTCCTTCATATGCTTCTAAAATCAATCACTAGACTGAAGTACCGACGAAAAAACATGAAGTGTTCCTAGATGGACTACATTCTTTCTCCTCTAACGCTGCTCCCAGTCACTACCGTTGGCACCACATACACCACTGCTATACCTTATTATTTTGTCAGCTCTGCCACTTTGCCTTGTTTGCAGAAATGTGACAGTCTAGATCAGTTAAATATATCACTCTAGATTAGCTGAAAGCTGTACTGTGATTTAGTAAGTATTCTGTAGTAAAGTTGGCCGTATCTTCTTACAGATCGGAGCAGCAAACTTGGAACCTGTCACTCTGCTAGTCAGATGACATTGGGTCACCTTTTGTTAATCATCATGGATGTGTGAGGTTAACTGGGCTCGGAATCACCAAGGTAGGTGCCTCGTCGTTGCAACATTCATAACAAATGTGTGCTCAAAAGAAAATGAAATTGCCCTTTTTTATTATTAACATGGGGGAACGATAGGGTTGTATAATTATAGATACTCATATAAATGTTGCCTTAAAATGTGAACTTTCTGAAACATCATACGAAGAAAAATAATTCTTCTGACATTCCCCACATATGCAATAGTGAGGGATGCTGTGCGCGTACTTCCCTCCAAACTCGCTATGTGATTTTCTGTAGTTGGGGAAGGTAGCAATCAAGTGAAGTGATGGACTAAGCTGGTAGTTAAGTAGTGGATCATTGTTACCTCGTGGTATCCTGGTAAGGCACACACCTGTAAATATGTTTCAGAAGGTTTGTAGGGGTATGCCGATGAAAGAAAGTGAAACAAGTTTACCACATATAAAAACGTATTTTAGAAAATTGTGGCCGCCTAGAAAATAATGCAATATCTTAGATGACTTTTGACTGGTCTCGAATTCTGAAAATACATACCCTAACGGATATTGGGGCTATTATATTGATCATTCGTATGAGATGAACAGAAAAAATCGACAAAATTGTAACGAAATAGGTCATCTCTTGTTACGAGGTCTGTTTACGAATCACTTGGAATGTGATCCCGAATGACGAATGACGAAACTGGCGTGCTTGCAGTCACTATGATGCCGCTCCATCTCGTCATCGCCGAATCAAAATGGGACCATCATTTTCAAACTAACAGAACCTGAATTCGTCCAGCAACACTATCTGATGCCATTCCTGTCCCCAATGACATCGTTTCATACACCATTGCCATCTAGCATGTTTGTGTTGGAGGTAGGTGGAGAAGTGGCCGGCGCGCACGTAACCCTTGAAACAATAAGCGGCGTTGGACTGTCACCCCTGATGGTGAACGATGTGTTACACTTTTCCTGTGTTGCACCAGAGCCGAGGAGGAAGCAAATCTGTCCTGCAATGCTATTCGGATGAGGTGTCGATCATCTCTGGGGGTGGTCTGGATAGCGTGACCTGACCAGTCTTGTCCTATTCTACGACCTTCCGTGAACCATTCTGCACACACCACTTACACTGCCGAAACACTTTGTTCTACGCGAGCAGCAATTTTACGGATGGAGACTTCACATTCTCTCATGCCAAACTCTTTCAAACTCATTGGTGTGACGGTACGGTTCGTGCATATGTCTGCGAGGCATCGTGCGTGTCTGGTCAAGTCACACTGATCCATTACCTTCGGTTTACACAGACAACTAGAGTCGCAGGCACATTTTAACTGCAGGTGGTGTTGCGTTGCGATATCGATATTGTCCCTGAATCCTCGGGCAGACATGGTTCAAACGCTAATGATTTCTCTTGAACATATTGTTGTGCATGTCCTGTGAACATGAACATCCTATCTCTAGTCGTTCAAGATGTTCTATTATTTTCTGAACATCAGTGCACGTTTAGAAAGCATACCCATGCCGTGATGCAGTAGATTTCAGATTTTAATAACGTATACATACAGAAATAAACCAGTAATAATTATAAGCGTACCTTCTAATTTTCTGTACGCTGAAATTTACATGAAACTGGCCTTTTTTACGTCACACCCACACATTCCATAGCTCAAAAGACGCCTGAATTCTCGTTCCTGCTTGTTACTTTGGTTCTCATCCGAAAATGGCAGCAATAGTTGGAAGTTCTCATTTTTACCGAAAGATTCAAGCACTGAATGCGTACGATTACCCGCTGCGTGCATTTACTTAACTCAACCTAACATGTTTAAACAAACATTACTGTTTCGACGTTGTTTTGTTTTCGGAAATTTTAGACTCGTCTTTCAGAAAACTAAAGAATTATGCGCATTTCGGGAAACAATTTATATTTTTTATGTAGCTAAACGTCTTATTGGATTTCTGGGTTCCATGAAATTAGCTTAAGCAGTTGCAGAGAAGGATAACAAATCGTTCTTTCCCAGAAATAATATTACGTAATTTTCTGACGTGGAGAAGGGTAAAGCATTCCAGAATCTAACGTGAATGACGACTGTTGTCCCCAGCGGGCGAACTCCTCGAGAAACCGCAAATTTGGGCTCTTTCCGCTACATTTCACTCCAAATGGACTCTGCCAAACATTTGAGGGGAGGGGAGAAGGGGACCGCAATTCCGCGCTTTTATCGTTCGTGCCAGCCACCTTTATGAAACTTACTCCTAAAATAACGTCATTTATCATTTAATAAATATATATATAAAAAAGGGAGCCGATCCTGAAAAGGAGCCGGCAGAAAAATTGGGTGCAGCCGTTGATGATAGTGTGATGGAAGAAGGGGTGGGAGAGAGAGGGGGGGAAGGGAGAGAGAGAGGGGAGGGAAGGGGATGTAAGAGGAGGATAGGAGGAGTGGAGAAGCGGCAGAGGTGAGGGGAAGGGAGGGGGTGGGTGAGACAAGCGCACGCATAACACAAACGATGAGAGGGGAGGCGTACAAAAGAAAGGGTAAAAAAAGATTTTGGCGGATATGATTTTTTTCCTGCGCGGTAGTCGTGCGAGGGATAGGGATGTGCAGATAAAGAGAGATAGGGGCGCGGCTGGCTCTGCCTTGGTGCTGCGCTGCGCGGAGCAGAGCAGAGAGGCGGATTTTCTCCCATTAATCAACGTATTGATGAAATTTAATTTGTCAAACGCAGGCCCAGATTGAGTTGTAAGTGGCGGCCCCCGGCCCCAGCAAGGCACGGCCCGCCGGCTGAAAGGATTGATTCTGGAGAGAGACGACAACAGCGCCGCGCCACGCCGCTCTCTTTTTATTTTTGCTGCCGCCTGCCTCCTTGCTCCGCTTTCGGTTTTTTCTCTCTCCCGCCCGCGCTGAACCCGCTCGTTGCGCCGCCTAGCTTGAGGGTTTCGGTGCTACTGGATGTCCTATCCACTCTCTGGCAAGAAAAGCAACCTTCGTAACAAGTCTACTGCAGCATTTGTCTATTAACAGAAAAGTGTCTCAGGATAGTCTGAATCATAACCACACAATACAATGCACTAGAACTGTTTTCTGTAACCGCTTTCTGTTACGTTGTCTACAATACTAAATCGAACGAAAATCTCTTGCAGATGTTCCTGCAGCCTGAAGATAACCACTGCCTGGACGAAACTTGTTACGGTATTGAGTAATACTCGTGTGTCGTAAAGATTCTATATATAAAGAAGCCTCCCCTTTTGTTTATTTGTTTCTTCGAAATTCATACAAATCTGCAGGTTTATTCCGATCTTGAAGAAAATTTTCATACTTAACTTCAAGAAAAGAGGAAGATCACTGTCTACATAATACAGTACTGGCCATTAAAATTGCTACACCACGAAGATGATGTGCTACGGACGCGAAATTTAACCGACAGGAAGAAGATGCTGCGATATGCAAATGATTAGCGTTTCAGAGCATTCACACAAGACTGGCACCGGTGGTGACACCTACAACGTGCTGACATGAGGAAAGTTTCCAACCGATTTCTCATACACGTTGCCTGGAGAAACGTTGTTGTGTTGCCTCGTCTAAGGAGGCGTACCATCACGTTTCCGACTTTGATAAAGGTCGGATTGTAGCATATCGCGATTGCGGTTTATCGTATCGCGACATTGCTGTTCGCGTTGGTCGAGATCCAATGACTATGAGCAGAATATGGAATCGGTGGGTTCAGGAGAGTTATACGGAACGCCGTTCTGGATCCCAACGACCTCGCATCACTAGCAGTCGAGATGACAGGTATCTTATCCGCATGGCTGTAACGGATCGTGCAGCTACGTCTCGATCCCTGAGACAACAGATGGGGACGTTTGCAACACAACAACCATCTGCACGAACAGTTCGACGACGTTTGCAGCAGCATGGTCTATCAGCTCGGAGACCATGGCTGCGGTTACCCTTGACGCTGCATCACAGAGAGGAGCGCCTGCGATGGTGTACTCAACGACGAATCTGGGTGCACGAATGGCAAAACGTCGTTTCTTCGGATGAACCCATGTTCTGTTTACAGCGCCATGGTGGTCGCATCCGTGTTTGACGACATCGCGTAGTACGCACATTGCAAGCGTGTAATCGTCATCGCCATACTGGCGTATCATCTGGCGTGATGGTATGGGGTGCCATTGGTTACACGTCTCGGTCACGTATTTTTCGCATTGACGGCACTTTTAATAGTCGACGTTACATTTCAGATATGTTACGACCCGTGGCTCTGCCCTTCATTCGATCCCTGGGAAACCCTACATTTCAGCAGGATAATGCATGGCCTCATGTTGCAGGTCCTGTACGCCCCTTTCTGGATACAGAAAATGTTCGAGTGCTGCCCTTGTCAGCGCATTCTCCAGATCTCTCACCAATTGAAAACGTCTGTTCAATGGTGGCCGAGCAACTGGCTCGTCAGAATAGGCCAGTCACTACTCTTGATGAACTGTGGTATCGTGTTGAAGCTGCACGGGCAGCTGTACCTGTACACGCCATCCAAGCTCTGTTTGTCTCAATGCCCAGGCTTAACAAGGCGGTTCTTACCGCCAGAGGTGGTTGTTCTGGGTACTGATTTCTGAGGATCTATGCACCCAAATTACGTGAAAATGTAATCACACGTCAGTTCTAGTATAATATATTTGTCCAATAAATACCCGTTTATCATCTGCTTTTCTTCTTGGTGTAACAATTATAATGGCCAGTAGTGGATTTAGTAACCTGATGTGAAACATATAAACTATTTAGCCGGAACATTATGACCACCAAGGTAAAAGCCTTTATGTCCACTTTTGGTACTCATAACAGCGGCGAAGCCTCATGGCATGGAAGTAGTGGAGACTTGGTAGGTCGCTGGAGGGGTTTGTCACCAGTCCTGCACACACAAGCCACCAAATTCCCGTAAATTCCGGGGAGGGGGACGATGAGCTCTGACGCCACGTTCAATCACATTCCATGGGTTGGAATACGGGGGGGGGGGGGGGGGGGCAATACATCAGTTGGAACTCGCCAGGCATGGAAGTAGTGGAGACTTGGTAGGTCGCTGGAGGGGTTTGTCACCAGTCCTGCACACACAACCCACCAAATTCCCGTAAATTCCGGGGAGGGGGACGATGAGCTCTGACGCCACGTTCAATCACATTCCATGGGTTGGAATACGGGGGGGGGGGGGGGGGGGGCAATACATCAGTTGGAACTCGCCAGGCATGGAAGTAGTGGAGACTTGGTAGGTCGCTGGAGGGGTTTGTCACCAGTCCTGCACACACAACCCACCAAATTCCCGTAAATTCCGGGGAGGGGGACGATGAGCTCTGACGCCACGTTCAATCACATTCCATGAGTTGGAATACGGGGGGGGGGGGGGGGGAGGGCAATACATCAGTTGGAACTCGCCACTACGTTTCCCGAACCACTCCATCACGCTTTTGGCTTTGTGACATGCAAAATGCCACTGCCGTTGGGAAACATTATCGTCATGGAAGGGTCTGCGTGATCTGCAAACAGTGTACGATACTTTCCCATCAGCATGATGAAAGAGGTATGGGGATTCATCAGACCATGCAACACTCTGCCACTGAGCCAACGTCCAGTTCCGATGGTCATGTGCCTTTTTCAGTCTAGTAGCCCACGTCGTAGTGTTAACATATGCGCATCCATCGATCGTCGACTGTGGGAACCCATTGTTAGGAGTGTTCGGTGCACAGTGTGTTCAGATACAATTGTAATCTCCCTAGCATTAAAGGCTGATATTCGTTGTGCCACGGTTTGCCACGTGTTCTGTTTTACCAGACTACGACGTCCTACACCGTAACGGGGGGTGGCTACCCAAACCCAACGACATCTGGAAGTGGTTTCACCTTGATTTCGCCACGTGTTGGAAACACTCACCACAGCACTTCTCGAAAATCCGAAACGCTCGTGCCGAGCCTCCAGGCCATCACATCTGCCCTTGCTCAAACTCGGATAGGTCCCATTCCTTCCCCATTCTACACACGGCAGCACTCACTGATACTACATGCTCCGCGCGTGTGTCTGACTAGCAGTCATTCCTCGCCAGGTGACGCTGCTATCGCCTGGCCGAGTTTTTATCGATAGTAAGTCGATAGTCGTAATGTTTTGGCTGAACAGTGTATGTATCTAATATACACTCCTGGAAATTGAAATAAGAACACCGTGAATTCATTGTCCCAGGAAGGGGAAACTTTGACACATTCCTGGGGTCAGATACATCACATGATCACATTGACAGAACCACAGGCACATAGACACAGGCAACAGAGCATGCACAATGTCGGCACTAGCACAGTGTATATCGACCTTTCGCAGCAATGCAGGCTGCTTTTCTCCCATGGAGACGATCGTAGAGATGCTGGATGTAGTCCTGTGGAACGGCTTGCCATGCCATTTCCACCTGGCGCCTCAGTTGGACGAGCGTTCGTGCTGGACGTGTAGACCGCGTGAGACGACGCTTCATCCAGTCCCAAACATGCTCAATGGGGGACAGAACCGGAGACCTTGCTGGCCAGGGTAGTTGACTTACACCTTCTAGAGCACGTTGGGTGGCACGGGATACATGCGGACGTGCATTGTCCTGTTGGAATAGCAAGTTCCCTTGCCGGTCTAGGAATGGTAGAACGATGGGTTCGATGACGGTTTGGATGTACCGTGCACTATTCAGTGTCCCCTCGACGATCACCAGAGGTATACGGCCAGTGTAGGAGATCGCTCCCCACACCATGATGCCGGGTGTTGGCCCTGTGTGCCTCGGTCGTATGCAGTCCTGATTGTGGCGCTCACCTGCACGGCGCCAAACACGCATACGACCATCATTGGCACCAAGGCAGAAGCGACTCTCATAGCTGAAGACGACACGCCTCCATTCGTCCCTCCATTCACGCCTGTCGCGACACCACTGGAGGCGGGCTGCACGATGTTGGGGCGTGAGCGGAAGACGGCCTAACGGTGTACGGGACCGTAGCCCAGCTTCATGGAGACGGTTGCGAATGGTCCTCGCCGATACCCCAGGAGCAACAGTGTCCCTAATTTGCTGGAAAGTGGCGGTGCGGTCCCCTACGGCACTGCGTAGGATCCTACGGTCTTGGCGTGCATCCGTGCGTCGCTGCGGTCCGGTCCTAGGTCGACGGGCACGTGCACCTTCCGCCGGCCACTGGCGACAACATCGATGTACTGTGGAAACCTGACGCCCCACGTGTTGAGCAATTCGGCGGTACGTCCACCCGGCCTCCCGCATGCCCACTATACGCCCTCGCTCAAAGTCCGTCAACTGCACATACGGTTCACGTCCACGCTGTCGCGGCATGCTACCAGTGCTAAAGACTGCGATGGAGCTCCGTATGCCACGGCAAACTGGCTGACACTGACGGCGGCGGTGCACAAGTGCTGCGCAGCTAGCGCCATTCGACGGCCAACACCGCGGTTCTTGGTGTGTCCGCTGTGCCGTGCGTGTGATCATTGCTTGTACAGCCCTCTCGCAGTGTCCGGAGCAAGTATGGTGGGTCTGACACACCGGTGTCAATGTGTTCTTTTTTCCTTTTCCAGGAGTGTATAAAGAGGACAGGTTGTTACCAAACATCTCTAAAAGTTCTTGGCCGATTTCCTTTAGATTTCTACCCGAGCAAAAATGAACATTTGGATGACACAGGCGACGTATTTTTTAATGTACACTATAGAAATATATGGATAAAATGTATAAAGGAGAAACGTTGTTATGAAACAACTCGAAACGTGCTTGACCGATTTACTTCAAAGCTCTAAGCCGATTTACTTCAAATTTCTGCACTCAGATGAAAAATTCAGTGCCTAACAAAGGGAATAGGTCATAGTAAATTGCCTGTAAATCCTGTCGCGAGAATAAATTACTGCAGAATACCTCCAGTGTCTTGGAGATAGTATCATAAGATGTCACTAGATCGCGGATCGACCGTAAGATCGATAATTTAACAGAAACGTGATTGCAAACTCTTATTTATTGATTTGTTGCCGTTTTATAAAAAAATGTATGTGTGTGTGTGTGTGTGTGTGTGTGTGTGTGTGTGTGTGTGTGTGTGTGTGTGTGTGTGTGTGTGTGTGTTTATGTATGTTCTACACCTCCTAAATTAGTAGACCAATCTCATACTTGCTACACATAGACCCTACAATCAGGCACCAGTCGCTGTGGAGGTAAGAACCTATCAATGGGTGGGAGTGAAAAAGAAATTACGAGTTTTGTTCTCGCTGACAATCTCTACAGAACGTCGAAAGGGTAAATGACTTAATCGCTTACTACATTTCCGCAGTTCATGCAGGAGCACATGAGGCTATAATTTATTCAAAAAAATGGTTCAAATGGCTCTGAGCACTATGGGAGTTATGTGCTTTGGTCATCAGTCCCCTAGAACTTAGAACTACTTAAACCTAACCAACCTAAGGACATCACACACATCCAATCCAGAGGGAGGATTCGAACCTGCAACCGTAGCGGTCGCGCGGTTCCAGACTGTATCGCCTAGAACAGGCAAATTGTGAGCCATATGTTTGTGGCTATTACAGCGCAATCTATCACAAAGCGAAAAAAGTGGTCCAACTAAAACATTCATATTTCTTTACGTACTACACGAATATGTAATAAAAAAAATGGGGGTTCCTATTTTAAAAAACGCAGTTCGCAGTTGATATCCGTTTGACCTATGACAGCGCCATCTAGCGGGCCAACCATAGCGCCATCTGGTTTCCCCCTTCAAGCTACATGAGTTTCGTTCTTTGTAGTTGTTTCGTTTGATGCTTATTTCGTGAGATATTTGGCCCGGTCACTATCAATGGACCACCCTGTATTCAGTGAGACTTTGTTACCAGACAGTAGAGTTGGACACTACTACGGAATCTGAATATGCAGTAACAATAAACAATGGTCAAGGTGAGAGAGGGCATAGGAAGAGGAGTTGCACAGAAAGGTGGGAGCAAATGGAGGTAGGAAGTGCAAAAGAGGACTTGGAGGTATAGGGGAGCTAGGAGAAGATGGAGAGACGGGAGGAGGTGAAAATGGGCATAGGAGGCAGGGAAGATCTGATGGATTGAGAGATGCCGTAGAGATGTTCAGGATGAGAAGGAGAGTAGGGGGAGGAGAAGATGGACATTCATAGGGGTGAGGGGGTAATGCACAGAGACGGTGGAAAGGAAGTGATGGAGAAAGAGAGGGCGAGGTGAAGACGGTCGGAGACAGGGAGTGAGCGGGAGATTATGACGTATATCCAATGCCCATACATGTTAGAAACGTGTTCCTTCTATTTCTTTCTTTTTCATTTAGCCAGAATGAGCCACAGAAACGCATGGCCGGGAAGAACTATTAGTTATCGATAAATGTTTTCACTATAGAGGACTGTGACAAAATAAAGCATTCAACAGCTAATTAACAGATCGATATGTAAACACAATGCAGTCATCTAGTGATAAACAATACGTTCGAAACTGGTAATGGCAAATAAACAACAAAACATATCCAAGAAAAATGTCATTAAGTTAGCGGTTGGTAGCTGTCTTTATAACAAATCTCATAATATCATTTATTGAAAACATACATGAAGAGGGGCAGCAGCCTTTTCAGTAGTTGTAGGAGAAACAGTCTGGATGATTGAATGATTTGGCCTTGTAACACTAACCAAAACGGCCTTGCTGTGCTGGTACTGCGAACGGCTGAAAGCAAGGAGAAACTACAGCCGTAATTTTTCCCGAGAGCGTGTAGCTTTACTGTATGGTTAAATGATGATGGCGTCCTCTTGGGTAAAATATTCCGGAGGTAAAATAGTCCCCATTCGAATCTCCGGGCGGGGACTACTCAGGAGGACGTCGTTATCAGGAGAAAGAAAACTGGCGTTCTACGTATCGGAGCGTGGAATGTCAGATACCTTAATCGGGGAGGTAGGTTAGAAAATTTAAAAAGGGAAATTAATAGGTTAAAGTTAGATATACTGGGAATTTGTAACGTTCGGTGGCAGAAGGAACAAGACTTCTGGTCAGGTGAATACAGGGTTATAAATTAAAAATCAGATAGGGGTAATGCAGGAGTAGTTTTAATGATATATTTTAAAAAAATAGGAGCCTTGGGTAAGCTACTTCAAACAGCTTAGTGAACGCATTATTGTGGCTAAGATTGACAGGAAGCCCACGCCTACCGTAGTAGTACAAGTTTATATGCCAACTAGATCTGTAGATGACGAAGAGATTGATGAAATGTATGATGAAATAAAAGAAATTATTCAGGTAGTGAAGGGAGACGAAAATTTATTAGTCATGGGTGACTGAAATTCAATAGTACGAAATGGAAGAGAAGGAAACGTAGCAGGTGGATATGGATTGGTGGTAAGAAATGAAAGAGCAAGCCGCCTGGTAGAATTTTGCACAGAGCGTAACTTAATCATAGCTAACACTTCCTTCAAGAATCATGAAGAAGGTTGTATACATGGAACTGGCCTGGAGATAATGGGAAGTTTCATATACATTATATAATGGGAAGACACGGATTTAGGAAAAATGGCTCTGAGCACTATGGGACTTAACTGCTGTGGTCATTAGTCCCCTAGAACTTAGAACTACTTAAACCTAACTAACCTAAGGACATCACACACATCCATGCCCGAGGCAGGATTCGAACCTGCGACCGTAGAGGTCGCGTGGTTCCAGACTGTAGCGCCTAGAACCGCTCGGCCATCCCGGCCGGAGAAATATTGAAGGCAGCAGAGGATAAAGTAGGTAAAAAGACGAGGGATAGTAGAAATCCTTGGGTAACAGAAGAAATATTGAATTTAATTGATGAAAGGAGAAATATAAAAATGCAGTAAATGAAGCAGGCAAAAAGGAATACTAATGTCTCAAAAATGAGATCGACAGGAAGTGCAAAATGGCTAAGCAAGGATGGATAGAGGACAAATGCAAGGATGTAGAAGCATATATCACTAGGGGTAAGATAGATGCTGCCTACAGGAAAATTAAAGAGACCTTTGGAGATAAGGGAACCACTTGTATGAATATCAAGAGCTCAGATGGAAACCCAGTTCTAACCAAAGAAGGGAAGTTGGAAGGAGTATATAGAGGGCGATATACTTGAGGACAATGTTTTGGAAATGGAAGAGGATGTTGATGAAGATGAAATGGGAGATATGATACTGCGTGAACAGTTTGACAAAGTACTGAAAGACCTACGTCAAAACAAGTCAAGGGGAGAATTCAACATTCCATTAGAACTACTGACAGCCTTGGGAGAGCCAGTCCTGACAAAACTCTACCATCTGGTGAGCAAGATGTATGAGACAGGCGAAATACCTTCAGACTTCAAGAAGAATAATTCCAATCAGAAAGCAGGTGTTGACGGATGTGAAAAGTACCGAACTGTCAGTTTAATAAGCCACAGCTGCAAAATACTAAGGCGAATTATTTACAAACGAGTGGAAAAACTGAGAGAAGCCGACCTCGGAGAAGATCAGTTTGTATTCCGAGAAATGTTGGAACACGTGAGGCAATACTGACTTTACGAGTTATCTTAGAAGGTAGATTAAGGAAAGGAAAATCTACGTTCCTAGCATTTGTAGACACAGAGAAGTCTTTTGATAATATTGACTATAATTTTCTCTTTCAAATTCGGAAGGTGTCAGGGGTAAAACACAGGCAGCGAAAGGCTGTTTACAATTTGTATAGAAACCAGGAGGCAGGTATAAGAATCGAGGGGCATGAAAGAGAATCAGTGGTTGGGAAGGGAGTGAGACAGGGTTGTAGCAAATCCCCGATGTTATTCAATCTATATATTGAGCAAGCATTAAGGGAGACAAAAGAAAAATTCGGAGTAGGAGTTAAAATCCAGGGTGAGGAAGTAACAACTTTGAGGTTCGCCGGTGACACTGTAATTTTGTCAGAGACTGCAAAGGACCTGGAAAAGCAGCTGAGTGGGAAGGACATATTCTTGAAAGGAGGATATAAGATGAACATCAACGAAAGCAAAACGAGAATAATGGAATGTAGTCGAATTAAATCGGGTTATGGTGAGGGAATAAGATTAGGAAATGAGACACTTAAAGTAGAAAAGGAGTTTTGCTATTTGGGGAGCAAAATAACTGATGATGGTCGAAGTAGAGAGGATATAAAATGTAGACTGGCAATGGCAAGGAAAGAGTTTCTGAAGAAGAGAAATTTGTTAACATCGAGTATAAATTTAAGTGTCAGGAAGTCTTTTCTGAAAGTATTTGTATGGATTGTAAGCCATGTATGGAAGTGAAACATGGACGATAAATAGTTTGGACAAGAAGAGAATAGAAGCTTTTGAAATGTGGTGCTACAGGAGAATGCTGAAAATTAGATAGGTAGATCACACAACTAATGAGGAGGTATTGAACAGAATTGGGGAGAAGAGAAATTTGTGGCACAACTTGACTAGAAGAAGGGATCGGTTGGTAGGGCATATTCTGAGGGATCAAGGGATCACCAATTTAGTATTGGAGGGCAGTGTTGAGGGTAAAACTCGTAGAGGGAGACCAAGAGATGAATACACTAAACAGATTGAAATGGATGTAGGTCGCAGTAGGTACTGTGGGATGAAGATCATTGCAAAGGATAGAGTAGCATGGAGTGCTGCATCAAACCAGTCTCTGGACTGAAGATCACAACAACAACAACAACATTTAAGAAATAGCTAAAAAAATAAAAAGGTGTCAGTAAGTCATCTCCGAAACAGCGTACCATTCTTTTTCGAAACTGGTTGTAGTAGTCTTCCGATCGAAGACAGCTTTGATTCAGTTCTTCCCATTGGTCTGTTCTGAGCAAGTCTTTATTGTGGAAGTATATTCGTCTCTTCATAGCTCATGCAACCTGCGTCAACTTAGACCTAGTTACGGTATTTCAAGCCTTTTTGCAAGTAAAATTTGCGATTTATGGCTGCTACGTCATCCGGTAGAAACTGTGATTGGTTTTATGTAGTTTTGATTAATGTCTCGTGCACTAAGTGATTTTGCCATCTGTTTTCCTGCGTTTGATGAAAACAGTTCAGCAGCTCGATAGTAACTAATGGATATTAGGGCAAGATTTCAAATCAGAACCGTTAGAATTCTGCATAGGGACCGTGGGCGGGAGAGGGAGACCTCTCGGCGCCTGTTTAATTCCAGGTTTTCATCCAACTGAGATCATTATGAAGAGGTGGTCGTAAACCGTATTAGCGTGATGATTCCTGGAGGCTACTCATATTTTACCCAGTGTGCTTCTGTAGGTGTAGAAATTTATTTAATTAATACTTTCTGTAGGACTATAGTTTTAAAACAACTGTAGGCTACCGTACGTAATCGTAGAATACGTTAGTTTTCCTAGTGGCTTTGGTCAGTTAAGGTCATATCCGCGTTACCTTAACGTTGGGTGTGTTGCTACCTTTCGGGCATTACCTCATAGCTATCGCTTTCTTTTAAGTATGCGATCAGTGTTTTACTATGTTACCCTAACAAAAGAAATCAGTGAACCATCCGGAAACTGAGTTAGGAAATACGAAGGACCGAATAACCTGCAGAACGTTTTCGTTCTACGTATTTGTGACTTAAGAGTAAATAGTATTTATAGCAAAAGTAAAGTTGTCAATGTTTTTATTCAAGTTTTAATCGAAAATTGTTGATTTTTGATATTACAAAAAAGAATGATGCAAAAATAATGAAATCAATACAGATTTATCGAATAGCGCTAGAAAACGCAATTTCCCCAACAAAAAAGGGAAAAAACTCAAAACAAAAATATATCAAACATCCGTTCAGTACTTCGTCAACTTAAACAAAAAATGTTCTTATTATTCATAAACAACTTTTGCATTTCTCAGTATTATCAGATAACTCTTGCCTTTGGTCACGATAAAGGACGTTCTATTGAGTACCAAATAAAAACAGGAATAAGAGTATTTTTTATGTTTGTGCATGTAAACCGTAGTAATTGATTTTTTACATTTTAGCGCAGAAGTTACGGAACCAACTAATTTCTTTACTTATAATTTCAATTTATATTCTGTAAGGACATAAAACACGCAATGGACGAACGCTGAATGATATTCGGCCCTAATTAAGTGCCAAACCAACAAAAAGCAGAGAAGTCAGCGGCTCCCATTCATCTCTTTCACATTCATTTATATTTCTTTCCGTACCAATACTGTCGGTAACCCTACCATTTACTACGTCACATATATATACTGTACCAAAACTACAAGGCTCTTATTACGAAGTTGACTTTTCTTGCGAAAAGTGTGTCAGCAAAAAGTCACCCACATACAGGAAAAATACAGCGAGAATATCGGTGTTTGTTGGTGGAGACACATCGATCAGTTAGGCGTGAAATGCTCCGACACAGTCCGAGCTAGATACGACGTTACCATCTGTCTCCGCATCTGCGACAGACGTGAAAGGCTGACGACATATAGGGTTCGAGAAGGGGCGGGGGGGGGGGGGGGTTGGAATGGGAAAACGGGAATTGGGGTGGCGTGGGCTGGAAGGGAGAGGCTACAAAATCCGTGTCCGGAGCGGCGGCCAGCATTAATTGATTCGCAGAAGCGGAGTGTCACATCTGCAGGGGGAGAGGCGGCGCCGAAATAATTTGAAAATAGCATGTTTTATTGATAGCTGCATCCCGAGCCCTGCCGACCCACCGTCACTCACGAACAAAAAATAATAATATAGCTGCCTCGCTGCGTCCATTTCCGCTGTCCTCTTTTTTTTTGTACACATGTTATTGTTCCTTATCAAGCATTTTTGTTTTGTTTTAATAACAGTTTCCCTGGCTGTCAATTAAATGCTGACATTCCCTGTTTTAAAATCCCTCGGCCAGGCGGAACAGTCGCGGATTATGTAAAATTGCGTCAGCGATATTTCAAAGCGGCAAAAGGTGCGATTGCAAATCATTTTCTGTGATCCACTTCGGCTCTTTTCACGCTCGCATTCATGGCCAGTAGTACAAACACCGTTGGTATTGCACGGCTCGTACGATAGGGAATTGGCTTTCGTTAAAAGGGCTTTGAAACGTCCTTCTTTGGAACAAAATAACACAAGTACAGCAACTCTTGGCCAGATTTTTATTCTGTCTATATAAGAATATTTCACATCGCCGATTTCGGCCGATTATCGTCATCATCTCGTATGGTAACATTGTAATCACAGAGTGATTTGTCATAAACGTAAATGGTACTTTAACAACGAACAAAAAATAAATCAGTAAACAGTGTAGCGAGGATTGTGTTTTGTAAAACGTGCTATTTAAGTCGACGACGAATCACTTTGTATTACAGTGTATAACATCGTTATTTGATGGCTTTAACCGCTAATACGATGTATCCGTCTTGTAACTTAAATTGAGTAAGCATTTATCAATTAATCTTTAAGTTGCTATATTTCTCCAAGTGTCATAATCCCCAGAATTTTTTAAGGTCTGTTGCCTTAGTTTGTCGTTCCCATGGTTACTGATGGTAATACAGTGCTCGCCGATAAAGATGATGTGATGCTCAAAAGCGAGTTGTCTTTCGTAAGTAGAAAGGGAAGCGTTAACAGTGGTTGGACATCCCCATCAGCTTCCGTGCATAACGAAATGACTGCCACTAGTAAATTCTGTCAACAGTATTTCCAATCAGTACATTACACCTTGTATTGAAATAACGAAGATTCATTTTCCTTGCCGTCGTAGGGTCAGTTCATTGCTATTATCTTCTGATTGTAAATTATCTATTAACCATTATAAGTGTTAGAGGGAGGTCACGACTAATGAAGAGTCATTTGTACGTATTTTCCAGCCAATAACTTTTAAGTATGTATTATGTTCCTGCTGTACTTGGTAACAGGATACACACCACACGAATGTGCGTGATGAGGTTGACTGACTTTTTGAGGAATCAGCATCAAACAGTAAAATGCTAAACATTTATGTAGAGTTATCAGTTTATACAAACAACAACCAGATCTAGTGTATGGTACTGCATTTAGTTCCTAGGAGGCAAGTTAAAACGAGAATTGATCCTTGCGTGCTGATGTCTCATTCATCGTCAGACTTCCCAGAGATGAGAAGTTAGTTTCCATGCTGTTTCCGCAATTATCCCTGGTGTCGTAATTTTGTACAGGTTAGTTCACGCTAGCTGTGTCTGGCCAGATGTTCAAATGGTTCAAATGGCTCTGAGCACGCATGGTTCAAATGGCTCTGAGCACTATGGGACATCTGAGGTTATCAGTCCCCTAGAACTTAGAACTACTTAAACCTAACCAACCTAAGGACATCACACACATGCACGCCCGAGGCAGGATTCGAACCTGCGACTGTAGCAGTCGTGCACTTCTAGACTGAAGTACCTAGAACCGCTCTGCCTCCGTGGCCGGCGCTCTGACCAGATGTCATGGTGTTGATGTATTCAGGTAAAATGAATGAATATATATCTTTTCCAATACTTTTTACCTTAATCTGATCTTTAACTGTGGGTCCAAATCCTTTTTTGGTTCTCAAGTACGATCAAAACAGATATCACTCTCAGTATTTCGATCGCTAGTAGCGAGACGGTGTTCACATTATCCTTCTTGCGACAGATTTAATTTGCAGTGGTTTGAAGACTGTGATACTGCGTCATCATTATCGTTGGAAATGTTCCTCTATGTTATTGACCGACGGAAATGCGGTAGTCTGATGTTCAACTTGGCGACTGCTTCATTTTAAGAAGTCAGACTACATGTAGTTATGAATACTTTGACAGAGTAGGTTAAAGTAAAAATCCAGGATAAAGAAGGAATTCTCCACGACCAAGGAGAGACTGTCATTTGTTAAAAGATGGTCTACTTTTGTCTCCGATTATTTACTGAAAGTTCTTCCTTTTTTCATCTACGGGTCCTTGGATTTGTTAGGAAACGAAAGAGAAAAATTATTCAGTGCTACCACATTCCCTTTTCCATTTCGAAAAAATAATAAATGGTTCAAATGGCTCTGAGCACTATGGGACTTAACATCTTAGGTCATCAGTCCCCTAGAACTTTGAACTACTTAAACCTAACTAACCTAAAGACATCACACAACACCCAGCCATCACGAGGCAGAGAAAATCCCTGACCCCGCCGGGAATCGAACCCGGGAACCCGGGCGTGGGAAGCGAGAACGCTACCGCACGACCACGAGATGCGGGTGAAAAAATAATACTGCAGAAAGTTAAAGAGACATTTAAGTTCTCTTTTTTTGAAATGCTGAGGCTTTTGGAAATGGAAAGTTTGACTATGTCAACTGTCAATATCCATCAAAGCAGCGTCCTTTTAGATTCAGTGATCTCACAAAATTGCGTGATTAGTTGCACAAATGGATACGGCAGCCTAACCCAAATAAAACTGGGATTAATAAATAATAAAGAAACCCAAATGAAGTTTCATGTTATTTTAGACGGAATCAAAATATCTCATAACTGCAATATAATATATCTTGGAATCACACCGGATCAATCCTTCATGTTAACTAAGAAACTTAGAACATCAGAGTGAATCTACTTCAAAAGGTCGCCGGAAGCAGTTGACGTGCGGACGCCAATACCCGCTTTACTATGATCGCTCTTGCGTATTTTGCTGATGAATGTTGCGTTCCTGACTGGGGAAACAGCGCGCGCATAACTAAGATTGATATGCAGCTGAATAAAGCCGTGAGAGTTATCACACATACTGTCAAATCTACTTCCAGTCAGTGGTTACCTGTCCTAGCCAATATTTTCCCTCGAGATCTGAGGAGGAAAGCAGCTAAGGTAAACTCGTTCAAGAAGATTGCGTCTCGTAAGAAAACTGCCTTGTACGATGCCCTACAAAATCCTCCGTTTACAGTCCATCTGAAAATTCGCAAACAACTCTGGTTTGATTCAGGAAGTATCAGTTGTTTCGACGAGACCTCCGAGTGGCGACCAAAGTGGAACGAACATCCACCCAACAGTGCTCACCAGGTTGAAAATCCAACAAATAATGTTAGGGTAGTATATCTTCCGTGCCGTATCTAGTCGAAGCTGAACCGCATAAAGACGCGTCAAGGAATGTGAGGTTGCACCTAAGAAAGTGGATTTTCCGTTCGTCTGCTCACTGCTACAATGGAACGGAGGAACTAACTATTGGACACATCATTCATGTGTTTCCACTTCGAGCATTTGAGAGTGGTCTGAGGACTCAGAGCTGAGTGACTCCGAGTGATCTAGACTTGCTGTCAAATAGGACCATTCCAATGCACTGGATTGTAAACATTTCTGTAAAACCATACAATCGATATAAATATTACATTACACGATCATTTCCTATAGAAAATTTAAATAGCTACTCGTCACGAGTAATCAAGCTCGCTGAAAACATCTTGTTAATTTTTTTTATTTTATTTATTTATTTTTTGACGTATCAACTTTACTGGTAGCTAAAGAGCAAATAATCGCACAAAAATGTCATTGTGAAGTACTTCGGTTCAATCTCTTGAACAACCAAGGATTTAGCGTTTATACACTACAAACCATTAAAATTGCTACACCAAGAAGAAATGATAAACGGGTATTCTTTGGACAAATATATTATACTAGAACTGACACATGATTACATTTTCACGCAATTTGGTTGCATAGATCCTGAGAAATCAGTACCCAGAACAACCAGCTCTGGGCGTAATAACAGCCTTGATTCGCCTGGGCATTGAGTCAAACAGAGCTTGGATGGCGTGTACAGGTACAGCTGCCCATGCAGCTTCACCACGATACCACAGTTCGTCAAGAGTAGTGACCGACTAGCGTATTGCGACGAAGCAGTTGCTCGGCCACTATTGACCAGACGTTTTCAGTTGGTGAGAGATCTGGAGAATGTGCTGACCAGTGAAGCAGTCGAACATATTCTGTCTCCAGAAAGACCCGTACAGGATCTATAACATGGGGTCGTGCATTATCCCGCTGAAATGTAGCGTTTCGCAGGGATCGAATGTAGGGTAGAGCCACGGGTCGTAACACATCTGAAATGTAACGTCCACTGTTCAAAGTGCCGTCAAAGCGAACAAGAGGAGACTGAGACGTGAAACCAATGGGACCCCATTCCATTACGCCGAGCGATGACGAATACACGCTTCTAATGTGCGTTCACCGCGATGTCGCCAAACACAAATGCGACCGTCATGATGCTGTAAACAGAACCTGAATCCATCCAAAAAAATGACGTTTTGCCATTCGTGCACCCAGGTTCGTCGTTGAGTACACCATCGCAGGCGCTCCTCTCTGTGATGCAGCGTCAAGGGTAACCGCAGCCACGGTCTCCGAGCTGATAGTCCATGCTGGTGCAAACGTCGTCGAACTGTTCGTGCAGATAACTGTCTTGAAAACGTCCCCATCTGTTGACTCAGGGATCGAGACGTGGCTGCACGATCCGTTACAGCCATGAGGATAAGATGCCTGTCGTCTCGACTACTAGTGATACGAGGCCATTGGGATTCAGCACGGCGTTCCGTATTACCCTCCTGAACCCACCGATTCCATATTATGCTAACAGTCATTGGATCTCGACCAATTCGAGCAGCAATGTCGCGATGCGATAAACCGCAATCGCGATAGGTTACAATCCGACCTTTATCAAAGTCGGAAACGTGATGGTACGCATTTCTTCTCCTTACACGAGGCATCACAACAACGTTTCACCAGGCAACGCCGGTCAACTGCTGTTTGTGTATGAGAAATAGGTTGGAAACTTTCCTCGTGTCAGCACGTTGCAGGTGTCGGCACCGGCGCCAACCTTGTGTGAATGCTCTGAAAAGCTAATCGTTTGCATATCACAGTATTTTCTTCCTGTTGGTTAAATTTCGCATCTGTAGCACGTGATCTTCGTGGTGTAGCAATTTTAATGTCTAGCAGTGTAGTATGATAGAAGGGCATCGAGCGGTTTATGAGGATGAGAAGAGAATCGAGAGGTTTATTTGATCATCCGAGGAGATACTTTAACAATAACGGCTTCGTGAAACGATATCAACCATCTGCATATTGACGTAATGCGCAACTGTACTGCCTAATTACAAGAGGATGAAATAAGTCTTCGTTGACATGGTAAAGCCCTATGCGCACTGTAAACTCAAAACGTTTAGTATGAATCTGGTTGGGTGGAAATAAAAACGTAAAGTCGTTCCCTCTTTCTAAGTGACCGAGCATTATCGCAGGCAGCAGCAACGATCGCTATTCTGTCGGCGCTTCCGTGCCGCTGTCAAACGATAAGGGACCGCTTCGACACGCCGTGGCCTCGACGGCCGTTCCCAAAACGAGATCCATTTTTTAACCGAACGCCTGTGAATGGCGATCGCGCCAGTTGTTGTTATGTATCGGGCATGAAAAGCGCGAGCTTTTCCTTGCGACGATGGGGCGCTGACGTGTTCGTTATTAATGACGTGCGGCGCGCTCCGATTAGCGAACCGCCTCCCGCTGTTTTCCGTCACGCCCGGACGCTCGCCGGTTGCTAACCTCTCTCCCTTTATCTCCACGCCGGTCTGCGGCAAATGACAGTTTATCCACGTCCTCAATTTCTGTAACACTGCACTCTCAACTGTCGTGGGAATGGTCATCATCGGGATTTTATCAGATACCGACGGAAACGTTCGTACCGATCGAAGTCGTGATCAACAGAACTTTGGAGCTCGTTTAGTTATAGCCTCACTCATCCAATGCAGCACGTTTTTTTCCTGTCAAACGTTGTGATTTTCGCGAATCGGATGCGTTCCGGATAACTGTAAGAGGCGTTCAAAAAATTCCCGTCGGAGGCGCGAGTCTTTTGCCGGTATATAAGCACAGACATGTGGGCAAGGGATTAGTTGTGGCACTCTTGTCTTTCAAAGCTGCGTGCAGTAAATGCGGAAACGTGAAATAAGGCGATGTTATTACGAGGGTGAGTCAAAAAATTGTTCGAATGGCTCTGAGCACTATGGGACTCAACTACTGTGGTCATCAGTCCCCTAGAACGTAGAACTAATTAAATCTAACTAATCTAAGGACATCCTGCCCGAGGCAGGATTCGAACCTGCGACCGTAGTGGTCGCGCGCGCGGTTCCAGACGGTAGCGCCTAGAACCGCTCGACCACCCAGGCCGGCAGGGTGAGTCAAATGAAAGCCTTAAATATTTTTGTAAACATTATTTATTGTGCAGAAGTGGTACAAAGCTGTATCACTTTTCAACATAATTTCACCGACGCTCAATGCAAGTCCTCCAGTGCTTACAAAGTGCATAAATTCCTTTAGAAAAGTTCTTTTGGTAGCCCGCGCAACCACTCACGCACCTCTTCATCAGAACGGAACTTCTTCCCTCACATCGCGTCTTTGAGTGATCCAAACATATGGAAATCACTTGGGGCAAGGTCTGGTGAGTATGGTGGATGAGGAAGACACTCAAAATGCAGGTCTGTGATTGTTTCAACTGTTGTATGGGCAGTGTGGGGCCTTGCATTGTCATGTTGCAAAAGAACACCTGCTGACAGCAATCCAAGTCGCTTTGATTTGATTGCAGGCCGCATATGATTATTTACATCTGTGTATGATGCACTGGTGACAGTGGTCCCTCTAGGCATGTAATGCTCCAAAATGATGCCTTTTTCGTCCCAAAAGAGGGTCAGCATAACTTTCCCTACTGATGGTTCTGCTCGAAACTTCTTTGATTTTGATGATGAGGATTGGCGCCATTCCTTGCTCGCTCTCTTCGTTTCCGGTTGGTGGAAGTGAACCCAGCTTTCGTCCCCAGTAACGATTCTTGCAAGGAAGCCATCAACTGCTCGTTCAAAGCGCCGAAGAAGTTATTCACAAGCATCAGCACGTCGTTCTGTAATTTCAGGAGTCAGCTGCCGTGACACCCATCTTGCAGACACTTTGTGAAACTGGAAGACATCATGCACTGTGGTGTGCTGACCCATGAGTAATCTGTAAACATGCTGCAGTGTCATTCAATGTCACTCGGCGGTTTTCCTTCACTATGGCTTCAACTGCTGCAGTGTTCTGCGGTGTCACAATCCATTGTGCCTGACCTGGACGAGGAGCATCTTCCACTGAAGTCACACTATTTGCGAACTTGCTACTCCATTCGCAGACTTGCTGCTGTGAGAAACATGCATCACCGTACTGAACCTTCATTCGTGGATGAACTTCAATAGGTTTCACACCTTCACTACGCAAAAACCGAATAACAGAACGCAAGTGGGGCGTCCATCTTTATACTGATACTGCAACGGTATGTGTGCATCTGCACTTTGCTGCCACCTATAGGCCATTCTGCACGCTGTTTGTAGCACGCTTACCAACTTACAGGATAAAGGCGCGAAATCTCGGTTTTTTATTACAGATTTAAGGTTTTCATTTGACGCACCTTCTTACCAATGCGTTCAAACAGGACCAGTGTGCTATTATCCTTTTATTGACTCCCGAAGGACAAACACCGGTCTGCATCCATCGGAGAGTGAGGAATATATTTGCCAAAAACTACTTTTGTGGAATGGTGTACGAAGTTTATGATGACGCACATTCTCTTACCGCAGATGTAACGCTGAAGTTAGGCCAGCTAATATGGGAGACACTCCAGCATCTGTCCTATAGCTGTAATCACTACCCAAGCAATTATCACGCCTTCGTTCCCTTAAAAAGGGCCTTGAAAGTTCGATGATTACTGTCGGACGAGGATGTATAGCAGTCAGTTACAGACTTCTCACGCAGAGGGAAACGGTATTTTACCAGACAGTTATCTCCAGCCTAGTGCGTTGCTGGAATGATTGCCTCAGTGCTCACGGCGATATTGCCCGATTAGCATACCGATTCTCGACTGTGCGACCTTCGAACGGCTCTTTTTGAACGTCCATTTTAAAATTTCGTGCGGCACAGGTTTTCGATTGGTCGCTACTTCGGCGACTTGAGTGTGCTTATTCCGCACCAGTTATCCAAACGGGCAAGGGGGATCTACAGTTTAACGTGGAGTCTTGGCGACTCCTCACGCCGATGAGAGGTGACGGCTAGATTAAACGCAGACAGAAAAAATAATTTGAATGGCAGTTTTCGAGGGAACATTTAAAAATAAATGACGCCAAGAACTCTTACTGAGCGTTGCACAGCAGAGATGCATGACGTATTTTTCAGCAGTCACTAATTCTCTGTAAACAGTGGCCAGTACGTAGAACGAATCGTTCAGTTCCTTGACAGGAGAATGGTCCGCCCGCATCTCTTCCCACGCCCGGGTTCCCGGGTTCGATTCCCGGCGGGGTCAGGGATTTTCTCTGCCTCGTGATGGCTGGGTGTTGTGTGATGTCCTTAGGTTAGTTAGGTTTAAGTAGTTCTACGTTCTAGGGGACTGATGACCATAGATGTTAAGTCCCATAGTGCTCAGAGCCATTTTTAAACAGAATGGTCACTTAGCCATTCGAAGGCCCCCTGTGAACGTCTACATCGTCGGAAAATTTCTCTCCTCCTCCCTTCCGCTTCTTCGATGCTCTTCCAGCTTTCCTAAGAGATAATAATCGCATCTTCTTCGATGGTCTTCCAGCTTCCCTAAGAGATAATAGTCGCATGGTGCAAGCTGTGGGCATCCAGATCAGTATCACTCGCATCTGTATGGCCTTGGTCAGATTGTTGGCACCATTTCCCCACCGCTAAGCGACACTGCATTTGATCCACATGCCGCCAGACTTGAGCAGGGAAACTGTAAACAGTTTACACGTATTGTACTACCGCTACTGCCGACTACATTTTCAGCCGGCCGCGGTGGTCTCGCGGTTAAGGCGCTCAGTCCGGAACCGCGTGACTGCTCCGGTCGCAGCTTCGAATCCTGCCTCGGGCATGGATGTGTGTGATGTCCTTAGGTTAGTTAGGTTTAAGTAGTTCTACGTTCTAGGGGACTGATGACCACAGATGTTAAGTCCCATAGTGCTCAGAGCCATTTGAACCATTTGAACATTTTCAGTTGCTGCACAATTTTTCCCACACTGTGGTGTACTTGTTATCCATACCACAGCAGAACTGTGTCTGCAGGGAACCAGAAACATGTACTCTCTTCCGACAATGCGCTGCTCTTTTTGACCAAAGGCTTTAGCGGCGTGTAAGGGCAGGGATCTGCGTATACAGGGTGAATCGCGTAAGACGTAACACCCCCATTATTCCGGGGCGATTGCACGTATCGGCATGCGGTTTTCGGCGAATCATAGCGGACTATGAGGTACATACGTTGGTATATGCACAATAATGACAACGTTTATATTGACCGAGATAATGAGGCAAGTACATGTTCTTAAATGGGACGCTATACTTATTTTACCATCATTCGAACGCTCTTGAAAAGACGTATATAGTGATGTCACGCATTCTCAGAAAATATCCCTGAACGAGCTCCCTGTATGGTCCAGAGTCCACGTTAAATAGTATGGCTTTAATAAATTGGCTGCGTAAGTCAGTTTGATAGAGAACGTCTATGTCTTCCAATCCCGACAGGACTATACTTAGTAAATCGCAAGCGTGTTCAGACCAAAGACTGAGTTGATGATAGCTTTACTATCATTTGAATAGACTCTTGGAATTAATGGGTAACAGTCTATGCTGTAGCGACGGGTAACAGTCTATCTTGTAGCGACCGTAAGAGTTCAGAAACGTTCTGCGCTCTCGTTTTGAATCTCTGTCATCCTTTTTTTATCTTTCGTTCCAGTACGAAAATCCATAGATATTATAGGAATGGACGTGTGTGTGTGTGTGTGTGTGTGTGTGTGTGTGTGTGTGTGTGTGTGTGTGCGTGTGCGTGTGCGTGTGTGTGTTCCACATCTCTTCCCCAATCACTGGAGCGATTTGATCGAAACTTGGCACACATATCCCTTACTGCCAGGCAACGATCGCAGTGGGGAGTAAGAATCACCTACCTGTCATAGTACAAGAGTTATGACGTCATAAACGCTGAGACGCGATAAAATCTTTCGCAAAGTGCATGACGTTTAAATTTATTAGTTTTTTCTTACTAACCCTATTCGCAATAAGGAAGGAAGATTGGGTTTAACGTCCCTTCGACATTAGATGAGGAGTACAAGCTACGACTGTGTCAAGCATGGGGCAGGAAATCGGCCGTGCCCTTTCAAAGCGACCTGCCTGGAGCGATTTAGGGAACTCACGAAAATCCAGCCGGCCGCTGTGGCCGAGCGGTTCTAGGTACAAGGGGCTCGTTACAGAGCTATTGCAGTACGTTTCATTTCCTACCCGATGTATCTATACTGCACTGAAAGTACCTACACAACTGTACAAATGTAGACAGTATGCAATGTGTGTCTTGTCTAGTAACAAATTAGTTCACTTACTAGTGAGTTTCAAATTTTTTTTTTTTTTTTTTTTTTTTTTTTTTTTTTTTTTTTTTTTTTTTTTTTTTTTTTTTTTTGGTAAAAGCAAACCAAAGTAACAAATCCATCGCGATCGCGAAAGATAACAAGAGTTCAAGATTAAGGTGACACATCCACTGAACTATTTTTTTTTGTTTGTTTTTTGTTTTCTTTTAAATTTCTAATAAGACGCTACCCCCTTTTTTTTTATCTGGACAGGAAAGGAAAAACTACAAAAAAAATGTCTATTTGCCACCGCCACTTGTATTCTAACAAAAAAATAAAATTAAATGTACCTCTTCAGGCGTTGGCACCTATCTACACCTATTCCAAAACAACTAACCTATTACTGCAAAGGTGTAGGAAAGGAAGAAAGTAGGGGGGAAGAAATATAGAGAGTAGCGATAAAAAAATGAAATTTGTTGTGAACAGGAACTTTTTTGTTTTTTTTTTTAGTTTATTGTATTGCATTTTTGTTTTCTTTATTTTTCTTTGTTTTTTTTTGTATGTATGTTTTTATTTATTCATTTTTTTGTATTATGGCAGTCGTTGCACCAGAATTCTAGGAGTCGCTTGCGCCGTCTGATTGGCGGAACATCCAAACGTGTCTTCTCGAAATTTTAGTGGGGATTCCGTGTGTAGTACGTTCAGAACATCATATCGGCAAAAAAGCATCAGCATCTCATGGCTTGGACGTTCCAGCTGGAAGGCGGGTCATGAAAGGCGCTCCGTAGAAAATTGGAAAAGAACTGCTTGTATCTGGGGTTGCGAACAAGTGCACAATGTCGATCGTTAAGGTACGTCCAATAACCTAGTTCTGATTTCTCATCGGGCCCAAAAAGGTAGCGGACTGTATGACCGCGTATCCAATTCACGGCATTAGTTTTTGTTGTGGGGTAATGAATCACATCCGGGAATAGAAGCGTCAGGAAAATAATCTGAGCAGGCGGCTGTCGGGTGAGGAAAGCCAGGATACGCTGCGCGAGCCTCCAGACGTCAGCAGACGGACCACATGAGAACCGATGAGCGTCCGTGTCCTCTACACCACAGTGAACACAGAGTGGTGTGTCAGCAAGGCGGATGCGGTGCAAACGAGACTGGTTGACCTGTTTGCCATTGACGGTGATATACCAGGTGGACTGAACGCTGGTGTCGAGGTAACCAGCATGCACTGCTTTCCACACACGGCGCCATATGATCTGGGGAAACTTGTGTTCAATGGGGTTGGGGGTTTGACACATTTGTAAGGTGTCGTATACAGTCTTTGTCTGGAGTTTACGGAGAAGGGGTAAGGAGTGCAGAATGTAACTGATTTCAAAGAAGAAGTACCGAAAGCGATAAAAGGGGGGTGGAATGTCGGATAACATGACCGGGGCTGACATGGAGACTGGTGCGTATTCACGCAAAAGCAGTCCGGTCAGGCTCGTCGGGCAGCGACGCCAGACTTTCAGTTGGGAGCTAACAAAAAGTGCGGTAACTCTGTCTGGCACATGGAATAAGCCCACTCCACCACGCTCCCGCGGGAGGGCAAGGGAGGAATATTGAACTTTAAATAACATCCCGGCACAGACAAAGGATCCCATCGCCATCAACATACGACGTGCGAGGGTAATCGGAACCGGGAACACTTGTGCCACATGGGGGATGCGTGAGGCGTGATAAACATTCACGTATTGCGCGCGCTGTATAATGTCGAGGGATCGAATCCGGTGGTCCACAAGGCCAGCCCTGATCGTTTGTAGGAGACGTCGACCGTTGGTTGCCGCTGAGCGACGGAGGTCATTCATAAAATCAATGCCCAAACAGCGGACACTGGTGGCCACACTTAGAGGAGCGACAGATCTTTCTGGTAGACCCTCACCAATGAGCAGAACCTTCGATTTGGAAATGTTAAGAGAACTGCCCGATGCCTCCCCATAAGTCGTCACCCAAGTCAGAGCAGCGCGAACATCGTCTTCATTGCGGAGGTAGAGGACTAGATCGTCAGCATAGGCTGTACAACAGAAGCGGTGCCCATGCAATGTCAGGCCCACCAGGCGTTGGCGAAGCCCCTGTAGGAGGGGCTCTAATGCCAAAGCATACAGTATCGTGGAAAGTGGGCATCCCTGTCGGACAGAGCGCTCGATCGCTAGAGGCGCGGTGAGGCGACCATTACAGAGTATTCTTGAAGTTGCGCCGCTCAAGAGCCGCATTACCACGGTGATTGTACGAACCGGAAAACCCATGTGTTGGAGGACCGATTTCAGAAAAGTATGGTCGACACGGTCGAAAGCTTGACGGGAGTCAAGCGATGCCAATGCGCCAGGTAAATGTCGCGAGCGCGCGAGCGCAATCATGTCCCTATAACGGCAAAGGGCCGTATGGATGTTGTTGTCACCGCCCAACGAAGTCTGATCAAGGGAGGTGACGGATCTTGCTGCCTTCTTGAGGCGTGAGGCCAACAAACGGGTGAAAATTTTCATGTCACTGTTGAGTAGAGTGATGGGCCGGTAATCACAGATCCGTGATCGCCCATGTGGCTTAGGGACCAGGATGATGACCCCATCAAGGAAGGTGGCTGGGATCATCGTTGTGGGTGACATCAGTTCACGACAGATGGACGTCCAAGCAGGTAACAAAAGGTAGCTAAAATACTTGTAAAAGTCGAGGGGGAGGCCGTCAGGTCCAGGGGACTTGTTGGCAGCCCCCACCTTGATTGCATCTAGGACTTCATCAGAGGTCACTTGTTCCTGAAGTTCTTGAGCCACATCCTCTGGCATGGTGTTGGCAGTCATTGCTGCCACCTCCTCAATTAAGGTCGGGGGATGAGGGACGGCAGCGAACAGTTGACGGAAATGAGAATAGAAAGCGTGACCAATGTCGCATTGCGTAGTGTGTCGTCGTCCTTCCGCATCTGTGAGATCGTGGATGAGGGTTCGACGACGACGTCGGCGTTCCCTGAGAAGGTGGTACATCGATGGCGTTTCATGAGGCATATGGTCACGGGTGCAGGATCTGACAAGAGTCCCTTCTAAGCGCCGTCGCGTGAGGGAAGTGATCTGCGCTTTAGCACGATGCACCATCATCTGACGATCAGGAGAGAAGGCCATCGAAGTGCAGTCACGAAGGACTGCATAATAAAAGTCCATGGTGCTCGCTTGCCAGGCTTTGAAGTCTTTGCCATATCCTATCAGCGCCCTGCGTAAAACTGGTTTCGCGCATGATACCCACCACGATAAGGTGGATGCGTAGGCGGGGCGACGACGATGACAGAGGGCCCACGCATCCTCAACGATTCGTCGGCAGTCAGGGACAGTCAGGTGGGAAACGTTGAATTTCCACAAGCCGCGGCTGTGCCACACTTGTTGGCGGGCGAGGACGACATCGCAGATGTAGGCGTCATGGTCAGAGAAAGCCAGAGGCCATATTTCGGCATGTCGAGTGTCGGCAGCAAGGGAACGTGTGAGGTATATACGATCGAGACGACTAGATGAATGCGCCGTATAATATGTGAAACCTGCACGGGTGCCATGCACCTTTGTCCATGTGTCAACAAGCTGGAGTCTGTCGATGATGACGGAGAGGGCCGCACAAGGGGAATGATGCGGTAATTGATCTTCAGGCCTTTGCGTGGAGTTGAAATCGCCACCGAGGACCATATCATCTAGGGGACCCTCAAACAGCGGCGTTACCTCGTCAGCAAAGAAAGTGTGTCGATCACGACGTCGACTGGAGCCGGACGGCGCATATACATTGAGGATACGGACGCCGAACAGCGTGAGAGCCATACCCCTAGCATTAGCAAGGTACACTACATCTTCAGCAGGGAGTCCAGAACGGAGGAGGATGGCAACTCCACTACCGTTGTCAGAAGCATGGGAGATGTGTGCCACGTAGCCAGTGGGGGCATGGAAATCGGCGACAAACACTTCTTGGAGGAGGGCAATGTCGACATCAGCAGCATAAATGGTCTCACGGAACATTGCCAGTTTATGGGGGGCCCGAATGGTGGCCAGATTCATCGTCGCTATGCGGTAATGTTGGGGGCGTGCTCCCACCATTGGCACAGATGTTCCGGCAGAGATGTCTGGCTGGCGTGTAACATCTGACGTAGTCACCGTTGTCGTAATCACTGGCTGGAAGGTGGGTCAGGCACCTCCATGGGGCACTGCCTGATGGGAGGACCACCATCTCAAACTGCTCCTTCGTCGATATCATCAGCCCAGGAGACTGGAACAGACGGTGAGCGACTGTCACACTCCTCGAGGGCGAGTTGTAGCGACGCTGCTGTAGTGGGGTCCAGGGAGGCACCCTCCTTGGAATCCGTCATATTCGTGTGAGATCGTTCTTCAGATGGGACATCAGGAGCAGCCTCTCCTGTCGTCAGAACGCTCGAAGGGAGATCACTGTCGTGTATCAGCTCCACTGCCTGTGATGCCACATGAAGAAGTGTGTCGTCAGATGGCGTTTGACTCCTCTTCTTCCGTTTTCTGGGCGACCGTTGCTTTCGGAGGTGCTGTTCTGAATCAGAATGTGGATGTTCGATGTCCGAGGTCGCGCCAGTCTGAAGAAAGGCAGAGGTAGGCACCGCATTCGCGTCGATGTCCATCGAGCTCTGGAGAGTTGGTGGTGTCGTAGCCGTCAGAGGAGATGGTGCCGGTGAGGCCATGGCAGCACCGTCATTTCCAGTGGGGAGTGCCGGGTGGAGAAGAGGTGCTTCCTGAAGTGACGCATCGGGGCTGCGTACGGCTGTGGCGTAGCTATCTGGTAAAGAAGCGGCCGTCACTTTGGGAGCTGAGTCACTGGTCGGGACCTGGAGCAAACGTCGGCGGAGACATTCTGACCGAACATGGCCCTCCTGTCCGCAACCGGCACACGTCCGCGGCTGGCCATCATACATAACGATGGCTCGCACGCCACCTATCAGCAGATAGGATGGTACATGTTTGGAGAGTTCGATTTTGATTTGGCGGACACCATTCAACACGTTGTATGTCGTGAATGTCTGCCATTTCTCCGCGATGTGCCCCACAACATTGCCATAGGGTCGGAAAGCTTCGACGACCACATCTTGCGGCACTTCGAAAGGGAGCTCAAAAACCCGGATTGTTCGAAGTCCGAAACCAGCGTGATCGACCGTCACCTCTCCAATATGCCCGTCAGAATGTTTGAACTTGAGTCCGCGTGCGTGTTGTCGAACTACGTTAGCACACGCTTCCTCCGTCGTCATCTTAATATAGACGATGCTGCTAGTGATAGAGAAATGAATACCTATCACTTCCTGAGGGTCCAGACGTAGCTCTTCGCGAATGAATTGCTCAATTTCAAAAGCGCGTGGTCTAGCATGTTCGGCTTGGAATGTTACTTTAACTGTCGCTCGGCGGTAACAGTGCGCCATGAGGTGCAATAGAAATGGACGCTACACAACACGAAATACCGCGACGCGGAAGTAAACAAACTACGGTGCGCTGTCCGGCGCGCGGAGCCGGTCCGCACGCGACCACGGCCGAAAGCCGCCTCCGACCGCGTCGACCTTCAATCGTACAGTACTTCCCAGCGTCTTTTAAGCGATGTTTGAATCATGATAGCTACATGCGTTACATCACTATACGCGTCTTTTCCAGAGTGTTCGAATGAAGGTAAAAAAGTATATCTCCCCATTTAAAAAACATGTACTTGCCTCATTATCTCGCTCAATATAACCGTTGTGATTATTGTGCATATACCAACGTATGTGCCCCATAGTCGGCTATGCTTCGCCGAAAACCGCATGCAATCGCCCCCAGAATGATGGGGGTGTTACGTCTTACGTGACTCACCCTGTATAGTGTTTTTGTAGTCTCGAATCACTACTAATTTTTCATATTTTCCTTCCACTGTTAATGTAAAATACATAGTACCAAAGAAAAACCTCCGTGATACGAACTCATTACTAATTTTAGTGTGAAATTCTTCTGGAATCCAACGTTCGTCTGAGAACAGTAAAGCGTTGACGGGTACCCCACAATCGGTTCCTCCTGCCTGTGAAGCATCACTCGACTGGACAATACACGTACGTCAAATTATATTCCGAACCGTGTTCCACTGTGACATTTTTGACACAAAAGACGTGACTGTCAACGAAAAACAACACAAAAATTCCCAGATGGATCTGTATAACTGTGGATCTGCGTTTCGCCAATTAACTATGGAATACTGATTCGCCATTTAACCCTTTCGTTGCTGACTGCTCCGTAATAGTGCGCACAACCGTTTGCGGTCGGGACGCTTCACACAGCAAATGGCGCTGAAAACTACAGCACCTGCTGCACAGAGACGGTATCATCGCAGGTTCTCCTGTGTTACTCTCACCAATAAGCTCTTAAAATAAAGCGTACTTTCAATATTCTTTATTATTGACGTTTCTAAAACTAGATAACATTATAAAGAAGCAGATTTCAGAAAGTTACTACTTGCAACGCACAGTTCCACATCGTGTTGCTTACAGAAGTTACGCGATTCCGTTCTTTCTTTTTTGTTCTTGCTGCCCACTTTATTTTACTGACGACTCAACAGTGCTTGGAAAGTGCCTTCCTCGAATCTGCAATGGATTTTCCTTGCCAGATCGACGATCTCCTGATGTTCTCCTTTCTTCGTGGTATGTCTCTAAAATTTCACGATTGAGGCTGAGATGAAATTCGGCGACTGAAGTATTCTTTCCATTATGAACCTGGTAAATAACGTGGGAGTTTAGCATACACACGTCTAAGGAGTGGTAGTTGGTGATTAGGTGAATGCTATGGTGAGTCGTACCTCGTGGTCAGGTTGAGGTCACAATGCAGACCGTGGAGCACCGAGGAGTGTGTATCACGCCGACTCGAAGGGTAGATGCCTGTTTGATCGCAGAAGGTGTCATTGAAACAAGATTAAAACATCAAATATTTATGTCTACAAAATACAGCAATTGAGATCGAGATCCAGGCGGCCAGCACTAGTGGGGTAGGACGACGTTGACTACTGAGGTATACGTTGGTGGGCAAGGATTTGCTGCCGATCAGTGGTGCCATCTCAGCTTCGTGACAGCACAAGCCACGTGCCCTGTTGTACTAGTGTAAGGCGACACCTGCACTGCATGTGGCTGCACAGAACTTCCAGAGTAAATGGCCAGAGAACCCATGGCCTCACTGTAGACTACACAGGAAAGACAGCCACGGCAAAATAGTTAGCCCCCAACAGCAGGTGGTGAGCATTACTTGTGATGACAGAAGAGCAATTGCACGTCCCCAGACGGGAACCAGTGATTATCATGGTGGGAGGCAGCAGCAGTCATAGTTGAGACCTCCACACAACACACAAGTGGAAAGCACCCAAGTTCTCCCCATCGATTTCAACAGGGGTGATGACGCTGCAACTGGTGGGGTAAGACTAGTTGTTCTGTAGGAGCTAATAATAATAATAACAATAATAATAATAATAATAATAGTGGCGTGTGACTAGGGCCTCCCGTCGGATAGACCTCTCGCCTGGTGCAAGTCTTTCGATTTGACGCCGCTTCGGCGACTTGCTTGGCGATGGGGATGAAATGATGATGATTAGGACAACACAACACCCACTCCCTGAGCGTAGAGAATCTCCAACACAGCCGGGAATCGAACCCAGGCACTTAGGATTGACATTCCGTCGCGCTGACCACTTTTTTTTTTTTGGTCTCGTTTTTGTTCGTTGTATCTGCTCGGTGCGGACGTCGCAAGACATCCGTTCCAGTTCGTCGTTGATCCATTAACTCAGTTTTTTTATTACAGAGGGCATCTAACCCTCTGACCGAACACGCTGTGTTACCGTGCCGGCTAGCCACTCAGCTACCGGGGGCGGTGTAGGAGCTCATAGAAAGCAAGATGAATAAACGGCAGGCCAGCATAGGGTCGATTGTAAGTCGTGTGTACTTCCACTGGAAATTTATGTGAGGCTGTTCAACATTTGTTATGCTATTGTGAGGTGGCAATGACGTCACTTGGCCTCCATTAACTACCTTGGTCACTTCAGAATTTCACAATTTCACCTTTGATGCACTCTTTCTGCCATGTCAGTGTACTGAGTAATTACTCTAACATTCTCAGCTTTCTTACGCCACTTTGCATGGCCACCATTATGATGCCATCTCTCTGTCACATTGAGGTCATTCTGCAAAACAGCTGTCTTGGACATATAGGCTCTTCATTGGGCACCAATCTCTTCCGTATTCACTGCAGTATCAACGGTCTTCCCTCGCTGGAATTCCACCTTGCTGTTGATCTCTTGCATCAGCATGGAAAGTTTCTGAAGTTTTACTGGCTACACGAAGTATACTATTCTGCAGCGATTCTGAGTGCAAAAACATCTTTTTCTGTAACACTTCATTGTTTCGTGAACACATCTCATTGAACTAACTTGTAAGCAATGTGTCATATTTGTCCACAGCACACACAGACTTCTAGTAATCTAACATCCATTTCGGTTAAAATTTTTCAATATTAGTTCGACTGTCCATGTATACAAGTAATTTCATTGCAGCTCTATGACGATGTTATCAATATACACACATCAAAAAAGGTTTTGCATCACCCCACTTCCCATAACTCTGACAATGTCATCAAAAGACACACCAAAAAAAGTTTTGCATCACCCCAGTTCCCAGAACTCATGAAGATAGACGTTGACTGTGGATATTGTATCACTGACACAGTCCCTTTGACTGTTCATAGATATTGCTAAAACTGCACAAAGATGTAAACAACCAAGCATGAGCAGCGCGTATTAGTCGTAGGGCGTCCGACAGGCGATCAGTTGTAGTCATTCCACCAGGAATGAGGTATGCGGTTCGTGTTGTCTGTAGTTCAACCATGCCTAGACCGTCAATACCGCGGTTCGATCGCGTCCGCATCATTACTTTGTGTCAGGAATGGTTCTCAACATGGGAAGTGTTCAGGCGTTCGAAGTGAACCAAATTGATGTTGTTCGAACATGGAGGAGATACAGAGAGACAGGAAATGTGGATGACATGCGTCGCTCAGTCCGCCCAAGGACAACTACTGCAATGGTTGATCGTTACCTACGGATTATGGCTCGGAGGAACCCTGACAGCAACGCCACCTTGTTGAATAATGCTTTTCGTACAGCCACAGGACGTCATATTAAGACTCAAACTGTGCACAGTAGGCTTCATGATGCACAATTTCACTCCAGGCGTCAATGGCGAGGTCCATTTTTGCAACCACGACACCATGCAGCGCGGTACAGACGGGCCCAACAACATGCCGAATGGACCGCTCAGGATTGGCTTTACGTTCTCCTCACCGATGAGTGTCGCATATGCCTTCAACCTGACAATCGTCGGAGATGTGTTTGGAGGCAACATGGTCAGGCTCAACGCCTTATTACACACTGTCCAGCTAGTGCAGCAAGGTGGAGGTTCCGTGCTGTTTTGAGGTGGCATAATGTGGGGCCTCCGACCGATAGTGCAACCATATCGGTAGCATATTGGCGAGGCATTCGCCTTCATGTACAACATTTCGCGCCCTCAGCGTGCACATCTTACGAATGACTTCCTTGAGGATAACGACATTGCTTGACTAGAGTCGCCAGCGTGTTCTCCAGCCATGAACCCTATCGAACATGCCTGGGATGGATTGAAAAGGGCTATTTATGAACGACGTGGCCTACCAACAACTCTGAGAGATCTACGCCGAATCGGTTGGTACAATCTGAACTAACGGTGCCCTGATGAACTTGTGGATAGTGTGGCACGACGAATACAGGCATGCATCAGTGCAAGAGGACGTGCTACTGGGTATTAGAGCTACCGGTGTGCACAGCAGTCTGGACCACCATCTCTGAAGGTCTCGCTGTATGGGGGTACAACATGCAATGTGTGGTTTTCATGGCAATAAAAAGGGCGGAAACGATGTTTATCTTGATCTCTATTCCAATTATTTTTACAGATGCAAAAGTTTTTTGATGTGTGTACATACGCCTCTTTTTCTCTTTCGGAAAGCCACTTCAAATCCACCATTGAACCTGTTGGCCTAAATTACATCTCATCTCCTTGCTGTTTGGCTTTATGTTTTGGCATTTTCGTGTAAACTGTACACATTGCATTTGTTTTGCCGGCCGCGGTGGTCTAGTGGTTCTAGGCGCACATTCCGGAACCGCGGGACTGCTACGGTCGCAGGTTCGAATCCTGCCTATTGCATGGATGTGTGTGATGTCCTTAGGTTAGTTAAGTTTAAGTAGTTCTAAGTTCTAGGGGACTGATGACCACAGATGTTAAGTCCCATAGTGCTCAGAGCCATTTGAACCATTTTTTTGCATTTGTTTTCCTCACATGCAAGTAGTGGAATAGTGGCAGAGATGGTCTAGTGTACGAATTCTCTACATGTAGAGCGTGTTGCATAGAAAATCTCGAAATGTATACACAGGCGAGTGCAGCACTCCTGGCTCGCTCAGTTCCCGTCACGTATATACAGGGCGTTCATAAAGTTTATGTACATAGGGAATTTTAATAAATAAGAATAAACACAGTTTAGTCACTTTAATGTTAATTAATACCATTTTCAACGTAGTTTCCGAGCTTTTCAATGTATAATTTGACAAACTTTGCAAGATTAAGGTGAACTCGATGGAATATGTCTGAATTGCCGTCGATTTTAGTACACTGACTGATAATACGTCCTGCGAGGTGGTTTAAATTCAGAAACTTCATGGAGTAAACTTCCTCTTTCAGCATACCCCAGAAATAGAAATCGAGAGGAGGAAGGTCAGGCAAGCAAGGGGAGCGCTCCACATGATCACTTCGACCAATCCAGAGAGGAAAATTGTCATTCAACCAATCTCTGACGGCTGCAGCAAGATGCGCATGGATTCCATTCTGCTGAAACCAGTCTGGAAGCCCCTCACCCAATGCTCAGTTTGAGGCATCAATATGTGTCTCAGCATGTTCAGAGAAGTCTCACCCGTTACATGTTCATAAAAGAAGAAATGTCCTAGCACATAAGCATTCCGAAAACCACACCACACCGTCACCTTTTGGCAGCCCTGCTGATTGGATGGGCTCATCATATGTGGATTGCCCTGATAACAGTATCGAAGATAATTGTCTCTTCACTTCCCTATTGACATAAAACACAACTTCATCACTGAACAACATACAGTCTTTAGTAAAATTGGGATTTTCATCCAATTTATGTGCAAACTATTCACACAGTCTTTAGTAAAATTGGGATTTTCATCCAATTTATCTGCAAAACTATTCACACATCTGTAGGCATCTATGGGGGTCATCTTCACTTAAATGATGCAATATGTGTAACTTGTACTGATGAAAACTCTCCTCTGTCAGGATTTTGTGGATGATTGAATTTGGAACACCCAACTCCATGATTGAATTTGGAACACCCAACTCCAAGGTTGTCCGACGAAGCGATTTCTTTGAGCTAGCATAAACCTTGGCCAAGACAGCCTCCTTCGTTTCGTCTGAAGTCTGTGGTCGTCCAGCACAGTGTTTGTCGAACGCATTGTCAGTCTTTAAACTTGGTGGTTGATTTACCGACGGCAGTAAAACAAGAAAGTTGACGATGACGGTGTCGAAGGTCAATTCTTCCGGAATTTTGCGATACGACGAACCTTCTCGTCCATTTAAGAGAGCCAACTCCACTCGCTCTTCTTCAGACCGAGCCGTCACTCAATCTGAAAAAAGTATTATAATTATTAGAACTCACTTTATTATTATTTATTTTTATTTATAGAATATAGAATATTTATTAGAATTTCCTCTGTACCTAGACTGTGCACAAAGGTATACGAGGACACGTCACTAAGTAACGCAAGATTAACTACGTACGCCAATAATCGCGTTGATGTTTGTCTGTAATGACAGTTAAGGAATAAAACATGAATTTTATGCTTTTTGCGAACAGGTAACTTACCATTAGATATCCAAGTATACTTTCTGTCAGAACAAAATTTGGTATGCATTCTTGCATACCAAACACTCATATGCTACGGTCGCTGGTTCAAATTCTGCCTCGGGCATGGATGTGTGGGATGTCCTTAGGTTAGTTAGTTTTGAGTGGTTCTAAGTTGTAGGGGACTGATGACCTAGATGTTAAGTCCCATAGTGCTCAGAGTCATTTGAACTTTATCAAGAAAAACTGCTGTTATGTGTCTGAAAATATTTATTTACTCAAACATATTCCCTCTTGAACTGAACACATTTATGGCGTTTTTATTTCAGCTTCTTTAGCCTGTATATATATATATAAAAAAAAGGGGTTTCGATTGTGCTGGAAACCCCTCATCCGCAGCCTTTCTTGCCTTCTCAGTGATCAGATTTTCTTGAGATTTGGGAAGAGATAATAGTGCGAGGGTACGAAGTCAGGTGAATAGGGTGATGGCTCACTTGTGAGGAGAGGCATTCTATTGCAGAAACAAGATTTCTTTTCTCAGCTTTCCTCGACATTTGAAGACCTGTTTCCGATTCAGTTTGTCGAAAAGTTGAAGACTTTTTGAACTTCTTTGGAAGAGGAAAACTACTGTGACTCCATGCTTTGGACTGTTCTTTGTTCTCTGGATCATAAGGGTATATTCACGTTTCATCGATGGTTACGAGGTGACCCAAAAATTCCACAGGATCCTGGCGAAACTGGGCCAATCACTCGTTCGGGCTCTTGGTTCGCATTGAGAAATTTGGAACCCAGTTGGCTGAGAAGATTCTCGTGTCCAAATTTTGTGAATAATATGACCTACACGTTCTGAGGATATGCCCAGGGTCTCTAGCAGTTGCTCTGCGATCATCCAGGATAATGGAACGAAAAGCATCCACTGTTTCCGAAACTCTGAATTGAATGGTTCAAATGGCTCTGAGCACTATGGGACTTAACTTCTGTGGTCATCAGTCCCCTAGAACTTAGAACTACTTAAACCTAACTAACCTAAGGACATCACACACATCCATGCCCGAGGCAGGATTCGAACCTGCGACCGTAGCGGTCACGCGGTTCCAGACTAAAGCGCCTTTAACCGCAAGTCCACAACGGCGGCCTCTGACTTGCGTTGACCTTCACCTTCAGTGCTGAAATGGCCTGTTTTAAATGTAGTAACACAATTCTTGATAATCGAGTAGGAAGACCAGTTACCAGCCAGTGTATCAGACATACTACCACAAATTTCTTTGGCCGTGTTCCCGTTTAAAAAAGATAATTAATCACAGAACGACCTCTTTCATTGTGAATTCCCTGTTTTCTTGCGCCACATTCGCTTCAACCTTGGGCAGAAAAATAAAAACTCATGTTCAGAAAAATAGAAACAAATGTTATTGCTACGCAATTACTATCACTATAACGTAAAGAATAACCTTTAATGCAAAACATCAGAATTTAATTACATCAGTTTTAAATAGAAAAGCCAAGAACTTACCAGCGCCCCAGCGCCAAGAACTTACCTGCGACCGTAGCGGTGCTACTGTTGTGGCCGTCTGAATGCCGGTACCGCCTGGAAGACAGTTCTCACGGGAACTATAATCCATTCATCATAAGAGTAAGCCTGATGTAAACAAACACAAACGCGATGATTGGTCAGAAGCCGTACCACACGTGCACTGGTTTTATTACACTCTTGGAAGTAGGTCCTACTTACCTATTGGATATCTTATTACTATGTTGCGGTAGATTTAACTTTAAGATATTAAAATGTACTAACAGCCATCAACGTTTTTCTTAATCACGCTTTAGCTAGGTAGTTTTTATTTCAAAAATCGTGTACAGTCGCAGCCTCGGCAGCTTTGTGCCCAGATTGTCGCACTGTTAATGCGCAGTATAAAATTGGCTCAGGCTGCTTCCTGTTCCCTGGTGAAACACGGTTAAAAAGTGCCGAGAAATAGGCTGCTCTTAATGTTTTTCATAAATTTACAGAGATATCGGCTCTGAAGTTTTCCCCGCGTTCTATACATAATTAAACTGGTATTGAACGTCGCCGGCGCGGTATCTCAGCGTGTTCGGTCAGAGGGTTAACTGCCCTCTGTAATAAAAAAACTGAGTAAATGGATCAACGACGAACTGAAATGGGTGTCTTGCGACGTCCGCCCCGAGCAATTACAACGAATCAAAGCGAACAAAATGAGATATTAAAAAATAAAAAAAAATGTAGCGCAGTCGGTAGCATAATGGGATGTGAACCGATGACGATTATTCGTGTCTTAGTTCAAATCTCACCAATATTTTTTTCTCGTTCAATTTGAAGTACCTACATCTCGTAATTATAACACTTATCATCATTTTTATGATTAATTTACGTCATCTTGTTTCTAATTATATATGGGCGCAAAATTTGTTTCCATTTCAAATACAAATTCTTAATTATTGATGTCTTATGAAATACTGCTCATAAAAGTTGTTTAAATTAAGAAAACTTAACAATTTAATTTTTTAAGGCAAAAATGAAAAACCAAACTCTTCTTATTTGGACTGTTTCCATCTTTTTATACCACAGAGGTAGATAAGTAAAGTAGAAACATGAGGCATCGAGCACATCATTAAAATGCTGCATTTATACATTTGCTACTGTACCATTACAAAATGAACCGAATAGTAAAAAATGGTTCAAATGGCTCTGAGCACTATGGGACTTAACATCTTAGGTCATCAGTCCCCTAGAACTTAGAACTACTTAAACCTAACTAACCTAAGGACATCACACAACACCCAGTCATCACGAGGCAGAGAAAATCCCTGACCCCGCCGGTAATCGAACCCGGGAACCCGGGCGTGGGAAGCGAGAACGCTACCACGCGACCACGAGATGCGGGCTGAACCGAATAGTACTTTCTCGACCTAGTGAAAGCATTGACAGTGTTCCCAGGGAAAAGGTATGGGCAACCTTGAAGAGAAAGGGAGTTGGAAAGCAAACACTTGAAGTCATCCAGGCAATGTACGAAAAAAGCTCTTGTTGTGTGCAGACACCAGTTGGAAGAACTGAATGGTTTAAGAATGTTACGGGACTAATACAAGAAAGTGTGATATCACAACTACTATTTATAATGGTGATGGATGAAATCGTCAAAGAGACTCGTAGAGGAAGGGGGATGAAGCTGTTACTATTTGCTGATGATATAGTGGTGTGGGGAACAAGCAGTAAGGAGGTACAAAGACAAACAGACATCCTAAATGATAAGGTCGAGAAATATGGAATAAAATTTAGTGTGGAGAAAAGCAAGACCATGGTGGTAACCAGGGGGGATAGAGAGTGCAAGGGACAATTCATATTAAGGGACAGGATATTGAAATAGTGGACAACTTTAAATATTTGGGAAGTGTATTAATGGGGACTGCTCGTTTGGAGACAGAAGTTAGCAAAGGAATACAATAGAATAGTACTTTTTACCAGTGTGTGAGGGGCTTGGTGTGGGGAAGGGAAGAGCCAATGAGGTTCAAGCTGGTGCTATACAAGACTTACTTCACACCCATACTAATTTACGGTAGGAGAGAGGATAGTAGGATACAATCCAGTGAAATGAAGTTTCTGAGAAGTATGCTAGGGAAGACGAGGAGAGACAGAGTGAAAAATGAAAATGTTAGGAAGGAAATTGGAGTGGAGAAGTTGACTGAGAGAATTGAACAGAGTAGATTGAAATGGTCTGGGCATGTGAAGAGGGTGGGAGAGGGAAGAATGCCAAGAAGAATGATGGAGTTCAAATGGTTCAAATGGCTCTAAGCACTAAGGGACTTAACATCTGAGGTGATCAGTCCCATAGAGTTAGAACTACTTAAACCTAACTAACCTAAGGACATCACACAATCCATGCCCGAGGCAGGATTCGAACCTGCGATCGTAGCAGCAGCGCGGTTCCGGACTGAAGCGCCTAGAACTGCTCGGTCACAGCGGAGGGCAAGAGGCCAAGAGGAAGACCGAGAACAAAATGGATTGATAAAGATGGCTATAAGGAGTAGAAACCTGCTATGGAAACAAATTGTGGAAGAAGATTGGTGGAAAGATCGAGTAAAGTGGCGAAGTACCACTGATACTCCAACCCGACAGATTTTGGATAGAGGGGAAACGAAAACGACGTGGAGTACTGATCTGGAACCAAGCTGCAGGATTTGGCCTGAGAAGTAACAAGACTATTAAGCTGCCAGACGTACTGGAATTAACGCACGCAGCTTTCCCACACTACACTGTCGAATGCTGGCGGAGTATAACACGGTTCGTCATAAAAGAAGAAGAGAAAATGCTGTGCGTAGTTGGCTTCGTGGATTCTGTTGTTGATAGGCTCGTTATCAACGTAGCAGGTGACACTTCCAGAACCGAAATGTAATTCTGATTCGGATAAGGAAGGGGCTAAGAGATTACCAGACTACTGACTGTAAGTCATACCTTCAGTGGCTTCGATATTTAATTATACGGTGAAATCACTGTTTTGCAGACGTGTTCCCGACGTTGTATCTAAACGCTAAGATCCAATCGTTGGCAACGCTTCAGTTATACCTTATTTTTTGTTTATAATCTGAACCTAACTGATCGCCATATAAAATTTTGATCCAGCATAAAACATCCGCTGATATGGTACTTCGCCGTTCATCTCTTTATTGACTGTCGAAGTTTATTATTTTTATTTATGAGGCTTAATCGAAGATAACTATTAAGTGCGTGTTCCTTCAGCTCCGAGGACACAGCTATTTCAAATCCAACTATATTTTCGTTGTAGCTCTGTGTATCTAAAATCTAATACAAACTTTTATATCAGTGAGGCAGGGAAGAAACTGCATTGCACATACTGGTTGCTGCTAGCATGAAGGCGTGCAGATACTTGAAAGAGATGTTAACAGACATCTGGATAGCTTACGTTTTGTTTTTTCACCTGGTGCAGTTCTTTTAAGTGGTCCGTTTGCCTGATTCTGATGGGCCCTCCGCGTCCTCTTGCCTCTTAGCCATTTCTCTGAGTACCTTCGCAAATCTTTATAAGACAAGAAACTATACTGGAGCGCCAAGGAAATCGGTATAGGCAAGCATATTCAAGTATAGAGACAGGAAAACAGGCGGAATACGGCGCTGCGGTCGGCAACGCCTATATAAGACTAGTGTCTGTGGGAGTTGTTAGATCGGTTACTGTTGTTCCAATGACAGGTTATCTAGATCTAAGTGAGTTCGAACGTAGTGTTATAGTCAGTGCACGAGCGATAGGACACAGCATCTTCGAGGTAGCGTTGAAGTGGGGATTTTCTCGTAGGGCCATTTCGCGAGTTAACCGTAAATATCAGGAATCCAGTAAAACATCAATTCTCCGACATCGCTGCGACCAGAAACAGATTTTGAAAGAAAGGGACCAACGACGACTGAAGAGAATTGTTCAACCTAACAGAAGTGCAACCATTCCGTAAATTGCTTCAGATTTCACTGCTGGCCCATAAAGAAGTGTCAGTGCGCGAACCATTCAAGGAAACATCATCGACGTGGGCTTTGGAGACGAAGGCCCACCAATGTAACCTTGCTGACTTCATGACACGAAGCTTTACGCCTCACCTGGGCCCGTGAACACCAACATTAAACTGTCGATGACAGGACGCTATTGCCTGCTGGGACGACTCTTGTTTCAAATTGTATCGAGCGGATGGACGTGTACGGTATGGAGACAGTCTCGGGGAATCCATGGACCTTGCAGTCAGCAGGGGACTGTTCAAGCTGGTGGAGGCTCTGTGATGGTGTAGGACGTGTGCAGTTGGAGTGATATGGGACCCCTGATACCTCTAGATACGACTCTGGCAGGTGACACGTTCGTAAGCATCCTAACTGATCACCTGCACCCATTCGCGTCTATTGTGAATTCTGACGGACTTGGTTAATTCCAGCAGGACAATGTTACACCCCACACATCCAGGATTGCAACATAGTTGTTCCAGGAACACTCTTCTGAGTTTAAATACTTCCGCTGGCCACTAAGCTCCTCAGACAGAGCATATCTGGGATGCCTTGGAACTTGCTGTTCAGAAGGGATCTCCACCTCGTCGTACTTTTACGGATTTATGGACAGGATTTATCTTGTCACTTCCCTCCAGGACTACTGCAAACTTTAGTCGTGTCCATGCTACGTCGTGTTGCTGTACTTCTGCGTGCTCGCGGGGACCCCACACGATATTACGCAGGTGTACCAGTTTCTTTGGGTCTTCAGTATGTGTAGTAGAGTTCGCCATTCATAATTATTATACCAGCGTCTGGCGAATTTGAAGACGACATTCACCCTACGACATTATTTAGGTGTTACTTTAAGACAAGTGTACACTGCGCGAGGCAGCAGGTTGTTTGCCTGTGTACCAGGTACAGTGCAAAACGTGTGGACGGTAGCAGCGGGGCAAGCGTTGGGCGGAGCGACTGTACCTGCGCGAGGCGGGGTCCGGCGACTACAACAAAAGCTCGATTTGGCGTGAAATGTGTAAATTGATGTGAGCGCTCATTTGCAGTGACAGGCGGCCAGTGCTGCGCAAGCCCGCCTCTTCGCTGCCGATGGAGTGCGGGCCTCATCTGCATCCGTTCACGTACTGCCCACTTCTCTGCTAATTGCAGTGAGCGAATGAACGCTTCGGATATAAAAGTAATGGAAATGCCTGAACGGACATCATTAGTACACGACATACCTGCCATACAGGTTTTTGGGATCTCTGCGAAGAAAATCATAGTCAGAGACACCAATCCTTCTATATCTTCAAGTAAAGTGTAATATCCCTTGACGAAGGAAGGGAAAAAAAAGTCAAATGTGTGTCAAATCTTATGGGACTTAACCGCTAAGGTCATGAGTCCCTAAGCTTACACACTACTTAACCTAAATTATTCTAAGGACAAACACACACACCCATGCCCGAAGGAGGACTCGAACCTCCACCGGGACCAGCCGCACAGTCCATGACTGCAGCGCCTGAGACCGCTCGGCTAAGCCCGCGCGGCAAGGAAGGAAAGAAGATACGGTTTAGCGTCCTATCGTCATCGAGATTATTACAGACGGAAACATCTCGTGAGTAGAATCTTGGAATTTGCGATAGTAACAGTCACTACCATGGCGATCGTCAGAAACCAAAGACAGATTGCACGTGAGTTTTAAATTTTTGTCGATTTCTTTTTTCGTAAAACAAAGAACTACAGTTTGAAATTACAGTTATTTTACAGGCTTAGAAAAGTTATATTTCAACTTCTTGTCTGTCACTTACAGCTCGTCCTGAAAATATCGCTAAACATAACGTGAAAACTATTTGCTTATACTATCTGGCGACTTGTAAAACTGATGTGCAGCTCAGTGTGCTAAATCCTCGCAAAAAAAATCACTAAGCTTCAGATTCGCTAATATACTAAAAGGAATGAGGACTCAAGGTGTGGTTTGTTCAAAAATTTTCAAATGTGTGTGAAATCTTATGGGACTTAACTGCTAAGGTCATAAGTTCCTAAGCTTACACACTGCTTAACCTAAATTATCCTAAGGAGAAACACACACACCCATGCCCGAGAGAGGACTCGAACCTTCGCTGGGACCAGCCGCACAGCCCATGACTACAGCGCCACAGACCGCCTTTTTTTTTTTTAATCCTATTTGCTCGCTTTTGTTCGTTGTATCTGCTCGGGGCGGACGTCATAAGACATCCGATGACGTTCGTTGACGATCGATTAAATCAGTTTTTTTTTTATTACAGAGGGTACGTAACCCTCTGACCGAACACGCTGAGCTATCGTGCCGGCTCTCGGCTAATCCCGCGAAGCAATGTGGATTTGTTGTAGCGTGGAACAGAGACATAAATATCACACACCAACGAATATTTCCGATTCTCTCATAGGACAGAAGAGAAATATGTATTAACATTAGTTGAGTTGCGCCAATTAAAATAATAAAATATTTAATAATTTAAGTAGGTCACCAGCCAAGCTTAATGGTTTATCACCACAGTACTCATTAGAAAATGCCTTATATGCGCGCCAGACGTACACACATGTATCCTCTCCAGCTCTCCGAGACTGAAGCAACAAAATGGGCTCTCTACGAGGACTTAATTTTATTTTGTTATTGTCTGACAAACCGGGATTGCCCAGTTATTCATTTCACCTATTTTCTATTAGAAACGAAAATAAAAAAAATGTGGTGTTTGTAATGTAATACAGAACGAACTTCATTTCCAGGTATCCGTAAAAACGCCTATGAAATTATGGAGCAGTCGTACACAGAAATACGTATATTGTGTAAATGTATAAGTAAAGTGTCTATATGAAGAATCACAGTGTTACGGTACGCTGGGCGCAGGTGTTTCACGTATCTACAACGCGATTTTGTTAACATCTGTCTGGCAAAGCCGCTTCATAGCTCTATAGGCGGCTATTATTTTCGCTTACAGCCGTTCGCGCTTCGCAGTGGAAAACTGTCAGAAGCGCTGACAGGTGCCACGAATTTCAATACGCTGACTAGACTGTAGGAGTATTAGTAAAGAATAGATTTATTAAAATTTCATGCTTAATGCTGCAATTTTTCACGCATCTCAGTATTTATGACCTCATACCTCTTAAACTGTGAGTCTAGGTTCATTTAGCGACATATGTAGATATTGTCTGCGAAGTGTGTATGTAGATACTGTCTGCGAAGTATATTTTGAATAAATCCCGCTTCCGGCAGTGCAGATTTAGGATTTTCGTTCAAATGGTTCAAATGGCTCTAAGCTTTATGAGAACTAACATCTGAGGTCATCACTCCCTCCAGACTTAGAACTACTTAAACCTAACTAACCTAAGGATATCTCACACATCCATGCCCGAGGCGGCATTCGAACCTGCGACCGAAGCAGCAGCGCGGTTCCGGACTGAAGCACCTAGAACCGCTCGGCCACAGTGGCCGGCTGGAATTTCGTGAGTTCCCTAAATCGGTCCAGGCAGGTCCCTTTGAAAGGGCACGGCCGATTTCCTGCCCCATGCTTGACACAGTCGTAGCTTGTACTCCTCATCTAATGTCGAAGGGACGTTAAACCCAATCTTCCTTCCTTATTGCGAATAGGGTTAGTAAGAAAAAACTAATAAATTTAAACGTCATGCACTTTGCGAAAGATTTTATCGCGTCTCAGCGTTTATGACGTCATAACTCTTGTACTATGACAGGTAGGTGATTCTTACTCCCCCACTGCGATCGTTGCCTGGCAGTAAGGGATATGTGTGCCAAGTTTCGATCAAATCGCTCCAGTGATTGGGGAAGAGATGTGGAACACACACACACACACACACACACACACACCCATTCCTATAATATCTATGGATTTTAGTAGTGGAACGAAGGATGAAAAAAGGATGACAGAGATTCAAAACGAGAGCGCAGAACGTTTCTGAACTCTTACGGTCGCTACAACATAGACTGTTACCCATTAATTCCAAGAGTCTATTCAAATGATAGTAAAGCTATCATCAACTCAGTCTTTGGTCTGAACACGCTTGCGATTTACTAAGTATAGTCCTGTCGGGATTGGAAGACATAGACGTCCTCTATCAAACTGACTTACGCAGCCAGTTTATTAAAGCCATACTATTTAACGTGGACTCTGAACCATACAGGGAGCTCGTTCAGGGATATTTTCTGAGAATTTTGGTACAAGGGGCTCGTTACAGAGCTATTGCAGTACGTTTCATTTCCTACCCGATGTATCTATACTGCACTGAAAGTACCTACACAACTGTGCAAATGTAGACAGTATGCAATGTGTGTCTTGCCTAGTAACAAATTAGTTCACTTTACTGTTGGGCCTCAAGACTGAATTCTAGCTGCTCCGTTGCGCCTCGGATTTGATTTTGCGTCAATGTTAGTTGTATGTTAATAGTTACACACTGCAGTATGAGTAGGTTTACTGACGAAAGAGTTGGCCTCTTACGCACTTGGTGTATGGGTTTCCCGCACCAACAGCACTTAACATGAAGATGTTTGTTTCATCTGAGGGTTGTTACATTACTCTGTTTGGTGTTATGCGTTTTGGTAATTGCATAGTACACACTTTTTCACTGGTTCTACGATGTTTTCACAGAAACAAAAGTAACTGAAGCAACAAACCAAGTAAAACATAATTAGGTTACCAGCTGAAAAATGCCCCTGTCGCATCGAATATCTTCCTCTTTAAAAGCTCTGAGAAAAAAGGTGGGGAACTAGCCGCCTGAACCCTCATTCCACCTTCCTCGCCAAAAGTTTTGGCTTATGAACATAACACAGACCATTCTAAATCCTGTCTTTCAGTCTCTCTCTAAAGTGAAGCCTTCATACTCAGAATTTCTCTCTCTCTACCACTGTCTGTATATGTCTCTCTCCAGTAGTCTCCTTTTCCTTCCACTGGCGCTTTCTCCTGCCTGACTCTCCCTCTGTCACTGTCTTCATTCCTTTATTTCGCTCTCCCTGACCACAGTCTCGTCTTCTGCCACTCCACTGTCTCTCTGTCCCCTTGTCACTGTCTTTGTCCCATTCTTTCTCTCCCATTGCCCTCAAGGTTTTGACCTGCAGACCAGGTAACGTTTACACGTCGGTTTTGGGGGCTTAGAAAGGTGGCAAAGGCTTGGGTGAGGTCGGTTGTGGGGGTGGGTGATATGTCCAGGTTCCCTGAAGCCTTTGTATGGTCTCCAATCACCTCTCTTTTTCCAATTGTATCTCTTTTTCTCTTTTTCATTTTCACTGTCTCCTCTCTCATTCTCTCCCACTGGCACTGTCTCCTCTCCCTCCCACCCTCAATGTTTCTGCTACTCTCTTTCAGCACAAAAAAGCGCGAACATGTTCGCACTTTTCTGTCAGAGACCTTTAAAGAGGAGAATACTCGCTTTTTGTGCTCCAAAAGGAGTAGTTATCAGCTAGTTCCTTTCTTCCGCTGTTATAATGGGCTGTGTTGCTTATACAAAACGAATTCTGTTGGTCAGTACAATTTTGACAATTTATTTATGCACGTCGACACATATGCATACGTTGACGTACAAACAACAAGTAAGTTCGCATGTCACACTGTCCAGTCACATTAATACGACCACCTGTCAAAGCCCTGAATAACCAAGTTTAGTGTTTCCTCCTTCAAAGTAGTTCCCTTCTGATTGCACATACTTTTTCCAGCGCTTCTGCCACTGATGGTAATATTTCTGGAACTCATCTTCTGTAATATCCTCCAAGACCCTCATCACTGCTTTTTGTGTTGTTTGAAAATGGTGTCCCTTGACCGCCGTTTTGACTCTTGGAAATAGAAAAAAGTGGCATGGAGCGATATCTGGTGAATAAGGTGGCTGTGGTAGTACTGAAATTTGTGTTGAGGTTAAAAATTGCTGTACTGACAGAGCAGTATGGGATGGTGCATTACCGTGATACAGAATCCAGTTATCAGCAATGTTGGCACGGACACGAAGAACTCTTTTACGAAGTCTTTCTAAAATTTCTTTGTAGTAATACTGGTTAACTGTCTGTCCAGGAGGCTCCCATTCTTTATGAACAATGCCCTTAGAATCAAAGAAGCACACAAACCTGCATGGTCGTCCACTGCAGTCTTCATCTTCAGCTTTCTTTCTGCCTTCACTAAGCATTTTATGCCAACGAAAAACTTGAGCTCTTGACATAACCTCCTCTCCAAAAGCCTTCTGAAGCTTACCGCAAGTTGTCGTCGCGTTTTCACCCAATTCAACGCAAAAAGAAATGGCATACCGTTGCGCAATATTATGCACGTGACGAGAGACACAAACATATGTTAACTTATTACAGCACAACTCATGACTGACCAGTTGCAGCTGTGTGCCGCTTGGACTAGAAACAGCTTACAGACCAAGGTCAAAGATATTGTGCCCATGCAAGCATGCAGGTTGCCACATCCTGCAAAGAACATCAGTCCCATTACTTTATTGTCGCACCTCGTATCTCGTGATATCACATACACAGACAGAAAAAAAGTCGAGACACCAAGAAGTTCGCGCTACTCGCATAAGAGTGGACCTAGTAGCGCCACTGTGAGGATTCAAATTAGGTTTTCGTTAAATACACTCTGTAACGGTCGTGAGCGTTAGTTACCTTTGAGACTGGACGCTGTGGGTTGATGTTAGTCAAGAAAACATTTAGGGCGCCAAACACGCCGTTATCAGTACCTCTCGGAGTTTGGACGAAATCGTGTATTAGGGTTATGAGAAGAGGGATATTGCTTTTGTAAATATGAAGATGCTATCTGTTCTCTCGGACACGTCCGAAATAACAGATAAGGCTCCCCGGCCATTTGACCATCTTCTTCTCTGCAGATGCACAAATGGTTCAAATGACTCTGAGCACTATGGGACTTAACATCTGAGGTCATCAGTCCCCTAGAACTTAGAACTACTTAAACCTAACTAACCTAAGGACATCACACACACCCATGCCCAAGACGGATTCGAACCTGCAAACGTAGCGGTGGCGGTGTTCCAGACTGAAGCGCCTAGAACCGCTCGGTCACACCGGCCGGCTGCTGATGCACAAACAGTGCCCGAACTCTTACGGGAATCGGCAGTAAAGCCGCGAGTAATGGGTATAATTGACAAGGGCACTATGAATATAGTGCGGGACAATAAGTTGCGAGTGTGAGTCTCACGGCAGGTGTGCCAGAGAGACAAGTCCCTGCTGTCGCACTATCCTCTGTATCTTTGGTGGCTCAGATGGTTCGTCAGCGAAGGTAGGGTGTTCAGGAACTGTTACGAGACGCTGACGTTGTCCACACACGCAGGCGGCATTGGAATGATAAAGGTGCACAACAGGGCGCCAGCTCTCTTCCTGCGGACTTTGCTTGGCCTACGTATTTCGGACAAGGACATTCTCCCTGGTATACTGATTCAGGAGGTGGTGCCTCAGTCCCTCTGTCCGCCGATTACTGTTGGACATAACACGTCAGCACTGTGTCTCATTCTCAACTATCTGGTCGACATGAGTTATCTGTTGGATGTCTTGCAGACCACGCGGGATTTTGGCACCAAGGACTTCTACCGCTACTTTCAACGGACGCTGCCTGCTAATGTGGTTGAACGCCGACATCCGGGTGTGGAGTTACATACACTCCTCTTTTATTCCCATCACGGTCAGAGGGCTGTGGTATGTGATAGCGACTGAAAAATTTCCCACTCGACAACGTTTACACATATCCATCTTGCCGAGGATCTTCTCTGCCACAGATGCGCCGCTGTCGACACCGACATGCACAGTTTCATTTGTGGTACGGCTACCGACTGCTGGCTCCCCACGCGGTGCATTTTGGTATTGTTGCTGCGACGACCGCCTCAGTCCGTAGAGCACACCGAGCTGATCCATCCCGACGTCACTTCCCTGCTACTCGTCAGAACGCCACTGTGTGGGTTAGGGGTATGGCATTGTCATACTTTTTTAATGAGAGCGTTGTTAGATTTCTGGCATTATTTAACGAGTAACTACACGATTTTACGGCGCAATGCGTCGTATGGTACGCTCTTTGCGAATTACTTGAGGTCATTGTTCACGCACCCTCCAGACCATGGGGGTGTACCAGGTGTGAAAAGAGAGAGATTGCACATGTGGACTGATGAGAGACATCAACGGTAATTATAGGGTGTCTCACCTTCGCTGAACGAGAAGACGACCAGGACATCCATCCGTCTGGCTGCTGTAGCAACCCCCGAGAAAAAAAAGTAAAAAAGAAAAAAAGAATTACAAATAAATACACAAGAACAAAGTGAACAACAAATGAAATATAATAAAGTTTTGTACCCTTTCCTTTATCCTTTTCCATTTTTAAATAAAATTTTCAGAGGCATATTTAATTTTTGTTCTTGGGTGGAACCTGAAGTCTTGGCGCACGACCGTCCTAGTTAGCTTTAGGGTAAAAGTGGCGGTGGCACTAGCTTTGTTTTTGATATATATATAGCAAAAAAACTTAAAAAACCGTTCTCGTTCGATTTTAACCTTTCCTGAGTTGCGGATGAGGGACACTATACTTACTTTTAAAGACACGGTGAGGTTTCTGGGGCTCATTTTTGACTCGAAGCTCACGTGGTTACCTCATCTTAAAGTCCTGAAACGGCGGTCACTTAAGGCTTTAAGTATTTTAAAATGTCAGCCACAGTACGTGGGGAGCTGACAGGACTTGTCTGCTCCAGTTTTACAGGGCGTTTGTGCGATCTCGGCTCGATTATGGGTGCACGGTGTATGGGTCTGCGAGGCCTTCTTACTTAAAGATGTTGGACGTTGTGCACCATGAAGGGCTTCGGTTGGCCACTGGGGCATTCCGAACTAGCCCCATACCAAGCCTCTGTGCAGAGGCTGGTGAACCGCCACTTCATATGCGGCGACGGCTGCTTACAGTGCGCCAGGCGTATAAAACTTTGTCCACACCATACACTCCTGCATACCATACCGTTGCTCAGCCTCCTCTGGCACAGTTATTTCATAACCGGCAACGTGCGTCGCAGAGCCATAGGATTCGCGCACAGGATTGCCTCGCTGCGATGTCTATGGCTGGTCTTCGTGTTTTGCGTCGCGGTTGGAGCAGATCTCCACCTTAGCTCCTCCGGAGACCCAAACTTATTTTAGATCTGACTAATTTTAAGAAAGATCGCACACCATATTTTACATTCCAATCTATGTTTTTAAAAATTTTAGATGTGCATCGCGGTTTCACTGTCGTTTACACTGATGGCTCCAAACAGGAGAATTTCCTTGGCTGTTCTGTAGTGTTCCCTGATCAAGTTACCCGGATTCACCTCCCTGCTGAATATACCGTTTTCGCAGCGGAGCTCCACGCGATCCTGAAGGCACTGGAGCAGATGAATCGTGTTCGGGGCTATCGATTTCTTCTCTGCTCTGATTCTCTTAGTGCCTTACAATCACTGCAGAACCTGTACCCGACTGAGGAGATGGTCCAGCTGATACATGACCAACTGTACTTGCTCCAACGGCGGGGTACAGAAGTATCTTTCTGCTGGGTGCCTGGTCACGTCGGCATATGGGGCAATGAACAGGCCGATCGGGCTGCCAAGGAGGCCTGCAAAGAGCAGGATGTGGTCCAGTGTCCTATTCCCTTGCAGTCAGTCATCGCTGCACTCCACAGGAAGTGCATGGAGTTGTGGGAGGACGAATGGCTGGCGGTGACGGCCAATAAACTTCGGTTGATAAAGTCAACCACTCGGCCGTGGCGTTCCTCCTGCCGGTTGCTCAGGCGGGAGGAGGTGGCCCTCACACGTCTTCGGATCGAGCACTGTCCTCTCACACATAGCTTTTTATTACGGCGGGAGGATCCTCCGTTTTGTGATGCTTGTGGTGTGGACATCTCTGTCCGGCACATTTTAACAGACTGCATTTTATACCGTGATGCACGGGCAGAAGCACAATTTGATGGGGATCTGCCTTTTGTTTTAGCTAATGATGAGACGTGTGTGTCTAGGGTTTTTAAGTTTTGTGATGTGTCTGGACTCTGGCCTAAACTTTTAGGCTGGAGGTTTTAGTGTATTGCAGAGTGGCTGACTCCTCCCCTTTTTTCCTTGCGGTCAGCCAGCCACTTCCATCTGTTACATTGTTTTAGCTCCCTCTAACATTTTCTTCCTGTGTTGTCCATGTTTTACTGCTGACGCTCTGCTTCATTCCACGCTTTGGTGTGGGTGAGCACATCTTTTTCAACGATTGTTATCCATGTTTTCTGTTTTAGTTTATATTCCTGTTCTGGGATTTTTCTTGACACCCGTCTCACTAAGTTCCTGAACGGGCGCTGAAGACCTTGCTGTCGTGCGCCCAAAACCCCTCTACTTACTACTACTACTACTACTTAAAAAACAAAAAAGAAGAAAAAGATGGATAGAGCGTCTGCCATGTAAGCACGAGATCCCGGGTTAAGGTCCCGGTCGAGGCACACATTTTCAACTGTCCCCATTGACTTATATCAACGCCTGTATGCAGCCAGGGGCATTCATTTCGTTATAATTATATTCCTTTCGTGATAGTGCAGAAAGGCTTGGCAAGAATGTAAGCACAGTACATGATTTCTGGCAGCGACGGTCACGAGACAGTGTGGTCTCAAGATGACTGGGCTTCAGAAGATCACGAGCCGCTACCGAGAGGGAACTCATCGAGTTCAGCGTATGGCTGTATCTCATCGTACTGCATCTGCAGCAGCAATCTGAGTAGCAGTTGATACCACAGTGACACAGCGAACTGGGCAAATCAGTGACTTCAAGGACAGCTCCGAACCAGAAGCCCTGTAGCGTGCGTTCCACTGACCCCTAACCATCGCCATCTACGACCTCAGTAGTGTCAAGCGATAGCAGATTGAAGGGCAGGAGGTCAGTTTTATGTTTTCTGATGAAAGCTGGCTCTGCGTCGGTGTCAGTGATGGTCGTGTGTTGGTTAGAAGGAGGCCAGTAGAGAGCCTACAACCAGCCAGTCTGCGTGCTAGACACTCCGTACCTACAGTATATCTGGAAATACGGTCTGGGGAGCGATATGGTATAACAGCAGGAGCACCCAGTCAGTCTGGTGACTCGACCTGTCGTGCTGCCATTCATGAACGTCATTCCAGGGATTGTTTTCCGACACATACCACTGTTGTAACCCAACATGCTCTGCAGAGTATCGTCATATTGCCTTAGCCTGTTTAATCATCAGATCTACATCCAATCGAGAACATATGGGATATCATGGGACGACAACTCCAGCGTCATCCACAAACAGCATTTACCGTCCCTGTACTGACCGACGAAGTGGGACAGACATCGAACTGCATCCCACAATCTGACAGCTGGCACCTGTACAAAACAATGTACATACGTTTGCGTGTATGCATTCAACGTTCTGGTGGATACACCGGTTATTAATGTACCAGTATTTCACATTTGCAATGACGTATCTCGCGCTTACATTAACCTGTGATCTTGCAAAGTTAATCACTTAAATATATTACGTAGATAAATGAATTCCCGAAATTTCATTTCTCCATTAATTAATTTTTTTGTGTTTCAATGTTTTCCCGTCAGTGTAGATGGTACAATAAGCCGTAGAAGCTTTCTCAGTTTAAAGAAAAGTTAGATGACATACACAAAATTACCAACTTTACAACTATGATTTTAAATGAGAATTTATGTCCAGAAACGTACCGTTCTGTGCTGAAGGAACGAATGAGGACATTATACTCAATTATCTTCACTGGTTGAAAAGTCAATAACGATTCCTATGAAAATGGTAATTTTACATTGCTAAACAATTAAATATTATGGTAAAATAACATATGCTATCCGATGCTGAAGTAATGGAACTATATACTGAACATCAATAGACACGATATATTCAGCGTGGCATGTAAATATTGTACGTCTTGATTGTCGTTAACGACGTTAGTTAGCTGGCGAATAATTTAGTAATAATATTACATTTTAAGGCTTTTCAACCTCAAAACGATACCATTCCAGTCAGGAGCTCCTCTTCACAACTATGCACCCTTGGTCCCCACTAGAATCCTCCATTTTAATCGGAATTTAGAAACACTTTATCACCGCTTTTCTAGATGTTAATGCTCAGTCGGTGCATGAATTTCGTAAATGCGAGGGGCGTTCAATTTCTTGTCCGGTTTCGGCTGAAAATATGAGGAATTTTTTGTGGGACGTCGTAGATTGTTCCCGGTTCAGTTCTTGTAGTTCCACGAAGATCCGGTAGGTGGTAGTGCTATACGTAATCTTCAAAATGTGGTCTGTGAAGGAGGTGTGTTCGAAGCAGAGAACTATTATTGAGTTTCTTTGACGGAAAACTAGAATATCCGAAACATTCATAGGGGCTTGGAGAATGTCTACGGAGATCTGACAGTGAAGAAAAGCACTGTGAGCCATTGTCCGAGGCGTCTGTCATCATCGCAACAAGGTCGCTCAAATCTGTCCGTTCTCCCGCGTACCAACCGCCCGCACAGACCTGTGACTCGTGCAATGTGGAAACGTGTGGACACACTCGTTCGAGTTGATAGGTGTATCATGACAACCAAAGGCCTCACACAAGTCTCCGCGCCCAAGAGAAGCATACAAAACTTCACTGCGCTGATCCTCCTCATTCGCCCAACAGTCCGGGTTTGCACTGTCCTACTTCCATCTGTTTGGCATAAAGGATTCGGTCCGCGGATGATGTGGAGGTTATTAACGCAGCAAGACGTTGGCTCCGAAGTCGAAAATAAAGTGGTACCATGTGGGTATACCAGGCCCACCCAATAAGGTGACGTAACTCTGTCACATTCTACGGATATTATGTTGAAAAACAAGGTTTTTTAGCTAAAAGAGTGGGAAATAATGTGGTGTTTTGGAATCATGAATAAAAACAACGTGCTTCCTGAAAAAAATGCATTGCATTACTTACAGAACGTCCCTCGCATTCACAGTTACGGATCTTATAAGTTTATATCTACAAATGGCTGAGAGCAATTGGCTAAGACATTGCAAAATGGTAACTGAAAGCCTATCAGTGTCTAGGTTAAAGAGAATCATATTTCTGAAATAAAAAGAGGTGTGGAAACAGGTTATAACTTTATGAACTAATCACAGTCTTTTTATCGTACTGGTTAATGTAGGCTGACCAAAGGTCATCTTCAGATCGGAAGTAGAGCACGGGGTGATACTTTCTCCGGCGCTGCCAGTAAAATAAAAGTACTATGCTTCGTTCATAAAACTATGAAACAATATCACTGTTATCTCTACAAGTGTAGCTATACTCCGTAAGCCAATTGATTGTTTGTGGCAACGGGTACTTTTTATGCCACTTTTTCCCGTTTCTTGTTCCACTCGTGGACTGTGTCTGGGAAAAACGGTTGTTAGTAAGTCTCCGCGTGAACTAAAATCCCACTGATTTTACTTTCATGTTCTTTCCGCAAGAGATATGTAGGGCGGACCAGTATATTGGCTGAAACGTCTAGGAACATTGTTACGTTCTCGAAATTTGAACAGTAAACCATACCATGACGCACAACGCCTCTCTATTAGTATCAGCTACTGATCTTGGATGATGACGGTTTCGCGCTTACTAAATGAGACTGTGACGACACGTGCCATTTTTCCTTCGAGCTTCTCCATTTCCTCTCCTGGATCTCAGATTAACGAGCAATATTCAAATATCAGTCGAACGAGAGTTTCCTCCGTGGTTGGAATACACTTCGTGAGGATTCTTACAATGGATCTCAGTTCGGCATTTGCCTTACCTGCGATTAGGTTTATGTGGTCGCTAGATTTTAAATCAGTCCTCCAATATGTTTAATTGATCTAAATCCTTCCAGTAGTTGTTCTGCAATCTTGTAAATATACACTACTGGCCGTTAAAATTGCTACACCAAGAAGAAATGCAGATGATAAACGGGTATTCATTGGACAAATATTAAAATTGCTACACCACGATGATGACGTACTACAGACGCGAAATTTAACCGAGAGGTAGAAGATGCTGTGATATGCAAATTATTTTCTTTACAGAGCATTCACACAAGGGTGACGCCGGTGGCGACACCCGCAACATGCTGACATGAGGAAAGTTTCCAACCGATTTCTCATACACAAACAGCAGTTGACCGTCGTTGCCTGGTGAAACGTTGTTGTGATGCCTCGTGTAAGAAGGAGAAATGAGTACCATCACGTTTCCGACTTCGATAAGGTCGGATTGTAGCCTATCGCGATTGCGGTTTATCGTACCGCCACATTGCTGCGGAGGGTAATACGGAACGCCGTGCTGGATCCCAACGGCCTCGTATCTCTAACAGGCATCTTATCTGCATGGCTGTAACGGATCGTGCAGCCACGTCTGGATCCTTGGGTCAACAGATGGGGACGTTTACAAGTCAACAACCATCTGCACTAACAGTTCGACGACGTTTGCAGCAGCATGGACTAGCAGCTTGGAGATCATGGCTGCGGTTAACCTTGACGCTGCATAACACAGGAGCGCCTGCGATGGTGTACTCAACGACGAACCTGTGTGCACGAATGGCAAAACGTCATTTTTCCGGATGAATCTAGGTTCTGTTTACACCATCATAATGGTCGCAACCGTGTTTGGCGAAATCGCGGTGAACGCACATTGGAAGCGTGTATTCGTCATCGCCATACTGGCGTATCACCCGGCGTGATGGTATGGGGTAGCATTTGTTACGCGTCTCGGCCACCTCTTGTTCATATTAACGGTACTTTGAACGGTGGACGTTACATTTCAGATGTGTTACGACCAGTGGCTCTATCCTTCATTCGATCACTGCGAAACCCTACATTTCAGCTGGATAATGCACGACCGCATGTTGCAGGTCCTGTACGGGCCTTTCTGGATACAGAAAATGTTCTACTGCTGCCCTGGCCAGCACATTCTCCAGATCTCTAACCAACTGAAAACGTCTGTCAATGGTGGCCGACCAACTGGCTCGTAACAATACGCCAGTCACTACTCTTGATGAATTGTGGTATCGTGTTGAAGCTACATGAGAAGCTGCACCTGTACACACCATCCAAGCTCTGTTTGACTCAATGCCCAGGCGTATGAAGTCCGTTATTACGGCCAGAGGTGGTTGTTCTGGGTACTGATTTCTTAGGATCTATGAACTCAAATTGCGTGAAAATGTAATCACCTATCAATTCTAATATAACATATTTCTCCAATGAATACCCGTTTATCATCTGTATTTCTTCTTGGTGTATCAATTTTAAAGACCAGTATTGTAACTAGGCGATCTAACGTGTTACCTTTATGAGACGTTTTTTTGATTAACTGCACACGGTCGTTTTCGGATAAAGCATATAGAACAATATTTCCAGATTTCCTGTCCCTGCTACCCGTGCTAACCACGTTCGGTACCTGGCAAGTTGAAATCCTCCCTAATAGTTTACCAAGACCAGGACATTTACATGCAGGCTTCTCCAATTTTTCCCTCAGATATTCCGCCAATACTGCCCCTTAGGCAAGAGGTCTATAAAAGCACCCGATGAGCATGTATGATAATCCTTTAACACTTTCACATAATTTATTTCGTATTCGGAACCTGTTCTAGCTTCGTTGGATATTATCGTATTATTTACGGCTGTAAACACCTGTGGTGAGCCTATACTTGGGATTTCCACTCCAGTCCGAATTTAGTATGTCATTACCATTACCATCAGGTTTCAGGCAACTTCGTGTCCCTAGTACAATGCGGCCAATATTACAGTTCACAAACGAGACTAGTTTTTGGACGTTAGCACGGAGTCTACTGCAATTAACTAAAACTGTATTACCATTTTCGTTCGCCAGTCTGCCATGACGAAATCTATCCTCTTGGGGCATGTTATCCTCTTCTATACATTGCGGCCAGGTGGGTTCTATGGATGTCGCAACTGTTACAGTTGAGAATTCTTGCAGTAGGATTTCGATACTAACGCTTTCAGTATCGTTTAATAGAATGCCGATGTCGTCGGCAAAAAGTAGACTAAATACCGCTTTCGCTTTGAATTTGTCTCCCATTCTCAAATGGAAAAGTAAAGATAAAATATGTTTGGTGTATGTAGGACCACACATTAGCGTTTTTCACTACGCATAAAAACTCGAGCTGTCTCCGCACGAACTGACAGATCTAGGTAGGAGAAACAAGTGACAGTATGCGATCCATGCTTTTCTCTGCTAACAGAAGTCAGATGCACAAGGAATTTGAGGAGTAAGGTGATTTTTACAAGTTGCGCTCGATCATCAACGTAAGTCAGTCGAAGCTAAGACGTAGATTAGACTTGAGTATTATGCGACCATAAGTAGAGTAATGTAGAACATAGATTTCGACAAGAATGGAGATATAATGGTACGTTGCAAATTACAGTTTCGAACGAAATGAAGTTGGTATGATATCTCACAACTGTAAGAGGTACAAACGGATAGCAATGAGATGTAGAAATAGAATTTTAGGTTCCAGAATGGGCACGTAGCATTTGTGTGAGTATAATCTGGAGGATAATTTCGTAATTGACTTCTGCATTCTTCTGCGTTCTGCACACTTTTCCTAAACTTGGCAGTGCTGTTGTCTCAGAGAAACATTTCCTATTGACGAGGACATTCCAGCAGATATTGTCTGTCGTAAGACAGATTCATTGAAGAATTCTGAAGCGTAATGATTTACCTAGAAAGCAAGTCGCTTAGAGAATTTTCGTCCGACCGAGTTTTAGTTACCATTTTTTAGTCCACGAGTCGAACCAAGTTGGTTTAAAGCTGCACGAATCATCAATGGTTTTCTTTAACTAATTTGAAAATGTGATCGAAATGCGCAACAAACTTCAGTGCGAACCTATAGTAGAGGAAAGTTGTACATTTTGTGCTTACCAATCCTTAGAAAATCCGAGGGCGATCTATGTGCATCCAGCGTGAGTAGGAAAACTTCTGGCTGCTAGTGAGGTGAATAACAATCGTTCTTCCCACCACGCGCTGTCCCTGTAATCTATGGGAAGCATGAGAGAGATACTGGGTCACTACAGCTCGTCCATGGCACATCATACGTACGGTGTATGTAGATGAAGATGTAATTCGCTAAGAGATCTATACCATTTTTCAACGTATTTATCTCTACGTTTGAAGTTGTAAAGAACGAGCACAGTAAAAACCTAACGTAAAAAAGCACGTTCCTCTTTTTAGGTATGTTCAACGTTGTGGGCGGCTTCCTTGAGAACTTTACTTTTCTTCCCCGATGTTCTATATGAGGCCACCAAATACCTTACCTTGGGTTTTATCGGTTGTTTTCTCATCTTCATATGGTTGCTACAGCTGTAATTGTAAAAGCTATGCGCAGATGCTGTTGTTGTGGTCTTCAGTCTGAAGAATGGTTTGCTGCATATTTCCACGCTAGTCCATCCTGTACCACCTCTTCATCTCCTCGTATGTACTGCATCTAAATGCATTTTAATCTACTCACTGTATTCGAGACTTGATGTCGCTCTATAATTTTAACGCCGCATTTATGATTTCTTGATGCCTTAGGATGCGTCTTACCAATAAATCCTATCTTCCAGACTAGTTATGCCGTAAATTTATTTTCTCCCCTATTACATTCAGTACCTTCTCATTAATTACTCCATCTACCCATTTAATCTTCAGCATTCTTCTGCAGGCCTCGTTTCAAAAGCTTCTATTCCTTTTTTGTGTGAATTGCTTATCAACCATGTTTCAATTACGCACAAGGCTCAATTCCATACAAATACCTGTTTTTCAGCAACAGCTTTTCCCGCTGTTGATAGCCTGGATTTGATATCCTCTCTATTTCGGCCTTCTTCAGTTGTTTCCTGCCCTTAAATAGCAACACTCATAAACTACTCTTAGTGTCTCATTTGCTAATCTAATTCCGTCAGTATCACCTGATTTCATTCATCATCTTTGTTTTAATTTTATCGATCTTATAGCCTCTTTTCAAGACATCATCGGTTCCGTTCAAATACTCTTCCAATTCTTTAGCCATCTGTGACAGAATTACTACATACATCAAAAAAAGTTTGCATCACCTTAGTTCCGAGAATTTCGGAACCAGTACAGAAAATTGGAGTAGAGATCTACATAAACATCATTACAGCCCTTTTTATTGCTCATGAAAACCACACATTGCATGTTGTACCACCATACAGTGAGGCCTTCAGAGGTGGTGGTCCAGATTGCTGCAAACACCGGTATCTTTAATACCCAGTATCACGTCCTCTTGCATTGATAGAGCCTGTATTCGTCATGGCATACTATCCACAAGTTCATCAAGGCACTGTTGGTCCAGGTTGTCCCACTCCTCAACGGCGATTCGGCATAGATCCCTCACAGTGGTTGGTGGGTCACGTCGTTCATAAACAGCCCTTTTCAATCTATCCCCGGTTTGTTCGATAGGGTTCATGCTTGGACAATGTGCTGGCAACTCTAGTCGAGCGATGTAGTTATCCTGAAGGAAGTCATTCACAAGATTTGCACGTGGGGGACTCTAACTGTCGTCCATGACGACGAATGCCTCGCCATATGCCACCGATGTGGTTGCTCTATCGATCAGAGGATAGCGTTCACGTGTCGTACAGCTGTTATGGCGCCTTCCATGATCACGAGTGACGTGCGTCGACCCCACATAATGCCACCCCAAAACAGCAGGGAATGACCACCTTGCTGAAGTCGCTGGACAGTGGTCTAAGACGTTCAGCCTGACCGGGTTGCCTCCAAACACGTCTCCGACGATTGACTGGTTTAAGACATATGCGACACTCAGAGAACGTGACGCCAATCCTGAGCGGTCCATTCGGCGTTTTGTTGGGCCCATCTGTACCGCGCTGTCATGGTGTCGTGGTTGCAAAGATGGACCTCGCCATGGACGTCGGGAGTGAAGTTGCGCATCATGGAACCTATTGCACACAGTTTGAGTCGTAACACGACGTCCTGTGACTGCACGAAAAACAGTATTCAACATGGTGGCTTTGCTGTCAGGGTTCCCTCTAGCCAGAATCCGTAGGTAGCGGTCATTCACTGCAGTAGTAGCCCTTGGGCGACCTGAGGGAGGCACATCATCGACAGTTCGTGTCTCTCTGTATCTCCTCCGTGTCCAAACAACATCGCTTTGGTTCACTCCGTGAGGCCTGGACACTTCACTTGTTGAGAACCCATCCTGGTACAAAGTAACAATGCGGACGCGATCTAACCGCGTTACTGACAGTCTAGGCATTGTTGAACTACAGACAACACGAGCCGTGTAACTCCTCCTGGTGAAATGACTGAAACTGATCGGCTGTAGAACCCCCTACGTCTAATAGGCGCTGCTCATGCATGGTTACTTACATCTTTCTGCGGGTTTAGTGACATCTCTAAACAGTCAAAGGGACAGTGACTGTGATACAATATCTACAGTCAACGTCTGTCTTCAGGAGTTCTGGGAACCGGGATGATGCAAAACTTTTTTGATGTGTGTATGTCGTGGGCAAACTCAAAGTTTTTATTTCTTCAGCCTGAAGTTTAATTGCCTTTAAAATTTGTCTTTTGTTTGCTGCTACGCAGTCAGTGTCCATCCATACATATTATAAAAAATGGATGTATATATGTACGTACAAGGTGATAATTATGACCTATATGAAATAAAATCTTCATAACGTCTGAACGGTTTGGGTTCGGACGTTCAAACTGCTCGGTTAGCCGCGGTGCATAATGGGAATTAGTATGCGATGTATGGTTTGGTTTAGCGACGAAGCCCACTTTCATTTGGATGGATTCGTCATTAAGTAAAAGTGGCTCATTTGGGGGACTAAGGATCCCCATTTCGCTATCGAGAGTTCTCTTCACCCTCAACGGCTGACTGTGTGGTACGCAATGTCCATTCACGGAATAATCGGCGTGACATTTCTCGATAACGTGCTGGCTACGGAACGGTACGTGAAGACTTTGGAAGATGATTTCAGCCCCATTATCCAAAATTACCCTAATTTTGGCAAGATGTGGTTCATGCAAGACATAGCTCGATCCCGTCGAAGCAGGAGAGTGTTTGATCTCCTGGAGGAGCACTTTGGGGACCGCACTCTGGCTGTGGGGTGCTTTGAGGCCACTGGCATGGTCCTCGATTGGCCGCCATGATCTCCGTATCTGAACATATACGATTCCTTTTTGTGGGGCTATATCAAAGAGAAGGTGTACACCAGTAATCCCAAAACGATTGCCGAGCTGGAAACAGCCATTCAGGAGGTCATCGGTAGCACCGATGTTAGACAATTAAGCGGGTCATGCCGAATTTCGCTAATCGTCTGCGGCACATCATCGCCAATGATGGCAGGCATATCGAACATTTCATAACCTAAATCCGAATATCTGTAGTGCGTTTATGTGTTGAATGAAGTTTGTGCACGTCGTAGTTCGTAACTAATTTACGTTTATTTCCATATAGTTCAATAATTGTCACCCTGTAGCTTCCACACCTCCTCCTAAAGCACTGGACCAATTTCCACGATACCTGGTAAACATATCCCTTGCTGTCAGGCAACAATCGCTGTGTGGTTACGAAGCCTTCCTAACGTTGTTCAGGGACGTGACATCATAGACACGGAGTTGAGTGAAAAACTAACGCAGCATCATTCTGTTTGCAATACATTTCACAGAAAATATCACATATGCCGCTAAATGCAGCGACAAAATTGTCATGGTAGCACACATAGTTCAGTAGACATGACGTCATAAACACCGATGTGCGAAAGAAACTGCTGTATTGTGTGTAGATTATTGTACCAATGAAGCAAGGGAGTGGATGTTGTATGATTCTACAACACAAATGCACAAGTTGATTAATATGGTTCTTTATTTATATAACAAAGTATTTACTTAACTGGAATAGAGTCCATGTGTTGTGGTACAAGCTCATTTGCATTAGACCTCTTGTAAAGAATATTGGGAATTTTGCTATTACAAACTTTGGTCTCGCTGTAGTCACTAATCTGTCGCTATGTACTGTCGTAGCCTGTTGTGAACTCAGCCTGCTCTGCGAGTGAATGACAGACGCCAAACAGGAATGGATGAGTCAGTGAGGCCCCCCGGTCAGCGGTGGCGGCCTAAATAGATGCTGTCGAGAGGGCGTTGGCAGCGTGTTGCTCGTCAGTGTGTCTCTGGCCTCTCTCATGATAGCGCTTACTATCGATCTTCACGCTACATCTTTACCGACCAGTGTACTGGCTTCAGCTTATGCCAGCACATTGTGCATGACATTTAAGTTTATCACTTCTTTCCTTCTAACCCTATTTGCAGAACATTATTCACACAGTATTCACCTTTGCATATCATTGTATGACACACAGATCAGTAGGTATGACTTCACAATATTCAGACGCGTGAAAACTGCTGCATCGTGTTTGAAGTTTTAATAGATTTATTTTTGACTGCTTGGACGCTCCTCCTGCCGAGTCAGTTTAAGGTAATCCCTGACATCTGGCAGCGCTTTTGACAGCTTTCAACTGCGAACCACAAGCAGGTGTACGCGAAAGCAATAGCAACTTGTAGAGCTATGAAGAGATCTTTGTGTTAGGATGTTCATAAATTCACGTGGCAGGCGCACAGAGCAGCTGCGTTCCGTGTAGAGAAACTGTCTCATAATTTCAAAGTCGTTTTCATGAACACGTGGAAATGAATTTTTTTGATATTACACTGTAAATGTAATTCATTTTTGTTTTCGTTTCTAATAGAAAATTGGCAAAATGAATTCTCAGGCAGTGCCGGGTTTGGCAGCTTGTATTGCAATAAATTAACTGGGATGAAGTGGCTTGAAAAAATGCAAAACAAATAAAATAGTTTAAGTGATATAGAAGAGGTATTTTTATTGTTGAGTAAGACAAATTACCAAAACTTAATTGGATAACAATGAGTGAGACAAGACGAAAACGTAGCTTTTTCCTCACGCCATTAACGAAGGCGTTACTCTCTAGGTAGGCCGTTTACGATTGATTCTTGCGTTTCTGTTCTACTAGGTTTCTGGCGTTGGAACCAGTCACAATCCACAACATGGCTGGAAGTAATACCACAGTTTCTATTGTGTGTCACTGTTTAGAAGCACAGAACGCGTGGGTGTTTTCAGTTCGTTACTAAATGCAAATAAGTAGAAGGCCGAGTTGATAGGGGCTGAAGGAGTCCAGGTTGCAATAATATGCGGTACGGCACACTGTTAGAGAGAAGGATTATTATTCAAGAAACATATAGTACAATGAAATTAACTTAACTTCAGTAGTTTGTTGGACTGCAGCTGCGGCTATGAACTGACAATCTCGTAACATGGAATACCATGAACTAATATAACATATTCTCAGGGACTAAGCTTGATGGGCCCTCCTCAGAGAATCAATGCAAAAATTACAGAACTAGCTGAGGGACGATTATGAAAGTGCGTCTGCCTAGGTTGAAATCTAGCTAAGAAGTGAACGAGGCATACTCCAGTTCCGTCGAGCTGCACAGCCCGCTAGAGTGCGCTGTGCTCGGCGGACGACTGGCTGCCGACCTTGTGTTGGCGCGGCATTGTAGTAGTATCTGTGGCAATTATATTACAGTTTCCTTCCCATCAGGTGCCTATATTTGTTCAATAGCCGGATGCAAGCCCTTCAGTTCCGTGTTCCTAATGTATTTCAGTTATCCAGTTGAGGAAAGGGGCGGATTTACTCAATAACCGAGTGGAAGTCTTTCAATTGGACGCCACACTGGCGACTTCCGTGTCTCTAATCTATTCCAGTTGTCCCTTGGAAGAAAGAGCTCATACAGTTAAATGTATGACCGGAACCACGTGTTGTTCGCTGTAAGGTGAAGGCTAGATTGAAAGTAGACTCAAAATTTCCGTGGTCCGACCGTGATTGGACCCTACCACCTCTCGGTTTCCAGGCAGACTTCACCGCAGCGTCATCAGGTCCGACGTAGAACTGGAACCAGGCCTTTATGTTCTATTGCTGATGGGAGTTATGTAGTGGTGCGTATTGGCCAGTCGAGTGCATGGCATCAGCGCAGTAGGATGGATCGATAAGGAGACGTGACAGAATGTTAGTGCCAGAAAGTAGCTATCGTTTTTGGACGTTCCCAAGACTTCACCTCGAGTGAAGTGACCACACTGTGCGTGGAAGCTTCCCCCTTTTTGTCGGTGTATCTACGCGGACTGCTCAAAGAGGAATTGTATATGACTCGCAGCCATGTAACACAGCCACAGGGATCGAAGGCGAGTGTCATGCCTTTTCAGTGACAAAAGTTTCCAAATCCGAGAGGAATCGCTGCTGTCATTGACTGCAAGTCCGTCTCAACTATTAGCTGGCCATATTCGCGCAGGGAACTGCGGGCATTGAACAGTTTCAGTCAGGTACGAAAGCAGAAACTTGGCGCTAACGGACTGGAGGCGTGTGATATTGCCCGCAGAGTCACTATTTAGCATTCTTTTTTGAAATGAGTCAAGGTGTCGAGTGTACCGGCATGCGAATGAGGTGTTTAACTTGGAGTGTTTATAGGGCGTAGTTCAAACCAGAGGTGATTCTGTAACGTTTTGGATGTAACTTTCGTATCACGACTTGGGCTCACTCATTCTGGCTACCGTGTAGGAGAACCAGTATGTTTATTTCAACACTGCCGGAGACTTAGTCTTTCCTTTCTTCTGCATCTTCAACGTGAGTAAGCTGTGGACCTTCCCGTATTCCAAAATGATGACAGTTGGTTTGACGAACAGTCACACTTCCTGTGACACGCCAAATGGCCCGCTGAATCACCGACGTTGTGGTTGTTGTTGTTGTGGTCTTCAGTCCAGAGACTGGTTCGATGCAGCTCTCCATGCTACTCTATCCTGTGCAAGCCTCTTCATCTCCCAGCACTTACTGCAACCTACATCCTTCTGAATCTGCTTAGTGTATTCACCTCTTGGTCTCCCTCTACAATTTTTACATTCCACGCTGCCTTCCCATTCTAAATACGTGATCCCTTGATACCTCAGGACATGTCCTACCAACCGGTCCCTTCTTCTTGTCAAGTTGTGCCACAAATTTCTCTTCTCCCTAATTCTATTCAATACCTCCTCATTAGTTATGTGATCTACTCATCTAATCTTCAGCATTCTTCTATAGCACCACATTTCGAAAGCTTCTATTCTCTTATTGTCCAAACTATTTATCGTCCATATTTCACTTCCATACATGGCTACACTCCATAGAAATACTTTCAGAAACGACTTCCTGACACTTAAATCTATACTCGATGTTAACAAATTTCTCTTCTTCAGAAACGCTTGCCTTGCCATTGCCGACCTTAATCCAACAGAAAATCTCTTCGATTGTACATGCACACGACAGTAGCACGTGAACATTCGACTAGCTTCACCGTTTTCAAGATACTCGTTCACAGGTTTATGCATTATAATAATCTGCCATTTGTCGGAGTCGCTTACCGAAATGAATTTCCCCATTTGCAGCGCTTATCTTGGCTAGGTTGATCCCCAGTCCGTGTGTGCCCCGATTACATACTGGGTGATCAAAAAATCTGTATAAATTAGAAAACTGAATAAATCACGGAATAATGTAGATAGAGAGGTACAAATTGACACACATGCATGGAAGGACATGGGGTTTTATTAGAACCCAAAAAATAGAAAAGTCCAAAAAATCTCCGACAGATGGCGCTTCATCTGACCAGAATAGCAATAATTAGCATAACAAAGTAAGACAAAGCAAAGATGATGTCCTTTAGAGGCCGGCCGGAGTGGCCGTGCGCTTCTAGGCACTACAGTCTCGAACCGAGCGACCGCTACGGTCGCAGGTTCGAATCCTGCCTCGAGCATGGATGTGTGTGACGTCCTTAGGTTAGTTAGGTTTAATCAGTTCTGAGTTCTAGGCGATTGATGCCCTCAGAAGTTTAGTCGCATAGTGCTCAGAGCCATTTGTTCTTTACAGAAAATGCTCAATATGCCCATCCATCATTCCTCAACAATAGCTGTAGTCGAGGAATAATGTTGTGAACAGCACTGTGAAGCATGTCCGAAGTTATGGTGAGGCATGGGCGTCGAATGTTGTCTTTCAGCATCCGTAGAGATGTCGGTCGATCACGATACACTTGCTACTTCAGGTAACCCCAAAGCCAATAATCGCACGGACTGAGGTCTGGGGACCTGGGAGGCCCAAGCATGACGAAAGTGGCGGCTGAGCACACGATCATCACCAAACGACGCACGCAAGAGATCTTTCACGCGTCTAGCAATATGGGGTGTTTTTTTTTCTCATAAAACTTCATCTCATTCGAAGCATGTGTGTCAATTTTTACCTCTTTGTCTACATTATTCCGTGGTCTATTAAGTTTTCGAATTTATACTGACTCTTTTGATCACCCGGTACTTTCGTCATCGCGTCACGTGCCCGCAACGCGTGGCATCCAACGTCGCGGTGGGCAGTCGTCACATAATTTTCTGGCTTATCAGTGTATGTTTCAGTATGTCAACCGGAAAACTTGCACACCGTTTCGGTACGAGGTACTATGCAAATAATGACCGAGAAGAGAGACAGAGAATCATCGACTTGACAGAGACGTAAGAGGGATAATTAAAAATTCATTTTTAACTTGGAAGAAACTTCGCCGCCAGCGGAGATATTCTCTGTCGAGTGTCCTTCTCAGTCTCAAAACATTAATTACGCCAGGAAAGTAAGTTTCATTGGAAAGCCACACGGGCGTGGGGTGCGGGGGCGGACCTCTGCCCTACTGCGCAGGATCCGGCGGCGGGGCGCGACTGGCGCGCTGCGCGGAAACCAGGGAGAAAAAAACCGCAGTTTTACAAGCGACTGTACCTGCTGCTACGGCCCATTAATTCTTCCCTATTTGTTTTAATTACTAAATCCCTATCTAAAATAAAAGCCAGGTCCGGGTGGGGCGCGCTGTCTCGCTTTTTTTTTTCGGAGTAGCGGGACAGGCCTGGAGGCGGCGGGGCTTAATTTGCGTGTTATAGGGGCGGCGGGGCCCTGCGGGGGGCGCCACATGCGGCCGACAACTTCATTATTTCCAGCGCCGCGCGGATTAACGGACGGGCGGAACGGAGCCGGGCGGAAGCCGTTATCGCTGCGATCATACCCGGCCCGCAAACGGCGTGTAATCGACGTGCGGATTTGCAATGGCGCGATCACTTCTCTAACCGCGTTACTCGCCAGTTTTTGGCGACCCGTGCAGCTAATAAAAGCAGTAATGACCACCAGATTTGCCAGTGCTTTCGCTTGTGAGCGCTTCTGTACATGGCTGCTGCCCGGGAGCCGCCTATCAGAGAACACGGGGACCTAATGTGATAAGACGATTTTCGAAACTCATGTACTTCTATAATACACAACCCATCTCATGATGTATGGGAGAGGATGCTTTGTGCACCGCTGTCAGTTCCTCTTTCTTGTTACAGACCCGATCGGTGCGCGGGAAGAAATATTGTTGGTAAGCCTCGGAGTGAGCTCGAATTTCTCTAATGTTACCTTCGTGGAGATACCGCCAGAGATGCGAAGGGGAGGAATAACTATACGAGGATGGTTTGAAAAGTCTCACTTCTCGACATAGTCTCCTTTGACGTACATACGCTTGGTCCAACGACCCTCCAGCTTTTTCATCCCAACGGTCAAAACAGCTCCCACCAAACTACTATTCACTACAACTATCACTTTCTCATTTGACAAAAATTCCTTCCCAGCAAGCCGAACTTTCAAGTTAGGGAACAGGGAGAAGTCAGTTGAGCCTACGTTGGTGAATACGGCAGATGAGGAACCAATTCAAAGCGCAATTCAATCACTTTCGGCACTGTTATCGCTGATGTGTGGATGGTGAATTATCCTGGTGAAAAAGCGATGTTTTTTTGTGCCAGCCTCGATTTTTTTTTCAGCCAACGCAAATTTGAAGTGACGCAGCAATGAAGCATTACAGGTTGCAGTTATGATCTTACCTTTTTCCAACTAATATATGACGAATGGGAAAACTGGTAGAAGCCGACCTCGGGCAAGATTAGTTTGGATTCCGTAGAATTGTTGGAACACGTGAGAGGCAATACTGGCCGTACGACATATCTTAGAAAATAGATTAAGAAAAGGCAAACCTACGTTTGTAGCATTTGTAGACTTAGAGAAAGCTTTTGACAATGTTGACTGGAATACTCTCTTTCAAATTCTGAAGGTGGCAGGGGTAAAATACAGGGAGCGAAAGGCTATTTACGATTTGTACAGAAACCAGATGGCAGTTACAAGAGTCGAGGGACATGAAAGGGAAGCAGTGGTTGGGAAGAGAGTGAGACAGGCTTGTAACCTCTCCCCGATGCTATTCAATCTGTACACTGAGAAAGCACTAAAGGAAACAAAAGTAAATTTTGGAGTAGGTATTAAAATCCATGGAGAAGAAATAAGAACGTCAGAGACAGCAAAGGACCTGGAAGAGCATCTGAACGGAATGGACAGTGTCTTGAAAGGAGTATATACGATGAATATCAACAGAAGCAAAACGAGGCTAATGGAATGTAGCCGAAGTAAATCGGGTGATGCTGTGGGAATTAGATTAGGAAATGAGATGCTTAAAGTAGTAAAGGAGTTTTGCTATTTGGGAAGCAAAATAAGTATTGATGGTCGAAGTAGAGAGGGTGTAAAATGTAGACTGTCAATGGCAAGGAAAGCGTTTCTGAAGAAGAGAAATTTGTTTACATCGAGTTTAGATTTAAGTGTCAGGAAGTCGTTTCTGAAAGTATTTGTATGGAAGTGGAACATGGACGATAAATAGTTTGAACAAGAATAGAATAGAACCTTTAGAAATGTGGTGCTACAGAAGAATGCTGAAGATTAGATGGATAGATCACATAACTAATGGGAAGGTGTTGAATGTAATTGGGGAGAAGAGAAATTTGTTGCACAACTTGACTAGAAGAAGGGATCGGTTGGTAGGGCATATTCTGAGTCATCAAGGGATCACCAATTTAGTATTGGAGGGCAACGTGGAGGGTAAAACTCGTAGAGGGAGACCAAGAGATGAATACACTAAACAGATTCAGAAGGATGTAGGTTGCAGTAGGTACTGGGAGATGAAGCAGCTTGCACAGTGTAGAGTAGCATGGAGAGCTTCATCACATCGGTCTCTGGACTGAAGACCACCACAACAACAACATATGAGGATTACTCCTTGAGAGTCCCGAAGAGCAACGGCCAACACCTTACAAGCTAACAAAATGGTGTTTGCCTTATGCGGTGAATTTTTATCAGCCTTTGTCCATTGCTTTGACTGCCGTTTTGATTCTGTTGATGAAACCTGGATCTATCATTAAACACCACTCACAAATCGATGCAAAAATCTTGCGGATTTTGGTTAAACATCGCCAGGCATTGTGCTGCGGCACCCACCTCTCATACATCTTCATAGCCATTTCTCCTTACAATATGTTATGCGCTCGCCCAGTTGAGTTGGCTGCAGTCTCAGCAATCTCATGTTTTTTTTTTCCCGGGATTGCATTACCACATTGTGGATTTTGTCAATCGCTTCCTTTGTGGTGGTGTCAGAAGGACTGCCGAAGCTAGCTTCGTCTTCAGTGCGTGTCCGCCTTCTTTTAAATTCATTAATCCAGAAGTGAAAGGTCTTTAATGATGGTGCAGAATCAGCGTAAACTTCGTCCAGTACTTTTTTTATTTGCGCGGCAGTCCAACCCTTCATATGAAAATGTTAACAAACTCGGTTTTCTCCATTTTCATTCACAGTGCACTCACTGACCAATTTAAATGCCTTAAACAATGAACTGGACTGACATTCTTTGTACGATCCTTGGAATAGTCAGCCTGACCAACCATGAATGCACGACACAAATGTTCCATACTTTCATGGGCATTTTCCAGACCTACCAAACCACCGTCCTATTGGCTGACTCTTCTGGAACGGAATTTTAACAGTGAACCACACGGTATCTCTTGTAGCGTCTAATACTTAATCACGGCGTCTACAAGTGGAGTTGGGTGACAGCTCTGTGATGCTTTCGCGCTTGCTAAACTAAATCCGTGACGAAACGTGCTGGTATTAGGGTCTTCTCTATTTCCTCTATCAAACCTATCTGGTATCTCCCCACATTTTCATTAATTTTTAGGCACTCTGAATGGACTGTGTCTCTATAAGTAATGGTTAACTGGTTATGTTCGGCCCACTGGCGTCAATTTGGATTCATGTTAGGTGTTTGTAATAGTTAATTTTTGACTAGATGTTCTAGCCCGTTATTGGCCTTTTATTGCTTTAGGTTGGTAGGATATTTCTTGAACGTTCTTATAGTTCTGAAGAACCGTCGACCCATACTTTCCGCTTATCTGACGATCCGCTAACTGCATCATTGAAGGGTCCAGTCCATGTTGCAACTTTATTGTCATGACGTAACTAATTTGCTGTATTTCTCACTATTGATCGTAACTATAATTCGGCCACAATTGTAGCGAACGCTTTTTATAATTTAACAGATTTAACCTGATGATTTGGCATCTAGATTACGAAACCCGCATTAAATTAAGTGGTTATAATTGAAGGTATCTGGTAAGGGTCCCAGACTGACCAGCATTATTGAAGTATCTGTCGACTACCTCCTCTGTGGGTTGAATACAATTGCTGAAAATTCTTCCAATGAATCTGTCTGGCATCTGCCTTTTCCTGCGGTTAGTTTGCGTCTTTCCGTCTAGTTACGCGCTTTATGTTACCTTTGTTAACCGGAAATTCATGCACTCAACCGTCGATCCTTCTTCAGATCTTGTATTTCGCTACAATTTTCTAGCGTCACTCGTCGATACACAACATCGTTACCTGCGAACGCCTTTGAGGAGTTACTAGTGTTATCCACTAGGTCATTTTTGTATACTGGTTAACAGTAATGGTCCTATAACACTTCCTTGGTGTATAGCAGAAGTTAGTTTTGTTTCTGAAGACTTCTCTTTTTTAAGAATGACATGCTCTGTTCTGTTAGCTTGGAACTCAAAGCTTTCTCATTGTCTATACCACACGATATCATTAGTAGTGGAACAAACTTCGTTCTCGCCCATTTTGTTACTGCAGGTTGCCTACATCAGGGGCAAGTATGCACTCAGGGGCTAAACTATCGTTCTCCTTTGATTGACAGGCACTTAAACTCTTGTTTTGCTAAAAGAATCCCTCCTCTTGATTGACAGGCACTTTACTTATTGTTCTCCCCAACTACTCCCCCCACACCTCAAGTAACCTCCCACCTCACTGCTACAGGTACACTTTCAGGTCTGAGTTATTGGAATAGCCCCTCTCGCGCTTATCAATTTGACTGACTACTTAATTACATAGATCAATTGATTGACCTCTCTCCCTTTGGTAAACCCCCTTGCCTTCCACACTTCCACCCAGAAATTGGCGGGAAAATGACTCAGGTGATCGATCATTTTGAGGGAATTCGATTGTAGTGTATGAAATGTTGTTTAAGCAATTTAGACAATGCGTGGAATATTGTTTATTTAAACAATTTAGGCAGTGTTTTACCACTGAAAGTCTCGTCTGCAGAAAACAATGGTGGATGGTGCTCCCACACTGGCAGCAGCAGCAGTGTGATGAATAAATTCAGTGATGGACAGGCTGTCCCATTAGGATTGCTAGGAAGAATGCATCCTGCACTATTCTCGGAAGTATTGCAACATCTCTCTCGGCACTGGATACATACTGCAACTATGCGTCATCGTGCTAGCAATGGTGTGTAGGTGAACTTGTGTCTTGACAGGTATTTCTCAGGTGTCACGTACGAAAGAGATTCTACCGCCTCGTCCTTGCGGGATCCGAACTGACACCTATGCATGGTTTGGCAACTGACGGCTGCATCGTCACTTCGCAGGGACTGCCGATGCACCCCAACTCCTGGGGGCATGTGCAGAGTTGACAGTGTCAGAGTCGAGCATGGTGGGATGTGTTTTTTATTATCATTAGTGATCTTTTGTTTAAACTATATTCCATCAATTTCACCGACCAATAGGATGCTGGGAATTAAAAAAATAATAAACTCTCCCATAGTTGTGAAGAATATCGATTTAATTAATTTGCATAAATCTGTTATATGAATGTGGTTTTAGCAGTACAATAGTTAAGGAGAGGGTGTGAATGAGTTGGTGACATGGAACAACACAGCAGGTTAAGTGCAGAACACTAGGTTAATTTGTATATGTTTTATGTAAAATGCATTACAATAGCTTGAGGAGGTGTGTGACAAAGAAGGATGCGCCAGAAATGGCGTTCAAAAGCATGTGAAAGTCGAAAACCGTACCACAAAATCGCGGGAGCACATAACTAATTACTTAATTTGGTATCAAAGGCGGTACAATAGTTTAAAGAAATGGGAGTGACATGGAAAACCACTTAACAGAACATTAGGTTAAGTGGCATCAAAGGGCCAAATATTAGGTTAAGACACCCAGAGTACACTGCAGAACATTAGGTTATGCAAAATGTTTGGTGCATGTAATTACTTCTTACAAGACCTACATGTTCCCAAACAGGAGGGAATGATGAGCAAGAGAAATACAAGCCCCACAAACTGAATTTTTTGTAATTAAACAATATACCCTTGAATTTCATGTTATGACATCATACCTCTCCACCAAAGAGCCATCAATTTCCGTATATTCTTGACACTGCCTTGAATCCCTTAAATTGTTTAAATAAACAATATTCCACACATTGTCGAAATTGTTTAAACAATATTCCATACACTACAATTGAGTTTCATCCAAATGACCAATCAATTGAGTTTCCTGACTATTTCTGTGAGGGAGGGTAGGAGGGGAGGGGATTTACCAGAGGGGGAGAGGTTAATCAGTTGATCAATTTAATTAAATAGTCAATCAAATTGATAAATGTGAGAGGGGCTATTCCAATAACTCAGACCTGGAAGTGTACCTGTAGCAGCGAAGCAGCGAGTGGGGAGGTTTACTGAGGGGTGGTGGGGAAGGGGGATGTGTGGGAGGAACAATAGGTTAAGTGCCTGTTAATCAAAAAGAGGGATCCTTTTAGCAGAACAATAGGTTAAGTGCCTGTCAATCAAAGGACAACAATAGGTTAAGTGACAGTCAATCAAAGGAGAACAATAGGTTTGCCCCTGAGTGCATATCTGCCCCTGATGAAGAGAACCTGAACCAACAAAATGGGGCAGAACGAAATTTGTTCCACTACTAACATTTTGGTAGGCTGGTGTCCATATTCTAGCATTTCAGCGGATTTAAAAGGAGACCTGGGGCAAAAAACAGAAAAAAATTTGATTTTTATTTTTTTGTTTGATTAAAATCTACAGAATCTCCTGAACATTCTGATATATTATTTATTTGGTGGAAATATTATCTTGCTAGTATTATCGTCCTTTACTGTACATCTGCATTGTCAGTTTTCCTCTTCACGACCTACATTGACTCATTTGAATGGCCATGTTTCCGAAACTATTTACTATAGAAGGCTGTGGTTTTGTTGTTTTGTAGTTGACAGTCTGCTCTACACAGTGTATTGTTTTCGCAACTCTTTGTTTAAATGTAGCGAAGTGTTTCGTGAATATCTTTGTTTAGTGGGTTTTAGTTAGCGCAACAAGCAAACATTGACAGCATTTTGCAGAAGAAAAATGACAAAACCGAGTGGAATATTCAAGAAGATAACAGGTTTTAGCGAAAATGTGTATCTGATAAAGTTTGTTTGAGTATATCACAAGGAACTACAAGCGACAGCAGTGACAAGGAAAGTGCAGTGCCTACACCCTCCACCCCAACCCCCCCCCCACCCCCCCCTCCCACTCAGTGCTTCAAAAAGGAAAGTTGGCTTTAGAGTTTATGGAGAGCTCAGTATTGGAAAAGACATGGATACGAATATAATTGTGGATTTCGATATTTTGGCTCGTGTTCTAAGTGAAGCGTAGCCGGCCGGTGTGTCCATGCGGTTCTAGGTGCTTCAGTCTGGAAGCGCGTGACCGCTGCGGTCGCAGGTTCGAATCCTGCCTCGGGCATGGATGTGTGTGTGATGTCCTTAGGTTAGTTAGGTTTAAGTAGTTCTAAGTTCTAGGGGACTGATGACCACAGATGTTAAGTCCCATAGTTCTCAGAGCCATTTGAACCATTTGAATTTAAGTGAAGCAGTGAGCTGTTCTCTTTGTGGTGGTGCAGTAACACTGTCTGAAGATGAATCACATAGGAAAGGAATTGTTTGTCATTTCGGTATTTCCTGTCAGAACTGCGAATCCTCTCAGAACTGCGAACTGGCTCAAAATGGTTCAAATGGCTTTGAGTACTGTTGGACTGAACTGCTGAGGTCATCCGTCCCCTAGAACTTAGAACTACTTAAACCTAACTAACCTAAGGACATCACACACACATCCATGCCCGAGGCAGGATTCGAACCTGCGACCGTAGCGGTCGCGCAGTTCCAGACTCTAGCGCCTAGAACCGCCCGGCCACTCCGGCCGGCAACTGTGAATTCTCTAAATCGTTTGCACATTAAGCAAGTGCAAAAACAACTTGTATACTAATAATGTAAGGTTAGTATATGGACTGCGGTGTATTCGGAAGAGTTGGGCAGTTGGGAAAATTTTGTGCAACTTCATGAATTTGCCAGGTCCTCCTACAGAGTATGAACACAACACTAATGTCATTGTTGATTGTGTAAAGGAAGTGGCTACAGATTCCATGATATCTGCAACAAAAGAAATAGTGGAAGCAAATGAAGGTTGCACTGATATCACTATTGCCTTTGATGGTTCCTGGCAGAGACGAGGACACAAATCTAGGAATGGAGTTGCAATGGCAACAAGTGTCGACATAGGAAAAGTCCTGTATCTTGAGATTTTGACAAAATATTGTCAAGGATGCATATGTGTTGGCGTGGATAGAGAGAGAGTAGAAGCCCATAAGCCAAACTGTGGAAAAAATTATGAGGGAACAAGTGGAGGGATGAAAGTAGCTGCTCCAGTAAATATTTTTCAGCGATCTGAGGAAGAAAGGGGAGTTAGGTACATTCAGTTCTTGAGAGATGGAGACAGCAAATCTTTTAAAGCAGTAGTAAATAGCAAACCTTACAGTGTGCCCATAACTAAACTAGTGTGTGTAGGCCATGTGAAAAAGAGAATGGGTGCACATCTGAGACAGTTGAAAATAAAAGTTGGCAACGCGAAGCTATCTGATGATGATGATGATGAGTCCCATACTCCGTTTACCGAGCGTATCTGATGGTAAAACAATAAAAGGGTTTGGCAGACTGACTGACAAGGTGATAGATCAGTTTCAAGATTATTATGGCAAAGCTATCAGGAACAACACCAATGATTTGCAGAAGATGGTGAGAATGGTTGTGCTATCTACTATAATAAAATTTCAACTGATAACAACCCCAAACATTGTTTGTGTCCTCCTCCTCCTGAGACATGGTGCAAATATAGAAAATCTGAAACTGAATGATCTCTGGCAGATTTTAAGCATAAAACCAGTGTGCCTCAAGCAGTAATGGAGGCTCTGAAGCCTATATTTACAGATCTGGTCAATCCAGATCTGTTGAAAAGGTGTTTGCATGGGAAAACACAAAACGTCAACGAATCTTACGATAACCTTCTCTGGACTCACATACTAAAAAGTATATTTGTTGGGATGAATACCCTACAGTTAGGAACGTATGACACTGTAATCACATTTAATAATGGATGTAATGGCAGACTGAGAGTACTTGAGAAGCTGGGAGTGATTTTGGGGAAGCATACAGTGGAAGGTCTTCACAAAGTGGACATCGGAAGAGTGAAAAAAGCTGAGGTTTCAGCAAAATATGTGACCAAAGAGGCAAGGAAAAGGAGAAGGCAGCTGTTACTTGATAGAACTGGTGGTGAAGATGACCTGTAATATGGGGCAGGGTGTTTGTAATAACTCATATTTACGTTAGCAAAAATTTTTGCAAAAATACGGGCATTGAGTAAAAAATTTGTAAAACCTTTTGTTTTGATGCAAAACCTTCCATCATAGATCAGTAGAATGAAGAGTCAGTAGTTAATATATGGCAGAAATTTCAAATTCATATCTACAACAGTCTCTGAGTTAATGGGTAATTAACATTGGTGAATTAACATGGGCGAGATAGGGGCCCTGGTCTCTCCTTAGTACACCGCCACTATAGGCTCTTAATGTCTTCATTGTGTTAATCCTTCTCCACTTTGTGGTTGGGAATTTCAACCGTAAGAGGGAAGGAAGGATGATTAATGCTTAATGTCCTATCAACTGTTAGGTCATTAGAGAAGCAGCATATGCTCGGATTAAGGAAGGTTGGGGAAGGAAATCGACCACGTCCTTTCAAAGGAACCATCCCGGCATTTGCCTGGAGTGTTTTAGGAAAATCACGCAAAACCTAAATCAGGATAGATGGACACAGATTTGAACCATCATCTTCCCGAATGTGACACAAGTGGGTTATTTCGTGTGGTAGTCATCAGTGGGGATCCAGATCTACATACATTGCGACAGAGGTTCACAAATGTCATCCATATATACCGCAGCCATCTCAGTACCAATAGTAAACGTGCGTATTGAGATACATTCTTCCGATGTAGTGTTGCCTCCGAACAAACAGACTAGAAAGCTGACGCCGCCAAATGGCTCCCACTCCAATTAATCTTACGGTGCCCTAGGAACGAGTAAAATTAACAGACATCAATAATGACTCCATGCTAAACTGCGATTCAGCCGTGGAAATATGGCAATATCCCATTGTTACTGGGCCCACTCAAGGCTGGTAAGCCAGAAGCCAACTGATCCATTAGATACCTTTGTGAGGGTGGAACACATCTGATGATGACATTACTATCCGTGGTGAAAGTGAAGAAGAATTACAGGCTCTTTTCAGTGGAATGAATAATCTAATGAGTACAGGGAAAGTTTGAAGAAAGCCAAAAGTAATAGAAGTATCAGAAATGAGAACAGCGAGAAACTTAACTTCAGGATTGGTGATCAAGAAATAGTTAAAGTAAAGGAATTCTGCTATCTAGGCAGCAAAATAACCCATGACTGACGGAGTAAGGGGGACATAAAAAACGGACTAGCACTGGGCTTTCCTGCCGAGAAAGGGCTACTTGTCTCAAATATAGGTATTACTTTGAAAAAGAAATTTCTGAGAATGTACGTTTGGAGTACAACATTGTATGACATTGAGACAAGGACTGTGGAGCAGCAGATACGAAAAAATCAAAACATTTGAGATGTGGTACTACGAATGATTTGGAAAATTTGGTGGACTGATGAGGTAAGGAATGAGGTGGTACTCCGGAGGATCGGCGAGAAAGAAATATTTGGTAAACACTGACAAGAAGAAGGGACAGGATGATAGGACATCTGTTAAGATATCAGGAAATAACTTCCATGGTAGTACTAGAGGGAGCTGTAGAGGGCAAAAACTGTAGAGGAAGACAGAGATTGCAATACATTCCGCAAATAACTGAGGATGTAGGTTACATGTGGTACACTGAATGAAGAGGTTGTCACAAGAGAGCAATTCATGGCGGCCACTTCAAACCACTCACATGACTGATGACCTATTCAAGCAATTAAGTTTAGCAACTGTTGCTCTTCGTATAATTGCTAGATTTGAAGAAACATAGCTCAACATTTTAACAAGTACGTCATATTTTCAGTCATTGGTGTCTAATGGCACAATTGTCTGTTGTAACTTGTCACTGGGACAAAATGTTGAATACCTTAAAGCGATCAGTGCGAACACAGAATCTTCTTGCAGACATCTCTGCAAGGAATTAGGCATTTTATGTGCTCCAGCACAACATGTATATTCGCTAATGAATTTTGATATAAATATTCCGTGACTTTTTGGGAAGAATAGGCTGTCCAGATCTACAAAAATATAAAGTATCACAGATGTTGTCAGTTGCTCAGGAAGAAGTTCAAGTTTTTTGACCATTTGCCCAATCATTGTAAGTGTCCGACTGTACCAAGTAAAATTTTAAATGTAACTTAAAATAGTTTCTTGTGGATAACCCCTTGAGGTCCATAGTGGCAGATGAAAGATCTAAATTTACGTGTGTCACTAGTTGAATGAGTAGTTTAAAAAGGCTAATATATTCATTTTTATTAATATAACCCACTGTAGTATTTGTTACCATGTAAGTAGCCAGAAAAAGGCATTCTCACAAGCGAATCACGTATGTATAGGCTGTAAACTGAGACGTTCGATATTATTCCGTTAAAAAGCGTTCTAATTATCTCGGGACGTGTGACAGACAGCAACGGGTTACAGGAAGGGCACCTTTTCATGAAACAGAGAATTATCATCCGGGTTCAGTTCCCGACAGGACAGCTAACTTTTAGGTTTTCCGTGTTACTCCCGAAATTCCGTAGGATGAAAGTCAGGAAGGTTACTTCCAAAAGGAGCAGGCTGATTTTCTTCATCATCCGTATCCAGTCATCCTTATCCAGTCCGTGCTCTAAGTGGATAATGCATCACGTTCCTAGATCAAAGAGATCTCTAGTTTCGTAGACTACATTTTAAGACTGTAATCCAAAATTTTGCTGATCGGTGTATGTCTCTATTGTGTTTGTTTTATCGTGCTCTTCATTTCCATTTTTACTGATTCTCTTTTTAGTTCTACGTTTATTTCATGACTTGTAAGGATTCGTTTCGTTTCTGCTATGAGATTTTCTGTGTATTGGTTGTTTAACCTATTGTTAGTGCAGCGTTTCAGCCCTTTTTCCAAGAGAAGTTTTTCTTATCATGTATTTCTGTCTCTGCGTTGTTTACTATAAATGGGTGAAATGTATGTTGATGTTCTTGTCATTTCTTATTCTAAATGTAAATGTATGTTTATGTCTGTTTTGTTGTAAGTTTCATTATTTTGTGTGCTTGCTTGTTTTGTTTCACTGCTGTTCATGTGTTGAGTTCAGTTTCTTTCTGTTAGTACCATGAGAACTGTGGAATGTCCTATGTACTAATTATAACCGAGTCTCGACAGTGTCATGTTCAGGCACTGTTTTTTCAAATATAACATCTTAATTTCATTTAAAAACCCATACCTTTGTACACGTGATTTTGACTTTTGTGCCACTGTACAAGTATTTCTAACCTTTAGATGAATAACAGGGAATTAAGTCGTTCCTCTTGCACGTTTTGTTGCATTTTATGTGCGGTATTGTCTTATAGAGCCTCAGACGTATTTTCTTGAACTTTTTGCATACGGTGAGAGGGACGTGTATGGCACAGAAACTATGTTTTATTCATTTGTGATGATAGGGTCCCAAAGCAAAATGATAACAACATACCCTAAATAAATGTATTTTTATGAAATAAATTTTTTCTGCTTAAATCACTTTAATATTTCTTAGCGTGATGCGTTTCAGAAGCATATTGCCGTCATCAGATGCATTACAATTACATGTACATTAATCTGAAGAGTGGTGATTATTTGCTGGGTTATGTACTGAAATTTGATCATTTTCATTAGAAATTTATTTGAAACTTCCTGGCCGATTAAAACTGTGTGCCGGACCGAGACTCGAACTCAACAAACTCAGGTCCAGAGTTCGAGTCTCGGTCCGGCACACAGTTTTAATCTGCCAGGAAGTTTCATATCAGCGCACACTCCATTGCAGAGTGAAAATCTCATCTAGAAATTTATTTGTCTCGCACACAGAGCACAGTACCAAACAAATTATTACCTAATTCCTTCACGTCACCCTTCATGTTAATGAACATGTAACTGTACTGCACCTGATGACGCCGAAATGCGTTAAGGAAAAAGTGACTGAACCAATAAAAAATCGTTTCTCAAATTTATATTACAGTCACTGACCTCAATCAGTCCCAAACCACATCAATAAATAAGTTGTAAATAAATGTAGTTTAATGTACACAAGGATTCGGTATTGCTTAAATACATGATCGATCATCAATCACTGGAAGCAAACAATATCGTTAAATATCCAGGAGTTTACGTCGCGTGTGATATTAAGGTTGACGACCACCGAAGTAGAAGACTCATATGTACTGGGGGCAATCCAAAGCAAGTGTAAGTCACATACGGAAGAGGTCACTTAACAAAAGCCTTCTTCACTTACAAAAGCCTTCTTCAACTTTCTCCGGAAAAAGACTTATCAAGTTGGATTAACGGATGAAACCTACATTGCTATACGGCTAAAGCTGTCACCAGGACCCAGTGGCTTCCAAGGGCAACAAAAATTTGATTTTCAGCATCTCATATTATTACTTACCGAATATGAAAATTTAAAATTCTGGCATAATCTATTGATTAGGAAGTATGACAATGCGTAGAAGGTTTACCACTATAAGTCAGCTATGAATGTCTAGAGTAAGCACTACTCTGGGCGTCCAAATTACCCAGACTGCATTTCTCCAGGATGTGAGAATGAGGGCAGTATTTGTACATAATCTCAAACTTTTCGGAAACTTTCTTCTCGATGACAACCCCCCCCCCCCTCTCCACCTTCCCAACACACACACACATACGCACAAAATAGTGAAAGGGAGGAAGATTATCTCTTACTACATTTCCGCTATGCGTGTAGTCTTCGTTCTGATTTTGGCTGGCTCTGAGCACTATGGGACTTAACATCTGTGGTCATCAGTCCCCTAGAACTTACTAATTAAACCTAACTAACCTAAGGACATCACACACATCCATGCCCGAGGCAGGATTCGAACCTGCGACTGTAGCGGTCGCGGGGTTCCAGACTGTAGCGCCTAGAATCGCTCGGCCACCGCGGCCAGCTTCTGATTTTGACTTTTTCATTGGTCTATGGGTGACTAATACGAAACTAATAAAACAAAGACAATAAGTGTTTAGCGACTTCAACAACTACGTTTTTACATACTTAACGTCAAATATTTAACACATTAACTCACCTTAAAGAAATCAGAGGTCTAGAGCTGTTTTATACATGAGAGTTCGACTCTACAAAGAATCACGTGTGTGGACCCGTAAAATTTCAAGAGACCATATTCCAAAATGAATAATTACTTCGTCCAGCATATACACTGAAGCGCCAAAGAAATTGGTATAGACATGGGTATTCAAATACAGATATATATAAACAGACAGAATACGGCGCTGCGGTCGGCAACGCCTGTATAAGACAACACGTGTCTGGCGCGGTTACTACTGCTACAATGGCAGGTTATCAATATTTAAGTGAATATGAACGTGGTGTTATAGTCGGCGCACGAGCGATGGAACACAGCATCTCCGAGGTAGCGACGAAGTGGGGATTTCACCCGTACAATCACTTCACGACTGTTCCGTGAATATCAGGAATCTGGTAAAACATCAAATCTCTGACATCGCTGCGGCCGGAAAAAGATCCTGCAAGAATGGGCCCAGCGACGACTGAGGAGAATCGTCCAACGTGACAGGAGTGCAACTTTGAAGCAAATTGCTGCAGATTTCCGTGCTGGGCCATAAACACGTGTCAGCGTGCGATCAACGAAAAATCAACTATATGGGCTTTCGCAGCCGAAGGACCACTCGTGTATCCTTGATGACTGCATGACAGAAAGCTCTTCGCCTCGCCTGGGCGCTTCAACCGACATTGGACTGTTGGTGACTGGTCGGACGAATCTCGGTTCAAGTTTTATCGAGCGGATGGACGTGTACAGATATGGAGACAATCTCATGAATTCATGGACCCTACATTTGAGCAGGGGACTGTTCTAGCTGGTGGGGGCTCTGTAATGTGGTGTGGGGCGTGTGCAGTTGGAGTGATATGGGACCCCTGATACGTCTAGATACTACTCTGAAAGGTGACACGTACGTAAGCATTCTGTCTGGTCACCTTTATCCATTTATGTCCACTGCGCATTCTGACGGACTTTATCAATTCCAGCAGGACAATGCGACACCCCACATGTCCAGGACTGCTACAGAGTGGCTGCAGGAACACACTTCTGAGTTTAAACACTACAGCTAGCCACTAAGCACCCTAGACATGAACTTTATTGAGCATATCTGGGATGCCTTGCAATGTGCTGTTCAGAAGAGATTCCCCCCCCCCCCCCCCCCGTACTCTTACCGATTTATGGACAGCCCTGCAGGATTCCCTCCAGCATTACTTCAGACATTAGTCGAGTCTATGCCTCGCCGTGTTGCCGCACCTCTGCGTGCTCGCGGGGGACCTACACGATATTAGTCAGGTGTACCAGTTTATGTGTCTCTTTAGGGTATCTTTCGTAATGGTCACTAGTTTAAAATTAGAGAAATTCGTACTCATACAGAATGGTATCGACAATCTTTGTTTTCGAGAATGGAAAGGGAGGACGAGAGAAATAATACTGGTTCGATATGTCCCTCCTATAAACGTGTGGTACTGTGGTTTGCAGGGTACAGAGCAAGCTGTATATTTATTGGAATACTCATCGCTGGCTGTGTTTACTTAAGCCACACATCGTCATCTACAGTTGTACCCTGTAAATCACTCAGAACGGTATGGCATAGGTTGCTTTGCTTCACTCACAGATTAACGTTGAGGAGAAGGTGATAGCTAACGTACCTGAGAAGGAGCGCAGACAATTTAGTTTCGATTTCCGGTCGCGTAATATGTAAGAAATCTGATTCATATTCCGGAGGACTACCTTGTCGTTCTGTGATTTGTATCTGTAATAGAGCCATCTTACCACCTTTTCATCGTTGTACGAAGAATGCCACAGTGTGTATCAGACAATGCACAGGAAGGTTAAATCTGTCCCTCTAAGCCGGCCAGTGTGGCCGAGCGGTTCTAGGCGCTACAGTCTGGAACCACGTGACCGCTACGGTCGCAGGTTCGAATCCTGCCTCGGGCATGGATGTGTGTGATGTCCTTAGGTTAGTTAGGTTTAAGTAATTCTAGGTTCTAGGGGACTGATGACCTCAGAAGTTAAGTCCCATAGTGCTCAGAGCCATTTGAACCATTTGTCCCTCTAACTGCCCACTGCCACAGCTCTGCCTTCTGATCAACTGTTCTTGCAAATAATCTTATACCTACCGCTTTGTGCAGAACGATGTGGCTTTCGTTATAATAAGTTTGGAACCAAAGTGTTCTGGAAATATATCTGTCAGTCAATAAGATATAGACAACCGACCTGAAAGTGTGTTTGATTCTGGAAACGGAAGTGTTCTTTACGAAAGAAAACTTATTAGGACTGTCCATGAAGATTTGCGATAATAATGAATTTAGAGAAGAACCTATAGCTAAGCAGTCTGTAAGGAATGCTGATACGCTACTGTGTACAGAATTCAAGTTTGGATTTATTCAGGCCAATTTTTCTAGATGTACTAATCTTCAGTAAAGTTCGTACGTTACCTCAAGCCGCTTGCTCGATTACAGGCCGCCAAGAGAAATGCAGGGAAAATCTTTCACAAGACACTCATGAATGCATCATTGGACAAATAACTTAAGAAGCACGCCTTCCGGCTGCACACAAGAAACAACCAAAAAACATGCCTCAAAGGTTTAAGTTCCTTAATGGTCTACAGTTTGCAATTACGAAGCACACCATATTAAGGACAACAAAAAATGGGTCTTATCGACTAAATGTAAAGTGCGTGATGGAGCGTGCTTTGAACCAATTTCAATAAACCTACTTTGTACCAATTTCAATAATAGTCTGTCAAATTTAGTATATCTCCTAATCTCTTTTATCTTACTCTCTTTATCCCTATGAGGAGTTCTACAGTTTTCCATAAATAACGATGTACTAAATGTATCCAACAGGTCTTGGCAAGAAAAACTTCGCAGTGCTTAAAATCACCGAGATAAGTTCCCCGTGCTATATTGACCTGTCACAATTCTAGCAGCACGTGCCTGAAATTTTTCGATGTATGCTGTACTGCGTAATTGGTAAGAGCTCCAAACGCTGAAACGGTACTGTAGAATAGGTCGCACTACCATCCTACATGTGAATTCCTTTACAGGTGAACTGTACATTTGCAGAACGCTTCCAGCAGTCCACAGTTTTCTCTTCACTATCGTTAAGACAGATTTTATATCCTCGTCCCATGTGACAATATGAGTTAGATGAGTATGTGCCAAACAAGATCGTAAGAGATGGAAAAGAGCCACCGTGGTACAACAACCGAGTTAGAAAACTGCTGCGGAAGCAAAGGGAACTTCACAGCAAACATAAACATAGCCAAAGCCTTGCAGACAAACAAAAATTACGCGAAGCGAAATGTAGTGTGAGGAGGGCTATGCGAGAGGCATTCAATGAATTCGAAAGTAAAGTTCTATGTACTGACTTGGCAGAAAATCCTAAGAAATTTTGGTCTTACGTCAAAGCGGTAGGTGGATCAAAACAAAAAGTCCAGACACTCTGTGACCAAAATGGTACTGAAACTGAGGATGACAGACTAAAGGCCGAAATACTAAATGTCTTTTTCCAAAGCTGTTTCTCAGTGGAACACTGCACTGTAGTTCCTTCTCTAGATTGTCGCACAGATGACAAAATGGTAGATATCGAAATAGACGACAGTGATAGAGAAACAATTAAAATCGCTCAAAAGAGGAAAGGCCACTGGACCTGATGGGATACCAGTTCGATTTTACACAGAGTACGCGAAGGAACTTGCCCCCTTCTTGCAGCGGCGTACCGTAGGTCTCTAGAAGAGCGTAGCGTTCCAAAGGAATGGAAAAGGGCACAGGTCATCCCCGTTTTCAAAAAGGGACGTCGAACAGATGTGCAGAACTATAGACCTATATCTCTAACGTCGATCAGTTGTAGACTTTTGGAACACGTATTATGTTCGAGTATAGTGACTTTCCTGGGGACTAGAAATCTACTCTGTAGGAATCAGCATGGGTTTCGAAAAAGACGGTCGAGTGAAACCCAGCTCGCGCTATTCGTCCACGAGACTCAGAGGGCCATAGACACGGGTTCACAGGTAGATGCCGTGTTTCTTGACTTCCGCAAGGCGTTCGATACAGTTCCTCACGGTCGTTTAATGAACAAAGTAAGAGCATATGGACTATCAGACCAATTGTGTGATTGGATTGAGGACTTCCTAGATAACAGAACGCAACATGTCATTCTCAATGGAGAGAAGTCTTCCGAAGTAAGAGTGATTTCAGGTGTGCCGCAGGGGAGTGTCATAGGACCGTTGCTATTCACGATATAAATATATGACCTTGTGGATGACATCGGAAGGCTTTTTGCAGATGATGCTGTGGTGTATCGAGAGGTTGTAACAATGGAAAATTGTACTGAAATGCAGGAGGATCTGCAGCAAATTGAAGCATAGTGCAGGGAATGGCAATTGAATCTCAATGTAGACAAGTGTAATGTTCTGCGAACACATAGAAAGAAAGAAAGAAAGATCCTTTATCATTTAGCTACAATATAGCAGGTCAGCAACTGGAAGCAGTTAATTCCATAAATTATCTGGGAGTACGCATTAGGAGTGATTTAAAACGGAATGATCATACAGAGTTGATCGTCGGTAAAGCAGATGCCAGACTGAGATTCATTGAAAGAATCCTAAGGAACAAAAGAAGTAGGTTACGGTACGCTTGTTCGCCCACTGCTTGAATACTGCTCACTAGTGTGGGATCCGTATCAGATACGGTTGATAGAAGAGATAGAGAACATCCAACGGAGGGTAGCGAGCTTCGTTACAGGATCATTTAGTAATCGCGAAAGCGTTACGGAGATGATAGATAAACTCCAGTGGAAGACTGCAGGAGAGACGCTCAGTAGCTCTGTACAGGCTTTTGTTAAAGTTTCGAGAACATACCTTCACCGAAGAATCAAGCAGTATATTGCTCCCTCCTACGTATATCTCCCGAAGAGACCATGAGGATAAAATCAGAGAGATTCGAGCCCTCACAGAAGCATACCGACAATCCTTCTTTCCACGTACAATACGAGACTGGAATAGAAGGGAGAACCGATAGAGGTACTCAAGGTACCCTCCGCCACAACCGCCAGGTGGCTTGCGGAGTATGGATGTAGATGTAGATGTAGATGACGTGATCCAGATGTTTTCTTGATAAAGATTTGTCCACTGTTTTTCTGGATAATGATTTGTCTACTTTTTTCTGGATAATGATTTGTCCACTGTTTTAAATTACAGTGAGGCGAAAGTGGTGGTAAAGATTTTAAGCTTTTCTACGTTGTACGGACTGTCGCCCAAGTATTAAGAAGGTTATTCTAATGTGTCTCGCAGTGGCTGGTTCATCCTGTTTCAGGCAGTGATCAAGCCAGCCACCGTTATCTGAGACACAGATAATTTTGACTGCTTGCCCATTTGTCTTTTAATATACGTTTTCGTACCGATTACTTTTGATATCCGTGTCTAGACCTGTTAACCAACGTTCACTTTTTATTACATCTTCTTGCTCTTCTATAAATTTCAATGCGATAGGGTCTGCAGCGGCGATTCTAAAAAAATGTTTCAAATGGCTCTGAGCACTATGGGACGTAACACCTGAGGTCATCAGTCCCATAGAACTTAGAACTACTTAAACCTAACCAATCAAATAACATCACACACATCCATGCCCGAGGCAGGATTCGAACCTGCGACCGTAGCGGAGGCTCAGCTCCAGACTGTAGCGCCTAGAACCGCACGGCCACTCCGGCCGGCAGTATATCTACAGATATGACTTGTTTCTATATAAAAATCACAAGCGTCAATAATGTATTCAATGTATAATGCTTCCGTTTTAGACACTTGAAAAGGGCCTAAGACCGAAATTGTTCAGTCGTTTATGAAATAAAGAGAATGGCAGCTGCTGCCTTGGGCATGTATGTGTGTGATGTCCTTAGGTTAGTTAGGTTTAATTAATCCTAAGTTCTAGGCGACTGATGACCTCAGAAGTTTAGTCGCATAGTGCTCAGAGCCATTTGAACCATTTGTAGATATACTAGGTGCATTATAATTTACTTTATGGACGATTTTTAGTAGTAAATTATGCCATGTGCGTCGTTGCTCGTATGACTTCATGACAGGCAGCCGAATGTACCGGTGATTAACTTTCAGAATTATTTTTCCGATTATTCCTGTTTCATTTAGTATTTTATGGCATGACCGCAGGAACCCAGCATGCTCCCAATTACAAGTTAAACTATTGCCATCTTTTTCTATGTAGAATAACTGAGGTAGGTTATTGACACGCAGGTCGACGAAGAAGCGTCGAACTGAAAGACTTGTTTCCTACTTCGGCCCAAACAAACAGATACTCATCTGCATTGAGCTTCTTCGTTCTTCTTGTAGACAAAGTAAACGGCTTATCAGGTACCAAAGTACCACAGGGAACCTTAGCAAGTAGACCTGTACTTTCAGCTGTCCTCCATGTCTTCCAAGCCAAGATGTTTGCATCGGGGAATGCTTCAAGACCACCATAGTCAGCATGGTTCCCCCATATTACAGCCAAGATCAGCCATGTACTGTCTCCAAACACAGCAGAAACATCGCACGTGAACTGCATTCGTAGTCCACGAATAACACGCGGACCACCCATAAGCTGTTGCTTATTGAATTGTCCAGCCAAGTCAATATTGCTCTCAATGGCATGTACACAGGAACACTGCGCAGCCAGCGGCAACGATATCCACACCGCAAAGGCATTGCAGAGGCACGTCCTTATCTCTGACGTCACGCACCGAAGCCCCACGGAATTATTCATTTCGCTATGTTATTGTTTTATTAAGGAGTGAAGGAAGTGCATGAATGCACATAGTCAGTTACGTGTTCCATTGGTCAATAACACGGAAAAACCGTTATGATGTGGAACGTGTCAAATGCACGAGAAATGCGCACAGGAAACAAATTATTTTTTTTACGTTATATTGTTATACCTAAATATTTCTGTTATCTACCCTATTCCCTTAAATTGGCACAAAATGCATATATTATATCTCCAGATTTATTTACTCACATTCAAGAATTCATCTATGGTGTAGGAGTTGTCAAGAAGGTATGACTTCAATTTGTTTTTGAAACTATTACTGCTGTCTGTCATACATTTTATTGCATCTTGTAATTTATCAAAAAGTTTTATAATAGCATATTTACCCCTTTCTGTGCCAAAGATACGTTAAGTAAAGGATAGTGTAGGTCTTCCTTTTTTCTGGTATTGTAATCATGAATGTCACTGTTGATTTTAAACTGGTCCATGTTGTTGAGAAAAAATTTCATTACTGAGTAAATTTACTGTGAAGCAGTTGTAAGAATTCCTAACTTTTTAAACAGATGCCTACAAGATGTGCGACTATGGACCCCACACATTATTCTAACTACGTTCTTTTGAGCAGTGAATACCTTCTGCCTAAGTGTTGAGTTGCCCCAGAATATTATTCCGTAAGACATCAGAGAATGGAATTATGCAAAGTATGTTTGCTTACTAATTTCTACATTCTCAAAATTGGCAATTATTCTGGTTGCAAAAGTTGCTGAACCTAGTCGCTTTAGGAGATCCAAAATATGACTTTAGCAATTAAGATTCTCATCTATATGTCAATTACTCATCTATATGTACACCCAAAAACTTAGTATGCTCTACCCTTCTAACATTCTGCGTGGTTTCTGTTTGTTCTATGTCGTGTCTCCCTACCACTTTCGCGCAACGACGCTCTGAGCGTGTTTTTTAGGGAGTTGACTAGTTTGAACCTGGGACCTGTTGCTGGTAAGGAGACGCCAGACCACACATGACATGTAGAGTTCAGAAGAGTTCAGTGAGACTAGCGATGATATAATCAAATCCTTAATGATTACAGCGTCAGCTCCACTACACTCCCTGTAAAAGAATCTAAATATTAACTAAATTTAGTAGAAGGGGTTCAAGGCTTTCCTATTTTTATATAGCTGGTAAAATAACGCCGAAAAATTAGTTAAGTTTATCATTAGAAATTTTATCCTACTCACAAAACATTGTTTATAAATTGCACTATTGATAAAAGGAAAAAGTTTTAATACAGGATGATAAAAACCAACTGCGTTCAACAAAAATGTGAACGAATATACCCTGAATGGGTTTCGAAGTTCTACAATGGATCGAAGGATGACCTATGCCATATCACATCTATAATCTAGGTTTAAATAAAGTTTCACAAAAAAGAAAACTATCAAAATGGTCTACAGTGACCCTCAATTATCTTTAATTACTTATCTAACTTGTTGTAAATTACTGTGGCTGATGTCGCTTCTCAATAATTATATAACAGAAAAATCATCACGTTCCAGATTTTAACTTATGTAGCAAATGTGAATACCATGAGATTTAATTGACGATCGACACTAGTATTACGTAAAAAGGGGATGTAACAGATGAGACTTCTGCAGTTCTGAGTGAAGCTTTATGCGCTGTTATGCGGCATTGTATGCGTTCATTACCTTGTCGTTGGTTATTCAGTGTCAGGGGGCGTCGGTCGGCACAGCTCAACGCACGTTGCCGCCTCGGAAGCAACTCTATCCTAACTTCTCCTTACTACAATTTACTGAAGTTGGTTTAAAAAAAACTATCTGGCTGTGTTTTCATCTGACCAATCAGGGTCTCAATGTTAGCCTTAAGCTCCGCCTACAAAAATTCTGTCTATCCAATGAGAAACGTTATACTTTTCGTGGTGGGGCAATGTTTTTAAACTTTGCAACGTAACAGAGACGCGGAAAAGTCTCACGCTAAAACTTGCAGATGGTGTGGCCCTTTTAGTGTTATCAAAAGATCTATACTGTTCTTCTGGAGGGCTCTAGCTTTTAACATGGGCTGGAGGATGGTCCTGGTGGTTAACTTTCGACGTGGGTGTCCGTCCCTTATCGTAGGGCCTTCTAGCTCAACACGGTTCTGCTCTCGGCTTCTGTTCTCGTTTCTCCCCTTGGAACTGCGTCCGTCTCACGGTGGGAAGGTATGACATTTATTTAGGCATTCTTGTGTTAGTCTGTGGTATTCCATTTGCTCACTCGTTACTCGTATTAATTTGGTTAATTTAATGTCACGATTTATTCGGAGCTATGTGACATACTACTGGATTTGCTTATCATGTCAGGTTTTCATGGAAGGTGCTGGATTTGCCTGACACCTTACACCCTGGCTACTGACTTCTTTTGATGTGTTATGTTTATTGAAGGAATTATACTTTTTGCAGCAGAAAATTGGATGTACTGTGTTTTTTCAAAGTTCAGAGCAAGCCAATTTGCAGAATACCAATTAATAACTTTCCCAAAGACCTTATTTGTATCATTTTCTATCGGAATTTCTTTTACTGGATTAATAGTTATGCTTGTATCATCAGCAAACAGTGCCAGTTCAGCATCTTGTTTCACATAAGAATGGAGGTCATTCACATATATCAAGAGCAGTAGGGGACCCATGATCGAACCTTGTGGAACACCTAATGTAATTTCACCCCAGTTTGATGAGGTGGCAAACTCCTTTGAATCACTCGAAGGATATAAAGAGACTTTTTGCTTTCTGTTCTGTAGATATGACTTAAACCACTCATATGCTGTTGTATTTATACCATAGAATTGCAATTTGTCTAACATAATGTCATAGTTCACACAATCAAATGCTTTGGATAAGTCACAGACTATTTCTACTGGTCACATTTTACTATTTAAAAACTCTATTATGTGGACAGTGAAATTGTATATTGCTGTCTCAGTGGAACAGCATTTCTGAAATCCGAACTGTGATTTACTAAGTATCCCATTACTGTTGAGTTGGCTAACCACTCTTGAGTACATTACTTTCTCAAAGATTTTTGAGAATAGACAAACACCCTCCCATTCTTTTGTTTATTAGTCCTCCGTACCTAATTCGGTAAAAAGGGAGCCCTTATACTTCGTAGGATCACTGTCGGTCCGACTGTTATAGACACCTTTTTCTCAGGAATGGGTAGACGTATCAAGTTCAAATTTCTGTTATATACTAGTCTGTGGTCTATTGGTCGTGCAATGAATATAAGCTCAGTCAATGCAGTTAGAATATACGGCCATTTATGTCACAAATTTTGATACTCGCAAACTCACTGATCAAAACTTATAGGACACTTTCCGTTGACCTAGGATCATGGAACTTCGCGAAAAGCGCGGTTTCACAGTACAAATAAACGAAAATCCGAAAACTGTTAATCTGTAATTATATCAAACGAAAAAATATTTTTTGCCATTTGTTATCCGTCTGCTCGCCCATCTGTTAAGGCCCCATTTCCTTGGGGACGGGTAGACGCATCAAAATGACACTGATGCCGCATACTAAGGTCTTAGGTCACATTTTGATATTCGCAAATTCACTCATCAAAACATATAGGGCACTTGCTGTTGACCTAGAATCGTGAAATTTTGACAAGAAGCAAGGTTTCACAATGCAAGTACAGGAAAATACCATAAAATTGTTAATTCGTAATAATAGGATAAGAAACACATTTCTTTTTTCATTTGTTATTTGATTTATTAGAATTCTTGGAGGCCTTGAAATTCCTACGGCCACTATCTTGCCTGCATCATTGTCAATAACAGGCAAAATCGTTGAGATTCTCGATTCCTGGGAAGGATAAACCGTCTATATACATAATTTTTATGGAACACTCAGAGCCCGAGTCCTACTCGCAATTGGCCAATTTTTTATTGCTAAGGAAGGACTTAATCCACGCTAAAAGTTTGGTTCGTTTCTGAAAGGGCGCTGATAATCATGCCACTGTCGGGTCTGAAATGTATGGTCGTCATCGTCATCATCTGCTTCAAATGCTGGTCACTAATCTTGTCGACAGATACTAACTGGTCCTCTCTCTTTGTTACAGACATTGTCTTGAATTCATCCCCATTTAAAGGGTGCTGCCGCTCAATACACGAAGTGGCCAACTCTTTCCGAATTTCATTTTCATCATCCTACGAAAATACTTTCCTTTGCATCGCCGGCGAACAATCTGGTAAGCGCTGCTAATTTTGTCTGATAAATCGTTTATGTATTTTGAGTACATTGGAGATTCTATAACACTTCGCTGGAGCACGCCCTATGTTACTTCCCTCCAAAAATTCAAATGTCTCTAAGCACTTAACATCGGAGGTCATCAGTCCTCTAGACTTATAACTACTTAAACCTAACTAACCTAAGGACATCACACACATCCATGCCCGAGGCAGGATTCGAACCTGCGACCGTAGCAGCTGTGCGGTTCCAGACTGAAGAGCCACGAACCATACGGTGGGTTGCCGAATGTTTATGTAGATATACACTCCTGGAAATGGAAAAAAGAACACATTGACACCGGTGTGTCAGACCCACCATACTTGCTCCGGACACTGCGAGAGGGCTGTACAAGCAATGATCACACGCACGGCACAGCGGACACACCAGGAACCGCGGTGTTGGCCGTCGAATGGCGCTAGCTGCGCAGCATTTGTGCACCGCCGCCGTCAGTGTCAGCCAGTTTGCCGTGGCATACGGAGCTCCATCGCAGTCTTTAACACTGGTAGCATGCCGCGACAGCGTGGACGTGAACCGTATGTGCAGTTGACGGACTTTGAGCGAGGGCGTATAGTGGGCATGCGGGAGGCCGGTTGGACGTACCGCCGAATTGCTCAACACGTGGGGCGTGAGGTCTCCACAGTACATCGATGTTGTCGCCAGTGGTCGGCGGAAGGTGCACGTGCCCGTCGACCTGGGACCGGACCGCAGCGACGCACGGATGCACGCCAAGACCGTAGGATCCTACGCAGTGCCGTAGGGGACCGCACCGCCACTTCCCAGCAAATTAGGGACACTGTTGATCCTGGGGTATCGGCGAGGACCATTCACAACCGTCTCCATGTAGCTGGGCTACGGTCCCGCACACCGTTAGGCCGTCTTCCGCTCACGCCCCAACATCGTGCAGACCGCCTCCAGTGGTGTCGCGACAGCCGTGAATGGAGGGACGAATGGAGACGTGTCGTCTTCAGCGATGAGGGTCGCTTCTGCCTTGGTGCCAATGATGGTCGTATGCGTGTTTGGCGCCGTGCAGGTGAGCGCCACAATCAGGACTGCATACGACCGAGGCACACAGGGCCAACACCCGGTATCATGGTGTGGGGAGCGATCTCCTACACTGGCCGTACACCTCTGGTGATCGTCGAGGGGACACTGAATAGTGCACGGTACATCCAAACCGTCATCGAACCCATCGTTCTACCATTCCTAGACCGGCAAGGGAGCTTGCTGTTCCAACAGGACAATGCACGTCCGCATGTATCCCGTGCCACCCAATGTGCTCTAGAAGGTGTAAGTCAACTACCCTGACCAGCAAGATCTCCGGATCTGTCCCCCATTGAGCATGTTTTGGACTGGATGAAGCGTCGTCTCACGCGGTCTGCACGTCCAGCACGAACGCTGGTCCAACTGAGGCGCCAGGTGGAAATGGCATGGCAAGCCGTTCCACAGGACTACATCCAGCATCTCTACGATCGTCTCCATGGGAGAATAGCAGCCTGCATTGCTGAGAAAGGTGGATATACACTGTACTAGTGCCGACATTGTGCATGCTCTGTTGCCTGTGTCTATGTGCCTGTGGTTCTGTCAGTGTGATCATGTGATGTATCTGACCCCAGGAATGTGTCAATAAAGTTTCCCCTTCCTGGGACAATGAATTCACGGTGTTCTAATTTCAATTTCCTGGAGTGTAGATACTCCCGCTTCTGCTGAGCATTCATCTTCGGGATCCCGGACAATGAAGTTGCTGGCAGCTTTGTCAAATAGGCTACCAGTAAACCATCCCTGGAGATCGGGCTGCGGGGAATGATTTCCGATCGGTCTTCCGTCGTAAAGGTTTTGCGTTCTGTGATAATGAATGGCTCACCCTCAATACACTAAGTAAACTCCGTGTTATGAAGGAGAAAGCGAATGTGTGCCGGTCATCCATGCGAGCCACTCACAGGGACTCCTTTGTCCTGTGACGGCTCCACATCGGCCAAACGTGGCTAACACATGGCCACCTCCTCCGTCGCGAGGACCCGCCTTGGTGTCGCTGTGGTTCCCCCTTGACTGTCGTCCACATCTTGTTGGACTGTTCAATTTTACGCACTCTGCGGCGGACTTATAACCTTTCAGCACCGTACCTATGGTGTTTGGGCGGCAATGCCTCAGCGGCTGACTTAGTTTCACATTTTATTCATGAGGCGGTTCTTTATCATGCATTCTAATGGTGGGTGCCTGGCCTTCTCTCCCAGGCCTTCACCTCCATCCATTTTACCTCTTCGTCACTCTTTCTTTGCCTGTTATTTCCCTTAGGTGTTCGTCTTTTCCCTATGTGTGTTCATTCCGCCTCATCTTTTAAATATAAATTTTAGTGTGTTTTATCGTGATTGGCTCATTCTTTCTTATTCTTGTGATCAGCCAGACCAGCCCATCTGCTATATTATTTTAATACCTTCCTCTTCTTTCTCTTTTAGCGTACGTTCTACTCATTTGGTTCGCTTCTTTCTTTTTCTCTTTCGGTGTTGTTCACCTTGGTTATACACTCTTTTACTTTTCCCAACTCCTTTTGGGAACTGATTTACCTTGAGACATCTACATCGACATTTATACTCCGCAAGCCACCCACCGGCGTGTGGCGGAGGGCATTTTACGTGCCACTGTCATTACCTCCCGTTCCTGTTCCAGTCGCGTATGGTTCGCGGGAAAAACGACTGCCGGAAAGCCTCCGTGCGCGCTCGAATCTCTCTAATTTTACATTCGTGATCTCTTCGGGAGGTATAAGTAGGGGGAAGCAATATATTCGATACCTCATCCAGAAACGCACCCTCTCGAAACCTGGCGAGCAAGCTACACCGCGATGCAGAGCGCCTCTCTTGCAGAGTCTGCCACTTGAGTTTGCTAAACATCTCCGTAACGCTATCACGCTTACCAAGTAACCCTGTGACGAAACGCGACGCTCTTCTTTGGATCTCCTCTATCTCATCCGTCAACTCGACCTGGTACGGATCCCACACTGATGAGCAATACTCAAGTATAGGTCGAACGAGTGTTTTGTAAGCCACCTCCTTTTTTGATGGACTACATTTTCTAAGGACTCTCCCAATGAATGTTAACCTGGTACCCGCTTTACCAACAATTAATTTTATATGATCATTCCACTTCAAATCGTTCCGCACGCATACTCCCAGATATTTTACAGAAGTAACTGCTACCAGTGTTTGTTCTGCTATCATATAATCATACAACAAAGGATCCTTCTTTCTATGTATTCGCAATACGTTACATTTGTCTATGTTAAGGGTCAGTTTCCACTCCCTGCAGCAAATGCCTATCCGCTGCAGATCTTCCTGCATTTCTCTGCAATTTTCTAATGCTGCAACTTCTCTGTATACTACGGCATCATCCGCGAAAAGCCGCATGGAACTTCCGACTTGTTTGCATGAGGAAAAAGGGACTGATGACCCTGTAGTTTTGTCCCTTTATACCCCAAACTAACCAACCAACCAACATTGTCCAGCAAAGCGCTTAGGAGGTGTGGCTGTAAAGCAAGGGAACTGATGCTCTCACAGAGTGAGTACGCATTGTCCAAAGATGAAGGACCAATAGCTGTGAGGCGTGAAGCCTTTTTAGTCGAATGCGCCATCTCTGGTGTCTGTAGACGAGTCACTGCGGCCAGGGCCTTCGTTCGTGTAAGAGCTGTTTTTGTTCCTTTTTTCTTCTTTTTGCCAGAAAACTTATAAGTGTAATAATAAAGTAACGAATTATCGTAAAGTTTCACACGAAACTTTGAAAAATCAATTCCGAAACCTATAATTTACTGATAGAATTGTGTGGCGAAGACTGTGTTCGAGTGGTTCAAGCGTTTCCAAGGTGGTTGAGAAGACGGGACGCCCTTCAAATAAAAAACGGATGAAAACAAGTATGTAATCTCACTTGATCTGACCGTCAGTTGGCTATTCGATTGATTGTTGAAACTGTGAGAATTGACAAAGAATACGTAAGACACATCTTACATAAGCAATCTAACATGAGAAAAGTGTTTGCGAAACTAGTACCGAAAATTTCTGTTATCGAACAAAAATGAAGCTCGTGAAAATGTTTGAACTGATGCTTTGAACGCCATTGAAAACGGTCCTAATTTCTTGGAAAGAGTGATAACATTTGACGAATCTTGGTTTTTCACTTATTATCTAGAAACTAAGCCCCAATCGATGTACTGGAATGGCTCAACTTCACCGAGAGCGAAAGAAAGCTCGAGTGTACAAATCAAGATTGAAAGCGTTGATGTTTATTATTTTTTTTCGATATTCATGGAATTGTGTAGCTTCACTGGATTCCTAGAGGTCACACTACTAATCAACATTCCCATTTTGAGATTGTTGCTCAACTCAATGAGAAAATAAGAAACAAGCAATTCGAATTGTGGAAAAACAAGTCATGGGCTCTGCATCAAGACAAACCACCGCATCGTTAAGAGGTTCCTAGACAAGTACTACACCCCAGTGTAGAGCTGACCTAGCACTCTTATTTCGTAAGATCAAATCTGCTTTAAAAGGAACAAGATTTAAGTCCACTGATGCAGTGAAAGGAAAAGCGGTTCACGCAATCGAGGAGTTTTCTTTCTTTATTTATTTATTTGTCCGTGCATCATTTATTACAACGATATTGGACATTTCATGTTTACATAAAGCTTACATATACATGGTGAATATACACTGATATCTACCAATTTATGTATGATTGCATTTATAGTCTAACTGTTGCTAATTACAAAAAGATAGTAAATGTACATATATTTTATATAATTTTCACAAGAAGTATCATTAAAAGTACATTATAAAAGGCATCAATTATAATATACTTCATTTTTCTGTAAGTCTTTCATCTTCACTCAGCACTGCCAAGAAAAAAACAGAAAAAAATTAGAGGACCGCAGCATCGGTGTTTTGACACGAAATATTATGTAGTACATCTGACATGTCTGAAGTGATTCTATACACCATTTTAAATTTGTTGCAGTTTCCATTTGCAATGTATACTGACATACTATTTAATATTTTATTTCAAGATATTCTTTAACACTTTAGGGGCAAATATTGATGAGATGTCTTTTTAATTTTCTTTTAAAAAGAAACATACTTTCTATCATTTTTATACATTGCGGTAAACTGTTGTATAGTATACGTCATGCATTTACAGGTTCTTTCTCTGTTAATTTTAACCTACTTCGTTCTATATTATGGTCATTTTTTATTCTTGTATTATATTCATGATATTCTCCATTTAGCAAGGCAGTGCAGTTAGTTTTAAGTAGATATATATATATATATATATATATGTTGTTGTTGTCTTCAGTCCGGAGACTGGTTTGATGCAGCTCTCCATGCTACTCTATCCTGTGCAAGCTGCTTCATCTCCCAGTACCTACTGCAACCAACATCCTTCTGAATCTGCTTAGTGTACTCATCTCTCGGTCTCCCTCTACGATTTTTACCCTCCACGCTGCCCTCCAATGCTAAATTTGTGATCCCTTGATGCCTCAAAACATGTCCTACCAACCCATCTCTTCTTCTAGTCAAGTTGTGCCACAAACTTCTCTTCTCCCCAATCCTATTCAATACCTCCTCATTAGTTACGTGATCTATCCACCTTATCTTCAGTATTCTTCTGTAGCACCACATTTCGAAAGCTTCTATTCTCTTCTTGTCCAAACTAGTTATCGTCCATGTTTCACTTCCATACAATCACTTTCAGAAAAGACTTCCTGACTCTTATATCTATACTCGATGTTAACAAATTTCTCTTCTTCAGAAACGCTTTCGTTGCCATTGCCAGTCTACACTTTAAATCCTCTCTACTTCGACCATCATCAGTTATTTTACTTCCTAAATAGCAAAACTCCTTTACTACTTTAAGTGTCTCATTTCCTAATCTAATTCCCTCAGCATCACCCGATTTAATTTGACTACATTCCATTATCCTCGTTTTGCTTTTGTTAATGTTCATCTTATATCCTCCTTTCAAGACACTGTCCATTCCGTTCAACTGCTCTTCCAAGTCCTTTGCTGTCTCTGACATAATTACAATGTCATCGGCGAACCTCAAAGTTTTTACATCGTCTCCATGAATTTTAATACCTACTCCAAATTTTTCTTTTGTTTCCTTTACTGCTTGCTCAATATACAGATTGAATAACATCGGGGAGAGGCTACAACCCTGTCTCACTCCTTTCCCAACCACTGCTTCCCTTTCATGCCCCTCGACTCTTACTACTGCCATCTGGTTTCTGTACAAATTGTGTTTGGAAAATGATTGAATAATATTTAATATCATTTATTTAGGTTCTTATAGGTGGTGAATGTACGGTCGATAAGAAGTAATACAAGAGCCGTTCTCACGCGGTCGTAGTAGCAGGTGTACATCACTCACTCTGGCTAAGACACAAGTGGCGGTTTCTTTCACAGCTTCCGGAGTATTCCAGTCAACATTGTCAAAAGCTTTCTCTAAGTCTACAAATGCTAGAAACGTAGGTTTGCCTTTTCTTAATCTTTCTTCTGAGATAAGTCGTAAGGTCAGTATTGTCTCACGTGTTCCAACATTTCGACGGAATCCAAACTGATCCTCCCCGAGGTCTGCATCTACCAGTTTTTCCATTCGTCTGTAAAGAATTCGCGTTAGTATTTTGCAGCCGTGGCTTATTAAACTGATAGTTCGGTAATTTTCACATCTGTCAGCACCTGCTTTCTTTGGGATTGGAATTATTATATTCTTCTTGAAGTCTGAGGGTATTTCGCCTGTCTCATACATCTTGCTCACCAGCTGGTAGAGTTTTGTCAGGACTGGTTGTCCCAAGGCCGTCAGTAGTTCTAATGGAATGTTGTCTACTCCGGGGGCCTTGTTTCGACTCAGGTCTTTCAGTGCTCTGTCAAACTCTTCACGCAGTATCGTATCTCCCATTTCGTCTTCATCTACATCCTCTTCAATTTCCATAATATTGTCCTCAAGTACATCGCCCTTGTATAAACCTTCTATATACTCCTTCCACCTTTCTGCCTTCCCTTCTTTGCTTAGAACTGGGCTGCCATCTGAGCTCTTGATATTCATACACGTGGTTCTCTTCTCTCCAAAGGTCTCTTTAATTTTCCTGTAGGCAGTATCTATCTTACCCCTAGTGAGATAAGCTTCTACATCCTTACATTTGTCCTCTAGCCATCCCTGTTTAGCCATTTTGCACTTCCTGTCGATCTCATTTTTGAGACGTTTGTATTCCTTTTTGCCTGCTTCATTTACTGCATTTTTATACTTTCTCCTTTCATCAATTAAATTCAATATTTCTTCTGTTACCCAAGGATTTCTAGCAGCCCTCGTCTTTGTACCTACTTTATCCTCTGCTGCCTTCACTATTACATCCCTCAGAGCTACCCATTCTTCTTCTACTGTATTTCTTTCCCCTATTCCTGTCAATTGTTCCCTTATGCTCTCCCTGAAACTCTGTACAACCTCTGGTTCTTTCAGTTTATCCAGGTCCCATCTCCTTAATTTCCCACATTTTTGCAGTTTCTTCAGTTTTAACCTACAGGTCATAACCAATAGATTGTGGTCAGAGTCCACATCTGCCCCTGGAAATGTCTTACAACTTAAAACCTGGTTCCTAAATCTCTGTCTTACCATTATATAATCTATCTGATACCTTTTAGTATCTCCAGGGTTCTTCCACGTATACAACCTTCTTTCATGATTCTTAAACCAAGTGTTAGCTATGATTAAGTTGTCCTCTGTGCAAAATTCTATTAGGCGGCTTCCTCTTTCATTTCTTAGCCCCAATCCATATTCACCTACTATGTTTCCTTCTCTCCCTTTTCCTACACTCGAATTCCAGTCACCCATTACTATTAAATTTTCGTCTCCCTTCACTATCTGAATAATTTCTTTTATTTCACCGTACATTTCCTCAATTTCTTCATCATCTGCAGAGCTAGTTGGCATATAAACTTGTACTACTGTAGTAGGTGTGGGCTTCGTATCTATCTTGGCCACAATAATGCGTTCACTATGCTGTTTGTAGTAGCTTACCCGCATTCCTATTTTCCTATTCATTATTAAACCTACTCCTGCATTACCCCTATTTGATTTTGTGTTTATAACCCTGTAGTCACCTGACCAGAAGTCTTGTTCCTCCTGCCACCGAACTTCACTAATTCCCACTATATCTAACTTTAACCTATCCATTTCCCTTTTTAAATTTTCTAACCTACCTGCCCGATTAAGGGATCTGACATTCCACGCTCCGATACGTAGAACGCCAGTTTTCTTTCTCCTGATAACGACATCCTCCTGAGTAGTCCCCGCCCGGAGATCCGAATGGGCGACTATTTTACCTCCGGAATATTTTACCCAAGAGGATGCCATCATCATTTAATCATACAGTAAAGCTGCATGTCCTCGGGAAAAATTACGGCTGTAGTTTCCCCTTGCTTTCAGCCGTTCGCAGTACCAGCACAGCAAGGCCGTTTTGGTTAATGTTGCAAGGCCAGATGAGTCAATCATCCAGGCTGTTGCCCCTGTAACTACTGAAAAGGCTGCTGCCCCTCTTCAGGAACCACACGTTTGTCTGGCCTCTCAACAGATACCCCTCCGTTGTGGTTGCACCTACGGTACGGCCATCTGTATCGCTGAGGCACGCAATCCTTCCCACCAACGGCAAGGTCCATGGTTCATGGGGGGAGGATATATATATATATATTACTACTGTGAAAGATTTTAGCTCTCTGAACTTATTTCTGCCGAATTTTCTAGGTGATACGTTTGTGATCCATCGTACAGCTCTCTTTTGTAGTCTTAATATCCTTTGTGTGTGCACATTTGCAGAATTTCCCGAAACCAGGATGCCATTTGAGAGGTGCAAATGGATTTAGCCCATAGTACAGAGTTTGTAGCGTGATTTATTGATTTTGACATTTTTTCATCAGAAATATACTTCAACCTAATTTACTGCAAAAGTTATTTATGTGATTCTCCCATATCATATACTTAGCCACTGTCACACCCAGAAATTTGTTGCGGTCTGTTTTCTTTAGTTATAGGTCTCCTAGCCTGACAGTGATGTTGTCCAAAGAGTGTTTTTGGTTGGATGTATTGGATATATGTTTTGTTTCCATTTATAAAGAGATTGTTTTCTCTGAAATACTTGTTTCCACTTTTCGTATTTAGCGAAGCCTTCTTTTGCGTGTCATCTGTTGTAGAGCTGGTGTCAACAAATGAAGTGTCATATACATACATGACTACACTATCAGATACTGGTTTGGTCTACTTATTGACATACAGAATGAAACGTAGAGGACCAAAGAGGGATCCTTAAGGAACCCTATATTTCACAATTTCAAAATTTGAGACAACGCTTGTAATATTATTTTCACTTTTTGTTTTATTTCTACACAGTGCTTTCTATTTTACAAAAACCATTTAATGATGTATACTACTTTCCGCGTTGTACCACAACAATGAAGCTTGTCTAATAGGATGTCGTAGTGTACACAGTCAAATGCTTTAGATATGTTCATGTACATACCGCAGAGTTTCTTCCATTCATCAAGTGTTTTAGTTACAAGTGTTACAAATTCAGCTATTGCTGTTTTGGTAATTTGCCCTTTCGGAATCTCTTTTGTTCATCGCTGAGAATATTGCATGTTCGTATAAAATTTAATTTTCTGTCTTTTATTATCGTTTCTATTATTTTAGAGAGTACAGATGTAATAGCTATAGGTCTGTAATTTCCCTGGTATTTTTTCCAGGCTCTTTATACAGGGTGTTTCAGAAGTGATGGTCAATATTCAGGGATAGGACAGAAATGATCATTCGAAACAAAAAAGTCAAGTAAACGCACATCTAAAAAGCTAAGAGCAATTCTTGATTTTTGATACTGCGAAATAAATCTCTTATATTGTAAGCTCTTTGCTTTCCATATTTTTGCAAGTGGCAGTATGGACCAAAACAAGAAAAAAAGCCCAGTAAACTTGTGCTCTAAAATGCATATCTTAAAAGTTAAGAGCACTTGTTTATTAGAAGAGTTGTGTTTCAAAGTAGCGAAGATGAACAAGTGCTCATAGTTCTTAACGCATTCATTTTAGAGCACAAGTTTACCGGACATTTTCTGCTTATTTTGGTCCGTACTAGCACCTCACAAAATATGGAAAGCAAGGAGCTTGCGGTAGAAGAGTTTTATTTTACAGCATCAAAGATCAAGAATTGCTTATAGCTGTCAAGGTATGCGTTTTAGAACCCATGTGTATTTGACATTTTTGTTTCGAATGATCATTCCTGTCATATCCCTGAGTATTGACCATCATTTCCGAAACACCCTATATAGAGGGATTACTTTACTCTTTTCAGGTACATTGGATATGCTCCTTCATCTATATATAAGTTTATCAGACAGGCTAATGGCTTTACTATCCACGGTAAACAGCATGTAATTAGTTTAGTGGATATACCCTGTAGTCCCTCAGTGTTTTTTGCTTTTAGACTATGTATTATTTTTACAATTTCTGATTCATTAGTTTGGGCCAAGAATAAGCTTTTTGTCTCGTATGGAAAGTTTATTGTATTTATTTTGGAAGTATTATTTTGAGTTATTAATTTGTCCACAACTTCAATATAATGTTTGTTTAAAGTATTGCTGACATTTTGTGCATCTCTGAATTCCCTCTCATTTACCTAAAGTGTTATGGTATCAGTGTTTTCCACACCTACACCTTTCCCTCGCAGAGGGATACGTCAAGCACTGTTTCCATCAATGGAAAGATGACATGGAGCGTTGTAGGGATAGAAGAGGGGAGTGTATTGAAGGCGAAAATAACTAAATATTTATGTTTCTGAGTTAAAATGTTTTACAGAATCAGTCACGTTATTTTATAGCCACACCCCGCAAGCAGCTACTCGGGAGGCTGCGTAACCAGTTTCGCAACAAAAGTGCTGGGTCTTTTGAATGTGTTTCTCGTTAGCGAGCGCGATGCGAGTAGCCGCAACCGTCCCGATATTGTTCAATTTGGAGGGGTGGAGGGGTGGTGGGGTGGAGGGGGCGACCCCGCGCGCCGGCGTAACTAACTGTTAATGCCAGGCCACGGCGCTTGCCTCCCTTGAGCCATTATCCCGCCCCTGATTGCGGCCTGCGCTCGGGAAAGGGCTGCCCTTGCTCTGGTCATGAAATTAATTAGCTCCATTACTTGCGTCATTACCTTCACTCAAAGAGCTTCCTACAAGTCACACACACGCATTCAGGCGGCGGCTTTGGGTTCCGGGGGCTGGGAACCCCCACTCCCTCTGCCGCCGGCAACGACGTTCGCCGCCTCGGGGTTTTTATGCCCACGGCGCACTTTCAGCCACCCTTGTTTTCGCGCTACTGATGTGGTCTTTCTTTCGGAAGAGAGGGTTCTATAGCCATCGTGTCACTAAACAGGAACACACGGTTCTGTCGTGGACAGCGGGTACGACGGATCAAGTTTACGTGAATTATTTGTATCCTATCATATAAGTGCAAAAAATCAACTGTTCGGTGCTCGGTGAAACTTGTAGCTTAGAAGCAAATGTTTATTTAAAATTCGAGCAAAGAGTGGTTAAAAATACAACAAAAAGGCGCTAACATCGACGTCAAGTACGAGTCGTAGTTTCCTATTTTTCAGAACGCTTGCAGGAAAAAAGGAAGAGGTTTCAGTTAATTTAAATACAAAGACTTTCAGGTTAAAGTCTTACAAGCATGCAGCTGTTGAGTATTATAGTGAGCTAGCCCAAGAAGGAAAAATGGCCAAGTGTGAATAGTACCCGCGCTCTGAGGGTTCACCACAAACTTAATTATGTATATCGACAGTTCATGCCTACCGGGAATCGAGGATCTCGACGATTTTTGCCAGTATCGACGCTGATACTGACAAGATATCGATTACGAGAATTCCAAGATTTTCGGGAATGCGGAGAATTCTTCCGGGTTGTATGGCCGTGGTCCATGGAACTCTTCTACCCCTGACGTTTCGTGCTGGACATATTCGGAGGTGCTCCTGGTTGAAGAAAATGGGCCAAGCACTTCGTACCGTTAAGGATAAACGTCCCCCTCTGTCTGCAAGTAGTCTACACAAGATTCCGTGTGCATGTGGTAGGGTCTACATTGGAACTACAAAGAGAAGTGTACATACACGGTTGAAGGAACATAAAAGTCTTTGCCGACTGGGAAAACAGACAAGTCAGCCGTGGCGGAACCATACTCTTCGGTCGGGTGATCATGTAGTGAAGTTTTCGGAAACTGAAGTTTTATGTACTATGACGAACTATTATCCACGGCTGTATAGAGAAGCCATCCAAATATATAAACATGAGGATAATTTAAAAGAAAATAAGAAGCCATGAAACTCAGCGATATATGGATAGTGGCGCTACAGAACCGATGAGAAGTTTTTATCTTTGACGTACTGTGGTCGATAGCCATATTTTATCCTTGACGAAGATTGTCTCTGCTATCACGTGAAATCCAGTCGGCAAGGCTCAGCACAACCAGGAGCACCTCCGAAAATGTCCTATGTAGGTTTCGACGAAACGTCAGGGATAGAAGAGTTCCATGGACCACGGCCATACAACCCGGAGAAAGTCTCGGCAGCTGGAACATCCGGTCGTGAAAGCCTTCATTGTATGACTTTCGGGAATTTTTTAATTTTAAGTTTTAAGTCTGGTGAGAAATGACAAAAGAAATATTTTATGTGTGACAGATTTACAAATTAACGATTTTCTGATATTTTTCCCCTTTACTTCTACTGTGAAATCTTGCTCCATGGCAAATTTTATGACTCTACGTCCCTGTAGATTTCAACGGGTAAGTTTGCGAGTATCAAAGTATGTGGCATATATGGCCGTAACTTTTGGACTGCACTTACTTACAAGCTTAAGATTTTTACACCGCCAAGGGAAAACAGACCTTAATATGTGAAATAAATTTCAGCTTGATGCGACTAACCTTTCCTGATAAAAAGAGTTTTTATTAATCTGACATACAGACAGACGAACAACGAAGTAATCCTATAACAGTTCTGCTTTTACTGACTGATGTGCGGATCCCTAAAAAAGTAATAATTTAGCTTATGGATTTCATGTAAGTTGTAAGTAAATAGGTTCCACTACTAAAGTTCCAATCCACATATTTCTATATCTACGTGGAGCGACCTCGTTGGCGAAGCAGTATCGGAAAACAGAATTTGGTATCCGACTTTCACTTTTCTCATCTTTTGTTGCGGTTCTGTTATGATCAATGAAGGACAAAAGATTATGGTTTAACGTGCCGTCGACGTCGAGGTCGTTAAAGACGGAGACAAGCTAGGATTAGGAAAGGATAGCACGAAAATGGCGATGCCCTTCGGGGAATTCACCGTAAGCCATTTAGGGAAAACGTCAATCTCGATGGTCGTACTGGTATTTGAACTGTAGTCCTCCCGAACACTATATGAACAATGTGCTACTTAAATCATGGTCAGTGAGCAGCTGCAAAGACGATTTGTAGGAAGGTTTCTGGGAACGTGCAATGTACGAGGGTAATCCCAAAAGTAAGGTCTCGAGACGAAGCAACAATCACGCTAGTGGCGGCATCCTTCTTCGCCAAAGCCGTGGAAATTCAAACAAACACAGTCTGCCGGTAAAGTCATGGCTACCGTTTTTGAGATAGGAAAGGGGTATTGTTGGTCGACTTTATGCCCACTGGGACCACAATTAACGCTGACAGGTACCGTGAGACTGAAAAAACTCAAACGGGCCATTCAGAACGGCAGAAGAGGAATGTTGAGCAAGTTCGTGCACATTCTCCATGACAATGTTCGCCCACACATCGCTCGGCAAACCGTTGCTCTCCTGCAACAGTTTCTGTGGAACATCATCACTCACCCACCCTACAGTCCTGACTTGGCGCCCAGTGACTATCACCTGTTCCCTAGGTTAAAAGAACATTTGGCCAGAAAGCAATTCAGTTCCGACGACGAGGTGAAATTAGAGGTTCATAGCTTTCTGAACAGCATGGCGGCGAGCTGGTATGACATGGGCAAACAAAAATTGCCACAGCGTCTACAAAAATGCATCGACAGAAATAGTGATTATGTCGAAAAATAGCTAAATGTTCAAGCTGTAAACTGATGTAAACTATTGTAGAAATAAACAGGCTATGTACTTATAAAAAAATAGGAGACCTTACTTTTGGGATTACCCTCGTATCTCTAAAAAAAATCATATGTTATACAAGGTGCTAGAGCGACCGTTATAGAGTATCATTGCATTGTTTGAAATCCATATCACGTAGATACGACGGCAGACATATAACTAATCGTAATAAGTTAGTGCGTAGCATACGATATTGTAAAATAAGGCTCAGGAAACTTAAATGGAAATCCTTTGGAGAAAGATGACGTACAGTACCTGATCAAAAGTATCCAAACACCTATAAGTGGGCATTAATGCAAGCCGTGTCCATAGTTCGTTTTTATTACGGCTTGATTTGTGCTTGGAAAGCTTTCAGTCAGTTGTCTGAATGTCTGTGGAGGAATGGCAAGAGCTGAAAACACAAAATGTAGTGGTGTTGGACGCAGGGGTCTAACTCATCCGGAAAATGTCCCATTGCGTCAGGTCAGTACTTTGGGGAGGCCAGTTCATTTCAGGAATGTTATTTCCCACAACTCATTATCTCGCAGATGCAATTTTGCGGCAAGATGCAATATCATGCTGATAATGTTACCGGCTCCGAACTGTTCATCTAGTGTACGCAGTACACAAAGCTATAAGATTTGTTCATATCCTTCCGAATTTAGCGTTTCCATAATTACCCAATGGGGACCATACCCTAACCACGAGAACCATCCCCATGCTGCAACACCACATCCGTGTTTCACTGTTGACGCTATATAAGGTGGTGGGCAACGTCCACCAGGCATTCACCAAATCCAAAACCATTCATTAGATGGACACAGGGTATAGCGTGGTTCATCAGTTCAAATCATTCGTTTTCAGTCATTCAATACCCTGTGGCGTCGGTCTTCACACCACCTCCAGCGTCGCTCAGCATTGACTACAGAAATGCGTAGCTTAGGAAGAGTCACTCGAACACGCTGTACTGTTGGTAGCACTCTGGAAATCACTAGTGACTCCTTCCGCCGATATCACGCGGTTTTTCACTGTCGCACTCCGCAATGCTCAAAGATTCCCGTCCGTCATTACCTAAGGTCTGCCTGGTAGGTTTAGTTGTGGTTGTTCCTTCGCATTTCCACTTCACAGTCATGTCACAAAAAGGCGACTAGGGGCCCTTAGGAAGGCTTGAAATCCCTCTAGTGGATTTGTGACTCAGGTGACATCCAGTGAACAGACAACATCATTGAGTACTACTGCCCGTCCCTATCTGCTGTTAATGCTTCTATACTGACTTCACAGTACTCCCCGACTCCTTTCATTCTGGCGCGGCTCCTCCTCATTTGACGTCCAGTTGTCAGTTCTGCATTATGTAAGTGTCTGCATACTGATAGTGTTGTCGTCGGGCGTGGGGGTGTGTGTTGTTCTTAGTATAAGTTGGTTTAATTAGTGTATAAGTCTAGGGACCGATGAACTCAGCAGTTTGCTCCTGCAGCGTGGCTGTGTTTGAATTTCCTTGTGCAGGCTGCAAATTAGAAATTCACCTACCTCAGAATGGCGTCTAACGTAGATACTTTCAAGATGATGTAAAAGCAGCGTTGATAAAAAAAAAAAAACACCATCTCCTATCTACAATTACTGTAATTGCGCAACTCTAGCAATGAAATAAAGTTCTGTAGAGAAATAGTCAATAAAAAATTTATCGGGTGGTAAGATAATGGATTAGCTTCTGGAAAATAATTTCCGAAATTTCCACACAAAAATGTTTATTTGTTGTTATAATCGAAGACACGGTACTATTCAGTCCACATTTAAACTATTGGTTAATTTGGTCAAGTTCACAATTCTTACACCCATTTCGCACCACACCAGCCAGAAATCTGTCCAAATCTCACCAGAGTTAAACGACGTTACTACAGTCATTAATTTCCGCATTGGCATGAAATATTACATTCGGTCCCTCTGATGGATTTCAAAAAAGAAATTGCTCACCAAAAATGCTCAGTGGTTGAATACTGAAAATTACCACACAGATACTACGAAGGCCAAATTTTGACACGCGAATATCATTCCAACAAAACAGTTCTAAAACTTTAAAACTTCACAAAACTGTCCGTAACTACTTCAGCGTTAGTCACGACACGTGTCAAACCTGAGGAACTCAATATTCCTTCATTTTACACATTATTTTGACTCGCACTGGTAACAAGACTGTTCGCGTTCAACGCTAGCGAGCGACACCTTTCTTGCAGCCTCACTCCCAGTATAGCTATCAGGTAACGAACGGGAACCGTTTCTATTCTGACTGGCTGACCAAACTCACTGCCAATCAGAATACTCGCTCATGATCACACTCGCGCCAAAACTGACCTGCACCAGTACTTATACACAGACGCATTTACGTCATTCTGACATACAGATACTAAAGTAATGTTTAATAAACGAAAAGGGAGAGGCAATAAATCTGGAAATTACCTTTAGATACAAATATTACTTCAGATGACTTTCTGGCTGCTCTGTTACAATAGCAATCACACCTAGACATACGTCATGAGCAAAGTGGGTAACTTCCCTAGTATTATTTTCGCACTACAGGCTTGTGTAACTCTTGCAGGCTACTTAAGATGGTATATAATGCAACATTACAATCTGACGAATGTCCCACGTACACATTCTCATTCACTCGCATTTACTCCCACAACAATATTAGACAAATAATAATTTTGTCTGGTTTTTATATTACGACAACGCAAAATAATTAAAGTTTTAATATGAAAACCTCAATCAATTAATTCTGCACACTGAGAGTTCTGATTAGGTTTTTAGATAAAATCAAAGGATAAATTATGATATGTTGTTGTTGTGGTCTTCAGCCTTGAGACTGGTTTGATGCAGCTCTCTATGCTACTCTATCCTGAGCAAGCTTCTTCGTCTCCCAGTACCTACTGCAACCTACATCCTTCTGAATCTGCTTAGTGTATTCATCTCTTTGTCTCCCTCTACGACTTTTACTCTCCACGCTGCCCTCCAATACTAAATTGGTGATCCCTTGATTCCTCAGAACGTGTCCTACCAACCGATCCCTTCTTCTTGTCAAGTTGTGCCACAAACTCCTCTTCTCTCCAATTCTATTCAATACCTCCTCATTAGTTATGTGATCTACCCATCTAATCTTCAGCATTCTTCTGTAGCGCCACATTTCGAAAGCTTCTATTCTCTTCTTGTCCAAACTATTTATCATCCATGATTCACTTCCATACATGGCTACACTCCATAAAAATACTTTCAGGAATGACTTCCTGACACTTAATTCTGAACTCGATATTAACAAATTTCTCTTCTTCAGAAACGCTTTCCTTGCTATTGCCAGTCTACATTTTATATCCTCTCTACTTCGACCATCATCAGTTATCTTGCTCCCCAAGTAGCAAAACTCCTTTACTACTTTAAGTGTCTCATTTCCTAATCTAATTCCCTCAGCATCACCCGACTCAATTCGACTACATTCCATTATCCTCGTTTTGCTTTTGTTGATGTTCATCTTATATCTTCCTTTCAAGACACTGTCCATTCCATTCAACTGCTCTTCCAAGTCCTTTGCTGTCTCTGACAGAATTACAATGTCATCGGCGAACCTGAAAGTTTTTATTTCTTCTCCATGGATTTTAATACCTACTTCGAATTTTTCTTTTGTTTCTGTTACTGCTTGCTTAATATACAGATTGAATAACATCGGGGAGAGGCTACAACCCTGTCTTACTCCCTTCCCAACCACTGCTTCCCTTTCATGCCCCTCGACTCTTATAACTGCCATCTGGTTTCTGTACAAATTGTGTTTTGAAAATGATTGAATAATATTTAATATCATTTATTTAGGTTCTTATAGGTGGTGAATGTACGGTCGATAAGAAGTAATACAAGAGCCGTTCTCACGCGGCCGTAGTAGCAGGTGTACATCACTCACTGGCTAAGACACAAGTGGCGGTTTCTTTCACAGCTTTCGGCTCCAATACTGCGGGCTGTATAGCAACGTACAGTCCCTTAGTAATTCACACAAATTTGAACAAAAACGTTCAAATGGCTCTGAGCACTATGGGACTCAACTGAGCACATTGGGACTCAACTGGTGTGGTCATTAGTCCCCTAGAACTTAGAACTACTTAAAAATAATTAACGTAAGGACATCACACACATCCATGCCCGAGGCAGGATTCGAACCTGTGACCGTAGCAGTCGCACGGTTCCGGACTGTGCGCCTAGAACCGCGAGACCACCGCGGCCGGCAAAATTTGAACATTTTTTTTTTCTCTTGAAATCCTGCTTAATTTTTGAGAATCTGTATTCGAAGAAGACTGTGCGACCATTGTGCAGCAACCGTTTTACATCTCGCTTACAATCAGCGAGAATAAGAGAGATTAGAGTGCGTACGGAGGATATCTCTTTTTCCTGATAATTCTGATACAAAATACTATCTGCCGTGCACTTTGTATACATGTATAAGGCCCCGTACCTAGTATCGAATTCCAATTGATTTGTTTTACTTACATATTAAGTGTCCAGTGTATCGGTATGTTCCCCATTATACTGTAAACATATTTCTATACGCATTCATGTTTTTCCTGACATATTTTTGATCCTGTCAGCTGTAATAGTGCGAAATGCATCATCAGCGACATTGCACAGTGATTCGTTCGTGACATAACGACTTGCAGATACATGCGTCTTAATGACACCCCAAAACGAGTTGTCATTCTTGTGAGTTCAGGAATTCTGCGTTGCAGTGTCAGTGGAGTTAGTGCTGCTCATGAACTACGTCCTTCCCACCGTCCTCGAAAGTGTTCATTTCGGAACTCGGGCATTGTAAGAGCGTAGTGAGGAGGTGCTCCGTCTTGATGCAGCCATATGCCTTGTGTGAGGCCCCGTTCCTTAAGGTGAGGTACACTACTGGTCATTAAAATTGCTACACCAAGAAGAAATGCAGATGATAAACGAGTATTCATTGGAGAAATATATTATACTACAACTGACATGTGATTACATTTTCACGAAATTTCGGTGCATAGATCCTGAGAAATCAGTACCCAGAACAACCACCTCTGACCGTAATAACGGCCTTTATACGCCTGGGCATTGAGTCAAACAGAGCTTGGATGGCGTGTACAGGTACAGCTGCCCATGCAGCTTCAACACGATACCACAGTTCATCAAGAGTAGTGACTAGCGTATTGTGACGAGCCAGTTGCTCGGCCACCATTGACCAGATGTTTTCAATTGGTGACAGATCTAGAGAATTTGTTGGCCAGGGCAGCAGTTGAACATTTTCTGTATCCAGAAAGGCCCGTACAGGACCTGCGACATGCAGTCGTGCATTATCCGGCTGAAATGTAAGGTTTCGCAGGGATCGAATGAAGGGTAGAGCCACGGGTCGTAACACATCTGAAATGTAACGTCCACTGTTCAAAGTGCCGTCAATGCGAACAAGAGGTTACCGAGACGTGTAACCAATGGCACCCCATACCATCACGCCGGGTGATATGCCAGTATGGCGATGACGAATACACGCTTCCAACGTGCGTTCACTGCGATGTCGCCAAACACGGATGCGACCATCGTGATGCTGTAAACAGAACCTGGATTCATCCGAATAAATATGTTTTGCCATTCGTGCACCCAGGTTCGTCGTTGAGTACACCATCGCAGGCGCTCCTGTCTGTGATGCAGCGTCAAGGGTAATCGCAGCCACGGTCTCCGAGCTGATAATCCATGCTGCTGCAAACGTCGTCGAACTGTTCGTTCAGATGGTTGTTGTCTTGCAAACGTCCCCATCTGTTGACTCAGGGATCGAGACGTGGCTGTACGATCCGTTAGAGCCATGCGGATAAGATGCCTGTCATCTCGACTGCTAGTGATACGAGGCCGTTGGGATCCAGCACGGCGTTCCGTATTACCCTCCTGAACCCACCGATTCCATATTCTGCTAACAGTCATTGGATCTCGACCAGCGCGAGCATCAGTGTCGCGATACGATAAACCGCAATCGCGATTGGCTACAATCCGACCTTTATCAAAGTCGGAAACGCGATGGTACGCATATCTCCTCCTTACACGAGGCATCACAACAACGTTTCACCAGGCAACGCCGGTCAACTGCTGTTGGTGTGTGAGAAATCGATTGGAAACTTTCCTCATGTCAGCAGATTGTAGGTGTCACCACCGGCGCCAACCTTGTGTGAATGCTCTGAAAAGCTAATCATTTGCGTATCACACCATCTTCTTCCTGTCGGTTGAATTTCGCGTCTGTAGCACGTCGTCTTCGCAGTGTAACAATTTTAATGGCCAGTAGTGTATTAACCAAATTTGTAACATGTGCAAACAATTGAGGCATTCACAGTTCCTACAAAAAGATACGGTACAAGCAGACGTTATTCATCGGTGCCCTTATCACTGCATGAGGAGGGTTCCTTTCTAACTCGACTGTTTAATGAGGACTCTCTTTGGCCCAAACTACAATATTTCTAGCAAGTGACCAGCGATAAATAATACATTTATCAGAAAACGCAATCTTGGTACGGTTTACTGAATTTATGAATTGAAGTAACGAAGCATGGCACGCGGTCATTGCGGTCTGTATTGGACGAAAGCCGGTCGAAAACGTCTGACCTTAAAGGCTTTTTTTCGTGTAATGTCGCATTGTTGTCCTTTGTACACAGTGTTCCGGAGCCGTTTAAGTGTCGACTTCAGGGGATACTGTTCAATCGAAGCAGAGAGTCCGGTACATGGTTCTTCTCGTGTCTTTCTCCTTCCAATCCGAGGCCTGTCGTTAGCACTGCCAAAGTTAAAAAATGGTTCAAATGGCTCTGAGCACTATGGGACTTTCTGAGGTCATCAGTCCCCTAGAACTGAGAACTACTTAAACCTAACTAATCTAAGGGCATCAGACACATCCATGCCCGAGGCAGGATTCGAACTTGCGACCGTAGGGGTGGCGCGGTTCCTGACTGTAGCGCCTAGAACCGCTCGGCCACCACGGCTGGCCCTGTGAAAAGTAAAAGCACATCTTTCCCAATGCAAAAGTGTTGAACTTCGCTGTGGAACCTTATTAAATCTCTCTTGTAATGATCTCGTAATCTGTTTCATTGCCTGTCTTGTTAGTTGTCGTTCGTGGATCAACACACACTTGTCATTAAGCGCACCCCTGTAGTGTAACTATGGCCTCTCACATATGCCATGGCTGCAGATTGATACTGGACAGCTGGCCGGAGTGGCCGTGCGGTTCTAGGCGCTACAGTCTCGAGCCGAGCGACCGCTACGGTCGCAGGTTCGAATCCTGCCTCGGGCATGGATGTGTGTGATGTCCTTAGGTTAGTTAGGTTTAATTAGTTCTAAGTTCTAGGCGACTGATGACCTGAGAAGTTAAGTCGCATAGTGCTCAGAGCCATTTGAACCATTTTGAAACTGGACAGCGACTGCGAAAAATATGAACATGAATTCCAACAACTGATAAGAAGTAATACAGCTACCAACCTGATTAATAACGTATGATACTAAAGAGGGCTTAGAGGAATACGACGACTTACGCCCACTCTTCGTTATAATAACTTATTTTTCGCAGCTTTTATGACTTTTTGACAGCTCATTAGGTAAGTTCTCCCTTTTGAATTCACTGAAGTTTGCCACATAGGTATCCTTACATCTTTGTTGACTCGGTTTTTCAAGTGACTGCTGGGAAACAGGCGCTTCAGCAGCGCCGCGTGGCCCCAGGTGTCTTCAGAGGCACGTCGATGCGGCCCGCAACGCCCCCGAGATGGGGGAGCCCGCGGTGCGTGCTTTGTGCGTCTCTGCTGTCAGCCACACGCATCGCCGCCCCTTATGACCGGCACTTTCTTCTCACTACACAAACGCGACACAGCGCGGCGCAAAAACCGTCAGCGCCGACACCACCGCTGCCATTGCTGCCCTCTGACAAGAGTTGTCGGACGCGTTCTAAGAGCCAAGCATCTGCTTCTGTTGTAGCGACTTCGCAAGAGGAACTAGTTCCCGTCTCTTTTGGATAATTATGGCTTCTGACGTAACCTGCTGGGATGTACACTTTTGGCAAGCGCGCGCGGGCGCATTCATTCATTATGTGCCACAGATCACACCAGGAATGACAGCTCTCGCAGAATCCGTTCGAGTCAAGGTAAACGTTAGTGCAGCGAAGCGGCTCTCAGAAACTATGAACTGCTAACACAATCATCTACATCTACAGCTACGTGATTACTCTGCTATTCACGATAAAGTGCCTGGCAGAGGGTTCAATGAACCATCTTCAAGCTGTCTCTCTACCGTTCCACTCTCGAACGGCACGCGGGAAAAACGAGCACTTAAATTTTTCTGTGCGAGCCCTGATTTATCTTATTTTATCGTGATGATCATTTCTCTCTATGTAGGTGGGCGAAAACACAACGTTTTTGCAATGGGAGGAGAACACTGGTGATTGAAATTTCGTGAGAAGATCCCGTCGCAACGAAAAATGCCTTTGTTTTAATGATTGCCTCTCCAAATCCCGTATCATGTCTGTGTGACACTGTCTCCCCTATTTCGCAATGATACAAAACGAGCTGCCCTTCTTTGTACTGTTTCGATGTCATCCGTCAGTCGCATCTGATGCGAATCCCACGACGCACAGCTTTACTCCAGAATAGGGCGGACAAGCGCGGTGGAAGTAGTCTCTTTAGTAGACCTGTTGCACCTTCTAAGTGTTCTGCCAATAAATCGCTGTCTTTGATTTGCTCTGCCCACAATATTATTTATGTGATCGTTCCAATTTAGCTTATTTGAAATTGTAATTCCTAAGTATTTAGTTGAATTGGGGAAATGTTACTGAAAGTCGCCTCCACTAGGCTATTTGTATAACTGAAAACTATGTACGTTAGGTGGGGATAAAGATCCACAATTTTTCTAATATTGTGTTCAATGAGGGGTTAGATTTTACCGCGATTTCAGAATGATACCATATAATATCCCAATTCTAGCGCTGCATGATTATTAATTACAAAGAGATTTAGAATTTAGCTGAAACAAAAACTACGGGGTTTTACGCCACAAAATACGGTAAAGATCTTTGCCCCATTTGGGGTAAACATGGATAAAAATGGATGACTGACCAATAAAAACACTTGAAATAACCCTTTATAATACTGTTGTATTGCAACCAATCTACCCAGTACAATATTGAACTCACATGTTTCGTAAATGTGAACATAATCCTTAAATATACTTGCACAAAAATAATATTTTGTTCTCCGCGAACCGTTGATTTGTAGGGTAACTTGAAAGAGTCCAGTTACTGAGGCTAAGCGTTTTAGATACGTAGTGAAAATTGTACTTTGGTCCTCTGATTCTTCCTTGACTTTCCAGGCTCTTCTTCTTGATCGGATACTTCTTCGCCAAATAGTAGCTCCATATCTACATCTGAGGTACAGCCATGATGTGAGAAGTCTGAAGCTGACTGTGCACAATAATCACATTGCTATTTCATCTGTTTTCTTCCTTTGTTTGTCACTGATGTTATGAAATTTATCTAACGTCGTTTTGTTTCTATAGCACGCTCTTTTCTCTCTCTTTGCCACGTCTTTCCTTTCCAGAAACAGGTTATTCTTTTCCATTAGTTCTTTACTGGATGTTGTCGCTAGAAGAACAGATGTCGATACATTGCCAGAAAGTTTTCCCTAAATCTGCATTTTAAGCAGCGAATCTCTCTAATTTTAAATTCGTGATCTACTCGGAAGGTATAAGGAGGGGGAAGCAATATATTCGATACCTCATCCAGAAACACTCCCTCTCGAAACCTGGACAGCAAGCTACACCGCGATGCAGAGCGCCTCTCTTGCAGAGTCTGCCACTTGAGTTTGCTAAACATCTCCGTAACGCTATCACGATTACCAAATAACCCTGTGACTAAACGTGCTGCTCTTCTTTGGATCTTCTCTATCTCCTCTGTCAACTCGACCTGGTACGGATCCCACACTGATGAGCAATACTCGAGTATAGGTCGAACGAGTGTTTTGTAAGTCACCTCCTTTGTTGATGGACTACACTTTCTAAGGACTCTCCCAATGAATCTCAAACTGGTACTAGCCTTACCAACAATTAATTTTATATGATCATTCCACTTCAAATCATTCCGCACGCATACTCCCAGATATTTTACAGAAGTAACTGCTACCAGTGTTTGTTCCTCTATCATATAATCATACAACAAAGGATCCTTCTTTCTACGTATTCGCAATACATTACATTTGTCTATGTTAAGGGTCAGTTGCCACTCCCAGAACCAAGTGCCTATCCGCTGCAGATCTTGCTGCATTTCGCTACAATTTTCTAATGCCGCAACTTATCTGTATACTACAGAATAATCTGCGAACAGCCGCATGGAACTTCCGACACTATCTACTAGTTCATTTATATATATTGTGAAAAGCAATGGTCCCATAACACTCCCCTGTGGCACGCCAGAGGTTACTTTAACGTCTGTAGACGTATCTCCATTGAGAACAACATGCTGTGTTCTGTCTGCTAAAAACTCTTCAATCCAGCCACAGAGCTGGTCTGGTATTCCGTAGGCTCTTACTTTGTTTATCAAGCGACAGTACGGAACTGTATCGAACGCCTTCCGGAAGTGAAGGAAAATGGCCTCTACGTGGGAGCCTGTATTTAATATTTTCTGGGCCTCATGAAAAAATAAAGCGAATTGTGGGTCTTGGATGAAAGATTCTCAAGTTCGATAATGCCGTAATGCCGTTGAAGTGCACTGTCAGTGGAGGCGGGAGTTTGAAACAGAACGGCCAACCAGCGTAACAATTAACCATCATTGACAAGTATGAGTTTCATGGAGCGATTTGTGGTCTTCACAAAGGAAAATCAGGAAGACAGCGTACAGCTGCAAGTCTTGCTTCGTCGGCTCTCGTGTTGCAAACGTTTGTTAATTCTCCACAGAAGTCTGCGACGCAATGTGCACGTGAAGTGTTGGTTAACAGTACAAGTGTACTAAGAATTCTGAATGCTGCAAAGTAGAAAGTTTACATTCCACTATTACCACACGCGATAAATAATGGCGATCCTGATCACCGAATGCAATTTTGCGAATGGTATCAGCAAATGGTAAATGATGACGAACAAATTGTGACTAAGGTTGTGTGGAGTGACGAGGCACAATTTAAACTGAATGGAACTGTACATCGGCATAAAAGTGTGTACTGGGCAGCGGAAAATCCACATGATTATGTGGAAAAAACGGTCAATCTACCAGGTGTTCATATGTGGTGTGGAGTATCATCTAGGGCCTCAATAGAATTCAAATGGCTCTGAGCACAATGGGACTCAACTTCTTAGGTCATCAGTCCCCTAGAACGTAGAACTACTTAAACCTAACTAACCTAAGGACATCACACACATCCATGCCATAGGCAGGATTCGAACCTGCGACCGTAGCAGTCGCGCGGTTCCCGACTGAGGCGCCTAAAGCCTCTAGGCCACAGCGGCCGGCCCTTAATAGGACCCTTTTCCTTTGATGCAATTGTCACCGGAGAAGTGTATCTGGAAATGTTATTCACATCAATTTTGCCAGGTATACCTGCACTTTATGGAGCTGATGAAGAGGTCTTCTACCAACAGGACGGGGCGCCACCACACTACCGCCTAGCTGTACGAGCTTTCCTGGATGGCAATTTTCTGGGGCGTTGGATTGGACGAAATGGGCCCATTGAGTTCCCTCCGCAGTCGCCAGATCTAACACTTGTGGACTTTTACTTGTGGAGAACTGTGAAAGATAACATCCATCGACGTAAGCCACGCTCGCTGGAGGAAATTCGCCAGGAAATTACAGTGACATGTGCAGCGATCTCCAATGTAACAAAATGTGTGTGTGTGTGAAACTTATGGGACATAACTGCTAAGGTCATCAGTCTCTAAGCTTACACACTACTTAACCTAAATTATCCTAAGGTCAAACACACACACCCATGGCCGAGGGAGGACTCGAGCCTCCGCCGGGACCAGCCGCACAGTCCATGACTGCAACGCCTACAGACCGCTCGGCTAATCCCGCGCGGCTCCAATCTAACACTGACTGACGTAGTTGCGGCGACCGCTCGTCATTCTGTTACGTGTATACGCGCCAACGGTGAACATTTTGAAGATTCAAAGTAACCATGTGCTAAACTAAAGGTTGTACAACGTGTGTGATAAATTATTAAATGTAAAATAAACACTTTAGGAATACTTTTCGTTTCTTAAAGTGTGTGTACATTTTATGGCGGATTCTGTATGTGTCCCTCCTCGCCTCCCCCCCCCCCCCCCCCTCCCGTATGTTAAAATATCTGTTACACGCTTGAAGTTGTACAACAACTACAGAAATGGACACGCATTTACTTGAAAATAAGTAAAATAATGAAACTTTCTAGCACATTAAAACTGTGTAGCGGACCGAGACTCGAACTCGGGACCTTTGCCTTTCGCGGGCAAATGCTCTACCTTTCTTTCAGGAGTGCTAGTTCTGCAAGGTTCGCAGGAGAGCTTCTGTAAAGTTTGGAAGGTAGGAGACGAGGTACTGGCAGAACTAAAGATGTGTGGACGGGGCGTGAGTCGTGCTTGGGTAGCTCAGTTGGTGATTTTTTAGTTATAGGATGAAAAGTGGCGGTGGCACTTAGGAGTTTTTTTAGTTCCATTTTCAGAAGGGGCTTTTTAAGGGAAATTACTAAAAAAGGGTATTAAAAAGGGGGGTAACAACAAAAAATAAAAAAAAAAAATAAAAAAAGGGGTAGCGTCTAAAAAAGAAAAAACAAAAAAAATAAAAAAACAAAAGAGGGGGTAGCGTCTAAAAAAAGGGGTAGCGTAAAAAAAAGGTTGGTAGAGCACTTGCCCGCGAAAGGCAAAGATCCCGAGTTCGAGTCTCGGTCTGGCATACAGTTTTAATCTGCCAGGAAGTTTCATATCAGGGCACACTCCACTGCAGAGTGAAAATCTCATTCTTAAAATAATAATGTTCAAAGCTATATAAAATTGTGCAATATATTTTCTGTAATAAATAAATTGCTACATGAGATAGGCCCTAACTCACGAAACGTGTGAAACGGAAAAAGAAAGAAAAAAAGGTGTTTTTCTAAGGTGAATGAGAAAAGAAACAAATTTGTTGGCAGTGATTGTCGTAGCTGGTGTTACCAGGTAGCCTAAAAGTGTTGGAGCTCAGAGCGGCGCCTGGAGGGGCGACAGCCTCGGCAGCGGGGCGGGCTCAAGGCGTCAGGGAGTGAAATTGCCCCGCGGTGCGAGCCGGCGCCCACAGTCTCCTCCTAACAGCGGGCGCGCGCATTAAAACACACCCCCGCGGCGCTTTGTAGCTGCCGGCGCCCTGCTAGCCTGCGCACTACATGTAGCCAAATGCCAGCCCCAGCTACCTGCCGTATGATTGTCAAACGTTAACACTGAAAGCCTCTACATCGGACTGCTGTCGATTAGACTGCATAGAACACGTTCTACACTCCTGGAAATGGAAAAAAGAACACATTGACACCGCTGTGTAGGACCCACCATACTTGCTCCAGACACTGCGAGAGGGCTGTACAAGCAATGATCACACGCACGGCACAGCCGACACACCAGGAACCGCGATGTTGGCCGTCGAATGGCGCTAGCTGCGTAGCATTTGTGCACCGCCGCCGTCAGTGTCAGGCAGTTTGCCCTGGCATACGGAGCTCCATCGCAGTCTTTAACACTGGTAGCATGCCGCGACAGCGTGGACGTGAACCGTTTGTGCAGTTGACGGACTTTGAGCGAGGGCGTATAGTGGGCATGCCGGAGGCCGGGTGGACGTATCGCCGAATTGCTCAACACGTGGGGCGTGAGGTCTCCACAGTACATCGATGTTGTCGCCAGTGGTCGGCGGAAGGTGCACGTGCCCGTCGACCTGGGACCGGACCGCAGCGACGCACGGATGCACGCCAAGACCGTAGGATCCTACGCAGTGCCGTAGGGGACCGCACCGCCACTTCCCAGCAAATTAGGGACACTGTTGCTCCTGGGGTATCGGTGAGGACCATTCGCAACCGTCTCCATGAAGCTGGGCTACGGTCCCGCACACCGTTAGGCCGTCTTCCGCTCACGCCCCAACATCGTGCAGCCCGCCTCCAGTGGTGTCGCGACAGGCGTGAATGGAGGGACGAATGGAGACGTGTCGTCTTCAGCGATGAGAGTCGCTTCTGCCTTGGTGCCAATGATGGTCGTATGCGTGTTTGGCGCCGTGCAGGTGAGCGCCACAATCAGGACTGCATACGACCGAGGCACACAGGGCCAACACCCGGCATCATGGTGTGGGGAGCGATCTCCTACACTGGCCGTACACCTCTGGTGATCGTCGAGGGGACACTGAATAGTGCACGGTACATCCAAACCGTCATCGAACCCATCGTTCTACCATTCCTAGACCGGCAAGGGAACTTGCTGTTCCAACAGGACAATTCACGTCCGCATGTATCCCGTGCCACCCAACGTGCTCTAGAAGGTGTAAGTCAACTACCCTGGCCAGCAAGATCTCCGGATGTGTCCCCCATTGAGCATGTTTGGGACTGGATGAAGCGTCGTCTCACGCGGTCTGCACGTCCAGAACGTACGCTGGTCCAACTGAGGCGCCAGGTGGAAATGGCATGGCAAGCCGTTCCACAGGACTACATCCAGCATCTCTACGATCGCGTCCATGGGAGAACAGCAGCCTGCATTGCTGCGAAAGGTGGATATACACTGTACTAGTGCCGACATTGTGCATGCTCTGTTGCCTGTGTCTATGTGCCTGTGGTTCTGTCAGTGTGATCATTGATGTATCTGACCCCAGGAATGTGTCAATAAAGTTTCCCCTTCCTGGGACAATGAATTCACGGTGTTCTTATTTCAATTTGCAGGAGTGTATGTTCCGACGCCGCTATACTCCTCACTCCACGTTAAATGTGTCATTATCCTTTCCTTTGACGTTGCCAAGCGAGGTGGCTCAATAGTAAGCCAGTCGACTCGTATTCAGAAGGACGGCAGTTCGAATGAACGGCCAGATATGAAGTTCAAATTTCAGAAATTTCCCTAAGAAGTGCAAGGCTGATTTCCTTTCACATCCTACCCAAATATGTCTGTGGACTGCTTCTAATGATCTCGTCATCAACTGAAGGTGTAGCCCTAACCTTCCATATTTATTCCACTGACACTAGTGTTGCGTTTTTGTGCCATTAACTTCCGTGATTCATTGTGTCATGCACAGTAGCGGGTACTTACATTACATCGAGTATTCGAATTTCTTAGGGTTTTTTGTAATTTCCTGTCAGACAGGATTCGTGATTTCCTGTCAGAAAAGGTCACAGTTCGTAGTAATAGAACGGAAAATCGCCGAGAAAAACAAAAGTAATACCGGGCGTTCCCCAAGGAAGTGTTATAGGCCCCCTGTTGTTCCTGATCTATATTAACGACATGGAGACAATCTGAGTAGCCCTCTTAGATTGTTTGCAGATGATGGTGTCATTTACCGTCTTGTAAAATCATCAGATGACCAAAACGAATTGCAAAATGATTTAGGTAAGATATCTGTATGCTGCAAAAAGCGGCAGTTGAACTGAATAAAGAAAAATGTGAAGTTATTCACATGAGTATTAAAAGATAGACCGGCCAGTGTGGCCGTGCGGTTCTAGGCGCGTCAATCTGGAACTGCGAGACCGCTACAGTCTCACGTTCGAATCCTGCCTCGGGCTTGGATGTGTGTGATGTCCTTAGATTAGTTAGGTTTAAGTAGTTCTAAGTTCTACGGGACTGGTGACACAGCTGTTAAGTCCTATAGTGCTCAAAGCCATTTGAGTTATTAAAAGAAACTCGCTAAATTTAGATTACGCGATAACTCCAACAAACCTGTACTAAATAATTAGGGATTACAATTACAAAAAACCTAAATTGGAACGATCACATAGATAACGTTGTGGGTAGAGCAAACCAAAGACTGCGATACATTGGCAGAAAGTTAAAAGGTGCAACAGGTCTACTAAAGAGAGAGCTTACACCACACTTGTTCAAAAATGGTTCAAAAAGCTCTGAGCATTATGAGACTTAACTTCTTTGGTCATCAGTCCCCTAGAAGTTAGAACTACTTAAAGCTAACTAACCTAAGGACATCACACACATCCATGCCCGAGGCAGGATTCGAACCTGCGATCGTAGCGGTCGCGCGGTTCGAGACTGTAGCGCCTAGAACCGCTCGGCCACTCCGACACCACACTTGTCCGCCCTATTCTGGAGTACTGCTGTGCAGTGTGGGATCCGTATCAGGTGGGACTGACGAATGACATCGAAAAAGTACAAAGAAGGGCATCTCGTTTTGCATTATCGCTAACTAGGGGAGATAGTGCCAGAGACTTGATACGTGAATTGGAGTGGCAACCATTAAAACCAAGGCGTTTTTCGTTGTGACGGGATCTTCTCATGAAATTTCAAACACCAGTTTTCTCCTCCGATTGTGAAAACGTTCTGTTCGTACCCACCTACATGGGGAGAAATGATCATCGCAATAAAATAAGAGAAATGAGGTCTCCCACAGAAAAATTTAAGTGCTCGTTTTTCCGGCACGCCACTCGAGAGTGGAACGGTAGAGAGACAGCTTGAAGGTGGTTCATTGAATCCTCTGCCAGGCACTTTATTGTGAATAGCAGAGTAATCACGTTGATATAGTTGTAGAGATTCGCAAATCTACCTTTGCTGTCTTGTGCGTTGCCACAAATTTTGGATATTTTATTTAGAAACTCTACCCATTCCGTAAATTTTACAATTATTTAGTCAAATGTCAAATGTTTGGCACGTTTGGCTTTGTTAAACAATTTTCTTCAGCTGATTTTCTCTGATTGGTGACCTTTAATTGTTACTTATAATTCTGAGGACTCCTACGATGATACTAGTATCTTTCAGAAATACAACATATAGGTATCTCTCGTTGGATTTCATATTATGATCAATTACTCGAACACCTGTGATATCGCAGAATGATTTTCACTAGACTTTTGGTATCAACTGACATCATCTAATGAACCAGCGGTTAATATTGTTACGCCTGTGGACAATGCCAGTACACGTCTGCAGATCTGTTGTTGTGATGTTATTTGCAATTGCTGACATTATGACGAAAAGATAATGTGAACGACATGAAATGGTTTTACGTACACACCATGTTTTTGGTGCGTTTTTCTGCTCCAAGCAACCTCCCGAGTAATCGTTTGCAATTATAACTTCAGTGAATATGTCTGACATGGATGATTTGTTTGTACAGCCTTTCAGATAATGTTAACCTATAATCTCCGTATACAGGTCGACTAAAGCTGATATTTTAATCGAAACTAGTTCCAAGAATAAAGGAGGTATCTTTGAAGTAAAGCACATTTTTGATGTTTAATGATGGCGTTGTACAACAACGTTTCGTTGCAAATTAACTTGTAAACAAAAAAAAAAAAAAACAGCAGTTGAAATTATAGGAGGTAGTGGAAGAGAGAGGAAGAGGTATTCTTATCACAGCACTGCCTCGCAACACGATCGAGTCTTGCACTATATCAGCAGATTCATAAAGCTCAAAAGATGGTTTGAGCGCCATGGTTCCTTAATACACCCGTGTCGTCCTCCAACCTTCGAATAGACCTACTAAGGCAGTTCAGTTGGTAAGTTCTAAAACAGCAATCCAAATATAACATATTCAATCCCCAATCGGTCTTAGGATTCGTTCTGTCTTTGATCTCTTCTTTCACTTATGGTAATGATTTGTGAATGTGAAAAATGGTTCGTATCTCAAATTAAACCGTAGGTCCCTATAACTGGCGGATAATTAAATTCGCAGCTCAGAGGAGGACAGTGTCATACCAGCTTCACCAGGACCACGGCTATTAAAGCACTGTAATGCTCAAACCGGTCTTCGGATAGATACAGCTTTATTGTTAGACTACACTTAATGCTCAGCCTCTGAAATCGAAGAATGCGTAGTTTAAAAAGTAATGTGATGATAAATTATCACGCTTACATGTAATGTTAGTGACTACCTAATGATTTATCATGGTATTTGAGTTTCATGATGGAACGAAAAATTCATGTGTAGGGTTATAAATGCGTAGAATGTAGGTAACATTCAGACCTAGTTTATTAACGTACCATCATTTATGTAGTGATGTCTTCAGAGTTCCCAGTGCCATATAGAAGTGCTCTAGCACCGTTTGCTCGGTGCAGTGACACTGTCGGGCCATGAGGCAATTCGCCACTGCCAACTACTGTCACAGATATTACACGCAAACTCTCAAGACTGTACCGGCAATATTCGTCACATTACGTCACCTCACTAATTATAATATTCTACACTATTTTAAGTCACTGCGGCATTCTCCTTCTTACTACAGTAGAACGTTTACTAGTGATGTTACTCGTGATTCTGTTTATCTCCGCTTTTGGTGACGTAGCCCCGTAATACTTAATTCTGATAATGCAATATGCTGTAGTAAAAGCATGTGAATGTACACTGACGTGACAAACGTCATGGGGTAGCGATATGCACATATATAGATGGCGGCAGTATCGCGTACACACGATACAAAAGAGCAGTGCATTGGCGGAGCTGTCGTTTCTAATCAGGTAATTCATTCGAAACGATTTCCGATGTGACTATGGCCGCACGAAGGAATTAACGCATTTTGAACGCGGAATGGTAGTTGTGCATGTGACATTCCCTTTCGTAAATCGTTAGGGAATTCAATATTCTGAGATCGACAGTGTCAAGAGTGTACCGAGAATACCAAATTTCGTGCATTACCCCTCACCACAGACAACGCCGTGGCGGCTTTCACTTAAGCGACCAAGAACGGCAGAGTTTTTTTGATAGAGTTGTCATTGCTAACGGGCAACACAGCGTGAAATAACCGCATAAATCAATGTGGGACGTGCGATGAACGTTTATCATAGGACAGTGCTACGATATTTGGCGTTAATAAGCCATGGCAGCAGACGACCAACTCCAGTGCCTTTACTAATACTGCGACATCGTCTGCAACGCCTTTCGCCGGCAGCTGTGGCCGATTGGTTCTAGACTCTTCAGTCGGGAACCGCGCTGCTGCTGCGGTCGCAGGTTCGAATCCTGCCTCGGGCATGGACGTGTGTGATGTCCTTAGGCTAGTTAGGTTTAAGTAGTTCTAAGTCTAGGGGACTGATGACCTAAGAAGTTAAGTCTCATAGTGCTCAGAGCCATTTGAACCATTTTTTGAGCAACGCCTTTCCTGGGTTCATGACCATGTCAGTCGGACTTTTAGACTCCCGATTTCAGTTGGCAAGAGCTGGTGGTCGGATTCGAATGTGGGCGGACTCCACGAAACCGTGGACCCAAGTTATCTACAAGGCACTGTGCAAGCTGGTGGTATCTTCATAACGGGGTGGGCTGTGTCTACATGGAATGGACTGGGTCCTCTTGTCCAGCTGAACGATTCATTGATTGTAACCCGCTATTTTCGGCTACTTAGATAATAGTAGCAGTCATTTATGGTCTTCAAGTTCCCAAACAACGATGGAATTTTTATCGATGACAATACGCCATGTTCCTGGGCACAGTAGTTCGCGATTGGTTTGGAGAACATTCTGGACAGTTTGAGCGAATAATTTGGCCACCCAGATCGCGCAGCATCTATCCCATCAAACGTTTATGGGACATAATCGAGAGATCAGTTTCTGCATAAAATCGTTCACTGGCAACAGTTTCTCAATGCGGACGGCTGTTGAGGCAGGAGACTTCCAACGGCTTGTGGAGTCCATACCACATCTAGTTGCTACAATACACCGGGCAAAGGGATGCCCGGCACGATATTAGGAGGTATCCCATGACTCTCTCTCACCTCAGTGAAAACTCTGTCGAAACAGGCCTCGGAAGGCCCAACAAGAGCTGGCCGCGGTGACCGAGCGGTTCTAGGTGCTTCAGTCGTGACCGCGTGACTGCTACGGTCGCAGGTTCGAATCCTGCCTCGGATGTGGATGTGTGTGATGTCCTTAGGTTAGTTAGGTCTAAGTAGTTATAAGCTCTAGGGGTCTGATGACCTCTGATGTTAAGTCCCATGGTGCTCAGAACCATTTGAGTCATTTTGAGCCCTATGAAATGGACCGACCGCCGTGTCATCCTCAGATGGTAGGCGTTAGTAGATTCGAATATGGCGTGGTTTTGTAGTTAGCACACCGATCTCTTGGGCGTTATCAGTTTTCGTGACCGGAGCTGCTATTTCGCAGTCAGGTAGCTCCTTAGTTGGCCTCACAGGGACTGAGTGAATCACGCTTGCCAACAGCGCTTGGCAGTAATATATACTGAAATATCACTAAAACTACACATCGCATCAGAAAAAAAGTTATAATTACAATTTGTTTGTCTCGGAGAGGGACATCCAACGATACCACACTCGACCCGCCACCCACCCCTTACATGGATGGCGGGCAACTTTGAAACCTTGAATGGGAACCCCTGCTTTTTACTGCAGATTACGATTCCAAGCAAAATCTACTTACGTTTTGTCTGAAACATTTTTTTCGTTTCGCCACAGATGGCTCTGTAATCGGAGGAATAGAAATGGGTACGCAATCGTAATATACGACATGTTATCCAGTGGCCCTTGAATATCGAACCTGTTCTAAAATACTGGATAAGTATCCGGCCCTATTAAGACCTAGGGTTGAGATGCAGCGTGAGCCATCGCTGGATATTTGAGGGTACAGGACGCACTTTTAATGACATATGTGTGGTACCGTACTGCCTTTTCCAATTATCCGACTGGAGTTTGTTAGTGGTTCAGCCAAGGTACGTCCTCTTTCTCTATGCATTCATCACTGCCATTTTGCAGTGTGCAGTTCTTATTGCAAGAATGTACAGTGTTCCCAATGAGCGGATAGATTATAGTATATATTGGGATTTTGTCTGTATTTTGGATAATGACGCTAGATGCCAAATTTTGTCTAACCATCTAGCTCCAAACTAAGGTTTTGGGAAGGATCACTTATTGAACACCGAGCGAGGTGGCGCAGTGGTTAGCGCACTGGACTCGCATTCGGGAGGACGACGGTTCAATCCCGTCTCCAGCCATCCTGATTTAGGTTTTCCATGATTTCCCTAAATCGTTTCAGGCAAATGTCAGGATGGTTCCTTTGAAAGGGCACGGCCGATTTCCTTCCCAATGCATCCCTAACTCGAGCTTCCGCTCCGTCTCTAATGACCTCATTGTCGACGGGACGTTAAACACTAACTACCACCACCACCACTTATTGAACTCTTTCGGCTGGTTCTAACCCGGCCGAGCTAGTTTGGTCGTAAATAGTAGCGCCATTTTGGTCAATCGACCGTTTTTTCTCGATGTCAGGGGTTTTAAATAGGACCCGAGATGAGCAATCGCTCTCGCTGTTTATCTGAACTTCGAGAGAAGCAGGCACGCTTTCTCTGTCTGTGTAGTTAGTCCCCTGACGTCAACAATGTGCAATTTAAGCACCATGTGCGTCGACATTCATCCGAGTGCTGCTACCAGTTTTCAACAGGCACTCATTTCAACAACATGTAGCTCGATAGTCGTTGCTCGTTTAGCTAAATTAGCGAAGATGAGCCGACTGTACAATCGTCACCGAACCACACAGTTGTCCATACCTCCACTCATGTAACGCTAAATGTCTTATTACTGTTGTCCTTCTGTGACAATATCTCTTTCGCTCATCTCATCATCGAGTGTCTTTACATTGAAGTGACAAAAATCATGGAATAGCCCCTAACATCGTGCCGGACCTTCATTTGCCCAGCTTAGTGCAGCTGTTCGACGTGACATAGACTCAACAAGTTGTTGGAAGTCGACTGCAGAAATATTGAGCTATGCTGCCTCTATTAGCCATCCATAATTACGGAAGTATTGCCGATGCAGGATTAGGTCCACGAACTGACCACTCTATTATGTCCTGTAAATGCTCAATGGGGATTTATGGCCGGCAGGAGTGGCCGTGCGGTTCTAGGCGCTACAGTCTGGAACCGGGCGACCGCTACGGTCGCATGTTCTTATCCTGCCTCGGGCATGGATGTGTGTGATTTCCTAACGTTAGTTAGGCTTAATTAGTTCTACGTTCTAGGCGACTGGTGACCTCAGAAGTTAAGTCGCACAGTGCTCAGAGCCATTTAAACCATTTGGGATTTATGTGGAGTGATCTGGGTGACCAAATAATTCGCTCGAATTGTCTGGAATATTCTTCAAGTCAACGGCGGACAGTTGTGGCCCAGTGACATGTTTGGTAACATGAAATCCATGAATAGCTACACATAACTATTTCCAGTCAATGATCGCTTCAGTTGGACCAGAGGACCTAATCCAATCCATGCAACCATAGCCCACACCATTACAGGGCCATCATCAGCTGGCACAGTGCCTTATTGATAACTTGCGTCCATGGATTCGTCGGGTCTGTGTCACTCTTGAATCCTACCATTAGCTATTACCAACTGAAATCTGGACTCACCTGACGAGGCCATTGTTTTCTAATCGTCTAGGGTCCAACCTATATGGTAACGAGGTCAGGTTTGGTGCTTCAGGAAACATCGTGCTGTTAGCAAATGCACTCGCCTGTATCGTTTGCTGCCATAGCCCACTGACGCCAAATTTGGCCGCACTGTATTAATAGATTTGTTCGTCGTACGTACCACATCCATTTCTGCGATTATTTCACGCAGTTTTGCTTGTCTGTTAGCACTGACAGCTCTACCCAAACGTCGCCGCTCTCGAGTGTTAAGTGAAGACTGTCGTCCACTGCATTGTCCATGGTGAGAAGTAACGCCTGAAATTTGGTACTCTCGGTACACTGTTGACACTGTGGGTCTCGGAATATTGAACAACCCTACGATTTCCGGAATGGAATTTCCCATGCATCTAGCTCCAGCTACTATTCCGCGTTCAGAGTCAGTTAATTCCCACCTTGTGGTCATAATCAAATCGGAAGCCTTTCAGCATGTGTCACCTGGGTCCAAATGGCATCGCCGTCAATGCGCTGCCCTTTTATATTTTGTGTATGAGATACTACCGCCATCTGTATTTGTGCATATGGCTGTCCCATGAGTTTTGTTACGTTACTCTATTTCTGGTGATTTGTATTCTCCATTTAACTGTTCAATGAGTCCCTGATTTACCAAACGTTTATGCTGAACAAATTAAGCACTCTTGTCACCTAGATTACATTTGTCAAACTGTGAGCTACTTTATGTTTCTAACTGAACAATATAGATGTTTCCTTTTATCCTGTCCTAGATCACGTCAGACATTAGATAGTTTCTCAACTTAGCAGAACGAAAACCATAAGGAAGAAAATATTTGGATAAACGACCTTAGCGGCATTGACTGTTATGCACTGTTTTTTTTTTTTTTTATTTGCATATGAATTTTTCCCAGAGTGTAATGATTTTGATATGTTCTCGGGTATTCTTCCGGTTGGCCGTTATCCAAATGGTGCTATAATTCAGCAAACTGATTTGTTCAGTCTTCAGGCAGTCCTGATGGCTTCAAGAAGGGGTGGGCTTATCATTATCGTGAGTGTCCCACACGCTGAATGAATAGTTTTACTATGTTAGTACACTTACATTATGTACTGAAATTAACCTATCTCGTTTACACCTTGTATTTATTTACCTAAAGCAGAAGTAACTTACTGGTACCGCGCAAGGATCACGTATCACATTTTAAAAGCAAATTGCGCAGCTAGTTATTAAAAGTTGCAAATATGTAGACTGCAAACTAATCTTAACCTTTTACGATAAAATATTGTATAAAGCGATGCTATGGCAATAATGATTCCTCAAAGTTAAAAGTTCGCGAGATATGATCATTTATCCCATCTTTTGTTACACGCAAATTAACTGTAAGATGCCAAAGATCTACGTAATCGATTGTCAGAGGTGCTGTGAACAAGAGAAAAGTCAACTTCAGGGATATCGTTGATATATCATAACATTTATATTTTTTATTTATTTTTTATTTTCTATTTTTCATCCCTAAATTTTTTTCTTTCATTAAAAAGTTTCTATCTTTTTAGGGTATAGCTTCCTTACAGTCTGAGTGTGTATTAAACCTATGTAACGAAAGAAATCTAATTTAAAATCCGTTGGAATACTTCACCTTCTTCTTTGCTGTGCTTCTTTGGGCTTTGATCTTGGTAAGATAACAAATTTTATTATTTTCCTTTAAGGTTAAGGCTTTACATGTTCTAGTGTAATTATGCCTTAATTTAGCCTTTCCTACAGAGAATTAATTAGCGCCACCGCCAACTGATTCCACACAATTTAACAACCAAGCAAATCTCCACCACTTCAGACGTTGGCGACTACCGCTAATTCTCAATATTCGTTACATAATTAGTTGGAAACTTGAGTCAGCTTAATATTAAGTGAATGTTAGTGCTGTACGCTTTCTCGTTCATCGATTACTTAAAACTTCGTAAATGAAAAACTGAGTTCCATTAACTACATCATGTCAGATTAAGTGCAAAGTAACTCGCCAACAACTCTAACTACCCGTTTATATGAACTTAATCCCTGCTATATCAACAAAATTTAGTATTGAGTACATTATACACACTGAAGATAAATTCATAATCCTCCATTCACCACGAGACGACAGCACTTTCACTAGGAATGGTTCTGTGTGTAACACCTACTTTGCATCGGAACTAAACGTAAATTATGCCGATCTCAATACTATACTCCACACAGCAAATATAGTTGTTTTCGAGTTGATATAGATAAGTGAACCGTTCACGACCCTTTGAGGTTTTACTAAATTAATATTACTAAATTTATATACAGCATCCTTAAAGGAACAATATACACTTACAACTCATTGGAACCGTGTGAACTCATTATAGACATACATTTTAACTTGACCGTACAATCCTAAAAACTAAAGCAAAGTTTTCAGGGTGTCTGAATCAGCTTCAGCCTGGCAACTTAACTAGGCCAAGATCAATATTGTACTCCCATGCTATACCTCAGGGACCATTAAAACTTGGCGAACAATGCTTTCACTGCAGCCGTAGGCTGCGGGGGTAGATTATTTTTTACAGCCACGGAGTTTCAGTCTAGCTTTTACTCTAGGCTCCCACAGCTTGTGGTATCTTTCCCCTTCTATTAGCTATAACATTAGTCACTTACGGTTGATCAGTAAATAGGGCTAGGTGACAGTTTTTGCCCGTGGCCAACGTCACCCAAATTATCGCACGTTAAATTAATGTGTGAGCCGGAGTTATTGTTGACTGTCTGCTAGGTCCGTGTGTTCTTCTATCACGTGTCACCGGTGTTATCTCCGGAATGTGGCACTGCGAATAAGAGGAAACATGTGGTTTACACTCAATGGGGCTCCAGCTCATTTGAGTCATATTGGTAGACGTGCAGTAGGTTAAACCTTATATACAAAGACAAGTAAATAAGTTTTCTAGTTCCACAGCCTCGGCACACTAGAAAATTATTTGTTCCTAATGTAGGGACCCATCATCAGAGTTATACGAAATCCTGCGAAAACATTGCGCATCGTCCTCGGATGCTGTAGAGAGTGCAACGAAGCATATTCCGACTAGTGCATACGTTTACAGAAGCACAGAAGCAAGGGAAAGACATCTTGAAATTGTTCTGATATTACACGTATCGTTGGAGTTTCATTTAGACTGCGTTCACATGCACACTGCCACTTCTTTATGTTTATTAGTTCGCAGATTCTTCTTTATTAAGATAGAACAAGAGCAAGAAATAATGACTTCTTGTTTAACAAATCGCACTAAAGTCTTTATTATCGTCGATGGTTTCTACACTGCTTAGACAACCAGCGATTGTGTTTAATAGAGCAATCACTTAAATATACGGGATCTTTGGATTTTACGTTGTCATTCAAATACAAACTTCCGACTTGAACGTTATTTGTACAGTGAAGAGCCAAATGAACTGGTACACCTGCCTAATATTCTTTCGGGCCCCCGCGAGCACGCAAGTGCCTTAACAGGAAGTAGGATGGTCTTGAATAATGCCTGAAGTAGTGCTGGAGGGACTTGACACCATGAGTCCTACAGGGCTGTCCATAAATCCATAAGAGTACAAGGGGGGGGGGGGGGGGGGGGAGAGATATCTTCTGAACAGCACGTTACAAGGCATCCCAGTTATGCTCAATAATGTTCATGTCTAGGGAGCGTGGTGGCCAGTGGAAGTGTTTAAACTCAGAAGTGTGTTCCTGGAGCCACTCCGTAGCAATTCTGGAGGTATGGGGTGTCGCAGTAATTAATTTAATTTGTGGTAAGGTCTTGTGGGACCAAACTGCAGAGGTCATCAGTCCCGAAGCGTACAAACGACGGGGGGAGGAACACTGATCGTGACAAGGCACCTCGGACGGCGCAGCTACCCCGCGCGGTGGTGTCGCATTGTCCTGCTGGAATTGACCAAGTCCGTCAGAATGCACAACGGACATGAATGGATGCAGGTTATCAGACAGGATGCTTACGTACATGTCACCTGTCGGAGCAGTATCTAGGCGTATCATGGCTCCCATATCACTCCAACTGCACACGCACCACACCATTATTGTGCCTCCATCAGCTTGAACAGACCCCTGTTGACACGCAGGATCCATAGATTCATGAGGTTGTCTCCATACCCGTACACGTCCATTCGCTCGTTACAATTTGAAACGAGACTTGTCCGATCAGGCAACATGTTTCCAGTAATCAACAGTCCAATGTTGGCGTTGACGGGCCCAGGAGAGGCGTAAAGCTTTGTGTCGTGCAGTCATCAACGGTGCACGAGTGGGCCTTCGGCTCCGAAAGCCCACGTCGATGATATTTCGTTGAGTGGTTCGCACGCTCACACTTGCTGATTGCCAAACATTGAAATCTGCAGCAGTCTGCGGAAGGGTTGCACTTCTGTCACGCTGACCGATTCTCTTCAGTCGTCGTTGGTCCCGTTCTTGCAGGATCTTTTTCCGGCCGCAGCGTTGTCGGAGGTTTGAAGCTTTACTAGGTTCCTGACATTCACTGTACACTCGTGAAATGTCGTACGGGAAAGTCCCCACTTCAGACTTCGGAGTTGATGTGTCCCATAGCTCGGTCGCCGCCTATAACACGACGTCCGGCGTTACTGACCATAGCGCCGTATTCTGCATGTTTTCATATCTCTGTATTTGAATACACATGCCTATACAGTTTCTTTGGCTCTTCAGTGTAGTTATTTTCAGTTGGATGAAGTTAAAATAGTCTGCAGTCAGCTTCCAATAGCAATTATACTGTTGTATAACATTTACAAGTTTCAACAAACAGGCGTTGAACAAAAATGCGAAGACACTTTGTGAAAAGCGATCTTGAGCATAAGTACGTATGGTAACCAGGCCAGCAGAACGGCACCTATACAGTGTCATAAATATATTGCGAGTGTAGTCGTGGTCAGAACAGCGTTCTTTATAGTTGTGAGAGTATTGTGTCTGCGCTAAGTGAATTCGAACGTGGGAGAATTGATGGCGCTCTTAAAATTCGTGCCCCCGTAACCAAGGTAGCCCACGCGTTGGTTGATTCAAGAGGCACCGTATCGAAGGCTTATACCGCTTACAGGGTAAACAGAAAAATATATCCACTAAGTAACAATGCAGACGAAAGTATGTGATGATGAGTGATCGTGACAGACGGTCATTGAAGAGGGCCGTGACTGGAGCACAACTTCTGCAAAAGTCACTGCAGAGCTAAATGTCGCAGTCGCATCAAGGGAGCTACACACCAAGCAGGGAATCGGAGTAGGAGCTGGAATTTCAAAACCACTCTTCAGTGATGCACTTGCCCGTAACAGAAAAACATGATGCCGAGACCATAAAATCTGGACTACAGAACAATTGAATAAAGTCTCAAGTAGAGCGTAGCTTTCTAAAAGATTGAAAAGGGCACAGGTCATCCCCGTTTTCAAGAAGGAACGTCAAACAGATGTGGAAAACTAGAGACCTATATCTCTAACGTCGATCAGTTTTAGAATTTTGGAACATGTATAATGTTCGAGTATAATGACTTTTCCGGAGACTATAAATCTGCTCTGTAGGAATCAGCATGGGTTTCGAAAAAGACGATCGCGCTATTCGTCCGAGAGACTCAGATTGCCATAGACACGGGTTCTCACGTAGGTGCCGTATTTCTTGACTTCCGCAAGGCGTTCGATACAGCTCCCCACAGTCGTTTAATGGACAAAGTAAGATCATATGGACAATCAGACCAATTGTGTAATTGGATTGACGAGTTCCTAGAAAACAGAACGCAGCATGTCATTCTCAATAGAGAGAAGTCTTCCGAAGTAACAGCGATTTCAGGTGTGCCGCAGTGGAGTGTCGTAGTACCATTGCTATTCACAATATGTATAAATGACCTTGTGGATGACATCGGAAGTTCACTGGGGCTTTTTGAGGGCAATGCTGTAGTATATCGAGAGGTTGTAACAATGGAAAATTGTGCTGAAATGCAGGAGGATTTGCAACGAATCAATGCATTGTGCAGAGAACGGCAATTGAATCTCAATATAGACAAGTGTAATGTGCTGCGAATACATAGAAAGAAAGATCCTTTACCATGTAGCTACAATATAGCAGGTCAGCAGCTGGATGCAGTTAATTCCATAAATTATCTGGGAGTACGCATTAGGTGTGATTTAAAATGGAATGACCACATAAAATTAATCGTCGGTAAACCAGATGCCAGACTGAGATTCATTGGAAGAACCCTAAGCAAATGCAGTCCGAAAACAGAGGAAGTAAATTACAGTACACTTGCACGCCCACTGCTTGAATACCGCTCACCGGTGTGGGATCCGTAGCAGATGGGGTTGATAGAAGAGATAGAGAAGTTCCAACGGAGAGCAGCGCGCTTCGTTACAGGATCGCGAAAGCGTTACGGAAATGATAGATAAACTCCAGTGGAAGACTTTGCAAGAGAGACGCTCAGTAGCTCGGTACGGGCTTTGTTGAAGTTTCGAGAACATACATTTACAGAGGAGTCAAGTAGTATATTGCTCCCTCCTTCGTATATCTCGCGAAGAGACCGTGAGGATAAAATCAGAGAGATTAGAGCTCACACAGGGGCATACCGACAATCTTTCTTTCCACTAACAATACGAGACTGGAATAGATGGGAGAACCGATAGAGGCACTCAAGGTACCCTCCGCCGCACACCGTCAGGTGGCTTTCGGAGTATGGATGCAGATGTAGATGTGTCTAGTTTCACACTGTTCCCAACACTGGCAGACTGAAACGTGGCGGGGGTTCGATTGTGATTTGGGGAGTCTTCATTCCATGGGTGTCTATGTTGTCTGATCAAGTACATCCCGCTGTTACACTGTTTGTTCCTCAGTGGAGATGCTGTGTATCAAGGCGACAGGCCCCCTGTTCCAAAAGTTCGTGTCGTTCAGGATTTGTTTTGTGAGCACGTAGATGAATTGTTTCATATCCACTAGCCACCACATTCGTATTATTGAACATTTGCAGTCTACTTTGGAGAGAAGGGTGCGTGATATCGCTATCTGTATCCATTGTCATGCCTTGCACTTGCCACTACTTTTCAGCAATAATGTTGTAAGATTCCTACACCGTATAAGACATTGTAATATGTTGTGTTTTTGGTGTTCCATAGTTTCTGTCTACCCCCTGTATTTGTCGATCTATATTTAAAAAATCAGATATTTTTAGTTTAGCAATGTCCCTAGTCTTTACTATTTGATTTCTGTTCCTTTTCAAACTCAACAAGCGTATTAAATATTCATGACCAAACAAATTATCGTTTTTATATATGATTTGAGAAATATTCTTTTGGTAGTAGTCCGTCGCCGTGGTGATCATTTAATCCAATGACGTGAGATTCCGATGCCACGCGAAGAACGGCCATCAGCTCTTACCCGATCTCTGCGTAGCAACTGCAACAAGGAAACACAAAACAAACGCTTCGTAGTTTTATATTAATCATATCGTGGAGGTGAAAAAAAAACACCGTGGTAGAGCATTGATTCATTACAATATTCGTTACCAGTTTTTCACTTGACAACTTTGTAAAATTTTGCTTCTTTAACGGTCCGAAAACAGAGTGTTTTCGTTGTTGTTCTTGTGGTCTTCAGTCCTGAGACTGGTTTGATGCAGCTCTCCATGCTACTCTATCCTGTGCAAGCTTCTTCATCTCCCAGTACCTACTGCAACCTACATCCTTCTGAATCTGCTTAGTGTATTCATCTCTTGGTCTCCCTCTACGATTTTTACCCTCCACACTGCCCTCCAATGCTAAATTGGTGATCCCTTGATGCCTCAGAACATGTACCACCAACCAATCCCTTCTTCTGGTCAAGTTGTGCCACAAACTTCTCTTCTCCCCAATCCTTTTCAATACTTCCTCATTAGTTATGTGATCTACCCATCTAATCTTCAGCATTCTTCTGTAGCACCACATTTCGAAAGCTTCTATTCTCTTCTTGTCCAAACTATTTATCGCCCATGTTTCACTTCCATACATGGCTACACTCCATACAAATACTTTCAGAAACGACTTCCTGACACTTAAATCTAAACTCGATGTTAACAAATTTCTCTTCTTCAAAAACGCTTTCCTTCCCATTGCCAGTCTACATTTTATATCCTCTCTACTTCGACCGTCATCAGTTATTTTGCTCCCCAAATAGAAAAACTCTTTTACTACTTTAAGTGTCTCATTTCCTAATCTAATACCCTCAGCATCACCCGACCTAATTCGACTACATTCCATTATCCTCGTTTTGCTTTTGTTGATGTTCGTCTTATATCAGCCTTTCAAGACACTGTCCATTCCATTCAACTGCTCTTCCAAGTCCTTTGCTGTCTCTGACAGAATTAAAATGTCATCGGCGAACCTCAAAGTTTTTATTTCTTCTCCATGGATTTTAATATCTACTCCGAATTTTTCTTTTGTTTCCTTTATGGCTTGCTCAATATACATATTGAATAACATCGGGGAGAGGCCACAACCCTGTCTTACTCCCTTCCCAACCACTGCTTCCCTTTCATGTGCCTCGACTCTTATAACTGCCAATTGCTTTCTGTACAAATTGTAAATAGCCTTTCGCTCACTGTATTTTACCCCTGCCACCTTTAGCATTTGAAAGAGAGTATTCCAGTCAACATTGTCAAAAGCTTTCTCTAAGTCTACAAATGCTAGGAACGTAGTTTTGCCTTTCCTTAATCTTTCTTCTAAAATAAGTCGTAAGGTCAGTATTGCCTCAGGTGTTCCATTGTTTCTACGGAATCCCGGAGGTCGGCTTCTACTAGTTTTTCCATTCGTCTGTAAAGAATTCGTGTTAGTATTTTGCAGCAGTGGCTTATTAAACTGATTTTTTGGTAATTTTCAAATCTGTCAACACCTGCTTTCTTGGGATTGGAATTATTATATTCTTTTTGAAGTCTGAGGGTATTTCGCCTGTCTCATACATCTTGCTCACCAGATGGTAGAATTTTGTCAAGACTGGCTCTCCCAAGGCCGTCAGTAGTGCCAATGGAATGTTGTCTACTCCGGTGGCCTTGTTTCGACTCAGGTCTTTCAGTGCTCTGTCAAACTCTTCACGCAATATCATATCTCCCATTTCATCTTCATCTAAATCCTCATCCATTTCCATAATATTGTCTTCAAGTACATCGCCCTTGTATAGACCCTCTATATACTCCTTCCACCTTTCTGCTTTCCCTTCTTTGCTTAGAACTGGGTTTCCATCTGAGCTCTTGATGTTCATACAAGTGGTTCTCTTATCCCCAAAGGTCTCTTTAATTTTCCTGTAGGCAGTATCTATATTACCCCTAGTGAGATAAGCCCCTATATCCTTAGATTTGTCCTCTAGCCATCCCTGCTTAGCCATTTTGCACTTCCTGTCGATATCATTTTTGAGACGTTTGTATTCCTTTTTGCCTGCTTCATTTACTGCATTTTTATATTTCTCCTTTTATCAATTAAATTCAATATTTCTTCTGTTACCCAAGGATTTCTACTACTTGGTCCTCTGCTGCCTTCACTATTTCATCCCTCAAAGCTACCCATTCTTCTTCTGCTGTATTTCTTTCCCCCATCCCTGTCAATTGTTCCCTTGTGGTCTCCCTGAAACTCTGTACTACCTCTGGTTCCTTCAGTTTATCCAGTTCCCATATCCTTAATTTCCCACCTTTTTTAAGTTTCTTCAGTTTTAATCTACAGGTCATAACCAATAGATTGTTGTCAGAGTCCACATCTGCCCCTGGAAATGTCTTACAGTTTAAAACCTGGTTCCTAAATATCTGTCTTACCATTATATAACCTATCTGATACCTTTTAGTATCTCCAGGGTTCTTCCATGTATACAACCTTCTTTCATGATTCTTAAACCAAGTGTTAGCTATGATTAAGTTGTGCTCTGTGCAAATTTCTACCAGGCGGGTTCCTCTTTCATTTCTTAGCCCCAATCCATATTCACCTACTATGTTTCCTTCTCTCCCTTTTCCTACACTCGAATTCCAGTCAGCCATGACTATTAAATTTTCGGCCCCCTTCACTATCTGAATAATTTCTTTTATCTCATCATACCTTTCTTCAATTTCTTCGTCATCTGCAGAGCTAGTTGGCATATAAACTTGTACTACTGTAGTATGTGTGGGCTTCGTATCTATCTTGGCCACAATAATGCGTTCACTATGCTGTTTGTAGTAGCTTACCCGCATTCCTATTTTCCTATTCATTATTAAACCGACTCCTGCATTACCCCTATTTGATTTTGTGTTTATAACCCTGTAGTCACCTGACCAGAAGTCTTGTTCCTCCTACCACCGAACTTCACTAATTCCCACTATATGTAACTTTAACCTATCCATTTCCCTTTTTAAATTTTCTGACCTACCTGCCAGATTAAGGGATCTGACATTCCACGCTCCGATCCGTAGAACGCCAGTTTTCTTTCTCCTGATAACGACATCCTCTTGAGTAGTCCTCGCCCGGAGATCCGAATGGGGGACTATTTTACCTCCGGAATATTTTACCCAAGAGGACGCCATCATCATTTAATCATTCAGTAAAGCTGCATGCCCTGGGGAAAAATTACGGCCGTAGTTTCCCCTTGCTTTCAGCCGTTCGCAGTACCAGCACAGCAAGGCCGTTTTGGTTATTGCTACAAGGCCAGATCAGTCAATCATCTAGACTGTTGCCCCTGCAACTACTGAAAAGGCTGCTGCCCCTCTTCAGGAACCACACGTTTGTCTGGCCTCTCAACAGATACCCCTCCGTTGTGGTTGTACCTTCGGTACGGCTATCTGTATCGCTGAGGCACGCAAGCCTCCCCACCAACGGCAAGGTCCATGGTTCATGGGGGGAAGGGGGGGGGGGAGTTTTCGTTACATTTGTTTATATCAAATTGTTTCCTCGGTTTGATGTGACGAATCGGCCCACAAAGTTTATACAAGTAGTATGAATCCTCTCAAACAGTCTATTGTCAGACAGTGAACAGATATTTAGAAAACATCGTTATTGTGAAACACGTTTTATTGGCAGAACACTTAGAAAATGTAACAGATCTACTAAAGAGACTCCCTACACTACGCTTGTCCGTTCTCTTTTGGAGTATCGCTACGCGTTTTGGGATCCTTACCAAATAGGTTTTACGGAGTATATCGAGAAAGCTCAAAGAAGAGCAGCATGTTTTGTATTATCGCGAAATAGGGGAGACAGTGTCACGGACATGATACAGCATTTGGGATGGACACCATTGAAATAAAGGCGTTTTTCTTCTCACGAAATTTCATTCACCAACTTTCTCCTCCGAATGCGAAAATATTTTGCTGACGCCGACCTACATAGGAAGAAACGTTCATCATAGTAAAATAAAGGAAATCAGAGTTCGCACGTAAAGTTAAAGACGTTTGTTTTTACCGCGCTCTGTTCTAGAGTAGAAAAAAATAAAGTTCAAATGGCTCTGAGCACTGTGGGGCTTAACTGCTGTGGTCATCAGTCCCCTTGAACTTAGAACTACTTAAACATAACTAACCTAAGAACGTCACACACATCCATGCCCGAGGCAGTATTCGAACCTGAGACCGTAGCGGTCGCGCGGTTCCAAACTGTAGCACCTAGAACCGCTCGGCCATTCCGTCGAGAGTAGAATAATAGAGAGTTATTGTGAAGGTAGTTCGATGAACCCTCTGCCAGACAAGTGTGATTTGCAAAGCATCCATGTAGATGTAGATGCATTTCATATACACTGTATCTCTGAGTAAATAGTATAACTAATGGAGAAGAGCTATTTTGAGACAGCCAATAATGAGGTCTGTCATTTGACTGATGACTGCGTAATGTTATTTCGGTTGCGTTATTTTAATCTATAACTTACAATATTTGCACTGGCACGTTGATATTATACTGTGTCTTGTTGAAAAGACAATTTGTTTGATAATTTTGTAATATATTTAATTCCGAACTGTGTTTTCTTTTGTAGATGGTGCTCGTCAGATGAGTGCCCTGGGTCCCAGCCGAAGTTCTACATCGGAAGAAGAAGTCGTGGAATTTTGTTCAGCTAGTATACTGTTATGGAGAGGGCTTTATGTAACAACAGTTAGCAGCCGGAAACTAGGATGTCTGCAAGTATCGAGAATGTTGTCGATTTTTTGTCATCTTATTTGCCATGTCATTGTTGAGGAAAATTGATTTCCCACCCTCGCATAATATAGCTTTAAGAGAGGTAGAAGATCAAAAATTCAGTCCTACATTGCTACCGACTGGCGAAGTTGTGGAAAGTTTTATGTTAAGAGCGGCGTACGAGTGTCCTCCGTTGTTAATGATCGCGGGTATGAGCGAAAAAAATCATAGCTACTTTGCTTTAGGGTTTATGAAGCAAGTTTTTGGCTGCTTATAAGTGCAAATGCATAGCGTGTTTCTCTTGTATTGTCGCTCCTACGCAGCAGGCTCACTTACGTACAGCGTTCCGCTCAGAATTGTGCCTGTCATAAGCGTATCAATACAGAGTAATAGTCGGAAAGAGCGTGAAACATAGAATCATGTGTATTCCAGTGAGTATACTTGGTAACATTCTTTCGGTAATATATCACGATGGGCTGTGAGTTCAGTTCTGAAGAAGTCGTGTACCTCCTCTGCCCGTGTGTCTTCCACTGGCCGCTGGATGTTACGACTAACCTCAGCGACTGCTGGTTCCATATTTGTGTATTACCAAGAGAATGTTACCAAGCATTGCTTAAAGCCTTCGTCCCATGTCTTCAAGGGGTCGCCATCGTAGTCAACTTGGAGACAAGGACGGGAGTGCGGTATTTGTTGGAAATGGTGCAAGTAGGGCTAGGTCCCGTCTACGCGGAGCTTTCTGGTCTCCACGTTTGACGCTCCTGAACCCCAATGTCCAATTCCTTGGCGAATTTGAATCAGATTCACATTTGGTTTCATGTCTCTCGTACTTGCGTTCGCGTGCAGTGTCACTTTTCGCAACTATTTTCAGTCCGAAAGTTTTTGCAGTGCGGACCGTATTATTCTTCATGTATTTTTGCCCCCCTTTTTTTTTTTGTAATGGTTCGGAAATATCATTCGTTACCGAGTAAGAAGTTTCTTCTGTCGCTGTTTACCGGCAGTCTCTTTGGTTACGGCATTCCAGTTCGGGTAATGCCTGTTGTAATAAATATGTTTATAAATATTTTTATATATTATATAGATAACGTGAAATATTGAAGCCTTCGTTCTTCCGCGAGCAGACCGACCGTGGCGGGAGTTCGCCAGGGGCAACCCTGGCCCACCGGATCCGGCAGTTGCGCGGTGGAACGAGAGAGCGGTATTTGAAAGGAGTTGGTGCAAGTGGGGCGGGTTTTCCTCTTTTATTTTTTTTTATTTTTTTTTTTCTCTTGTACTCGCATTCAATTTCCCGAGCCCCGATGTCCAACATCCTCGGTTATTGATATATTAAAGTTTATTTTATATATATAGAAAGGCTTTTGTAGGCTTCTGGTTGAAGCGTATTTATTGACATTTTTGCTTGCGTGTAAGTAACAGCGTCAGCTGGAATGCTGCAGAGAAGAGCGCGACTCACGTGTAGGTTTATTTCCGTTGGTCCCTGCTGAATGGGTTGTCGTCTCGTGTTTGCCGTCAGCTTCGTAGTAGAGGATACATATGTGCTAACATTTTGTTAAGAAATTCAGATGGGAAGGACGTAGAATTCACCGTACGGTAGCAATGAACGTCGCTGGTCTGTCCTAGGTCGATGTTTCTAACATATTTCTGAAGACAACGTACCTCTTTATTCCATTTAAAAGAAGGAACAAAAATAGGCAACATCGATACTGTGCAGAGCATCCGATCACGTCTACAAAAATGAATTGGCAACAATAATAAAAGTTTAGGTTATCCGCTGGAAGCACTAAATTCTCGTGTAAATTATAATTTCAGTTTCGCCAACTTGTTCCTAAAAACCTTTTTTTGTAAAAATTCAAATAAAATTCTTTCAACACACACCTGTCTGTTTTATTTAAAGTACCAAGTATAACGACTGCATAGACAGCACCTCTTTTTTACCCACTCTGTAAAACAGTGCACAATCAAGAGGGATAGGGTAGGTGGGGTAAAATTACGCGTGGGGCAAGAATACGCATCAAGCTTCCAGGTCGCTAAAGCAGAATTTCACCATTCTCCCACCAGGCAGTGCACTGGTCGTCATTCCCTCATTTCTATTCTGGAACCTCGTGCTGTCAATCGCTTACAGCTGGGAAAAAGGCCGTCCGTACCTTTTGTACTTCTCGATGTAAAATTTTGAGTGTTGGGTGAACCTCAATCTATTTAAAAATTAGACAGACTCCGTATCGGAACCTGCTACTACAAGCTTCCAGTATCCTTCCTGATCTCCGTGACTTCACTTGTGACCGTTATCTGCATATTGCCGAAAAAGAAAATAGCGGAATGGAATAAAAGTACGCAGGTCTAATGAGGTAGAAGTTCGCAATGACAACCTGTCTTTATTGACAACCTGTACTTTAAATAGTGTAGCCCAGTTCCCGGGTATTCAACAAATTTTTTATTGATGTTTATTTATCTTAGGTGCAGTATTGTGCACCTGAGATAGCTTAAATTAATTTTTGGTTTCTGTAGTTCTTCAAACATACCTTATCCCTCAAACACATTTCGAACATAATCATACTCCAATAGTGGCTTTTTTTTTATATTTTTAATCAGAAACAGAGCGAGAATATCTCGACAGCCATTAAAACAGACCCGCTGTTCAATCAAGAACTTCAGCTTACTGAGAATGGGAGATCAATACGGCGAACATCAAAAGCTATCAGATGTTCAGATGCTGCCTTAAGCAAACGTCTCCTCGACCGATACAAAAAAATTTTTTCGTTGAGGGAAGAGCAAGCAGTATTCCAACACTGCATTTCCCTCTATAAGCGTTTTTCCGGCGTTACTGTCAGATCATTAAAACAATTACTTTTTGAATTCGCCGGAAAATAAAGTGTTTCTACTTTCTTTTGCCATGTATTTATTCCCAATTTTTTTTTTTCAGTATGGACTGCTCACTCCGGCACACTTGCTCTTACCCCACAGCATGGGTTAAGAATAAGCAAAATTATTCTTTAGAAAAACTTTTATTACCCCTCTAATCATTGGACGATAATGAAACTTGTAAAAAATGTTGCGAAGATATCTAACTAGGTGTTGCATGCGTAACTGATGTAATATTGTTGCAAGTTTTTTTCCAAATATTTGGCCAAACCCCAGCCACCCTATGTGTGTACACAAAGACCTCAATGTTTCGACTGGTTTTGTTCTCTTATATTGTCATATCTCGTGCAGATCTTCGACTTTACATTTACAGCCGACATCAGTACGAATGTTCGTTTAAACAACTCAGTGCTTTCCTAGGTATGGGCGTATCCGAGATTGTGTGCCGTGGCTTTGAACCGACCTATCCCACCTCTTTGTCAGGGGACACCAGTTTCACACCTACTCCGAACCACGTTCTTTACGTAACTACTACCACATACAATGTCCTCAACAGTGTATTATTATTTATCTTCTTTCTTAAAGGCTTTAATAGCAATTTCGTGTGACTCAGTAGCCGAGGGCAAGTCTTTCAATTGAACGCCATTTCGGCGACTTGCCTGTCGTTAATGTACGCCAATTATCCCAACCGGGAAAAGGGACGTACAGTTTAACATGGAATCCGAACTACGTGTCGTTCCTACAGGCTCCTCAAATCGTTGAGAGGTGAAAGCTAGATGAAAGTCAGGCTAGAAATCTCCGTTGGCCGACCGGTATTCGATCCCACAACCTCTCTGTTTCCAAGCACGCTCTTTACAGCTCAACGGACCAAGCTAAAAGGCTGTTATTACCAATTTTGTAGATACGTAGTCAAAAGATATATCAAAATCTGTGAATCACAAAGGAAGATGTAATGTCCATATTGCCCGGTTCTATAATTTCGTTCAAGACTTGTTTATATGCTGAAGAGTATGTATGAAAATGCTCCAACTCCAGTTAAACTTGCTTTAGCTTATTAAAGTGGTTACAGTACAGCAGACAATTTAAAGCGTGGACGATATTGTAGAACCTGATTACGAGTTTGAATATCTACTTTTATATGGAATTAATAGGGAAATATATTGAAGAACATATACGCCAGTGTCCGGCTTCCAGCTCACTTCATCGGAAGAGGAGTCGCACAAGGAGATTCTGTGTCATCAGTAGTATTCCCAGCAGTCCTGGAGGAAGTTTTCAGATCGGTACATTGGGAAAAAGTGTTAATGAATCTCATCTTAATCACCTATCTCATTGTTAAAGATGTCATCAGTGTTATATAACAAGTAATTTCCATCTTTCCCAGCGACGGTGTAGAAGAGAATGACGACGGGAAACAAGCATCCTGAAAGCGGATAGAGCGGTCATTCGCGAACGACAGAATGTTCCTGAAATAGTGATTTTACCTGCGGATTTAGGAAATACCGCTGTATTACTTCCGGTGTCAAAAGTACAATCGCAGCAACTTACTCTAGGGTCCAGTGTATTGGACATCAAAAGGAGACATGACCAACGAAGTAAAAAGGAAGAGAATCGTGCTTCTATGCCAGTCTTCATTGAAGGAAATCATCAAATAGCTTTGGCCACAGGCTGCTACACGCCCAAGACTATATTTTACCAAAACTTCACAAGCAGGACTTTTCTTCTAAGGCCTGTCATAAGCAAACAGGTCCACCTACGCATTAAATGGCCGAATATCTAGCGGCACTACTAAGCCCCAGCGTCCATAAATGTCAGCAACATATCAGAAATTCTATACATTCCATTCAACGGCTGTAAGAACTTTGCCTTCAAAACCAAGACCTATGGTCAGCTTTGATGCTGTCTGTCTCTTCCTAGGAGAGCCGCTTGCTAATTCCTTCAAGAAGATCAGGGAGAAATTCAACCATACAGTGACTAGCCTCTGCGAATTCGTCATCACACCTACATTCTTTTCCTTCAATACGACTATTATGAACAAACGGATGTCGTTGCCAGTGCGGGCCTTCTGTCACTGGAAAAGAGAACTCTAGAAAAAACTGCACTGAAGTACACACGCTTTTTCAAATATATTGATTACACATTTGCCTAGTGGCCACACGGGAGTGGCAAGCTTCAAACTTAAGCAGTTTCTCCAGCATGTGAACTCTCTGGACCCAGCGTTATACTCATTATGGAGGTGGAAGGGTCTCCCCCTTCTGACGTTGCTGTCCAGCGCAAAGTGGGACATAAAGTATATCGGATAGCTACACACACACACACACACACACACACACACACACACACACACACACAGATTTGTGTCTTCGCACTTCGAGCTGCCATCATTCACAGCGTGAGGGTGTACTGTGTACATTGGTGTTCAGGCCCCATGCAGTCTTGGTCGCAGAAAGACAACCAAGGGAGATTAATCGCCATGAGAACATACTCAAGAAGAAGATACAGCAAGAGGTAAGTCAGACGTGCTTTCAGCCAGAAGATGCTGTCCCAGCGAACAGAATTCGACCAGGAGGGTAAGGTAGCGGAGCACTATGGGACTTAACTTCTGAGGTCATCAGTCCCCTAGAACTTAGAACTACTTAAACCTAACTAACCTAAGGCCATCACACACATCGGATTTGAATTCAGCACTGTCAGTGGGTTATCCAGCGCAATTGCGAACATCATAGAGTCTGTATTGTCCACGGATGACGCTTCTTTACCGAGAGCAGAAATTGCCTGCAGTGTAAACAGCGCCTTTTCAGAGTAGCCAAAAGTCGCACTCAGTATATTTTGTTAGCCTCTATGTCGATGTCAGGAGTAATGAAAATCCATAGGTTAGTTTGCCTTAGATCACAAGCAACGATTCTCTCTTAACTTGTGTGCTGGAACTGTACAATTTCAACTAACAGGACATCATTTATTGGCATCTCGTTTCAATTATGCACGTCACCTTCACTTGGAAAATATGATTGACCAATGCTCATTATATGATAAAGGAGTAGAAATTGGATGAAGAAGAGTAGAGTGTTTGAGGTTTGCTAATGACATGACCTTTCTAGCCACAGGGGAAAAAGAATTACAGGATTTGGTGGACACCATTGAAGCTAACAGAAAAAATTCTGGAATGAAAATTAACACAAAGAAAACACAAGTATTGGCTCTAGGAGGAAATAAAGAAATAAAAATTATGCTGAATGGAGAAATACTAGAACAGGTGCAAAATTTTAAGTATCTTGGAAGCAGGATAGACACCGACTGGAAGTGCACCACAGAAATTAAAACAAGGATAGCAATGGCAAAAGAGGCGTTTTATAAGAAAAGGAGAATTTTCTGCAGTGGTCTGGACAGAGAACTCACGAAGAGACTCATAAAATGTCTTGTTTGGAGTGTTCTTCTATATGGCGCTGAATTTGAGGAAGAAAGACAGAGAAAGGCTGGAGGCTTTTGAGATGTGGACATGGCGGAGGATGGAAAGAATAAGTTGGATGGACAGAATAAAAATGAAGAGGCACTGAGAAGAGTGGGAGAGAAAAGACAGTTACTGGATGTAATAAAAAGAAGAAAAAGGAATTGGATTGTGCATATATTAAGAAAGAATGACGGACAGATATAAACAGTTTTAGAAGGTTATGTAGAAGGGAGAAGGACGCGAGGAAGGAAGAGATTTCAGATACTCGATGACATGATGGACGGTAAAACATGCAGCAGTCTTAAGAAGGAAGCAATGGATCACAAAAAATAGAGAGACAAATGACCAGCTAATATAGCAGAAAACTGATGATGACCTAGTGCCTGTTCGATATGAGCAGGCACAGATGTCCGTGACTTACTTTTTGTCGCCCACCAGGGGATGTTGTTTCAAGAGGATGGTGCACATGAACAACAGAAACCTTCATTTTTGGATTTGAAGAGGAAATCCTGTCCCTTAGTCAATTATGTCGTTGGATGTCACTCTTGCAGCATTTTCCTTTGGGGTTACTTGGAGTCGTTGGCTTATGAAACTCCAGTACAAACTGAAGAGGAACTAGGTAAAATGTTACGAGTCGTTGCAAAGCATGCCTATTGCCTTGGTTGCATAAATAAGACAGGTATAATGTGGGTAGACAACAAAGTATTTCGTCATCCGAATAGGCAAAAGCGGATGCCCTGTCCACTTGATAGCCCGTCAATATTTTAGATTTTAACCTGTCAGTTCATACGATATTATGGCCCCAGTTTGTAATGCTGCTAAACATTCCCCTTTACATGAATCTAACCAATAAATGATCAATATTTACTACCTGTCTAACTTTGTTTTATATACTATAGTGATTAGAAACTTTTTCACACCGCAGCAGAATAATTATGGGAATTTAACATAACCTGAACCAAGATAAACTGAGACCATAACTCTTACAACAGACCTCATGTTGCTTCGCCGTATCTGTATTAATTAACACTCCTGACAGGTGGGATCCGCGAAATATAAATGAAAGTGTAGTGTATCCTATAACATTCAATAAACTGAACTAAACAAGTTTGAGGGGCAAACTATCGAAGTCTTCACCACTGCAACCATATACCTTGCAGCCCATCTTCGTCACTCCACTTTGTTACAGGAATATTTCACTTACGAAGAACGCGCCACCACTGCTAAATGAAGTTAAGTCTCCCGGTATTAAATTTACTGTAACCAATGACAGCACGTCAAATACTCAATGGAACACATGTGAAAATTACAATAAAACCTAGACAAAATAATTTTACATAACCCCCCGTCGATTAAGCATGGTATTTATATACTCAAGGGCTTCTTACGACTGCGAGAGACAGAGTGTCTCTGACTCGTGATATAGAAACTCCGTGGATACAATGTGGAACATAACGGGTACTATGGAATTACATACTTCTGATTTAGAATTTCGGAGACTAGGATAGCAGTGTAATTGTAATTAGTGACATTGTTCTAAGCTACCATCTTGAATACCGGATGTAATTTATTGAATTGCAGTAATACACGCAAAGGGCTATGCAACCAAGTATTAAGCCAAGAACTTGGTGAGTCAACACTTCATTGTTCTTTTTCTTCTGTTTTCTTCTGTTTTGAGTCTATGTAATTTGTTCATTTGTGTTTTATTGTTGATGCAAAAATTAGAATTTTATAGTATGTGTAAGAAAATAAAGTACACGTAAAGTTTTGGTAATTAAGTTCTTTCATTTAAATTTTTCTTAAAGAATTTGTTTTCTACATTTCTTATCTCTACAAAATACTTTTGAGCTATACTGTATCTAGAACGAGGAATATAAGTACACTCCTGGAAATTGAAATAAGAACACCGTGAATTCATTGTCCCAGGAAGGGGAAACTTTATTGACACATTCCTGGGGTCAGATACATCACATGATCACACTGACAGAACCACAAGCACATAGACACAGGCAACAGAGCGTGCACAATGTCGGCACTAGTACAGTGTATATCCACCTTTCGCAGCAATGCAGGCTGCTATTCCCCCATGGAGACGATCGTAGAGATGCTGGATATAGTCCTGTGGAACGGCTTGCCATGCCATTTCCACCTGGCGCCTCAGTTGGACCAGCGTTCGTGCTGGACGTGCAGACCGCGTGAGACGACGCTTCATCCAGTCCCAAACATGCTCAATGGGGGACAGATCCGGAGATCTTGCTGACTTACACCTTCTAGAGCACGTTGGGTGGCACGGGATACATGGCGGACTTGCATTGTCCTGTTGGAACAGAAAGTTCCCTTGCCGGTCTAGGGATGGTAGAACGATGGGTTCGATGACGGTTTGTATGTACCGTGCACTATTCAGTGTCCCCTCGACGATCACCAGAGGTGTACGGCCAGTGTAGGAGATCGCTCCCCACACCATGATGCCGGAAGTTGGCCCTGTGTGCCTCGGTCGTATGCAGTCCTGATTGTGGCGCTCACCTGCACGGCGCCAAACACGCATACGACCATCATTGGCACCAAGGCAGAAGCGACTCTCATCGCTGAAGACGACACGTCTCAATTCGTCCCTCCATTCACGCCTGTCGCGTCACCACTGGAGGCGGGCTGCACGATGTTGGGGCGTGAGCGGAAGACGGCCTAACGGTGTGCGGGACCGTAGCCCAGCTTCATGGAGACGGTTGCGAATGATCCTCGCCGATACCCCAGGAGCAACAGTGTCCCTAATTTGCTGGGAAGTGGCGCCATTCGACGGCCAACACCGTGGTTCTTGGTGTGTCCGCTGTGCCGTGCGTGTGATCATTGCTTGTACAGCCCTCTCGCAGTGTCCGGAGCAAGTATGGTGGGTCTGACACACCGGTGTCAATGTGTTCTTTTTTCCATTTCCAGTAGTGTATTTGAATGCTAGACCTTTCTTCGATTATGATGTTAAACAAGTCACGGGTGTGAGGGTCATGGCTCGATCTCTCTCGGCTTTGCTGAATCCTTCCCAGAACTACCCGCTACAGTGCGCCATTTCGTTCATATTGCGGACTGGCAGTTTTCGGACTGCACGACTCTCTTCCGTTTGGCTGAATCGTGGTAGCTGCGCTGTTTAACTTTTGCTATTTGTTAGTGGTATAACAAGTCACAGGTCTAGTGCCTGTTTGTACAACAAAAGACATTCGAGTGATCCATCGTCACAAGCCTTTAAAATGGTCGGGATCGACACAAGAAAGGGATGAGAATTCTCAATATGTATTATGCAGTCCCACAAGCGACGGATACTGCAAATTTGTTATAAAACTTTTACTCGGAGGAGCCAAAGAAACTGGTACACCTGCCTGATATTGTATAGGGCCCCCGCGAGCACACAGAAGTGCCGCAACACGACGTGACATGGACTCCACTAACATCTGAAGTAGTGCTGGAGGGAACTGACACCATGAATACTGCAAGGCTATCCATAAATCCGTAAGAGTACGAGGGGGTGGAAATCTCTTCTGAACATCACGTTGCAAGGCATCCCAGATATGGTAAAAAATGTTCATGATTAGGGAGTTTGACGGACAGCGGTTTAAATTCAGAAGTGTGTTTCTGGAGCTACTCTGTAGCAGTTATGGACGTGTTGTTGTTGTGGTCTTCAGTCCTGAGACTGGTTTTATGCAGCTTTCCATGCTACCCTATCCTGCTCAAGCTTCTTCATCTCCCAGTACGTACTGCAGCCTACATCACTCTGAATCTGCTTAGTGTATTCATCTCTTGGTCTCCCTCTACGATTTTTACCCTCCACGCTGCCCTCCAGTACTAAATTGGTGATCCCTTGATGCCTCAGAACATGTCCTACCAACCGATTCCTTCTTTTAGTCAAGTTGCGCAACATATTTCTCTTTTCCCTAATTTTATTCAAGACCTCCTCATTAGTTATGCGATCTACCCATCTAATCTTCAGCATTCTTCTATAGCACCACATTTCGAAAGCTTCTATTCTCTTCTTGTCCAACCTAGTTATCGTCCATGTTTCACTTCCATACATGGATACACTCCATACATATACTTTTAGAAACGATTTCTTGACACTTAAATCTATACTCGATGTTAACAAATTTCTCTTCTTTCGAAACGCTTTCCTTGCCATTGCCAGTCTACATTTTATATCCTCTCTACTTCGACCATCATCAGTTATTTTGCTCTTGTTTCCTAATCTAACTCCCTCAACATCACCCGACTTAATTCGACTACATTCCATTATCCTCGTTTTGCTTTTGTTGTTGTTCATCTTATATCCTCCTTTCAAGGCACTGTCCATTCCGTTCAACTGCTCTTCCAAGTCCTTTGGTGTCACTGACAGAATTACAATGTCATCGGCGAACCTCAAAGTTTTTTTTCTTCTCCATGGATTTTTATACCTACTCCGAATTTTTCTTTTGCTTCCTTTACTGCTTGCTCAATATACAGATTGAACAACATTGGGGAGAGGCTACAACCCTGTCTCACTCCCTTCCCAACCACTGCTTCCCTTTCGTGCCCTCGACTCTTATAACTGCTATCTGGTTTCTGTACAAATTATAAATAGCCTTTCGCTCCCTGTATTTTACCCCTGCCGCCTTCATAATTTGAAAGAGAGTATTCCAGTCAACATTGTCAAAAGTTTTCTATAAGTCTACAAATGCTAGAAACGTAGGTTTGCTTTTTCTTAATCTTTCTTCTAAAATAAGTCGTAGGGTCAGTATGGACGTGTGGGGTCTCGCATTGTCCTGCTGGAATTGCCAAAATCCGTCGGAATGCACAATGCACATGAATGGATGCAGGTGATCAGCCAGAATGCTTGCGTACGTGTCATCTGTCAAGAGTGGTATCTATACGTATCCGGGATCCCATATCACTCCAAGTTCACACCCCCCATTCCATTACAGAGCCTTCACCAGACTGAACAGTCCCCTGCTGATATGCAGGGTCCGTGGTTTCATGAAGTTGTCTCCATACCCGTACACATCCATCCGTTCGATACAATTTGAAGAAACGAGACTCGTCCGACTAGGGAACATGTTTCCAGTGTTCAATGTCGGCGTTGACGGGCCCAGGCGAGGCGTAAATCTTCGTGTCGTGCATCGTCTAATGGTTCGCTCGCTGACACTTGTTGATGGCCCAGCATTGAAATCTGCACCTATTTGCGGAATGGTTACACTTCTGTCACGTTAAACGATTCTCTTTAGTCGTCGTTGGTCCTGATCTTGCAGGATCTTTTTCCGGCCGCAGTGTTTTCGCAAATTTAATATTTCACCGGATTCCTGATATTCACGGTTCACTCGTGAAATGATCGTACGGGAAAATTCCCACTTCATCGCTAACTCGGAGATGCTGTGTCCCATCGCTCGTGCGCCGTCCGCTGTCAAACTCACTTAAATCTTGATAAGCTGTCATTGCAGCAACAGTAACCGATCTAACAGCTACGCCAGACGCTTGTTGCCTTATATAGGCGTTGCCCACTGCAGCGCCGTATTCTGTGTTTTTGAATACGCATACCTGTAACAGTTACTTTGGCGCTTCAGGGTAAACTACCATGCAGAAAGAGTTTGAAGATTTAGTTGACAATGAAAGAGCAAAAAATTACAACGCTCAACACGCACAATTAATTGTTCTGTACATCAAGAAGCATTTTGTGCTGAATTTGCCAGGTATATAGCTTGTGAAGAAATTGGTGGTACGAATATGAAAATTCTTGAAGTTGCACGCATTATTCTACTGTCGGTAGTAACAGTTTTCGATGAAATTCAATGAAGGGTATGGAGATTTTATGTGTAACTGCAAAGTAAGTTGGTTAAATCAATGGGCCCGCAAGGGATTATTTTTCGATTTAAAACTCACTATTTTTGAATTTATGAAGGAAAAAGTGTGCTGCAACGAAACTGAGAACATCCCAAATGGATTACAAAGACAAAAAACAACGTATTTCTGATTTGATGGGGATGAACTTAAAAAGAAAATGGCATTGTAGTATGGAAAATTTGAAAAATAACAGCATTCGTTTCCTTGAGCTCACGGAAGTTAAAGAAAACGAAGTTTGAAGACTTCATGGTGTCCTAAACGTTTTGATTACACAGCCAATCTTACAACTGTTTTAGAGCTGTTTTTAGGCCGTTTCCTGTTTCAGTTGGCAGTGCCCCTGTGCATGAGCAAATGTAACGGACTGACCTGCAAAGTAATTTCCGTTTTAATGCAAATCCTTTTACGTTAAAGCTGTCCAGGACGTCTACATCGCTTTCCTGGGGTAGAATTTCCACGTGTCCGTAGCAAAGAGTGCTACAATATGTAGATCGACATACACTCCTGGAAATTGAAATAAGAACACCGTGAATTCATTGTCCCAGGAAGGGGAAACTTTATTGACACATTCCTGGGGTCAGATACATCACATGATCACACTGACAGAACCACAGGCACATAGACACAGGCAACAGAGCATGCACAATGTCGGCACTAGTACAGTGTATATCCACCTTTCGCAGCAATGCAGGCTGCTATTCTCCCATGGAGACGATCGTAGAGATGCTGGATGTAGTCCTGTGGAACGGCTTGCCATGCCATTTCCACCTGGCGCCTCAGTTGGACCAGCGTTCGTGCTGGACGTGCAGACCGCGTGACACGACGCTTCATCCAGTCCCAAACATGCTCAATGGGGGACACATCCGGAGATCTTGCTGGCCAGGGTAGTTGACTTACACCTTCTAGAGCACGTTGGGTGGCACGGGATACATGCGGACGTGCATTGTCCTGTTGGAACAGCAAGTTCCCTTGCCGGTCTAGGAATGGTAGAACGATGGGTTCGATGACGGTTTGGATGTACCGTGCACTATTCAGTGTCCCCTCGACGATCACCAGAGGAATACGGCCAGTGTAGCAGATCGCTCCCCACACCATGATGCCGGGTGTTGGCCCTGTGTGCCTCGGTCGTATGCAGTCCTGATTGTGGCGCTCACCTGCACGGCGCCAAACACGCATACGACCATCATTGCCACCAAGGCAGAAGCGACTCTCATCGCTGAAGACGACACGTCTCCATTCGTCCCTCCATTCACGCCTGTCGCGACACCACTGGAGGCGGGCTGCACGATGTTGGGGCGTGAGCGGAAGACGGCCTAACGGTGTGCGGGACCGTAGCCCAGCTTCATGGAGACGGTTGCGAATGGTCCTCGCCGATACCCCAGGAGCAACAGTGTCCCTAATTTGCTGGGAAGTGGCAGTGCGGTCCCCTACGGCACTGCGTAGGATCCTACGGTCTTAGCGTGCATCCGTGCGTCGCTGCGGTCCGGTCCCAGGTCGACGGGCATGTGCACCTTCGGCCGACCACTGGCGACAACATCGATGTACTGTGGAGACCTCACGCCCCACGTGTTGAGCAATTCGGCGGTACGTCCACCCGGCCTCCCGCATGCCCACTATACGCCCTCGCTCAAAGTCCGTCAACTGCACATACGGTTCACGTCCACGCTGTCGCGGCATGCTACCAGTGTTAAAGACTGCGATGGAGCTCCGTATGCCACGACAAACTGGCTGACACTGACGGCGGCGGTGCACAAATGCTACGCAGCTTGCGCCATTCGACGGCCAACACCGCGGTTCCTGGTGTGTCCGCTGTGCCGTGCGTGTGATCATTGCTTGTACAGCGCTCTCGCAGTGTCCGGAGCAAGTATGGTGGGTCTGACACACCGGTGTCAATGTGTTCTTTTCCATTTCCAGGAGTGTATTTGAATGCTAGACCTTTCTTCGATTATGATGTTAAACAAGTCACGTTTACGTGGAGTGGGGAAATCTGCGAAATTATCTACGTTTTTCCATATGCCGACAGTTCGTTCCAAATAAAAATTATTATTTATTAAACACGCCGAAAATAATTAAATAATACAGAAAATTTGTTTTATTTGTTATCTATATTGCCCATAAATGTGAAATACAAAACCAAATATAAATGCAACGCATTTGCAGTTTGCCTCTCTGCTCCCTCCTGGCGCTGAGACAGCCTGGCTTGCCAGTGGAGGATATTTGCAGCGAGCCCAAGCGCTGCAGCACTTGTGCCAGGGCACAAGATGGGAGCCGAAACCTTGGCCTCCCCTAGATTACAAGGTAGCTAATAGGACACCTATTCCGACAAAGAAAAGCGTTTCAAAAAATAAATCTCATTAGGGCTTCATCAAAAACCACTGGAAACCCTTCCTATTATAGCAGGTCTTTTGTGTCTGGTAATCCACCCCATTCCAGTAACTTGCCCTTAAGCAAACGAGGAATTTTCTCTCTCACATCCTGCTGATATTGCAGAAGGAGCTCCTACGGTCTTTTGATTGTCGCTGACACGGGCATGCGACAAATGCTGTGGATTAGATGACTAGATCGAGTAACTAGAGGTACTGAGGTGAATAGAAATTTATGGTACTCCTTATGCAAGAGTATCCTGGGGCATCAAGTATGCATTGATTTGGTAGTGAAGGGAAGTACATGAAGAAAAAACGGTAGAGGGAGACCAAGGCTTTACTGCAATAAGCGCGTTCACATGAATGGTTGCAGTAATTAAGCAGAGATGTAGACATTTGCACAGAACAGACTAGCGTAGGGAGCTGCATCAGAATCAAACCAATATTCAGATTGAAGGCAACAATATATGCTTGCGCATCACTTTGTATAGTTGTTAAGAGTTTAAGCTGGTACAAAAAGGTATGAGCTGTTCATATAAATAAATAACTAAACACTCATTTCCAACCATTTGTACTCAAAGTACTCACTTTGGAACTGTCGGCCATAAAAATCTCGGACACCCAGCGTAGGACGTCGGCTGCTCTTCAGCAGTGGGGAGGTTGACGAGTGACGTATGTACGTCATGGAGATCATCTAATTCCCACAGATTAGTAGCCTTTCAGAGATCATCTGGTCTGCATGGGAAAACTTCCAAGTGAGTGTCACAACAGGAATCTCGATAGCAAAATACAAATATCACTCACAATTGGCGCAAAGTAAAAGAGCACAGTAATTATAAAGATCTCGGTGAGGAGATTATTCCGTGAAAATTAGACCAGATGTACGGGAGCAAATCAAAAAGCCCTTGCCCCTAATTTTTTTAGCCAGTTGACGGATGGAAATGCAAAATCAACTTGTCCATTTCCAGCGTTGGACCTTCTTTGCTTCGTGCCAGCCTTATCTGCCGGTAGCTCCACGGCATGGCGCTGCTGTCAGTTGTTAAAGATGGCGGTTGTGTTTCACGCGTTCACGGTGTTGGAACAACGAAGTGTGATTCATTTTTTGTGGAACAAGGGACGAAGGCCCATCGAGGTCTACAGGGAAAGGCAGCGCACATATGGGGAAAACGGTCTCGCTTAGAGAACTGTGAGGTGATGGTGATGTGAATTCGACAAAGGCCGTGAAAGCCTTACATGACAATGAGCGATCGGGGAAGCCGTATTCGTCGCTGACCGCTGACTGCTCCCATGTGGATGCAATGGTGAAAGTAGATCAGCGTATGCACATCAGGGCCGTTTCTCGGAAGCTTGGCATACCTGATGGAAATGCTTCAACATCGTTCACGGGTCTTTAGGGAACCGGAAGGTTTCATGTCAGTGGGTACCTAAACAGTTGGATTACATGATGAAAGACAACCGAATGATGCCTTCACTGTATCATCTGGAACAGTGCTCAAAGTAGGTGATGGTTTCGTGGAATCCATTGTTATTGACGATGAAACTTGGATACTGCATTTCACGCCCGAATACGAGCAGCAGAGCATGGTGTGGAAATATCTGGGTTCGACTGTGACAAAAAAATAATTCCGTTCAGCGCCATCTGTTGGGAAAGTGATGTCAACAGCCTTCTGGGATAGTCGTGGACCGCTTCTGCTGAATTTCATGCCACAGAGTACAACCATCAATGACGACAAACATAGTTCCACACTGTCAGGCCTGAGAGTTGCCATCAGGCGTAAGGGCCGAGGGACTCTCGATGTGAACAACGTGATTCTGATCCACGAAAATGTGAGACGACATCTGGCAATCAGAAGTGGCGGTAAGCTCCAGGCATTTCAGTGGGAGATTCTGGACCACTCACCATACAGTCCAGTGATTTCCACGTTTTCGGATCACTTAAGAAGTTCCTGGTGGGACAGTGGTTCACAAGTAGCGGTGAAGCCAAGACGGCAGTCCGACTGGTTCTTAGTCAGCCGGACGAATTCTTCGCAGGGTATCTCCAATTTAGCTGCGGTTGGACAAATGTGTGAACTGCTGTGGGAATTATGCAGAAAAATAGTGTAAAGTACGTAGAATAGGATGTATATTTGTCATTGCCTGTATGTACCTTACTTGGGCTAATAGAGAATAGGGCAAATATTTTCTGATTTTCTCTCGTATATTAAAAGTGTGTACACAAAACTGAAGAAAATGTACTAGTATAGTTTTGCAACTGGACGTGCGTATGGAGTAAACAAGGTGTAATTCGATATATCAAGAAGAAACCCATCGACCGAAATAGCTACTGTATATGGACAAAAACTGTTGCAGCCATTAACAAACATTTACAAAAATACTAAGTGTCTATGAATATCTGCGATGCTCTGGTTTTCCACCAAAAGAAACTCAATGACAGTTCTCTGCCTATAACGCACCTCCGTTGCAGAGGCCATTTTGAAGCATACGTATTGCGCCGCCACCCGTCGGAACTCACGAAACGATAGAGACTGAAATATTCTATGATGTCTCACAACAAAACCCGAATTTTTCAACCGAAATCGGCCGAGAAAAGCAATGAGTTGCATTAGTTGCTGAACGCCCCTTGTACTTCTGCAAAATATTCAAGTCCAGTCAAATATCACACAATCTTGTATTATGAGGTAGCACTTTAATAATCAGCGCTGTGGGCATGTAACGATATCACGTGATCTCAAATGAACCGTCGTATTAAAGAATTACCATGTTGTTGTAAAGTGAATAACAGCTTTCACCAGATAGACAGTAGAAGAACATGTCATAGAGCGTGTTGGTCACTTCGATTGAGCCGTGATAAGGCACTGGGCTCGTATTTGGAGGACGGCGTTTCAAAACCCCTCCTGACCATAAACATTTTGATTAGCCTGGTTTCCACAACTGTTTGGAAAGGACACAACACATTACCTTCCCCATCCTCCCAATTTGAGCTCTTTGTCCATCTCCAGTGGCCTCGTCGTCTACGAATCGATAATCCCAAATACTTCTTGAATATAAATAATTGTGAAAGATTTCTTTAGTAGCATTTATATATTCTAACCTGTTGAGTCTTCTCTTCAACTGGGACATCCAGAAGTTACAAATTTTTGTTTATAGCATGACGTCTGCAGCAGCATACACCATCCAGTGTATGCCCCGACATATCTAAGTAATGTAGTGTCGATCACCGGATCTCAGATCTCAGGAGAGGCGTACCTGCCAGTATAAAAGGAAGCTCAGAAGAGCTGTGACTCTGAAGGAGTACAAGTAGCTGCGGGTGACCTACACTACTGGTCATCAAAATTGCTACACCAAGAAGAAATGCAGATAATAAACGAGTATTCATTGCACAAATACATTATACTAGAACTTACATGGGATTACATTTTCACGCAATTTGGGTGAAAATCCTGAGAAATCAGTACCCAGAACAACCACCTCTCGCCGTAATACCGACATTGATACGCCTGGGCATTGAGTCAAACAGAGCTTGGATGGCGTGTACAGGTACAGCTGCCCATGCAGCTTCAACACGATACCACAGTTCATCAAGAGTAGTGATTGGCGTATTGTGACGAGCCAGTTGCTCGGCCACCGTTTTCAATTGGTGAGAGATCTGGAGAATGTTCTGGCCAGGGTAGCAGTCGAAAATTTTCTGTATCCAGAAAGGCCCGTACAGGATCTGCAAAATGCGGTCGTGCATTATCCTGCTGAAATGTAGGGTTTCGCAGGGATCGAATGGAGGGTAGAGCCACGGGTCTTAACACATCTGAAATGTAGCGTCCACTGTTCAGAGTGCCATCAATGCGAACAAGAGGTGACCGAGACGTGTAACCAAAGGCACCCCATGCCATCACGCCGGGTGATACGCTTCCAATGTGCGTTCACCGCGATGTCCCCAAACACGGATGCGACCATCATAATGCTGTAAACGGAACCTGTATTCATCCGAAAAAATGACGTTTTGCCATTCGTGCACCCAGGTTCGTCGTTGAGTACACCATCGCAGGCGCTCCTGTCTGTGATGCAGCGTCAATGATGATCGCAGCCACGGTCTCCGAGCTGATAATCCATGCTGCTGCAAACGTCGTCGAACTGTTCGTTCAGATGGTTGTTGCCTTGCAAACGTCCCCATCTGTTGACTCAGGGATCGAGACGTGGCTGCACGATCCGTTACAGCCATGCGGATAAGATGCCTGTCATCTCGACTACTAGTGATACGAGGCCGTTGGGATCCAGCACGACGTTCCGTATTACCCTCCTGGACCCACCGATTCCTTATTCTGCTATCAGTCATTGGATATCGACCAACGTGAGCAGCAATGTCGCTATACGATAAACCGCCATCGCGTTAGGCTACAATCAGACCTTTATCAAAGTCGGAAACATGATGGTACACATTTCTCATCCTTACACGAGGCATCACAACTACGTTTCACCAGGAAACGCCGGTCAACTGCCCTTTGTGTATGAGAAATCGGTTGGAAACTTTCCTCATGTCAGCACGTTGTAGGTGTCACCACCGGCGCCAACCTTGTGTGAACGCTCTGAAAAGCTAATCATTTGCACATCATAGCATCTTCTTCCTGTCGGTTAAATTTCGCGTTTGTATCACGTCATCTTCGTGGTGTAGCAATTTTAATAGCCAGTAGTGTTAATAACAAATCTATTGTGGATACTCGAACCTTCACAAGATGCCCAAATCGATTGTTGGTGATGTGACTATGAAGCTGGAAATGCTAAGGAATAACCCTAGCTTAAAACAAGACCAGGCAGACATCGTGTCCTGACTGACAGAATCGTTGAGCATTGCGGAGGGTGATTGTAAAGAGACACATGAAATCAGCGAAAGGAATCACTCTTGAGTTCCGAAGTGCTATCAGCTGGCCAGCTAGCACAATTATTGTTCGTAGGGAGTTGAAAAGCATGAGGACAGTGGTCGAGCACCTCATCATAATCCACACGTTTTTGTAGTCATTGTTAGGCGACGCTTTAGGTTGTGTAAAACGACGACGCTACTGGACAGTGGATGACTGGGAACGAGCGATTTTGAGTGATGAAGCTCGCTATACTCCGTCGTAATCCGAGGGAAGGATTTGGGTTTGGCAAATGCCTAGAGACCGTTAGGTGCCGTCACATGTAATGCCCAAAGTGGAGTGTGGAGGACGTGGTGTTACATTATGGGGATGATAGGACCTTTGCTATTTTCTATGTATATAAATGATTTGGCAGACAGGATTGGCAGCAATTTGCGGTTGTTTGCTGATGATGCTGTGGTGTATGGTAGGGTGTCGAAGTTGAGTGACTATAATTCGATACAACATGACGTAGGCAAAATTTCTAGTTGGTGTGATGAATGGGAGCTGGCTCTTAATGTAGAAAAATGTAAGTTATTGCGGATGAGCAGGAAAAACAATCCCCTAATTGTCGGGTACAGCACCAGTAGTGTTCTGCTTGACACAGTCATGTCGTTTAAATATGTGAACGTAGCGTTGCGAAGCCGTATGAAATGGAACGAGCATGTGAGGATTGTGTTAGGGAAGACGAATGGTCTACTTTGGTTTATCGGGAGATTTTTAGGGAAGTGTGGCTCATCTGCAAAGGAGACCGCATGTGGGACGCTAGTGCGACCTATTCTTGAGTACTGCTCGAGTGTTTGGGATCTGCACCAGTTCGAATTGAAAGAAGAATTCGAAGCAACTGAGAGGCGAGCTGCTATATGCAAGTGTTGTGGATATACTTCGGGAATCCCTGGAGGAAGGAAGACAGTTATTTCGAAGAACACTACTGAGAAAGTTTAGAGAACCACTATTTGAAGCTGACTGCAGAAAGATCCTAATGCCACCAACATACGTTTCACGTAAGGGACCACGAAGATAAGGAACGAGAAATTAGGGCTATAAGAAGGCATATAGCAGTCGTTTTTCCCTCGGTCTGTCTACGAGTGGAGCAGGAAAGGACTCTCTGGTTGTGGTTCAAATGGTTCAAATGGCTCTGAGCACTATGGGACTTAGGACTTAACTTCTGAGATCATCAGTCCCCTAGAACTTAAAACTACTTAAACCTAACTAACCTAAGGACATCACACACATCCATGTCCGAGGAAGGATTCGAACCTGCGACCATAGCGGTCGCGCGGTTCCAGACTGTAGCGCCTAGAACCACTCGGCCACTTTGGCCGACTCTCTGGTTGTGGTGCAGGTTACTATCCGCCGCGCACCGTACGTTGATTTTCGGAGTATGTATGTAGATGTAGATTTTTCGTGTATTGAGCTTAAGAAAACATTAAATATGGAAGCATATGAAAATATTTGGTTGCTTTGTTTACCGCGTATAGTAGAGGAATAGTGCTGAGACAGCGACTGTACCAGCGTAACATTGCACCCTGTCATATAGCAGCATCTGTGAGAGAATGGCCTGCGGACAGTAACAACGCCGGAACAGATACCCTACTCAGGATCAGGACCTGGACCCAATGGAACACCTTTGATACGAATTAGAATGCCGACTTCACACAAACCCCAACGTCCAACATCAGTGCCTGTTCAGGTTTCAATTCAAGGGAAAGAATGGGCTGCCTTTGTCCCATACAGCCATTCAGATACCACATTGAATGTGACTCCAGCAAAGTCCAAACCGAGATAAGGAAAAATGACAGACATTTCCCATGTTAATGTCTCCTTACAGGTATGTGGATTCAGTTGATCAGGTACTGTTGTTCATATTCACCTGGCAGCTTCCAGTTTCCTTATCTATCGGTAGAAGAATTAATCGCTAGTCCCTATAAATACTGAGTGCCACAACAAATCCGCCAGCGGCCATTATATCCCGGTGGCTGCAGTATTTAGATGTCTTTACATTAATAAAATCTTGTCCCTGTGATCTTTGTAATAACTATGCTCTTTATCATGCATCAAGTGTGAATGATTGATATACTAATGAGTTTTCTATTATGTCGACCGTTGGTTATTTCCCGCTCCATGGGACCACGTTCGAAAGGCCACGAATCTATGGTAAGTACACGACCACTGTGGCGTCACATATTTTACTCGACAGTCTCTCCACCGTTGATCCTCGAAAAGAATAGAGCCAGTTACGCCTTACCTTACTCCCTTCACTGTTAAACTTAGTCTCGAGATAATTTTGGTAGCGAACTGAAACGCCAGCTCCCTCAGGTGCGAGACTGTTTTGGGAAGTCTGATAAATCTCATAGGAAAACATGGCGGGCGAATTGGTCTTGCACGTCGCAGTTCAGAGCTGTGGCTATTGTGAAATCCGTGTACATGTAATCAGCCAAGAAAGTAATGTGATGTATGGTTGGCTGAATCGTTACACAACTGTAGCAGGTGGCAACCGACTATCTTTAACAGATTTCACTGCTGCGGCCATATCTTATGCATTCCACCTTCTAGTAAAACGCTTATTCAATTCCCGTCAGATTTTAAGCGTTAAATAGACGATGGTTATTAAAATGAGGAAATATATAAGGCACTGGAGAACTCGACACCTGTAAGGACATCTATATCTGCATCTACATCACTACTTTGCAATTTGTGGTGTCACCGCCAGACACCACACCTGCTAGGTGGTAGGCTTTAAATCGGCAGCGGTCCGTTGTTATACGTCCGACCCGCGTGTCGCCACTATCAGTGATTGCAGACCGAGCGCCGCAACACGGCAGGTCTAGTCTAGAGAGACTCCCTAGCACTCGCCCCAGTTGTACAGCGGACTTTGCTAGCGATGGTTTACTGACTACATACTCTCTCATTTGCACAGACGACAATTTAGCATAGCCTTCAGCTACGTCATTTTCTACGACCTAGCAAGGCGCCATATTATTCAAGAACGTATTCTGAACAGATAATATTGTGAATCATGTACCGTTGTTATCAGGAGAAAGAAAACTGGCATTCTACGGATCGGAGCGTGGAATGTCACATCCCTTAATCGGGCAGGTAGGTTAGAAAATTTAAAAAGGGAAATGGATAGGTTAAAGTTAGATATAGTAGGAATTAGTGAATTTCGGTGGCAGAAGGAACAAGACTTTTGGTCAGGTGAATACAGGGTCATAAATAGAAAATCAAATAGGGGTAATGCAGGAGTGGGTTTAATAATGAATAAAAAAATAGGTGTACGGGTAAGCTACTACAAACAGCATAGTGTACGCATTATTGTTGCCAAGATAGATACGAAGCCCACACCTACTACGGTAGTACAAGTTTATATGCCAACTAGCTCTGCAGATGACGACGAAATTGAAGAAATGTATGATGAGATAAAAGAAATTATTCAGATAGTGAAGGGAGACGAAAATTTAACAGTCATGGGTGACTGGAATTCATCAGTAGGAAAAGGGAGAGAAGTAAACATAGTAGGTGAATATGGATTCGGGCGAAGAAATGAAAGACGAAGCCGCCTGGTAGAATTTTGCACAGAGCATAACTTAATTATAGCTAATACTTGGTTTACGAATCATAAAAGAAGGTTGTATACATGGAAGAACCCTGGAGATACTAAAAGGTATCAGATAGATTATAAAATGGTAAGACAGAGATTTAGGAACCAGGTTTTAAATTATAGGACATTTCCAGGGTCAGATGTGGACTCTGACCACAATCTATTGGTTATGAACTGCAGATTAAAACTGAAGAAACTGAAAAAAGGTGGGAATTTAAGGACATGGGACCTGGATAAAATGAAAGAACCAGAGATTGTACAGAGTTTCAGGGAGAGCATAAGGGAACAATTGACAGGAATGGGGGAAAGAAATACAGTAGAAGAAGAATGGGTAGCTTTGAGGGATGAAATAGTGAAGGCAACAGAGGATCAAATAGGTAAAACGACGAGGGCTAGTAGAAACCTTTGGGTAACAGAAGAAATATTGAATTTAATTGATGAAATGAGAAAATATAAAAATGCAGTAAATGAAGCACGCAAAAAGGAATACAAACGTCTCAAAAATGATATCGACAGGAAGTGCAAAATGGCTAAGGAAGGATGGCTAGAGGACAAATGTAAGGCTGTAGAGGCAGTAAATGAAGCACGCAAAAAGGAATACAAACGTATCAAAAATGATATCGACAGGAAGTGCAAAATGGGTAAGCAAGGATGGCTAGAGGAAAAATGTAAGGCTGTAGAGGCTTATCTCACGAGGGGTAAGATAGATACTGCCTACAGGAAAATCAAAGAGACCTTTGGAGAAAAGAGAACCACTTGCATGAACATCAAGAGCTCAGATGGAAACCCAGTTCTAAGCAAAGAAGGGAGAGCAGAAAGGTGGAAGGAGTATATAGAAGGTCTATACAAGGGCGATGTACTTGAGGACAATATTATGGAAATGGAAGAGGATATAGATGAAAATGAAATGGGAGATATGATATTGCGAGAAGAGTTTGACAGAGCACTGAAAGACGTGGGTCGAAACAAGGCCCCCGGAGTAGACAACATTCCATTAGAACTACTGACAAACTTGGGAGAGCCAGTCATGACAAAACTCTACCAGCTGGTGAGCAAGATGTATGAGACAGGCGAAATACCCTCAGACTTCAAGAAGAATATAATAATCCCAATCCCAAAGAAAGCGGGTGTTGACAAATGTGAAAATTAGCGAACAATCAGTTTAATAAGTCACAGCTGCAAAATGCTAACACGAATTCTTTACAGATGAATGGAAAAACTGGTAGAAGCCGACCTCGGGGAGATCAGTTTGGATTCCGTAGAAATGTTGGAACACGTGAGGCAATACTGACTCTCCGACTTACCTTAGAAGAAAGATTAAGGAAAGGTAAACCTACGTTTCTAGCATTTGTAGACTTAGAGAAAGCTTTTGACAATGTTGATTGGAATACTCTCTTTCAAGTTCTGAAGGAAGCAGGGGTAAAATACAGGGAGCGAAAGGCTATTTACAATTTGTACAGAAACCAGATGACAGTTATAAGAGTCGAGGGGTGTGAAAGGGAAGCAGTGGTTGGGAAGGGAGTGAGACAGGGTTGTAGCCTCTCCCCGATGTTATTCAATCTGTATATTGAGCAAGCAATAAAGAAAACAAAAGAAAAGTTCGGAGTAGGTATTAAAACCCATGGAGAAGAAATAAAAACTTTGAGGCTCGCCGATGACATTGTAATTCTGTCAGAGACAGCAAAGGACTTGGAAGAGCAGTTGAACGGAATGGACAGTGTCTTGAAAGGAGGGTATAAGATGAACATCAACAAAAGCAAAACGAGGATAATGGAATGTAGTCGAATTAAGTCTGGTGATGCTGAGGGAATTAGATTAGGAAATGAGACACTTAAAGTAGTAAAAGAGTTTTGCTATTTGGGGAGCAAAATAACTGATGACGGTAGAAATAGAGAGGATATAAAACGTAGACTGGCAACGGCAAGGAAAGCGTTTCTGAAGAAGAGAAATTTGTTAACATCGAGTATTGATTTAAGTGTCAGGAAGTCATTTCTGAAAGTATTTGTATGGAGTGTAGCCATGTATGGAAGTGAAACATGGGCGATAAATAGTTTGGACAAGAAGAGAATAGAAGCTTTCGAAATGTGGTGCTACAGAAGAATGCTGAAGATTAGATGGGTAGATCACATAACTAATGAGGAAGTATTGAATAGGATTGGAGAGAAGATAAGTTTATGGCACAACTTGACCAGAAGAAGGGATCGGTTGGTAGGACATGTTCTGAGGCATCAAGGGATCACCAATTTAGTATTGGAGGGCAGCGTGGAATGTAAAAATCGTAATGGGAGACCGAGAGATGAATACACTAAACAGTTTCTGAAGGATGTAGTTTGCAGTAGGTACCGGGAAATGAAGAAGCTTGCACAGGATAGAGTAGCATGGAGAGCTGCATCAAACCAGTCTCAGGACTGAAGACCACAACAACAAACAATGTACCGTCAGGAGAGACGTTCATCATTAATGGATTATAGTTAAGTATCAAACTAATTTCGTCCGCTTTCTGAATTCTCATTCCTTGCCATGTTCCAGAACGCACGTCGGTATGGTTCTTCTCTCCACACGCCAGACTGCGTGAGCTAAAACGCGTGCATTTCGGCCTCCATTGTAACACGGAGTTGGCTCTTCTGCCAACACAATTCACACTGCAGTGCCGGCAGAAGGTCTATGGAATATCTTCCACTCTATTTCTTTATCGCTCCACTCCCGAGCAGCGCGCGGGGAACACTTAAACAATTAGATATATCGTATATGCACTGCCGAAACCTCCATGAATTACTACAGTCCCCAATAAATGGCTCTACTAGCAAACTGGAAACTTCCTCGCTCGGTATAATAGTTAATATCATTACTAACCTCCAAATAATAAACAGAACTCACATAGATCCTGAAATATCTTCGATATCGGTCTTAAATTCCGATCCTTTTGTTACGAAATATGTCAGTTCCGTCTATTAAGGTTGCGTTCGAATCACCCGAACTGATGTTTGTAGACTGTATTTTAATGCAGTACGTATTCGACGTTCCACAACAACAAAAAAGACAGTGATATGTCATGTGGCATAATACTACCTGTTTCCACTGCATTGCCTTTGGCGAGTTTTCTTAAAAATGTCGAGGTCTCCGCGTTATGAAGATCTCCCTGAACGAGTCTATGTAGGGATGCATACGCTGAAACTGACGGTCGTCTATTAGAGCAGCTGCTATGTGTATAAGTTGTTACTGGAGTGTGTAAGTGGTCTATAGTACAATTTCCGATATTTAGTTCAAATGGTTCAAATGGCTCTGAGCACTATGGGACTCAACTACTGTGGTCATTAGTCCCCTAAAACCTAGAACTACTTAAACCTAACTAACCTAAGGACATCACACACATCCATGCCCGAGGCAGGATTCGAACCTGCGACCGTAGTAGTCGCACGGTTCCGGAATGTGCGCCTAGAACCGCGAGACCACCGCGGCTGACCCGATATTTAGTTTCTTATCTCCAAGTACCCTGTTTAGGATAATATACCATCTATTAATTTTTTACCAAAAGCTTTGGGTCAAACTGTGTGAAAGAGTGGTTAATATACGAACAGCGAAATAATCCAGGTATTATGGTGTCTTCCCGGCGTAACGAGTTGTTGACGAGATCTAATGGGCTGTCACAAACACCTTAACTCAGAAAAGGTCGACAGACGAATTCTTCGCTCTTTAGAGAACGAGGAATGTGTGAGAGAGTTTTCGTCTCGTTTTTACTCTTTATTTGAGTCACCTCACCTCACCTCAACGAACCTAAGTATAGTACGAACAAACACCTTCGGCTAAAATAGCGTTGGTTGTGATCCCATCCAAAAAATTAGCCAAAACACCAAAGAAAGGCAAGTATTCACACAGAACAGAATCGCTATATGACAAAGTGGTGAAATGGACAGATTGTACTTACAGAGGGGTGTTTCGTACTAAGCTTACATATTATCATTACCTAAAAACTCTCTAAACACGTTTGTATAAAAATCCTACATCAAGATCGCAAATTTTCTTTGTTGATTACGGTTTCGGCTCATTGACAATCCCTCCTCGGATCTAAATTACAGAAAATTACATGTAAGAAGTGAACAATAAAAAATACATTCATTTTTGAATTTCCATTGTGCAACACATACCAACCTAAAATGTTGTTCGGTGTGTGACACTTGTTACACATCGTCATATTCTCAGAATTAAGTCGTCCTAGATCAATAAAAAATCATATAAGCGTAACGGGAAATATATTAAAACGTGACACAATAAAAACATGCAAAAACGTATGACGGGAAATACCTTACAAAAATGAAAAATCGTTGTTGGTGGTGAAAATTGAGAACGATCATCACTAATAAAATATTGGTACAGTGCCTATATTGCGACACATGTGTGCAAACGATCGACAGCATTGATAGTTGCATAGTCCTTGAGCAGATGTAAAGAAGATATCACTTCTGATATTCATAACAGGACAAGCAAGTGTCTGTATGACAGTTGTCAAGCAACTGGCTGAAGTGTAGCGTCATGGCAACACCAAAAGGCTGGGTAGCCTAGCTGTAAGAATATGACGATGTAAAATGATTTTCACACACTGAACAACATTTTAGGTAGGTATGTACTGCATAATGGAAATTCAAATACTGTATGAATTTTATTTTTCACTTTTTATATGCAGTTGTTTGTATTTTAGATCTGAGGATTGCTCGTCAGTGAGTCCAAGCTGATAATCAAGAAAGAAAATTTGCGATCTTTACGTAGGATTTTCATTCACACATGTTTTGAATCAACAGATCGTTTATCTGCCCACGGATAATCTCAAAAAATAACATAAAAACTATCTTTTGATTAAAATTACTCGCAAATGAAGTTTGTTATTATATGCTATTAACTCCCACCTCCATCACAGTTCTTTAAAGAATCTAACTTCCATGTAAAAAACAGCTTCAAACGCGTGGGTAGTTTACAAATTAGTTAATGTGCAATTCATACTCCGTTTTAAGGATAGATAACGGTTTATGGCGTCATACCTCCTGAAATATTTGTCGTGCAATGATGTAATTTTGCAGGTACATTCAGCGGTATACGGAGATATTCCTACAAAATTTTCTGCGAATGTAGTTAATAGTAAATAAGTAATAGATTAAAACGTCATGGCTGTTGCTGAAGTGCTGAAGTTTCACTGCAAGAACACCGAAAATTCGGTAAGCAACAAACTTTTTTTTCTTTCCAGAGTTTCTCTGGTGATGGGGAGTGGTGGTCAAGAAAAGGTCAGAAATTATGTGTTAAGTTTGTCCGAAGTCAGGTTCTCATATACTGGATGAATACAGCATCATCATCATCATCATCATTTAAGACTGATTATGCCTTTCAGCGTTCGGTCTGGAGCATAGCCCTCTTATAAAATTCCTCCATGATCCCCTATTCAGTGCTAACATTGGTGCCTCTTCTTATGTTAAGCCTATTACTTCAGAATCATTCTTAACCGAGTCCGGGTACCTTCTCCTTGGCCTGCCCCGACTCCTCCTACCCTCTACTGCTGAACCCATGAGTCTCTTGGGTAACCTTGCTTCTCCCATGCGTGTAACATGACCTCACCACCTAAGCCTGTTCGCCCTGACTGCTACATCTATAGAGTTCATTCCAAGTTTTTCTTTGATTTCCTCATTGTGGACACCCTCCTGCCATTGTTCCTATCTACTAGTGCCTGCAATCACCCTAGCTACTTTCATATCCGTAACCTCAACCTGATAAGGTAACCTGAATCCACCCAGCTTTCGCTTCCATACAACAAAGTTGGTCGAAAGATTGAACGGTGCACAGATAATTTAGTCTTGGTACTGACTTCCTTCTTGCAGAAGAGAGTAGATCGTAGCTGAGCACTCACTGCATTAGCTTTGCTACACCTCGCTTCCAGTTCTTTCACTATGTTGCCACCCTGTGAGAATATGCATTCTAAGTAATTGAAACCGTCCATCTGTTTTAACTTTGTTCCTCCCATTTGGCATCCGATCCGTTTATATTTGTTTCCCACTGACATTACTTTCGTTTTGGAGATGCTAATCTTCATACCATAGTCCTTACATTTCTGATCTAGCTCTGAAATATTACTTAGCAAACTTTCAATCGAATCTTCCATCACAACTAAGTCGTCCGTATGTGCCAGACTGCTTATTTTGTGTTCATAATGTCTTAATCTCACCCAGCCAGTCTTTGTTTTCAACATATGATCCATAAATAATATGAACAACAGTGGAGACAGGTTGCAGCCTTTTCTTACCCCTGAAACTATTCTGAATCATGAACTCAATTTACCTTCAACTAACTGCTACCTGACTATCTGTGTAAAGACGTTTAATTGCTTGTAAAATTTTGGCTCTTATTCCATAATCTAGTAGAACAGACAATAACTTCCTCCTAGGAACCCGGTCATATGCCTTTTCTAGATCTATAAAGCATAGATACAATTCCCTGTTCCACTCGTAACACTTCTCCATTATTTGCCGTAAGCTAAAGATCTGGTCCTGACAACTCAAAGAGGCCTAAACACACACTGATTTTCATCCAATTTGTCCTCAACTAATACTCGCACTTTCCTTTCAACAATACCTGAGAAGATTTTACCCACAACGCTGATTGAAGAGATACGTCTGTAGTTGTTACAATCTTTTCTGTACCCATTTTTAAAGATTGGTGTGATTACTGCTTGATGAATATAATCCGGGTAATTTGCACGCCGAGAGTACTCGCCAAGACACACACACACACACACACACACAAATACACAGAAGGAAACCGACGCACCACTAATGAGTTATGAAAACTGGTCAAAAGTTGATATTCATACAAGTATCGATGTGAAACACAATATTGCAAACTTTGACGGTCGGTCCATGAATGTGTGACATTGCAGCACAATTTCACAGCACAGTTACCAGGGGTATGAAATAGGGAACATGTCGATAGCAGTGCATAAAGTCTTCGCTAATTTCATCCTGTGTACGCAGCTGGATAACAACTATGCCTCGAAGACACGTGGGTGGTCAATATACGTAGATGTCAGCCTCTGAGAGACGTTTGTCTCAAAGCAGTTAATTCCATAAATTATCTGGGAGTACGCATTAGGAGTGATTTAAAAGGGAATGATCATATGAAGTTGATAGTTGGTAGAGCAGATGCCAGACTGAGATTCATTGGAAGAATCATAAGGAAATGCAATCCCAAAACAAAGGAAGTAGTTTACAGTACGCTTGTTCGCCCACTGCTTGAATACTGCTCAGCAGTGTGGGATCCGTACCAGATAGGGTTGATAGAAGAGATAGAGAAGATCCAACGGAGAGCAGCGCGCTTCGTTACAGGATCATTTAGTAATCGCGAAAACGTTACGGAGATGTCAGATAAACTCCAGTGGAAGACTCTGCAGGAGAGAAGCTCAGTAGTTCGGTACGGGCTTTTGTTTAAGTTTCGGGAAGATACCTTCACCGAAGAGTCAAGCAGTATATTGCTCCCTCCTACGTATATCTTGCGAAGAGACCATGAGGATAAAATCAGAGATTAGAGCCCACACAGAAGCATACCGACAATCCTTCTTTCCACGAACAATACGAGACTGGAGTAGAAGGGAGAACCGATAGAGGTACTCTAGGTACCCTCCGCCACACACCGTCAGGTGGCTTGCGGAGTATGGATGTAGATGTAGATGTATATGTAGATGTAGGAACATATTACTAGCAACTTTTACGTGTATTCAAACCTCATTTTACGTTCTTTGATACTATTGCAGAGTAAATATACCCCATTAATATTAAACAAAGAAAGTGCCTGTCGAAATGAAACTACTGCATGGATGAAGAATATATTCATAATTTTTTTTATCATCTTTCCACTCTAGCTGAACTTTATTCTAATAATATTAGCCCTTTCTGCACGTTAGCATGAAATCAAGAAATATTCTCGCCTGTAATGGCGCTCAAAATTATATCGTCTCTGGCTCCTGCCGGCCAAACACGATCCTGTCTGGCCGCGTTACTGAGAACAAAGCCCAGGTCATCAGGCCGTAATACGCGTCTTGGAGAAATGCACGTCGCATGGTAATTACGCCGTACGCACCTACTTAATTCAGCGAAGTTAATGTGCAATTAAGGGTGAAACAGACGATGTAATGGAACGTTGCCGGCGAGATCATAAACGACCGCGGGGGCCTGCCTTCTGTATTGAAGTTATTAATTATTTTTCCAGCCGTTTCCTGCTCGTTACGGCAGCGACCAAGTCTGGGGCTGACGTTTCAGTAAAACCAGAGGCGTGCTGAATATTTCTCGCTCCACTCCAAGCCTTTAATTAAAAGCCTGTGAGATAACAAGTCACACGAAAATTACAGTTTCCAATATTTATATATATATGCGAGTATTTATTGTTCAAAGGGCCACGCTTGTGTTCCTTTTTCCAGAAGATTAAAAAGAGCGTCTATGTCCAGGTATACGCTAGATGAAAGTTTTTTTTTTCATTTTCATGAAAACGTTAAACTCATTTACGCTGAATTTTTATTTACGTAGGTAGCTCGTGGAAGGAAAGGAGAGATTGTAAGTTAAATTTATTTTCTTAATTTGGCACATCGTTAACACTGATATCTGTATAATGTGTTTTCCACGAAAACAAGATAACTTCACATTAAAATTGCATATGTAATAAAGAAAAGCATATTTGTTTACGATAACTGTAAGTAATTCGGGTACGTAAACAATGCCCCACCACGGCAAACTCTTTGATACATTCGCTTCTCCGAAGTGGAGTGACAGCTTTTCCATTAACCGCTTGTTCCTGTCCACTTCAGACCGAACGGATTAAAACTTTTATTTTCTTAAAGGACATGATGAAGAAATGGCAGACTGTCAACAATCTTAATTTAATAGTGTGGCGATATACACAATAAAGAGGGTGACAACTAAGAATGAAATTAATTTCTGCCTTTTCTGTTGATGAGCAGCTGACATTTCATATACCCTTTACCTTTATCTAGTAATATTTGGTCTTGTGACTTAGTTGTTTTCTATGAACGTATACGAACTCAAAGTTTCAGCATTCCCATCTCTCGCTGAGAAGCGCTATAGTTGCTATATGTGGCGGAAAAATGCATGAATACGCTTGTCTTCATTGGTAAAATTAAAGTAACGTGGTAGCCCGAAACTTATTTCCCAGTGTATTTCCACGCTGGGATGATCTGAAGCCTTCCTGGGTGTCGGTGACCAGAGTATTTTGGATTTTCGTTTACGGTAGCTGGTATCAGATATTTGTTAAGTAATCAGTAACGATGGGTTTGTTAGGACCAAATTACCGGTTATTTCATATTTTTAAGTCGTACTGCTTCAAAATCTGGTGGAACAGATGAAATCTTCCTGCTATATCAATGGAGCGGCAGCATCGTCTCAATGCAATATTGCAACGTGTTTGTCACCTTCGGGCGCATTGTTGAAACAGTGATGTTCTAAAGCAGACTTTGTCTTCTCTGGAGGGGGGGGGGGGGGGGGGGAGACTCTAGAAAAAGTTTGAATTATGTTTAAACTTTGTTCGAAGTCACTGAGAGTTCTCATTCTGAAATACTGATTGAATATAGTCTGGGTAACTTGCATGCCGCCACCCCGTGACTTACACTCCCAAGAAACACAACCACACACATACACACACACACACACACACACACACACACACACACACACACACACACATACATGAAAACCGACGCACCGCGAAGGAATTATGGAAACCGGTCAAATGTTGATATTGAGACAGGTGTCGACAGAAAATACAATACCGTAAAGTCTGATAGCCGATACCCGCCAGTGTAGCCGATAACGCTAACGCGCTGCATCCTGGACTCTGGTAGGCGCGCCGGCCCCGGATCGATTCCGCCCGGCGGATTAACGACGAGGCCCGGTGTGCCGGCCAGCCTGGATGTGGTTTTTAGGCGGTTTTTCACATCCCGCTAGGTGAATACTGGACTCGTCCCCACGTTCCGCACACGTCTTCGCTGGTAATCGGGAATCAGTTCGAAGTAGAAATCATGACTGAAGACAATTCCACTCCAGTAAAAGAGATTCCACGCTGAATGTGCCCGGCATTACCGTAAACTGACGTCGCAGACATTTGAAACACGTCCGCACTATTTCACGCTTTACACTAGACGCAGATTGTTGAGGTACACTGATTACATCCTGGGGGTATGGGGTGGCGGCAGGAAGGGCATTCGGCCATCCATACCACTAACATTGCGAAATCCGTTGTAACCACGCCGACCCTGCGATCGCTGCGGGACTATGGCGTAAGCGAAAGAAAGAAACTCTGGCAGCCGATGGAAGAATGTGTGACGCCGCAACCCAATTTCACTGCACAGCTGGCAAGGATAGTAAACAGCGAACATGTCGATACCAGGACAAAAAGTTTTTGCGAATTTCATTCCGTGCACGCAGCTGGAAACCAAGTACGCTTTGGAGACGCGAGGGTGGACAATATACATAGGTATCAGCCTCTGAGAGACGTTTGACTCGAAGAAGTCAGTTGAAGTAATCGGAGAATCACCCCACATTTGAATAGAAGCAGTACCACTATTCGATGATGTTGGCAGGAATGGGTTAATCACAGCCGAAAACAGCGTCGAGAAGGAAGCAGTCGACCTAGAGAGAAGACAGAACGTGAGGACACAGCAATAGAGAGAGAGGCACTCAGAGCCCCAAATTCATCATTACCATCAGTCCGACGTGCAACTGGTACCGAGTACCAAAAAGTCAGTTTACTATGTTGGCGGGGACATTCAGCAGCCGACCGTGGTGGCCACGCGGTTCTAGGCGCTGCAATCCGGAACCGCGTGACTGTTACGGTCGCAGGTTCGAATCCTGCCTAGGGCATGGATGTGTGTAATGTCCTTAGGTCAGTTAGGTTTAAGTAGTTCTAAGTTCTAGGGGACTGATGACCTCAGATGTTAAGTCCCACATTGCTCAGAGCCATTTGAACCACATTCAGCATGGAATCACTGAGACTGGAGTAGAATTGCCTTCAGTCTTGAGCTCTACTTCGAACTGATTCCCCATCACCAACGAAGACGTGCGTGGAAACGCTGCGGACGGCGGTGTGATACCAACCTGACTATTCCCCAATATTTGGCCCGGCAACCTGGAGTGATGGTCTGGAGTGCCGCTTGATTTCATAGCGGAACTCCTTTGGTTGTTATCCGCGGCGTACTTACAGCCCAGCACCAGCGCTAAGAACATTGCTGCTGCTGTATTTGGTATGAAACACGACGTTCGGTCAGTTTCACTGTTGGTGCATGACCTGGGTCTTAAACTAAAAGCTGAAAAGCAGCAGGGTGTCCTCTTATTATCGAAAGTTGATCAGCGGATAGTTTAGTGAGACAGTTCCTCCAACACTTCGTGTGGTATCCAATTGCCATATAAAATAAACTGTAAGGAATTTTGATGTAATTTTGGATGAGCGTCTTAACTCAGAAGAACAAATTGTTATTGGATGCAGGAGCTATCTCCCTTGCCTAGTCGCGCGGAATGGCCGTATGGCTTGAGGCGCGATGTCACGGACTGCGCGGTTTCTCCTGCCGGAGGTTCGAGTCCTCTCTCAGGCATGGGTGTGTGTGCTGTTCTTAGTTTAGTGGTGTGTAAGTCTAGGGACCGATGACCTCAGCAGTTTGGTCCCTTAGGACTTCACACACATTTGAATTTTTTTTCCCTTGCGTACATGCAAACCAAAAGTTTACAAAAAACGTTTTCATCTAAAGTAAAACAAAAATTAATCTAGTCTTGAGTTGTGTCAAATGTTCACTACTGTTATGTAGTTCAGCGTGAAGACTGAGTTACCTATGAAAGCTTACATAACATACTTGTGTAACTGGGTTGTTTGCTCGAGTCAGCTCCTCATACGCTTAGTTAGGCTACATACGACCTGAAAGGTGGCGTGATTTTAATTTGCTCTGTTTTCTTCATTGGTTTCTTCGTCCCTGTGCCTCCAATGCCTCTCCTCACACATCAAAGCCCCATCCTTATACGATAACGGCAATACCAGATCGCATACGTCGAGCTTCTTGGATATTCCTTTGCTTAGACACTAAACATGTCTCCATCTCCTCCTCTATTTCCGCCATACGTCTCTGAAACAAACTATCGTCTGAACTGTCTCTTATCCAAAACCACTCTGTATTCGAGAACAGATTGCAGCTTTATATGTCATCGTCAGTATAGCTTTCATCTTGTCATCTCCCAGCTGTTTTCCTTCTGTCCACCAGTGAAACTATTCATATTTTATCATCCTTATCAATTTTTTTTTACTCTTCAGCTAACTCACCCTACTATTTCTTGCTCTTCCTCTGATGAGTCAACTTTTTCTACAAAGCTGATTCTTCCATACTCCTGCCATACATTTATGATAATTGCCTTTTTTCACATTCGACATAAATGTAAAGAGATATTGTTTCACATAAGCTAAAAAGACTTACAGTTCTTAAATTCCACATATTCATTACTATATCTACTGTTTTATCATTATTGTTGTTATTATTCATTGGTTCACTTATTTACATGGTAATAATATAACGATAACGGTTCTAATAACAAATTATGACCATTTTTCGAAGAATACGACGAACTATTCTGCACGTGTTCAGTATAACTGCCTTCTGCAGTTGCCAACAGAGCGAAAGATGTAGTTTTAGATTTTCTAGGTTCTCCACAGTCCGCTTGGGAAAACACCGCTGGTATTATGAATACATACTTTCGTTTCGACATAGCGTTTATCTCATCTGCTAGGTCCCTGTGTTAGACCTTCGTCTCACTGCAAGTGGTTTGAAAATCATGGTACTTAGCTACAACGATGTCTCTGAGCACGGTGCACTGCTCAGCTTCAGTTATTATTATTATTATTATTATTATTATTATTTATTATTATCACTATGAACTCAAATAATATGTGTATTGTAATGTCACTAAGGATTCCTTGTTAGAACTAACAAAGAGCCTGATGTCATCTTACCATGTGAAATAAATGCATAAAAAAGTAACAACATCCAAAGAAAAGGTCAGGAAAGTTATACAGAAGAACCAACTGTAAGGGAGCAAATGTAGTACACTACTCTTCTTCTTCTTCTACCAGAAAGGCTAAGCCTTGTCTCTACAGCCATCTCACTGATCGTAGTTTTTAAATGGGATGTCCCCTGGTTTTCTTCCTCATGATCTTGCCTCCTGAAATGTTTTGTAAAAGAATATCATTTCTAGTTAAATGACCAATGAATTTTTCTTTGCTTTGATCTATAACTTTCAGTAGATCTTTCTTCTATTTCCTGTACAGCCATATTACATGTGTCTTTATTAGTCCAGCTAGTGCTTGTAAATCTCCTCTAGAACTAATTCGAGACGAGCTTTCTCCTACTTTGCTAACGTCCAGGTTTCATATCCATAAGTCGGGGTAATCCGCACAAAGGTCTTTACAGATCCTTTCTTAGTGTTGAAAATGATGTGCTTGTTCAGTAGAAGTTTCTTTTTTTATCAGTATTATTCTTCTTTAAGCTATCGCAGTAGTGAAATTCGGTTACTTCCTCGAGTTGCTCACTGCCTACAGTCTTACTTACACCCCATTTCCTGTCTGTAACCGTGATTTTTGTCTTCTTGATAGACCTTACGCAGTTTATTTAATTCTGTCAAAAATGGTTGAAATGGCACTAAGCACTATGGGACTTAATATCTGAGATCATCAGTCCCCTAGACTTAGAACTACTTAAACCTAAATAACCTAAGGACATCACACACATCCATGCCCGAGGCAGAATTCGAACTTGCGACCGTAGCGGTCGCGCGGTTCCAGACGGTAGCGCCTAGAATCGCTTGGCCACTCCGGCCAGCTATCTATATTAACGACATAGGAGACAATCTGAGTAGCTCTCTTAGATGGTTTGCAGATGATGGTGTCACTTACCGTCTTGCTGTGCAAACAAGTTCTCCACGTACGCGTACACCACCATTACTCTACCACGCAAACATAGGGGCTACACTCGTCTGATGTGAGATGTTCCCTGGGGGGCTCCACTGGGGGCCGAACCGCACAATAAACTTGGGTTCGGTGTGGGGCGGCGGAGAGGTGAAGTGGACTGCGGTAGTCGTCGTGGGGTTGTGGACCTCTGCGGCTGCGGCGGAGACGGAGCCTCTCCGTCGTTTCTAGGCCCCCGGGTAACATGCAATACAATACAATGCAACCCAGCTTGTCTTCAAGCACCACATCTAGGAAGTTTGTCGTTCTGATACACATTATGTCTAGTTCACGGGTAATTTAGAATGTGCATTAATTTATACATTCAGGAAAGTGTGCACTCGTTTGAACACTTCACAAATATTGAACATTCCGCCACGAGAACACTCACCTGAACACAGCCAGTTATATACAGCAAGTTACGTCAACCCCAAAACATTTGAATGTTTCTAGCTGCTCTGCTAAAATAGACAGAAGTTGATACAAATTGGTTTGTACACATTTGGCTCAAATACGTCAACTATATAGTTCCTGTAGGAAGAGGAGTAAAGTTTCTTACGTTTACCTATCTAATAATTATTCAAAATGGTTGAAATGGCTCTGAACACTATGGGACTTAACATCTGAGGTCATCAGTCCCCTAGAACTTAGAACTACTTAATCCTAACTAACCTAAGGACATCACACACATCCATGCCCGAGGCAGGATTCGAACCTGCGACCGTAGCGGTTGTCCGTTTCCAGACTGAAGCGCCTAGAACCGTTCGGCCACTCCGGTCGGATTGCTAATTTCTTGCTATCATTAATATCCGGTGCAGCACATTGACTCCTATATACAGTCAAAATCATTGGCCTGTCTTACTAGTCACGTCCTACTTTTCGCATTGCATTAATCAATAATTTCCAATCATCCGTCTTAGTCAATAGATGCTACGCCCGTTTTTGCTATTTACCTCCAGTTTTATTTCCAAAATTAGATGTAGTGGAAATACTGCTTTCATCGTTCCTTTCCATCATCTGAAGCAAAATTGGTCATTGGGTAGGTTTGATTCTAATTTATTTTTAATTCTTTACTACTCACAATAAATATCTTATGTATGTGACATAAAGGTTAGTGTGTTATAATTTGTGCCGTCCTTTACATGTGGTCTCTTGAATCACGCATAGCTCTACTTTTTGTAGAGTCAGGTGTTGTGATACCTTTTTCATAACGTTTAGATACCACAATAAGCAATTTTCGTTTGATATTGTCACTATTATTTTCTAGGAACTCTGCGGAGATGTCATCAATGGCCGTTGCTTTGTCTGATTTTAACCTGTTTGGTCCGAGGAACAACAACAATTCTTTTGCAATCGGCGCTGCTCTGTTGTTTTCATCAATTAGTTTTTCATTTCCAATCTTCTCTTCTATCCCTCCAGTTTCAGCAGCATTGTACAGTACTTCAGTATACCTTGCACACATGTCATATCACAGTAGCTTCCCATTTTAATCTCTCGCTATCTTACTGTTCGTTCTCTGCCTGTGCTGCAACAACTTATTCTTTAAGTAATCTTCATCCTGATTCCCATACTGGAAATAATCTTCAAATGCTTTGCTAATTTTTTCCCGCCAATTTTTTTCGCTAAGCGGCACATTATTGTCAGATGGTTGTTGATTGCTTTATATTGATCAGTGCTCTTTTCCTTTAGTCTGTTCCTGTTGCCAATAAGATCAAATACTGCTGGTGTCATCTAAGTTTTCGTAGGTTGTATCTTTCTTATTCCTAATGCGTCTACCGGTGTACACTAGTACCACCGGAAATTTGACAGAAGAATTCAGTTGAGCTAAGTCCAGCCTGTATATAAACAGCCGGGAAAAAAAGTACACCTGGAAGGAGGTGGTTTTCAGTACGATGGCAGACTGTGCCAAATGGGGGGGGGGGGGAGTAGATGTAGTGATAATGGTTTCAATCTCGTCCGCCAAAAGGTAGCGTAGTTGTATAGGGAATGCTCACAGCCAGAAGGCACAGTATTCTGCATACGTGTGAAGCAACCAGTCAACTATGCCGCAGCCGGCCGGTGTGGCCGTGCGGTTCTAGGAGCTTCAGTTTGGAACTGCGTGGCCGCTACCGTCGCAGGTTCGAATCCTGCCTCAGGCATGGATGTGTGTGTTGTCCTTAGGTTAGTTAGGTTTAAGGGGTTCTAAGTTCTAGGGGACTGGTGACCACAGATGTTAAGTCCCATAGCGCTCAGAGCCATGTGAACCATTTGACCTATGCCGCGGAGACGCATTCGTGCTCCCCACAGCCAACTGAACGAGTTTGAAAGGATTAAAATTGTGGCCTTCCGAATGGCGCGATGGTCCTTTCAGAAAACTACCACACGAATTGGGCACGATGCGTCAATTTTATTATGACGCTGGTTTCAGTGGTCATGTGAACATTCTCACTCCCGTAGAGGAGGCTCTGGACGTCCACACATCACAGACGCCAGCCAGGATCGTCGTATTGTAAGGGCAGCAGTGGTAGATTGTACGGCTACGGCAGCACAGATGAGAGGTCTTGTGAGACCAGGCGTGTCAACACGAATGATTGCGAACCGTTTATTAATTGTGGGACTGTGAGCAGGCACATCTCTATCCCGTCTTCCACTGACGTCATAGCATCGACGTGCACAGCACGACTTGTGCTGTCAGAGTATCACTTGGAAGGTGGAATGGCGTTCCGTGGTCTTCAGCGATGAAAGCAATTCCACCTGACGCAAGAGATAGTCGTTTGCGCGTACGGCACAGACATGGTGAGCTCTGTCTCGTAGAGTGCATTCGTCCAAGATAATGTTGCCCCACCACAAGCCTTATGGACTGGGATGCGATGTGCAACAACTCCTGTTCGCCCTTGGTGTTTCTGAAGGGTACGCTAACCAGCGCTCGGAACGTGTAGAATTTTACACTCGTTCTTTTGCCTTTCTTGCAACAGGAAGGCGATGTATGGTTCTAACAGGAAAATACTCGCCCACACATTGCTCATGAAACTCAACGTGCTGTGCAAACATGCTGCAACTTCCCTGGCCAGCAGGATGCCCTTACTTGCATCCACTCGGGCGCGAGTGGGATATGATGGGACGAGAAGTGACTCATGCTACTCGTCGACGAACAATTCTTACAGAACTACGTGTACAAGTCCAGTTGGTGTAGCATAATGTATACCAGAACAGTATTCGATTTCTGCTCTATCGACTGCATGGAGTCAGTGCCTACATTGCCATCTGTGGATGCTACACCACATAGCAATATGGATGTTTCAGCATAGGTCGATACCTGATTCCTCAGAACCGCTTGTACTATTAATCTGTAAATGTAATCATTTCATCTACTCCATACACACTGTTGAAACAATAAATCGTTTGTGAACTGGAAATCTCTGAAAGTGTGTACTAATTTTTTGTTCCGGCAGCGTGTACATAGCCTCATAGAAAAATGAAGCAGCCATAAAGGGAGCGGCAAACGAAATGCAACTTTACAAGGTGCGCGGGCATATGATGTTATTTGAGTGATTAAAAATTCTACTCATATTTACAAAGAACTTGTCGGTATGTGCCCACTTAACGATATGAGGTTGAACTCTCTCTGTTCTGAATGCGTGCATTTATTGGGGTAGAAGGCATCCCAAAGAGCCATTATATCCTCTCCTGGGACAATCTCGCCTACAGGTGTTGTAACTGATGCTTGATATTCTCGATGCTAGCACTGGGACGGAGTTGACGTCCGAGCTGTTTCAAAACATGCCCTTTCTGGGACGGATTTGGGATCTTGCTGGCCACAGGAATACTTCAACATCACGTAGACATTTCGTAGAGACAAGTTCCAAGTGGGAATGACCACAGTCCTGTTGAAAAAGGTCTACGATAGTGTTGGATGAGAGGTAAGACGTGAGGACGCATGATGACTTGGACGTACCACTGTGCCGTCAGACATCTCTTTGTCACCACCAACTGGGACCCGGAGTCATACTGGACGCCTCCTCACACCATGCCGCCAGGAGAACACCGCTGTGCCTCTCCAAAACGTAGGAGGAATGGGATCTCTCTCCAGGTCGCCGCCATACTCGTCGATGAATGTCATCTGGGGTCGTGTAGAACCGCGATTCATCGTTGAACACAATGCGACGCCATTCCTCAGCAGTCCTTGCTTCCCAGTTACAACACCAATCCGAACGCAGCCGTTTGTGTTGTCGAGTTAAGAACGGCATGCCCATGGGACGGTAATTCTCTAGTCAAGTTGCTGCAAGTTTTCGTCGAATGGTGCGGGATGTCATAAAATATTGCACGTTGGCCATTACTTGTACTGGAATGACTGGCGCAGATGTGAAGGGGTTACGATGTACTTGGTGCCCAATAGGGCGATCCTCCTTTGTGGTGGTCAATCACAGTGGACCGGAACCTTGACGACAAGTACCTGTGCTCTTACGTGCCCATAAAATCCAACAGTGGGCCACTGTCGCATCCAAATTCCCCTTAACTCTGGATATTACACGATTCGACCAGCCGACCGAACGTAGATCCAAGTTGAGGCCCTTTTCTAACTCTGTCAGGTGCTGATAACAATGTCTCAAACGAGTACGCGGCATCTTCGTGTGCACCCGATTTTATGACAGTGCTATGACAGTGCCGTACGTACCCTCATATAGCGAGAAGTGGGAACACGTAATGCAGCCAGGAACACAGTCGAACATGATCGTTTTTTAGGTTCAGGTGTTATGGTGTGGAGAGGCACAACGTTGTATGGGTGTACTGATTTCCAGACTTTTGAAATTATTTATTAATTAATTTTTTTATTATTGAAACACTGCATTCCATTCCCATGTGCTTGTATTCGTGAGTGAATTCAGTCCTGACTCCTTGTTTATGTATACCAGTGCGCGATCTCATTGAACAGAGCAGGTGGAGAAATATCATTTCTGTTCGCCTCAGTGCGTATTTCTTTCAATTAATGCACTAAACATTATCAGTTCTTTTATGAATGGTCCTAGATTCATGGAGCTATGTTACGTGGTAGTGACACGTCATGCGACAGTGTCTTTCAGCCTTACTTTTTCCAACAGTGAGCCACTGCCACATCCAAACGCCCCTTAACTCTGGATAATACGTGATTCTACCAGCCGACCGAATATAGATCCAAGTGGAAGGAATAATTATTAGATAGGTAAACGTAAGAAACTTTACTACTCTTCCTGCAGAAACTATAAATTTTCTTTCTTTATTTCATTTCCATAGAGCTACAACAATGATTTTTACTTTTTCAAATAGAATATTATTTTTCTGTCCCACTGTTGACGTATTTGAACCAACTATACACAAACCAATTTGAATCAAACTTTTATCTATTTTAGCTGAGCAGTTAGAAACATTCAGATCTTTAGGGGTGACCACAACTTGTTGTTCATAACTAACTGTGTGTAGGTGGGTGTTCTGGTGGCAGAATGTTCAATATACGTGAAAAGTTCAAAAGAGTGCACACTTTCCTCAATGTACAAATGAACGCACCTTCCAAGTCACCCGTGGACTAGGTATAATGCTACTGGCGTCTCAGAACGACAAACTTCCTAGATGTGCTGTTTGAAGACAAGTTGGGTTAGATTGTATAATGTGTCCTTTAACTGCCATACGCGAAGCAAAAACGAAGTTCGGTCTGCTACGGCTATTCACGTGGGATAAAAATAGCATACACATCCATCATTCAGTACCGTGAAGTGTTGCTAATGCTCGGCGCCGATGCGAAACCAATAAAGCAACCAGCCTTTTCCCAATAGGTTGTTATTGTTGTGGTCTTCAGTCCTGAGACTGGTTTGATGCAGCTCTCCATGCTACTCTATCCTGCGCAAGCTTCTTCATCTCCCAGTACCTACTGCAACCTACATCCTTTTGAATCTGCTTTGTGTATTCATCTCTTGGTCTCCCTCTACGATGTTTACCCTCCACGCTGCCCTCCAATACTAAATTGGTGATCCCTTGATGCCTCAGAACATGTCCTACCAACCGATCCATCCTTCTAGTCAAGTTGTGCCACAAAATTCTCTTCTCCCCAATCCTATTCAATACCTCCTCATTAGTTATGTGATCTACCCATTTAATCTTCAGTATTCTTCTATACCACCACATTTCGAAAGCTTCTATTCTCTTCTTGTCCAAACTATTTATCATCCATGTTTCACTTCCATACATGGCTACACTCCATACAAATAGTTTCAGGAATGACTTCCTGACACTTAAATCTATATTCGATGTTAACAAATTTCTCTTCTTCAGAAACGCTTTCCTTGCCATTGCCAGTCTACATTATATATCGTCTCTACTTCGACCATCATAAGTTATTTTGCTCCCCAAATAGCAAAACTCTTTTACTACTTTAAGTGTCTGATTTCCTAATCTAATTCCCTCGGCATCACCCGACTCCTGAATAATTTCACTCTGGGCGCCTTAAAAAATGTGCTCTCTGTGGAACTTTCCCAAGTTAAGATGCAAAACTCCTTGTGGTTACGTTGATCCTCAATGGAGACAGTCCATTAATGTCTGACGTGAAATCGTCGGAGATGAAATAATCGGTCCACACTACATGGCAGCTACTCTGACATGTGAGCGGTATCAAGCTTTGTCGTCAATAGTCTAGGTGTTCTCCTTGAAAATGTCGATTTAGGCATTACAGGCCGTATGTAGATTCAGCCCATTCTGCAGGTGATGTTATGGAAAAACAGAACAATGGATTTCCTGGACGGTAGTTAGGACGCTTTTGTCCTCAAGAATGACACCCACGGTCACCCCATGTAACACCCGTAGATTTCTTTTTGTAGGGAAATATAAAGTGTTTTTTTTTTTGTGTCTCCGAACCCACAACACCAGATAACTTCAAACAGCGCATCGAGGAAGCATGTACCTCGTGACGTCAGCGATTTTACGGGCTGTTTGTAGATCGCTTAGAAGGCGCATTGAGCTACGCATTCAGAAAATAGACACACGCTTAAATACCTCACTTCAATGAACATTCTCCCACCAGGACACAGACAATTACATAGAGCATGTAGCATTCACTGCTAAAACTTTGAACGTTTACAGCTCTGTAATAAAAACTGATCTTTTTCTTATAATATAAGAAGTGTACTCATGCTGAGGACGAAAGGGCGATTTTTAGTGAAGAAGAACTGCCAGCTATACACAAAATCTTTCCATTGAGTTTCCACGCACATAAAACATGAAATGAGTTGTGCGAAGGCACGTCAAAATTAAAATTACTATATACATCACGATTCGTCAAAACATCGTTCCCACAACATAACATGTTACACCTACCAGCATGCCACAAGACTTTTGCATCTCAGCGTATTTATTCGTGTAAGAAATTTGTTGTAAAGAAAATTATGTATGTCTTCTTCAAACCAGCAGTTCAGCTCGTGGAATCAATAAGAATAGTGTGCATCAATAGTACTAACGTCCACAAAGTTTTAAAGTCACTTGCTTTGATCCATAAAGGTGTCCATTGTCCAAGAACACAGATTTTGAATAACTTTTTACCAGCTGTAAAACGTTTAACTACTAATAAAGGACAGTTCAAGGGAACCTAAGGGATTCATTTGTGATCAGCTTCTTCTACTCCACTGCGCAATTTCTTATTATTAATTAATATCAAATAACGTTAGTGTTAGGTAAAATCGGACGTTACATTCACTGCACTAATACGGCCTATGTAAGTTAATGTAATAAAAATATCCCAAAAATTTTAGTGTAAACACGTTTATAAATTTGTGTCAAGCTTGGCTTTAAATTACAACTGAAAATTACTTCAAATTTCACTTTTACTTAAGACCATTTCAATTCTTCTTAAGCACATATGTTCTTCCTAAATATCTATTATGTATTTTTATTTTATGACATGAACTATATCCTTGATGACATCCTCACTGTGTATGTATGTGTCTGTCTATGTAATCATATTTTATATATTAAACCCAGAAGGATGTAGGTTGCAGAAGTTAGTGGGAGATGAGGAGGCTTGCACAGGGTAGAGTAGCATGGAGAGCTGCATCAAAGCAGTATTTTGATTGAAGACTACAATAATACATTAAGTGTTTCTTGAAATTACTGCAACCAGTCATCTTTTGTTTTGTTCTTCAGTTTTTTTATCATTCCGTTGCTGGTTTCGAACCGTCTAGCGATTCATCATCAGATGGTACATATTTATTAATTGTCTGCAGCAGTGTGGGAGTCGTGTAGCTGTGGTGAGATGTATAAATGAAACATTTGAGCACTGAATGTGGCGAAAATTATTCACATTATGAGAAAGATTTTGTTGCTTTACTTACAGTGATTACTATACATTGGTTGGATGTTGGTGCACACAGTGTTGTGGAAAACTTAATGGACGTTTTCAAGTGACGTCAATAGTACTACACTTTACACACTTAGCCACAGCTAACACGTTCCACATGCTTTACAAGATGTAAATGAACCAAAGAGTATCGCTAAAGTTATGTCAAAGAGTTTGTGTTAAGGCAGGGAGTCTGTTTCTTCAGATCTTGTAATACACACTGGCGTCAGTAAGTATGAACCTATTTCTCTATTGTAAAATAACATGTGGTAATGGGGCAAAATAGACATGTGCTATTTATTAAATCTATGAAACAATGAGTTTGGATGATAATACAACCACTATTTTTGCATTGCTATTTCGACAGACATTTCATTTGTCCTTTGTTTAAGTAAACTTGATCAACACTTATGAAATTAACAATAAACATTACAGAATTATTTTTATTTTTTTAATTTAAATAATGAACTGTCAAGCTGGGTGGTATGTGGAAGGAGGTGTGTGTGTGTACAAGAAGTAGAAAGAGAGTGTTGAGAGGTGTGTCAGTTTAGGAGAGAGAGAGAGAGAGAGAGAGAGAGAGAGAGAGAGAGATGGAGGGAGGGAGGGAGGGAGGGAGGGAGGGAGGAAGTTTTTTTGTGAGTTATTTAGTTTTTCAAGAGTAACGATTCTTTGAAACTTGGGAAGAATGGGTCATTTGCTGAATCTGTTGGTTCATTTAAGATGGTGTCGGAGACTTACTCTTATTGTTGTTGTTGTTGTTGTGGTCTTCAGTCCAGTGGCTGGTTTGATGCAGCTCTTGATGTTACTCTATTCTGTGCAGGCTTCTTCATCTCTGTGTAACTAATGCAACCTTCATCCTTCTGAATGTGTTTAGTGAATGCATCTCTTGGTCTCCCTCTACGGTTTTTTCCCTCCACGCTGCCCTCCAATACTAAATTGGTGATCCTTTGATGCCTCAGAACATGTCCTACCAACCGATCCCTTCATCTAGTCAAGTTGTGCCACGAATTCCTCTTCTCCCCAATTCTATTGAGTACCTCCTCACTAGTTATGTGATCTACCCATCTAATCTTCAGTATTACTCTGTAGCACCACATTTCGTAAGCTCCTGTTCTCTGTCTCTTGCCTTTTGCAAGGTTCGCAGGAGAGCTTCTGTGAAGTTTGGAAGGTAGGAGATGAGGTACTGGCGAAATTTAAGCTGTGAGGACTTGGGTAGCTCAGTGGTAGAGCACTTGTCCGCGAAAGGCAAAGGTCCCGAATTCGAGTCTCGGTCCGGCGATCAGTTTTAATCTGCCAGGAAGTTTCATATCAGCGCACACTCCGCTGTAGAGTGAAAATGTCATTCTATGCTACTTACAGGTGGACCAAAGAATTTATTGTTCGATTACAAGGCGACGAACTATGGGCATGTAGGTGGATGAATTACAAAAGTGAAGAAGCAACGTCAAGACGTGTTTTCTGAAGATAAAAATGCACAGAAATGCAAGCTAGTCTTGATGTTAAATGACTGGTGATGAAATAAGCAGGGACACAACGTACTGCGTACAATGTTCAGACATATTTGTCTCACACAAATGCATAGCTTTGAACTGTTGTAGACATAAGACGATTTATTCCTCAGTAAGAACAAAAGTTTTAGACTGTTTTAGAAATGTCTGTTGGCGCGAACACATATGGAGCGTCAGCGGGTGAGACTAGTTGGGCCCAGGACAGGCTGCAACGTTCTGCAGACGGGGCGCGGGGAAGCCGTCCTTTCCGACCCGCCCCGCTCAGAGCGAGGTGTCAATACCACGTGGCGCCGCCCCCCCCCCCCCCCCCTCCCACGCACACACGTCGCTGGGTACCCAGCTACGTTTCCCCTGCCGTCTACGGTCTTCCTTTAGTCAAACCCTGACTACTTTCCTTTTTGTTGTGAGTCACAGCTACAAATTACCGCGTACGCCAGCGTATGCGGTTTGGCCGACGGCGCTTTGGATAATACTATCCCCCCCCCCCCCTCCACCAGCCCCCTTTCCTGTTCCACTTGCGAATGGCGTGAAAACATCTGAACAACTTCGAATCTCTGTGATATTTCCCAATTCTATCTAGAGCACGTCACTTGCAGAACTGTCAAGAAAGCCATAATGCGGATTAGATGAGCATCTACTGGACATGATGGCATCACTATCCAGATGGTAAAACTTATTATTGACCAACTACTGCCCTCTATAACACACATTTTCAACGATTCATTAATCACAAGTGTTTTCCCTGAGGCCTGGGAATGGGACAAATTAAGCCACTGCCTAAAAAGGACATCGCTACAGCACCCTCTGACTACCGCCCCATCTGCCTTCTTCCTACACTGTCAAAGGCCTTAGAATATATAGTTCATAACCAGCTTACCAACTTCCTAACTACTAACAACCTACTAGACGAATACCAATCAGGTTTCCCTAAACATCGAAGCACAACATCTGTACTGATAAAGGTGGCAGATGACCTGAAACTTGCCATGAACAGATAAGGAGCGATTATCATTTGCTTTTTAGACTTCAGCAAAGCATTTGATACTGTCGACCTCGACATCTTACTAGCCAAACTCAGCGCTCTAAATTCCTCACCAAGTGCAGTGCCATGGTTTCGCTCATACATGACGTCTCGTCAGCAAGGCGTCCTGCCTGGGAATATAAAATCACAATGGCGGCAGGTAGTGTCAGGCATTCTCCAAGGCTCACTATTAGGTCCTGTACTCTTCTCTCTATATGTCAATGATGTGTCATCGGTTCTGACCTATTGCAATCATATGCATGCTGATGACCTTCAGTTGTATCTAAGTGCGAAACCAAGCAATCTCAAGAAAGCTATTGAAAATTTCAATACTGACCTCGGTGCACTGTCAAAATGGGCATGGGACATAGGACTAAAACTAAACGCATCTAAAACCCAAGCGGTACTTGTTGGTCACTCTAGGCTCATTAGCCCAAAACCCAAAACATCGGGAATCCGTTCCATCTCTTATCCTAAATGGAACAAATATTAACTTCTCTCCATCACCAAAGAGTTTGGGAGTAATAATAGATGAAAGTCTAAATTGGACAGAGCACGTAACAGCAGAGTGCAAAAAAAGCATCAGCATCCCTTCATGTCCTACAAAAAAATAAAAAAAACTCTTCCCTTTAGATCTGAAAAGGAAATTAGTACAAACGCTTATACTCCCAATCATTGACTACAGCGCTATTATCCTACGAAGACTCTCTCAGGAAAATTCGTGACGTCTAGAACTGGTCATTAATGCCTGCCTCCGATGTGTCTGTGACGTTCGACTTTTTGATCAGAGTTCACCATCATATGCAAAATTGTCCTGGCTGCGTGAAGACAAACGCAGAGATTTCCATACACTCTGTCTCATCTACTGCCTTATAAATGTACACTGTCCCTCATATATCTCCTCGTCCTTAACGCTTGTGTCGGAACAACATGACAGAAACACACGTTCCCATCATAATAAAATTCTCTCTGTTCCACTGCATCGCTCAGATACCTTCTCCAAGTCCTTTACAGTAGCGGGAACCCGATTCTGGAATAACCTCCCTCGTTATGTTAGAGAACTTAAAAACATGTCCAGCTTCAAAAAAGAGTTAATGACGTATCTACTTAAGCAACAGTAATGCCTTCCTCTGTGCATGAATGCACTTCACCTCATTACTTTCCTCTATCCCCCTCCTTAAATCTCCCTTCCCCAAAACTCGGTAAACATCTACTTTACACACCGAGAGTTTAGTGTACATGTGCAAAAATCTTCATTGCTATTGCCAATTTTTCTCATGGTTATCATTATTATTTGATTTTTTTACTGCTATTATTATTGCTTTTATCATAATCTGTATGTATAGCACCTGTTGTAAAAATACTGGCAGCATTTACTTTATTAGGTCTTAGTCACTACTCTTTATTCATATTGTCACTAGAGTAATCTAATTTTCTTATTTAAACTATTGTCATGATGTAACTCTGATGTGTGAAATGCTGCATGTGTGGAACCCTAGTCCGATGTAAGATAGGGCCTGATGGTCCTAATCTCATCAGGTTAAATACACTCCTGGAAATGGAAAAAAGAACACATTGACACCGCTGTGTCAGACCCACCATACTTGCTCCGGACACTGCGAGAGGGCTGTACAAGCAATGATCACACGCACGGCACAGCGGACACACCAGGAACCGCGGTGTTGGCCGTCGAATGGCGCTAGCTGCGCAGCATTTGTGCACCGCCGCCGTCAGTGTCAGCCAGTTTGCCGTGGCATACGGAGCTTCATCGCAGTCTTTAACACTGGTAGCATGCCGCGACAGCGTGGACGTGAACCGTATGTGCAGTTGACGGACTTGGAGCGAGGGCATATAGTGGGCATGCGGGAGGCCGGGTGGACGTACCGCCGAATTGCTCAACACGTGTGGCGTGAGGTCTCCACAGTACATCGATGTTGTCGCCAGTGGTCGGCGTTAGGTGCACGTGCCTGTCGACCTGGGACCGGACCGCAGCGACGCACGGATGCACGCCAAGACCGTAGGATCCTACGCAGTGCCGTAGGGGACCGCACCGCCACTTCCCGGCAAATTAGGGACACTGTTGCTCCTGGGGTATCGGCGAGGACCAATCGCAACCGTCTCCATGAAGCTGGGCTACGGTCCCGCACACCGTTAGGCCGTCTTCCTCTCACGCCCCAACATCGTGCAGCCCGCCTCCAGTGGTGTCGCGACAGGCGTGAATGGAGGGACGAATGGAGACGTGTCGTCTTCAGCAATGAGAGTCGCTTCTGCTTTGGTGCCTATGATGGTCGTATGCGTGTTTGGCGCCGTGCAGGTGAGCGCCACAATCAGGACTGCATACGACCAAGGCACACAGGGCCAACACCCGGCATCATGGTGTGGGGAGCGATCTCCTACACTGGCCGTACGCTTCTGGTGATCGTCGAGGGGACACTGAATAGTGCACGGTACATCCAAACCGTCATCGAACCCATCGTTCTACCATTCCTAGACCGGCAAGGGAACTTGCTGTTCCAACAGGACAATGCACGTCCGCATGTATCCCGTGCCACCCAACGTGCTCTAGAAGGTGCAAGTCAACTACCCTGGCCAGCAAGATCTCCGGATCTGTCCCCCATTGTGCATGTTTGGGACTGGATGAAGCGTCGTATCACGCGGTCTGCACGTCCAGCACAAACCCTGGTCCAACTGAGGCGCCAGGTGGAAATGGCATGACAAGCCGTTCCACAGGACTACATCCAGCATCTCTACGATCGTCTCCATGGGAGAATAGCAGCCTGCATTGCTGCGAAAGGTGGATATACACTGTACTAGTGCCGACATTGTGCATGCTCTGTTGCCTGTGTCTATGTGCCTGTGGTTCTGTCAGTGTGATCATGTGATGTATCTGACCCCAGGAATGTGTCGATAAAGTTTCCCCTTCCTGGGACAATGAATTCACGGTGTTCTTATTTCAATTTCCAGGAGTGTAAATAAATAAATTATGATAGTTTCACGAGGAAGTGATATGTTGCCTTATTTCTCTTGGAATTTACACTCTCATAGTTTTAACTTAAAAGCCCAAACATAATTAAAAATGATCTCTTCTAATTTTAGCCACTGGTGTTTGATGAGCATCGTCGTAGCACTATCGCTCTTACTAAACGAACCCATGACGAGGTGTGTAGCCGTTCTTTGGATCTTTTGTATGCCTCCTTTCAATCTTATATGGTAACAGTACCAAACTTCAATACGGAAACAAGGATTTTGTAAGGTACTAAATTCGGCAGTGAATAAAATATCTTTTGTATTCGTCCAATGAAAATCAGTCAACAATATGTTGTCGTCATTCCATGTAGCTTACTCTGGACGCATACTGACAGATAGTTTGCTGTAGTGACTGTTTCCGATTATTGATTGTCTTCGTGTGGTAAATAATAATAGATTCTTGCAGGTATTTATACACAGTTGTTTTATGCTGACTGCCATCTCTCAGTCTCTCCCCTATCAATCCTCCGCCAATCTTTCTGCATTAAGCTACAGTTATCTGGATTAATGCGTGAATTAGTCTGTAAAACTCGTCTCAAGACAATTGCCCTCTTCTCCCCTCCCCTCCCCCCTCAACACTCTCTCCTCTTCTCTTCTCCTCTCTCCACCTTGCCTCTTATCTCCTTTCCACTCCTTTCCTCTCTCCTCATCTCTTTTCTCATCCTCTTCTCTCCTCTTCACCCTTCCTCTCCTCTTCTCCCCTCCCTCCTCTCTTCTCTCCTTCTCGTTTCTCCTCTTCCTTTTTCTCTTTTTTCCCCTCTCCCCTCTTCTCCTCCCTCCTCTTCTCATCTACTTTTCTCTTTCTACTTTTCCTCCTCTCTTCTCCTATCTCCAAACCTCTTCTTTCTTCATGTTTTCTCCTCTTCTCTCCTCTCTTTTCTTCTCTCCAAACTTCCTCTCCTCTCACCTTTCCTCCTACCCCTCTTCTCCTCTCCTCTCTTTTCTCCTTTTCTCCCCTCATCATCTCTCCTCTTTTCTCCTCTCTTATATTCTGTGCAGATGAATTCTTAACTGCAGACGAAGGGGAGCAATTGTCTAAGCTTATGTCTGATAATTTAACCATAAAAACACAGTCCATTTATTTAATTCGAGTGTCGAATTGCTGCTGCTTTGAAAGCCCTATACATAAGTTTATTGTTAAGATTATCTTTCTTTATTTTATCATTCAGCCCTAGAAACAATAAAAAGGTGCAATTTCAGTTCTATTTGTCGTTTCAATGGTCGGCATTTTAAGCCCTACCCATTTTGATTTCCAGATACAGTCTTGAACTTTCCATCTCTGATCTAAATCGATCTTCTGCTGTTACGCAACACTCCTCTCAGAGATATACAGCTTTGTCAGGCGGTGTTTCAGCAGTATGTGGTATTACGATACATTTTGGTAAGGGCTCGTAATATATATATTTATTATCAGCAATATTATCAACAAATTTGCAAAACAGTTCACATCCATTTAAAAGCAAATCAGCAACTAACGAAACAGTAAAATAAATCGGACTAGCAAATAAAACACATAGGCCTTAAAGTTAGCGACACTAAAATAGGCTCTGGCTAGCATAAAAGATGAAATTTTTCTGAAACATATCTCTCAAGGAAAATAAATTATTGCGAGAGTTGAAGAATGAACTGCTAGTTGATCCATTTGCCAGAGTCGGAGTTTCTAGAGGGCTCTGGGTGCTGGCATTCGATCTGAAAGAAGTTGTTTATAACCAGATCGTGGAAATACACACAGCAGAAAAAAGCTTTGCATCACCTCAGTTCCGAGAGTTCCGGAAGCTGTACAGAAAATTAGAATAGAGATCAACATAAACATCATTTCCACCCTTTTTATTGCTCATGAAAAGCACACATTGCATGTTGTACCACCATACAGCGAGAACTTCAGAGGTGGTGGTCCAGACTGATGTACACATCGGTACCTCTAATATCCAGCAGCACATCCTCTTGTATTGATGCATGCCTGTATTCGACATGGCTTGAGGCTCTGTTGGTCCAGATTGTCCCACTCCTCAAAGGCTATTTGGAGTGTATCCATCAGAGTGGTTGGTGGTCACGCAGTCCATAAAAAGCCCTTTTCAGTCTATCCCAGGCATGTTTGATATGGTTCATGTCTGGAGAACATGCTGGCTACTGTAGTCGAACGATGTTGTTATTCTGAAGGAATTCATTTGTAGCTCGTGGTGCAGAGGCTCGTCCGTACCTGCCTCCATTCACGTAGCCCAATGACGTCATGTCAACCAGCTGCTCAGCTGTCGCTGTGTAGGTGCCTGCCGCCTGCCGCGCAAACCCCGTCTCGTAGGACTGGCGCACGACCCTGACTGCCCCTTCAGTCCTAAGCGCCCTGTCTGCTCAGCTGCTATAGCCGCTCCGGTGTTAGCGACCTCTCCAACTGCCTGATACGTAGCCATCCACACAGCTTCCGTAGTCTGCACAGTGCCTACATGGGGACTTAGTGCCGTGTTTTCACAAACATATTTACAGCATAAATACAGATAGAATTATAACGAAATCGTAAACTATTGCTTTAAATAATTACTCCAAGAATAAAAAAAAGTAAAAAATAAAAATAAAACATTTTAGAGAGCTCATTTGACAAAAATAAAATCTTATTTTATTCCACAATTATTCTTTGATTTTATCACAGCAGTAATTTTAAATGATTGATTTTCTGTGTCTAAATCTTTATAATCGTAAGTTGTGTTGAGGTGTTGTAACGTATGATAGTGTAGTGTTAATTTTCCACAACCTTTCATGCAACTCAAAGTACTAAGGCACCTTAGACTAAACATTCACTTCAGTCACTCTCACACTATCTAAGTCTACTACTTATTCATGCAAGCCAACTACTAAAAAAACCAAAGATATATGAACTACAGAAGGTACTAGACTTCCCTTTACTTTGTCGTTATGATAGCACTAACGCTGTTGTAAGGCGCGAAACTCGGTGAGTGCTGACGTCACCAGTCTGCTCGCTGTCCTATGTAGGAAAAATCATTTCTCAGCGAAATTTTTTTTTCTGAAACTGATACAAAAATTTTTCATGTTGGTGTACGAATTTTCCACTCCAGCTCCTGAAACAAATATTTAAAAAAAATCACAAGTATTATCAACATTTGACTGCAAAACTACATTTCTTCCGTTCTTCTATTTCTCCCAAACTGGTGGCGCGCCTCGCTCACTGTTCAAAAACATACCAAAGTGACTTGCACATTTCGTGCTCACGCCACATAGTACAAACTATCGCCCAAGATCCTCCACTCAGGTGCTCGCAAACTACTCGCGAAAGCCCACACGAATATCATCGCGTAATAGTGCGGATAACCACATGCGAACCCACAATGGAAAAACCACAGTGAACAACAATCGTATAAGACGCGACAGCTCATCTGTGTAACCATCCATTCGTGAGAAACATCGCACCAAAGGGGACATCTATAGGGAAAAAAAACACCGCAAAACATCGCACAAATGGCGATAACAATTATCAGCCCAAAGCGAAGGCACAGTGCACTGGGCAATGGTCAAAAATCACGGTGAAACAAACAAGAAAGTCAACACGCCTGTCGCGTGGACAATACACGATCATCCTGCAAAATACCTCCATGGGTTTCGCAAACTAATCGCAACCACGCCCCTCTCACACACTATACTAAGAATTATATACCGGATCGTACAAGGGCGTGTACTGCGATGCACACACAATAAACAGAAGAAAGATGATTGTAGCTGAACTCCAAGATGTTGCGAGAAGAATTCCGTCCCGAATGCTCGTGCACTTGTTTCGGACTCGGAGACGTAAAATTCTATCGTTGTTGTGACACCTGATTATGTCGTTCAGTGCAAACTGCAAAACTGCTATGAGAACATATTAACTCGAGAGAAACAGGACTCAAATAAACAACGAAGTTTCCGTCGTCAAATCGGCACATTTCTGCTCTCGACAGTTGTAATTAGTCAGCTTGGGGATGACCAATTGTTCATCTATAAATTCTTTACATGTTACGAAGAAATACTTGTACAGGGAAATTCTAACAGTGCCTAACTCTTACGACTACATTTATGGGAGAAGTTCCTATGTTAATTACCATAGTGAATCACAGATTATATCTAAAGAAATGTTTGTTGATCTTAAAACTATTATACCTAAACAAAACTTTACTCTGCTTATGCTCGGGTGTCACCGGCCGTTAAACTATCTGTAACTTGTAGAGAATATGAATCGTCCAGCAACGTTTCTTCTAGAGCGTCGTATCCAACAACATTGATGAGGCTAGGTCCGAGTTCAGTTGCAGATGCGTTTTGTGCCTCTTCTGCATATGCAACTAGTCACAGACGTTGCTTGTTATATCGTCGCGTCCCTAGTCCTGGGTTGGGTCCCCGATTATCAAGTTCCTTGACTTGACCTACACTTCCGTTTTCTACGTTGTTCATTCGCGCACATCTTCCATTATCATTGAAACTCGAGCCACGGTTTGTAGACTGTAGCCTTCATTCCTACTTCGATTCCAACCTCTGTCGCGTGGTATATAACTATTGCTGTTCCCATTCCAGTCTCTTCGTTGTTCATCTTCATCGCTCCCGAAATTTCCCCGCCGTGAATGGTTTCCGTAAGGCGTTCCATTTCGTACATTTCCATTCCTATTATTGGGATGGTATTGTTGTGGACGCGACATAGGGCCTGTGACGTATCTGTCAGATTCTCATCTGTGTTCTCTGATTGTCTCTGCTCGGAATGCGTACTTTAATTTTGAAAGTGTGTTACGGAAAGTACTGAACTCCACATTACAACCGCCAGCTAATACTTGAAGATATGCTGACGGAAGTCTGGTGCAACAGTGACGTATGATTTCACCGGTAGAGCATGTTACGTCAAGATACTTGTTCTTGTCAATCATTGCATCAAGGAACTTCACTTGGCTTTTGTATCCCGAACTCTCGAACTCCTTGCCAACAGTCATCGCGTACTTTATGCTCTCTTACTTCTCCTTGGAGCAATAGATATTTAGGAAGCTGTTCTTGAACCCCTGGTAACTTCTACATGTCGCTGATATTCCGCGCTTTTTCACCGCAACTGACCCTTGTAAGTGTCCGCAAATAATGTCTAATTTGTATGTTAAAGACAAATTTGGAGGTAAAGAGATATCCAAGTGCGTTGGAGAGTAAAATTACCCTCATCACGGAAAATTTTGAATTTTCGGACTTGTAAGATGTGTTGAAAATCAAATGGCGTTTCGTCGACAACTTCCGCTCTATAGAAAATATCAGTCCTTTGGATGTCTTCGTTCGACATTCTCTCGTCTGTGCTCCCTCCACGGCTTCGAGAAATTGCGACGTTTATCTCACCATGTCCTCTGCACGCTGCTAACGGTATGCAGTTTATCCGTTCCGTCCGAATTTGTTTCTGGTTCTGTTGCGTTCGCGCTTGGGCGCATTCGAAATTGTTTCCTTAGCGCTTCCTCCTATTTATTTTCCTTACGAGTGTTGATAGCGTCCTGTTGAGATTTAAACGAAAGGAGAGTCTGGACGTCTTCAGTCTCGTTCACTGAAGTTGCAGTCGTAACGTTGGAACCAGTCGCTAATTTGCGCAGCTCTGACTATTTTGTCCATGGCGGCTGTCGCATGAAGATCCGTGGCTTCACGTAGTTTCGTGTCGATGCGCTGCTCTGCGTCATTTGGCCGCTTTTCCACGCTTTCGACCTTCTTGTTCAAACTGACCACTGTTTCTTGTCCTTCCTGTTCTGTTCGTTTACTCGCTTTCGATGCTTCAGCTACTACTCGTCTTGTGAAACTAGCTACTCTCTTGGCGCTCTCTGACGTTTTCTTAGCATCATGTGCAATCTCTGAATCTTTCATTGCTTTGGTGTTTACGTAGGTTTTCCTGGAGTTTATTTGCCCATGACTTGTGTTTCTATTGCATCTGATTTACCTGAGCACCGGTATATTTGTCGTCCGTCTTCGTCTCATTGTTATCTCGTACTAACTGATTGACTTTCTCCGCCATTCGTTTTAGCCTATCAAGTTTCTTCTACATTCTCATTAAAATGCCACCAGATTGAAGTCCTCTTCCTTTTCCTCAGTATAGTGATCGACCGAACTCATACTTGATTTCTGCGGTGTTGGATCTGCATCATTGCATTCTGATACAACCCTGTCTTCTCTGTCCGGATTTATAATAAGCACCTCGGTTTCGGTATGTTGTGGAACGCTCATATCTTCTATCACACCCGATCTGACACTGACTGTCCCTCAAGAAAAGCCACATCGCTTTCGTCTCCCTGACTTCCTTGTTGCACAACATCATTGTTTGGAATACCGTACAACAGCAACGTCTCCCCACGTTCAAACTGTCCCTCTACCGTGTCATTGCGCTCTTCCTCCATTATTTATTTTCCCGCTCACAGTCTACTTGTCTTCATGTCCTACTTCTCGTTGTCATTCAAATTGTCTATCGACAACAAACTTTAATTATCCGTGCAACACGTGGACAACCGTATTATTTGACTCACAATATATACGCAGTACAATACGATGAAGTATAAAAAAAATTAAAATAAAAAAATAGCTAGCAAAGCTCTTTGCAGTCCACGATTACGACAACAGTAAACGAGATGCAGAATCAAAAACAATCAAATACAAAACAAATAGAATAGTAAACACCACAAAAATAATACTACAACGCCGGTGGCAACGACGGGAAAACTGTCGACATGTGACACAGAAGTCACTGACACAAATGCACGGTGAATAAAACCAATAAACACATAAACAAAACAATCAGGGAACTAAGTGTCTACAACATACTTCTGAACTATATTTTCAGCTAAAATAATGTGGACCTGTTTGGCAAGGACGCAAAATAACAGCATCACAGAAGTGCCAAGGACCTATATCTGGCCAGCAGTTCGCCAATTGCAAGATTCTAACTTTCAATTGTAATTAAGAGTTTAATAAAAATGGCAAAGATGGAGTTAACCAGAACACTGGCAGGAATTGTAGTTTAAATAACAATAGATTTATTCATTCTTAACACCACAAGACAAAAAAATGGCTAAAGAAACGTCACACAAACATTTTTATTTCACAAACGCTTTCACTAATATGCGGTCTATGGTGAACAAAATGATCAACTGGGGATCAACAGCCTGCTGGGGTGGCTGAGCAGTTCTAGGCGCTACAGTCTGGAACCACGCCAACGCTACGGTCCCAGGTTCGAATCCTGCCTCGGCCATGGGTGTGTGTGATGTCGTTAGGTTAGTTAGGTTTAGGGACTGATGACCCCAGAAGTTAAGTCCCATAGTGCTAAGAGCCATTTGAACCATTTTGGGGATCAACACACGATACTAACCAGAACTAAAAGCTTTACCTGACTTCATACATGTGAACCAGTGATACCGCCCAAAAACTATACTAGTATCAAGCATCTATACTCTACTATCCGTTAAAGAAAAAATATGGTTCCAAAGAACAGGGTGCTGTTTGTTGTTGTTGTGGTCTTCAGTCCTGAGACTGGTTTGATGCAGCTCTCCATGCCACTCTATCCTGTGCAAGCTTCTTCATCTCCCAGTACCCACTGCAACCTACATCCTTCTGAATCTGCTTTGTGTATTCATCTCTTGGTCTCCCTCTACGATTTTTACCCTCCACGCTGCCCTCCAATATTAAGTTGGTGATCCCTTGATGCCTCAGAACATGTCCTACCAACCGATCCCTTCTTCTAGTCAAGTTGTACCAAATACTTCTCTTCTCCCCAATCCTATTCAATACTTCCTCATTAGTTATGTGAGCTACCCATCTAATCTTCAGCATTCTTCTGTAGCACCACATTTCGAAAGCTTCTAGTCTCTTCTTGTCCAAACTATTTATCGTCCATGTTTCACTTCCATACATGGCTACACTCCATACAAACACTTTCAGAAAAGCCGGCCGCGGTGGTCTCGCGGTTCTAGGCGCGCAGTCCGGAACCGTGCGACTGCTACGGTCGCAGGTTCGAATCCTGCCTCGGGCATGGATGTGTGTGATGTCCTTAGGTTAGTTAGGTTTAAGTAGTTTTAAGTTCTAGGGGACTGATGACCACAGCAGTTGAGTCCCATAGTCCTCAGAGCCATTTGAACCATTTTTGAACTTTCAGAAAAGACTTCCTGACTCTTAAATCTATACTCGATGTTAACAAATTTCTCTTTTTCAGAAACGCTTTCCTTGCCATTGCCAGTCTACATTTTATATCCTCTCTACTTCGACCATCATCAGTTATATTGCTCTCCAAATAGCAAAACTCCTTTACTACTTTAAGTGTCTCATTTCCTAATCTAATTCCCTCAGCATCACCAGACTTAATTCGACTACATTCCATTATCCTCGTTTTGCTTTTGTTGATGTTCATCTTATATCCTCCTTTCAAGACACTGTCCATTCCGTACAACTGCTCTTCCAAGTCCTTTGCTGTCTCTAACAGAGTTACAATGTCATCGGCGAACCTCAAAGTTTTTATTTCTTCTCCATTGATTTTAATACCTACTCCGAATTTTTCTTTTGTTTCCTTTACTGCTTGCTCAATATACAGATTGAATTACATGGGGCAGAGACTACAACCCTGTCTCACTCCCTTCCCAACCACTGATTCCCTTTCATGTCCCTCGAATCTTATAACTGCCATCTGGTTTCTGAACAAATTGTAAATAGCATCTCGCTCCCTGTATTTTACCCCTGACACCCTTAGATTTTGAAAGAGGGTATTCCATTCAACATTGTCAAAAGCTTTCTCTAAGTCTACGAATGCTAGAAACGTAGGTTTGCTTTTCCTTAATCTATTTTCTAAGATAAGTCGTAGGGTCAGAATTGCTTCACGTGTTCCTATATTTCTACGGAATCCAAACTGATCTTCCCCGAGGTCGGCTTCTACTAGTTTTTCCATTCCGTGGCTTATTAAACTGATTGTTCGGTAATTTTCACATCTGTCAACACCTGCTTTCTTTGGGATTGGAATAATTATATTCTTCTTGAAGTCTGAGAGTATTTCGCCTGTTTCATACATCTTGCTCACCAGATGGTAGAGTTTTGTCAGGACTGGCTCTCCCAAGGCCGTCAGTAGTTCCAATGGAATGTTGTCTACTCCGGTGGCCTTGTTTCGACTCAGGTCTTTCAGTGCTCTGTCAAACTCTTCACGCAATATCATATCTCCCATTTCATCTTCATCTACATCCTCTTCCAGTTCCATAACATTGTCCTCAAGTACATCGCCCTTGTATAGACCCTCTACATACTCCTTCCACCTGTCTGCTTTCCCTTCTTTGCTTAGAACTGGGTTTCCATCTGAGCTCTTGATGTTCATACAAGTGGTTGTCTTATTTCCAAAGGTCTTTTTAATTTTCCTGTAGGCAGTATCTATCTTACCCCTAGTGAGATAAGCCTCTACATCCTTACATTTGTCCTCTAGCCATCCCAGCTTAGCCATTTTGCGCTTCCTGTCGATCTCATTTTTGAGACATTTGTATTCCTTTTTGCCAGCTTCATTTATTGCATTTTTATATTTTCTCCTTTCATCAATTAAATTCAATACTTCTTCTGTTACCCAAGGATTTCTACTGGCCCTCTTCTTTTTACCTACTTGATCCTCTGCTGCCTTCACTACTTCATCCCTCAAAGCTACCCATTCTTCTTCTATTGTACTTCTTTCCCCCATTCCTGACAATTGCTCCCTTATGCTCTCTCTGAAACTCTGTACAGCCTCTGGTTTTTTCAGTTTATCCAGGTCCCATCTCCTTAAATTCCCCTCTTTTTGCAGTTTCTTCAGTTTTAATCTACAGGTCATAACCAATAGATTGTGGTCAGAGTCCACATCTGCCCCTGGAAACGTCTTACAATTTAAAACCTGGTTCCTAAATCTCTGTCTTACCATTATATAATCTATCTGATACCTTTTAGTATATCCAGGGTTCTTCCATGTATACAACTTTCTTTCATGATTCTTAAACCAAGTGTTAGCTATGATTAAGTTACGTTCTGTGCAAAATTTTACCAGACGGCTTCCTCTTTCATTTCTTAGTTCCAATCCATATCCACCTACTATGTTTCCTTCTCTCCCTTTTCCTACACTCGAATTCCAGTCCCCATGACTATTAAACTTTCATCTCCCTTCACTATCTGAATAATTTCTTTTATTTAATCATATATTTCTTCAATTTCTCCGTCATCTGCAGAGCTAGTTGGCATATAAACTTGTACTACTGTAGTAGGTGTGGGCTTCGTATCTATCTTGGCCACAATAATGCGTTCACTATGCTGTTTGTAGTAGCTTACCCGCATTCCTATTTTGCATTCATTATTAAACCTACTCCTGCATTACCCCTATTTGATTTTGTGTTTATAACCCTGTAGTCACCTGACCAGAAGCCTTGTTCCTCCTGCCACCGAACTTCACTAATTCCCACTATATCTAACTTTAACCTATCCATTTCCCTTTTTAAATTTTCTAACCTACCTGCCCGATTAAGGGATCTGACATTCCACGCTCCGATCCGTAGAACGCCAGTTTTCTTTCTTCTGATAACGACATCCTTTTCAGTAGTCCCTGCCCGGAGATCCGAATGGGGGACTATTTTACCTCCGGAATATTTTACCCAAGAGGACGCCATCATCATTTAATCATACAGTAAAGCTGCATGCCCTCGGGAAAAATTACGGCCGTAGTTTCCCCTTGCTTTCAGCCGTTGGCAGTACCAGCATAGCAAGGCCGTTTTGGTTAGTGTTACAAGGCCAGATCAGTCAGTCATCCAGACTGTTGCCCTTGCAACTACTGAAAAGGCTGCTGCCCCTCTTCAGGAACCACACGTTTGTCTGGCCTCTCAACAGATACCCCTCCGTTGTGGTTGTACCTACGGTACGGCTGTCTGTATCGTTGAGGCACGCACGTATCCCCACCAACGGCAAGGTCCATGGTTCATGTGGGGAACAGGGTGCTGAGAAGCACAAATTGGAGTCCTACGCCGTAGCAGCGAATACTTTACACTCCTACTGGTGTAGGTGGGACACCACGATGCGTTCGTTACTAGAGTCATGGACGGAAGCAATCTGTTGTTAATGGAGTGTGCCCGAAAAATGCAAGTGCGCGGTCTCACGTTCGGGGATTTCCAATCGCAGGTACTTTCCTATGAGCCTGTGAAACCCCATTGGATTGCAGTGTGCAGGTGGACCCGTTTTCTGGTCTGCCAAACCAATTTGACTCCGTGCCACGACTGTGTGTGTCGAAATACCCCAAATACATATGTTTTTGGATAGCGTCAGCCTTTAGCAAAACGCAGTTTTTTTTTTAACCTAAACATATTTCAGCAGTTGCAGCATCTTCAGTGGGATTTTATGTTATAGCTGTTAAAGATAAAGAATGTTCTTTACTGTTTGTATACATGTAACTATCAGTTTTTAAATCATAAATACAGATATTTGAAAAAAAAACATATAAAATTATGAAATCATACCTTTTTTACCCCATGGCGTCCGCCCCGATAGCTCAATGGTCAGCGTGACGGATGCCGTCCTAAGGGGCCCGGGTTCGATTCCCGGCTAGGGCGGGACTTTTCTCCGCTCAGGGACTGGGTGTTGTGTTGTCTTCATCCTCATCCGGGTCCCAGGTCGCCCACTGTGGCGTCAAATGTAATGAGACCTGCACCACGGCGGCCGGACCTGCCCCGTATGGGGCCTCCCGGCCAATGACGCCAAACGCTCATTTCCAATATTTTTTACCACATGGTGTCGTTTTTCTGATGTATTGTGTTCCTACAGTGACTGTTTTGTTTCACAGTTTGTCATCTGCAACCACTTGTTTAAACCAAAATTACAATTTGAAAATTGTTATATCTATGCCTCAAATTAATTAATTATGTGTGTTTGTGTGAGTCTGTTTACATTATGTTTTGCTTACTTTTTCTTTTCCCTCATCTTCATCACTGCGACACTCTATATATTGAGCTGTCAAGGTTACTGTTACTGTCACTGTTTCACTGTTTAGCAGGTGGACGTCGGGAGTGAAGTTGTGCATCATGCAGCCTATTGCGCATTATTTGAATCGTAACACGACATCCTGTGGCTGCATGAAAAGCATTTTTCAAGATGATGGCGTTGCTGTCAGGGTTTCTCCGAGCCATAATGCGTAGGTAGTGGTCATCCACTGCAGTAGTAGCCCTTGGGCGGCCTGAGCGAGGGATGTCATCGACAGATCCTGTCTCTCTGTATCTCCTCCACATCGCTTTGTTCACTCCGAGGCGCCTCGACACCTCCCTTGTTGAGAGCCCTTCCTGGCACAAAGTAACAATGCGGACGCGATCGAACTGCAGTATTGACCGCCTAGGCATGGTTAAACTACATACAACACATGCCGTGTACCTTTGTTTTATATTACAAAAAATGGTTCAAATGGCTCTGAGCACTATGGGACTTAACTTCTGAGGTCATCAGGCCCCTAGAACTTGGAACTACTTGAACCTAACTAAGCTAAGGACATCACACACATCCATGCCAGAGGCAGGATTCGAAACTCCGATCGTAGCGGTCGCGCGGTTCCAGACTGTAGCGCCTAGAACCGCTCGGTCACCCCGGCCGGCGCTTCGACAGAGCGAGGTGGAGCAGTCATTACCAGACTGGACTCTCATTCGGAAGGACGACGGTTCAAACCCGCGACGGGTCATTCATGATTTAGGTTTTACATAATTTCTCTGACTCGCTTCAGGCAACTGCCGGGATGGTTCCTTTGAAAAGGCACGGCGAACTTCCTTCCCCACCGTTTCCTAATCCGATGAGACCGATGACCTCGCTGTTTGGTCCCCTACCCCCAACCAACCAAGCGACCTCTGACTAGACTGATGTACCTCTTCAGTTTTCTAATCTACCCAGCTAATCTTCAGCATTTCAGAAGCGGGTGTTCTCTTCTTATCTATACTGTTTATCATCCATATTCACTTCCGTCTAAGGCTACACTCCAGACAACTATGTTCACAAATACTTCAGAAAATTTAAATTTATATTAGCTGTAAACATTTTCTCTTTTTCAGGAAATCTTTTTTTCCTGTAGGAAGTCTGAATTTTGTGCTCTCTAAATCTCTCATCGTCAGTTATTTTGCTATCGAGATAGCGAAAGTTATCTGCCATGATGACTTCTTAATTTAGTCTGAAGGTCTACCTTAGATATTTTATCCGCCAGAAAAAGATAGCCAGATAAAATAAAAATGTATTACATATTTTTAAATTAATGTTTTCTTTTAGAAACTGGAGTTTTACGTCAAAAGTTTCACGGTAGTAGCTGGAGAATGAGATGAAAGTATCTTCACATTGTTGTACAGTCCGAAGTGAACACGTTCCTTCTTTCAGGCGAGAGACTAATGCAACTCAATCTACGTTTCAATATCTCCCTAGTGTTAAGAGTCTGATAGGTGTTACTGACACTCTCTCAGATCCTTCTGCACTTAAAAATCCGAGATCAGGCTTAATTGCCTTAACGATACTGTTTTCACTTTGTAGAAGCCGCATGAGGCCGTGTTATTCTCCTGAACTAAAATCGCATAATGATACATGTTTTTCAAACGTGTTTGGAAAGATGAGGCATTATGTGAAAGTTGTTTTGTGCATTTGTTATTTGTGACACAGGGCAGCTGTGAAGCATTATCGTATTTACAGTGTAGCTCCAATTGCTTTTAAAATGATTTGGTGTCACATGGCCACCAGCCTCATAGTTACGTTGAAGTAGTTCTCTATCCATGTCGCCTACCAGCTGTTGTTGTTGTGGTCTTCGGTCCTGAGACTGGTTTGATGCAGCTCTCCATGCTATTCTATCCTGTGCAAGCTGCTTCATCTCCCAGTACGTACTGCAGCCTACATCCTTCTGAACCTGTTTAGTGTATTCATCTCTTGGTCTCCCTCTACGATTTTTACCCTCCACGCTGCCCTCCAATACTAAACTGGAGATCCCTTGATGCCTCAGAACATATCCTACCAACCGATCCCTTCTTCTAGTCATGTTGGGCCACAAACTTCTCTTCGCCCGAATTCTATTCAATACCTCCTCATTAGTTATGTGATCTACCCAGCTATCCTCTTAATTTCATCGTAACTGCTACAGTTTACATGTGCAACGGTCGGCCTTGAAAGATCACATCTAGACTAGCTCCTAAGAATTTTTTTCCTTCAGTCACGCCTTTAACTTCTCAATCCTGAGTTTAGATTTAGTGGATGAAAAACATGTGTTGGTGGCCAATACGTTGTTCTGGAACAATATAAGGCTAAAATACTAAATTTAATTTTTTTTGATTCAATGGAGTATTATGACACACACACACACTGTCCAGTCATATAAATGTGACTGCTACATTTCCAACGGCGAAATCCTTGATAAGCAATATTAAGACACAGGTAAACAAAAATAAGGATTTATTACAACCACTATAGAGAGAGTTAGTAATAAAAGAAAAACGCTTCTCAATAAAAAATAATACAACTTTTCAGAAACTAACAGGCATACCCCTGGAACATACAGTTAATAAACGTAGTGGGGGTGACGACTATGCGACTGATAATCCTGAACGATGGAAGTTGAGCGTCCGGCGTACTTGGCCGACATGTGCATCTCGGGATATCTCTGGAAAGTCGTAGGTCGGGCTGCGGTGGCTTCAGACCGGACTCTGACCGATGGGTTGCTAAGAGCTGGCGCATGAATTAACTGGCCCAAAGGTTCGGTGGAGCGAAATGCCGACGTGTTGGCTTGCACTGCCTTGTATAGCCGGGGAGTGGAGGAATTCATGCCGATGCAGTTCCGCACACATGACAAGGCCGAGGAAATAGGTCCCTGGGCCGGAGGACCTATGGCAGCGCTTGTTCTGCCGTTTGTCGTCGACGTTGTGATCGCCGCAGTCCAGCGAGTCAAGTCGTGTACATACGCAATCCGTGATGCTGTAGTGTATGAGGCGTTGTGATCACTTTAGGTGACCACCTGTCAACCTACAGAGAGTGGATCCATGAAGACTCCAGTACCTTGGCCAGGTGTACTAGGTTTCTTACCTGTGGAAGCACCACGTGAACAGCCCGGTCGAGGGAGTTTCACAGATTATCGACTGAGTTTAAATCCGGGCAGTTTGTTGGCCAGGGGAGTGCGATAAACTCGTCTTGCTGCTCTGCGAACCACGCACGTACACTGCGAGCTGTGTTACACGTGGCGTTGTTCAGTTGGTAGATGCCATGGTGCCAAGGAAAAAACAAACTGCAGGTAGGGGTGCACATGGTCCCCAAGGATAGATGCACACTTGGTCGATCCTTTGTGCCTTCCAGAATGACGACATAAGCCAGGCTGTGACACGGAACTATTCCCTAGACCATAGAGTTCTCTCCTCCGGCCTCGACCCTTTCGACTATTGTTGCAGGGCCGTAAATGCCAACGGCTATCTGTCCGATGGGGCATAACACGTGATTTGACTGAAAAGGTCTCCTTTCGCCACTCACTGGAAGTCCTGTTGCGTTACTGGAATGCAACTTGCAGCCTTCATCGCCGATGAACAGCAGTAAGCATGAGTACATGAATCAGATTCCTGCTACAGGTAGCAGCAACATTTGCTGAACAGCCGTTGGGGAGACACTGATGGTAGCCCCTTGGTCATTTGTGTGGTCAGGTGCCCGAGCCCCGTCCTGCAGGAAGAATCTCTACACCAAAACCGGATTGGCTGGAGACAGATATTTAGCGGCTAGAACCAGCCCCGAAGTTCAGTTCACTCTGGATGCCGACCTCGTGGACGTCGACCGCTGAAGATTACGTCTTCGTCACTGAATTGGACTATTACTAGCGTGTGTGTGTGTTATCACGAAATTTTGTGGAAAATTAGAAGTGAAGTTTTGTTTGCCTCAATTAGGAGACTTTTATTGTTACCTTTCCTTTGTTGTTCAGTCATCAACCTTGTAAACTTACATAAATAAAAGTTGTGTTTGTGAAAAATTGCACGTCTGTTCGTCCGTAATATATGTGCAACCGTCGTTCATCCTGTCATCTATGGCCCGTGGTTCGCCACAGTTGCTTCGGTGCCGTTTTGGATAGCGACATTTTCCCATACGTGGTATACTTGAATCATGGTGGCACGCAAACAGTTTACGAACTACCTATTTCGGAAATGCTTCCTTCCTTGGTCCGAAAGCCAATGATGATGCCCTACTGAACGTCAAATAAATCGCACCGTTTTCGAGTTGCAACTTCGATTTTACTTTTCGCCGTGTCCCCCCGACACGCTTTTAGGTACCCTCCACTGCTAGTCCTCTCAGCTGCTGTCTGTGCGTGATGACTGGGTGTTGTGTGACGTCCTTACGTTAGTTAGGTTTAAGTAGTTGTAAGTTCTAGGGGACTGATGACTTCAGATGTTAAGTCCCATAGTGCTCAGAGCCATTGGCTGTCTGTGAGTGTTTATTGCACGTCGACGTCAAATGTAGGCCGTTTTCACATTACTGTGACTGAACTATGTAATATACGTACTTCAGCAGGACTGAAATACGTTTTTTACCCCACATGCTCCACCAGGACTCAAATACGTTTTTTACCCAAGCAGTAACACGTTTTAAGAGATGCTTTGATGGAATTGATTTATAAACTGATGACGGTCATACATAAATGTAGCACAAAATAAAGTCAGTAAGTCTTTAATAAATTTTGGTATTTTTGTGCCACTGGAAAAAATAGTTCCTTCTTTCTGAAGAATAAAGGTCTGTTTTGGTTGTAGTGAGCTGCACAAAAAAATTGTTCAAATGGCTCTGCGCACTATGGGACTTAACTTTTGAGGTCTTCTGTCCCCTAGAACTTAGAACTACTTAAACCTAACTAACCTAAGGACATCACACATATCCATGCCCGAGGCAAGTTTCGAACCTGAGACCGTAGCTGTCGCGCGGTTCCAGACTGTAGCCCCCAGAACCGCTCGGCCACTCTGGCCGACTGAACTGCACAAATGTGAAACACTTACATCAATGTAACTTTCGTTTGAAACAACTTTTCTCGATTTTAGTCATCATTTCATGTAGGTGCTTGGTATGGAAGATTCTTGCTGGTAGTAAGGGCACAGGCTTTGGTGTTCTAGGGTTTTTTCTTACTGGAACTGCCTCGTGTTTGTCATCATTCCTTGTCTTCTTCTTCAGTCTCCTTCTCTCTCTTGCAATCTCTCTTGTAAATGTGGGAGTATAGCTCGTTGCCGAATGTAGATCAAGTGCTACATCGAAAAAATGAATCGCGATATTGTTGTGAGAAAATGAAGTAGCACTTATTCGACAGCGTAGCGTAAATTAGCATGTTACACCATATTCCACACACATTCTAATCAAAAATTGCTAAAAACGAGCAGAAACTCCTTTATTTCTCGTAGCCATGCTAACACTGCCATAATCAACTTTCTTCAGTTAGATCCTGAAACGTACTAACAGTTTGCGGAAACTAAAACAAATGGTCTACATGAAGCACATGGTGTAAAGCGCACGTTTCAGGCAGCCATAGCAGGTATTGAAGAAATTGAAACTCGTATATAACGTACATACTGCATAAGGATTGAGGAAGTTAGCTACATTTTTGAATAAATGTCAATACACTTTACCAACAGCCATACCCTTAATTTTATTCTGAAAGCAACCTGTTTCGGCAATTCATTTTGCCATCTTCAGATCCCATAAACTTCTTTCAAATCAACAAACTTATCGATAGCGCCATGAAACTGAATATCGTAAATTCCAATAGTTGTGCATTGCTCCATACGAAGACGTGACAGCAATTGACGTCTTCGTATGAAGCATCTGCACAACGATAGCAATTTACTATGTCCAGGTTTATGCTTCTATACGACAAGTTTGTTGATTTGAAAGACACGTATGGCGCCTGAAGATGGCAAAATGAATTGCCGGAACTGGTTGCTATCAGGATAAAATAAAATATCTTAAAGTGTACGGCTGTTGGTAAAGTTCACTGGCATTGAAAAGTGCGTACCAGCCGCTGTCCCCCGGTCGTAATGGACCAGCTGAATAAAGGCTCATGCCGTAATATGTGGCAGTCATTCTGCCTATTTGATTCATTCAGGTCTTTATTCGGCATTTTTTCTCTTGGACTTGTAAGACGTCGTACTGTACCAGCCCATCTTATCTTCAGAGTCACATTTACAAGACATCTAATCACTCAGTTTGTGTCTCCCCCCAGTTCACATTCCGCACCCACACGTGTGCACTTTCATAGCTTTGCACATTTTTTTCCTCTCAAGAACTCTATCTTTCGTGTTCGTATTTGTTACTTTTTATAAAAGGTCCTTACTCCTTGTGCAATTGTTCCCCTATGTCTCTGTAATGTATTACTAAAATTGCTACACCACAAAGATGATGTGCTACAGACGCGAAATTTAACCGACAGGAAGAAGAAGCTGTGATATGCAAATGATTAGCTTTTCAGATCATTCACTCAAGGTTGGCGCCAGTGGCGACTCCTACAACGTGCTGACATGAGGAAAGTTTCGAACCGATTTCTCATACACAAACAGCAGTTGACCGGCGTTGCCCGGTGAAACGTTGTTGTGATGCTTCGTGTGAGGAGGAGAAATGCGTACCATCAAGTTTCCGACTTTGATAAAAGTCGCATTGTAGACTATCGTGATTGCGGTTTATCGTATCGCGACATTGCTGCTCGTGTTGGTCGAGATCCAGTGACTGTTAGCAGAATATGGAATCGGTGGGTTCAGGAGGGTAATACGGAACGTCGTGCTGGATCCCAACGGCCTCGTATCACTAGCAGTCGAGATGACAGGCGTCTTATACGCATGGCTCTAACGGATCGTACAGCCACGTCTCGATCCCTGAGTCAACAGATGGGGACTTTTGCAAGACAACAACCATCTCCACGAACAGTTCGACGACGTTTGCAGCAGCATGGACTATCAGGTCGGAGACCATGGCTGCGGTTACCCTTGACGCTGCATCACAGACAGGAGCGCCTGCGATGGTGTATTCAACGATGAACCTGGGTGCACGATTGGCAAAACGTCATTTTTTCGGGTGAATCCAGGTTCTGTTCACAGCAACATGATGGTCGTATCCGTGTTTGGCGACATCACGGTGAACGCAAACTGGAAGCGTGTATTCGTCATCGCCATACTGGCGTATCACCCGGCGAGATTGTATAGGGTGCCATTGGTTACACGCCTCAGTCACCTCTTGTTTGCATTGATGGCACTTTGAACAGTGGACGTTGCATTTCATATGTGTTACGACCCGTGGCTGTACCCTTCATTCGATCCCTGGGAAACGCTACATTTGATCATGATAATACACGACCGCATGTTGCAGGTCCTGCAGGGGCCTTTCTGGATACAGAAAATGTTCGACTGCTGCCCTGGCCAGCACATTCTCCAGTTCCCTCACCAATTGAAAACGACTGCTCAATGGTGGCCGAACAACTGGCTCGTCACAATACGCCAGTCACTACTCTTGATGAACTGTGGTATCATGTTAAAGCTGCGTGGGCAGCTGTAACTGTACACGCCATCCAAGCTCTGTTTGACTCAATTCCCAGGCGTATCAAGGCTGTTATTACGGCCAGAGGTGGTTTTTCTGGCTTCTGATTTCTCAAGATCTATGCACCGAAATTGCGTGAAAATATAATCACATGTCAGTTCTAGTAAAATATATTTGTCCAATGAGTACCTGTTTATCATCTGCATTTCTTCTTGGTGTAGCAATTTTATGACCAGTAATGCATAAAATAAAGTAATAAAATGATTTACGTACGTTAACTAGCGTTTTTGATTAGCATACCATCTATCATGAAGTGGCATAGCAAATGCGTGCCTCTATAACAACATGTATGAATTGTTAGTCCTAAATCTCTGTGCTGTGTGTGCGTATTCACCGTCGCGTACAAAACAACAGTCTAAAGGAGACAGAAATGAACCTGCAATGAAATGAGCAAAACTATTCTCCTTCAGGGTAGTGGCTGTTTGAAAGCAATAAAACAGCGTTTTAAGGTCGCTTGCAGTGCGAATTGAAGCAGAAGCGTTCAATGCGAACGTGCTAAGAGATGCTCACACATATGTTAACACACCCAACGTGTACGATCCCAACACACACTGTTCCCCCAGATATGGCGTGACATGAAACTTTTTGTTCCCATCTAACAATATACCGGATGTATCAAAAAGAACCACCCTATGTTTAAAAAATCATAACTATTATGTTATTTGAGATACGTGCATGAACAACGTACTGTTGGGAAGAGAAAATCTCTGGAGCCCCACATAGTTCCCTCTGGGTAGCAGCAATGTGCGGCGACTTCTGTTACAGAAAAATAGTGTCGGGACAGCAGAAAGCGTTTTGTGTTCTACGTTTTGGGCAGTGCGGGTCAGTAATAACTGTTCAGCGTGACTTTCGCACTAGGTAAGGTGTGGATCCTCCTAAAGCACAGAGCATTAGACGATGGCATAAACAATTCCGAGAAACATGTTTGTATAAAGGAAAATCGTTGAACTGTCCCCGAGTGTCTGACACAGACGTCGAACGCATCCGCCATAGTTCCACAAGCTTTCGCTAAACATGTCCCCGACGTCTGTTGGCGTGTGTAGCGTCGACCAATACACATGAAACTATATAAAATTCAGCTACTGCAAGCTCTCGTGAAGGTGACAAACAACAACGGTTGGGGCCTTGATATTTCGCTCTTGCTAAGACGGATGATAACAGTTTTTTTTCCACGCTTAGTGTTTAGTGACGAGGCAACATTCCTTTTAAATGGAATGGACTGTTATAATGTGAGAATGTGGGGTACTTAACAACCATATGAAGTTGGAAAACATGAGAGGGACTCTTTCGTGCAGTTTCGCGGGAAAAGGTGTATGGTCCATTTTTCTTTGCTCAGAAGACTGTTACAGGACATCTCGATATGCTTGAGAACTTTCTAGACTGATTCGAACGACTTCATTCACGAACAGGATTGGGCACCGCTAGACGGGCATCTGGAAGTGTGGAAATTTTGAAATCAAAGGATTACTGAACAATGGATCGGTCGCACTGGACCAAATGATTCAGCCTTACATTACTGGCCTCCGAGTCTCCGGATCTGACCGTATGTAATTATTTCTTATGAGGGTTTATAAAATGCTCTATTTATGTGCCTCCGTTACCAAGAACAGTGAATGAACTGGGCATCGCATAACAGAAGCTGTGGAAGCTATCACTCAAGACATGCTCACTGCAGTGTGGGAACAATTTGAATACTGCACTGACATACGCCGTGCATCTCAAGGGGGGAATATTGAACACCTATGAAAATGTAAGAAAAAAACTTTTTGAGTTTCCCGTTCATCAAAAAACAAAATTCATTGTACATGTTTATTACTTTCAGAAATATAGACGTGTCAAATGGGATGATTCTTTTTGATACACACTGTAGTTTGAAGGAAAGAAATTATCGTCGAATGAAGAAGGTATCTGTGAAACTTCCTGGTAGAGTAAAACTGTATGGCAGACCGAGACTCGAACTTTGGATCTTTGCCTTTCGCGGGCAAGTGTTCTACCAACTGAGCTACCCAAGCACGACTCACGTCCCGTCAGCACAGCTTTAATTCCGCCAGTACCTCGCCTCCTATCTTCCAAACTTCGAAAAAGCTCTCCTGCATACCTTGCAGAACTAGCACTCCTGGAAGAAAGGAAAAGGTCCCGAGTTCGAGTATCGGTCCGGCATACAGTTTTAATCTGCCAGGAAGTTTCATATCAGCACACACTCCTCTGCAGAGTGAAAATTTCATTCTTGAAGTTATCTGTGCTTTAAACTGACATTCTGCCTAAATGGGACAAAGTTACTTTCTGAGGAAATCGAAAGGATTGAACTGAGATCGTTGGGGGTAACATTGAGATAAATGTTTGTTTTTCAAGAAGAAGGAGCGTTGCCATCTAAGTTTTCTAACAAACTTAACGGCCTATCTCTGAATTTAGCAGGCAGACGGCGGTAGCGACCCGCGCTTGCCGAGACGGACACGTGGCGCATGCGCAGTGCGGCGCCAGGGAAAAAAATCCTTCGCAGCCGGCAGCCGGCAGCGAGAGACCCTCCGCCACGCCTGCGGTCCCTCTTCCCCGGGTGGCTCCCACAGGGCGTGCGTGAAATCGTCGCTTTTTGTCTAAGGCGGAATGTCGCGTGAAATTCGCTGCTGCACATAAGCAAATTAGCATCCTAGCGTTTACCGCCGCTAAATGAAACATATCGTCGCCTGCCAACGCGCGACCCATTGTTCCTCATCAGTGTGCAGACGTTTCATAATGCGGTCCACATTGTCTTCGTAGCAAAAAATCTGAAATCGTAATAATGTTTCTTTCTCGTACGGTTGTCCTACCCACCCTGCCTACACATAATCAGTCGGCGAGACCAAGTTGTTATAGCGAAACATTTTTTTACCGTCATTTCCCTTTGTGAGTGATGCAGGGTTCTGTGCCAATGTGAGGCCTGTTACATGCGGTAGAAAGATGTTTAGAACGTTCACATCTATGTTACTGCTCAAAAGAACTGCACTCACCACTTTTGATACTCGTCCCAGTAAAAACAAGGACTTAAAAATTTCGACTCATGATACGTGTCGTCGTCATACAGGGTGTTTCAGAAGCGATGGTCAATCTTCGGGGATACGACAGGAATGATGATTCGAAACAAACCCGCCAGGGTAGCCGAGAGCACTAACGCGCTGCTTCCTGGACGCGGGTAGGCGCGCCGGCCCCGAATCGAATCCGCCCGGCGGATTAACAACGAGGGCCGATGTGCCGGCCAGCCTGGATGTGGTTTTTAGGCGGTTTTCCACATCCCTCTAGGTGAATACCGAACTGGTCGACATGTGCCGCACCGTTACATGGCTGGCAGACATCTGAACACATTAGCACTATTCCATGGATTACACTCGACGCAGGCAGTTGGGGTACACTAAATCTGTTCTGGGGGCGGGGGGTACGGTAGGAAGAGCATCCAGCCACCACTTAAACATTAACATGCCTAATCCGATTGACGATGACTGACCCTGCGTAACTGCGGGACAAGGCTCAAGCGATAGATAGATGATTCGAAACAAAAAAAGTAAAATAAACATGACCTCTAAAACTCATACCTTAAGAGCTATGAGCAATTCTTGATCTTCGATGGTGTGGAACAAATCTCGTCTATTGCAATCTATTTGCTTTCCATACTTTGGAAAGTGGTAGTATGAACCACAACATAAAAAAGTTCGGTAAACTTGTGCTTTAAAATGCATACTTCAAAATTGGTACGCACTTGTTCATTAGAAGAGTTGTCTTTCAAAGTAGTGAAGACGAGCAAGTGGTCATAGATCTTAAGATATGCATTTTAGAGCACATGTTACTGGACATTTTTGCTTGTTTTGGTCCATACTACCACTTCCCAAAATATGGAAAGCAAAGAACTTGCAGTAGAAGAGATTTGTTTCACAGCATCGAAGATCAAGAATTGCTCATAGTTCTTAAGGTATGCGTTTCAGAGCCCATGTTTACCTGACTTTTTGTTTCGAATGATCGTTCTGCCATATCCCTCAATATTGACTGTCCCTTCTTACAGGTCGTCGTTATATATTTATCCCTCTTAAACTAAAATCTGTGCGAACAGGGCCTCCGTGTCATCCTCAGGCCAAGACCGTCACTGGATGCGTTTACGGAGGGGCACGTGGTCAGCACACCGCTCTTCCGGCCGTACGTCAGTTTGCGAGACCGGAGTCGCTACCTATCAATCAAGTAGCTCCTCAGTTTCCCTCACAAGGGCTGAGTGCACCCCGCTTGCCAACAGCGCTCGGCAGATCGGATGGTCACCCATCCAAGTGCTAGCCCAGCCCGACAGCGCTTAACTTCGGTGATCGGACGCGAAGCGGTGTTACCACTGCAAGGCCGTCGGCTGTTTACACCTCTTAGCTAGTCTATGCACGAATATTTCCTCAGTTTCTTTAAACTAAAGGCGTGAAAGCTGCTTGTCGAGGAGTATGTCTGCTCTCACGTTCCTATGCCGTCCAACATCGGGCCACTGTCTCATCTGAAATGTCCCACGTATCTGTATATTGTACGATTCCACCAGCCAGCCAAATGTAGTCAGACAATGAGAGCTTCTTGAAACTCTGTCAGGTGCTGATAACGCTGCCCCACACACCAATACGCGGCATCTCAACGTTGTTCGCAGTGATCGCTCAGCTGATAATGCTGTTCACGTCCCGTATACACCCTACCAAGGCTGGTAACAATATTAAACACTAATAACACGAATACATTGTGGCAGCCGTCCTATTTGTCTTTACATCGACCGATGGTGTCTACGTGTGCGGAGATACATTGAAATCCTACCCTGACTTCTGAATATATACTCCACAAGCCTTCGTATGGTGCTTGGATGAGGATACTTTGCAGCACTACTACTCGTTTCCTTGCCCCTTCCTCTCTCAAATAGAGCGAGGGTAAAACGGCTATCCGCGCGGGATTAACCGAGCGGCCTAGGGCACTGCAGTCATGGACTGTGCGGCTGGTCCCGGCGGAGGTACGAGTCCTCCCTCGGGCATGGGTGTGTGTGTTTATCCTTAGGCTAATTTAGGTTAAGCAGTGTGTAAGCTTAGGGACTGATGACCTTAGCAGTAAAGTCCCATAAGATTTCACACACATGTAAAACGGGTGTTATATGTCTCCGTACGAGGCCTGATTTCTTTTACCTTATTTTCGCGACTCGTACATTGTCGGCAGTAGAATCATTCTGTAGCCAGTTTCGAACACGGTTCTCTAAATTTTATCAATAGTACTCAGTGAAAAGACGTCGACTTCCCTACAGGGACTACCACTTGGGTTCCCTAAGCATCATCCTAATACTCCCATGTTGATCGGACATACCATTAACAAATCTAGCTGCCCGCCTCTCTTACTTTAATCCAACACTCAAGGGATCTCAGACACTCGATGATGATGATGTTGATTTGTGGGGCGCTCAACATGGAAGTCATCAGCGGTCGTACAAGGTCCCAGTCTTCCCAGTTCCATTCAAGTTACTTCCCGAATGATGATGAGATGATAAAGACAACACAAACATCCAGTATCCGGGCGAAGAAAATACCCGAGCCGGCCGGGAATCGAACCGGGGTCCCCATGATCCATAGGTAGCTACGCTAGCCACTAGACCACGAGCTGCGGACTCAGACACTCGAACAGTATTCAAGACTGGGCCGTGCTAGTGCTTCTACACGCCGTCTTCTTGATAAATTTAGCACAATTTCCTAATCCTCTCCCAAGAAACCGAGGTCTACCATTCGCCTTCTCTGCTATTGTCCTTACATGCTCTTCAGATTTCCTATCGGTTTACAACATTACACCTAGATATTTGATCGACTTGACTGTCTGTGTCAACAGGATTGTTTTTCCTGTTCTTCTGCAGTAACTTATATTTTTCTAGCATTTAGAACTAGCTGCTATTAACTACTCCAACGAGCAATTCTGTCTAACAACGGCAGGCTACGACGTTGAGATCAGGGATTTTCTTCAAACTTTGTACACCTTTAGTAGGCCATTAAAACAACATAATGGGCAAGTAGTAAAGTGCTCTACTTTGACAGTCGCAAGAAAATCGCAAGATATGGTTTACGCGTCTATTATGTAAATAATGTATCTGTGCGAAGGTGCTGGCTGTAAAAGTCGCATGGTCAAGTGCTTAGCATTAGCGCTTAGGTGCAAGGTTGTAGGTGAGGCGACGCTTCGAATACTGCAAAAACTTTTTTAAAATCTATATCTTTTTTATCACTGGTGACTTTATTCAATTTATATGACATTTGAGAAGTAATTTAATAAAAAAAAGAACCACGTGCATTTTCCTGAAGTTGTAGTGAATTCCGTATTTGTCTATTTACTATTTTTAATTAAATTTTCAGGGGCAAGGTGCAGGCTTGGAAAACCCACATCAAACCTCGATAGATAATGATGCGAATGACGTTATTCAGTAATACAGTAAGTCACATTGTGCCATACCACAAGAGTGTTGTACAATCAGATGTGCTCTCGACGTTACACGATGCAGGATGTTATTTGTCATACAGACATGGAAAACATAAATTGAAACGGCGTCTACTACTTCGCATGCACGCGGTTTTATCGCATTTACAGGGGTTGTTCAGAGTTTGTGAGGGAAAACACACCTCGTTGATATTTTTTGAAACATTTTCTTTCTTCCGATAGTGTAGATTAAAATTTAAGTTTGAGCGGGAGTCGAAGCCTCACAGACGTTCGTCTTATGAGGCTCGAACGCTAATCGCTTTTCCCAACTGCCCCGCAGTGATTTAGTTAAGATAATCATTTGCAGTGTAGCCAGAGCAGAGTCAAATAACACGTTGCAAGATAAGAATTTGCTGTGAGACCAAATGAACATTTTTGGCAGAATATTTGGAACAGTTCTAAGCCGGCCGCTGTGGCCAAGCGGTTCTAGGCGCTTCACTCTGGAACCGCGCTGCTGCTACGGTCGCAGGTTCGAATCCTGCCTCGGACATGGATGTGTGTTATATCCTTAGGTTAGTTAGGTTTTCGTAGTTCTAAGTCTAGGGGATTGATGACCCTGACTCCCATAGTGCTTACAGCCATTTGAATTAGTGAAATCATCTGTAAATTCAACAGACGCGATTGTTGTAGAGTATATTTAAATTACGTTAACAGTTACTCATTCTGAATATTCTCGTGAATCATTGTTCTATAGAATGTAATTTACAGTCAGTCATATGCATTTCAGACTAACTAAAATAACGTTCTTAAAAAGTAAATAAGTTCATGTTCAAGTGAAGTGGGGTTAAGCCGATTCTAGATCTGTATCTGTATCCGGGCTGGCGTGTTCAGGTACAGCTGCCGATGCAGCTTCAACACGGTTCCACACTTCATCAAGAGTAGTGACTGACAATTTATCACCGCGATGACGCCTAACACGGATGCGACCATCATGATGCTGTAAACAGAACTGGATTCATCCGAAAAATGACGTTTTGCCATTTGTGTACCCAGATTCGTCGTTGAGTACACCATCGCAGGAGCTCCTGTCTGTGATGCAGTGTCAAGGGTAACCGCAGCCATGGTCTCCGAGCTTACAGCCCATACTGCTGCAAACGTCGTCGAACTGTTCGTGCAGATGGTTGTTGTCTTGCAGACGTCCCCATCTGTTGCCTCAGGGATCGAGACGTGACTGCACGATCCGTTACAGCTATGCGGATAAGATGCCTGTCATCTCGACTGCTAATGATACGAGGCCGTTGGGATCCAGCATGGCGTTCCGTATTACCCTCCTGAACCCACTCGTTCCATATTCTGCTAACAGTCATTGGATGTCGACCAACGCGAGCAACAATGTCGCGATACGATAAACCGCAAACGCGATAGACAGCAATCCGACGTTTATCAAAGTCGGAAACGTGGTGGTACGCATTTCTCCTCCTCACACGAGGCATTACAACAACGTTTCACCAGACAACGCCGGTCAACTGCTGTTTGTGTACGAGAAATCGTTTGGGAACCTTCCTCATGCCAGCACTTTGTAGGTGTCGCTACCAGCGCCAGCCTTGTGTGAATGCTCTGGAAAGCTAGTCATTTGCATATCACAGCATCTTTTTCCTGTCGGTTAAATTTCTCGTCTGTAGCACGTCATCTTCGTGGTGTAGCAAAAGATGAATGCATTTCCGAAACGGAAAAGCTTGTAAACTGTTCGCATGTCACCGTGTTTAAGCTATACCGTGCATGGGAAAATGGCGGTATCCAAAACGGGCACCTAGACAACGGTGGTGCATTAAGGGTCAACGAAGATGGGACGAACGACAGCTGCGGACATGTTACGGGCGAACGGACGTGCAAACGTTGGGCAATTGACCGCTGAGATGAACTAAGGGGCTACCAACAGTGTCTATTCAGCAACAGTTGTTGCGTATGGACCTCTTCAGCAGGTGCCTGGTTCATGCACCCATGCCGGCTGCTGCTGAAGGCTGGATCTGCACGCCCATAACGCAACTAGACGTCCAGTGAGAGGCGAAAGGTACCCTTTTCAGATGAATAACGTTTCATACTCCACTGGAGAGATGGACGATGTCGTGTAGGGACCTGTAACAAGACAACCAAAGTATGCATGTATCCTTTGGGACCATGTCCACCCCTGCATGCAGATTGTTGTTCCTCGGCACGATGGCATTCACCAGCAGGTCAATGACACTTGTCTCACAGTTGGCAGTTTGCGTGCGTGATTCGAAGAGCACCAGGATGAGTTTACCGTACTCCCTTGGCCACCAAACTCCCCGGATTTAAACACACTCGAGAACCAGTGGGACTCCGTCGATCGGGCTGTTCGTGCCGTGGATTCTCAACCGAGGAACCTAAGCAGCTGGCCACCGGGCAGGAGTCGGCAAGACCTCACAACCCTGTCGGTACTTCCCGCAACCTTACTGACTCACTTCCTACACTGCTCACGGCGGGCCGAACAGCATAAGGTGTCACATTAACGTCACTGGACAGTGACATCCTTAAAATTTTCCTCTAGCCATTTCTGCTCAACCATTTTGTACTTCCTATCAGTTTCATGTTTTAGACGTTTGCACTTCCTTTCTCCTGCTTCAGCTGTTGCATTTTTTATGTGAAATCCAGGTAACAGGTTCAGGTTAGGAAAGGATCAAACCCCAACACGTCTAAAGGAGACCCGTCAGATAGTTCATCGTTTTCAGCAAATTAACTTTTATTTAAGAAAAACATACTGGCCAATTAAATTCCACATTAATAAAATGAAAACCATCAGAATAATAGTGACATATAAAGTGACAAACTACTGACATTTACCAAGACAGTCAAAACGAAAGAGTATTCAATAAACACAAAGCGTCTGAGTTTCTAATAGTAAAAAGAAATTTGAATCAAATTTACAAAGTTGATTAGTTAATTCCGCCAAATTCCACACACTACAACCCTGGCGGCAGTCGCTCAACCCAGGTATAGTTCCAAGGAGCAAGACAACTACTCAACTTTTGCTAGTTACGGCAGACGCCGCAGCAAAGCGCTCCTGCAGCTATAACTTAGACCTCGGGCGTTGGGCAGGATGCCGCCAAGGTAGCGGCCCACAAGTCATGGCTGCAAACACCAAGGTAGACTCGCGTATTTCGCAATCAACTGTGAACATAAATCACACGCGAGGCAGCTCCTTCAAACAATAACAGAAAATACACTCACAAATGATGGGACGCGTTTTAGCAAGGTAAATACAACTCGTAACCTTAGATAAAACAACTAGTTAAAGATATATATACACTCCTGGAAATGGAAAAAAGAACACATTGACACCGGTGTGTCAGACCCACCATACTTGCTCCGGACACTGCGAGAGGACTGTACAAGCAATGATCACACGCACGGCACAGCGGACACACCAGGAACCGCGGTGTTGGCCGTCGAATGGCGCTAGCTGCGCAGCATTTGTGCACCGCCGCCGTCAGTGTCAGCCACTTTGCCGTGGCATACGGAGCTCCATCGCAGTCTTTAACACTGGTAGCATGCCGCGACAGCGTGGACGTGAACCGTATGTGCAGTTGACGGACTTTGAGCGAGGGCGTATAGTGGGCATGCGGGAGGCCGGGTGGACGTACCGCCGAATTGCTCAACACGTGGGGCGTGAGGTCTCCACAGTACATCGATGTTGTCGCCAGTGGTCGGCGGAAGGTGCACGTGCCCGTCGACCTGGGACCGGACCGCAGCGACGCACGGATGCACGCCAAGACCGTAGGATCCTACGCAGTGCCGTAGGAGACCGCACCGCCACTTCCCAGCAAATTAGGGACACTGTTGCTCCTGGGGTATCGGCGAGGACCATTCACAACCGTCTCCATGAAGATGGGCTACGGTCCCGCACACCGTTAGGCCGTCTTCCGCTCATGCCCCAACATCGTGCAGCCCGCCTCCAGTGGTTTCGTGACAGGCGTGAATGGAGGGACGAATGGAGACGTGTCGTCTTCAGCGATGAGAGTCGCTTCTGCCTTGGTGCCAATGATGGTCGTATGCGTGTTTGGCGCCGTGCAGGTGAGCGCCACAATCAGGACTGCATACGACCGAGGCACACAGGGCCAACACCCGCCATCATGGTGTGGGCAGCGATCTCCTACACTGGCCGTACACCTCTGGTGATCGTCGAGGGGACACTGAATAGTGCACGGTACATCCAAACCGTCATCGAACCCATCGTTCTATCATTCCTAGACCAGCAAGGGAACTTGCTGTTCCAACAGGACAATGCACGTCCGCATGTATCCCGTGCCACCCAACGTGCTCTAGAAGGTGTAAGTCAACTACCCTGGCCAGCAAGATCTCCGGATCTGTCCCCCATTGAGCGTGTTTGGGACTGGATGAAGCGTCGTCTCACGCGGTCTGCACGTCCAGCCCGAACGCTGATCCAACTGAGGCGCCAGGTAGAAATGGCATGGCAAGCTGTTCCACAGGACTACATCCAGCATCTCTACGATTGTCTCCATGGGAGAATAGCAGCCTGCATTGCTGCGGAAGGTGGATATACACTGTACTAGTGCCGACATTGTGCATGCTCTGTTGCCTGTGTCTATGTGCCTGTGGTTCTATCAGTGTGATCATGTGATGTATCTGACCCCAGGAATGTGTCAATAAAGTTTCCCCTTCCTGGGACAATGAATTCACGGTGTTCTTGTTTCAATTTCCAGGATCTGCGTATCAGGGATCGGGCAGTTTGTTGGTAAGTTTGTGGAGGTATGTGGAGTTAGGTATCTACGCTTAGGTCAGGTAATTCCTGTAAATAACCGGCCGCTGATTTGCGTACGCGGTGATGGCGCAAGATAGCGACCCAGATGGTTTCCTTACGATTTACATCAGGAGAATTTGGTCTCCGCGATATCAACCTGCGCTCACTACAATGCTCCGAGACAAGGACAGCCATACTGCTGAAAGATGATATCGCCGTCGGGGAAGAAATCTAGCATTAAGGGATGCGGTGGTTCGTAGTTCTCAGCGAGTCTCGACTACACCTCGACCCCCATTCAAGCGCAGGAGAATGTCTTCCACAGCATAATAGTATCCCCACCAGCGTGCATCCGTGGCGCGCAGCACGTTTCGAGCTGCCGTTCGCCTCGATAACTGCGTTTGTGGACACGACCATAGACCTAGTGAAGCAAAAATGTGATTCATCCGAAGAGCCGACACCTTTCCACTGACCGACGGTCGAATCCCGACGGCTCCATGGGCACTGCAATCGTAATTGACGATGTCGATGGGTCAACATGCGAACGCAAGAGGTGGTCTGCTGCGGAGCTCCATGTTTAATGTACGATAAACGGCGTGCTCCGAAATACTGGTGCGTGCTCCAGCAATGAGCTCTTTCGGGGGAGGAGCCACAGATGACAATCCGTCCTCCTGCACAGGGCTGACAAGCCCCCGAAACCCACGTTCTGTGAAGATTTGTGGACGTCCAACCATCTAGCGCCTAGTGGCAGTATTACTGTCCTTCTACCTCTTTCCGTAGGTGCTCACGACAGTAGCACGTGAATATTCAACTAGCTTTGTTGTTTTCATTTGTTTTCGAGATACTCGTGTACAGACTCTGCGTAACAATAATCTACCTTTTCTCAAAGTCGCTTATCTCAATGAATTTCCCTATTTGCAGCGCTTATATTCGTTAGGTTGATCCACCGTCCGTGTCTGCTCTACTTACGTACTTTTTTTTACCACGTCACGTGCCCGCAACCCCACATGGCGGCATCCAACGTCACGGGGGGCAGTGGTCATAATGTTTTGCGTTATCAGCGTAACTTTCGTTCTTACGGAAAGGCTACCCAACATCTATAGCATCTCAGTAAAGGGTGGTCCATTGATAGTGACCGGGCCAAATATCTCACGAAATAACCGTCAAATGGAAAACTACAAAGAAAGAAACTTGTCTAGTTTGAAGGGGGAAACCAGATGGCGCTATGGTTGGCCCGCTAGATGGCGCTCCCATAGGTCAAACGAATATTAACTCCGTTTTTTTAAATACGAACCCCAATTTTTTATTACATATACATGTAGTACTTAAAGAAATATGAACGTTTTAGATGGACCACTTTTTTCGCTTTGTGATAGATGGCGCTGTAATTGTCACAAAAATGTGGCTCACAATGTTAGACGAACAGTTCGTAACAAGTAGGTTTTTTAAATTAAAATACAGAACGTAGTTACGTTTGAACATTTTATTTCGATTATTCCAATGTGATACATGTACCTTTGTCAACTTATCATTTCTGAGAGCGCATGCTGTTACAGCGTGATTACCTGTAAACCCCACATTAATGCAATAAATGCTCAGAATGACGTCCGTCAACCTCAGTGCATTTGGCAATACGTGTAACGACATTCCTCTCAACAGCGAGTAGTTCGCCTTCCGTAATGTTCGCACATGCATTGACAATGATCTGAAGCATGTTGTCAGGCTTTGTCGGTGGATCACGATAGCAAATATCCTAATATCCTTCAACTTTCCCCACACAAAGAAATCCGGGGACGTCAGATACGGTGAACGTGCGGGCCATGGTATGGTGCTTCGACAACCTATCCACCTGTCATGAAATATGCTATTCAATAACGCTTCAACCGCATGCGAGATATGTTGCGGACACACATCATGTTGGAAGTACAGTGCCTTTTTGTCATGCAGTGAAACATCTTGTAGTAATATCGGTAGAACATTACGTAGGAAATCAGCATACATTGCACCATTTAGGTTGCCATCGATTACATGAGAGCCAATTATCCTGCCTCCCATAATGCCGCACCACACATTAACCCGCCAACGTCGCTGATGTTCCACTTGTCGCAGCCATCGTGGATTTTCCGTTGCTCAATAGTGCATATTATGCCGGTTTACGTTACCGCTGTTGGTGAATGACGCCTCGTCGCTAATTTCTCTTGTGCCCAGTGGCAGAACTGTACACAACGTTCAAAGTCGTCGCCACACAATTCCTGGTGATAGAAATATGGTACGGGTGCAATCGATGTTGATGTAGCATTCTCAACACCGACGTTTTTGAGATTCCCGATTCTCGCACAATTTGTCTATTACTGATATGCGGATTAGCATATCATTTGTTGCAGGCAGTGGTTGACGTTTCACATATGGCTGAACACTTCCTGTTTCCTTAAATAACGTAACTATCCGGCGAACGGTCCGGACACTTGGATGGTGTCGTCCAGGATACCGAGCAGCATACATAGCACACGCCCGTTGGGCATTTTGATCACAATAGTCACACATCAACACGTTACCGACCCTTTTTCGTAATTGGTAAACGGTCCATTTTAACACGGGTAATGTATCACGAAGCAAATACCGTCCGCACTGGCGGAATGTTACGTGATACCACGTACTTATCCGTTTGTGACTATTACAGCGCCATATATATCACAAACCGAAAAAAGTGGTACAACTAAAACATTCATATTTCTTTACGTACTACACGTATATGTAATAAAAAATGGGGGTTTGTATTTTAAAAAAACGGAGTTGACATCCGTTTGACCTATGGCAGCGCCATATAGCGGGCCAACCATAGCGCCATCTGGTTTCCTCCTACAAGCTAGACAAGTTTCTTTCTTTGTAGTTATTTCGTTTGCCGCTTATTTCGTGAGATATTTGGCCTGGTCACTATCAATGGACCACCCAGTATACAGAAAAGGCTTTTAAAAATGTTTACGGAAACGTACTCTTTGTAATTATGATCTTATCAGGGAATCGAGAGGTTATCTACAAGTTATACAGAAACCACAGTGTAGACCCAGGAGTCGGAGAATATGAAACAGAGACAGCAATAGTAAAAGTAGCGAGGCAGTTTTGTAGCCCATCCCCCATGTTGTAAGCGTAGACTTCCGCGGCCGCCGTTAAATCAATAGAATTCTTCTGGGTTTGGGACCGCATTGCCAACTATAAAATTCCGATCTTTCACCTTGAGGAAGGCGTCTTCCAATAGTCACCGAAAAGTCGCAGTTTTATATTTGACAATGCGTTCCCAAACCAAGAAGAATTTTATTGACTATCCCCCATGTTATTCACTCCGTACACTGGCCGACAGTGAACGAAACCAAGGAGAATTTTGCAGTGGGAATTAAAATTCACAGAAAAGACAGAAAAATTTCAATGCTTGTCAGTGACACAGTAATTCTGTCATAGATGAGAAAGGACTTGAAAGATCGGTTGAATGAAACATAATGACTTGAAAACCGGAAGACCAATTGAATGGAGTGGATATAGTCTTGGAACACGGAAGATGAAGTGAACGGTACTGAGTATCTTCAAAAGTGGTTACGAGACTTACTTACTGGTAGTTAGGATGTTAGATTATAAATGAAATGTTGTAAGTAGTAGACGAGTTCTGCTATTTCGACAGCAAAACAACTGTAGATTGAAGAAGTGAAGAGGATATAAAATACAAACCAACAACTGTAAGAAAATATTTCCCCAAAAAATGAACTATCTTATCATTTAATGTAAATTTAAGCCATAGACAGTCTTTTCAGAAAGTGTTAGTTGGGAGTGTAGCTGTGTATGGTAGTGTAACATCGACGATAAACATTACACTGAAAATGCTCTCTTTTCACAAAAAATATTATCAGTAACAAGTATGAATATAACAGTAGGACCAAAAACAAGCTGTACAAAGACCTCAATCAGCTAACACTGGCACAGAAAAGAGTCAGATTCATGTATTAAACAACCTATTAAGAGTACATTAAATGTCTTGTAGATAATGTACTCCGTCAGGCCACAAGTGACCTACTGGGACCATCCGACCGCCGTGCCATCCTCAGTGGAGGATGCGGATAGGAGAGGCGTGTGGTCAGCACACCGCTCTCCCTGCTGTTATGATGGTATTCTTGACCGATGCCGCATGGCTGCATAAAAGGTCCCCCATCCAAGTGCCGAACACGCCCGACAGCGCTTAACTTCAGTGATCTCACGGGAACCGGTGAATCCACTGCCGCAAGGCCGTTGCCTCTTGTACACAATGCAGTGTGTTGATTGTGTAGTGGGTCCGCAGCTCATGGTCGTGTGGTAGCGTTTTCGCTTCCCACGCCTGGGTTCGATTCCTGGCGGGGTCAGGGATTTTCTCAGCCTCGTGATGACTGGGTGTTGTGTGATGTCCTTAGGTTAGTTAGGTTTAAGTAGTTCTAAGTTCTAGGGGACTGATGACCGTAGCTGTTAAGTCCCATAGTGCTAAGAGCCATTTTTTGATTGTGTAGTGGACATTAATATTGAATTAAAGAACTTTCTACTCTGCAACTTCTTCTACTCTGTCGAAGGGTATCTTCACAGAAACACTTAAATTTAACGATTTAGTTTAATGTATAATTAAAATTAGCAGTGCAATAGAGTAATGTAATGTTATTTCACTGTTCCTCTCTTAGGTTAAATGTACATCTTTGACTTCTCACTACATCCCAGAGACTACTCTCCACGAGATCCATTGGATTTGAATAACGTAATGTGAATGTGTCTTTTCTAAAGTAGCCAGTATATAAATACCGAGCATGAAGTAATACAGTGAAGTATCAACTTAATAGTGTAGCTGGTGTACTCCCAACACATTGATCTGGAAATAATATCAGTAATTGTCACTGTGAATTGTAACAGGTGTTAACATAGTTGACAGAAGTACAAGATGTTTCACTAGATGAGAACTGGGAGAACAATCAGGATAGGTTCTGTATTTTATAGACTTCATCAAAGCATACGACAGCATAGTGAGACAGGAGATGTGGAGGATAATGGCAGAGTGTGAGATATTGGAAAAATTGATAAACTTAACTAAAATAAGTGTGATGGAATCAAAGTGTAGAGTGAAAGTACAGCGTGAGTTCTCATAAACATTTGCGAAAAAAAGAGGAGTGAGGCAGGGAGGTATTATATCACCAATCTTGTTCAGTTTAGCACTCAACAAAATCCTGAGGAGAGTAACTCAAGTATGAACAGGAGTCGCCAAAGGGAAAAAGGTAAATGTTCTGGATTTCGTGAATGATATTGTGGTGATAGCAAACAGCATGGAAGACCTAGAGAAAATGAGAACTGTACTGATGGAAGAAGCTAAGAAAGTAGGTCTAAGAATAAATGAGAACAAAATAAAGTTCACAGTAATAGGGAAAAGAGTTCAGTGAGGACCAAAACATCTAGCAATCAGGAACCTAACAATACAGAAGACAGATACATTCACGTACCTCGGTGACAATATCAACCAACAAAACCTTTTAGAACAAGAGATCCTAACGAGAATTAAGGACGGGCGAAATATCTAGGCGAAATGTCTTAGCGAGTCTTCAAAATGAAAGACTCAGATGATACGGGCATGTGAGGAGCAGCGGTGACAACACGGTAATAAAGACAGTAATGAATGGAGAAGCCGAAGGAAGGAGACCACTAGGAGGGACGAAAACGAGATGAGAGGATAATACCATGGAGACATGCGGATACTGGGTCTGGGAGATGAAGATGCAGCTGATAGGAAGGTATGAAAGGCTGGACCGGTTTGTATGGCCAGTGTAAGTAAGTAAGTAGTGTGCCATGTTAGCACCAGTCGATAAGTGAGTTCTTCCCAAACCTCGATCAGTGTGTTGTCTCTAAAGTTCGGTAGGTAGCAGAGGCACATATGCATTACTCTTCGCAAACCCCCAAAGGTAAAAATCGCAGGGCGTCAGATCGTTTGTTAACTTGGAGGTCATGCAAAACAAGCCCTGTAATCCGACCTCTTGCGGGGCATCCAGCGGTCGGCCACAACGTCATTTAACCAATCACGTATTGAGTTAATGCCAGCGAGACAGCGCACCATCTTGCTGCTAAATAAAGTTCCATGATGCAACACGTTCCAGTTAAGGAAAAACCCATTGCTCTAGCGCATCAATAAAAGAAACACCAGTCTGTTGCTTCACTGAAAAAGAAAGACCCATCAACTGTCCACCGAGATACGAGACAAAAAAAACATTGAAGTTAGGGGAGTCTTGTTGCAACTGTACCATCTCGTGGGGATCTGATGAACCTCACATGTCTCCACTTAGGTCAGACTTCGATTCATCACTAAAGACGACACGATCCAGAAAACCTTCATCGTCATTCAGCAACATTTCGTTTGAAAAGTTGGTACATAAATCAAATTCTGTAGGCTTTAGAGCTTGTAACAGCTGTTGACGGTAAGGATGTAGATGTAAAAATGTCCTTAGAAGTCACCACAATGAAATGACTGAAACTAGCCTTCCGAAATGATTTCTTCGGGCTACATGTTCATTCAACACGTTCTTCAGCCACTCTTGGTCCTTCTGTACTCTTCCCTTTGCGGCAGGTATACAAACAAAACTCTTTGAGTTGCTCTTCTATCTTATGTATTATTTGTAACTGTAAGTCGAATGTAATGAATACTACAGAACCTTAAGATCCATAGACTTGTTTTCGAACTCATAGTATTGCGGCAGCTTCTGGCAAATAATGTATAATCAAACTTGTTCCGCGTCTCTCTCCTTCATTCTGAAAACAAGTATTTTAAATATGATGTGACAAGAGAATGACGCAGGTTAGTTAGGTAGAATGAGTAACTAATGAAGGGATACTGATTCAAGCTTTGAGGAAAGAGCTATAAGATACAGCTTAGCTAAAAGAAGGGATTGGTTGATATGATACATTCTATCATCTTGGGGTTGAAGCTCTTTTCTTATCTCCGTGTTTGCTTTAACAATACGTCTGTTTTTGGATAGCGTCCGTCTTTAGCAAAACACAATTTTGTTTTTTTAACCCAAACATGTTTCACTGCAGTTGCAGTATCTTCAGTGGGCTTTTATTTTTGATCTGTTAAAGATAAAGAATGGTCTTTACTGTTTGTATAAATGTAACTAGTAGTTTTTAAATCGTAATTACAGATATTTGAAAAAACACATATATTGTGAATTGATAACTGTTACCACATGATGTGGTTTTTCTGATGTGTTGTGTTTCTACAGTGGCTATTTTGTTCCACAGTTTGTCATCTGCAACCACTTACACCTTAAAGTAGATAAATTGTTTAAGCCGAAATTACGATTTGAAAATTGTTATTTCTATGCCTGAAATTAATTAATTCTATGTGTGTGTGTGTGTGTGTGTGTGTGTGTGTGTGTGTGTGTGTGTGTGTGTGTGTGTGTGTGCTGTTTTTACAGCTGGTAAACAGTGAAACAGTGACAATGTCAGTGGCAACCCAATACATAGTGCTTGACAGTGATGTAGATGAGGGAGAAGAAAATATAAGTAAAACATTATGTAAGTGGACACACACACACACACACACACACACACACACACACACACACACAGACAGACAGAATTAATTAATTTCAGGCATAGAAATAACAATTTTCAAGTCGTAATTTTGGCTTAAACAATTTATCTACTTTAAGGTTGCAGATAACAAACTGTGGAGCGAAACAGTCACTGTAGAAACGGTATGAATGCATAATTTATGTGTTTTTTTCAAATATCTGTAATTACGATTTATAAACTAATAGTTACATGTATACAAACAGTAAAGACAATTCTTTACCTTCAACAGATGAAAAATAAAAGCCCCCTGAAGATGTTGCAACTGCAGTGTAACATGTTTGGGTTAAAAAACAAAATTGTGTTTTGCTAAAGGCGGACCCTATCCAAAAACATAGGTTAGGATACATTCTGTGGCGTCGAAGAATCGTTTTGTTTGGTAATGAAACAAAATATGGTGGTGAGGTGGGGGGGAGGGGAGTGGGGAGGGTAAAAAAAAAAGAGGGAACCGAAGGCTTCTGAAAATGAGCAGGTTCAAGTGGATGTGGGTTGCAGTAGTCAGAGAGATATGAAAGGACGTCCAGAAGACAGCGTGGAGAGCTGGATCATACCATACTTCAGGCTGGAGACCACAACAACAAAAGCAATAGTAATGATCAGATGCAAACACCGGTGACAGTAGGACGGATGCAGAATCTGAGGGAGCGAGGTACTGAAATTTCCATCTACGATTGGAATATTCCGCGATCATTTGGCCGTCCTGCCAAGAGTGGAGCCCACATTACCAGAGCGAACGAGACTCCCCTTTTCCCCTTCGGCGTGCGCCAGAGGAGAGAAAAATGGAAGATAAATGCCCACGACTGCATTAATTTTCCGGTTTTGATGAGGGGGTGGGAGAGCGACGTAGGCGATGGCAAAAAAACGGAAAAAAATGGTCGGCGTGAGACGGCTGGCGCGGCGAGCCCCGGCCGAGAGCGGCCCGGCAGGGGGAGCGGGCGAGTCTGGGCAGAGCGGCACGGGGCGGCGATCCGTTCGATTTTTGGGGGCGGTCGGCGGTGGGTGGCGGCGCGCGTGTCGAAGACAGCGCCGCGCGCCTGTATGAATAAGCTAGCGGCCGCCGCCGCCAATACATGCATTGGCGGTGTATTAATAATTCAGGTTAAGCGGGAACAGTATTCAAATGAGCCGCGTTGCAAGTCTCGCCCGTCCGGCGACCGCAGCTGAAGGAGGGGTGGAGCCAGCGCGCGCCGGCCGCAGACCGGCATACACCGGGCGCAGGGGAAGGGCCGCCGCCGTCGCAACACTCCTTCACCGCCACATTTATTTCGTTCCAGGTAACGAAATAATTGTCACTGGAGAAGAAACTTACTTATTTTTTCAACAGTCTTCTCATCCATACACTGATGAACCAAATCATTATGACTTACAAGAGACGGCGCCACAGTCGGGAACCGCCCGACCGCTACGGACGCACGTTCGAATCCTGCCTCGGGTATGGTTGTCTGTGATGTCCTTAGGTTAGTTAGGTTTAAGTTGTTCTACGTTGTAGGGGACTGATGACCTCAGAAGTTAAGTCGCATAGTGCTCAGAGCCATTTGAACCATTTGAACTTACAAGCAGCATCTTTCAAACGTAGCTGCTAAAGTCGAAACGAGAAATAACGTTCTTCAAAAACTTGGTGGTAACTCACGGGGAGCTAACATTCGTGTTTTATTACCCACATCCTCAGCTCCATCATATTCGGTTGCTGAATACTTCTGTTCGACGTGGATCAATACACTTCTGGCCATTAAAATTGCTGCACCACGAAGATGACGTGCTACAGACGCGAAATTTAACCGACACGAAATAGATCCCATCAACATCGTGGTCATTAGCATGGAGCACGAGCTCAGACCGATTGAAGAATGGCGAAGGAAATAGGCTGTACCCTATCAAAGGAACAATCCCAGCATTTGCCTAGAACGATTCAGGAAAACCGAAGAAAACCTAAATGAGGATAGCTAGAGGCGGAATCAACCGTTGTCCTCCCGAATGTGAGTCCAGTGTGATAACAACTGCGACACCTCCCTCATTGTAGAAGTGGGAGGTTTACCCGTAATGTAGAGCAGAACAGACGGCCATCTGTTGGAGACCTGGCTACAGAGTACAATCCTGAAGGGGTCACAGTCTTTTGGAGCACACCCTTCAGCGTAGATCGTTGAATATAGGAGTCTGAAGCAGGCGATTCCTATATGTTCCCATGTTGACTCAATGATACTGCCATTTACATCGTCATCCAGCTGAACAGTTGCTAGAAACACAGTGCCAGGGATGTGTGTGAAATCTTATGGGACTTAACTGCTAAGATCATCAGTCCCTAACCATACACACTACTTAACCTAAATTATCCTAAGGACAAACACACACCAATGCCCGAGGGAGGGCTCGAACCTCTGCCGGGACCAGCCGCACAGTCCATGACTGTAGCGCCTATGACAGCTCGGCTAACCCCGCGCGGCACTACGGATGCAGTCCAATGTGAACAGTGTTATAGTTTGCAGACCATTCATTTGGATTTCCTCTGAATTAGCGGTAGTCATCAAAGGCACCATGACAGGAGTTGCCTGTGTGAATATTACTACTGACTGTCTGCATCCTTTCATCCTTCGTCTATTTCCAGACGATTGTATATTCTAGCCATGTCACAACCTCAGAACTGAGGTACAGTGTTTTGAGGAGCATGATAGTGAGCTCATGTTGATCTCCTCTCCTCCCGAACAGGCCATGAAGGCCCAACGGTACCAACCGGCCGCCATTGGCGTCACTGTATGTGCATATGGAGGGACATGTGGTGAGCACACCGCTCCCCGGCCGCATGTCAGTTTCCGAGAGCGGAGCCTCTACTTCTCAATCAAGTAGCTCCTCGGTTTGCCTCACAAGGGCTGAGGGCACGCCACTGACCAACAGCGCTCGGCAGACTGGATGGTCATCCATCCAAGTGCTAGCCCAGCCCAACAGCTCATGACTGTGGTGATCTGGCGAGAACCAGTGTTACCACTGTGGCAAGGCTGTTGGCTCATGTTGATCTCCTGGGCACTAAATTAGCATGGTCTGAACCCAATGGAGCAATCTGTTTCACTATTTGGCACAAGCACCACACTCGTGAACCACTGGTCCATATTTTTAGGGAATGGCGTCACTTCTGTATAGACATCTGGTGCCACATATTGCCAAAAACCAGCCAACTGCTTCTAGACTGAATACCTCTATGAAATGCTGCTGTATTTTGTTGGAAAATGCGCCAGTACACTATTGAGCAGGTGGTGGTAATGGAATGCCTCATCAGTGTGGTGTCACCGCCAGACACCAGTTGCTAGGTGGTAGCCTTTAAATCAGCCGCGGTCCGTTAGTATACATCGGACCCGCGTGTCGCCACTACCAGTGATTGTAGACCGAGCGCCGCCACACGGCAGGTCTAGTGTAGAGGGACTCCCTAACACTCGCCCCAGTTGTACAGCCGACTTTGCTAGCAATGGTTCACTGTCTACATACGCTCTCATTTGCAGAGACGACAGTTTAGCATAGCCTTCAGCTACGTTATTTGCTACGACCTAGCAAGGCGCCAGTATCCGTACTATTGATATTGTGAATCATGTACCATAAAGAGCAACGTTCTCCATTAATGGATTAAAGTTAAGTATTCCACCAGCTACGTCCGTTTTTCTCAATTCTAATTCCCTTGTCATGCTCCAGACCTCACTCCAGCCTGCGTGAGCTAAAACGCGCGCATTTCGGCCTCCTTCAACCATACGGTTGGCTCTCCTGTCAACCACAACAATCAGTGCACTGAGCGAGGTGGCGCAGTGGTTAGACACTGGACTCGCATTCGGGTGGACGACGGTTCAATCCCGAGACCGGCCATCCTGATTTAGGTTTTCCATGATTTCCCTAGACCACTCCAGGCAAATGCAGGGATGGTTCCTATGAAAGGGCACAGCCGACTTCCTTCCCCATCCTTCCCTAATCCGAGTTTGTGCTCCGTCTCTAATGACCTCGTTGTCAATGGGACGTTTAAATGTCCTCCTTCTCCTCCTCATCAGTGCACGAGAGCTGTTCAGAAAGTAAGGTCCGATCGATCTCGAAATGGAGGCCACAGTGAAAATCCGATGAAACTTTGTATAAATGTGTTCAACAGTAACTCGTCGATCGCGTCACGTCGCTCTCTTCAGTTACAGTGAGCGTGTAAAAATGCCTAGAATCTAGACTCTCCCGCCAAGTATGACTCCTTGAAAGAGATTTCGCCTGAATTCATGCAGCCCACACAACGCACTTCTCACACATTAGCTTCTCCATCACAATTCTCGATCGCACACTGCAGGGCAACGAGGCTGCTCCTGCAGCGTTTACTCTCTGATTTTTACTCATGCTCACATGATCTGCTGGCTATGAAGATAACATTATGGGACAGACAGCTAATTGCAGATCAGCGTACAGAATTGACAGGAAGCACCGGCGGCTGACTTCTGTGGCGAGGGTATTGGAAAGTTGGTACAACGCTATGAGAAATGTCTCAGTCGGAGCGGCGACTTTGTAGAGAAGTAGTTCGAGGGTGTAGCTAATTGTTTCAAATAAAGCATTTTTGATTTTCACTGTGGTTTCTATTTTGCAACCAATTAGACCAATTAGTTTCCGAACAGCCCTCATATAAGTTGTATAGACTTCCATAGCCAGTTGTAAGTAGGCCGTTTAGGTTTTTTATTAGTAACGTCACGTAGCGCTCTGTACGAAAATCACTGGTTGTGCTGTGTGCAGTCTGTGCCTAGTTTTCATTGTTGTCTGCCATTGTAGTGTTGGGCAGCTGGATGTTAACAGCGCGTAGCGTTGCGCAGTTGGAGATGAGCCGCCAGCAATGGTGGATGTGGGGAGAGAAATGGCGGAGTTTTGAAATTTGTAAGACTGGATGTCATGAACTTCTATATATATTATGACTTTTGAACACTATTAAGGTAAATACATTGTTTGTTCTCTATAAAAATCTTTCTTTTGCTAACTACGCCTATCAGTAGTTAGTGCCTTCAGTAGTTTGTATCTTTTATTTAGCTGGCAGTAGTGGCGCTCGCTGTATTGCAGTAGTTCGAGTAACGAAGATTTTTGTGAGGTAAGTGATTTGTGAAACGTATAGGTTAATGTTAGTCAGGGCCATTCTTTTGTAAGGATTTTTGAAAGTCAGATTGCGTTGCGCTAAAAATAATGTGTGTCAGTTTAAGCACAGCCATGTATAATTTTTCTAAGGGGACGTTTCATATGTCGACCCTTAGCCGAGGATACCTCACTGGAATCTTCTGATTTTTTTTCTTGTAGTTTGTGTAATTAGTGTAGATTTTGTTTATTTCCTGCGCATAATTGTAGAGAGAATCTCCTTTGTAGTTGTGGTCTTTCATTGTTGTACAGTAAAACAGGTGTGGCACGCACGTAAATTTGCACCAAGTATTTCGCAGCTGCGCTTGCAATTAAGTACATATTATTTTCAGTGCTATGGTAATGTGTTCTCTTATTTTTGCTCTTCATATTGTGTTTTTCTGTGTTGCCATGTGAAATATTGTGTCAATAATGGTGTGCGAAAAACGTAATACTAGGCTCCAAAGTAAACTGAGAAATGACAGTGAAGACGAAAGCAGTGTGTTAGCGCCACCATGTAATGAATTAACTAATGTTCAAAGAAGTAATTTGCTAATTGTGCATAGGGAAATGGAGCGGGCTGTAAATAATGGTGTAGGCAGTGAAACAATTAGTGAACAGAGAAGCATTATCGATCGATCGGTCGGCAACAGCTCGCCTCAGGATTCCGAAATGACTGAATACAATCTTGCAAATACTGTAGATTCAGGTTTTGCGTCCTCACCGTTTTCTAAAATAAATCAAGACACATTTTCTGCTTTTCAAAATGCGAGTATTGCCGGTTCAAATTGCACTGCCGAATAGCACTGAGGAACATGTTTGACACCAGTGCACTGTTGTTACAGTTAATGCAACAAATGGGACAAAGGCTACAAAAGTTAGACACAACGCTTGAACAAAATCAGAAACAAATGGGACAAAATCTTCAAAAGTTAGACACAATGGAACAAAATCTTCAAAGGTTAGACACCATACTTGAACAAACACGTGAAGATTTAACTACTGAGTTACATAACATCGAATCGAAATGTCAAAAAGTCTGTAATGACGTAAAAACACAAATTTGTGAGCATTTCCAACCTATTTTTTCGCGTCATGAAAATGCATTACAGAATCACGAAGCAACCATAAAAGAACTGCAAACTATTGTTCATGAAAATCACGACACCTTGCAAGCTAAAATTGACTCAGTTGCATCTACCGATTCGGTTACGCAACTTGCAAAAACTCAGGAAAACTTAAAGGACACAGTAGATACGATTTCAACACAAATGGACACTATGAAACTTGGTTCAGAAAAACACACAGAGGAAATAATTTCACTATCGGATAAAGTAGCCGAACTTTCAGATCAGTTCACTAACTTATCTGCAAAGGTAGATGATGATCTGAATGACACAAGACCTGTAGCCTTCACGGACACTGAAGAGTATGAACAAATTAGAAAATTCAAACAAAATCAAAATCAAATCAATACACAGTACAAAAGAGAAATCCGGGAAGTACAAGATCAGTTGGCACAAGTAATACAAGAATTACAAATTTCAGAGGACACTCGTGCTCCAGTACGGGAGTACGGGAAGAGGGTTTTAGAAATGCGGAAAAGCCACAAAATAATAACACAGGGCATTTCGGAAATTATGAAAGAAATTGGCAAGGTGCACAGAATTTTGAGATGGAACCGCCGAGACGACGTAACAATGACCGATATGCTACTCGCCGACACGATGATTTTGACTATAAGCTGTTCATTACTACACGTAAATTCAAAACATTTAAGAATTCTGGCTCCATCAATTCTCTCATTTTTTTCCTCCCAACTGGTCATTAGAGCACAGATTAGAATTTGTGTGTGACTACTTAGAGAATGAACCAGCTGTAAGAATGCGATCGGTCATTCACGATTGTCACAGCGAAGGAGAATTTTATCATGCCTTCCTCTCAGCATATTGGTCTCAAGCTACACGAGACCGAGTAAAACATAGTATCATAATGATGAAACATTTCGAGCAATCTGAATTCTCCAGTCTTGTGAAATATTTTGAAGACATGTTGCACAGGAATCAGTACTTGTCAAACCCTTACAGCCCCTCGGAACTCATCTGCGTTTGCCTAATCAAACTACCTGGACATTTACGACATATTATTTTGGCAGAACATTGCAAAGATGACATTGAAGCTTTTCAGGGATTGTTACAAGAATTGGAAATTGACACTGACAATCGCGGAACGCGGAAACAGGAACACAACAATTACAGCTCACATTTGCCACAATTCCGTGATGAAATAAATAGTAACTGGACACGACAAGGCTATTCTTACAACGCAAATCGTGAACAAAACAGACACCACCCATATGACAACCACTGGCAGAGTAATAGTTACAGAAAAAGATCGCATTTCCATAGTAATGAATATAACAGAGACAATCCTAGAAACAGACAATATGGCAACGAGAACTGTCATTATCACGGGAGACAAATAACTTCAGACGCAACGGACCACCGTGCAGTGATAATTCAGGGAGAAATTCTCCCCCACTTAATCGACAAGAAATAAACTACAGGAACTACCGATATGACGACAGACGATATAATCGTAACGACAGACCTGAATTTCATCAGAATTGGCGAGATTCAAACAGAGCAGGGCACTTTCGACAAGGTGAATTTGTAGAAGCTAGGTCTCCTAATCCCAATAACGACGCACGCCAACAAAGAGACAATGACTCGCACCGCTGGCAGCCACGTTCGCCCGCTGGCTCCGAGAAAAATAGAAAAATAACATAAGGCGCTAGCCTTGAGAAAATTTTTAGCTTTCCTTACCGATGTACACAACATGATAACTGCTTTGAAGTTGAAACTCTGCGTATTGCACCACATTTCACATGTAAAACCTCTTATTGAAAGATAATCTGCTTTTTAACTTAGTCTTTGCTATAAAATTTTTCACTTCACGTTACCAGTACTCTTTGTCACACTTAGAAACTGTTAACATGCAACTATGTTTTGAAGTTAACTATCCAGTTCTAAGGAATGACGAGATACGTTTGAAGTTCTCTAACGCTATAGATACAGCAATAAGGAATAGCGCAGTAGGCAACACAGTTGAAGAGGAATGGACGTCTCTAAAAAGGGCCATCACAGAAGTTGGGAAGGAAAACATAGGTACAAAGAAGGTAGCTGCGAAGAAACCATGGGTAACAGAAGAAATACTTCAGTTGATTGATGAAAGGAGGAAGTACAAACATGTTCCGGGAAAATCAGGAATACAGAAATACAAGTCGCTGAGGAATGAAATAAATAGGAAGTGCAGGGAAGCTAAGACGAAATGGCTGCAGGAAAAATGTGAAGACATCGAAAAAGATATGATTGTCGGAAGGACAGACTCAGTATACAGGAAAGTCAAAACAACCTTTGGTGACATTAAAAGCAACGGTAGTAACATTAAGAGTGCAACGGGAATTCCACTGTTAAATGCAGAGGAGAGAGCAGATAGGTGGAAAGAATACATTGAAAGCCTCTATGAGGGTGAAGGTTTGTCTGATGTGATAGAAGAAGAAACAGGAGTCGATTTAGAAGAGATAGGGGATCCAGTATTAGAATCGGAATTTAAAAGAGCTTTGGAAGACTTGCGGTCAAATAAGGCAGAAGGGATAGATAACATTCTATCAGAATTTCTAAAATCATTAGGGGAAGTGGCATCAAAACGACTATTCACTTTGCTGTGTAGAATATATGAGTCTGGCGACATACCATCTGACTTTCGGAAAAGCATCATCCACACAATTCCGAAGACGACAAGAGCTGACAAGTGCGAGAATTATCGCACAATCAGCTTATCAGCTCATGCATCGAAGCTGCTTACAAGAATAATATACAGAAGAATGGAAAAGAAAATTGAGAATGCGCTAGGTGACAATCAGTTTGGCTTTAGGAAAAGTAAAGGCACGAGAGAGGCAATTCTGACGTTACGGCTAATAATGGAAGCAAGGCTAAAGAAAAATCAAGACACGTTCATAGGATTTGTCGACCTGGAAAAAGCGTTCGACAATATAAAAAGGTGCAAGCTGTTCAAGATTCTGAAAAAAGAAGGGGTAAGCTATAGGGAGAGACGGGTCATATACAATATGTATAACAACCAAGAAGGAATAATAAGAGTGGACCATCAAGAACAAAGTGCTCGTATTAAGAAGGGAGTGAGACAAGGCTGTAGCCTTTCGCCCCTATTCTTCAGTCTGTATATCGAGGAAGCAATGATGGAAATAAAAGAAAGGATCAGGAGTGGAATTAAAATACAAGGTGAAAGGATATCAGTGATATGATTCGCTGATGACATTGCTATCCTGAGTGAAAGTGAAGAAGAATTAAATGACCTGCTGAACGGAATGAACAGTCAAATGAGTACAGAGTATGGTTTGAGAGTAAATCGGAGAAAGACGAAGGTAATGAGAAGTAGTAGAAATGAGAACAGCGAGAAACTTAACATCAGGATTGATGGTCACGAAGTCAATGAAGTTAAGGAATTCTGCTACCTAGGCAGTAAAATAACCAATGACGGACGGAGCAAGGAGGACATCAAAAGTAGACTCGCTATGGCAAAAAAGGCATTTCTGGCCAAGAGAAGTATACTAATATCAAATACCGGCCTTAATTTGAGGAAGAAATTTCTGAGGATGTACGTCTGGAGTACAGCATTGTATGGTAGTGAAACATGGACTGTGGGAAAACCAGAACAGAAGAGAATCGAAGCATTTGAGATGTGGTGCTATAGACGAATGTTGAAAATTAGGTGGACTGATAAGGTAAGGAATGAGGAGGTTCTACGCAGAATCGGAGAGGAAAGGAATATGTGGAAAACACTGATAAGGAGAAGGGACAGGATGATAGGACATCTGCTAGGACATGTGGGAATGACTTCTATGGTACTAGAGGGAGCTGTAGAGGGCAAAAACTGTAGAGGAAGACAGAGATTGGAATACGTCAAGCAAATAATTGAGGACGTAGGTTGCAAGTGCTACTCTGAGATGAAGACGTTAGCACAGGAAAGGAATTCGTGGCGGGCCGCATCAAACCAGTCAGCAGACTGATGACCAAAAAAAATCCAGTCTAGAACCTAGGGAACATTTTTAAACAGAAATTACGAATGCATTTTTATTGTGAACAGACGACACAGTGTTACTGTGTGTGTACATTCTTGCTTGTTAGTTGCACGATTGCGTAACGACTATAAGGCTGACATACTTCGAACATGTACCGGTACTGCTAATGAGATTTTAATGCAACATTTTGGTTTACTTGAAAATACATTCTGGATTTAAAGTACTTTCTGTGAGATACCAGATGACACAGTGGTTAGTTTATGTGACAGCTACACGATTTTATCACGACGCTACTAATGTGTGACCATTTACAATGTTGCTTTTGGGGTGTATCTGTTTTATATCTGCACAGTGTTTCTGAATTCTTCTGGAAAGTAAAACATGTTTTAGTAGTAACTTTTGTGGTATAGCTACAAGGAGACAGCCTTTTCCGTAGCACAACAATACGATACAGCACAGTACTTTCTTCATCACGGCAATAAGTGTAATTACTAAAATATCTATACGCAAAGCATTTCACTTTTGTTTATCATGAGGTAAGTACATTGAATTCTGCAGAACTTTCGGAGGACGATAACTATGACACTTCCACTAAAATTATCTTACAACAAGATGCACAGTTTAGCGCTACAGTACACGTATTTGAGTGGTTAATTTTGTACTTAAAACATTTATTTTTAAAGATATTTGAAGTACAATGATACAAAGGTTTTCCGTGACACATTTCATTCCATTGCAGTAATCTGTAACACCTGAGGGTATAATTACATTAATCCTCAGGGGGGTACACGCTTACTTTGTGTACCATGTGTGTGGCAAGCACAAGGAGCCCTAGCTAATATGGTATTTGCTTATACCACTTTACACATTGGTACCATATTTCTCTAACACATAAATTACACAGCTATCTGATCATCTTACTGGGAGAGACAAACATTTATTTTCCTACATCAGTGACAGATGTTTACGTAATTACACCGTTGGATAACTTCACACTTAGGAAATTGTAGTTTGTCTGTACTTTGTGAAATGTTCATATTTTTTCGGAACCATTGTGATACTATGAGAGCTCTGAATGATGTATTTGGTATGAGATCATGATTTTTAAAGTACGTTTGAGGTAGATGACACTACTGAAATGAGCAGAGAATTTTTTAGGTTTTGAAATTATTGGAGGAAGCTACGACGATTTTGAGATTTGGCTGAGGTTTTATGATGTTATGATGACGATGTGTATTACGCTGTTGAGGTATGTTTATGATCAATAAGCTGATGTTATATGAGGAATTTGATTATGCTACGTACTTATTATGATAAAATATTGAAGAAGTGTCTACAAATATGTATATGTGTAATAAAGCAAGGAATAATGAGTAGTGGTTAGGGACTTTGGTTTGTGAAAAAGGATGTTGGAAACCGAGAATCGTAATTTTAGAGTTATGAAATGTGTGTATATGGGTGAATGTATCACTATGCTGGCGTAAATTTTTTGGACACTGTTATATGTATAGGATTTTGTTTCTGCAGATTTGAAACGCAAATTCTCGGCCTCTGAAATTTTTTATATGAGACTGTCACTGTAGCGCAAACTGCTGTCTTAAATATTTCGGTAAGAAAGTTAAGTGACCACCTGCACGTAATGCGTTTTGGGCGCCCAGCTGAGAGATAGTCGTCTGACAAAAGAAAGCCATTAGGTGGAGGAAAAAAAAAAAGAAGAAGAGGCCATTATCCTCGCTATTGACATTTCTTTGTCGAAAGCATCCCAAATACGACACGCTGAAACTTCAAAACATATGATTACACTGTGGAACTCTTAATTTATGATGTTTACTAAAATGCCTAATGAAATGATGAGAAACATTTTACATCTATTGTCTTTGCAGTTGAGAGATTGCTCATTTTGTTTAATATCTAGTTTCTTGTTGCACTGCAGTATTGTTTAAATTAAAATTTAATAGATGTACTGATAGAAACGTTTTCTGTCTACAGACCCAGTAAAGAATAATTTTATGATGTACTTTATTAGAAAAGAGAGCACAAATAGACATTTCCCTTCACAGGAATTGTAGAAATAATTTTTTTAACGACTTGGTAACTTTATTGCGGAGTAAGTTTTTGTGATGCATCACCCTAGTGTTAAGATGTGATATAGGTATTAAACATGGCCATTTTTGATGTAATACTTTTCCTGCTTGAGCTTTGTCATGATTAGATATAAGTTACTGCATTTGTTGCTGCTGTTTGCCAGGCATAGTGCTACTAAATTTCTCTTCGTATTACTCTGTTAAGCCAGTTTTACTACTGATTTAGTTTTCTTGTTGCTGCACAGTGCCTTATATTAGTTGTAATATTGCAATTGCTTTGCCAACTTAGATTTACTGCTGCTAGCTTGGCCAATTTGTATTTTTTATCATTGCTGTTTGTATTAATTGTTTTGTGCTGCTGCATTGCCTCGTCCCTTGGTATATATATCTGAGCTCAGTAGATTTAAGTTAGCTTAAGATGGGGTAGGCTATATAAGAGAACGAGTTGTGATGAATTGGAAGAAATGCATTGAGTAGCTATAAGAAAATGGTTTGGCAAAAAAGTATTTTGAAAGAGGATATGAACAAAAAAGTAGGGTTTAGATAAAACAAGTTTAGGTAGGATTTTCTTGGAAATAAATGATGAGGTAAGATAATGGAAAATAAATAATGAGGTAAGAAATACGTGAACATATAAATACAGAAAGCATGCTTGGATAGGATGTTTTGGTGGAAACAAATGTTGAAATAAGATGAAAGATCTATGGAATGAAGTTTTGGGTTAGACTGCAGTACCAGATGTTACACTGAACACGAACCCTGTCTTCCCTTTTGTATTGTTCCGCTATGTGTTTATGTACCCTTGTATATTTGTGTTTTTCTTGTCTTTATGTGTTTAGCTAATACGAGTTATTTTGTAGAATTTTTCTAATAATATGTTATATTCTTTGTAAAGATGTTTAGACATTATTTATTTTGTTTTGTTTTAATGGTCATGTGTGAAGTTGATGTTTCAAAAGTTATTCTGATCTTTTATGTATTTACTTATGTCATAATTCCTGTAACACTGATGTATATGTTTATTTCTATTCTTTTGTAAAGCCCCTATTACTACAAATGTTATCTATATTGTTATGTTCTTTCACGATGTATTTTGTACATTTGTTATTGCATTCTTATGTTATAAAATTGTAATTGACACCAGTTCATCAAATTAAGTAACTAGTAAGTTACATTTCACTGCACACGTTTCTGTTGGTCATAGTATATGGACAATATGTGAGAAGTAGGGACTGTTAGTGTTTGCACGTGTGTTGATAATTCAGCACGGGACTGGATAACATAATTGCTGGTTCTAAGGACATTCCAAAAAGTTTTGTGAGTGCACAAGTGGTGGTTTATGGACTTGCTATATTGTCTGCAAGACCCTTCAATGGTGATTATGCACCTGCACAGTCGCAACAGATGGTTGCTGGCCGCCTCTACAAGGACTACAGTGGGTCTGCATCTTTGATGACTCACCAATACAATTATTTCTACAAGGGGTGCAGTAGGTCTGCTCTGTGATGACCTACCTACCAATATTCTTCAAAAATTCGGCTGACTCTGCTGTGGGTTTGCTCTGTTGTGGCCCATTACCTGTCAGCATGTCAAGAGTCAGCACTGTCCTTCCGTTGGAAGGATAACACTACTTCTTCAAGACTGCATGGAAATCCACTACTTACGCGTGCATTTTCTTTTACTGCTCAGACTTTGAGGAAAAAAAACACTGCAATTTTACTGTGATGAATGATCAGGACTGTCTTTATAGACTGTGAGAAAATATTAGCATTTGATCAACATTGTATTAATATGTGTGTGCATTTGATATCTTTCTTACTGTATTTATGAAATTTTTTTTCAAATCTATAATGGCCAGTGCCCAAAAAAATTTGTAAAATTTTTTGTGGGGAGCATGGGGGCTATGTAAGTAGGCCGTTTAGGTTTTTAATTAGTAACGCCACGTAGCGCTCTGTATGAAAACCACTGGCTGTGCTGTGTGCAGTCTGTGGCTAGTTTACATTGTTGTCTGCCATTGTAGTGTTGGGCAGCTGGATGTTAACAGCACGTAGCGCAGCGCAGTTGGAGGTGAGCCGCCAGCGATGGTGGATGTGGGGAGAGAAATGGCGGAGTTTTGAAATTTGTAAGACTGGATGTCATGAACTTCTATATATATTATGACTTTTGAACACTATTAAGGTAAATACATTGTTTGTTCTCTATAAAAATCTTTCTTTTGCAAACTATCCCTATCAGTAGTTAGTGCCTTCAGTAGTCTGTATCTTTTATTTAGCTGGCAGTAGTGGCGCTCGCTGTATTGCAGTAGTTCGAGTAACGAAGATTTTTGTGAGGTAAGTGATTTGTGAAACGTATAGGTTAATGTTAGTCAGGGATTTTTGAAAGTCAGATTGCGTTGCGCAAAAAATAATGTGTGTCAGTTTAAGCACAGTCATGTATAATTTTTCTAAGGGGACGTATCACAGTAACAATTTGAGTATTAGGCCGACTCATAATGTAAGAGAAAACAACTATAAAACCGACGTTCCCTGTGTCTTCGAATCCTGCCTCGGCCATGGATGTGTGTAATGTCCTTAGGTTAGTTAGATTTAAGTAGTTCTTGGTTCTATGGGACTGATGACCTTAGAAGTTAAGTTCCATAGTGCTCAGAGCCATTTGAACGATTTTAAACCTGTGTCTTCGCAGCTGTTCTCTTCAGGGTATCTAAAATGCTGGATTCTGCGGTTGGTCTTCCCAGTGTACAGGATGTTTCAGGAGGAAAAGTAAATATTCTTAATGGTGATATTATAGAGTAATTAGAATAAATAATTCCATATAAAATGTCTCCCAATGGCCTCACTGCAGTGGTAACACCTATCCCCATCAGATCGCAAAATCAAGCATTGTTGTGATTCGCCAGCACTTTCTAACGTCCAGGGGTATAATAAGTATCAGACATCCTTACTTATTTAGTGATAGCCGACTTTGACTCTGTTTAACTGCACTAATCTTACCCCCAATACCGCTGGCATCAATTCTGAATGACAGTTTCTGTTAATAAAAACTTTTATTCTCAACCTAGGTAAACGACAGTAAATTTCATGATGGTATGTAATCAAATAACAAATTTATTAATTAAACACAGGATGAGGAACGTTACTAACCTAAGACATTACAACACCAATCAAGTTAACTACCTAAACTAAGAAAGTTAGTTTAGGGAGTTAATTTGATTGGCACAGTGGAAACTCTATTCATTATCGCGCCCCTGTCCCTGACTTATGTTGGTTTATAAGGGTCACGCAGGTCATTGTTCTACTGAAGCCCCACCTAGACGGACGCAGAATCAGAGAGCTCAAGCAAAGAGCTAGTGGAGCACGTACTCATTTACAATTACAGTGCCCTACTTTCCCTGCTGCATGAGCAAATATCACCATAATTCAGTGCGAAGATTACGACCGTCGTCCCAGGCGTGATTTCGTCTTTCCTCTGTGAAAGATCGACTTTACCTAAAAACTCGGACGTGATTTCCGTCCGAAAACTGCAGGCCGTATGTTGCTCAATTGCAGAGCCCGTCAAGAGTGAATACACAATCTACTTACACAAATACCAGGAGTAGCTGGTAGACTCAAGTGCGCAGCAGAAAAGGAACACTTAATGTTGCTTTCGAACGCCACAACTGAGCACAAATTTGTTTTCTCATCTCAGAGCAAATGATGGTTCTGCTTTTGTGGAGACGTATCCATTAACTCTGCACAGTTGGAGAGGGATCACTGGTCGCAGTGCCAGCAATATCTCCAAACCTACGTCTAGGCCTCCACTTGGCGACCAGACACTCCGTGTCTGTCCAGCACCACAACAGACATCAGAGTCTTTACCTCTTGTTGCCGCGAAACTTTACAGTTCCCCTCGCATGTATCCCTACGCCTTTCCGGCCAGTCAGGACTGAAGTGTCGCCCGGTTCTCACACTTTTCATGGGCGCGCCGTATTTGTGTCCAGTTCCAACAGTTGTACTGTCGCAACGGCGAGAAGCAGCCTCTCTCTGTCTCGCATGTACGCCCCCTCTCTCCTCTTCCACCTGTGTGGTCACAAGCTCGCCCGGTGCCCCCTGAGGCCACTGGTGATATTGCCGCCAAAGCAGCCGCCGTGTGAAGCTCCAGCCACCCGCCGGCCAACTCGCTTGTTCTACAGCTCAAAACAGCTCTTTCTTGTGTCCGTCCAAACCACCTTCCCAATGATAACATGCAGAGTTCTCAAAATCTTACTTACCAATATGAACCTCGGTATGTTGATATTACGGGCTGTTCAAAAAGTCTCTCCGCAGTGCCGTATCGCTGTTAGCCGCGCGTGCCGTATTCCGCAGTGAATATACCGAAATCAAACTCAGTGAAATACATGTTATTAATTTACCGAATATTCACTTTTACTTACAAATTTTCACATTAAATGTTGAAAGTGCCCCCACCCCCCACCGTTGTTGAATACACAATTCAATTCGTCTAATCATGTTTACAAACACAAGCAGTAACATTTCTTCTGGAACAGAAGCAGTGAAAGTGGATATTGCAGTTTTCAATTCATCGTTTGATTCTGGACTGTTTTTATAGACAGTTGCTTTCGCTGCACCCCTTCAGGTGGTGTTAGGTCAGGCGATCGTGGAGGCCAAAGTCCCTGTGAAATTGTGCGATCACCAAAAACATCAGCAAGCAGTGACATTGAAACGCTAGCTGTATACGCGGTTGCACCATCGTGTTGAAAATAACCGTTCAATATTTCACTTAACACAAGTTCTCCTATGAATGGGTACAGAATATCACTGCAGTATCGTTGTATTGTACTACTCAGGAGGAGAAGTAAAAGGAATGAATGGAGTAAGAGTGATAATGACAAAGGAATTGGTTAAATGTGTGGAATATGTAGACTATGAAAATGACCGGGTTATTGGTATAAGGCTGGAAGGAGCATAAAATGATTTACTGATTGTCCAGGTGTATATGCCAACTTCAGAACATGATGACCAAATTGTAGAGGAATCGTACAATGTAATAGAGAGCATAATGGACGAAAATAAAAAATGCTGCAAAATAGTAATGGGAGACTGGAACGCCATTGTGAGAAAAGGGAAAGAGGGAAACATAGTAGGCAGGCATGGTCTTGGAAAGAGAAATGACGGAGGTGAATGGTTAATTGACTTCTGCGGGGAAAGGCAGCTGATAGCGGCAAACACATGGTTCAAGAACCACAAGAGGAGGCTCTACACTTGGAAATCACCAGGGGATAAATACAGAAACCAAATCGCTTTGATACTGGTAGAAGAAAGATACAGGAATGGAATCAAGAAGGTGCACGCATTACCAGGTGCATATACTAATAGTGACCACAACTTATTTATGGCAGAAATAGAAATAAGAATGAAAAAACTGAAGAAGGCGACCATGGTGAAGAAGTGGGATTTAGAGAAGATAAGATCCAACAAATTACAGAATTGTTGTCTCGGGAGTTTCTAAACACATTACGAGACAAAGAACCACCTGATAATGCCAACGAGTACCGGAAGATGCTGAAAGAAGGAATCATTATTAAATCAGGACAGTAAAATATAGGATATGTAAAAAGGAAAAGGTCAAAAAACCATGGGTCACACAAGAAATGATTTCCAAGATGGAGGACAGAAGAAAATTGAAAAAACAACACTAAAGATGCAAGAGAGATATACCGAATGTCAAATAATAAACTACGAAGAGAAGCAGAGCAGGCAAGGAAAAAATGGCTAAAAGAGGAATGTGATGAAATTGAAGAACTGGACAGGAAGGGAAGATAAGAATTACTATACAACAGAGTAAAGACTATGACATGGGAACAAAACAGAGCAGGAAGTGCAACTATGGAAATTTTAAGTAAAGACGAAGAGGTAGTGTACAAAGATCGTGACGATGTCCTCCAGAGATGGGAAGAATATCTAAAAGAGCTATATGACACAAATAGCAAACCAAAAACTATGGAACTTGAATCACACAACAGCGTAAGTGATGACGAGAAAGGACCAAGCATCATAATGTAAGAAGTAAAGTCTGCCATAGCTGCAATGAAAAATGGCAAAGAGGTAGGTACAGATACAATACCGGGAGAAATACTAAAATGCTTGAACCAAGATGAAATAAGAGAAATATTGAGGTTATGTAATAAAATATATGACAGTGGTGAATGGCCTGAGGACTTCCTAACAACAGTAATGATTCCATCACCGAGATACAAGGAACCAAGAAATGCAGCTAGAACAGAACAATCAGCCTCATTTCACATGCAGCCAAAGGGATGTTTAGAATAATTAATAAAAGACTTGAAAAAGTAATGGAGGAGAATGTTGGCGAGGAGCAGTTTGGCTGTAGACGGAATACGGGCACCAGAGATGCAATAGGGCTCCTACGAATCGTGGGAGAAAGATTTATTGAAAAAGGAAGAGACCTATATACGTGCTTCATCGATCTAAAAAAGGCATTTGACAGTGTGGTTTGGGACAAGCTGGAGACTATAATGAGGGAAAAGAGAGTGGACTGGAAAACCAGAAGACTTATAAACTCGTTATATCTCAATTAAAAAGTTTCACTTAAAGTGAGAGGAGAAAGTACAAACTGGATCAGACTAGGAAAAGGAGTAAGATAAGGATGCTGTCTATTACCTTCTCTTTTCAACCTCTACTTGGAAAATATGATTGACCAATGCTCATTAAATGACAAAGGAGCAGATATTGGAGGAAGAAGAGTAGGGTGTTTGAGGTTTGTTGATGATATGGTTCTTCTAGCCACAGGGGAAAAAGAGTTACAGGATTTGGTGGACACCATTGCAACTAAGGGGGAAAATATGGAATGAAAATTAACACAAATAAAACAAACGTATTGGCACTAGGAGGAAATAAGGAAATAAAAATTATGCTGAATGGAGAAATACTAGAACAGGTGCAAAATTCTAAGTATCTTGGAAGCAGGATAGACACCGACTGGGAGTGCACCACAGAAATTAAAACAAGGATAGCAATGGCAAAAGATGCGTTTTATAAGAAAAGGAGAATTTTCTGCAGCGATCTGGACAGAGAACTCAGAAAGAGACTCATAAAATGTCTTGTATGGAGTGTTCTTCTATATGGCGCTGAAACATGGACTATGAGGAAAAAAGCCAGAGAAAGGTTGGTGGCTTCTGAGATCTGAACATGGCTGAGGATGGAAAGAATAAGTTGGATGGACAGAGTAAAAAATGAAGAGGTACTGAGAAGACTGGGAGCGAAAAGACAGTTACTAGATGTAATAAAGAAAAGAAAAAGAAATTGCAGTGGACATATATTAAGAAAGAATGACGGACTGATAAAAACAGTTTTAGAAGGTTATGTAGAAGGGAAAAGGAAGCGAGGAAGGAAGAGATTCCAGATACTAGATGACATGATGGACGGTACAACATACAGCAGCCTTAAGAAGGAAGCAATCGATCGCAGAAAATGGAGAGGCAAAGGACCTGCTAATATAGCAGATAACTGATGATGATGATCGTTGTGCGCGTATTGTTTCGTTCAAAAATTTGGGACCCACAATCCGACTTCTAGAAATTGCAATCCAAACTCCTATTTTCGCAGAATGAAGTGGTTCCTCATGAATACGCAATGGATTTGCAGTACTCCACATACGAGAATTTTGCGAGTTCATGTACCCGGATAAATGAAACCACGCCAGTGAAAAACGTTTTTTTAAGAATATCCTTTCCATTTCGTTGAACAAACTTTTTGAACCGTTGACAACAATGCAGTCTCTTGCCATTATCAGTACTTTCAGTTCTTGCACGACTGTCAATTTGTATGGGAAGAGTTCAAATTTTTTCCTTACAGCTGTGTGGACCGTTCCGACACTAACATCGTTTTCCTGGGCAAGTTTTCTTACTGACTTCTTCTGACTCATGGACATTTTATCGGAAATATCGAGTAGTTTATCCTCAGACAAAACGCTAGCACAACCACTTCTCGGTGCATCTGTTACTGAACCCGAACTTTGAAATTTGTTAATGAAATCTCGCACAGTACCGCAATGTGGGAGTTTTGTCTCCGGGGAAACTGAATTAAATGTTTGACGAACTGAAACTGTGTATTTATCGCCACCTTTGAACACTTGTTCGACTAAAACACACGTCCTTCAATGGTTAGCATTTTAACAGAGACAAAAACGAAACAAAAGAACAAAGGAACTAAACTTAAACGTTCACGTCAACACGTAACGACAGACACCAGCGATATTACTGACGCTGGCTGAGGTAAACGAAACAGTGGAATGTTGCGAGAGTCCAATTGAAGGGAAGTAACCCAGGCAGGCGAACAATCATACGGCACTGCGGAGAGAATTTCTGAACACCCCGTAGTACTGTTCTCTCTAACGGCTATACTTGTCATTTATTTTCTGGAAAAACCTCATGTAAGGTGCTAAAATGTGCCACCTTACAACTTTTATGGGTGACTCTCCGGGTCTGCAAAGCAGTGATGGCAAGTGGTGTGCAAAAAAATGGTTCAAATGGCTCTGAGCACTATGGGACTTAACTACTGTGGTCATCAGTCCCCTAGAACTTAGAACTACTTAAACTTATCTAAACTAAGGACATCACACACATCCATGCCCGAGGCAGGATTCGAACCTGCGACCGTAGCAGTCGCGAAGTGGGGTGCATTCAGCCCTTGTGAGACCAATGGAGGAACTGCTTGACTGAGGAACAGCAGCTCCAGTCACGAAAACTGATAAAGACCAGGAGAGCGGTGTGCTGATCACATGTCACTCCATATCCACATCGAGTGATGTCAGTCATCTGAGGATGATACGGTGGTCGGTCGGTACCGATGGGCCTTTTATTGGTTACAGAGATAGAGGTTCAAAGAGGTGCTATCGATACACAAAAACAAAAGACTACTCCCTCAGATATTGATAATCAAGGTCTGAAACACTGAAGCTATTGAAATGTGTGATTCTCACGCCCAGTAAACAATTTAGAAACGATGTGAACAGACGTTTTCATAAATTCAGCGCAATACGTAAGAAATGGACTTGCATAGCTTGTACTTGCATACTGCTCAGTGGGTACTGACTCTTAAATGTAATGTACCATCTCGAACAGGTGTTAGCTCTCTGCTTATAGCATCCAGCTATGCAGCGAGGATGTCCATTCAGTTTTGTAACCATCGATTTGATATGCAAAAATAAGTAACTAATATGAGTGAGCTTCTAAATCCTGACTATGGTTCTTCTGTAACATCAAACAGTGAGGGCGATTACATACTACAAACCTTAACGAACAGCAATCAGGAAAACAGTACTAGTGACCTATCATTATCGGCACCTGGAAATTAACAGCATGCAAAGAACAGTGGCTAATTATCTGTGTCCTATGAGATCAGTGTTCAGTGGTACATTTCCAACAAACTTACAATGGTTGTGTGTTGTAAAACAATGCCACAGGTTTTGTTACATTACTGTTTTTGTCAAAACTGTCAAGTAAATTAAGTAAATTCTGATAGATTAACAAATCTAGCCAATCTAAATCAACGCAAACCTAGAAATGAGAGTAAAAGCATGACTGAAGTTACTATACTATCATATTAAATTATTCTTATGGCTGTGTGTTTAAAAGTAGTTGGGAGTCTTATTGAGTATAGGTTGAGCGGAGGAGATAGCGGAGATAGCCAGCATCCGGCCATTAAGAGGGATCATAGGCGTTTTCAAAAGATAAACACTGCTAAGAGAAAGATGTGGAAAGTTCTAAGTAGCATATTGCATGTGGGCTGAACTCTACCATAAAGGTACCATCTGCTTTATGCCCTGTGTGACGGAAGGCCATTGTATCGTGATGACGCCAGAGAGATGTCCCGCCCCCTACACTGAGGGAGAGCAGTTTCGTGGCGCCCTGTCCTCCATAGGAAACCAGTATTCTGGGAAATGCCAGACCCAGTGTTCTGGGATACGATCGCTGGAGAGGAGTGAGACGGAAGTCATCCGATACTTTTGTGTTTAAGAATATGGAACCCGCTGCTGTCAGACTGGTGCTAAGTTAATCTCCTTGTTTTTGACTCTGTAAGGAATTAGTAAGGGTAGCTATCACAGGATAATAAGCATAAAGTTCAGAGAAAAGAAATCGCTGTGTACGTGAGGGAGGTTAGTTAAAACAAGGAATAGAACGGATGGTGGGAGTCAGGAGCTCCTCGTTTCTGAAGTCCAGCACTGAAAATTCATGTGAGTGGTTAATTATTTTTAAAGTGAGTATGGAAGAAATATTGTTGCATTATTAGAACGGACCCGATTAATCGGCACTCGGAAGAATCACTGTTATGCTGCATAAGGCTCACACGCAAAAAGATGGAGTAAAAATTCTGCTTCTTGTTGGGGAGCGGTTGTGGAACTTCCTTCCTTCTGAGATTTACGAAGGTAAGCTTCAGCCGTGAGAGGGACATCGATTCGGCACCCTTCAGTGCAGGCCAGAAGACTTATAATTTTCAGCCACCACAACCACTTCTCGCAGAACCTGACAGTGCTAAATTTGATGAGCCACTGCAGTGTGTGCAAACCAAGTGATAGGATGAATGTTGAGTTTTCAGATGGGATTTGAGGCTTTTACGTTTCTAATTCAAGTTCATTTACTAGCAATCTCGAATTCAACATGAGCTCAATCAGTACAGTGAGTGCACGCATCATTATTTCAGTAGTTATTTCTTTCCTCTCTGATTACCACTGAGCAAGCAGTGTGTGAATTCCGCTAATTTAATCGTTCCCCCAAACGCTGTGTTGACTTTCAAATCTATTCACCTCAACCTCGTTACATGATCTTTGACAAGATGCTAAAATACTTTAATTCATTTGTAAAACTGTCTTAATACTTAATGAAGATAACGATTGCACGTCCTTGTTATAGCGCTTCATTTTTTGTACTGTTTCCACCAAACACAAATAATACTCATAACACATTGCATAAGAGAAGAATATATACAGATCAGTCATTGTCTGGCAAAGACTTAGTACTATAAAACTAGAGCCAAAGAAACTACTAATGTATATCATCTTTTTAAAATCATTTGTCTTTCCACGAGCACATGTTGCTTTTTTTTCAGAAAGAGTCTCTCCGCGCTTTCTCTTAGCGATCGACCCTTGGGGTGTAAGAGTAGAGTAAGGAACTTTATGTTAATAATGTCAGCATTACAATTCAAATTACGTTAAAACTATCTATTTAATTTTTTTAAATTATCAGTCCTATAAAAAGTTGGGTGCAAGTTGTTTAGTGGTTGAAATGATTGCGCACCAGTTGAGCAGTATCGTTAAGCATTTTAAATTTATCACAAAGAAGCTGCTTTCATACAAAGTGAAGTCCGATTACATTTCAATTAGCACTTCATTCCGTAAGAATTTCAATAATTTACCCGGTCAAACGGCGCTAAGCAATGACAGGAGCCAACATTCCACATGGTTTGCGATAGGAGCATTTTTGAAAAGTAATTTTAAAAGAGTTTTTTATACATTTGGATTAATTTTTAGTTTCATCGCCTTTGAACTGAGCTTACTCGATGCAACGACTTATAGCTATGATAATTGTACGTAGGTTTTTTTATTCTTTGGAGTCGCATACTTTCGAGATTAATTCTAGTGTTACTAAAAATTTGGCTCGGAAGATGCGCTTCGATGGGCGTCCCTTCTTCCAGGACATGTATGTGAAATAATTGAAAATTTATATATGAACCTACAAAATATGCCTTCTCGTTTTCATGTTCGAATATATGAAGAACAACGAATAAATTTACAGTGTCTGGAGGTGAAGAAATTGAAGTACTGCAGAAATACCAAAAACACTGAGGACCACAAATTACGGAAAAAATTCTTGAATAAAAAATTCCATCACTACAGCAGAGCTAAAGGCATCATTTCTCGACCTTATATTTTTGTGTGATGCAAATCTTAAGTCATTACAATAGATGGTTCATGACCCATACTATTTTTTTCAGTTTTAATGTCTGATAATTGCAAATGAATTACATATGTTGTACTTGGGAATCGTGTACACAGTATGGTTCACTTTGCGTGGCGCGAAGTTAGTATGATGTGTCCTTGTTAGCTTGTTTCATAATGTCAAGCATTCCATTTTGCAAATTCATTTCTTGAATAATTACTGCTGTCTACATTGTTTTTGCATTAGTATAAAGGAAGTGAAGTTTTTTTAACATAAATTTCAACAATTGTGAATGGCATGGTAACATTTGGAAAATACATAAAAATGAATCATGGAGATATCAGTGACAGGAGATTACTATGACAACAGCAGCAATAGTGATCTAACAACTGAGAATGTAGAATATTCTTCCCGCGTTCCTCAGCTGAAATTGAAGCACATACACATTCAAAGACCAAGGAAGATATTTCGCAAACGAGTGAAATGTCTAACTCATTTGTTCTGTAGAACTGTATTATAAACTTGTACGTATCCGAAACGTGCTTGATAAGGAATGGATGCGCAAATGAATGAGCGTGATAAAGAATTAGCTGTCTGAATGCAGTTGAGGGATAAAGAATTTGATACTCAAAAGAAACAGTAGTTTTACGATTATCTCAAAGGAAGCCTATAAAGGTATACCCAAAGCAATTACAAAATGTGACCTCTCCAGACAGCGCAGACGACTGTAGAGCAGTTGTGAGAAAAGGCTAGTAGTATGACCCTTGACCAAGACTCATCGCTACAAAGGCCTTTGAAACTTCAGGAATGGAATGAGGCACTGTCAGTGAAGGAGTTGACCATGATTTCAGTCAGATAAAAACTATTTTATCGGATAGCATCTCTGAGTGGCGAGAAAACGTAGCTGCTCAGATGAATAACTTATGCAGGGAGCCGTCCACAGGTAAAAATAATGTTCATGCTCCGCTGCCCTTAATACTCAGTTAGACGAGATGTACACCACCACTGGTTAGTACAGTAGAGCGTACAGAAACGAGACGGGTCATTTTAGGCCATTGACTAAACACTCAGCTTGTGATACGGGGGCAGTATCCACTCTATCATCGATACTTTTTGAGGACAGCTTGCTGAAACACTGTCAGTTTCAGATATTTTCTCCCAAAAAGAAATCATCACACCCCCTACAGGTCAATGTATTTAAAAAAAAAGCTTTAAAGGTCTACTAAAAATTGGATGGAGCAACAAAAGATTCAGTTTACTACAGCTTACATCCAAGGAGGTACATCGCTATGAATGACAGAAACTGCCGTGTGCTATGATATGTATGAAGAATTGGCAAGTGCTTTCCTTGCGAAATTTTGGTCGACTTGTGTTCGGGAGCAACTTCGTAAAGAGGTTTTTAACCCTGAACAACAGAACAGCGAGGCATACATATGTACATACCTATCCAGTGATCACGGGCCCTGCTGACGATGTGCTGCTTCCACAAAATGCCTCCATACCTTTCTGTTTTGTGCTTGATTCTTCCAAGTGTCTTCAGTCACGAGGACTGCCAGATCCTTCGACAGGTCGTCTATTCAGTGCTTCCCTGGTCGTCCTGTTGGCTATCTCGTGTTTGGTTTCCCTTCAAGTGCTTTCTTCATCTGTCTTTCTTTTGGCATGTAGGGTACATGGTTTGCTCACTGGATTCTTTTGCTCTTCAGCTTCTAGAGTATTGTTGGTTGTTGCATCAAGAGGTAGATTTCCTTGTTCTTCCTCCTTCTCCCTTCTTCTTTACGGAAGATTAATTCTCATATATTTCTTATCACTCTCCTTTCAAATATTAATAGTATTTCCTTTTCTCATATAGTCATGCTTCATTTTCAGAACCGTAAATGACTGCGGTGCGCATCACTATGTTACATGTTATGATCTTAGAATTCTCTGATTTTGATGTTGAGTTGATTGTCTTCCTGAGGGAATACATGCACTGTTTTCCCACCGCTATTCTTTCCTTGATGACCATTTCTATGCTATTACTGATGGTAAACCAAGATAGCTAGCATTTTAAATCGTAAACTCTCGTGAACCTCATGCCAATTCTCTCAAGAAATTCTTACTGCTCCTTTCCTCTTACTATCTGCACTAATTCCACATTGTCTTGATTCACGTTTAGCCGGTCTTATGTATAGCTGTCCATTTTGTGTTTCTTTTAACTCTTGGTTTGATTCACATAGCAGTGCAAACAAGGCAGATTGTGTAAATGCTTCCAGTATTGGTTGAATAAGACGTAATACTGGGATGAGCCCATTTTGCACAGGTATGTACTGAGAATATTGAAAGCTAAACTACTGATAAATATTGGAGAGAATCTGGTGCATATCCCCAACACAAATTTTGAACATTTCTTTCTACACTAGACTCAACAGATTTAATGCATGAGGATCTGAAAGACAGGGGGATAACAGTGTGAGACAGGTCACACCGTCTGGCCTACAGACCAACAATCAGGGCAGGAACAGTGATTATTGTGGACACGGCGTGATTCCATCACACGGACATCCAGTCCCCGAACAATCAAAATTCGGTATCCTCTAACAGCAGGCGATGACACGGCAGTCAATTTAATCCGGGCTACAAACCAACCCTCAGTGGTAACCATGACTAATCTGTGGCAAAATCAGTACGCAAATAAAAGGAATCCCAATATGGATAACCATATATCAGCAATTACAAGTAATGCAGACCCAGGGAATGCACGAATACCCATTGCGAGACAAAATTGGCACCCTCAAAACCACACATTAAGAGTTATTGGAAGAGCGCCCTCCCCCCAGTTACTAATGGTCCTTCTAACTAGCTGCGACTGCATTCTCCCTAACGCAGGGCGTAAGATACAATGATGGCAGCGACATTAGAGACGAACTCTGCGGTGATCTTGACAACTACAAGGAACAGAGTAAGCTATTAGTTCAAGCGGCTGTCAATGCCACGAAAGAAGACACATCAACTACTGCTACACTTGGCACCAGAGCCATTGTGAAAGTTTTGTGCAACAATCTTTTCAATAGCATAAATGAAATACATAAAATATCCACCTTACTGCCCAAAATTGCAGAATTTCTGGTTCAGCTGGCGCCAAATCACAGAGTGTCAAAGTGCAGGCTCGTATTAGGGTAAATTTTGGAAATGGAGCCACAAATTGCACATTTCTAATTATGAAAGCGTTATCTGTAAAATGCATAACTGTAGTGGATTTTTTACATGAAAGGAAATCCAAGATTGACCTTTCATGTGGGAAATGCTAGCCGATAGTTGGTAATCAAATTATTGTTTTAGATTTATTAAAAACTAGGGACTGTCATGAAATTTTTTTCCAAGGAACAAGGATTAAACTTATAAGAACCAGGAGGCTTTATATAGTCAGTTATATATCCGACTCATTCTGCGCAAGCGCAACATCCACTCAATTTGGATGGTGATGTGCGGTATCGTTCAGCTCTCATTAAAGAACAGGTCTCTAAATCAAGATATCGAAACAGACGACAACGGGCCTAGCTATCCAGCCTCCTAACACAATATCTAGATGTATTCTCAGATAAGTCAGGAATCATTAGAGGCTAAGAATACCACAAAGAAGTTATACTCCGTAAGACTTACTGTTACACAACCTATTCCATCCTGTGGTCGAAGAGGGTGGCTATTACGAGGGAGAAAAACAATTTATACCCCACCACGACCTGGAGAGATACATTCAATACATATTTCCATTTGTTTTATTATTTAAGTAAGTGAATATTTCTTAAGTATTTAGTAGACTGATTCACTGTATTTAAATAAGAGTGATTTTTGTGTACAGTAACTCCTAAACGAAACTTCTATGTATACAGAACACAGAATAACGAACTTCTGGTAATACATTCAATGTACTGTAAATTAAGTAGTCAATTTAGTTCTAGCCTATTACGATACGTAAAATGAAGATATTTATTAACGCAGTAATTAATTTCTTTACCCAAACAAGAGACTGTTAAAACGAATTAGTGGAACCTAACAAAAAACATGGAATAGGCTTCTCACTTATATACATACTATGTTTATATGTACATAAAGATAACTAAAATGTTCAACTAGAAGTGTACAGAATTTACCACTGAAGCAGTGAGGTGTGAACACTCATAACTTAGTGTCATGATATACGGACAGAACGTGAGTTTCTATGGAGCATAAAGAGTAACAAAGTATGTTAATGGTTACCTCAACAAAATAAACAGTTTCAGAAGATAAGACTACACAAGTCTGACATTGTGACGCTTTACCACTTTACTTTCTTTTATAACTGTCTGTATGTATATATGTGTGTGTAGATTTACATTCTTCCAAATGTGTTATTAAATCCTAGAACTAATAAATATGAAAATGTTAAGGTACCATTCCAGTTTTGAACTCGGGCTATCCGCGAATCCTCAGACAACTAGGTTGTTAAAATTCCTAAATATTGCTCCGAGCACTATTAAATTATGATCCACACTTATACACCCTAACATATTAAAAAATCTATGTAATAGTATGTTGGAAGTCAGATGCTGCTCATGGCCTTCAGTCCCATCATTCAAGAGGGCAAAATAGTGGTTCATTTCTTTTCATTTTCTCTATTAAACATAAATAATACATATAACAAAGTGTATACAGAGAAGAAGGTGTACCGACAAACCATTGTGTGGTATAGACTTAGTACTATAAAATTACGGCTAAAGAAACTTCTTATGTATATATTCTTTTTTAAATCATTCCTGTTTTCTTGAGTGCATATTGCTTGTTTATTTTCTGGAAGAGTCTCTGCTCTCTCTCCTTTGGCACTCAAGTGTCTGGATTTGAAGTGTCGTGTAAGGAACTTTATGTTAGCAGTAGCAGAATTTCAATTCAGATGTGGTTAAAGAGATTTATTTAAAATTAATTTCCTTTATTACATTAAAGGTAACAATTCAATATATTTAAAATTACCGGCTGTATAAGAAGTTGGGACCATGTTGTTTAAATTAAACTCATTAAGGTATTCATTGTGTTACACCAGTAATTAAATTTACGTGAGTCTATTGGGAGCTGGCCGATTATCGGTGAGCTCACCAAGTGTAGCTCTCTTGGACATCCACAGAGATGTTGATGGCTCATCAGTAGCCTCATAGTTAAAACAAGATGGCTGGAATGCAATGTAACATGCTTTGTGACTTAACTCAAGAGATGCTTTGTTATATTGAAAGCTATGCAGTCTAAGTGCTGGTTAGACCGCCCAGCTGTTTCGCATCCAGGTCAGCGTGATGTGTGCATGATACTACACTGTGCTCTACTAGCTGCTATAACAGTTCAAGGGTTCCCACGATTACTTTTGACTGTTCTGACGACTGGAGTTTCATTCAGGTGGTTTTATGTCTGTATGGTTGACATAAAGCTCTGGTTGCCATTGGTGGCACCGAGGCTCTGGCCGAACTGGCTGGCCTTAGAGGGACCCCTTGTCGGTTTGTACATGCACATTTCAATGTTGCGTCCTTCCATGATCAGGGCATATGAGGGAGTGAAACAGGAGGGCTGAAAAAGGATAAACATCATTTTTTGCTTTGTAAACGTTCAAATTTTGTAGAACAGGATAGAAAGGTTCCTAGTCGTACCATCCAGCGTACCAGGCCAAAAATTGTGGTCGCACTACACTCCAAAGGCTTTAGATCATGGTCAACGGGCTTTCAGACCCACTATGTACTTAGAGGGGGGTTGAATCGTCCAGGGGTTGTCCGAAGTGTAAAATGTTGCCAAGAACGTTGTCCTGTTGCTTATCCCTCTGCAAAATGTCGTTTTCGTCAGCGAAATGTCTGGGAATCTATGCAAGGGGAGGCGTGGTTTCATTTAAGCCATTTATGCCGTCTCCTGAAAGCTTCTGAACGGTGGCGTGCCTGAAACGTTTTCTTGGCCACTCGTAAATAAACCGCGTGATTTCAACACTGAATATAGTGGTCCTGACCTTCATCACATAGGCGTCAGAAGAAGGGCTGAACCATGGGTAAGAGGAGGTGACGATCTTCCCATCATGCGCCCGTCCACGATGGCGTTGGGCAGAATTGTGGTGAAATTTGATGCCAATGTGACATCATTAACCCACCTTACACCTCACACAAACTTTTCAGCTATGACCTTTTTTTCGTACGTGTCGACTCTTTGCTGTCTGTCGCCGAACCCGAGGGTGACATTGCAGGCTACCACACTTTAGCACAATTACAGATGAAGGTTGTAGACACCTTTGAACCAAAAAGTCAGACTTACGTGTTGTATAGGTACACAATGGGGAATTTGGAAAAGTGATACCTTTTCATTCCTCACATTAATTTATGATATAGAAACATGGTCTCCATGAACTGCATGTTGGGTTAGATGATTTAAAGATCTTTTATACCCCACGGCAACACTACCAGATCTGAGTAATCGTCCTCAGCGCACAGCTCGGTGCTGTAAGGAGGAAGCTAACACGTGTTTCAATAGTCCACTACCTTTACTAGTCAGGACTCACTGTGCAATATTGAAGTATTAGCTATGCAAGCTCATTTATTTTCTGTTATGCTGAATTATGAACGTACATGTATGTGTGACTTCATATAAGGGACTATAAGAACGTTTCTGTTAGAAGACCATTCAGTCCAGAAATCGGCATGCTACTGAGGCAAAATCGCCGTGAGCAGTAAGGCATTCATACGGCCGACACACCAGGTTGAACATACACATTTGATCTAAAACACAATGTTCTGCTGCGTGAAGGAGTCCGTAACTGCCTGCTGTACATCCTCATCTGACAGGAATCATAAGTCCTTCGAGACAATTTTAAAGGGTGGTAATCATTTGAGGAGAGAGCAGGACGGTGCTCGAATGTCTCGCACTTCAGTTGAATCAGGCTGGCATCTCAGCTCGACTAGCGTGACGAATCGAGACCACCACGGAACTTTATACTTATATGGATATGGTGTCTTTTCTTTCGCATATGTCCAAAAGAACAGACACCACTGAAGACCTGCAGGTGTCTACAACGAAATTAGAATTACATTAATACCTTCAGCTGCTAACGGGCGTTGATATATATCAACGGGGACAGGTGAAAATGTGTGCCCCCCGCCGGGACCCGAACTCCAAATCTCCTGCTTACATGGTAGACGCTCTATCCAGCTGAGCCACCGAGGGCACAGACGATAGCGCGACTGCAGGGGCTATCTCACTCAGTCCTCCGCGAGACCCACATTCTCACCTTGCATGTCAACACACTACATTCGTGGTGTCCCCCTCCAACACACTCATTACTCGTGGAAGACATCCTTGCCAAGTCCCGTAAGAGTACGAGGAATATGTGTGCATCCGCACAGAAGAAGAAGGTCATACCCGGTGTTGCCAGAACTATATACTTAAATGGATGTGGTGTCTGTTCTTTCGGATATGTCGGAAAGAACAGATGGATGTTTACTGGTGTCTGTCCTTCAGCAGCTCTGGAGAATGCTAACAGCATGTTGGTCCTGTTTTAACACATTTGGTAAGAATGCCACTATAGTTCCCGTTTCTGTATTTACCACATGCACGTCAGCAAGACACGAATGCACACTAATCCCTTGCCTACATGTCGATGGTTATATTCCCTCATCGGAGTCACGCTACGTATCACATGCGCTGCAGCAAAGCACTCAGACAGAAACTTTCTGATCGCCCCTTGTATGTTAAACTTCACGACTCGGTTTCTGAACTGCTTTCTGGAGCATGAAAATTATACGTTTTTCATAGCTTGAAGGTTTTATAGCTTGATATCACTACTTGTGGAAGTAGTTCTTGCTTTTTATCGCAACACATGTCTTTCAATATTAACTCTAAACCGTTTTCGTTATACGTATCAGTCGATCCAAATCGCCTGTCACGATGCCAGCTGTTCTTGATAGTATCGAAACGGAAGATGTTACACGAAGCAGGTGACTAAAACGTATTCTGCGTGTGAATCCTATATTCAGCGTGAGATATGCCTGGACAAAGAAAGAGAATAGTGACGTGTATGGTGTACTGAGACAACCATATCTAACCTGTTGTATTCCCGTTACAAATAGAAAATGAAGTGCCCTCCGCCAGACGCTCTACAATGACTAACGCGGTAGATGTTGACCACGATTCGAAGGGACGTTTTGCTGGTTAGTTCAGAATACCTGTTTCGTCGAGGTGGGAGATATTCTACTCAACCCCGAGGCACACATTCCGTTAGATTCACGATGCCAATATAAAAATAGTGCTCTCGAAAGAACGAGGCTGATGTCTGGAGATTGGATTTTTATTCACCAGCTATAACAGCGGCAGAGAGGAGAAAAGTGAAATAAAAGGGCTGCCGAGGTCGTCCATCGCAAAGAGAGGCACAGATTGAAATTACCTGTCTTCTAACGCGATAAGGCGGTGAATTTAAATTCTGCCGGCTGGAATGAAAAAGGAACCGAGCGCTGGTGGTCGTTTATCAGCTTTATGAGAATTTTAACTAAGACGTTAATTTTGGCGACTGTGCCTCCTTCCAGTTTAATTAAAAGCGCGTTGGATTAATAAACGTACAATTATCGGATATTGCGAAATGTGGGCTCCGGGGCAGTCGCTTAAACGCAATCTGGCGGTACTTAAAATATACGGAAAACCACATAACGGCTGCATCACGTTTATGAAGGACATAACTCAAGAGCAGCTCGATCCGTTTCTCTTGGTTTACCGTTTCCACTCTTCCTCGCTATTTTCATTACACCTAAAGAATGAGAAACCTTTCCTAGCTAGTGAACATCGCGTTATTGCAGCTGTTCTTATTGGAAGAAGCGGGTCATGATATGTACTATCCCACATCGTTATTCAAGGCCTATGGCTATATGAAGAAACCCGTAAATCATTTCCTTTCTTTATTTCTGGGAGTTTTATTTAGCTTTTTGGTAGAGAAACGTTGATAATCCAAAATGTGTGCAGCTATGCCACTATCCTGTATCGTTTAAGAAGGAATCTTCACGCTATAGTCGGTCCAGTTATGCACTTGGTTAAGCTCCCCTAGACAACTCATGAGTAAATGAAAGGGCGAATCAGTACTAGAGCGTCAGATAACATACAGCGCAAAATATATTAGTAAAAATAAAGAAGGCATACGGAGGGGAGAAGATGACAATACCAATAAGGAGTAGTGCGATAAATGGAAGTTGATAGGCGTGTTCCTACATCTGGAAGTTAATGTCTATTTCAGTTTCGCACCAGTCGCTGCAGTGGTGCTAGTAACGCCTCTACGAGCTTGAAAATGAGGTTTGCTTTAAACACGCGCTGTAACGATCGTGTGAATTAGTTACCTATGACATAACACATGGTGAGTTGATGTTAGCCTTTAAGGCGACAAAGACGCCATTATCAGCACCTCACTGAAATTGAACGAGGTCGTGTAATAGGGCTATGACAAGCTGGTTGGTCCTTCTGCGATATTTCAGAAAGACTTGGCAGGAATTTAGTCACTGTACTTGATTGTTGACAGCGGAGGTCGCGAGATTATACGGCCGCAAGAAGACCGGGCCCCAGACGGCCGCATGACACTACCGAGAGGGAAGATTAGATTAGAGTCAGTTTTCGTTCCATGGACCCAACAAATGAGTTGATTCTCGTGGATGTGGAACATGTCAGAAAGTATGACATAAAAATGTAGAACATTTGAATATAATACTTACTGTTGTTGTTGTTGTGGTCTTCAGTCCTGAGACTGGTTTGATGCAGCTCTCCATGCTACTCTATCCTGCGTCAGCTTCTTCATCTCCCAGAACCCACTGCAACCCACATCCTTCTGAATCTGCTTAGTGTAGTCATCTCTTGGTCTCCCTCTACGATTTTTACCCTCTACGCTGCCCTCCAATACTAAATTGGTGATCGCTTGATGCGTCAGAACATGTCCTACCAACCGATCCCTTCTTCTGGTCAAGTTGTGCCACGAACTTCTCTTCTCCCCAATCCTATTCAATACCTCCTCATTAGTTATGCCATCTACCCATCTAATCTTCAGCATTCTTCTGTAGCACCACATTTCGAAATCTTCTATTCTCTTCTTGTCCAAACTTTTTATCGTCCGTGTTTCACTTCCATACATGGCTACACTCCATACAAATACTTTTAGAAACGACTTCCTGACACTTAAATCTATACTCGAAGTTAACAAATATCTCTTCTTCAGAAACGTTTTCCTTGCCATTGCCAGTCTACATTTTATATCCTCTCTACTTCGACCACAATCAGTTATTTTGCTCCCCAAATAGCAAAGTTCCTTTGCTACTTTAAGTGTCTCATTTCCTAATCTAATTCCCTCAGTTTTTCATTACTCTACATTAATTATATTTTTCTGTTGCGATTTTTTTTCATCAATGTATGTTCATTGCATTATCTTAAACTGAAAATAGAGACCACCGTTTTGATCGAATCACTGATAAAAGTGACAACAAATTGCGTGTCAGATAGAACTGAGTCGAAGTGTTATAGAAATGTATGTGCAGTTGTAAGTCTATCACTGAAGCAGCTCGCATAAGATGAGTTCGGGTCACGTGCTTCACTGATCTGAAGAAAGAAGCAGTCACACGTAAAATGGAAAAAAAGTGTCATTGTATGTAGTAAAGTAGCGTGAAGCGCTCACATTAGTCCACATAAAATGATCGGACCCGAACAAAGAAAGCTTTAACGGAGCACAGCTCAATTGCCATGGATTTCTCCTTCGCAACATCTCACTTTGGTAAATCTCCAGTAAGATTCATTGGTCATGCTTTGTTGTTTGTGTGAACAAGTTGCCGCTCGGGTGGCCGAGCGGTTCTAGGCGCTACAGTCTGGAACCGCGCTACCGCTACGGTCGCAGGTTCGGATCCTGCCTTGGGCATGGATGTGTGTGATGTCCTTAGGCTAGTTAGGTTTAAGTAGTTCTAAGTTCTAAGGGACTGATGACCTCAGAAGTTAAGTCCCATAGTGCTCAGAGCCATTTGAACCATTTTGTGAACAAGTTTTAGCAAGGACGTGACTAAATAAAGATTAATTCGCAAAATTCGCAAAATTCTTGCAGTGAAAACATTAAAATAAAGAAAATGAAGCTATATTAGGAGCGCACTCCCATGTGCTTCAAGTTCCATGTGATGCCCCAGCTCCAAGCCATCCAGGACATGAAGTTCCACAGCTCTCTCAGAGAGCTGTAACGGGAAACCCGCCGCCATAGATTAGTGATCCATAGCGCTAGTCTCACCACGCACTTCAAAGATGTTATTGAGGATCAGTATGTTGGCCACATAGCTAGTAGGAGGTCCACCGAGCATCAATTTATGCATGCTTTAAGGATGTGCGCGTTGATGAACCAAGTGAAAAATGGCTGAACTCTGTTCAAATGGAGCAACAAAATAGTCCGTCATTCGATCCCAGTATTAGCCGCTAACATCCAGAGGTAAATTGTATGATGTGCCATCTTACCTTTGAAGTAAACGACCGTAGTGTCATGCATCAGAATAACCGATGCTGATTAAACGGTAGCCGTGTAATTACAAACCTCATTGCGACCGTGAAGTGCCTAGGGATATCTATCAGAATCGATTTATGATGAAATGACAACTCGCTTTTAGTTGTGAATTACACGTGTACAAGACTAACGTTCATAAGAAAAATGGGAAATAACTGAAGAAGAGCAACTTAACTTCAAAACAGATCGCGTATACGCGGAGGCAACAAAATCATGGGATATCTCTTAATATCGTGTCGGACCTCCTTTTGCGCGCCATAGTACCGCAGTTTGACGTGGCATGGACGCCAGAAGCCGCTGGAAGTCCCTGCAGAAATATTGAGCTATACTGCATCTGTAGCTGTCAATAATTGCGGAAGTGTTGCCGGTGCAGGAATGGCTGCAAATGGCCTCCAAGTAGCCGAACGTACCCATTTCGAGTCAATGCTTGGTTCAGTTTGACCAGAGGACCCAGTAAATTCCGTGTAAACACATCTCGTACCATTATGGAGGCAATTCCTTTCCGAAATCTCATCCAACCCGAGTTTCTGTTCCAACTCTACCGATCTCGACGTCGTGGAGACTTAGATTATGGCCTCCCTTCTTTCGATGTCGAAGTTCTTTCACGGAAGTACATCAGTTTGCTTCACTAGACGGAGTAGTTTTTGTTCCACACTATAACATTCAATCAAGATATGAGATGACTTCCGAGAATTTAATGCGAAGTTTTCATATTAGAAGCTAGCGATACAAATTACACGATTGAGGAAGTTGCTGCAGTTGACAGACGGTTTACGGATTTGATGATAAATCAGAAACATGATATTTCCTTATCTCAGTGCTAAGCGCTGGACCTAACAGAGGACTCGATCATAAATTATCGAATACAGATATTTTACGAATGAACAATGGTGATTGGTGGCTTTAGAACAAATAATCAAGGCAAGAGAAGCTTTAGGTTTAATACTTAAAGGAGGTAGCACTCAAACTAGTGTTCATACTCCAAAAACCACAATACCACACATGACGAAGAGATCTGGGATAATTAAGTCTTCAGGTTTCTAAGCGGTGGGTGTGACAAGACCTCGTGCGAAATAATACTAAGAGAGTACTGTGAAACCTATGTAGAATAGATAGTTCAGAAGCTCACTCATGAGGTAAATACAAAAGGCAGTGCCTATGACGCACAGCTAATGACCACCTGCTGTCCATACAGAAAATGTAGTGCATTCTTCACTAGCCACAAGACTTGGGGAGGGGGGGGGGGGGGATGCCGGCAGGGGCCCCTCCTCATCCTTCCTAATTAGTTCAATTGCTTACACTTCCTCATTGGAGATTGGAGGTCTGTGCGTTGTGGGTACAGGTTGCGGTTTGTTATAAACAATAATTCAGTAACGTTAGGGTCTGAAAATAATAACAGTGATATAAAAAAGTAACTAATAATTTGTTATTACTAACAATTTTGATTTTTGCAGTACATTTTTACAATATGTTTTGTTTATTAACAATTTTTTCCTTTGAATAAAACGTTCTCGGTTTTCAAGCCGCGACAATTCGAATAAAATCCTCGAGCTTTCGATGACCATCTCCGCCATCATCGTCAGGAGTTCACTGACTGCCGGGGCAGCTTGTATAGGCATGATGACATCATCATCAGCCAATCAGATAGACCAAATGTGGGGCCCGAGCGTAAGTGGACCACGGCAGCTAGCGGAGTTATTGCCCGTGGCAGCACTGGTGACGTCAGGTGGCGCCAGGGGTAGGCGCCACGTCTGAAACTGCTGCTCCTGCGCCGCGCATCTGTCTCTGCTTTCTTTCGATGTCCAACTCCCGCCCCCATACCCTGCTGAGTGTGTACCCCTGGTCTGTGTAGAAATTGTTGTTGTTTAAACGAATCTCGGCCGCTTCCTTTATAACGGAGTTTCAATATGTAGATGCATGAGCCAACACTTTTGTATTTTCGAACTGTATTTTATGTCCCTTTTCTAGGCAATGCTCCGCTATGGCCGACTTGTCAAGCTCCCTTTGTTTAATATACTTTTGAACAGTATCAGAAGTGAAACTAACCTTATCGTCTCTCATGCCGAACTTTCCCTAATGCTGAACAACAAAGTGGGCATCATACCCACTGAAATTGTGAAAGAAGACGGGTCTATTCCATGACAGTTTGTGTTTCAAGTTGCAGGTGTTGCGCGCTGCACTGCAGAACTTCCCTCCTTTGATGACAATGGTCTCTTCATGGAAGCTCCACTTCCCTGTTCACTGGCAGCCCACAAATAGGACAATCAGCTGCCTGCTTCTATAACGGATCATTCTCCTGTGGGTCAATCATGGGAATGTGGTTGCGATAAATCCCTTCAACTTCCCACGGAAGTCTTTCGATCACAGGGAGCAACCATCTTGCAGGATTGTCGCTGACGCTTGATCCGAATTTGTTGCGACTGGAGCATATAAGCTGACAAGCTGCCGATTACAGTACTTACGTCTTTCTAGGTACTCACTCATGGTAAAAGAGTTGAAGCATCTGCGACAAAAATGCCATTCCTGTTACTGTTTACTGAATTTGGAGGAAAGTTCAAGGGAGGTGCCTTTAATCTGCACGTAATGTTGCTTCTCATCCTTGGTGAATAGCAACAAATTTACCAAATCTACGTATTTGGGGCGATGACCGGCTAATTTTTAAAAGTGGAGGGGTCCAACTACTTCATGCTTCACTGCTTTATTCTGTACAGCGTACTCATGGTTATCTTCTGGTTCACTATTATTATCAACAACCAGGATGTGTAGCTGCGTTGTACTTAATTGTGGGATACTGCATAGTTGAGATACCGTAGGTCTTTGACATATCTGGTAAACTCCCTTTCCGGAACAGTTTGACAAGCACTAAGGTGAGTGGCAAGGATCTCGGTAGCTCGCATTAGAGTTATCAATTCGGGCCATTGAGATCCTGTCCCCAGAAGCATCAGCAGCCACACAGTAGTCCGGTACGACTGCAGGCCTTACTGGATGATTTTAACAAAGTGGGCAGGGCTACTGGTGCTGCTGCTAGAGTCAGGGTATGTTGAAGTGGTATCTGACGCCGTGAAGGTCTTTGGCGGTTGTTGGATGGTCCAGGGTGTAGCTGCATTGGCAAACGAGTTGGCAGCATCCGCTCGTACCACACTGATGATGTCGGATCCAGCTGTGGCGGTGCTTGCAAGTGTGGGAGATACATTATCAACGAACCACGTTAGGAAGAGTAATTCATCACTATCAGGACAGGTAGTGTAGTAACTGTAGGCGACAGCCTACGTCTGTATACGGCCTCCATATCATATGCAAAGAAAGAAAAAATTGATACGTATCATGTGTAGTTAAAAAAAAGATATCTGCAGGTGTCTATAACAACTCTACTCACATTCAAAATGAGCGGCATCCAAATACGTCCACAAACCTCTTGTCACATCATTGTTTGCAGCATTGTCTTGTTATATAATATCATGCTGATTCACCGCAATATTATTATCAAGCGCACCTACAAGCAATGGACGGTGACGACTGCGAAATGATCCAAAACACTGCTGCACTGACAAACGAGCTGGAGTCATGAACCCATAGCACAGTGATGATGATGGACCGAGCTGTGGTGGTGTTTGCAGGTACAGCGAATACATTGTTGATGAACGGGGCAGAGGAATGAATGGATCATCATGTCAGGTCATAGAGTAGTTGTTACAGGCACAAACCCCAGTTGTGCTAAAAGAGCATGCATTAATGACCAGAATCTAGATGAGATCGATGAATATATCTCTGCATGGTCACCTCTGGCTATCCAGACTACAAATGCAGTTCTTCTGAGTACTTACAATACATTTAATGTTCACGGGCATTGCAATTTCCAGGGCATCTCATTGCCCGTAAATCTCCAGTATCTACAAAAATTCGATACGTAGAACACTGATTATTCAGTACATGTATACAACCTGGATGTTGATAATGACAGAGAGCCAAAAGAATATGACTTTGACACACTTGCAGAACAAAGAAGTGAAGCGTAAAGCAGTTGGACGCCTCTACTTTTCAAACAAGCCGGTCAGCACCCCCAGACACGTAGATTTGATAGGTTTGTTTTGTTCTCTAAGGTTGAGAAGCAAGACTACGTGCGGTTCAAAAACATGTCCCATCTACTTTCCTCCCACTTAGGTAAACACGAACAAAAACAACATTTTTGTCGCAGATACTTCAACTCTTTTATCATGAGCGAGTTTTTAGAAAGACGCATCATTGATTATCCAGGAACTGGTATGCGTAGAAATGCCCACAGAGGATAAAAAGTTTTTAAAGTTTAAGAACCCCCACCACCAGGAGCTATGTCCCTTTGTCATACACGTCGAACTCGATTAGCTCCTAGCTCCTGTGGTGCGTTGTGAAGACGGACCCGCTGCCTCCCGTGCAACCTTCAGGGAGTGACATGTGCTGTATGCAGCAGAGTGACAACTTGTATGCTCGTACGATTCCAGTCACAAGAGATTAGAGTCATACCTCTGGGATAATCTCGCAAGATGGATGCTCGCTGAGCTCGAAATACTTGTGTGGTAAGTTGATGGGACGTATCTCAACAACATTCCCATGACTGACTCACAGGAAAATGAAGCACTGCGTTAACATAAACTGCTCATAGAGACCATTGTCATCTAACAGGGAAGTTCCATGGCACAGCTCACAATGCATGCAACTCTGAGCACCAAAAGCCACAACACACAGCCTCTTCTCTCACAGTATGGACGGGTATAGTCACCACATTCTCGTTCAGCGTTTGGATGATTTCTGCTTCAAATATGATTAGATCAATGTCATTCCTAATACCACTGCAAGTACATTCCTTTTTCCGAGAGGATCACGCTCAAAATATCGCTCTGCTTCCTGAACTTGCCTCGCTTCATGCACACGTGTCTTCAGAAACATTCTGAGATAGTTCAGCAGGAGGACATGAATATAGGCAGAGCTGATGACGCAATGTTTCAACTTGTGAGAAAGAAGAGGATCTTTCCATATGAATATCTGGAGTCCATGGAAAGACTCCACAAAATCACATTGCCCGACGTAACCGATTTCTCCAGTAAACTAATAGGCACTGCTATAATTGATGCGGAGTATGAGCACATGCTTAAAGATTGTCAATTGTTCGACATTCCTTATTTAGGAGCATATGTAAAAGCAAAGAAGGGAAAGCAGAAAGGTGGAAGGAGTATATAGAGGGCTATACAAGGGCGATGTACTTGAGGAGAATATTATGGAAATGGAAGAGGATGTAGATGAAGATGAAATGGGAGATACGATACTGCGTGAAGAGTTTGACAGAGCACTGAAAGACCTGAGTCGAAACAAGGCCCCCGGAGTAGACAACATTCCATTGGAACTACTGACGGCCTGGGGAGAGCCAGTCCTGACAAAACTCTACCATCTGGTGAGCAAGATGTATGAGACAGGCGAAATACCCTCAGACTTCAAGAAGAATATAATAATTCCAATCCCAAAGAAAGCAGGTGTTGACAGATGTGAAAATTACTGAACTATCAGTTTAATAAGTCACAGCTACAAAATACTAACGCGAATTCTTTACAGACGAATGGAGAAACTAGTAGAAGCCGACCTCGGGGAAGATCAGTTTGGATTCCGTAGAAATACTGGAACACGTGAGACAATACTGTCCCTACGACTTATCTTAGAAGCTAGATTAAGGAAGGGAAACCTACGTTTCTAGCATTTGTAGACTTAGAGAAAGCTTTTGACAATGTTGATTGGAATACTCTCTTTCAAATTCTGAAGGTATCAGGGGTAAAATACAGGGAGCAAAAGTCTATTTACAATTTGTACAGAAACCAGATGGCAGTTATAAGAGTCGAGGGGCATGAAAGGGAATCAGTGGTTGGGAAGGGAGTGAGACAGGGTTGTAGTCTCTCCCCGATGTTATTCAATCCGTATATTGAGCAAGCAGTGAAGGAAACAAAAGAGAAATTCGGAGTAGGTATTAAAATCCATGGAGAAGAAATGAAAACGTTGAGGTTCGCCGATGACATCGTAATTCTGTCAGAGACAGCAAAGGACTTGGAAGAGCAGTTGAACGGAATGGACAGTGTCTTGAAAGGAGGATATAAGATGAACATCAACAAAAGCAAAACGAGGATAATGGAATGTAGTCGAATAAACTCGGGTGATGCTGAAGGAATTAGATTAGGAAATGATACAATTAAAGTAGTAAAGGAGTTTTGCTATTTGGGGAGCAAAATAACTGATGATGGTCGAAGTAGAGAGGATATAAAATGTAGACTGGCAATGGCAAGGAAAGCGTTTCTGAAGAAGAGAAATTTGTTAACATCGAGTATAGATTTAAGTGTCAGGAAGTCATTTCTGAAAGTATTTGTATGGAGTGTAGCCATGTATGGAAGTGAAACATGGACGATAACTAGTTTGGACAAGAAGAGAATAGGAGCTTTCGAAATGTGGTGCTACAGAAGAATGCTGAAGATTAGATGGGTAGATCACATAACTAATGAGTAAGTATTGAATAGGATTGGAGAGAAGAGAAGTTTGTGGCACAACTTGACCAGAAGAAGGGATCGGTTGGTAGGACATGTTCTGAGGCATCAAGGGATCACCAATTTAGTATTAGAGGGCAGCGTGGAGGGTAAAAATCGTAGAGGGAGACCAAGAGATGAATACACTAAGCAGATTCAGAAAGATGTAGGTTGTAGTAGGTACTGGGAGATGAAGAAGCTGACACAGGATAGAGTAGCATGGAGAGCTGCATCAAACCAGTCTCAGGACTGAAGACCACAACAACAACAACAGTAAGTATTATATTCAAATGTTCTACATTTTTATGTCATACTTTCTGACATGTTCCACATCCACGAGAAGAAGAAGCTTGCACAAGATAATAGAGTAGCATGGAGATCTGCATCAAACCAGTCTCAAGACTGAAGACCACAGCAACAACATGTAAATTTATACACGCACTCCGCTGCGTGACTCGCTGCGGCTCACTTTGCTACCGTCGCTCGCGCACGCCAACGCCACTAGCCCAACGCCATGTCGGGACGCGGGAAGGGAGGCAAAGTGAAGGGCAAGTCAAAGTCCCGCTCACGCAGGGCTGGGCTCCAGTTCCCGGTCGGCAGAATCCACCGCCTCCTGCGCAAGGGAAACTACGCCGAGCGCGTCGGCGCCGGGGCGCCCGTCTACCTCGCCGCCGTCATGGAGTACCTCGCGGCTGAGGTGCTCGAGCTGGCCGGAATGGCGGCCCGCGACAACACGAAGACGCGCATCATCCCGCGACACCTGCAGCTCGCCATCCGCAACGACGAGGAGCTCCACAAGCTCTTGTCGGGCGTCACCATCGCACAGGGTGGTGGCCTGCCCAACATCCAGGCCGTCCTGCTGCCAAAGAAGACCGAGAATAAGGCCTAAATTATCGGCAATCCATGGAAACGTGGCCCCGCCCAGCAGCGCTGCGTGCTCCCTGCAAGCAACGCGCCGGCTTCGCGGACAAATGTTTATAGACCCTTTCGAGAAATTCCAGAGCGTTATGCCTGGGCACATGCTCTCTGGACTGTGTGTTTTGTTTCGCCATACCAGGTCTTCCATGGGACACATTGTTAAGAAGAATATGTGTCAGCGTCGAAAACTGTTGACCAATGATGACATGCTGCTGTTCTTCAAACGCAGGCTTGCGGGGGACGTTGCCAGTGCATGCACAGGTTCAAAAGGCGAATAACCTGGAAATGAGTGAGGAAGGGTACAGGGTATTCTGTAATTGATTTAAATAACCTCTGCAGGTAGCCTTGCAGATAACTCTACCATTTGGAGGGTTCCGAAGGATCTCCAAAGGGGAAATAGCCAGAGTGAAGGAAAAAATCACGTTGTGGTTGCGAATGCTTGGTGACGAATATGTCTAGAGGTAGAACTGGCGTATTCCAGCTATTTGCATGACAAGCACGTGGACTTGTCTTGCGTCCAGAGCGCCTCGTCCCACGAGGTGGTTCCATCCTGATACTGTTGATAACGCTGGAGAAAAAACAAAGATACATTCAGCCGTACAGAAATCTCCAGCAGTGTCTCATCTTGGCGATGAAACTCTTTAGTATCTACAATAGAAACGGTTCAAATGGTTCCAAAGGCTCTGAACACTATGGGACTTAACATCTGAGGTCATCAGTCCCCTAGACTTAGAACTACTTAAACCTAACTAATCACATCATACACATCCATGCCCGAGTCACGATTCGATCCTGCGACTGTAGCACAGCGCAGTTCCGGACTGAAGCGCCTAGAATCGCTCGGCCACAACGGCCGGCCGCAGCAACATGGCTGGTTGATGGTTGAAGGAGTATACTGATATTAACGCTGATAAGAGGGCTATCTCGACGTGTGACTTTGAAAAATATTTTTACAAGTTCATAAATAATTCTTTTCTCTGGAAAACAATGAAAAATGTTAGAGAACGGCGTGAAATTAATTCGGTACACTGGTGAGATGGTGTAAATGATTACATCGTCAGGCGAAATTTCAAGTGGGCCACCATCTTCAATGAACGACTAGTCGCAGTTGAGATGGCCATGGTTTCTTGGCAGTTCACGAATCCTGTCTACATCAGTATGTGTGTTCTGGACTCACCAGTCTCCACACGTACAGATTCCACTACGAGTTTGTGAAGTCCGACTTCGCTGATCTCAAGCTACTTTATTTGGGTACAGGCAGTTTCATGTACTGTATGAAGGGTTGCGATTCATATGAAGTAATTAGATAAAATTTCGAATAATGCTACATGTCTGGAAATGCGGCCGATAATCCTTGTGGAATAACACCACAAAGCAAGAAGTTTTATGGGCCTGATGACATACGAGGCGAAGGGTTTGCAGGTTGTGGAGCTTGTAGGGCTCAGATCAAAAACGTATGCATATGACCTCAATGCCGGTGTCACCCAGAGGCAGGCTAAGGGTGTGTATCGTGTTGCCTCAAAGACTCTCTCTAGAGAGGATTTCAAGAAGTACATGGACGAGGGCATTGGCGGTACTTCATAATTGGTGCGCCAAATAGTCTTCCTGTCGACAGGCCATGAGATGCATGCTGCACAGCATGTGAAAGCAGGGCTGTCGCGTCATGATAAGGTGTATACTGACCTGTTATACATACAAGTGAGCAAGACTAATATAGCCTACAACAAATGGTTCATCCATCGAGACAGAATCAGGACTTTCCCGTAGTCACACTGTTCATTAATGATTGAGTATGTCGCTGTGTATTTATTTATATGCAAATAGTTATGAATGTCAGAGTGTATGCGGAATGGCTGGATGGGTGAATGGGTGTGCATGCCTGATTGCACTCTGTGTGTGGATATAAGGTATACATATTGTGTACCATGTACACAAGTGCACACTGTGTGTGCAAGTGGAAATTTGTGGTAAGTTCCTATGGGACCAAACTGCTGAGGTCTCGTCCCCTAGACTTACAGACTACTTAATCTAACTTACGCTAACAACAACACACACACCCATGCCCGAGAGAGGATTCGAACCTCCGACGGGGGAAGCTGTGCGAACCGTGGCAAGGCGCCCTAAACAGCGCGGGGTAACGGTGCGTGTAAATATTGTGTCTGTGCGCGCGCCTGCGCGCGTTTGTGTGTGTGTGTGTGTGTTGTAAGGTGTCAGGCAAATCCAACACTTTCCAAAAAAACCCTGAATGATAAGGAAATCCAGTAGTATGTCACATAGCTCCGAATAAGTCGTGACATTAAATTAACCAAAGTAATACGAGTAACGAGTGAGCAAATGGAATACCACAGACTAACACAAGAATGCCTAAATGCATGTCATACCTTCCCACCGTGAGACAGACGCAGTTCCGAGGGGAGAAACGAGAACAGAAGCCGAGAACAGAACCGTGTCAAGCTAGAAGGCCCTACGATAAGGGACGGACACCTACTATTCCAGCTAACCACCAGGACCACCACCCAGCACATGTTAAAAGCTAGAGCCTTCCAGAAGAATAGTATAGATCTTACGATAACACAAAAAGGGCCACAACTGCCGCAAGATTTAGCGTGAGACTTTTTCGCGTCTCTGTTTCGTTGCAAACTTTAAAAACATTGCCCCACCACGAAGAGTATAACGTTTCTCATTGAATAGACAGAATTTTTGTAGGGGGAGCTTAAGGTTAACATTGAAACCCTGATTGGTCAGATGAAAACACATCCAGATAGTTTTTTTTAAACCAACTTCGGTAAATTGTAGTAAGGAGAAGTTAGGAGAGAGTTGCTTCCGAGTCGGCGAGGTGCGCCAGCCGTAGTGGCCGTGCGGTTCTAGGCGCTGCAGTCTGGAGCCGAGCGAGCTTTATGGTCGCAGGTTCGAATCCTGCCTCGGGCATGGATGTGTGTGTGATGTCCTTCGGTTAGTTAGGTTTAATTAGTTCTAAGTTCTAGGCGACTGATGACGCCAGAAGTTAAGTCGCATAGTGCTCAGAGCCATTTCGGCGAGGTGCGTGGAGCTGTGCCGGCCGACGCCCCCCTGAAACTGCCTAACCAACGACAAGGTAATTAACGCACGCAATGCCGCATAACAGCGCTTGAAGCTTCACTCAGAACTGCAGAAGTCTCATCTGTTACACCCCCGTTTTGCGTAATACTAGTGCCGATCGTCAATTAAAGCTCATGGTATTCACATTTGCTACGTAAGTTAAAATCTGAAACGCGATGATTTTTCTGTTATATAATTATTGAGAAGCCACATCAGCCACTGTAATTTACGACAAGTTAGATAAGTAATTAAAGATAATTAAAGGTGACTGTAGACCATTTTGAGAGTTTTCTCTGTTGTGAAACCGTGGTCTAGGGGCACAGTCCGCTGTTAGCAGCGGTGGCGCGAGGTCGTCGTGCCCGCGTCCCCCTGTTGGCGCACCGCGCGCGCCAGTGTTTACTGTTTACCTCCCGCTGCGGCGAGTGTCACGCGTCCGTGTCTCGGGAGTGCCATGGCGCACTCGTATCGCAAGTCCACAATTAAGATCACATTTCAGGCGGACTACGCAAGACCTCGAGCACTTGACGTTGAACGTTTCATCCGAGAAGAACTGCATATTGCACCTCAAGACATCATTGGGATCCACTTTTCTATAACACAAAGTGTCGTCTAAATAAAAATGATCAATGAAAAGGCGTGCACTGATGTTGTGTGCCGACACGCTCATGGACTTAAATTTAAGCATTCTGATGGTCACATAGGAACTGTCACGATCGACCACGCTGGATTAGGCCTTCGCACTCTGAGGGTCTTCGAGCTGCCATTCGAAGTCCCGCCAGATGTTGTGATGACAGCTTTCAAACCGTACGGCAACGTGCTAAGCCACTTGGCTGAAAAATGGCAAACGTTTGAGACGTACCCCGTCTTAAATGGAGTGAGACAAATTAAGATTGAACTGACGAAGCATGTGCCATCCTATCTTGTAATTGGCGGCTGCAGAGCCATTGTCATGTACGACGGACAACCCCGTACTTGCGCCGGCTGTGGCCAGGAAGGACATGTACGATCGGCATGCATTCAACGCCGACTGACTCAGACACCGGTCGGTGAAGTTCCATCCCCGGCGACGCCTACTTCACTCCCCATCACGTATGCAGCGGCTGCAACCGCAACAGCTGTTCCTGCCCAGGATCGTAGCACCATATTGCAATCAGTGGTCGATGACCGTGTGGCGGACAGAATATCCCCCTCTACGACGCCTTCGGCAGACTTGCCTCAAGACGGTGACCAATTGTGCCACCAAGACGAGCCTAAAGAGAAGATGGAAGTAGAAACTAAAATTGTCCCGACCTCTGCCTTCCTACCAATGGAGACCGCATCAGATGATTGTCGCCCGCACTCTGCCACAGAACAACATGTCCGGAAACAACGGTCCCCTCGAAAACGCAAGAAACGGCGCCATACACCGTCCGATGATTTCCTGCTTCGGATGTGCGACCCAGACGAATATCCGGCGTCGGACGACGCTCAGGACTCTACCACCGCAACTCAACCTTCCCATCACGATGCTACGGCGGATACAATTTCTGAGCCTCGGTCTGACAACATCACTTCTGCTACTGAACATACGCGCAAGCGCTCTACTGACAGCACTAATCAACAGTTACCAATTGCTGATTCTTGGGTGGATGATGTCGAGGATGAGCCACAGCACCAGAAGGATGCCGAAGGCAGAGATGCTCCCTCGGCTGCACCCAGCACCAGCCAACAACAGTGACTACGGCTGTATCGTCAGCCTCTGTGGGGCCGCCCCTGCCGCCCACACCTGGCCTCCTACACAACCCAGTTGCCGACCTGGCTGACCAAACATACCGTCTAGCGACGATTAACATCAACAACATACGTGCCCGACATAAACTAGCGCTGCTACAGGATCTACTCAACGCAGCAGACATCGACATTGCGCTCCTTCAGGAGGTGTATGTCGCCGACTTCAAGGGACCCTATGGCTACCAGACTTGGGTCTCACATGCGTCTGCCAATGGCAGTGGTGTGGCGATCCTCCTCCGCGACGGTATATCCGCAGAAGACGTCGAGTATCTCCCTGACGCCAGAGGCATGGCTCTTACTATCCAAGGAGTCAAACTTATTAACATCTATGCACCGTCAGGATCTGGTCGGCGTCGCGAACGATCCACCTTTTTCGCTCATACAATCACGCCCCTCTTTATGGGCCGTCAGGACGCCTTGATAATGGGAGGGGACTTCAACTGTAGCCAAGCACCTAAGGATCAGTTACCACATCATTCTCCATGCGCAGAACTTACGACAATTATAAATAATCTTCAATTGGTGGACTCGTGGGAACATGTTTGTGGCGATCGGCCCGGATTTACTCACTACACCAGCCATTCCTCCAGCCGCATCGACCGGATTTACATCTCGCGCTCCTTAGCTGTGGGGACAAGAGCTGCCGAAGTTTGGCCCACAGCTTTTTCTGACCACGACGCCTACATCTGCGCTATTACCCTCGGCCGCCAGAAGATTTGGCACAGCCGTGGTCCTTGGAAGTTGAACGTCGCTCACCTAGCTTCTCAGGAACGCCGCCCCCTTATAGAGAACACGTGGGACTCTTGTAGCCGCCGGCGTGGCACCTACCGGTCTACACTGTCGTGGTGGTTACTCTGCGCCAAACCAGCCCTCCGGAAGACCTTGATAGGCTACGGCCGAGATGTTGCAGCATGGAAGAGACATACCATGGACTTTTACTACAGCATCTTAAGGGAATGTGCAACACTGCCGTACTCACCTGCACGGCAGGAGACGGTGAACCGTGCCAAGGCACAGATCATCAGATTAACACGTTGCCACCTTGAGGGTGCGATCGTCAGAGCGCGCACTCAAGACAGAGTGGCACAGGAGGAACCGTCTACGTACCACGTCATTGCAGAACGACGGCGCCGACGCAGGACACTGATCCAAGCTATCACGACGGAAGACGGACGACGCCTTGATACCCAGCGCGACATAGGAAACGCCCTTCATGCTCACTACACTATGCTGTACTCGGAACATCGACATCCCCCAGAGGTGATCGCCGAAGTCTCTCAACTCACTTATGGCTCGATCTCTCCGGCAGCGGCGGCGGATTTGACTGCTGATGTAACGGAAGAGGAAATAATTGAAGCAATACAGGCTGGGGCTGCTCATAAGTCCCCGGGACCTGATGGCCTTCCTCTGGAATTTTACCGGACGTACTAACAATTGCTGGCACCAGCGTGGACTGATATTTGCCACGATCTTATGTCTCCCACGACGCAGATACCTGGGGCTTTCCTAGAAGGACTGATAGTGCCCATACACAAACCACGAGGCGGATCCAGGATCAGTGACTATCGGCCCTTGACCTTACTCAACAGTGACTTGAAGATTTTCACCCGACTTCTGGCGGCACGCCTAAAGCGATCAGTACGATGTGTTGTGTCGCAGGACCAGGCATCGTTAGGTGGTGACCATAATATTCGCACTGCATTGTGCCGATATAGAGATATGATCGCGCTAGCCAAAGCTCGCCAACTGCCAGGAGTTTTGGCCTCACTCGACTTTAGCCAGGCCTTTGACAGAGTCGACCACACATTTTTGATGGAGGTACTGTGACACGTCATAGTTAATGTACTGATGCGTCTCCTACGCGGCGCGACGTCCAAGGTGTTATATAATGGCCGTCTTACGCCGCCGATACAGATCCAGCGATCGGTGCGAGAAGGCTGCCCTCTTTCGGCGATATTGTACGCCCTCGTCTTGGAACCACTCCTCTGCGGCCTCCGACAACGCCTGACCGGGATGTCCCTTGGTGGACACACTTTCTGCTGCACTGCCTGTGCAGATGATCTGGTACTCCTTCTACGCAATAATGACGATGTTCGTGCAGCACTGGCGTGGGTGGCGACCTACGGCGCGGCATCTGGGAGCCATCTCAATCTCCACAAATCACACGTTCTGTCTATAGGCAGAGGCCTACCCGGCGAGAACGTCGCACCGCTACGAATCAGTGACACAATCCGCTGTCTTAGCATTGATTTCGCATCTGACATGAAACGTTCAACAGCTCTTAACTACAGGCGTTTATTGAATCAGATGAGAGCAGGAATAAGTGACCACCGTTTGAGGCATCTAGACCTCCTGCAACGGACACGATATGCTAACGTCTATTTGGCGTCACGTATCCCCCATTTTGCACAGATACTCCCCATACCACCTACCCTGGCCCACCGCATGTTGGCGGTTTTGGGATCCTTTGTTAATACGGGCATGTTATTTAAGATTCGTTACGAGTCCCTAACCCTCCCGAGGAGCAGAGGGGGTTTAGGCCTTTGTCATGTCCAGAACAGAGCAAAGGCCCTGTTCGTCAGCTGTCACCTGCAACTGTGGCGACGAAGTCCGACGTGCCTCACAAGTCTCTTACTGGAGGCCTTACGACCAATCTCAGTCGCACCCCCTGTGATGATATCGGACATCCCAGCACCTTTCTTCTACATTAGCCAGTTCTTCCTTGAATTAAGCTACATCCGCACTGCACTACTACCCACACGCTTGATGATTACGAGGGCGATATATGCTGCCATGCAAATGAACATGACGCCGAATGTGATTGAAAGCAAACACCCCAATACAAAGTGGCGCGCTGTGTGGCAGGCAGTGAATGCCACCACCCTTGATACTGAGGTGCAATCTGCATGGTACGTAACTGTTAATGGGAAACAGTTGTGCCAGTCCCGCCTACATCACATCCACCTCACTGATTCCCCCTTGTGTGCCACATGCCAAGTGATTGACACAGATGAACATCGTTTCGAATGCGGGTCGGCAAAGGACGTATGGTATTTGGTGCGTCAGATATTGGCTTTTCTCACACGCACGACTCCTGACAGGATAACTACCCGATCACTTCTTTTCCCCGATAAGATTTATTTCCCAAGAGCAAAAACGAACTCTGTGACGTGGATCAGCGGCCACGCTGTTCACTACCTCTTCAGTAATGGCGAAAAGACAGTACCCGATTTTTGGTATTACCTCAACGAACGACATTGTGCGATCGTCAAGAACCCTAAATATAGTCAATATTTTTCTAATTTCCTTTGGAGCGCATTCCATAATCCGCCTCGCAGCTGGATTATCGATGACATGAGATGATAACCATAGCACCTCTTCCCAGTTCCATTTTTTTATGAGATTTGAACAAACAGCGGAAACAACACAGCAACGAGAAGACAGTCATCGAAAAATTCGCAGCGGGCTATAGTATGGAGCATCCTTTGTCGTAACGGGACGACTTCCTATTATTCTGTTTATGTAGCCGAAGAAAAAAAAAAAAAAAAAAAAGGGGTAGCGTCTTTGATCCATAACCAAAAACGTCTTCGGTCCCGGGTTCGATCCCCGCCACTGCCTAAATTTTGATAAATAATCAGCATTGGCGGACGCAGACATCCGGCATAAGAAGTCCGCCTCATTCCGCCAACGGCCTTGTCAAAGACGGCGGAGGAGCGGATAGAGGTTCAGGTCACTCTCTTGTCCTAGGGGTGGGAAATTGCCCCTAAAGGCGGAAGAATCAGCAATGATCAACGACATGAGGATGCATAAGGCAATGGAAACCACTGCATTAAAGACGCGTAACGTGTATCCACAGGACATGTGGCCTGTAGTTGAAGAAGTGTCATGATGATCTCTCCATTGGCAAAAGATTCCGGAATAGTCCCCCATTCGGATCTCCGGGAGGGGACTGCCAAGGGGGAGGTTACCATGAGAAAAAGACTGAATAATCGACGAAAGGATAATGTTCTACGAGTCGGGGCGTGGAATGTCAGAAGCTTGAACGTGGTAGGGAAACTAAAAAATCTGAAAAGGGAAATACAAAGGCTCAATCTAGATATAGTAGGGGTCAGTGAAAGGAAGTGGAAGGAAGACAAGGATTTCTGGTCAGATGAGTATCGGGTAATATCAACAGCAGCAGAAAATGGTATAACAGGTGTAGGATTCGTTATGAATAGGAAGGTAGGGCAGAGGGTGTGTTACTGAGAACAGTTCAGTGACCGGGTTGTTCTAATCAGAATCGACAGCAGACCAACACCGACAACGATAGTTCAGGTATACATGTCGACGTCGCAAGCTGAAGATGAACAGATAGAGAAAGTGTATGAGGATATTGAAAGGGTAATGCAGTATGTAAAGGGGGACGAAAATCTAATAGTGATGGGCGACTGGAATGCAGTTGTAGGGGAAGGAGTAGAAGAAAACATTACAGGAGAATATGGGCTTGGGACAAGGAATGAAAGAGGAGAAAGACTAATTGAGTTCTGTAACAAGTTTCAACTAGTAATAGCGAATACCCTGTTCAAGAATCACAAGAGGAGGAGGTATACTTGAAAAAGGCCAGGAGATACGGGAAGATTTGAATTAGATTACATCATGGCCAGACAGAGATTCCGAAATCAGATACTGGATTGTAAGGCGTACCCAGGAGCAAATATAGACCCAGATCACAATAAAGTAGTGATGAAGAGTAGGCTGAAGTTCAAGACATTAGGAAGAATCAGTACGCTAAGAAGTGGGATACGGAAGTTCTAAGGTATGACGAGATACGTTTGAAGTTCTCTAGCGCTATAGATACAGCAATAAGGAACAGCGCAGTAGGCAACACAGTTGAAGAGGAATGGACGTCTCTAAAAAAGGCCATCACAGAAGTTGGGAATGAAAACATAGGTACAAAGAAGGTAGCTGCGAAGAAACCATGGGTAACAGAAGAAATACTTCAGTTGATTGATGAAAGGAGGAAGTACAAACATGTTCCGGGAAAATCAGGAATACAGAAATACAAGTCACTGAGGAATGAAATAAATAGGAAGTGCAGGGAAGCTAAGACGAAATGGCTGCGGGAAAAATGTGAAGACATCGAAAAAGATATGATTGTCGGAAGGACAGACTCAGCATACAGGAAAGGCAAAACAACCTTTGGTGACATTAAAAGCACCGGTGGTAACATTAAGAGTGCAACGGGAATTCCACTGTTAAATGCAGAGGAGAGAGCAGATAGGTGGAAAGAATACATTGAAAGTCTCTATGAGGGTGAAGATTTGTCTGATGTGATAGAAGAAGAAACAGGAGACGATTTAGAAGAGATAGGGGATCCAGTATTAGAATCGGAATTTAAAAGAGCTTTGGAGGACTTGCGGTTAAATAAGGCAGAAGGGATAGATAACATTCCATCAGAATTTCTAAAATCATTAGGGGAAGTGGCAACAAAACGAGTATTCACGTTTGTGTGTAGAATATATGAGTCTGGCGACATACCATCTGACTTTCGTAAAAGCATCATCCACCCAATTCCGAAGAGGGCAAGAGCTGACAAGTGCGAGAATTATCGCACAATCAGCTTAACAGCTAATGCATCGAAGCTGGTTACAAGAATAATATACAGAAGAATGGAAAAGAAAATTGATAATGCGCTAGGTGACGATCAGTTTGGCTTTAGGAAAAGTAAAGGCACGAGAGAGGCAATTCTGACGTTACGGCTAATAATGGAAGCAAGGCTAAAGAAAAATCAAGACACGTTCATAGGATTTGTCGACCTGGAAAAAGCGTTCGACAATATAAAATGGTGCAAGCTGTTCGAGATTCTGAAAAAAGTAGGGGTAAGCTATAGGGAGAGACGGGTCATATACAATACGTACAACAACCAAGAGGGAATAATAAGAGTGGACCATCAAGAAAGAAGTGCTCGTATTAAGAAGGGAGTAAGACAAGGCTGTAGCCTTTCGCCACTACTCTTCAATCTGTACATCGAGGAAGCAATGATGGAAATAAAAGAAAGGTTGAGGAGTGGAATTAAAATACAAGGTGAAAGGATATCAATGATACGATTCGCTGATGACATTGCTATCCTGAGTGAAAGTGAAGAAGAATTAAATGACCTGCTGAACGGAATGAACAGTCTAATGAGTACACAGTATGGCTTGAGAGTAAATCGGAGAAAGACGAAGGTAATGAGAAGTAGTAGAAATGAGAACAGCGAGAAACTTAACATCAGGATTGATGGTCACGAAGTCAATGAAGTTAATGAATTCTGCTACCTAGGCAGCAAAATAACCAATGACGGACGGAGCAAGGAGGACATCAAAAGCAGACTCGCCATGGCAAAAAAGGCATTTCTGGCCAAGAGAAGTCTACTAATATCAAATACTGGCCTTAATTTGAGGAAGAAATGTCTGAGGATGTACGTCTGGAGTACAGCATTGTATGGTAGTGAAACATGGACTGTGGGAAAACCGGAACAGAAGAGAATCGAAGCATTTGAGATGTGGTGCTATAGACGAATGTCGAAAATTAGGTGGACTGATAAGGTAAGGAATGAGGAGGTTCTACGCAGAATCGGAGAGGAAAGGAATATGTGGAAAACACTGATAAGGAGAAGGGACAGTATGATAGGACATTTGCTAAGACATGAGGAAATGACTTCCATGGTACTAGAGGGAGCTGTAGAGGGCAAAAACTGTAGAGGAAGACTGAGATTGGAGTACATCAAGCAAATAATTGAGGACGTAGGTTGCAAGTGCTACTCTGAGATGAAGAGGTTAGCACAGGAAAGGTATTCGTGGAGAGCCGCATCAAACCAGTCAGTAGACCGATGAAAAAAAAAAATTAAACCTAGATTATAGATGTGATATGGCATATGTCATCCTTTGATCCATTGTAGAACTTGGAAACACATTCAGGGAATATTCGTAAACATTTTTGTTGAGCACAGTTGGTTTTTATCATTCTGAATTAAAACATTTCCTTTTATCAATATTGCAATTTATAAACAATGTTTTGTGAGTAGAATAAAATTTCCAATGGTACACTTAACTGCTTTTTCGACGTTATTTTAACAGCTAACTAAAAATAGGAAAGCCTTGAACTACTTCCACTAAATTTAGTTAGTATTAAGATTCTCTTACAGGGAGTGCAGTGGAGCTGACGCTGAAATTATTAAGTGTTTGGTTATATCATCGCTAGTCTCACTGGACTGATCTGAATTCTACATGTCATGTGTGGTCTGGCGTCTCCTTACCAGCAACAGGTCCTAGGTTCAAACTAGTCAATTCCCTAAAAAACACGCTCAGAGCGTCGTTGCGCGAAAGTGGTAGGGAGACACGATATAGAACAACAGACACCACGCAGAATGTTAGTGTGTGTGTGTGTGTGTGTGTGTGTGTGTGTGAGAGAGAGAGAGAGAGAGAGAGAGAGAGAGAGAGAGAGAGAAGAAGAGAGATTTTTCTTCACCTGATACTGATAATCTCTGTTTACCGTATACGAGGCGTGTTCAGAAAATAAGTGTAATGTGACTATAACGGACTGTAGTTTGTATGCATTTTGAGATTTGGCAACTGGGTCGTAGAGGAGGTCACCTGACTATAGTGAGCGTGAAAGATGTGTGTAAGAAATACCGCCAAGTGCTGTGATCCGCTTTCTACTCACGAAAGAAACAACAGTCGGAACAATTTGCGAAAAAGGTTTTGAGAACTCAACAAGTGAGTTTCAGTGGGAGTGTTTTGGAGGCAGAACAAATATTTATGATGAACAGAGGAGTGGAAGCTCTTCCAATTTCAATGATGAATTAGAGCAAAAAATCGAGGAAACTTTTCGTGAAGACCCCTAATTGACAGTGGATGAAATTTCTACGAGGTTTCACAACTCTCCAGAGCTCTCTTGTACGAGGTACTCACTGAAACGTTGGCATACCGGAAACAGTGTACAGTACGGGTCCTAAACCTGATGACAGAGCAACACAAGGAAAGTGGGATCAGTAGCGCCTGAGAGTTTCTTGAGATACTTCAATTGGACGTAAAGGAGTTTCTTATCTCTTTTGTGACTGGAGTTGGGTGGCTTATTAAACGCCTGAGACAAAAATACAGTCGCTACAGTGATTTCACAGTGCCAAAAACTTCGAAATCATAACTTTGGGCAAAAAAATAGTGGCTTCAATGCTTCAGGACGTAAACTTTGCCAGAAGTTCGAAAGAGTGTGAAACAAGACTCATACGAGCCAATGATTTTCTTCCGTTGCTCTTAGTCCAGGTTCTGCGCCTTCGGCACCATGTTTTTTGGTTCGAGCGTTTGCATCACTGATGTGTGTGTGTGTGTGTGTGTGTGTGTGTGTGTGTGTGTGTGCGCATCTACATCTTCCATTGTGTTTAAGGGGTTGGACGGGGTGGTTTTGAATGCCAGGTGTGCTGTGGGAAAAAGGGGATTTGGAGGGGGGGATTAAGAAGTGGTTGTAGTCGCAGAGCTACCAGTTTTATTACTGCAGAATTTAAATTATGATATGATAGTTTCTCCAGTTAGCCGAGTCTAATGCAAGAATACGAAGCTTCATCTTTCTCGGTTGAAACTGTTTCAACGATTTCCCCCTTCGCCCTCATGTAGTCTTATTATTAAAATGGGACAAATTCAGTCTCTTCATTTAGGATCTACTCAAAGACGACGTGGAAAGTGCTGTGGGCTGCAAGTACACCAAAAAAATCGAAATTTATTGGATGACCCAACTAAAAGATCGAAGGATTCAATGTTTTGAGGAAACTGTGGACTATTTTGAATCATCTCAGAGCGAGTGTTGGTAGATGTGAGGGGTTGATGAGAGTACTGGGGCTGTCTGATGTGGATGTGGTGAAATACGGTCAATGGGTCATTTACTTGCGTGTGCCTATATGGCATGAGGATACGCTGACGGACAAATGGCTCAAATGGCTCTGAGCACTATGGGACATAACTGCTGAGGTCATCAGTCCCCTAGAACTTAGAACGACTTAAACCTAACTAACCTAAGGACATCACACACATCCATGCTCGAGGCAGGATTCGAAACGCCGACTTTATCGGTCGCGCGGATCCAGACTGTAGCGCCTAGAACCACACGGCCACTCCGGCAGGCGCTGAGGGACATACACAGAACTCTGACTCAGTCGGAAAGTGGCTAAAGAATATTTGCAATACCATACAGAATTATACGAAAATGTGTAAAGAATATGGTATTTCAGTACAGAGCTATAAGAATATTGTACTTTATCCATTGCACTAAGCATTTAATGTGATGATTTCCTTTGTAAATGCCGACCGAGTAGATCAATAAATAGTTACGATGCAGAACATATTGAAATGATCTGATTCTGTTCATAACGGCTCTATTAATGTCAAGCGTGTTCTCAAATGTTATAGAAATGTCAGCAATGTTCCGAAATTCTCTAAAAATTTTGGGGATACAAAAATGTATCATTGTACGATATAGAGTTCGGGAGATATGACATCATAAACATTGAGTTTCGTGAGAATGGCGAAATTCGCTGGACGTACAGGTGAAACATGTCTACAAATACGACTGAAACACGTTAAGTATGTATGAAATATATCTGAAATGTATGTACGCGGACAAAGCTGTGGGTTTAAAGCTCATCCTAAACGACTGGAACGATTTCAGTCAAATTTGTTACACATATTAATTACAATCTGGAAAGAAACCCTTTACCGGTAAGAACCATCAGCTTCCTATTGGGGTGAGTGTGACAACGTAGAGAGAGAAGGGAAGTCGAGGAGATGGACAGACAGCGAGGCGAAAGGAGGAAATTGGCACGGATAGGGAGGACTCAATAGACAGGATATAGGTCACAAGTTGGTCTAAACGGGATATCGTTTTTTAAAAAGTTGAAAAAATTGAGACCTAAGACAACATTTTGGAGCATTCTGGATGCATCAGACCATATATTTCAACGGCGCTTAAAACCCCTAAAGGACGTCAACTCAAGACTGGCTTAAAATGAATTTAGCGATTAGCGAGTCAAAAAAATTATACAGGGTGTTACAAAAAGTTACGGCCAAACTTTCAGGAAAAATTCCTCACACACAAATAAATAAAAGATGTTATGAGGACATGTGTCCGGAAACGCTTAATTTCCATGTTAGAGCTCATTTTAGTTTCGTCATTCCAACGTAATCAAATTGTAAATTTTCACAATCAACATGTGTGGGCTGAAGAGAATCCGCACGCAATTGTGCAATCACATCATCAACACAGATTTTCTGTGAACGTTTGGGCAGGCATTGTTGGTGATGTCTTGATTGGGCCCCATGTTCTTCCACCTACGCTCAATGGAGCACGTTGTCATGATTTCATACGGGATACTCTACCTGTGCTGCTAGAACATGTGCCTTAACAAGTACGACACAACATGTGGTTCATGCACGATGGAGCTGCTGCACGTTTCAGTCGAAGTGTTCGTACGCTTCTCAACAACAGATTCGGTGACCGATGGATTGGTAGAGGCGGACCAATTCCATGGCCTCCACGCTCTCCTGGCCTCAACCCTCATGACTTTCATTTACGGGGGCATTTGAAAGCTCTTGTCTAGGCAACCCCGGTACCAAATGTAGAGACTCTTCGTGCTCGTATTGCGGACGGCTGTGAAACAATACGCCATTCTCCAGGGCTGCATCAGCGCATCAGGGATTCCATGCGACGGAGGGTGGATGCATGTATCCTCGCTAACGGAGGACATTTTGAACATTTCCTATAACAATGTGTTTGAAGTCACGCTGGTACGTTCTGTTGCTGTGTGTTTCCATTCCATGATTAATGTGATTTGAAGAGAAGTAATAAAATGAGCTCTAATATGGAAAGTAAGCGTTTCCGGACACATGTCCACATAACATATTTTCTTTCTTTGTGTGTGAGGAATGTTTCCTGAAAGTTTGGCCATACCTTTTTGTAGCACCCTTTATACTATTATATTAGAGTCTCGATTATCCGATCTTCGGTTATCCGACCTTCTGTGTTATCCGACCCTTTCACCGCGACAGCCGACGGCAGGTCAATGACTAACGTGTTGTTTGTTGATACTCATTTCATTGTCGCCGTCTGCTGCTCCTCACTTCTCAGTGCTAACTTACATCTGTTGTGGAGTGGGCGTGCTGCACTTTGTTTATTGTAAAAATTTCTAGTGATGGCTTCAAAACGGAAAAAGGTGGTCGTTTCAATGGAAGAAAAAATGAAAGCTTTAAAAAGAATAGACAATTATGAAACTTTATTAAAAGTGGAGCAAGGTTATAACGTCGGTAAAACAGCAATTGGAGGCTGGAGAAAGGAACCTCAATGAAATTGAGAAGTAGTGTTCTCATCGAGCAACCTCGGCTGTTTTGGAAGATCGGAAAACCATGAAAAAATGTAATTATGAAAAAATAAGTGAAGCTTTGTTCGTATGGTTTACTCACCATAGAGATAAAGTTGTACCCATGTCGGGACCTATTTTGCAGGAAAAAGCCTTAAAGTTTCGTAACGAACTAAACGAAAGTGAACCTGATTTCACAGCTAGTGGAGGCTGGCTCAATAGATGGAAGAAAAGATACAGAATTCGGCAACTTAATGTCTGTGGTGAAAATATTTCAGCCAATTTTGGAGCTGTTCAATTGTTTAGGAATAAACTTCACAAGGCATTGGACAAGGAAAACTTAACAGGCGATCAAATTTTTAACTGCGACGATACTGGTCTCAATTGCAAAATGTTACCGGAAAACACAATAGCGTCAAAGGCCGAAAAGGCAGCGCCAGGCTACAAACGTAGTAAAGAAAGAGTGACAGTTCCTGCATGCAGTAACGCCACAGCAAGTTTGAAAATGAAACTATCTATAATAGGTAAGCCAGGAAACCGAGAGCATTTAAGAATGTATCTAAAAATGCTTTACCGGTGAAATAATACAACCAAACATATGCTTGGATGAGCTCAGACATTTTTAAAGAATGGTTTTTTAACGAGTTCGTGCCACAAACTGAAAAGTTTTTGAAAGGCAGCAACTTGCCCCGCAAAGCACTGTTGCTTCTAGACAATGCCACTTGTCATCCTAATGAAGATGAACTTCAAGATCAAAATACAAAGTCCATGTTTTTGCCTCCAAATGTCACATCCTTATGTGAGTCTATGGACCAAGGGACCTTAGAGACACTGAAGAGAAACTAACGCAGAAACTTGCTTCCCTCTTTAATTAATGGACATGGGAGAAGACATGGTAGAGCAGTTGCACCGTATTAATTTGAAAGCCATAGTTTATGACGTGGCTCAATCTTGGGAGTGCGTTGGAGCAAATACAAGCGCAAAATTCTGGAAAATTTTGCTACAGGAAAATCAAGAAAATTCTCCAGATGATGCAAATCTACAGCAGCAGACCGAACCAGAAAATACTACCCTGCTTTCATTCTTACGAAAAGTTCAGGGATGTGCTGACGCTACAGAAGATGACATAAATGAATGGATTGTCCAAGATGAAGAATTTGAAGTGACAGATGAAGAAATAGTCAACATGGTAAACGAAAATGAAGAAGACGAAGAAGCGGATGTAGTGGAGGGAAGTGCGCCCAAGATTTCTCACAACGAAAGACACAAGGCCTTAGAAACTGCTATAAAATATGTAGAGCAACTGTAGGAAACATCGTCTACCGAGGTTTTACTTCTTAGGAGACTACGTGATTTAGCGACAAAATAACGGCAGACAGCAGGCAAACAAAAAGACAATTACTAACTTCTTCACATAGTAAATATCTATTCAGTCTAATTTGATTTGTATTGTATTAAATGTTTAACTCATTTGGCCTACTTTAGTTTAATTTTTGTTTTTTTTTTGTATTATTTTCCGTGTTATCCGACCCACCCGCTTATCCGACCTTACCGCGGCCGGTTTAGGTCCATTAACCGAGACTCTACTGTGACATAAATTTGTCGACAGTTCGTGTGTGTGAGTATTGTGTGTTATGTCCTAAACAACCGTGGAAACTATTTAAAACTGAGTAGTTTTTCGAACTAAATTCTTCTACTTAATTCATCACTCATTGTCATAGCACCAGAATTGATTAAAATTTTGAATATTGGTTTGTAGTGAATAATGTAGGAGGATTTGATTACTGAGATTCTGGTAAACCCTGCAGAACATTAATTTTACTGCGCAAGAGCTTGTAGTATGTGTAATTGGTTCAGCTGGGATATATTCGTTCGACGGTGTCATTTTTTGTGAACTAAGTCTCAAAGAATTGAAACTGCTTTTCAAAACATATTGGGAGGAACACTTCCGCTCTCAACCCCTCCCCCTTTCCCCCCCCCCCCCCCCCCCCCCTGCAGTGACGCCTATGGTGAAACTGATGACTGTGTAAATTTTACTTCAAATACTGTGAATTTCAACACCGCAGAATTAACAAGTAAGTGGTTCTGTTTCTCTGGCATTCTTCCTGCGACAATACTGCGGTTGTAAGGGCTAAGTTTAGATCGAATTATAAACGTAATTACTTTTTGAGTAACGAGTTTCTGTCTTTCATTTCAATTACGAGATAGTTAACTAAATAAAAAAGGTCCCGAATCTGACCGACGAAGGTAGGATGGCGGAAGGTCTTTCAAAATATCACGCTGCGCGCGTGCTCTATCTTAGATGGCTTTTGTAGACCAGGTTGAAGTTGTTTCCCGACCTGATAGACGGCAAGTGTCCTGTATCAGACTGCTCCTCTGACTTCCTCTACATCACTGTGGTATGTTACAACACTATTATGGCAGGCCAAGGAACTTTTACTGAATGCTGCACTACGCTCATTGGGCACGGAGCCATTCGAGAACCGACGTGTGAACGTCCTCAGTGTTGGGAAATCTCTTTGGCCACCCGATCGTCTTGTAGCTTGCCGAAAAGATGGAGGTCTCATAGTGCAAGATCTGGACTTCCTGTTCAGCATCACCACTGTAGGTGCTACTTCGCTCAAATTGTTGGCACTATTTCATTACGGCTGGACGTGACGTTACATTTGGTCGTTTGGCTGTCAGAATTACACGATGAATATGTGTGCAATTTAGACATTTTGCCCACAAGAATCGTGCCGTCCAGCGTACTTTAACTTCGGACCACATTTCCAGTTTCTGCGCCATTTCAATCGCACGCTATGTTTCGCTTCGTACGTCAGCAGAAACGTTCCTGCAGGAAACCCGGAGCATTTACTCTCTCCTGAAATTGCGCGGCTCATATTGTGCGGTGGTGGGACGACGTGTGCGTAACTTACTCCTTGAATTTCCCAGGCAAGATCATTCTTTCCTGTTTTCAACTGTGATCGAAGTAATGTAGAAGCCGTAATGTATGGCACGACAAAAACTATTTCTTCACATTCACTACAGTGATTATAAAGTACACATAGGTACTTTTAAAGGGCAGCATTCTTTCGGGCTGAGTAAGGGTACGGAAAGAAACAGGCTGTGTTATAGCTTAAGATTAATCTCAACTTTTACGTCGAGTGGTTTCGTGAAGTTTTAATCCTGCCTTACCGAGTACTCCTTCGTGGGCTAATGTTCTGTGCCACTTGGCAGTGGAAGACAGCAAAAGGAAGGCCGAAGTTTTAAATTCCACTTTTAATAAATCGTACAAACACACCGTCGTTTGACCATCGTACAGAGCCCCGTATGGATGACGTGGTAATAAGCATCCTAAGCATAGAGAAACAACTGAAAGAGTTGAAACAAGTAAGTCGCCAGGTCCTGGCGGAATTACAATAACGTTTTACAAAGAGTACTCTACGTCATTGGCCCCTTACTTAGTTTGCCTTTATAGAGAATCTCTCAACCAGCGCAAAGTGTCAATCGAGTGGAAAAACGAGCAGGTGACTCCTATACATAAGAAGGTTAAAAGACAGTATCCTAAACGTCGTTCTGCTGCAGAATTCTTGAACATATTCTCTTTTCCAATACAATAAATCTCCTTGAGATCGAAAAGCTCACTTCCACGAATCAGCTCGGCTTTAGAAAGCATCGTTCGTGCGAAACTCAGCTTGCTCTTTTCTCACATGATACATTGCAAACTATGGATGAAAGAACACAGGCAGATTACATAATACGAGCTTTCCGAAAAGCACTGCAGACTGCAGACTGTTGACGAAGATACGTGCATATGGAACAGGCTCCTAGATACGTGAGTAATAGAACCCAGTATTTTGTCCTCGACAGCGAATGTTCAACGGAGAAATTTTGTGGTAAGTCCTTGGGCGACCAAACTGCTGAGGTCATCGGTCCCTAGATTTATTCATTACTTAATCCACTTACCACGTGAACTGTGGTAAGGTGCCCTAGACCTCGCGGCTACCACGCGCGGTCATCGGAGACAGGAGTAACGTGTGGAGTGCCCCAGAGAAGTGTGACAGGACCTTTGATATTTTATATACACTCCTGGAAATTGAAATAAGAACACCGTGAATTCAAGGTCCCAGGAAGGGGAAACTTTATTGACACATTCCTGGGGTCAGATACATCACATGATCACACTGACAGAACCACAGGCACATAGACACAGGCAACAGAGCATGCACAATGTCGGCACTAGTACAGTGTATATCCACCTTTCGCAGCAATGCAGGCTGCTATTCTCCCATGGAGACGATCGTAGAGATGCTGGATGTAGTCCTGTGGAACGGCTTGCCATGCCATTTCCACCTGGCGCCTCAGTTGGACCAGCGTTCGTGCAGGACGTGCAGACCGCGTGAGACGACGCTTCATCCAGTCCCAAACATGCTCAATGGGGGACAGATCCGGAGATCTTGCTGGCCAGGGTAGTTGACTTACACCTTCTAGAGCACGTTGGGTGGCACGGAATACATGCGGACGTGCATTGTCCTGTTGGAAAAGCAAGTTCCCTTGCCGGTCTAGGAATGGTAGAACGATGGGTTCGATGACGGTTTGGATATACCGTGCACTATTCAGTGTCCCCTCGACGATCACCAGAGGTGTACGGTCAGTGTAGGAGATCGCTCCCCACACCATGATGCCGGGTGTTGGCCCTGTGTGCCTCGGTCGTATGCAGTCCTGATTGTGGCGCTCACCTGCACGGTGCCAAACACGCATACGACCATCATTGGCACCAAGGCAGAAGCGACCCTCATCGCTGAAGACGACACGTCTCCATTCGTCCCTCCATTCACGCCTGTCGCGACACCACTGGAGGCGGGCTGCACGATTTTGGGGCGTGAGCGGAAGACGGCCTAACGGTGTGCGGGACCGTAGCCCAGCTTCATTGAGACGGTTGCGAATGGTCCTCGCCGATACCCCAGGAGCAACAGTGTCCCTAATTTGCTGGGAAGTGGCGGTGCGGTCCCCAACGGCACTGCGTAGGATCCTACGGTCTTGGCGTGCATCCGCGCGTCGCTGCGGTCCGGTCCCAGGTCGACGGGCACGTGCACCTTCCGCCGACCACTGGCGACAACATCGATGTACTGTGGAGACCTCACGCCTCACGTGTTGAGCAATTCGGCGGTACGTCCACCCGGCCTCCCGCATGCCCACTATACGCCCTCGCTCAAATTCCGTCAACTGCACATACGGTTCACGTCCACGCTGTCGCGGCATGCTACCAGTGTTAAAGACTACGATGGAGCTCCGTATGCCACGGCAAACTGGCTGACAGTGACGGCGGCGGTGCACAAATGCTGCGCAGCTAGCGCCATTCGACGGCCAACACCGCGGTTCCTGGTGTGTCCGCTGTGCCGTGCGTGTGATCATTGCTTGTACCGCCCTCTCGCAGTGTCCGGAGCAAGTATGGTGGGTCTGACACACCGGTGTCAATGTGTTCTTTTTTCCATTTCCAGGAGTGTATAAATAAATGATACGGCAGAGAGGGTGGGCAGCAATCTGCGGTTGTTCGTTGAAGATGCTGTGCTGTAGAGGATGGTATCGTAGATAACTGACTGTGGGTTGATGCAAGACAATCTCGACAAAATTTCTAGTTGGTGTGATGAATGGCAGCTGGCTCTTAATGTAGAGAAATATAAGTGAATGCGGAAGAAGTCCTTCCTGGCGCCAAAGCCTAACTAACTAACTAAGAATCCTTTCTGTGTCTAGACTGAATCTTCAGGAGTGAGAAGGTTTTCAAAATGTTTGTGTAGCATGTATCTGAAGAGGGGCGTAGGTTTCAGCACAGTATTTACCTATTTGGATGTGGGAACCCAACTCAAGAGCACATCCCATCTGTTCGGCTCACCAGCTATTGAGGCGGGATAAACCAGCGGCAGGCTTGCCCTCACTAATCCCACAAGCGCCACGTCGATGCCCCCGAGTATCTGGGCGGATGTTTAATCACTGCTCACTTAACAGTTAAAAACTTAAAGTGTGTAGCATGTTGGTGCCCATATTAGGTAAATACGGTTTTTGTTATATGTGGCTCGGTGGCTCAGTGGCAAAGCGACGCACTGTGGATCGAATGGTCTCGGATTCCACTCGCTTATCACTTATTTCGCATCTGTCATTGCTGGTTGTTCTGAAAAGTGCCGAATTCTATGGTGGTTGGAAGTTCACGTTAAACAGTAGTTCCCTCTGTCACTGGCTGCGTGAATGAGCTCGAAGAGCAACACCTAGTAGAGCGATAAGGACGTCAAACGAATCCTCGGTAACAGTTTTACCTGAGTTTTATTCACCCTGCCTTTACATGCTATACTCTTTTCGCTCCGTATTGCAGACACAGCGTGTCTCGTGTCTCCGTGCGCTCTTATTTAAGTCGCCGCTACCCAGGTATACATTACAAGAAGTGCACTTTCATTCAAGTACATTTACACAAGGATTTCAATAAAAAACTTTTCATTGTGTGCTATTTTTTGAAATTCTTCAGGGTGAACTGTCTAAATCGCCATTTCATTCGAACTGTTTGCAGATCAGTCTCTGTCATCATGAAAAGCGTCGGCAGTAAAATCATTGTACTCTCGTTTTGACTTAAACATTTCTCTGAAAGCTCTACAATCTCTTCTTCAGAAAAGGACTGTGCATGATGAAATAGCATTTCGCGCATACTAACATGGAAGTAATAATTACAACCTTTCAACAGAACTGCTACAGTTCTGCAGCTCTTTAACACAAGCTTCCTAATGGCTACGCAACTAAAGATGCCTAGTAGAGTCAGATTCGGGAATGGAGCATGTGAGGTGTATGAAAAATCGTGTCGAATGAGGTTCGACATCGGAATGGAAAACAAAATTAGTAGTGTTGAGCGCCACTCACCGTAGGAGTGGGAAGGATTAAAATAACACATTTTAATATAATATGAAGGCGTATTGTTGAACAGAGACCCCGCATTTGATCAGTGTTACCGACGTAGTACCCTGGTACACTACTCTGTGCATCTTTTTACTTGACAAGAGATGTGGAACTCGTTCGATATCATTTCGACGACAGAAACGTTCGTATCATCTATGGAACATGCAACTAACTAAGAATCCTTGATTAAGTGGAGAACGTTTGAGGCAGGTTCAATGTCTTTCATCGCATTATCAAGTGTTGACAACGAAGGGAGACTCGGTTGGCATCCACAGAGCTGCGCCGTCCGTCGTCGCTTGTACGGCTGTGGGCACGGATTGTCCCTCTCGCAAGAACGCGCGTGGAACGGACGCGCTACCAGAACTGCGCCTCTCGGGACAAGAAGGGCGCGGGCCGACCCGCCTTGCAAGAACACCGTCCGGCGCCGGCCACATAAATCAGCTCCTCACGGCTCAATACGCGGCCTTCCGCCGCCGGAGGACGCCGCCGCGGCAGTGCCCGCCTCGCGCGCCCGCTGCCCCTCCCTCGCCGCGCCGCCCCCACCAACGTCGTCTGCGAGCGCAGGCGCCGCTCGCCATTGGACGGCACGCCCCGCCTCGCCCCGCCCACCGTCCTCTCACCCCCCTGGCCCCGCCCAGACGGCCCGTTAGTAGAGAGACGCTGCAAACGGCGGAATCGATGCTGGAAGGCAAGGACAAAAACCTGCCTCCGACCCCCCTGCGGGGCCCTTATCAAGCTTTTCAATGGGAGATTGCACGGCGAAGAGGCAAGGGGTTGAATATATATGAGTGCTCGCAGCCACCACCTCCGCGCCTCTCCCCTCTGTACTGGCCGCTCTCTACGTTTATGTGTGTGTGCTCCGAGAGAGACCCCGGAGAGGCATCGAACGTTTCTTTCCTTTTATCCCCCTCTCCCTCCCCAATCCCCCTCCCCGTTCTCTTGCTCTTCCGTATCGTTTCACCCCTTCCTCATCCTGCCGCAACGCTCGGAAAAGTTTTACGCGAAAATGATCCTTATTCGCGGACACGATCCCCATAATCTTTATGCGGTTAACTCGAATGTGCGTAAGTCATTCCCCAATACGGCGTTATGAAGTAGTCGTCGCGCTGTCTCGCTCGTTCCTCGCTCCCTCTATCCCATCTTCCTCCGTCCGCCCGCCGCGCTGCACCCCGTTTTTCTTTTCGCACGTCCATTTTCTTCCTTCTTTTTTTCCGCGTGCTAGCTTACTCTCTTCGCGCTAGTCATAGCGACTGCGTTGTGGCGCGACGGTGAGGGGTGGGGAGAAGGGAGGGAAGTGGGACCGGTTGCCGCTGGCGGGCGGTAGAAACTGGGCAAGAAGAGGGCATTAAGAGTCTGCCAAGTCGGTATTGGCTTGTTATTATCTGAAAAGCCGGGCTGCGCCTGGCGGGGGTTACGGGCGTCGGAGTAGGGAAGGAGCGGCGGTGTAGCGGTGGCCGGTCGCTGTAGCCTGCCGGGTGGGAGGCCGCCCCCAGTTGTTCTCGTCGCGCAGGGAGGAGCGATTTTTATTGTTATTATTATGATTATTAGCGGCGGCGCGAGCCAGGGGTGGGGGGCAGGTTGGCGGTCCTGAGCGCCCGCCGAGTCGCCGCTCTCGCAGTGGCGCATTCGACCACGTGGCCTGCGGACCTGCGCTGGCAGTGCTGTGTGGACAGGCGGCAGCGCGCACGTGCGCAAGGAAGTGGCAAGCGCTAACGGTAGTTCCACTCTGCTAATCTTCTGCGAGAAGGTACAGACGCTACCCGGGACTACCAACAGTGTTACCCTGTACGAGTGATTGTTAGTGTCGTGGCAGTAACCAGAAAACATCTGCGTCTCGCGGAGATGCTTAAACTGTTTTTGAACTTGATTTGTGTCTTAAATCAGCGGAACTTCACTAGTGAAAAATTTCGGCCGAGAGACTGGGAATTTGTCGACTTGGCTCGTAATGTAGTGCTAGTCTGCCGGTAAGGCGTCGGAGCGAGAAGGGAGACATGTACCCGAACTTGCTAGGGTCGCCGTTTTACCACCATCATCATCACCACCACCACCATCACCACCACCACCAGAGCATGTTGAAGAGCTCGCCGTTCCTGATGGACAACCTGCTGTCGACCAAGGGTGACGGCAAGTGCGCCGCCTACGGCCAGCTGCAGCCGCCCCCGCACGCGCCGCCGCCGCCAGGGGCGAGCGCCGCCCCCGCTGAAGGCACGCTCACCGTGGGCATCACGGCGTCCTACTCGATTGTGGCGGAGGCGCGCCGCGGCGCCGCGCCCGCGGCCCCGGGTTCGTGCCCCGGCGGCGATACCCACCAGCCGCACGGCCGCTACCCGTCGGTCGCCGGCGACGCCGCCTGCTGCCCGCCGGAGCTGGACGACGCGCGCCTTGAGACGCCGCCCCCGCCACCCCCGACGTCCGTGTCCGCCCCCAGCCTCATCTCCGCCTCCGACACCACGCCGTCGCCCAAGCCGATTCTCAAGTTCAGCGTCAGCGCCATACTGGGAGACGCCAAACCGCCGCCGTGCACAGGTAACAGCATCACCTCTGCCACAATTACATCACTGCTTGGCGTTGCCAGAAGTATTAAGTCCCTTTACTTAACCCTTTCGGGGTTACAACTCATTTTACTGGCATTTGAAAACTAGTAGCTCAAAAATGCTCTTCATTCATGGCTAGTACTGCACTTTCACTGCCAAAAAATTGGGTTGACGAATTGAAAGTCAGGGTGATAGAACACATGGAACCCAGAAGTCTAACTAGACGCAAGTTTTCGTTGAAGTTAGGATTTTCAGACCTCAATCTCTATTTGTATATGAGCTTTATACCAATTACGAGAAAAGTAGATATAACAGGTCAGTGTCAAAACACATTTACAATGATGTCAATGAAAAACTTGACTGAGTCTGAATCAGAAATTTTCTTACCAAAGTTTCATGGCGGCTTAGACGTACCATGCACATTGCATTATCTACATTGACAATCTAATAGAATTACTGACAAATGCAGTTATGTTTCAAAGTGATGCCTATAGTGTAGAAGGGAAAACATTAAATCACTTCAGACTACCTTGAAACGGGGGAAGATAGTGAAGTGATTTGATTTTTATAAAACAAATGCGCTGTTCCACCTGTAAACACATCTCATGTCGCTTTATAATTTTCAGTCTTCTGTGAATCCATCGCATTTTTCTCTAGATTCCGAAAGCTTCGCACTGATTGTAGCAGCAGACGTATCTGGGAAACAATCGAGTCAACTCTCAGATCTGCGCATTTCTTCGGTGGTGTAATATGACCCATAAACCATGAAAGGGTTAGTAGAGAAATAAATATAAATAATACAGTTCTCTGCATCAGTATCTCTTTCATTGTACCACAACCCATTTGGATGGTTCACAGTATCATTTTCAGATGGAAAAATATGACCACGGATTCAGGCACTATCGCTCTTGCGCAACAAAAGTGGGTCTTTATTCACAAGAAGTATCGCCTGTTATCGAGGAGGGATCTCAAGTTATTCCAGAGTTATATATTTCCAGAAGCCTCTTGACACCATTCTAATAACACAGTCTTCCACGTGAATACAGAAAAATAAGAAACACACTGTATCGCAAAAATTTAAAGGATATCGAAACAACAAAATACCGAGGAGTTACAATTACCAACAACTCACAGACAGAATTTTGTTGTCATAGCACTTAGAAGGTGCAACAAATCTCATAAAGGCGCAGCTTGCACTACGCTAGCACATTCTGTTCTGGAGTACTGCTGCGCGCTGTGGGACCCTTACCAGATAGGACTGACGGAGGACAATGAAGAGGTTCAGAAAGGGGTACTCGTTCTGTATTATTACGAAATAGGGTAGAGAGTATAGTGGATATGGTATTAGAATGGCAATCAATAAAACGAAGGATATTTTCATTGTGACGAGATTATTTCAAGAATTTTCAATCATAAAATCTCCTCCGAATGCCAAAATATTTTCCTGATTGTGACCTAAGTGGAGAGCTACGGCCATAGTCATAAAACAATTCATAGCTCTCACGGAGAGGTGTCATTTTTCTCACGCAGTATTCAGTGGTGGAACAGTAAACAAATAGCCGATTGTTGTTCTGCGCACTCTATACGAAGCACTTTAGTGTGAAGTGCAGAGTAATCGTGTAGATGTGGAAGTCGATGTAGGTGCATTCTAGACGTTACTACAGAGTACAGACGGCTTTTCATAGCTGAAGAGCATCTGAGAAAAATATTACTTTTAGTCTTTTGAGGTAAAGTAGAAGCAAATAGTTGTTTCATACAAAGAATAACTTACGCACAGAGAAGAATACACACAACAAATAGTACTATGCACAATATATTTGGTTCTACTTCATGTCAAAAGACGAAACATAACCTGCTGTGCTCTGCGAAAATGCTCTGTGTAAATGTCAAGAATGTAACTTAGTAATTCCTCTTCTGAAGATGGTGTGAATAAAGGAACGCGTGTTGGTACAATAAACAACGGACTGTCTAAGAACATTATTTCCATTATATTTAATTATCAGTGGCAGTGCTCACTATGGAGTCCTTTGTGGACGAAATAAAGAAAGAAAACTCGGAACATAACATTGCGCCGTATACATCCAAAGAAGAGTAATTATGTTGAATCTTGTAGCAGCAACTTCTTTAGACACATATTGAATCATGTAATGTGAATGTGACGTCTCATATATTGTCATATGCCACTTGGTACACTATGGAGATGTCCCGATGTATTCATTTACATGCAGCGCAGCATACATAATCGCAGCATAAGATACTCATTTCCAGTTCACATTATCTGAGTCATCTTAGCCAACAAGCTCGCTTAGGCAGGTCTTTTCTTTGATGAATGACCAGTTTTGTTTTCTTGGAATGGAGGTGGCAAATGAAGTGCACCCATTAGGTAGTATGCCTGTCAGTAAAGTCATTACGACTTGGAGCTGCCCAGTTGCTGGAAAGCCTGTAAATGTACAACTACGAGAGAGAAGATAGATCAGGTAAAGCGTAGATAATAATTATACAGTAATAATAATGATTAATGCCGTGTTTTCAAGGTGCAAGCTACAACTATATATTTAGATTGAGCCGGTTTTCGCAAAATATTAATCGATTTCGATCAAACGCCTGCATGTTTAAATCTCGCACTTTTTCTGTGGCTGTATCTCGCGTGTCGATTAACCATATACCCGTTCGCATTTCTCTTATTTCTAAACACTAGCTATACCCTTTTATCCAAACCCTTTGTGGATCGTACATATATAGCAGGTACAAGCGTAAATTAGTTTTATAAGCAGTCTGTCGCATAGGCAGACTGCAGTTTCTTAAAATCCTACCGTTTAATTAGAATATTTCCCTTTTCGTGTAAAACTTCTCGTTCCATTTCTCAAGTTACCGTATCTTATTACTCCCATATATTTGTACTACAGCTGATAAATTAAGAGTGCAATCAAAGGTTGTCATGCTTTTTAAGTTTCATGAACACCGCTTTAGATTGATATTTGCGTTGACTGATATTTTGTTAAGAACCTACAATAAAAAAAAAATGGTTCTGAGCACTATGAGACTCAGCTTCTGAGGTCATCAGTCCCCTAGAACTTAGAACTACTGAAACCTAACTAACCTAAGGATATCACACACATCCACGCCCGAGGCAGGATTCGAGCCTGCGGCCGTAGTGATCGTGCGGTTCCAGACTGCAGCGCCTGGAACCGCTCGGCCACCCCGGCCGGCACCTATAATATGTTTCTACATTTTTATCGGATAATATCTCCTAAGGATCAGAAGTTTCTGCTAAGGCATTCCGCTAAATCAGTGGCACAAAACGTTAACAGTACTAACCCTTGTCACACATACTTGTGAAAGACACAAATTGCTTCTATCCTACTGATCATCTCTTGTCCACGATAATGTGATGCGTCCTGCGTCAGAGTCGACCTAAACCTTTCTAGATATAGCATTTAAACTTGTAATCCTTCGCATGCTCTCTTGCAAAAATGCACAGAAACTGTTCTGAAAATATGGAGACACGAAATCCAGCTACTGATTAGAATAAAGGGCCTAAAGAGCGCTAATTGGGTAAGACATAATACACTCCTGGAAATTGAAATAAGAACACCGTGAATTCATTGTCCCAGGAAGGGGAAACTTTATTGACACATTCCTGGGGTCAGATACATCACATGATCACACTGACAGAACCACAGGCACATAGACACAGGCAACAGAGCATGCACAATGTCGGCACTAGTACAGTGTATATCCACCTTTCGCAGCAGTGCAGGCTGCTATTCTCCCATGGAGACGATCGTAGAGATGCTGGATGTAGTCCTGTGGAACGGCTTGCCATGCCATTTCCACCTGGCGCCTCAGTTGGACCAGCGTTCGTGCTGGACGTGCAGACCGCGTGAGACGGCGCTTCATCCAGTCCCAAACATGCTCAATGGGGGACAGATCCGGAGATCTTGCTGGCCAGGGTAGATGACTTACACCTTCTAGAGCACGTTGGGTGGCACGGGATACATGCGGACGTGCATTGTCCTGTTGTAACAGCAAGTTCCCTTGCCGGTCTAGGAATGGTGGAACGATGGGTTCGATGACGGTTTGGATGTACCGTGCACTATTCAGTGTCCCCTCGACGATCACCAGAGGTGTACGGCCAGTGTAGGAGATCGCTCCCCACACCATGATGCCGGGTGTTGGCCCTGTGTGCCTCGGTCGTATGCAGTCCTGATTGTGGCGCTCACCTGCACGGCGCCAAACACGCATACGACCATCATTGGCACCAAGGCAGAAGCGACTCTCATCGCTGAAGACGACACGTCTCCATTCGTCCCTCCATTCACGCCTGTCGCGACACCACTGGAGGCGGGCTGCACGTTGTTGGGGCGTGAGCGGAAGACGGCCTAACGGTGTGCGGGACCGTAGCCCAGCTTCATGGAGACGGTTGCGAATGGTCCTCGCCGATACCCCAGGAGCAACAGTGTCCCTAATTTGCTGGGAAGTGGCGGTGCGGTCCCCTACGGCACTGCGTAGGATCCTACGGTCTTGGCGTGCATCCGTGCGTCGCTGCGGTCCGGTCCCAGGTCGACGGGCACGTGCACCTTCCGCCGACCACTGGCGACAACATCGCTGTACTGTGGAGACCTCACGCCCCACGTGTTGAGCAATTCGGCGGTACGTCCACCCGGCCTCCCGCATGCCCACTATACGCCCTCGCTCAAAGTCCGTCAACTGCACATACGGTTCACGTCCACGCTGTCGCGGCATGCTACCAGAGTTAAAGACTGCGATGGAGCTCCGTATGCCACGGCAAACTGCCTGACACTGACGGCGACGGTGCACAAATGCTGCGCAGCTAGCGCCATTCGACGGCCAACACCGCGGTTCCTGGTGTGTCCGCTGTGCCGTGCGTGTTATCATTGCTTGTACAGCCCTCTCGCAGTGTCCGGAGCAAGTATGGTGGGTCTGACACACCGGTGTCAATGTGTTCTTTTTTCCATTTCCAGGAGTGTATTTTTTGGTACCAAGTTGGTTGCTGTGGAAAAGATCGTTCTAACCCAGCTAATGGCAATTCCAATTCCAATTTGTAGAAAATTATTCTTACTGGGAATCGCTCTGGAAGTATTCTCAGTCAGAGGTTAGCGTGTATTTTGAGTAGACGACACAGCTGGCGGATTCGTGTACGCATGGTTGACGCTGGAGTATACATCTTAACTGTTCGCACTTCATTTATCGTATTTTGTACAGACTTTTATTAGATATAACGCCTATCAGAAAAGGAACGTTATCAGCGCAAGTGATGACTATTGTGTATTGCTGCGGATCGTTCGCTGGTGAAGCCTTTTGCGACCGTATCATTACTTTCGGATACCTAATACCGTTTAATCTTCGAACGTAATTTAGTCATTTTATCTGATTTGCTCGGATCTCTTCCAATATATTCATTACGTCTCATTTGAGTAGTTTGCAGCTTAATTAAGGGTGTGATCTATTTATGTGTGTCCTAAAATCGCTGAGTGGATTCTTCGTTTTTGTTTTCTGTCAGGTTTCAACAATGCTGCGTAGAGGACCGTAGGATCTCAAATCCCATGAACCACTCAATTTTATTATATTTTCTCTGAAGTACTGGATGGCACACATATGATGTGTGCTTATTTCTCTCACTGTTCGTCTTACACACTACGAGACCTACCAGTTTTTTTTTTGTAAGGTTATGTGATTGTCTATTCTTGGCGATCGACTGGAGTAGAATTTCGGTATTTGGTGAAGGCAGATACGGTGTCTTCGTAAGTACTACAGGGTCCATGTCGGCATAAAATGTTGGCGAATCTGACAGTGCTCGATTCCACGAAGTCTCTTTTAGTTATAACACCAACTTCTTAATCAAATGATCGTATTTGTCTTGGCACAGCCATTTCCAGAACTCTACATTTTCTGTTCTGCTTACCTACGAAGCCAAAAGGTAATAAAAAATTTTTCTTTCTTTTTTCTTTTAAATTGATTGGGAAGTCTTAAGAAGGTGTATATCAACTTTATAAGCAAATGCAGAAACTTTATAAAGAAATTATGTCAGAAACCTTAAAAAACTGAGGCAAGGTGGTGTTTTCCTTTTCTTCTCGTCGTACAATGGAATGTCAGAGGTAACTTCCACACTGTAAACTCATTCTTCTGCTCAGCTTCTCGTTACGTACGTGAATCAAAACCAAATTCGCAGAATATTTCAGTAACCAGTTATACTTTGTTTAAGGAGACGAAAATTTCGTTTGAATGAAACTAGTGAGAATAAAGGTTTTTAACAACATAACGCGAAGAGGAAAGTTTCTGAAGAAATATCTTTAAACTGGACATCTTCCCTGTTTCCCAATAAAAACGTCGTAAATGGTGGCCGAGCTACTGATGAGTATTACCCGAATGCTTTGCGTAAGTATCCATTCATTGCTTCTCACGACACCTCAAAAGCAATGTTGAATTTAATTGATATCTGATGTAGGAAGAGATGTGCAACGAAACTGTTAATGCTGGAAAACAATCTGTGAGAACCAATGGATCGGGTGAAAATTTTTATTTAGAAGATGAAACCATTCTACCAGCGATCGCAGTAGACTGTGTTGTATCTTAGATTGTTCCTTGCGATCGATAAAACATTGTGAACTTCGGTTCACATTCAGAAGCATTTCATCCGAACGTAATGACAACGTCAAAGCCGGCCGGTGTGGCCGAGCGGTTCTAGGCGCTTCAGTCTGGAACCGCGCGACCGCTACGGTCGCAGGTTCGAATCCTGCCTCAGGCGTGGATGTGTGTGTGATGTCCTTAGGTTAGTTAGGTTTAAGTAGTTCTAGGTTTTAGGGAACTGATGACCTCAGATGTTAAGTCCCATAGTCCTTAGAGCCATTTGAACCATTTGACAACATCAAAGGTTCTCCTCTGCAGTTTGAGTGGTGACGCCGACAACGGAACAAAACGTCAAACTCAAGCACATCAAAGGATACTGAGACAAATCGTTTAGCCTTACTAAATTAACTGCTTATTTCTTAACACAAACAAATATGTGCATATTGTCCCGTACGTATCATGCAAATGTTACATGCAATTTCCAGTGTGAACATATCGTCAAAGAACGACTCAATACGACAAAAATTAAGAACAAGATAGGGAATATAAACCAACTTAAAATGCACGAAAACTGAAAGTCGGAAAAAATAACGTCGGAATCGGCAAAAAAAACATCAATTTTTTTCCTGTCTGTAACTAGATATGAGTGTTAGTACGTATCTTACTAATTTTTGAAAATCAGTATTACTCGTGAGATATATAAATTTAAAAAAAAAACTGTAAGAAGAAAGGACGCGCCTCTGGCAACCAGGAATGTTACGAATATGTAAGATAAAGGAGAGTACCATAAAGCATCGAAAAAAAGTAGTCAGTGGCATCAGCCTTATTATCTCTCGGTGTATCCATCCGAAATGAAGTAAAACGTAGCTAATCTTGAAACAGGAAAACCAAACGCCAGACGGCAGTCAATGGGTAGGTTTTTGAACAACATAAATTACTTAACGAATAAATACAGTGCAACACTTTGTTGCAGCTCACTGTCGGTGTAGTTGTTTTTGAGACTCCTGCTGCTAAGTGGTAGTGGTTGTAGAGATTGAAAAATTCAGTAATATCCCCACGATTCATGAACGTCTCGTCTAGTTGGCCGAAAGAATGACAAACCACTTTTCAGAGAGAGCTTCTAAAAAAGAAGGCATCAGAAAACATCTGTGCGTTTAAAACTACATTGCTAACCTGATAGCGTGCATGAAATATGGTGATAAAATATGAAAGATTATGTTCTCGATTGCTTTTATGGTACTTCCTGAGAATTATTTTAAATACCGCCGTGTTTCTCGAATGATTTTACAACGATAAAAATGCGGTAACAAAGGGCGAATATTGAATCTGGGAGGGATTTCCTTACATTTCTTTGTCACAAATACACCACTTACACGGACTATAATATAATTGCAGTATGTTTTGGAGAGCATTCTATGACCAGTTGAAAGTAAGTCCTGCTAGTATGTAAAATAAAGAAGAAAATGGCGGCGTCTGAAGATGTTGTCGAAACGCATCATAAATACGGAATATTATAAAATATTATTCGTCGGCATCGCTATCATTAGAAACAGGGTTCAGCTCACGAGGCAAGATTATAGGAAATCGGCTGCGGCTTTGCTGAACATACCGTCTCATAATTCCCCGTGACGGATCTGAGGAAACTACAAGAAACCTATATCAAGATGGCTGATAGGAATTTCTCTTGCTTCTTTATTATCGCTTACTTATTACCCCCGACATTAAGCTGTATGAAACAGTGATTGGCAACATAAATGCGAACGATTATTATGTGTAATGGACGCACCTTCACAAGAAATAATGAGACGTTGAATTAATTAGAATTAAGAGCGAATATTTGTCTCAGTGGAACAGGCTTTTAGTTTATATTGAGACTTCCTAGCAAGAAACTGTAACTTGTTTTCTTATCCTGTCGGTGAGCCGTTTGTCTCAGAATGTTGAGAAAATTTCTGTGTGATAATGATATCAGTAGTCAGACAAGTTTTGTTATAGGAATCGAAGAAGCTCCCTGTACCAGTAAACAATATTCTTACAGATGACTGTCTCAAATATTAAGACCCCATTCAGTGTAAACGTTCGAGTGAAAACAGTCATCATATATCCAAACAACTTGTGATCACCGTCCAAAAGTTGTGAGGAATCCTTACACAACATTGCTTTGTGAGTTCGTGTCCTTCTGGCGTTCTATACATGTCTTCAATTGTATAGGCTGTATCAGTAAATCTTGTGTTGACAAACACGAATTTCAGCCTTGGAAACATCTTAAAACTAGTTTAATGCCTTCTTAACGTACAACGTGTCAATTTTAAAACGCAGTTACATACTCAGGTATTATCTGTCATATCAATTTCTCAAACACTGAACAACTTCTAAACATCATCATAGTTTTTTGTTTTCTTTTTAGTTTATTCGTGTAATTTTCTCCCTGTGAATAAAGCGATAAGCAAATAATTTTTTTCTAAAATGACCAAACTCGAATGAAATATAAGTCAAACGTACAATTGTTGAAACTTCCTGGCACACTCCGCTGCAGAGTGAAAATCTCATTCACGTACAACTGTTGTTTTTCATTATCATTTAGCACGAGTGTGAAAGCTGTTTACTGCCGTCTTCATGAATGTGGTAGATTTCTCGTACTGTACTATAAATAAAACTGATACTGTAGGCAATAGACAAAATAAAAAAAAAACATATTTTTTGAAACAATGACCTGCCAAGCTCGAAGTGCATCCTTACAAAAAGTGCGCAAATATGCAAGCTGCACCTGAAAAGATCGGTGATTGGCCTCAGAAAATAAAGGAAACTAGCGTTACAAATAAAATGCCTTTACTGGCCTTCATAGTAATCAACCTTGGTTACAAAACACTTCTGACATCGGTTGTCAAGCTTCAGGAAACCCTTCTTATGGAATCGCTCGAAGCGCCGTGGTCGCGCGTTGTCGTATATCCGCAAGGTTTGTAATGATAGTGAATGGGAACGCTTACACTGTCTTTGCTTATTGATCCACAAGCATCTGTCCCACTCGTTCAGTGCTGCCTAACATTGTGGGAGTTGACCCGAACGCGGCTCACTCTCGACGAGGGTCTTTCCGTCTGTGAATCGTTTACACCGCTTAGACACACCCTTGTTACTGCTTCAGCACTGCACATTTGCAATAATACGCCATGAGTCTTCGTTGCCATTTTCTCTAATTTGAAGCAAAACTTCATATTAACGCGTTGTTCCATTTTGCGCTCCATTTTGAAATGACAGGAGTGCGACGGGTGCTGGCGGATGATGGGCGGTTGTCTTTCAAATTGATAGCAGGAAGGGTTGAACGTAGGCAAAGGGAGTGTAAGCATTATTGTTCACGAACGTTCGCTGACGTTACAGATATCCAACAACGTGTAACCAAGGTATTTCTACAAGAAGCGTTTGCTCGCAGCTTCCATCAGCTCTACAACAGATGTCAGAAGTGTTTTGTAGCTAATGGCGACCACTGCGAACGTACTATGTTGTTCTCAACGGCTTGCGTTCACCAGAGACCAGGGTGTAGTCAGGAGTGCCCCAAGGAAGTATGATAGAACCGCTATTATTTTCTACATTTGTAAATGATCAGGCGGTCAAGGTGGGCAGCAATCTGCGGTTGATTGCTGATGACGCTGTGGTATACGTGAATACGAAGTGCGACAATAAAGTAATGAGACTGATGTGAATAAAAATGTTGGTTACCGTTATAGTCAAGTTTAGTGTTGTCTCCTTCACAGTAATTCCCTTCTGACTGCACACCCTTTTTTCAGCGCTTCTGCCATTGATGGTAACATTTCTGGAACTCATCTTCTGTAATATCCTCCAAGACCCTCATCACAGCTTTTTGTGTTGTTTGAAAATGGTGTCTCTTGACCGCCGTGTTGACTCTTGGAAATTGAAAAAAGTCGCACGGCGCGATATCTGGTGAATAAGGCGGCTGTGGTCGTACTGAAATTCGTTTTGAGGTTAAAAGTTGCTGTACTGGGCAGTATGGGATGGTGCATTATCGTGATGCAGAACCCAATTATCAGCAATGTTGGCACGGACACGAAGAACTCTTTTACGAAGTTTTTCTAAAATTTCTTTATAGTAATATTGGGTACCTGTTTGTCCAGGAGGCACCCACTCTATATGAAGAATTCCCTTCGAATCAAAGAAGCACACAAGCATGCATTTCACTTTTGACTTTGACATGCGAGCGATTTTTGGTCTGGGTGATCCCTTTGAGCACCATTGAGAACTTTGGCGTTTTGTCTCTGGATCGTACTGAAAAAACCGACTTTCATCACCAGTGATAACACGGCTCAACAATTCTGGATTGATTTCCGTTTGCTCTAACAGATCGGCTGCCACATTTTTCTATGTTTCTCGCTGTTCGTGGTGTGAGATTTTTGGGGAACAGTTTTGCACAAATCTTACTCATACCAAGATCATCAGTTATTATTAGACGAACCGTTTCTCGATTGATGTTCAGTTCTTCTGCAATCATTTTCGCGGATAATCTTCGATCAGATCGTAGGAGTTCACGCACCCTGGCCAAGTTGACATCCGTCCATGAGGTTGATGGTCGACCACTGCGGTCTTCATCTTCAACATTCGTTCTGCCTTCACTAAACATTTTATGCCAAGGAAACCTTGAGGTCTTGACATATCCTCCTCTCCAAAAGCCTTCTGAAGCTTACCGTAAGTTGTCGTCGCGTTTTCACCCAATTTAACGCAAAAATAAATGGCATACCGTTGCGCAGCATTATGCGGTTCCATTTCCGTAACGAGAGACACAAGCAAGTGTTAACTAATTACAGCACAATTCACGACTGAGCAGTTGTGCCGGCCGCTGTGGCCATGCGGTTCTAGCCGCTTCAGTCCAAAACCGCGGGACTGCTACGGTCGCAGGTTCGAATCCTGTTTCGGGCATGGATGTGTGTGGTGTCCTTAGGTTAGGCAGGTTTAAGTAGTTCTAAGTTCTAGGGGACTGATGACCTCAGATGTTTAGTCCCATAGTGCTCAGAGCCATTTGAACCATTTTGAGCAGTTGCATCGATGTGCTGCTTGGACTAGAAGCAGCTTATAGACCAAGGTCAAAGATATTGTGCCTACGCAAGCCTACAGGGTTCCCACATCTTACAAAGAAAATCAGTGTCATCACTTTATTGTCGCACCTCACCTCGTATATCGAAGATAAGTGACTGTAGGATGATACGCGATGACTTAGGCAAAATTTCTAGTCGGTGTGATGAATGGCAGCTTGCTCTAAATTCACAAAAATGTTAGTTAATGCGGATGAGAAGAAAAAACAAACATGTAATGTTCGGATACAGCGTTAGTAAAGCCCTACTTGACGTAGTCAAATCGTTTACATATTTGAGAGTAACGTTGCCGAGAAATAAGAGCTGGAATGAGCATATCAGGATTGTGGTCGGGAAGACGAATGGTCGACTTCGAATTACTCAGAGAAGTTGAGGAAAGTGTTACTCACCTATAAAGGAGGCCGTATAGAGAACGCTAGTAGGACGTATTCTTGAGTGCTGATCCGCTGTTTGGGATCCGCGCCATGTCGGATTAAAGGAATACATCGACGCAATTTAGAGGCGGGATGCTAGATTTGTTACCAGTGAGTATGAACCACGCGCAGGTGTTACGGAAACGTATAGGAAACTCAAATGGGAATCCCTGGATAGAATGGTACGTTCTTCTCGGGGGCCGCAACCACAAACTTTACAAAACCGGCATTTGAACCCGACTGCAGAAAGATTATACGGCCTCCAACATACGTTTCGCGTACGGGCCACGAAGATAAAGTACAAGAAATTAGGGCTCATATGGAGGCATATATATAGTTATATTTCCCTCGCTCTGATCTGCGCGTAGAACAAGAAAGGAGTCGTCTAGCAGTGCTACAGGTTATCCTCCGCCAAGCACCGTACGGTGACTTGCGGAATATATAGGTAGATGTAGATGTAGAAGGCCACTAAAGCTATTTTGTTTGTAACTCTTGTTTCCTTTAGTACTTGAGACCATCCACCAAACTTTCCAGAGATGCATTTTACAGTCGCCCGCATCTCGTAGTCGTGCGGCAACGTTCTCGCTTCCCGCGCCCGGGTTCCCGGGTTCGATTCCCGGCGGGGTCAGGGATTTTCTCCGCCTCGTGATGGCTGGGTGTTGTGTGCTTTCCTTAGGTTAGTTACGTTTACGTAGTTCTAAGTTCCAGGGCACTGATGACCACAGATGTTAAGTCCCATAGTGCTCAGAGCCATTTGAACCATTTTACAGTCCCTCCTTGCTCTCTAAACTTAAAAAGTGTGGACATTGAAATTCTCAATATTTTGTTGCAAACGTATCAGAGGTTCCGATGCTTCGGCGTAAAAGACAGAAAAGCGCTTCCTCGCTCTGACAAATTATGAAATGGAAGAAACTGAAACTGTCTACTATAAAAGGTAGTGACAAAATGCATTGGGTTGATAGTCATATTGTTGCTCTTCCCTACAGTTGACAGCGATGCACTGTTCTCTAAATGTAGTCATTGGATCGCGGCTCACGCAACAATCTTAGGGCTTCCAGCCTACCACGCTTCTCATTTGAATTTCCAAACTCTCAAACCTGAAACCGAAATCGATCTCTGACACTTGTTACGGGGTCTGGATCTGAAAAATGGCTACGTGGTTCCGACAAACGCTAGAATCCCTTTTCGAAGCATTGTTTTAATATGCCACTAATATGTCTGTTTGTATACGATCTTCTACGCATCCATCAATTCGATGTAACAGTAACTAAATCGTTGTTGAAAACTTCTCTTCTTTCATGTAAGCACAACAGAAAACAAAACTTTATCTCAAGTAACGTATATTCTTTCGTGTTTTGTAATACCATTAAGTCTGCGACTGATGGGACACATATCGTCGCCGAAGAAACGATACCGCATAGGTTACTCTTACGATTTTAGGAATGTAGGGAAGATAGCATACTTATATCAACGCACATGCTGTTACAGCAGGAATGGCATTTTTTCGATTTTTTACAATGAGAATGAAGCTGAAAGAATACCGAGTAAGTCAAGGAATGTAAAAGAAAAGTGTAAATACCGCGTAACTGGAGCGTCGGAAGCTGTGTGACGCTCCACTTTCAAACTCTATTTTCAAGTGAACCACAATTTCTTTTCCGGTGAAACGATCGTCTTGTGAAACGCTGCTCTGTTCCATTAGCTAAAGTCTTGACTGTGAAACTGCTATCGAACATGAAGAGATACGTAACACCAATTACGATGTACTGTGACTGCTCGCGCTTTTGCATTTACATGGAAAATCGTCGCAGATTCACTTATGAGAGATTGTTTCTTCAACTGTGACATTTGTAAACACGGTGCGTTTAATGTGGACCGTGTTTCGCGGGTGGCATAGCACGAGGCTGTTGCGCGGGTTGCTTCAGAAAATTCTGCAGGCGACGACGCGGCAAAATTATAGGTATGATACGCAACGCACATCCAGTTTTATGGTTCTGGTGCACAACGAATAAAGCGTCACTTTCACCTTTTATTAATAGTATATTCAGCTATCGTGAAATCAATCATACGAACTGAGTGACATTCTTTAACCACGTATCCGTTCTACTGGTGAGTGTAAGGCCGAACCAACACGTATAATCTTCAGTAGTTATCTAAATCGCACAGCTTTATACGCTCTATAAATGGCTGGATTAAATTCTCAGTTGAATTTAGAAAAGAAAAAAAACCTAAGCAATAGCACACAAATAATGCACAGATTTCTTCAAATGCTCACACAATACATTTCAATCTCTCCTTTCTTGTAATAACAGGTGATCAATCGTATCACTGAAGGTTGCAAAAGGTACGGCTTATCTTCAAATTTGTCACAGGTTCCAGAAACAAGTGTTTATTTTTTATAAAAATGAAATATTTACAAATTTTCGGTTACTTAAATTTTAATTAAATTATTCGTAAGTGTAAAAAAAATACACCTCGTAAAATACGTCATGGATAAGAGTTTGCCCTCGTAGAGTAAATTACTGATATTTTATATTATCAACAGGTAAACTAAATTAGTGTATCCAAAAACAACAATCAGACAAATGAATACGCAGTAGTAAATTACGTCAACATTTATAAACGACGAGAAAGATTTCCATTAATTAACACTTAGCATGAGTTGCAAGTCTGCGTCACTAATTCACGTCGTCTACCCCGGGAAAATGTTCTAAATGACACAGACTTGGCATTGGTTGGTCACTTTCGTCTCCGTTTGATTTACTTGCTTTTTATATGTCTTCTCAGCTAAGCAGAACTGTTAAACGATGATATTCTAATCGAGAATCCGACGTTCCCTTCGAGTGCGAAGCTGTTACTGAGAAAAGCAAAAGGAACGGAAAAAAAGATTGACGTTGGGAATAATCCAGGCTTCTGCACATATGAAAGGATACGTTATCCACTGAATTATTTTCGAACTTCGTCGTTAGCGCACATCGCTTAAGAAAGCCGATCGCCAAAGAAGTCTTATTATAGACGCTTTTCGATATAAAGATATGAATTTCTACAATTTCGTATGAGTGTTAATTCATTTTATGTAGGATAGATCTTTCAAGATTCGTCATTAGTTGTTTCCATTACTGGGAAAATGAATGTAGAATTTCTTCCGGTATAAATACCACTGTTGTGTTATCATACTCGCTGTCGTTGTCTGTTGTGAAATACAGTAACATGAAACATAAATTGATTGTGAAAAATAACCAATTTCAGCTTTTCGGTTACATTTCACTTGTTTCCTTCTTGAACATGGAGAAAAAATCATGGACTTATTACTATAATAGCACAGAACATAGTGGTTCATGATCTTAATGTACCATGTTATTATGGTATAATACATATACACTATCATACTATAGCTATTATGCACAGCGTTTTAGAAAAGGAGAAGTTGAAATGTCGAGGATACCAGAAACGTCGAAATCAATGTTCCCGCGCCTTAACTCTATTTACATCTACTCTTTTTCCTTATTGCTTGTTTTTTCTTTTGCATTTCAGTGTTATTTTGTATGATTTGCCACAGATTTTAATTCCAGCTTTTCATCCTTCATATGGTTGACAGTAGACATAGAAGTGAAGAAAGGACATATAAACTGAAAACTTTTATTTTGCGACTGGATTTTTAAGCGTTCTGATGAGCACTGATGAGTGACCTCTTCCTCTCCCCCCCAAATTGATTTTCGGTGCTCTAGTTCAGTACCACATGGCTGCTGTGAAATATCGCCGATTTGAATGCGGTGTTAATAATCTGGTAAATTCGTGTACGTTTGTTTGTTATCTCCCCCTCGTGGAGCGAAGCGCAGCTTGTGTTTGGAATGTTAATGACGCAGAATCCGGTAATAGCCGCAGGCCCCGAAACGTGTGTGGCCTGACACTAGCAGAATGACTTCTCTTGTTGTCCTGTGCGGCTGACAGTGTGTGCTGATGTAAATACGATGTATCTGGAGCGCACGGTCCAAGGCCGCTTACAGTCTGACGGGCTACCGGTGTGAACTGATATCTAAATTCGTACTCTCCAGAAGAAGAACGCACTAACACTAGAAAGAAGTAACTACCTTAAACAAATAATAAAATACATAATTAGTAGCCTTTTGCTCTAAAAGCTAATAACAAACTTCAGTTTATCAGGTCTCAGATGTTACGTCCAATTAGCTTACAACTGATCATGCCTAATAGACTATATAAAAGAAAAAAAATCGGATGAAATCTGTGCGTATAGTTACAGAATAAGCAAACAATACAAAAGAAAATCGATTCTACATAATCAAAAAATCGTTATCATCGTCATCATCATCATCAGCAGCAGCAGCAATGTCACGTCCACTGCTGGATAAACGCCCCCTTTAGATTCGCCCACACGATACCATCTTCAGTTACACGCGTCCATATTGCTGTTGTACGTTTTCTGACGTCATCTACCTTACGGCCTTTATCTCTTGGATTCCAACAAATAGCGACGCCGATGCGTCTACCATCCATTCTCTTGGATTCACAGTCCGTCCATTTCCACTTAATTTTCATTACGGTTACAATTACACCTTCCATCACCTAATTTTCATTACGTTCATAATTACGTCTTCCATCCCAGCTCCTCCGTAATTCATTCATATGTTTCACGGCGATAAGAAAAACGCTTTTCAAACACACTTGAAGCGTAGTTTTCGAAACACTATTTCGTCCAGAAAAAGCTGCGTAATATGTTGTTACACATTTTATTTCTTTACCTGTCCATCCATTCCAAATATTCAAAAGCTCTAGATAGAAGACTCATCAATCGGTTCTGAGACCTCGTTGTTAATGTGTACTATTTTATCTCCGATGGCATCATTCCACATTATTTTAGCCTCAGTCTGGTCGATTTTCATGTCTAGTTCCAAATCCGCCCTGTTAAGTTCTTAACATGGCACTATAGGCAGGCAATGTTTTTACCAAAACGAAGGACCTTTAGAAATGATCTGGTGACTCGTATCACTTCTCCGTTTTTCCAGTTAACAGTTGTGAAAACTTCCACTATAGCTGCTGACAATAGTTTTGGTCATATGAAATATTCCAGCCCAACTCCTCTATAAGTTCGAGACTTCTCAATTTCCTGGTGAGACTTATTGGAAGTTCTAGCATTGGCTATATATTCTTCCGTTTAGTAACATGGTATGAGTCAATACCTTGTTATGAAGGACTTTTACTATATATGTAGTTGAAAGTGAGTCGAAAACTTTCTCAGACTCGATGAATTCGAGGCAAAGGGAGCATAATTCTGGGTATGGGTCGTGATTGGCAGAAACCTGACTACAGTGTATTTGGGTGTACCTTTATTGTTTTATGTGAGAGTAGGTGTTACGTTATTTCTGTATCAGTTACGTTTTCATCACCCTCTGTAAGCTGACGACGAAGGATGGACGTTATGGGTACGAGATATAGGCAGATGACGTTTGGGTTTCTGATCATTGTACGTTTTACTCGACGTTGAGTTGTAACCATTGTGCGGGACTAATATGCTCTCAAATTCATTCGGATGATGGCTGCACCGTACGAAGCCGAAATATTAGTAGAAAGAGATTAATATTTTCTCTAAGAAACGTAAGTCAAACAATTATTCAGTTGCCCGATAAAAACTGAACACTGATGTTCTTATAAAGGCGACATCTTCACAGTTAGAATAAACATTTGCTTTTTATTTATTACAGTTAATGGAAACATAAAAAACTTGACAAAAATGTATACAGCTTATTTTTTTGTTGCCCTAGTGCACTATATATTTAAGGTGAAGCATGCAATGAGTATCCAGCGATATCCAGTTCTGTGCTTAAATCACTCCTGTAGCATTTATTGTCGTGGATTCATTAATAGTAATGATGAACGTTCAAACTTAAACATTTGAACCATCAGTCAGGGGCTGAGGGGATAGTACTATGATGCCCCGTAGAATATATCTGAGCTGTAGATTTTATCAGTCGGCGACGAAGTGAATTAGAAATTCTTTTCCCGTTCCATACTCTCGTATCGTACACACTGTGCAGAAGATGTACATAGGAAAGAATAGAAAGCTATAACCAAATGAGAAAAACTTTCAGCGCTCGTCACTGAAGATTCTAAATTGCCAGCACAGACCAGGTGCAATAGTTGTAATGGAAAGCATATATCTTTGCGAAGAAATTTCTGTAAAATGTTCACAAAGCTGCCCACGTGCATTGCCCTATTAATTAATTGATGTTCGAAGATCAGAGGACGGTCAGCGTTTTTTACTGATTGCCTCGGTTTTAACGTCATCTACGGACACAATGAAATAATTTAACAATTACAATAGATTTCATGCTCATTCTACAGAGACTATTATAAATTACAAATTCAAATCAAAATGTTGCTACACTTTTCTGTGTGAGTTACACATACACCGCTAACACACGGAGGAAAGACTTTTGCTACCCTACCTCGAATGAAATCCGGTGTTTTTGCACCCAGTGTGATCCTATAACCACTAGCGACTGATGTCAGTTAAAAACAGGCAGGATTCATTTGTAAATGTAATTCTGTATATCAACAATCAGTCTTTTTTCCTTATTCGATTACAGTGTGATAAAGTATCCGCTGGAAGTAACTTACTTCTAGAGAGGCCGTTTGATTTTCTGTCACTGCCTGCTACTTTTTCCGAGAGTAAGTTATTTGAGTAGTTGTCTACACCACTTCTCTCTTTATAATATTTTAGCTTCCGTACACTAAAATAAAGTCATTCTACTGGTGCTTTTTATGCAGATCTATTTAAAAAGAGATGCCGGTTATACATTTCTGCTTTGTTTATGATGTTGGTGTGCACCGGCGCTTTCTTTACCTTAGAAACAAAAGTTACTGAAATGATTTTAGTGGTATAGACGATTTTTTCGTGATACCCTTCTTATGTCTTAAAATTGGTAACCTTCAGGGTTGTGCCATACACATTCCCCTTGCCGTAAAAGATTATTTTTGTTGAATTTCTTGGCGAAGCCTTGGTCTAAAACAATTTTCCAATTTCCTGGCAATTCCCCTGCAAGTTTATTCTGCACAGCAGACTATTCATTAGTATACGTAACAAACGTATTAATCAGAATTATTGATTAGAGTAAAATTAAATTGCCAATGTGGAAACTAGGTAGATAACGGCACAGTTTTATTAGCAAAATATCGGAAAACTATTCTATGACAGCACTGGAGGTAAGTGCGAAAACGTTTGAAGTGTAAAATAATCGTGGATGAAATGAATACATGAATAATTTTCTAAATACAAGACAAACTTTAGGAGAACCATCAAGCTAATACAAATTTCTGAAGAACACAAAAGCCTTGGCTTATACAGTTTATTGAATGGGTTTATTCTATCTTAGCCTTCTACATAATTGTATGTTTTCTTTATGGTATTGCAGTTCCATATTGACATGGTGGTACATCTGACATCAAATCTTAATTACGAGAAGGAAGTGACGTATGAAGATTTAATGCGTTTTCTACATAGTTCTGCATAGAGTATCGACAGCTCTCTGCGAGAATTACCGGCTCCCCTTGTGTGAATGGCCTGTAAATAATTTCTGACGGCGTTGACGATATTGGAAACAAATTCAATTACGCGAAACAATCTGTGCCATACGGTACAGTCAAATTCTGCTTTCTCCCAACACGACCAGCATTTTCTTAACTTCCAGACGTTATCTCCAGTCCTCTCCGAATTGAAGAATCACATTATCTCTTGTAAGTGTTCACACGGATTCTGGGTAGCGATGACTTGTCTGTACAGTCGTGAAAACTCACAGTGATGCCGACTGCGTAGTAAACGTTTTCGCCGTGTTCGTATGGATGAGTTCATTCAGAGTTTCGTCTTTTTTCCGTTACGAACACTTCCAACCATTAATGCCAAACAACTGAGAGGTTAGAATATATCTCCATGAGGTTATGCCGTCGTCTTTCGGTACCTCCGCGAAACAGGAGAAAAACCGGTGAAGAATACAACAGTTTAAATCTGATGGCTGATGTTAATAATGCCTAGCGGCTAATTATGTAAGATAAAAAATTCATATAAAACTCTTTAACACTGGTAGCATGCCGCCACAGCGTGGACGTGAACCGTATGTGCAGTTGACGGACTTTGAGCGAGGGCGTATAGTGGGCATGCGGGAGGCCGGGTGGACGTACCGCCGAATTGTGCAACACGTGGGGCGTGAGGTCTCCACAGTACATCGATGTTGTCGCCAGTGGTCGGCGGAAGGTGCACGTGCCCGTCGACCTGGGATCGGACCGCAGCGACGCACGGATGCACGCCAAGACCGTAGGATCCTACGCAGTGCCGCAGGGGACCGCACCGCCACTTCCCAGCAAATTAGGGACACTGTTGCTCCTGGGGTATCGGCGAGGACCATTCGCAACAGTCTCCATGAAGCTGGGCTACGGTCCCGCACACCGTTAGGCCGTCTTCCGCTCACGCCCCAACATCGTGCAGCCCGCCTCCAGTGGTGTCGCGACAGGCGTGAATGGAGGGACGAATGGAGACGGTCGTGCACAGCGATGAGAGTCGCTTCTGCCTTGGTGCCAATGACGGTCGTATGCATGTTTGGCGCCGTGCAGGTGAGCGCCACAATCAGGACTGCATACGACCGAGGCACACAGGGCCAACACCCGGCATCATGGTGTGGGGAGCGATCTCCTACACTGGCCGTACACCTCTGGTGATCGTCGAGGGGACACTGAATAGTGCACGGTACATCCAAACCGTCATCGAACCCATCGCTCTACCATTCCTAGACCGGCAAGGGAACTTGCTGTTCCAACAGGACAATGCACGTCCGCATGTATCCCGTGCCACCCAACGTGCTCTAGAAGGTGTAAGTCAACTACCCTGGCCAGCAAGATCTCCGGATCTGTCCCCCATTGAGCATGTTTGGGATTGGATGAAGCGTCGTCTCACGCGGTCTGCACGTCCAGCACGAACGCTGGTCCAACTGAGGCGCCAGGTGGAAATGGCATGGCAAGTCGTTCCACAGGACTACATCCAGCATCTCTACGATCGTCTCCATGGGAGAATAGCAGCCTGCATTGCTGCGAAAGGTGGATATACACTGTACTAGTGTCGACATTGTGCATGCTCTGTTGCCTGTGTCTATGTGCCTGTGGTTCTGTCAGTGTGATCATGTGATGTATCTGACCCCAGGAATGTGTCAATAAAGTTTCCCCTTCCTGGGACAATGAATTCACGGTGTTCTTATTTCAATTTCCAGGAGTGTAGTTCTAAGTTCTAGGGGACTGTTGACCTCAGATGTTAAGTCCCATAGTGCTCAGAGCCATTTGAACCCTTTGAACAAATGACAGATGAATCGCAATACAACGGCTATGGCTTGAGTTGCTCATTACACCATCCGTACTGTTCAGTGCGCACGACAGCACAAGTTCGGCAGTAAACACTTGTGGCACAGCTAGTAACGTAAGCCCATTCACAACGGCAACGATGTCTCGCAGTTGATGGAAAAAAATCGGTTTTTAATTCTCGTGATGCCGAAACAACGTATAACAAGCAAAATAACATCGGCTTCTAATTGACGTGAGATCGGCTCAAGATATATTCGGAATGCTATCCACCATTTTCTGCCACAATTTGAAATCGAGAAACAGCACCTTCCACAAGAGGTCGGAGTGTCTCAGGGGTCACGTTCAGAATGCACTGCGCAATGCGTGACTTCAGTTCAGCTACGTTTGTAATTGAAGCACTGAATACGACGTCTTTCGTGTAACTTCACAGCCGGAACTGACATGGATTAAAATTAGGTGACTTGGACGGCCGGGCTGTAGGGAAATGATGGCTAATAATTCTAGCATTCCCGAAATGTCTCTGCAGCAGCCGCTTTACTGTACGGAGGTAAAATGGGTACCACCCACACTTGTTGGGATGTCGTTGGTGCTCAAAAGACTTTCATAGCGTTTACCAGTTATGGTACAGGTAACATGACCCCCAGGACTCATCTCGTCGACAAAATACGGCCCAAGATAAACAAAGCCGTCGACCGGCACACACACTCATCTTTGCAGAGTGAAGTGGATGGATTGACGCGTACGGCTTTTTCGCTGTCCACATTCTGCAGTTCTGCGTATTGTCTTGTCCTTGGAGATGGAAACTGGCTTCGTCTGTCCACAGAATGTTCCACGACCATTCGTTTTCCGCTTTCATGCCAGCAAGAAATTTCAGAGCGAACGTTTGGGTTGCTGGCAGATCAGCAGGAAGCAACTCCTAAACATGGGTGATTTCGCATGGATAGCAGTGCAGGATGTTTCGTAGTGTTTTATGCACCGTGCTGCTAGGCTTGTCCAACGTTCGGGCAATTCCCCGTGCACTGCATGTTTGCACACCACCCTTTGACTTCTCCTGCAATGCTGTGGCCACATCTTCGACATACGTTGGAAAAACTGCTTTCCTCCCTCTGCCATATTGCTCTTCAAAAGATTCTGTCTTTTAGGATTGAGTAATCATTTCTCCAGACCCTTAGCAGACATCGGAACAACGCCTTTTTTTATACTATTGAGTGTCCGGAACTTTCAGAGGGCTGCTGGCGCACAGTCACCGTTCTTGAAAAAGAGCCTACCAGCAGCGCACGATCTTTCATGGAGACAGCCATGCTGAGCTTCTCGGACGCAAATTGAGGAACAGCCGTGTGCAGCGCGTCTATTGGTGTGCAAATTCTGACGCTTACAGCGCCACCTATTGGTGAAACTGATTTTTTTTTCAGACGTTTCCCCCTGCGTCAATAATAACCTTTTCAAATATTGCGCCATTCTGAACAGTACTTCTCTTTTTACAGTGTTTTGAAACTGAAATTTAATTATAGACATCCCGTATGTTACACATTCTTTGGATGAAATCGGGTTGATTGACAGACCGACCTCCCGATCCTCCCCCCTTCTCTCACCGGCCAAAAATGTTCAAATGTGTGTGAAATCTTATGGGACTTAACTTCTAAGGTCATCAGTCCGTAGGTTTACACTCTACTTAACCTAAATTATCCTAAGGACAAACACACACACCCATGCCCGAGGGAGGACTCGAACCTCCGCCGGGACCAGGCGCACTGTCTATCTCACCGGTCTATATGGGCAAGGGGGATGAATGAACAATGGAAAGTTGTAATAGCCGATAACTGCGGCATCTGTAGGAAGGTCAGTAGAATTTCTATGTTTGTTGCGAGGACAGGCAGTAGAATCTTAAGGTAGATAAGTGAACGTATTGTGCATATAAATAGGAATAAATCCGTTACCTTTCTATTACGCTGTTGGTGATAAATCAGTGAAAACAGAAACAACCGTAAAATACTTGATATAATAGTACAGACTACCTAAAAAGCGTTGCAGGTAATTTAGATGTCACGTCGAACTCCACTCGAAGAATCCTAGGGAAAAGTAATCCATCGACGAAAGAAATGAGAAGAATTTTACAAAACATTTGTTCGGCGGATTATTGAGTATTGTTCTCCAGTGTGGAACCGTTACCACGTAAGGCTGATAGAAAAAATAGAGAAGATCCAACGAAGAGCGAGCGCCTTACGCCACAGGTTCGTTTAGTAAGTGCGAGAGCCTCACGGAGATGCTTATCAAATTCCAGTCGCAGTCCTCAAGGAGAAATTTACAGTTCTGAGAAGTCACGTTCCAAGAAGGCGAAGGAAACATGTTACTTCTTCCCACATACGTCTCGCTAAATGAACACGACGGTACGACTAGCGAAATTCGAGCCCATGATGATGCTTAGCGATAATCATTCTTCCTGAGTAACATTTGAAAAAAAAATCGGTATTTTATTTGTCTAAGAAGCATTTTATAAGGATCCATGAGCTTAATCGATGGAAAACAAGTAGTATACACGCAGGTCTATAAATTTAATTACCAGAAATAGAGGCACCAGGACAAGGAATTTCACGGTTGTAGAGGAATTTTTCCTTATGATTCTCCACTTACAACTGTATAACTGCGCGAAAGTGCTTTAATGATTTAAGAGATTCTTCTGTTGTTTTTCCTTTCACAACGTATCGCTTATTAATGACATCCATGTTGGAGAATAGTTGTGGTGGTTCTGTCAGGATGATCTTTAACGTTGGCCTTGAAGTAAAGTAGGCGTATACGATCTCGATTCTAACTTTTTCTGAATCCACCACAGGCTTCTTCTGACTATGACATTCTTCTTTGATACTTTCGTTTGAGATTCAGTCGGCGATTGCACAAAATACTTCGCGACAACATTAGGACTGTCTTATTTAGTAACAGACCTTGGAGTAACTGAACGAGGAAGTTCCGCTGGCAACTCAGCCTCCTCAAATCTTAAATTTAATTTGCGAATACCTTGTGGACACGGAGGTTGGATATTTGGAAAACGTTTCATAAATATCACTGTAATTATGGTCGCTATTCCAGTATGTTCCCTAACAGACACACGCAGTTATGTAGTTAACATTCTATTCTGTTTTTCTTAGGTAATAGCAAACAACAAGCTTCAAACTGCTCGCGTCGGCTGACTTATGGATACTACGCACTAGTCAAGTTCGCAGTTAACAACCGCTAAGCTACGCCAAGGATTTTTACTGTCAACTGACTTAATGGCCCATCCTGTGTATACATCTATACATACACATACATAGATATATAGATGTACATGTACAAATAAACTGAATTAAATACATAACATACACGCAATACATATTTACATGTATACAAATATATGGATACTTATATACATAGGTACAGATATTTACACACGCATATATAAATAGAACTATAGGCACTGCTAAATGACTGCTATATGTATTGATAAATAATAATCATTCACAGGAATTGTGTTTGCAGTGTCAACTAAGCGACTTCTCTGGTGCACTCGCTCACCTTTCTAAGTAGGTATAGTCCACTTGTGTATTGAAACAGACTTCAACGCCGAGTTTTCAGTTAAACTGGCAGAAGTGCAGACAAGTGAGTCGATACTCCGAGTGCACAGAGGCGGCGGTTTGGAGAGGCCCACGAGAAACACAAAGACGGACCGCGGCGCGTACGTCACGAAGGTAGGCCAGACTCGCTCGCCTAGCTCATCAGACAAGCTGTGCTTCTGTGCCTCTTAACACGTAATTGCGCGTTTACGTACAAATGAGAATTGCATCTTCTACTGGATCCGCTATTATGAAGTCTTATAGTTTATTAGTCCTCCAACGAGCTCAAATGGTTCAAATGGCTCCAAACACTATGGGACTCAACTTCTGAGGTCATCAGTCCCCTAGAACTTAGAACTATTTAAATCTAACTAATCTAAGGACATCACACACACCCATGCCCGAGGCAGGATTCGAACCTGCGACCGTAGCGGTCGCGCGGTTCCAGACTGTAGCGCCTAGAACCGCTCGTTCGCCCTGGCCGGCCATACAACGAGCGAAAGTCCATATGCCTACTAATAATTTGTGACGGTTTTACTGTCTACAATAAAATTTTATCGGTTCGATGAGACACTACTTCTTGTATGAAATGACTTTTAAGCAATACAGATTAAATGCTATAAACGAGGTGTTATACCACTTATGCAGAGCATATATCTTAAATTACAGCTACTGCACAGATGTACCAGGTGATTGAAAAGTCAGTATAAATTAGAAAACTGAATAAATCACGGAATAATGTAGATATAGAGGTACAAATTGACACATATGCTTGGAATGACATGGGGTTTTATTAGAAAAAAAAAATACAAATGTTCAAAAAATGTCCGGCAGATGGCGCTTCATCTGACTAACAATAATTAGCATAACAAAGTAAGAGAAAGCAAAGATCATGTTCTTTTCAGGAAATGCTCAATATGTCCACCATCATTCCTCAACAACAGTTGTAGTCGAGGAATAAAGTTGCGAACAGCACTGTAAAGCATGTCCGGAGTTATGGTGAGGCATTGGCGTCGGATGTTGTCTTTCAGCATCCCTAGAGATGTCGGTCGATCACGATACACTTGCGACTTCAGGTAACCCCAAAGCCAATAATCGCACGGACTGAGATCTGGGGACCTTTGAGGCCAAGCATGACGAAAGTGGCGGCTGAGCACACGATCATCAACAAACGACGCGCGCAAGAGATCTTTCACGTGTCTAGCAATATGGGGTGGAGCAGCATCCTGCATAAACAACGTACGTTCCAGCAAGTGTTTATCAGCCAGGCTGGGGATGATGCGATTCTGTAACATATCGGCTTACCTCTCACCCGTCACAGTTACAAAACCAGAATCACGCATTTCCTCGAAGGAAAAAGGCCCGATAACGGTAGATGTGGTAAATCCAACCCATACCGTGACTTTCTCTTCGTGCAATGGAGTTTCCACGACAGTTCTAGGATTTTCGTTAGCCCAAATTCTGCAGTTGTGGGCGTTGACAGACCCTCGGAGCGTGAAATGAGCTTCGTCGGTCCACAACACGTTACTCAACCAATCGTCATCTTCCGCCATCTTTTGAAACGCCCACACCGTAAATGCCCTCCGCTTCACTAAATCGCCAGGTAACAGTTCATGATGTCGATGGATTTTGTACGGATAGCATCGGAGGGTACTCCTAAGTGCCAACCGAAGAGTAGTGTATGGAATGCCGGTGCGACGTGGGACTTCACGAGTGCTGACTTCCACGTGCATAGACGAACCCGCTACAGTCTCCATTTCTTCCTGAACTGTCTCAGCATCATTACGCCTTGTGCTCGGTCGGCCACTACGGGGTCTATCGTCTAACCAACCCGTGGGTTCGAACTTCAAAATCATTTTCGCCACAGCTGCATTTGTCAACGGAGCTTTACCCGTTCGAATCCCCTTCCTATCGCGATAGGATCGTAACGCTGAAGTAGCACATTCCTCATTATGATAATACAGCTAAAAGCGCCTTTTCAGGTAACGTCAACATGCTGCGACTGCTGGCGCATCTGATTCTCTCATTACAGCTCCTTTTATACAAGATTGTCATGCGCAACCACTGACGTTTTGCTGTCCAGCGCCATCTGTCGGACATTTTGTGAACTTAGTTTTCTTTGTTCTAATAAAACCCCATGTCACTCCATGCATGTGTGTCGATTTTTACCTCTCTGTCTACATTATTCCGTGGTTTATGAATTTTTCAAATTTATGCTGACTCCTTGATCACCCTGTATGTTTTGTTGTAGTACTAGTAATCAGTAAGACTCTATAAAAGCAGATTTCAGTACAATATGCAATGCTAGTTAGTGCGTAAACACCCAGTTACGAGTTAATTGTATTAGAAACGCATATCGTCTGCTGAACTGAGCGAGCGAGCTAGCTAGCTCAGGCCTGCCCTAGTGACGTACGCGCCGCGTCCTGTCTTTCTCGTAGGCCACGCGGCTTCCGAGATGACGTCATAGGAACCGCTGACGAGTTTAAGGCGAGTATACGGAGGTAATTTCTGGTCTCTGGTGTACAGTCAAAGTGCCTCACATCCCACGGTGACGCCGCGTACGATGTACACCCGCTTGCAGTGCTGGCCTCCCACAGCCAGACACTCGCGGCCGCTGCGCGCAAATAGCGTTCTCGCGGCCAGTCGGCACACCCTGCGCTGAGACGTCACCCACACGGTGTGACGCGCGGGCGTAAACACCTTGTCGCCAGGGAGCGCCCCAGCGCCAACGTGGTACGCCTGCCACATAGCGGAGGTGCACTGCCGGCCCTAAAGCCTAGTTTACACGACGACATTGGGTTGCGCCACTCGCTGCGTTGAACGAGTTGCACGCTAATGGTTTCATGTTTGACTCTAGACACGGCAAAACCAGTATACACTTCAGTTTCGTTGTTTTTTTAGGTTGCTGAGTCGTGTTTGAAATGAAAGTTTTGGCAGCTGCACGTCGCACGAATTGTCACGGAGTTAAAGCTTGTTGCGTGGAATCGCTGCATAAGAAAAAAACTAAGAAACGTTTTTCGATTCGTGACCTGATAAAGAAAAGACGTCAGTTCTGTTGCTCAGCACCCTTGCTGAAATTATTTGTAATGGAAGACCCAAGAAGCTCTTTTAATTACCTTACAATGTCACCAGAACTATTCAAATTTCTTCGAAATAGAGTTCACTAATCGGTAAGGAATAAAGGTACTGTACTGCATGAAGCACTGTCGCCAGAACTGAAATTACGCATCACATTGCCTGTATTACAATCGAGAACACTCGGCATGCTATAAGATGTGGATTTAGTTGGTGATGACGCTGTTTCATTAACACCAGTAATTATTAACATTGACAGTAATAATTATTAACATTAACAGCAGTAATTGTTCGAAGCAGGCCGCATTAAGTTGAGAATGGTTTAGAAACTATTCTCTTGAAGATAGATCTGGACAGTGGCAATATTTCAAAATTCAAACATACGTGAATGGGAAGCACTGCTGCGACGTTTTAAATAGATGAATATTGAATAAAGAATGCAGCTTCTTGATATGTGTAGCCTTCCCTCTTGTCAACAATATTCCTTAAAGAAAAAGAGTCGGCCAACTCGAACGATGGGATTTCAGTTTTGTAGACGAGAGCATTTCCGCAGCTCGAATTACATTTGCTTGTATTTTTCTTAGTACTTCAATAAATTTTGCCCTGCAGGTCAGATATTGTCAAATTATCTGTGTTATGATCACACGTGAAGGTCCCAGGGGTAGTAATATATTGGTTATTTTTGTAATTAGCATCACGGAAATCCCACAAACACCTATGCAAAGCATAGATATCCAAAAAGCGAACATTATTCTCCGTTCCTCACTGCATATTTCAGTTTGTTTACACTCTACGAACACACACAACGTCAAAACTCAAGCAACTAGTGTCGCCAAAGTTGGATCACGCCGAAAGTGTTTAGATTCACCGACATGCGGCGCACATGCGCAGTGGCCGGTAACGCAGTTGCCTGCAACCTAGTGTCGTCGTGTAAACTAGAGGTTTGCCAGGACTAGTGGTCCCGGAGCCCGTTCGCGTTCTGCGAGCTCAGTCGAACCTGCTCATGGTGCCCGTTTCCCCCACCACAGCGCTACTCCGACAGGGTGTATGAGTGAGACGGCTTATGCTGCAAGCTTCACGTGCGGGAGACTTACGACGACGTGTTTGCGACGCAGTGCAACTACTTCTAAGAGGCGAATCTAGCGGTATACTTCCATAAGCAGGATTTTATGACATGTGACCATTTTAAAATTTTTATATTTCTGGCAGCGCAGTAACCTTTATTACTTAACTGAAAAAGTAGATTAGATAGTGCTAATACGGTGAGAGGAACTACAGGGTCCGGCAATAAAACCTCCCCCACTTTAATAGGTTTTCACAGAAAAACTAAATATGAAAGAGAAAAACTACTTTTATTTATGAAAAATACATACTCTGCCACTTTGCATAATTTGGCTTTAAAAATTATACCTGCTAAATAATGTCCTCCATTGTTGGCACGTTGACGAAGTCTATCCCGAAAGTTCTCCATATATATTCGTGTCATTTATCTTGGAATGGCTGCCACTTCTTGGGTGATGGCCTGTTTAAGTGCTTGCAGTGTTCTGTACAATAGAGTCTTTAAGTGTCCCCAAAGAGTAAAATCACAAGGCGATAAATCAGACGACCTTGAGGGCCACGCGATGTCTCCTCGCAAAGGGACAAGATGACCAGGAACCAACTCGAGCAACATTTCCATAGAACGCCTAGAGGTGTGGGATGTTGCTCCGTCTTGCTGGAACCACACTTCTTGACCTTCGTTATGTGCAACAAACTGATTTAGCATAGGTTGAAGGAAGGTCTCTAGCATACGACAATAACGGTTTGAATTAACCGTTACCGTATGGCCACCTTCGAAGAAATACGGTCCCCACACAAAAAATTCTTCAACGGCGCACCAAACTGTCACATGAGGGCTGTGTAGTGGTCGCTGACGAATTTCACGAGGGTTCTCTGCAGCCCAGTAGCGGAAATTCTGTTTGCAGTTCTTGATGAGCGGAAATGGGCCTCATCCGAAGAAATAAACAAATCGCCAATTGGAATGTTTTGAAGAATTTCCTCAGACGCAGCTCTGCGAGTTTCAAAATCTCTTTCACTTAATTCCTGGGTAGCCATCATTTTGAAGGAGTGCATACGAAGTTCTCTACGAAGAATTCTTCTCAGATAATCCCAGGGCAACTGCACGTTTAAGTGCTGAACGCATTGGTGATTGTTGCACAGACACACTCACACACGCCACATTTTCCCGCATTGTAGCGGTTCGAAGACGGCAAGTAGGTTTTATTTTCAGTGCTGAACCTGTCTTTAGAAAATTTGACACCCACAGTTGAATAGTTTTTCTATCCGGGACACGATCATGTCGGCCAAGATCGAATCGCCTCCGAAGCGCTCGATGAGTACTAATTACAGAATCACAGTTATGAATAAATTCCACAACAAACGCACGATGCTCATCTAGCCACGCCATGGCGTACACTGAAAATGGCACGTATACCGCTTTCAAACAAAACATACTCCATATCAGTATCCTCACTGCAACTCGTACGCCGGCTACGTCAATTGCGGGAGGTTTTATTGCCGGACCCTGTAAAAAGACTTCACATACAGGCACTGAACACTAAGTTGTAATGTTTACATACTCATATTTCAATTTTAGAATAAGCAATATATATGGGACAGTGGTTCGTGATACAGTCAAGCGCATGGACTTAGTATATTACAATCTGTTAAATCCCACCGTTCGCCGGACTTTGTCAGTTTCATAGCACAATAAAAATGTCCTCATACATGTTTTGAACTCAACATTGAAATAATTTTAGCGGCCCCTTTGTGCAATTGAGGATGCTGATTTTGGGGTAACATTTTACAAAATTCTTGTAAGTACCAGAATTGGAAAAACACATCTTTAAGCTTGATGCTGCACTATACGGCAACCAACTCAAGCTGGAGGTAATGAGGTATGTCAGCATTCTAAAGGCATAAAGGCCTGACAAATAAATCACAATTAGTTTTCGAATGTCTTTGAGAACTCTTGATAAAATATTTCAATTGCTCCAACACAGTCAGTTGTTTCTGGTATACAAATGACTGCCTTGACTTCCGGGGAATGTTACGTACCACGATCTTGGTGCTAGTTTCTCTGTAGGATTAATTTTTGTTTGATTGCATTAATCTGGTCCAACATATTTGTTATCAAAGATTTTCGCCTTGCATTAAGGCACTTAACTCAAAATGGTTCAAAAGGCTCTGAGCACTATGGGACTTAACTTCTGAGGTCATCAGTCCCCTAGAACTTAAAACTACTTAAACCTAACTAACCTAAGGGCATCACACATATCCATGCCCGAAGCAGGATTCGAACCTGCGACCGTAGCAGTCCCGCAGTTGGGACTGCAGCGCCTAGAACTGCTAGGCCACCGCGGCCAGCATCAGAAGACAATACACATAGTTTTTTGGTGTCTTTATTGGAGGTGAGGTGTATGAAGTTGATCTGCAGCCTACTGTGCTTTATTAATGAAGAAAATAATTTTTTTATTCTACTTTGTATCACATACAGACCAACATTACAATGGGAAGCCAAACCATCAACTAACTCGAGCAGATTGATTGTCCACCTATATTAGTAAATGCATAAATTGAACAACCAGTCACGAAGTTTCAGTTGCAGATCCCCTGTCTATTGGCTTCTACAGAGAATAAACGTTTGACAGTCAGTGTTTCGTATAATTACTGACCGAATGTAAAAATTTAAATTCTTATGTTAAAAATTTAACGCTGTAACACATGTGCTACAGTTACAAAGTCCGTGTCTGTAGCTGAGCAATCAGTGTACATGCCTGCGACGCAGAGGACATGGGTTCGATTTCCGGTATTGCCAGGGAATTTTCCTTGGTGGGAGGACCGGTACAGGGTGCAGTCAGCCTCAGGATCCCAGCTTAGGACCTACTTCATTGAGAAGTTGCGGCTGCAAGCTCTGGAAATTTGGCAAAAGGATCGGGAGAGTGATGTGCTGACGATATGCCCACCACGCGCATAGCACCGCGTGGCAGAGGATGGCACCCGGTTGACATCCCTTGGGTCTTCAGCGGCTGCAAGAGAAGCTCGTTTTGAAGGTAGAAACTATGCCGTGAGGCGACGTAACTTACGACGAACATATTACCCCAACTATATTCATTCAATGACTTAGCGACTTCCAACAAACATAACCCAAAATTTCAGACCTATATGAAACTTTTTCTCGCTGATACGCCCAGCAAAACAATAAAAAGAAAAAAAGTTTATCGCTTACTACATTTTCCATTTTCATACAATGAAACTTCAGTATCAGGTATGACGTTTTAGTTCATTGCTTCTTGACCACTAACTCTGTTCGCAACATGTTCTGCAGACAGTATCCATTGTACCACTGAAAGTATCTGTGGAATTATATCACATACGATACATAGTTCAGGGTATATAACGTCACATACGTGGCAGTTCGATCATTTAGGGAATCAGGGCTATATGGGTTACTGGTTGTTATTAATGGATTACTAAACACCCTTAAAAGTGCAGTGCGTTCTGTGCTTTGAAATTTAGTCCAACATATTAACAATATACACTTTGAACGGTCCATTTCATAATTACAGAATTGCTTCAGACTTAAAGAGAAAGAGAAGAATGGTCTAGAAGCAGACTTCTGCAAACAGTGCTGAACGTTCCTAAAACCTTTACTTGAAGACAAATCCGCAATAGTGTATGTTGATAAGGTAGCTGTGGAGTAGCAATTCGACACTTGAATTTGACGTTAACGTGGTAGTGCTATTTTCTCTGTTGGAGAGGTGGGAAATATCCTGCGAAAGATGTTATCCTGTTTGATGTCCTCCATGAATTGTACTACCCCATAAAATTAAAGAAAAGACTTCAGTGTGGTCGTCACCACAAAAATGAAAACGAACTTCTCCTGCTCCATGACAAGGCAAGGCCTCACACAACTCTGCGCACACGAGAGGAGCTCAAAAACTTCACTGGACTGTTCTTCCTCATTCACTCTACATCTCAGATTTCACACCTACCGATCTCAATGTGTCTGGTCCAATGAAAGATGCACTCCGCGGAAACCTGTACTTGGATGATGGGGAGGATACTGACGCAGGAACACGTTGGTTCCGGCGTCGACCTGTAGAGTCGGCATACAGGCCCTTCCAGTACGGTGACGTAAGTCCATCGCATCGAACGGAGATTATGTTGAAATCCAGGGTTTTGTAGCCAAAAGAGTGGGGAATAATAACATGTGTAGGAAATCTGGATAAAACCAACCTATTTACAGAAAAATAAGTGTTGCACTACTTGCGGAACGCCGGCCAGATGGCCGTGCGGTTCTAGGCGCTACAGTCTGGAACCGCAAGACCGCTACGGTCGCAGGTTCGAATCCTGCCTCGGGCATAGATGTGTGCGATGTCCTTAGTTAGATAGGTTTAAGTAGTTCTAAGTTGTAGGGGACTGATGAGCTCAGAAGTTAAGTCCCATAGTGCTCAGAGCCATTTGAACCATTTTTTCTTTAACTACTTGCGGAACACCCCTTGTAACAATAAATAATCAACACGTAGAAAATAATATTCTACAGCTTTACAACCAGTTGATGAATTTTAATGTTAAGGGTAAGTGAAGGTATCATTTATAGTCATTCTGAAATATTATGCGACGGTTGAAATTGGATTACAAAAATGTATTATGTACACGAAATAGGTAAAACATTCGAGCACTCACTCACTAAGACTCACTCCCCCTTCTTCAAACACACACACACACACACACACACACACACACACACACACACACACACACACACACACACACAAAACTAAACTGCTACTGAGCCGTTTCTTTCAATTGTTTCAAAATAAAGACAGCACCAATTGAAATAAAGAATAAACATGAACACGACATGAAAATTATCAATTGCTCTTACATCACAAAATCAAATATAGTCATGTGGAACATAATGAACTGGAAGCTGTTGTAGGTCTTCACGACTCGGCAGGAAGCTATGTGCCAAAAAACTGAACAGTATACTACAAGAAGGCGCATAAATAAGGTTTCTTCTCGGATGTTCTGATTACTTTTGCTTAAGAAAATATCTCTTATTGTATCTATTGACACAATAACGATTCTTATTCTCCGGTTTTCTTCACTGATCAGCATAATCCAGCGTCGTTTCTTGCTTAAGACTTTGTTATGCTAATCTGAAACACAATTAGCCAACAAGTGTCCATTCACATTATTCATGTTATATCGTGTGATAATTTAATTCAGTCCTACAAGTTCTCTTTTACATCCAAGCATCTGTTCATTATTATCTTCTCTACAAAGAATATTACACTGGAAATATGAGTAGACGCTAATATTTAAAAATTTGATCGACAAAACTGAATAAGAATAATGAAATTAAAATACTGGTAGTCCTTTAACCATAGTCTTACGGTGGTTAAAAGAAGAATTACAGCATTTACTGTGGACTTTCGTAATATTCGAGCGAAGGTAGAACGATTGTAAACAAAAAGATAACGAAAGAACGTTGAAATGATTAAACTTGATGTCTATTAAAAGAAAATTAAAACTAAAAAAGAACTGTGACTGCCAAATGATTCGTGAGTCGGCAGAGTGTCTGAGTTGCCGAGCGTTATTTACTCTTTCAAGAAAAATGACTAAGTATGTGGTATGTATATTTTTGGTGCCTAAAATGCTAAAGTGAGCTACACAGGGAAGAGATAATTAAGAAGGTGATGAAACGACAGAAAGGGAAGCGAATAAAGGAACTTTGGCGGAAGGAATGCTAAAGTGAGAGAAAAGAAACAGAAAACTCGCTTGCGGAGAAATGACAAATAAACGACACAAAACGAGCTGTACTTCGCGAATAGAAGCAGCTTAGCTTAGATCATTTCGTGGCCGAAGAGAAAATGGTTCAGACGCTTTGCAATTGTAGCATAGTTTAGGAAGTTAAGTAGGCCACTTCAGTATCACGCCTAGATATAGCAAAGCGATTGTCAGAGCCCATCTACACAGTTATACTAAGACATATACTTGACGAGATGTACTCAGTATTCTAGCCAAGAATCTAGCTAAGAGAGGAAGACAGGTAGCACTCCCCCGTACGACAATATCAGTATTTTACAGCATTTTCTGCGATAGTTATTCACTAGCGATTTTGTGCTGTACCCTGATGAAAGGTTAGAGTTTAACGACCAGTCGGCAACGAGATAATGAGAGACGGGACATTAACACGGATCGCTAAGCACTGGTAAGGAAATCGGTCATACCATTGTTGAAAATAGAAACTCTTACTCGTTGGGGTGGTATATTTACATCACTGAAATCTAAATCACGCTCATTGAATAGGGATTTGAAACTCTTCCCTCCTGAGTACGAGTGTAGCTAGTGTCATAACCAATGCCCCACTTTTACCAGTACACAAGGATATGTGAACTTGACGTTGATGCCAGGCCAATGGGCACAAGGGCGTGAATGCGTACAACAGACGGAAAATTGGCCACTCTTAGGAGACTTGACACTACCCTGTAGCTTTGATAAAGGTCCCATTTCAGTGAGGAAGAATATCAGAAGTTCCTCAGGTACTCACTCCATAACTAGCTGAAGCCACTCATTGATGATTACGTCCCATAAAGCTACCAAATTGCGGAGATGTTGATTCCTATGTTTTACCAGCTGTTTCAAGTGGTATTGGACATTTCGCACGGAATTAAGGTCGAGTGATTTGATGGGCCGGTCGAGTTGCGGTAGGATTCACGAGTTTTCGCTAAAGCAGGAACGTGTTCTTGCAGCCTTTTGGAAACGGCTGTTGTCCTATTAGAAGATTGATTGTTCGCAAATTATTCATCATGAGGATGGAGAAGAGAGGACAACACTTGATTACCGAGCTTGTTGAAACATGCTGGTTCATGTTCGCAACAACCAGGACGAGTAGGCGTAAGACATGGTGCGAGAAACACGTAAAAAACATTATAGAACCACACCTGGTTTGAACTACACCCTCTCCTCACTGGGCCGTAGGTTCACTCACGACTCGTCGGATTATACTATGCACTTTCAGTCACCAGTCAGCAACTGTCCAGTTATTTGCTTCATTGAGTACGTGCAGTTTTAGGGGTGCTGCTGTGAGCATTATCTCGTCAGAAGTACCCGACTCCAAATATCCATTACGTGCAGTTACATGAGCAGTTTTAGTTCGAAACTAGTTCAAGTGGACTTGCACTAACGGACAGCAGCAATGCCTATGTGGCTTGAAACGACTGTTGCTGATATAGCGTGACACTCGTTTCCAGTTCTTGTCGGTTAGGATGTTTTTACAACCACTTTTCCTACACCGTCTTACTCGTCTTGGAGTGGTACACCATTCTTTGGAGACACGTCTGGCTGTCCACTTTGCTGCTCTGACTTAAACCAGCGACGGAGAGTCACATGACTGCCTGCGACCTTTTCTACACCATCGAAAGTGACAGATGTGCTTTTTAAGTGGGTGACATAATTTATCCTGCGAGCTTATCAACCAGACGGGTAATTTCAGGAATTAATATTCGAAAATAATTTAAGTGACAGCTTTCCTCACGCTAGTCCTTTCGAAGCTTGTGCTCCGTCTGTGATGAAATCATAGCCTACAGAACTTTAATTTTCCATTCCTTCCTTTGTACTAATGATCCTATCATCGATAGGAGGCTAAACCCTAATACTCCTTACTTCCTCCCTTCGTCCTTACTAAAAACAACGTCGCCAATGGAACTTTGAACCCAAATCTTCCTTCCTCTGCACTGATGACCTTATTACCAATGGAATATTAAACCTCAAGTTCTATTTCTTCGTTCCATCTAACGACATCAAGATCAAGTATTGTCTCTCACATCCTTCATAGAGTCAGGATAACAAATGAAGCGTTTGTTGATCTAATTACCGCCTTCGACACTGTGTGGAGGGAAGGCCTTATCTACAAATTTCTCCGCAGCATACCCTGCACAACAATGGCTCGACTGATTAACAGCATGCTAAGCGATCGGAAGTTGCAGATAATCATTGGAAGCAGCATAAGTAAGGAGAGGAAGCTGAACAACGGATTGTCTCAAAGATCAGTACTCTCACCATTACTCTTCAACCTATATCTATCTGATCTACCTCTCACTTCGTCCAGAAAATACTGCTATGCCGATGACCTGGCTCTAGCTGTAGGATATCAGGAAATGAAGACAACAGAAGAGATTGTAACCAATGACCTGTCTGCATTAGATATGGAGACTCCAACCCAGCTTGAGTAAATCAGAAGTGTGTTGCTTCCGTTTAAATAATCGGTTGGCGAACGTGAAACTGGAAGTAAGAGACAGAGGCAGAATTCTTCGTCATAATTGGAACACAAAATATCTTGGTTTCATCCTGCACCATACACTATGCTTCAAACAACACCTTCTTAACTTAGCTCAAAAGTTGAGGACTCGAAACAACATCCTCCATAAGCTATGTGGAACTACCTGGGGATCTTCAGCAACCACCCTGCGATCTTCAGCCCTGGGCTTGGTGTACTCAAGTGCTGAGTATTGTGCCCCTGTTTGGACGAACAGTCATCATACAAGGCTTGTTGACACCCAGATGAATACGACAATGCGCATAAAATCTGGCACAATAAGATCTACTCCAGTTTGTTGGCTTCCACTGTTAACCGGTATAATGCCTCCTGATCTAGGCAGATGTACTAAGCTTACGAGAGAATTCCACAAGATCTCCAGGAATTCTAACGTACCGTGCATAGCGACCTGCCACTTTTAAATCGTAAAAGACTGAAATCACGTCATCCAACTCTGTGCGATGCTGCTGACATGGTTGCCAAGAATTTCAAACCCCTTGAAGAATGGAAAGGTCAGTTGGAATCAGTGACAGATGTGCGCCTGCATAACACCTTATCAAGTACTAAACTTCCAGGTGGATTCAACCTACCACGCAAGACCTGGACTACTCTCAACAGAATCCGTACTGGCCATGACCGATGCAGGGATGCTCTCTTTAAGTAGAAAAAGCTGCCTAATCCACCCTGTGACTGAGGGGCTCCATACCAGACTGTTCACCACAATGTCAGTGAATGCAGAATTCGAGCGTATCACGGCGCCGAAGAGGACTTCCTGCTAGCAACTCCAGATGCTGTGCGCTGGATTGAAGGATTGGACATTCAGTTGTAAAGTCAAACTTAAGTTTCTTGAGTGTCAGTATGTGCATATGTGAATGTAATTTAATTTTATGATATGTCTGTATTAGCCATACGCTAAATAAAAGATCAACTTCGGTGTACTCAACGAGGCCCGGCTATTGGCTGATGTTTCAGAGAAATGCTTCCTTTTACCTACGCTACAGTTCACAAACGGTATCTGGAGCTGTCAGCGCCTCCGTCTCCTGTGTATGGAAAATTAACTACAAAATCATACCACCCTCGGTCGAGACGCAACGCGCGGCACAATACCGCGGCCCCACACCAGTGCCGTATCAGCAGTGAGAGTGGGGTGGCCCACCTCACCCCAGGGGACGCTCCATTAGCGCTGGCGTGGGAAGCGAGGGTGTCCCCTCCCCCGGCCGCCCTCACTGACTGACTGCCTGACCGCAGCACGCACCACCAAGCACTGAGCTCCAGCGAGACGGTCTGGGTATCGAGTTTCTCCTCCACCTCGACCCTTGCGCGTCCAGTGGTTTCTAAAAGATACCGGATCTAATAGGATGGTGCCTCTTGTTACATGCAGTCTAACTAAAACGACGGAAACAGTAACAAAAACTCTGAACTTTGCTCCCAAATTATGCTAATGGCCATTAAAGTTGCTACACCACGAATATGACGTGCTACGGAAGCGAAATTTAACTGACAGGGAGAAGATGCTGTGATATGCAAATGATCAGCTTTTCAAAGCATTCACACAAGATTGACGCCGGTGGCGACACCTACAACGTGCTGACATGAGGAAAGTTACCAACCGATTTCTCATACACAAACAGTAGTTGACCGATATTGCCTGGTGAAACGTTTTTGTGATGCCTCGTGTAAGGAGGAAAAATGCGTACCATCACGTTTCCGACTTTGATAAAGGTCGGATTGTAGCCTATCGCGATTGCGGTTTATCGTATCGCGACATTGCTGCTCGCGTTGATCTAGATCCAATGACTGTTAGCAGAATATGGAATCGATGGATTCAACAGGGTAACACGGAACGCCGTGCCGGATCCCAATGCACGAACAGTTCGACGACGTTTCCAGCAGCAGGGACTATCACCTCGGAGACCATGGCTGCGGTTACCCTTGACGCTGCATCACAGACAGGAGCGCCTGCGATGGTGTACTCAATGACGAACCTGGGTGTACAAATGGCAAAACGTCATTTTTTCGGATGAATCCAGGTTCTGTTTACAGCATCGTGATGATCGCATCCTTGTTTACCGTCATCGCGGTGAACGCACATTGGAAGCGTATATTCGTCATCGCCATACTGGCGTGTCACCCGGCGTGATGGTGTGGGGCCCAATTGGTTACACGACTCTGTCACCTCTTGTTCGCATTGACGGCACTTTGAACAGTGGACGTTACATTTCAGATGTGTTACGACCCGTGGCTCCACCCTTCCTTCGATCCCTGCGAAACCCTACATTTCAACAGGATAAAGCACGACCGCATGTGCAGGTCCTGTTCATGCCTTTCTGGATGCAGAAAATGTTCGACTGCTGCCCAGCCAGCACATTCTCCAGATCTCTCACCAATTGAAAACGTCTGGCCGGCCGCGGTGGCCGTGCGGTTCTGGCGCTGCAGTCCGGAACCGCGGGGCTGCTACGGTCGCAGGTTCGAATCCTGCCTCGGGCATGGGTGTGTGTGATGTCGTTAGGTTAGTTAGGTTTAAGTAGTTCTAAGTTGTAGGGGACTTATGACCTAAGATGTTGGGTCCCATAGTGCTCAGAGCAATTTGAACCTTTTTTTCTGAAAACGTCTGGTCAATGGTGGTCGAGCAACTGGCTCGTCACAATACGCCAGTCACTACTCTTGATGAACTGTGGTATCGTGTTGAAGCTGCATGGGCAGCTGTGCCTGTACAAGCCATCCAAGCTCTGTTTGACTTAATGCCCAGGTGTATCAAGGCCGTTATTACAGCCAGAGGTGGTTGTTCTGGGTACTAATTGATCAGGATCTATGCACCCTAATTGTGTGAAAATGTAATCACATGTTAGTTCTAGTACAATATATTTTTCCAATGAATATCCGTTTATCATCTGCATTTCTTCTTGGTGTAGCAATTTTAATGGCCAGTAGTGCAAATATGTACAGTGTGTGTTCGAAAGTATTTGGACTTCCCTATGTAATTCGAAGTTGACCCTGTATATGCCACAAGAGACGGACCCGTCAGTAAAAAAGAAGGCGGAGAGTGTGAGCACAGAAGTAGTGACAGCAAAGTGTGCTGTGAAGGAGAGCTCGCACCTTCAACGAATACTAGTCATTGGATGCCAGCTGAATAACGGATCCATCATGAATATTTCAACACTTCTATAGCTCCCCAAGTCGAGTGTTACTGGTGTGATTGTCAAATGAAAACAGCAACATCAAAAGCTATAGCGAGACTTGGCAGACCACACGTACTGACGGGCAGGGACCGTCGTGTATTGCAGACGGTGACTGTAAATAATCGCCAGAAATGAGCGGAAGGAAACAAACGTCAGTTCCATAGTGTTCCAGTCTAGATACCACAATATCTGTGCGCAGGGACTCAAAAAACAACGAGGTACAATGGTCCAGCAGCTCCTCGTAACCGACACATTTGTGCAGTCAGTGCCTAGCGAGACTTGAGGAGGTGTACAGAGCGACGCTATTGGATAGTGGTTGACTGGACATGATTGATCTGTAGTGATGAACGAATGTGGAAATCTGATGAAGTGTTTGGGTTTGGCGAATGTCTGGAGAACGTAACCTGCTGTCTCGTGTATTGCCAAAATAGTGAAGTACAGAGGAGGTGGTGTTACAGAATGAGAGAGTATTTCCTCGTTAGGATGTGGTCCCCTTATTCCGCCTAAGAAAATCCTAATTGCGGAAGGATGCAGAGGAGGAACTGTTTGGAGACGATGACTGGTTGTGTCATAAGGACAGTGCACACTGTCACAAAGCAGTTTCTGCGAGACATTGTGACCAATAACAATCCTGGAATGGTCTGCCTTTGCCAGAGTTCCGACCGAAACCAAATGGAACACGTTTGAGATGAGTAGGATCCTTCAAATGGTTCAAATGGCTCTGAGCACTATGGGACTTAACTTCTGAGGTCATCAGTCCCCTAGAACTTAGAACTACTTAATCCTAACTAACCTAAAGGCATCACACACTACCTGCAACCGTAGCGGTCGTGCGGTTCCAGACTGTAGCGCCTATAACCGCTCGGCCTCTCGGGCCGGCAGAAGGATCCTTGACGGCGCTACAGACCCTAGTGTAAAACTTCAGTACCCTCTCTGGTTTCGGCTATTGAAGTACAATGGGCGGCCATTCCTCCCCAGACATTTATACACCTTCAAGCTGCCAAATAGACACACTCCATATTAATATTCACTAATAAGTGGCTGGATACCTTTGATCGGTTAGTATACTCTCATTCGAGTTTTCGACTTCAATGCGGAAAGCTGTATGACGTATGCCACTTAAACACGCCCTATGAGCCAACACACAGCACTCCAGTTAGACGAAATCTAAATGATATGCAGGAGGGCCTCTGTGGAGCCTCAAAATGCTCTCCACCAAGAGTACGTAAACTATTGTACAGGAGCGAACGGGAGGGAGTCCATACGGATGTTACATTCGTACTACCGTTGCAGTGTCTTCGTCACCATCCACCCACAAAGGAAACAACATACAAAACCCTCGTTCGATCAGTACTTTAATATTACTTTAATATTGATCGTCAACTTGGGAAACGTACCAGATAGGATTGATGGAGATAATACACAAGACCCAAAGAAGAGCAGCACGTTTCCTTACAGGTTCATTTAGTAAGCGCACAGAATCACGGAGATGTTCAGCCGACATCGATGGCAGGCGCTACAAGAGAGACATTGTCCACTACTCTTAAAATTGCCTACATTCCTAGAAATGTCAAACAATTTGTTTCTTTCTGCCATTAGAAGACCATGAAGGTAAAATCAGAGAGATTCGAGATCACACGGAGGCTCACCATCATCGTTTTCCACCGCGTATCAATCGTGACTGGAACTGGAAATGAGGGAAGTGACAGTAGCCCACCAAGCACAGAAGTAGAGTCTGTATCCTTGCGTGTTGCCCTCGCCACACCTGCAGTATCGAAACTGTTTTATTGAATATCACTCGGACGCTAGGTTGCGTGAGCAAAAGCCCACCTAACAACTACCTGCCCCACGTGCCTGTTTCTTCCATCTCATGTAGCAGTTACTGGAAGCGATCGTTGTTGTTGTTGTTGTTGTTGTTGCGGTTATGGTTATGGTCTTCAATCCAAAGACTGGTCCGACGCCGATCTCCAGGCTTTTCTACCCTGTGGTAGCCCCCCCCCCCCCCCCCCCCCCACCTCCCCGTAACTACTGCAGCGTATATCCATTTGAACCTGCTTACTTTTTTCAACCTTGGTCTCTGTCTACAGTTTGTAGCCTCCACGACCTTTACTCTAACCGCATGCATACTCTTCCCTTCATTAGCAGATTTCCTTGATGCCTCAGGAAGTGTGTTCTGCAACTGGTCTCCATTTTAGTGAGCATGTGGCATAAATTTCATTTCCCCCCATTTTGATTCAGTATCTCCTCCTTAGTTATTCGATCAACTCAGTTAATTTTCAGTATTCTTCAGTAACAGTACTTTCCAAAGGCTTTTACTCTCCTCTTTGCCTGAACTGTTTATCGTCCATGATTCATTTACGTGCAAGGGTCGTTACGTCCTCTGCTGTTGAGTTTTGCACAGCTATATTACTGTTTCACGCGGTGTATTTCATGCCGTTTCTGCTGTTTTCAAGCATTAGGCATTTAGGATTTGTGCTCAACGCCGTGTTCTCCGTTCAGTTTTTTTCCTCAGCCTATAATTGTACAGCATTTACTGCAATATTTATTCTCTGACTTTTCTGTCGTCCGCTTTGATTACGCAATCATTGAAGAAGAGTTACATTTTATTTTCCTGAGGGCAACTATGTAATTAGGGACGAAAATTTACCTGTAGTCGGCAGGCATAGCCGAGAAAATCCGCTGTGCGTTTCTTGAAGGATCAAATAATTAGCATACGTGACTTGAAAACGTGTAAATCAGGGTGTTCTGGTGTCGATTTGACTCCCTTACCTTCTTATACGAGTCAAGTGCCATAAACCGTACATTACTTTAATCAAAACGATTAGAAAACTTCATCTCGATCACGGGCCAGAGGAACATTAGGACATACATATCAGTCTAACGTGTCCGCCGTTGTTGGCAAACGGAATTCATACATGACAACGAAAACATGAATCGATTGTTCTTCTACAATATACTTCATTCGATAATGAGAATTTGTGTTATAACAGAGGAATTATTTTTAGCCGAAAGTCGGTTTTCGACTTAAGTAAATGGAGACGGAAGGTCCATAATGGGGTATTTTAGCCCTTAACCACTAGTGTCAATGTGACCTCAGTCTAAATTTCATTTGTTTAATCATTAAATGACCTATTTGAAAACAGTATCATTACTGTTACATTGAAAAATTGTAGTATTTCTTTATACACGAATCAAAAAACGTTTCGCATCACTCCGATTCCCAGAACTCCTGAAGATAGACATTGACTGTGAATATTGTACCACGATGTCACTAAGCCCGGCCAAAGATGTAAACAACCATGCATGAGCAGCGCTTATTAGACGGGGGTGGTCCGACAGCCGATCAGTTCCAGTCATTCCACCAGGAAGGAGGTACACGGCTTGTGTTGTCTGTAGTTCAACCATGCCTAGACGGTGAATATCGCGGTTCGATCGCGTCCGTATTGTTACTTTGTGGCCGGCCGGAGTCGCCGAGCGGTTCTAGGCGCTACAGTCTGGAACCGCGCGACCGCTACGGTCGCAGGTTCGAATCCTGCCTCCTGCACTGGTGTTTGTGATGTCCTTCGGTTAGTTAGGTTCAAGTAGTTCTAAGTTCTATGGGACTGATGATCAAAGAAGTTAAGTACCATAGTGCTCAGAGCCATTTGAACCATTTTTGTTACCTTGTGCCAGGATGGGCTCTCAACAAGGGAAGTGTCCAGGTCTGTCGGAGGAGCCAAAGCGATGTTGTTCCTACATGGAGGAGATACAAGGAGACAGGATCTGTCGATGACATGCCTCGTTCAGGCCGCCCAAGGGCAGTGGATGTCCGCTACCTACGGATTATGGCTTGGAGGAACCTTGAGAGCAACCCACCATGTTGAATAATGCTTTTCGTGAAGCCACAGGACGTTGTATTACGACTCAAACTGTGCTCAATAGGCTGCATGATGCGCTGTTTCACTCCCGACGTCCACGGCGTGGTCCATCTTTGCAGCCACGACACCATGCAGCGCGGTACAGATAGGCCCAACAACCTGCCGTATAGACCGCTCAGGATTTGCATCACGTTCGCTTTACCGATGAATGACGCATTTGCCTTCAACCAGACAATCGTCGGAGACGTGTTTGGAGACAATCCTGTCAGACTGAATGCCTTAGACACACTGTCCAGCGAGTGCAGTAAGATAGAGAGTCCCTGCTGTTTTGGGGTGGCATCATGTGGGGCCGACATACGCCCCTGGCTGTCACGGAAGGCACCGTAACGGCTGTACGACAAGTGGATGCCATCCTTCGACCATATCGCCAGCATATTGACAAGGCATTCGTCTTCATGGACGACAATTCGCGCCCCCATCGTGCACATCTTGTAAATGACTTCCTTCAAGATAACGACATAGCTCGGCTAGAGTGTCTAGAGTGGCCAGCATGTTCTCCGGACATGAAACCTATCGAACATGCCTGGGATTGACTGAAAAGGGCTGTTTAAGGACGACGTGACCCATAAACCACTCTAAGGGACATACGCCGAATCGCCGTTGAGAAGCGGGACGGTCCGGACCAACAGTGCCTTGATGAACTTGTGGATAGTATATCACGAGGAAGACAAGCATGGATCAATGCAACAGGTCGTGCACTGGGTATCAGAGGTACTGGTGTGTACAGCAATCTGGACTACCACCTCTGAAGGCCTCGCTGTATGGTGGTACAAATGCAATGTGCGGTTTACATGAGCAATAAAATGGGCGACAGTGATGTTTATGTTGATCTTTACTCCAATTTTCTGTACAGGTTCCGCAACTCTCAGAACTGAGGTGATGCAAAACTTTTTTTGATGTGTGTATTAGTTCATTAAAGTGTTGCCAATTTATCTGTTGTGGTCTGTATGACCCTAGTGATACTCACTGAGAGAATACAATCCTGATAATAGGGGCTTAGATCAGCAATCAAACTCCCAGTGAATCTCTGACAAGGAAACATCGCTAACTTGAGGAGAAAAAGCACACTTACAAGGTATCAGCCCCAACAAAGAATCTCGCTCGAAAATTTGGCCATAATTCTGAAAGTACGCAGTTATGACCTGAACGTACAGTTCAAATGGTGCAAATGGCTCTGAGCACTATGGGACTTAACATCTGAGGTCATCAGTCGCCTAGAACTTAGAACTACTTAAACCTAACTAACCTAAGGACATCACAGACCCATGCCCGGGTCAGGATTCGAATCTGCGACCGTAACGGTCGCGCACTTCCAGACTGAAGCGCCTAGAACAACTCGGCCACACCGGCCGGCGAATGTAAAGTTCTTAAACTTCGTACGCACGGGTTGTTTGTCGCTCGCTTCGCTCCACTGCAGTCAAGTAATGCTAACGGAAGTCCAACTAGCATAGCGGCTGCGCGTAGGGAATTAAGAAAAGTATGTTGAACAGTGGCCCAGTACTTTCTCTGGCTCACACATTCCGTACAGAACACTAAGCGGCTCTCAGGCAGGTATAAAAACGGTGGCACTGGACAGAGGATGACTGTAAACGAGGGATCTGGGTTGACGGATGCCTGCAGAACATTATCTGCCTTCAGGGGTAGTGTCAACAGTGAAGTGCGGAATTGCTGTTAATACAGCAGGGGGGTGTTTCTCGTTGGGTGTATTCCGCTTATGACGCTTAAGCAAACGCTATATACCGGAGGTTCAAATGGTTCAAACGGCTCTGAGCACTATGGGACTCAACTTCTTAGGTCATCAGTCCCCTAGAACTTAGAACTACTGAAACCTAACTAACCTAAGGGACCTCACACACATCCATGCCCGAGGCAGGATTCGAACCTGCGACCGTAGCGGTCTCGCGGTTCCAGGCTGTAGCGCCCAGAACCGCACGGCCACTCCGGCCGGCATATGCCGGAGGATATGCACACGTTTCGCAAGCACTGAGTATTGCATACAGAACAGAAACAGTTCGGAGACAATGACTGTATCATGATGACTCTGCACCCTGTCGTACACTGAGATGGCAAAAGACACGGGCTACCTCCTAATATCATATCGGACCTTATTTTGCGTGGCATAGTGGAGCAGTTAGATGTGGCGTTGACTCAACAAGTCCTTGGAAGTACCCTGTAGAAATATTGACCCACGCTGCATTCACAGTTGTCCATAATTGCAAACGTGTTGCCGACGCATGAAATTATGCACGAACTGACCTCTCGATTACGCTCCATAAACATTCGATGGGATCACTGTCGGGCGATCTAGGTGACCAAATCATTCGCACGAAATTTCCTGAACGTTCCTCAAACCAATCGTGAACAGTTGTAGCACTGTGACATGGCGCATTGTCATTCATAAAAATTTCAACATTGTTGGGGAATGTGAAGTCCACGACTTGCTGCAAATGGTCTCCAACTAGGTAAACATAACTATTTCCAGTCAATGCTCCGTTCAGTTGGACCAGAGGACCCAGTCCGTTCCATGAAATACACTCCACAGCATTATGGAAACACCACCAGCTTGCATAGGGCTTCGTTGACAACATGGGTCCATGGCTTCGTGGGGTCTGCGCCACCATGATTAGCCCATACCAACTGAAATCGGGACTTACCTGACCAGGCCACTGTTTTCCTGTGATTCTGCCAATATGGTCACGAGCTCAGTAGAGGAACTGCACTCGAGTCGGTCGCCTGCTGCCATGGCCCAAATATCGGTGTGGCCGAGCGGTTCTAGTCGCTTCAGTCTGGAACCGCGCGATCGCTACGGTCGCAGGTTCGAATCCTGCCTCAGGCATGGATGTGTGTGATGTCCTTAGATTAGTTAGGGTTAAGTAGTCATAAGTTCGAGGGGACTGATGACCTCATATGTTAAGTCCCATAGTGCTCAGAGCCATTTGAACCAACCCAAATATTGCACGGACTCGTTCGCCACACGGCTCACATTGACTTCTGCGGTTTATTTGATGCAGTGATGTTTGCCTGCTATCACTGACAACTTCCGTAAATGCCGCTGCTCTGGGACGTTAAGTGAAGGCCGTCGGCCACTGCGTTGTCAGTGTGAGAGGTAATGCGTGAAATTTGGTATTCTCACACATTCTTGACACTGTGGATATGGAAATACTGAATTCCCTAACAATTACCGAAACGCAATGTCCCATTCATTTGGCTGTAACTACCATTCGCAATCAGAGTCTGTTACTTCCCGTCGTTCGCTCACAATCATGTCGCAAACCTTTTCATGTGAATCACATTAGTGCAAATGGTAGCTGTGCTAATGTATTTCCCTTTTATACCTAGGAGACTCGATACTAGCGCTATATGCTTATGTGCACATCGCTATTGGATGAATTCTGGCGCTTCAGTGTAAAGCAGCATTTGTGAGACAATTGTTTGTGGACAATGACAATGTCGAAATATATTGGCCTGCCCGGAATCCCAACGTGAACCTAATGAAACACGTTTGGGATAAGTTATAATGTTGACTTCGATTAAGAGACAACGTGCAACATCACTTCCTTCACTTTTTTCGGCTGTTGATGAGGGTTGGTCTGCTATTGCCCACACACATTCATTCTCCTCATTGAGCGGGTTCCAAGCGGAGTTGGAGCTTTCGTAATGGTGAAGGATGACATATTAAAGTCCACAAGTAGGCGTCTATCCAGTTTAACAATCTTACTAACAATCAGGATGTATTTTTATACATGTGTTCTTCATTGATTTGTGTTGCACTTACAACTAAGCCTTTATCAGCTAACTTGGCATCGTCATTGTCCGATCCGATGGTGGATCACTGAAAGGAACCACACAGAGCGAATCAACTATAGTCACTGCTGGAGGTGTAACCGTAAGAGAGAGCTTGAACGAGTTTCTCCTACAAGCACATCATCATATTCCGACCTCCTTTGCCTTTCGGTTTTGCTACGTTTCTCTGATGCTTTTGCGAAAAGTTTTATGTCACTATTAACAAGAACTCTCATTTTTGAAGAGCTTATCGTTAAAAATGTATCGTCCATTTGAAAAAAAATGATTCAGTAATTACGTTTATAAAAGACGATTCAACATACAACAACAGAGCGTTGTTTACTATCATTTGCCGAAAACGACGTCCCGATTTCTTGAATCGTTCACGACATAAGATAGGTGCTACGTTTTACGCGACTGTTACTCTATTACGCCGCTGAATTATTTGCAATGTCTGGTATGAAGTAAGAAAGGGGCAGAAAGCTGGCAATAGCGTGGTTGATAAGTACGAATCGATAACGACCTTCCTGGACACGGGACGTGCTGTTTTCCACTGCTTACGAAGATGTCGTAAGGGCACAGGTTACGCACCGAGAGAATACATAATGGTGAGGTGAGGCCGCTAATGCGGACAGCGTGTTAGAGGCCGGCCGCTGCGGTGACACACTGTAGCAGCAGCAGCCGGTCCCCGCGCAACTTTTGGGTAGGCAAGTGCGCGCTGGGCGACTGCGGGGGCGGCGGAGGCGGCGGTGGCGGCACGCATTCAGCCACACGCACCCCGGCACACGCACACGCACACGCACGCGTTCTCGTTCACGCGCGGCCGGCTCTGGTGGAGGGTCAGCTAAGTGGCGCCGCAGCTGACGCGCCGCCTTGAGGCCGGCCGGCCGCCCCCTGAATTGATTTAGCAAACTACACGGCAATTTGCACCCACACCCTGCCCGCCAAGTCCCGCCTGCAGCGGCCGCCGACAATAAGAGAGCGCTTCCTGCGTCCCGGCCGACCGCGTGCCCGGAACGAACTTTTGAATACATCGCCTACGGGAGCTCATTCTCAGTAACAATGGCAGGACGTTGCGTGCTGCCCGTTCCGCGCGTAAACATGCGTCACGCAGTGTCATTATTGCAATGGAATGCAAGGGAAATTGTGCGACTAAGCAGTCAAATACACTACTGGCCATTAAAATTCCTACACCACGGAGATGACGTGCTACAGACGCGAATCTTGTCCGACAGGAAAAAGATGCTGTGATATGCAAATGATTAGCTTTTCAGAGCATTCACAGAAGGTTGGCGCCGGTGGCGACACCTACAACGTGCTGACATGAGGAAACTTTCCAACCGATTTCTCATGCACATACAGCATTTAACGGGCGTTGCCTGGTAACTCGTTGTTGTGATGCCTCGTGCAAGGAGGAGAAATGCGTACCATTACGTTTCCGACTTTGATAAAGGTCGGATTGTAGCCTATCGCGATTGTGGTTTATCGTATCGCGACATTGCTGCTCGCGTTGGTCGAGATCCAATGACTGTTAGCAGAATATGGAATCGGTGGGTTTAGGAGGGTAATACGGAACGCCGTGCTGGATCCCAACGGCCTCGTATTACAAGCAATCGAGATGATAGGCATCTTATCCTCATGGTTGTAACGGATCGTGCAGCCACGTCTCGATCCCTGAGTCAATGTATGGGGACGTTAAGAAAACAACAACCATTTGCACGAAAGTTCGACGACGTTTGCAGCAGCATGGACTATCATCTCGGAGACCATGGCTGCGGTTACCCTTGACGCTCCATCACATACAGGAGCGCCTGCGATGGTGTACTCAACGACGAACCTGGGTGCACGAATGGCAAAACGTCATTTTTTCGAAGGAATCCAGTTTCTATTTACAGCATCATGATGGTCTCATCCGTGTTTGGCGACATCATATTGGAAGCGTGAATTTGTCATCGCCATAGTGGCGTATCACCCGGCGTGATGGTATGGGGTGCCATTGGTTATACGTCTCGGTCACCTCTTGTTCGCATTGACGTTACATTTCAAATGTGTTACGTACCGTGGTTCTACCCTTCATTTGATCCCTTGCGAACCCTATATTTCAGCAGGATAATGCACGACGGCATGTTGCAGGTCCTGTACGGGCTTTTCTGGATACAGAAAATGTTCGACTGCTGCCCTGGTCAGCACATTCTCCAGATCTCTCACCAATTGATAACGTCTGGTCAATGGTGGCCGAGCAACTGGCTCGTCACAATACGCCAGTCACTACTCTTGATCAACTGTAGTATCGTGTTGAAGGTGCATGGACAGCTGTACCTGTACACGCCATCCAAGCTCTGTTTGACTCAATGCTCAGACGTATCAAGGCCGTCATTACAAATGTTCAAATGTGTGTGAAATGTTATGGGACTTAACTGCTAAGGTCATCAGTCCCTAAGCTTACACACTACTTAACCTATATCATCCTAAGGACAAACACACATATGCATGCCCGAGGGAGGACTGGAACCTCCGCCGGGACATGCCTCACAGTCCATGACTGCAGCGCAACACACCGCTCGGCTAATCCCGCGCGGCCCGTTGTTAAAGCCAGATGTGGTTGTTCTGGGTACTTATTTCTCACGATCTATGCACCCAAATGGCGTGAAAACGTAAACACATGCCAGCTCTAGTATAATATATTTGTCCAAGGAATACCCGTTTATCATCTGCATTTCTTCTTGGTGTAGCAATTTTAATGGCCAGTAATTTACATACATCAGCAAATGTACACTGAAGTGGCAAAGTCACGGGATGGTGATATGCACGTATACAGATGGCGGTAGTATCGCGGTATAACTGTTATTTGTACTCAGGTGATTCATGTGAACAGGTTCACGAAGCGAGTATGCCACACTACTGGAATAAACAGACTTAGCACGCGGAATAGTACTTGGAGCTAGACGTATGGAGCCGGCCGCGGTGGTCTAGTGGTTCTAGGCGCGCAGTCCGGAACCGTGTGACTGCCTCGGGCATGGATGTGTGTAATGTCCTTAGTTTAGGCAGGTTTAAGTAGTTCTAAGTTCTAGGGGACTGATGACCACAGCTGTTTAGTCCCATAGTGCTCAGAGCCTTTTGAACCATTTTTTTAGACGTATGGAAAATTTTATTTCGATATCAGGGAATTCGGCGCTCCGAGATCCACAGTGTAAAGACTGTGGCGACAATTCGAAATTTCGGGCATTGCCTCTCGCCATGGACAACGCAGTGGCTGATGGCTTTCACTTAAAGACTGAGAGAAGCGTTGTTGTGTTGGGTTGTCAGTGCTAACAGACAAGCAAGGCAGCTCAAAATAAGCGCAGAAATCAATGTGGGACGTACGACGAACGTATCTGTTAGGACAGTGCGGAGAAGTCTGGCGTTGATGAGCCATGGCAGCAGACGAGCTACGCGAGTGTCTTTGCTAGCAGCACATCACTTGCAGCGCCTCTCCTGTGCTCGTGACCATATCGCTTGGACCCTAAACGACTGGAAAACCGTGAGTCCCGATTACAGTTGGTGAGGTCTGACGGTAGGTTTCGAGTGCGCCGCAGACCCAACGGAGTCATGGACTTAACTTGTCAACAAGACATTGTGCAAGCTGATGGTGGGTCCATAATGGTGTGGCCTATATTTACATGTGACGAACTGCGTCCTCAGGTCTGCCTGAACCGATCATTGACTGGAAATGGTTATGTTCAGCTGCTTGGGACACCATTTCGGAGCAATTCAAGGACTTCATTTTTCCAAATAACGATGCAATTTTTATGGATATCGATGCGTCATGTCACCGGCCCACAATTGTTCGTGATTAATTTGAAGAATATTCTGGATAGTTCCATCAAATGATTGGCCACCTAGGTGGCAGGACGTGTACCTCATTCGACATCATCCGACCGCTGCGGCCGAGGGGTTCTAGGTGCTTCAGTCCGGAACCGCGCTGCTGCTACGGTTGCAGGTTCGAATCCTGCCTCGGGCATGGATGTGTGTGATGTCCTTCAGTTAGTCAGGTTTAATTAGTTCTAAGTGTAGGGGCTGATGACCTCATATGTTAAGTCCCACAGTGCTTAGAGCCATTTGAACCATTTCATTCGACATCTACGGGACTTAATCGACTGATCAGTTCGTGTACAAAATCCTGCACTGGCAACACTGTAGCCTTTATGGACGTCTATAGAGGCAGCATGGGTCAATATTTTGCAGGGGGTTGCAACGAGTTGTTGAGTCCATGCCGTTTCGAGTTACTGACCAAGGCCGGGCTAAAGGAGATTTGACACAATGTTAAGAGGTATCCCATGGCTTTTATCACCTGACTATATCGCATCACATTGATATGTGGTGCAGGTATTTTCCTGTTCTGCAGTGGCGGACAGTGATCACGTGTTAATATGCTACAGCACACTGTAAATGTCGCACTAAAATTATACCAGTTTTTCATTTTATTTTATTCCTGCCTATCTTAACCTAAGAATTATAAAACTTAACCCTTTGCCTGCTACAGACTTGCTCCCTACATTTTGTCCTGAAAGCAGCTTCGTTGCCGCTAAGCTACTCGCCTCATGCTCCTCCTACCTGTGCTGACAGACGGAATTCTGTCCGCTATGAAAACCTTATCATTCGATTTTAAGAAAACTATTCAGTGAAGATATTTGATTTTTGTAGATCTTACAGTTTGATATCTTCGTTCGATAAAGAACTGAGCCGGCTGGGGTGGCCGAGCGGCTCTAGGCGCTGCAGTCTGGAACCGCGCGACCGCTACGGTCGCAGGTTCGAATCCTGTCTCGGGCATGGATGTGTGTGATGTCCTTAGGTTAGTTACGTTTAGGTAGTTCTAAGTTCTAGGGGACTGATAGCCGCAGAAGTTAAGTCCCATAGTGCTCAGAGCCATTTGAACCAAAGAACTGATTTTCTATTCGTTACAGTTACGGTGCTGCATCAAATTAAGTAAAGCTTAGGACAAAATTTTGAAGAGTTTGCAGAGGTAGAAATACTTTGTATATAATTTGCGTATGGTTGATAATACCTCATACATTTCTGTGTATGAAATGTAGATCAGATATTAAAATTTTATTTAAAATTGAGAGCAAAACGATATGTCATTTCCTTCTCGAGTTATTGATTTTCATATCCGTCAGACAGTTGCACACGATACGCCCATTTCTGTCCCTGCGCACTGGGAACCATGTGGTCACAATAATCGTCGTATTTCATAAACCGTTCGAGATACCGAAACGTGCTATTTTGCAAATGACAACACCCAAAAGAGGCACTTATACTTTATGATAGGTTCTTGAAACTGTTTTATTCACTGAGAATGGAAGTAACGCGTGTGCAGCAATGAGAGGGTCAGTGGAACAGCATACATAAACACGCCAGTAGTGGTTACTTTCTCCAAGCAAAGAATATGAGGGATTTTCGAGTAGTAGTACAGACATCAGTTCCATAGCCTACTGGTTAAGTGCATGGAATGGCAATTTGTTGACTCGATCTCAATTTCCACTGCATCCATAATTTTTTCGTCTTATTTTATTCCTCATAGTCTTAAAAGATTAATTACAAAGTTTAATTATGTTTTAACAGTTTGTATGTGTGACATTAATATATACAATTTAGTTACGACTACTACCCTTGTAAGTGAAAAGACTCTGGCTACCACATTTACGCACACTGATAAAATTTTGGAGCCAAAGCCTTGTCGTAGTGGTAACAATGGATCCCGTCAGATCATCAAAGTTCAGGGCTGACATACTGTGCTAGCACTTGGATGGGTGACCATCCGGCCTGCTAAGCGCTGTTGACATGCGGGGTGCACTCAGCCCTTGTGCGGCAAACTGAGGAGCTGCTTGATTGACAAGTAGGGGCTCTGGTCTCATAAACTGACATACGGCCGGGAGATCGGTGTGCTGGCCGCTTGCCGCTTCATCTTCGCATCCATTGATGAATGTGAGCTGAAGATGCCACGGCGGAAGGTCGGCCTCATGGCCTATTCGGTTGGACTTCCCTTTTTTATATAAAATTTTGGATGAGCCGCTACTGCTACTGTGACTGTTCCTGTACCAGTCAGAATATAACCGCTGACGTTGTTTGCAAACATACACACTGTTACCATGAGCACTTCCTACGGACGAATGATGCACTTGAATGGTTTGTAGCATTTCAAAAATGTTCAAATGTCTGTGAAATCTTATGGGACTTAACTGCTGAGGTCATCAATCCCTAAGTTTGCACACTACTTAACCTAAACTATCCTGAGTACAAACACACACACACCCATGCCCGAGGGAGGACTCGTACCTCCACCGGGACCAGCAGCACAGTCATTGGGTGCAGCATCTTAGACCGTGTAGCATTTCACTTGAAAGGGAAGCACCAACGGACTCGGATTAGAGGCGTCTGTGGGACAGGAGGAACATCCACCGTGAGACGAAGGACATTCACGACCAATGATCGTGTCCGCATAATCATGTTACGCACAGAAGGCTAGTGCACCATGGAAGTTGCTCGACGTGTGAAACCAAGTCAAAGTGATATGCTGCTGCCATGAAATCGGTTTCATTTGACATGTAATGCTGAAGATTTACCCCACACGAGTCGTCTACGTTCTACAGGTACACAGTATAATCGATATGTATGACTTTTGAGTCCAAGGAACCGTGTGCTGTGTGGTCCAGAACTGAATTCGGCCTTCGAAGAGACTACAGGATATTATGTATCGCTTCAAACAAGTGGTGTGAATCCCCATTCCAGACCACCATAACGAACACCTCGTCGTACGTCACAACGCGGTGGACACTATTACAGATGGGCAAGACATCAAACAGAATTGATGCTACAGGATCGGCGTCGGGTAGTGTTTACGGACGAGACTCGGATCTGTTTGCCCCTTATAATCACATACAAAGTGTTTGTAGACATTCCGATAACATCGCACGCCTCCAGCATTGCGTCCCGCATGAATGCAAGGTGGTGGATGACTGATGTTCTGGTATGGCATTACCTGGGACCACCTCACACCTCTTGTGGTTGTTGAGGGGAGTCTCACTCCTCACTGTTCTACAGTACAAGGTCGAAGTTCTTCAACCTATAATGGGTTGGTATCAACAACATTTTGTCCGCCCCCGGTAGCTGATTCGTCAGCGCGACAGAATGTCAATCCTAAGGGCTCGGGTTCGATTCCTGGTTGGGTCGGAGATTTTCTCCGCTCAGGGACTGGGTGTTGTGTTGTGCTAATCATCATCATTTCATCCCCACTGACACGCAAGTCGCCGAAGTGGCGTCAAATCGAAAGACTTGCATCCGGCGGACGGTCCAACCGACTGGAGACCCTAGCCACACGACATTTATTTATTTAACAACATTCTAGTGAAAATTTCGTGGCGATGGATGATAACTCGAGTGCTCATTGCACTGTGCTCGCGAACACATTCCTTCCACGAGCTAAGATATCCAGAATGGAGTGGCTGCCTGTTCCCCGGACGAAATCCCAGTCGAAGATGTGTGGGATCGATCCCCACGAGCTATTTTTGGATCGTAATCGTCACTGAAGAGTGAGACGAAATCCCAGTCGAAGATGTGTGGGATCGATCCCCACGAGCTATTTTTGGATCGTAATCGTCACTGAAGAGTGAGACAATTTGGACCAGGTCTGACTTATTGATCTCATCGATGGAAAGCTACGACTGTTTCAAGACTGCGTCCGAGCAAAACTTTTGTTGACACTAAATAATGATCAAAAGATTTCCTGACTACGTAAATTATCCCAATACCAGAAGGAAAGAAGGAATGTCATGGACTTTAATGTCTCGTCAGCAAAGAGGCCACTAGAGACGGAGCACACGCTCGTATTACGGAAGGATGGAGAAGGTAATCACTCGTGCCCTTTTCAAAAGAATGATCCGAGAATTTGCCGTCAGCGATATAGGGAAGTCACAAAATACTTAAATATGGATGACTGGACGGACATTTGAACCGTCGTTCTCCCGAGTGCGAGTCCAATGCTCTAAATATCACGCCATCTCAGTCGGTACCAGTACCAGGAAAAGCTGTATCATGAAACAAAATAAGGATGGAAGCATCAGCCACATTCTTGAGGCTATGTTGATATTGTTGCTGTTATTGTTGTGGTCTTCAGTCCGAAGATTGATATGATACAGCCCTCTACGCTAGTCTAACCTGAGCAAACCTGTTCATCTTTGCATAACTAACCCAACAACCATCCATTTCAACTTGCTTACTGCATTCACCCCAGGTCTTCCTACATAATTGTCGCATCTTCCCTTCAGTACTAAAATGACGATTCCTTGATATCTCAGGTTGTGTTCTATCAACCTACTCCATTCTTTCAGCCTAGTTGTGCTACAAATAACTTTCTTCCTCTATTTCGATCAATACTTCTTCATTAGTTAATCGTTCTACGTATGGAATCTTCAGCGATATTTTGTAACACCACGTTTTAAAAGCTTCTATTTTCTTCTTGCTTAAACTGCTTATCGTCCGTTTCAGTTGCATACGTTGCGGTTTGATACCTTCAGCATAGACTTCCTAACATTTTAAATTTATATTAGCTGTTAACAGTTTTCTCTTTTTAGAATCGTTTCTTCTGCCAAACTTCACATTCTTGACTTTGCGAGTGTGAACGACACTGCTTGAAGTCGAAGGCCTTCCTTGTTGAGGGTCGTCTTCATTGACAGACGAAAGCAATTGAATCTCAAAAAATCATGCTGCGTCCGATCTACACCATTATCTCCTTCAACTTGCTTGAAGCGTTTCAATAAGCAGTTTCCCTACTTCCACGTTATGTTTCTGTATCTACAACCACATCCATATTCAGCACACCACAGCGAATTCCATGGATGTACAAGGATTTCTCCCCGGCTCATTCGCGTACAGCCCCCAGGAAGAGTGATTACTTAAACGTCTCTGTGCGCGCTGTAGTAAACCTAATCCTGTCTTCACGGTGATTATGGGAGAGTCTGTAGTATATTCCTAGAGTCAACACTTGTCAACAACTTTGCACACAGGCTTTTGCCCTATTGTAGGGTCAGTCCTAAATTACCTGCCAGTTCAGCTTTTACGGTATTTTTGTTAGGCTGTCCCGTGGGTCAGACATACTCATGGTCATCCTTGTTGCAGTTGTTTCTGTGCGTTCAGTATACCTTGTTACTGCTGCACGACAGTTTTGTAAGCAGTCCCCATTGTGGACTGATTCCGTTTTTCTGTCTCCTATCAATGAACCGAGCCGGATGGTGTGGCCGAGCGGTTCTAGGCGCTTCAGTCTGGAACCGCGCGACCGCTATGGTCGCAGGTTCGATTCCTGCCTCGGGCATGAATGTGTGTGATGTCCTTAGGTTAGTTGGGTTTAAGTAGTTCTAAGTTCTAGGGGACTGATGACCTTAGAAGTTAAGTCCCATAGTGCTCAGATCCATCTGAACCAATGAACCGAAGTCTTCCACGTGCTTTACATACGCCTGATCCTATGTTTACATTTCATATCCGCAAAAACTGTTACAAGCATACACAGGGATTGAACATAAATATGGAAACACCGCGAGAAATTCGTGCTTGAACTTTAATGGAGATGTCAGCCAACCTTGTAGGTTCCGCAATTGTATATGAAGACGAACAGTCCCTGTGCAAAGTCCTCAATGCGTTGCAAATGTCAGTCGTGGTCACAACAATGTTCTGTGTCATTATGAGTGAATTACGTCAGAGCTAAGTGAATTCGAGCGTGGGCAAATTGTTGGTGTTCCTATAGTGGCTGCTTCCATAACCAAGGTAGCTAAAGTGTTAGGTGTGTTTCAAGAGGTACCGTATCGCAGATTTATACCGCGAGCAGGGAAGGTGGAGAAACGTCATCCGCTAAGTGACAACGCAGATGAAAGTATGTGTTGAGTCACTGAGTGATCGTGACAGACGCCCATTGAAAAGAATTCAAAAAGTAAGTGGACGGCTGCAGAGCTGAATGTCGCACCCGCGAACCTTGCCAGCATCAAAACAACACGAAGGGAGATCCAGAAGCAGGAAATTGCTGGGCGATCTGGAAATCAAAAACCGCTCATCAATCATATACATATCTGTACCATCAAAACGTGGTGCCGAAGCCACAAAACTTGAACATTGGAACAATGGAAGAATGTCATTTGACGGATGAGTCTTGTTTCACACTGTTTCCAACTCCTGGGCGAAATTACATTCTAAAAATGAAATATGGCGTATGTTCACTGATAGTTTGGGCAACCATATCGTGGTAGTCTATGTGCCCATTGGTTACTCTGCGAAGTCGAATTACTGCCAGGAATTATATGCCCGTTTTCCCTGATCAAGTCTATCCCACGGTACAATGTTTACTCCCCAATGGTGATGCTGTATTCTAAAACGACATGGCCCCAGTTCACACAGCTCGTAGCTTACGGAACTGACGTGAGTACGAGGATGAATTGTCACATCTCCCTTGGCCAAACACCCGATATGAGCATTATTGGCTCTTTGTGGTCTTCTTTGAAGAGAAGGGTGCACGGTCCCTGTCGACGTCCATCATCTTTACCTAAACGTGCCATTATTTTGCAGAGAGAGTTGTATAAGTTTCTCTTGAAAACCATGCAGGTCCTATATTTATCCAATTGTTTTGAATGCCATCGGGTTTCTGTACCGTATTAGGCATGGTAATGCCTTGTGTTGCCATTGTTTTGTCCACCCGCTGTAGTTGTATGAGATGATTGATTCCAGTTCTGACTCACGGACATTTTAGTCACAGGACGCTACGTTTTCGCGTTTCGTGCACAGTTTTACATTTCCGAATCGTCATTCTTTGGACATCTTCGAAAGTTTATCAAGATCTGACTGAATATTTATGAGCTTCGTTCAGACAGAACTTCATTATACATAACTGCATCCCTCCCGCCTGAGGTTCGTGTCCTCCCTCGAGCATGGATGCGTGTGTTGTTCTTAGCATAAGTTAGTTTAAGTAGTGAGTAAGTCTAGGAACCGATGACCTTAGCAGTTTGGTCCCTTAGGAATTCACACACATTCGAACATTGAACATAAATGCATCATTTGCAAATTGGTTGGTAGATCACTGGTTTACAACTTCAGTACCAAGAGTTTCAACACATCTACCTGTTTGCACGATTGAAGTTTAATTGTACAGTATTTTTGGTAATAAGAGCTGGTGTGTTAACGAGTGAAATGCTTTCGGGAGTCAAGAAATACTTCGTCTAACTGACCCCATCTGACCCATATGTTGTAGCATGTTACCAAAGAAAAGTGCGTGATGGTTTTCGCGTGACCGATGTCTTAGGAATCCGTACTGGCTGACATGGAGCCGGTCATTCTGGACGAGAAATCTCACTACATTTGAGCTCAAAATATGTTCGAAGATACTACGACGAATGTATGTCAAAGATACTCGACGGCAGTATTGTGTATCTCTTCTGCTAACGTTCTCTGTTAGATATTACTTGCTCTTTCTTAGAGAGATTTGGTGCAGTTTTTTGCTCGAGGGATCTACGGTATATTATGGTTCACTCAGGAGCTAACTCCAGCGCAAATTCTGTATACAAACTTACAGAGATTATCTCTGGCCCGTAGTTTTATTTAATTTTAGCAATGTAAGATGTTTCTCAACGCATTAACACTAAGAGTATTTGCTGTTTCGAGGCATGCTGCTTCTGGATGGTATCTCCACTACTGCATAGTATCGAGAAAATATGGTGATTTTTTATTTTCTCCGTCTCATTTGCATGAATAAACAATTTCTTTCTGCACTAGTTACAGGTTTTGGTCTGACACGCCCGTTCTTGAATCACACACTCTGTTATTGACCTTAACTAATCATACAACATGGCGCCAAAAGGCACGAAAGGCTTTTCTACAGAAAGTAAAACTGTGAGCGACAAGTACTCTCACTGATAAGACAGACTACGTGTCTCCTGTTACACATGAACGACACAACGAAACTCTGAGACACTGACAGTCCTATGGCAGCAGAGACATTTGAAAACTGAATTTAAGTTTTCTGATTTTGTTTAAATACCCTCTATTTCAGTTCCTCCATTTGTTCACGCACAAATTTCACAGTGTTCCGTTGCTGATGAAATGGGGAGGTGGATCTAGACTCGTCGTCGCTGTCATAAATCTGTCACGACCGCAAGTAGCCGTAGCTCAGAAGCTAAACAGGACGCCAAAAATGTGAACGGTTCCTCTTGTGCGTGCGAAGGATGTAGAGTTACCAAAAGCTAGGTGTTTTGGCACTTCATCGCTGCATTACAGAAGTTCGGGTAGTTTTTTCACTAAGCCTTGCACACTCTTCCATGCTGTATCTGAGGTTTGAACGGCATTCAGTGGTTCCCAACCTTTCTTAGACCATTACCCCTGAGTGCAATTAGACATTAGTTAATACCCTCCCTCCCCCTCTCTACCGTCTGTTGCGCCCCCTCTCCCATGTTATCACCAACTTTAGCCCCTAACTAAACCGTAGGATGAAAGACTTTTTTTGCAACACTTTTATTTTTAATATAATGAAAGATGAATGATATTTTATTTGTATGCGTACGTCTATGTGTTTGTGTGTGTGTTACAATGAATGGCTAAGGAACTTGTGGTGCATCGGAGGTACTTATTCACAATTCCTTCCCAGATAAGAAAGCAAACTATCCACAGTGTGGGTAGACACTTGCTACAAAACATACTTCCCCTGCATTACTCCTCTCCGTTACGCACTTGCTTGATATGCACGCTGCAATCCCATTTAAAATCAACTGAGTTAAAAGGTGTGCACTATACTTACTGTTCATAAATCACTAACTTGATTGCTGCACCTCTTACTTCTGAACTCGCAGAAATTGGAAGACTTCAGGCTGTTAAAGCTTTCTGTGTGACCACAGCCAGTAATACGAGGGCTATTCGGAAAGTAAGGAACGATCGGTCGCGAAATGGAAACCACTGTGAAAATCCGACGAGGCTTTTCACGGACGTTTTAGAAAGTGTCTCTAGTATGCCCGTCGATTGCATCAAGACGCGCTTTTCAGTTGTGAGTGCACTGTGAGCGAGGAAAGGCGCCTAGAGCAACAATGTCTCCCACCAAGTAGGAGGGCCTGCTGAGAAGCTTCGCCTTAATGAATGCAGCCCACCTAACACAACTGCCCCTTACCTCCTTTTCACGGCAATTCTCAGCCGCACTCTGCAGGGGCAATGAAGACGCTACTGCAGCCTTTTCGATGCGAAGTGTTCGATCACCCACAACACAGCCCTAATTGGCTCGTCCTGAGTATCACCTTTGTTCACATGAAGCGCTGGACACGAAGACAACGCTTGGGCGCAGGCTACGCGCTATAGACCAGCGTAGAGAATTATCAGAAAGCACCCGCGGCTGCCTTCTATGACCATGGTTCTGGAAATTCGGTATAACGCTCCGACAAATGTCTAAGTCGGAGCGGCGACTATGTAGAGAAGTAGCTGGAAGGTGTTGCTAAATGTGCAAAGAAAACAGTTTTTATTTTCACTGTGCTTTCCATTTCGCGACCGATCGTTCCCTACTTTCCGAACAACCCTCATAGTAGTAGTCTTAACAATAATAACACTATGTGCAGCACTATAGTAGCCCTTATACAGTTACTGCTTTGTCGCACCGTCAATTAATTCTTTTATCTGTGTCGAAGCGAGGAATGAAGCAATTACTGGACTACTAGCAATAATCTCCAGAATACATTTTCTTGAGATGCTTATCATTTATTAACTATATATCTCACTGTTATCATCAGTGATGTAGGGATAAAGTACGTTATATGTGTGTAGTGGGTGAACTATGTGAGGAACCTGTAACCTCCATCGCATTAATGCTACTAATTGAGAAAAAATAATTATTGATAACTTAGGTAATCGATATTACAGTCTTACCGAACTGTGACAGTAGTAATCATCTTTTCAAAACAATTTAGTTTCGTGACGGAAACAGTAGCGAATCGTTTAGTTTTTACCCCACAGAAAATATCGCTTTACCCCTGAGGAGGTAATTACCCGCAATTTGGGCATGACTGAGATGCCGGGTCATGGTGTAAAAGAGCACCGCACTCCAACGGGGGCTAGGCGCCACCAGAGAGGCAAGATGGCCGCTGATTGGTAAGTTCAAAACGAGTACTGAGCAACCAGCCAGCTGCCTATTGCGCACGGGAGAGCCAGTTGCAGCTTCACGGGCTGGCAGCTGCTGGCGACTCCCTCAGGGCGTTGTGTTACAGCGTTGCGGTTCCAGACACCGCCGCTGCAGCCAGTTCACACAGTGGCGCGTCGCTACTTTTCACGCTAACACACAGCGCTGCAACTTCTATTCAGCAGCACACATCCTTTCTCATCTACCACCTCCTACACCACGTCACGTTCATATAAGGTCATAAATAATAGGGCGTAATACAGATACAGTATGTCATACGGAAGTTGCGGTAGTGAATTCGATGAGGATGCAATATTAATGCGCTTTCGTGTCTAGTGTGTCGTGGAGGGTACTCTATGTACCACTCCTATTTCCCCCTTTCCCTGCTCCAGTTGCGAATATTTCGTGGTGAGAACGTTTGCTGGCAAGTCCCTCTATGAGGTAGAGTCTCATTATGTTTTTACTTCGACGTCTTTTCGTAAGATAAACTTAGGAGGAAGCAATGTACAATCTTATCGACATCTTTGAAATCGATTCAAAATTTGACACACACTTGACTAAAAACCAGAAAATAATTACTCAAATATTTTTTTCCAGTGTAACACGTATTTAAAACGGACTGAAAAGTATAAAATAATTTCTCCTCCAATAGATAAAACCATACACATAGTTCTGAAATTTTTTTATTGTGAATTTTTAATAGCTATAAAAATACAGGGTGTTTCAAAAATGACCGGTATATTTGAAACGGCAATAAAAACTAAACGAGCAGCGATAGAAATACACCGTTTGTTGCAATATGCTTGGGACAACAGTACATTTTCAGGCGGACAAACTTTCGAAATTACAGTAGTTAACAATTTTCAACAACAGATGGCGCTGCAAGTGATGTGAAAGATATAGAAGACAACGCAGTCTGTGGGTGCACCATTCTGTACGTCGTCTTTCTGCTGTAAGCGTGTGCTGTTCACAACGTGCAAGTGTGCTGTGGGAAACATGGTTTATTCCTTAGAACAGAGGATTTTTCTGGTGTTGGGATTCCACCGCCTAGAACACAGTGTTGTTGCAACAAGACGAAGTTTTCAACGGAGGTTTAATGTAACCAAAGGACCGAAAAGCGATACAATAAAGGATCTGTTTGAAAAATTTCAACGGCCTGGGAACGTGACGGATGAACGTGCTGGAAAGGTAGGGCGACCGCGCACGGCAACCACAGAGGGCAATGCGCAGCTAGTGCAGCAGGTGAACCAACAGCGGCCTCGGGTTTCCGTTCGCCGTGTTGCACATGCGGTCCAAGTGACGCCAACGTCCACGTATCGTCTCCTGCGCCAGAGTTTACACCTCTATCCATACAAAATTCAAACGCGGCAACCCTTCAGCGGCGCTACCATTGCTGCACGAGAGACATTCGCTAACGATATAGAGCACAGGATTTATGACGGCGATATGCATGTGGGCAGCATTTGGTTTACTGACGAAGCTTATTTTTACCTGGACGGCTTCGTCAATAAACAGAACTGGCGCATATGGGGAACCGAAAAGCCCCATGTTGCAGTCCCATCGTCCCTGCATCCTCAAAAAGTACTGGTCTGCGCCGCCATTTCTTCCAAAGGAATCATTGGCCCATTTTTCAGATCCGAAACGATTACTGCATCACGCTATCTGGACATTCTTCGTGAATTTGTGGCGGTACCAACTGCCTTAGACGACACTGTGAACACCTCGTGGTTTATGCAAGATGGTGCCCGGCCACATCGCACGGCCGACGTCTTTAATTTCCTGGATGAATATTTCGATGATCGTGTGATTGCTTTGGGCTATCCGAAACATACAGGAGGCGGCGTGGATTGGCCTCCCTATTCGCCAGACATGAACCCCTGTGACTTCTTTTTGTGGGGACACTTGAAAGACCAGGTGTACCGCCAGAATCCAGAAACAATTGAACAGCTGAAGCAGTACATCTCATCCTTATGTGAAGCCATTCCGCCAGACACGTTGTCAAAGGTTTCGGGTAATTTCATTCAGAGACTACGCCATATAATTGCTACGCATGGTGGATATGTGGAAAATATCGTACTATAGAGTTTCCCAGACTGCAACGCCATCTGTTGTTGACAATTGTAACTACTGTAATTTCGAAAATTTGTCTGCCTGAAAATCTACTGTTGTCCCAAGCATATTGCAACAAACGGTGTATTTCTATCGCTGCTCGTTTAGTTTGTATTGCCGTTTCAAATATACCGGTCATTTTTGAAATCCTGTACTTTTGAATTTAATAGGAAAAACTTGGAACGCATGCAATATACACTACTTGCCATTAAAATTGCTACACCACGAAGGTCACGTGCTACAGACTCTTAATTTAACCGACAGGAACAAGATGCTGTGATATGCAAATGAGTAGCTTTTCAGAGCTTTCACACAAGGTTGCCGCCGGTGGCGACACCTACAACGTGCTGACATGAGAAAGGTTCCCAACCGATTTCTCATACACAAACAGCAGTTGACTGGCGTTGCCTGGTGAAACGTTGTTGTGATGCCTGGTGTGAGGAGGAGAAATGCGTACCATCACGTTTCCGCGTTCGATAAAGGTGGGATTGTAGCCTATCGCGATTGCGGTTTATCGTATCGTGACACTGCTGCTCGCGTTGGTCGAGATCCAATGACTGTTAGCAGAATAAGGAATCGATGGGTTCAGGAAGGTAATACGGAACGCCGTGGTCGATCCCAACTGTCTCGTATCACTAGCAGTCGAGATGACAGGCATCTTATCCGCATCGCTGTAACGGATCGTGCAGCCACGTCTCGATCCCTGAGTCAACAGGTGGAACGTTTGCAAGACAACAACCATCTGCACGAACAGTTCGACGACGTTTGCACCAGCACGGACTATCAGCTCAGACACCATGGCTGCGGTTACCCTTGACGCTGCATCACAGACAGGAGTGATGGTGTACTCAACGACGAACCTGGGTGCACGAATGGCAAAACGTCATTTTTTTTGGATGAATCCAGGTTCTGTTTATAACATCATGATATCATGATGGTCGCATCAGTGTTTGGCGACATCGCGGCGAACACACATTGGAAGCGAGTATTGGTCATCGCCATACTGGCATACCACCCAGCGTGATGGTATGGGGTGCCATTGGTCACCTCTTGTTCGCATTGACTGCACTTTGAGCAGTGGACGTTACATTTCAGATGTGTTACGACCCGTGTCTGTACCCTTCATTCGATCCCTGCGAAACCGTACATTTCAGCAGGACAATGCACGACCGCATGTTGCCTTCAGCTACTTTATAGCAACTGTTGTCGATAATCTCCTTCCAAAACAAAACAATATAACAGTTCAGAGTGAAAAAAGGAAACATATCACAAAAAAAAAACAGATCACGCTTCAAGTTTCCAGGGGAACAGATAAATATTATCTTCAATTAAACGCATCAAGTCTGTCTCATGCATTAGCTTATTGCTCCACGTAATGTGAACTAACGAATATATCTCTGTCTCGCTTCCTCAGTGGACGTTTAGCTGAATGTGTAACTTGTGAATGGCGATTAGTGCCGATGCAGCAACATGTGCCCATATCCGTGTCCAGATTACGGTGTAGATTTTTTTTTTCACAACTGCGTCACTACTTCTCCCTGGCGTCGCCTGTGACTGTGCTAGCGAGAACTTAGGAAAAGTTTTAATTTGTTCCCCTTTTCTACACTGTGGCGTAACGGTGCACTCAACAGTCTTAAAGCGTCAGCTCTACCCACAATGCCCACGATTCGCAAGGGGTGCCAGGCAACTATTCGAACTCGTAAGCTCCAAGCAGGGCCACAAAACGGTTTTACATCTTGACCTTTTACCAGTCAATCTCAGCAGCAGAATGCAGATACTTTCATTTCCTCCTCCCACTAATAACATTCCACTACAAATGGCTGCTTCTGGTGTAACTGGTTGTGGTGGGCGATGCTTGTTGTGTTAGATGTATGCAAAATGGCTTCTTTTTTATCTGATATAATTAAATCGTTGCCCTCCAAAATAATGATCAGGGAATTCGTTATTTATGAAATAAAACGAGATTCGAAATCGACTTAGTTTATTATATCAAATTTCATGATAAATGCTTTGACAAACGAAGACAATAATATGCTAAGGCCTTGGCTAAGGAACGTGATTCGGATAAACGCGTATCAAGCTAAAACTATTGTATTCGTGAAAGTTGCACTGTGATTTCCAGAGATTAGTGTTTAAAGTGGTACAGAAGTGTAAGCGTGTGCATGCGTATTCCACCTATAGTTGCTGGCAACTTTTCAGAATGAAACTTGCATTACTGAATTTCATTAAAAATTACTCGATTTTCCCTATAGTTCGTTTCAAAACGGTACTTACTTAAAAAACACACCTCGTATTAAATTTTATTGCAGGGTCTACGCTCGGAGAACGTCTGCCACGACTTAGGTGTTATAATCCTCAAAGCACAGGCCAGTTTGACTGGCTTTTGCAGGTGCCCGAGAGTCCCTTCTGCGGATTCTCCTCAGGCAGTCCCCCCATCGGCTGTAATGGCCTACTGTAATTCTGCTCGCTCGTAGCCCATTGCAAGACGCTTTCATAGTGGCCTCTTAATCAGGGGAACATGTAATTCCGTATGAAAATGTAATCTACATTAGTAGATTGATGGATGTTTCATTTATGGGTGGGGATTAATTGTTCCGATTTGATTTGTCTGTTTATTTTGGGTTTCATGTCAGTGAAGGGACAGTTTAGAAAAACGTTCACATAGCTTTTGGTAGGGTTTTTCGTAAGTTTATTTCTAGCAGTTGCTTGGAAACACTCGTTCTCATGCGAAAGACAAGATCAGCTCCACAGGTTCTGACCACTTCCAATTTTGAAGGATTACAGAAAGAGTGTTCCATCTTCTCCTGGTTGGACAAAGCCTCATCCCCCAGATTTCATAAAATGGCTCCGGAGTTCACAATAGACAAATGTATGAGCCTATATATGCGACCCATTATGATTTCTTACAAAATGACAAAATCTTTGGTTACATACAGTGGTGGTAAAACATTACTGGATAGTTGAGCAGATCGAAATGTAATGTGTAACATTTTCAGTTTAGACTGTGTCGCTGATCATGGGATGTTTACAGTAGCATTTGGCACAGCATTGCGTACGCACAAGAACTGATGTAGGAAAGTCACCATCGCGACGATCTGATTTTATACACACATTTGCAACCAAATAGTTCAGGTGAGCTGATGGTGCAGAGGCCGCCCATTTCAACTGCGTAGTTCAGTCAACGAAAAAATCGAGTGTATCCACTTACTTAGCCTTAAGTGAAACAACGATTACAAAAAAAATTATACGAATATCGGCATGATTACGGAAATGGGAAGTGTTACATAATGAAGTAGCAGTCCTAAATTTATCAAAATTCGTGAAGATGTTCCTCACATGATGGGTATTAAATGATTAAAATTTCATTCTATTTCGGAGCGATACCAATTACCATCATTAATATGTGGTGTTACACACACGGACACGAAAGTACCCTTATATTTGTTATGGGATGGAAGCAAACAGGCTCTGAATGTGATCTTGAAGCATTTCTCGCCACTGCTGAAATATATGTGGGTGTAGATGTAGATATGCTTCGTGATTTCATAAAAATGTGTGGCTGGAGACGGGTATGAATGTGATACATCTTCCGTTCACTTCCGAGATTTGCTTTATAGACGACAAATCAGTCAATGGTCCTTACATTCTTCAAGGCGTCTGTTCTGCGAACTGCTGCGTGGGATCTGGGATTATCCTGTTGGAATGTGCTGTTTGGTACTCTGGTCATGAGGAGTTTACCATACCCGCCACGTGTTGCTGACCACGCAACATCCTTTCCACAATTGCCAAATCAGTTCTGCTGTCACATCCAGTGGTTCTCCACGGATTTATTCCAGGAGCAGAAGTCTGGGTTATCTTCTGTGCCTTCCACCTGGCCGTCTATGAACATGTCGGCGTAGATGTGACCACCACAAACAGAAGCGAGACTAATGGTGTTCCTCTGGGTGTTCAACCAAGTTGCTGATTCCATCCTCATACACGCAACGACGATAACCGACTTTCCTCAAATGCTGCGAGCTGTGCTGTTATGCATCCTAGCTGTCTGGATGGAGAGAAGACAGCGAGTACAAATCGCAGCAGTCGAAGGAGATGACTTGACGATCGTTGAGATACTATTGCATAAAATGAAGTCAACAACTTGGCTGTTTACCTGAAATCACACCATTAATTAATTAGGACAAGAAAACCAAACAGCTCAAAAGGAAGACTCATTGGTGACCAACATGGAATGTCACTGAACGTCCTAGTTGACTGGCTCTACACCATGCAAGTGACGGCTGTGATATGTTGTCAGCGGTAATGACGCATGACAGTTCGAAGTCACAACCTTCCACTGTTCTGTTCCTGACTGTTCATGGTGACACAGTGCATGTATTCACGTTACTGATTCTATTAACATTATCTTCCTTATACATAGTGTAACGAAGTTTTTGAAGTGCTTCGAATGTGTCACTGCAGACATCAGAAACTCTATGATACAGAGCCGCTATTTAAATTTGAAACAATGACTAACGTACGAGGATCGTTCAATTAGTAATACAACATATTTTTTTCTCGGCCAGTTTCGGGTGAAAAAATGAGAACTTTGTCGTGCGACATCGTGGAATATTCCCGCTTCACCCGCTATAGTTTTATGAACTTCCGATGGACGTCGGCGCTGTATGAAAGGTCAAGGAAGCAGAGAGGCAATTCTGACGTTGCGGCTGGTAATCGAAGCAAGATTAAATAAAAACAAGAAACGTTCATAGGTCTCGCCGACCTGGAATAAGCGTTCGACATTATTGAATGGTGCAGGATGTCCGAAATTCTGAAGAAAAATTGGGGCTTAAGCTGTAGGAAAAGACGGGTAATATACAATATGTACTAGAACCAAGAGGGAACAGTAGAAGTGGAAGACCAAGAACGAAGTTCTGGGATTAAAAAGGGTGTAAGACTGGGATGTAGTCTTCCGCCGCTACTGTTCAATCTATACATCGAAGAAGCAATGAGGGAAATAAAAGAAAAGTTCAGGACTGGAATTAAAATTCAAGGTGAAAGGATATCATTAATAAGATTCTTTGGTGACATTTCTATCCTCGACGAAATTGAAGAAGAATTGCAGAATCTTCTGAATGGAATGAACAGTCTAATGAGTACAAAATATGGATTGAGAGTAAGTCGAAGAGAGACGAAAGTAATGAGAAGTAGCAGGAATGAGAACAGCGAGAAACTTAACATCACTATTGGTGATCACGATGTAGATGAAGTTAAGGAAGTCCGCTAGCTAGGGAGCAAAATAACCAATGACGAACGCAGCAACCAGGACGTTAAAAGCAGACTAGTACTGAAAAAAGGACATTTCGGACCAAGAGGAGTCTGCTAGTTTCAAACATAGGTATTAAATGAAGAAGAAATTTATGAGAACGTACGTTTGGAGCACAGTATTGTATGGGAGTGAAATATGGACTGCGAGAAAACCGGAAAAGAAGAGAATCGAAGCATTTGAGATGTGATGTTACAGATTAATGTTGAAAACTGGATGGACTGGTAAGGTAAAGAATAAGGAAGTTCTCTGCAGAATCGGCGAGGAAAGGAACATGTGGAAAAAACCGACAAGAAGAAAGGAAAGGGCGATGGGACATCTGTTAAGACATCAGGGAATAGCCTTATGGTACTAGAGGGGACTGCAGATGGTGAAAATTGTAGGGGAAGACAGAGATTCGAATACACCGAGCTAATAATTGAGGACATAGGTCGCAAGTGCTACTCCTAGACGAAGAGGTTGTCACAAGAGAGGAATTCGTGACGGATAGCATGAAACCAGTCAGAAGACCGATGACAAAAAAAGTTTGAATAACCTTCACAAAATTCAAATCACGTCTTTAGTGTAAATAATGCATAATCGCACATCGCACGCTATCAGTCAACGTTCTGCTGCTACAGAGTCTAACAACACATGTTCGGCTGTTTCAGAGAATAAAATTTCCATGCACCAAATGACTTCTTCATTTATTTTGTCGTAAGCGGTTTAGTGACTCAAGCCTCGCTATGAAAAGCTCATCTTCATACAAGCCTATTAATTGGAAGCATATGAAATTTCCGCCTTTGTTTTCGTATTTTGTGGCCTCTTTACAGTTACTGGGACTGTGATCAAGAACTGTTGATAATGAAGCTTTAGACTCAAAGTTGTTATGACGAAATAAATGAAGAAGTCAGTTGTAGCTGTAGAAGTTTTATTTCCTGAAATATTATCACCTGTGGTTCCTCAGAAGTTTGCTAGGTAACGATGGAGACGATTACGAAAAACATATTTGGTTCGGGAATTGTAGAGTATGAAGATAACGCGAAGAGTTCGAAACGCCATTGTGTATATCGTAAAATAATGTTACTTAATGACCGAAGGCGACGGCTGCAAGCACATTCTTCCAGCTACGGACATATAAGGAGTAATGCTTATGCTTGGACGACATTTGGTATTGAGAACGCGTTCAGGCAGTATTCAGGCAAGATAAGACAGTTTACAGAGGAGGGCCACGCTTGCGAGGCACGAGCCGTGAACGCGCTGCGCGGCACGCCAGTCTGTCCTGCAAACAGACTGCCTTTTCTCAGGCTCGAGGCGGACGCATACCGAGGTCGATGCTGCCTCACTGAGGCTGGGGGGCCGACACCCGGAGCGCGTCTGTTGTTGTTGCGAGGGCCCTGAGCCGGCGTTGAATGGGCCGGCCCTATTCAGCCGCGACACAGGTAAAGTAGCCAGTTAAACGCGGCCAACACGCCCCTGGGGGCGCGGGCCGGATTAGACTTTGCGCAAACCCGTATAATAAACTCCCCGCTCTGTGCTATAGACCGGGCGGCCGCCGCTGCGGTCGCTGAGCAAACATTTGCCCGCACGCGGCTTAACGCTCCAATCGGCCGCTTTATTTCTCTCTTTTCCTGCTGCACGGTCCTCCCAGGTTTTTGTGGCTGTCTCGGTATATCTTCTGCGTGGTATGTTTCCATCAATTCCCCCCGTGGAACGTCTTCGGCGCTTTTGTAAAGCCGCAAGACTTTTGCGAATGTTAGTCCACACACATAGCACGCACAACCCAACAGTTCCGCCCTCCTGAATGCTGCAGTTTGCACTTTATTCTGCAGAACACTTCCATACTTCTCGTTTGACGGTGCCCTCGATTTCCAGCAATTTACTTGATAAAGAAAAATATTTTCGTGGCAGTGGAATCAACTGTCATGCACAGTTTGACCGTCTCCAGCTTTACAAAAATAAAAAATAAAATGAAGCTACTGGGAATTCAGCAGGGCACTTTATCATCATCCGCAAGCAGTTTTTCGACTGACTTAATATCCTGCCGTTCCCGAGGCAAACTGCCATTGAAGCTGTTAACAATAAGATTTTAGCTGGTGTTGTCTGCGTAGCACATGTGCAATATACAAACTGTCCTCTTCCAGAATGTGACAGTTTCGGGAATACTTAATTACGTTTGGTTTCATCAGTATTTCTTGGGGAACGGTATGGGCACACCTAGATAGTCCTCGTCTTAACCTTTCCATAACCTTTCTAAATTGGCGCTGTTTCGAAAATTTCTTGCCACTGCCATGGACTCTCAAACATGCTGTATTCGAATTCAAAGAAAAAGTGCGCTAGAAGTCGTTCCTACGCAAGTGAATTGGGCGCTTCAACTGTTTCAGTCTCCTAACATCGAGTAACTCAGTGCTTTAATATTGTTACTAAAACGATATCAGCTTTCCTGTGTATTTTATTATCCTTTACATTTTACAAAATACCAGTACTGAGTAACGATGCTAATACATAATGTAACACAACTGAAGGCTCTGTCTCACACATTAGACGAAATTACCTACGCCGTTTTTGAATGAATGCCGCTTTCGCCTTGACGTTGTCCACGCATTTTATTTCATATAGGCCCTACTACTGTCAGAAAGTAATAAATATTTGCTACAAACATTTTATTCCGTTCTGCACCTTACATATCACACCTTACGTAACAACATCTAAAAACTTGGATTGCCTATTATTATATCAATGAAGAATTTCATGAATTTTATAGTGATAGATATGTATTACTGGTTCCCACATATAAAATACTATCTGGAAAAGACATTGCTGAATACATCGGAGCATCGATATTACGTAAGATATCCGCCGCCCAAATAGAATTTGTTCTGTATTATTGCACCATTTATAACGTTGTGCAGGTCTGGAAATTTTGAGCACTCGAGAAGCAAAAAGCTTTGCTCGTTGTGTGGAGCCTTACAACACATCGCCGCACACACTTCTTTTTTGATAGTCAATACTGGATATCAACACGTTCTGCCAGTCTCAGAAAGAGTGTGATGTTATTTTTCTTCTAGGTGAAATATGCCCATATGCATTTGAATTCATCGATTTCATCAATCATGTGGCAGTGTCATAGCTTCCTCCGCAGTAGACGAGCATCCTGATAATTCTTAACATAGATATTATCATAGACAAAAATATTCAATCCTGTAGCCAAGTTCCCTGAAAAACTGTTCAGTGTCCTTGCTGATGCACATTCGCGCGCTGGTACGTTACTTGCGTCAGCTGCTTTCCCACCCGAGCGTTGAAGTCTCCACGTGGATCCCTTCATGGTGGTCGTGTAAAGAAGCTGTTAAACAATTCAGCCGATAGTTGCAGCGTTACCTAATGAAATAAAATATAGGTTGTGCATCGGAACACATTGGACGAAAACTGCAATACTAAGCACAATAACTGACGCGCAAACTGAGAGAGCACTGTCATTTAATTGCCCAGCTCACCAGCTACTGTCATTCGAGCAGTCGGAGACGGTAAGCTTTTTCATTTTGCAGGTTGTGCCTAGGGGTCAGACTCTTGATGTGCACTGCGTCTGTTATTCACCCTTAATGGGCTGGCGTATGCTTTACGTAGACGCATTACTTGCGTTAGTGATTGTCTTACAGACCTTGCAATTGACAATACATTTGTAATGATCTAAAATAAACTGCCACTCTTCAAAACTAATGTGCAGTTTGATTCAGTTTAGTACTAGTTGGCTTAGACCTACCAAATCGAATCATATACTATGCCGTAAAAGTTTCAAAAAAGTGTTAACCAATATTGTGCCAGAGTAATGTACAGACGGTGCATCGAGAAGCCAGATTCATCTGCCGCTATGGTCTCTAATATGAGAACCAACCTGAAAATAAACATCCAAATGTAATGAAAACGCAAGAGGCTACAAGCGCGTGCTGAACAGTAAAGATTCCGGATTTTTTATCTGGAAACTCTTGAAGCCTTTTTAATAAAGCAAACTTTATTAACATTCTACATCAGTATTCTTCATTTCGACATATTTACAGCCATCTCCCCACTAGAAGGCTCCGAACTGTAGCGTGCTACGTGGCGCAGTGTATTGTAACTATGATGGCGCGTTAGAAACAGCGTGCTGTAATCGAGTTTCGAATTCATAGAGTTCGTCCACACATGTGCAAGCGCTTCACTGTCATCGATCGTTCTCCATACAGTACTGTCCTGGTACCATCGGATTTTCATTTGTTTCCAAGATCTAAAGAACATCTTCGAGGACTTTGACAGTGATGAAGCGGTGCAAGCAAATGTAAAATTAAGTCTGCGTCAACAAAGGAAAACATTCTACAGTGATAACATCAGCAAACTGGTCTCTCGTTGGGAGAAATTTGTTCGTCGCTAGTATGACATGTTGGGAAATAAATATTCACACATGAAGAATAAAGATATGGAACTTTAATAACGTTTGTTTCGTTTGAAAAAGCTTTAAGGGTTTTCAAATAAAATATTCTGAGACATTACTTTTTAGCACGCCCTCGTATTTCCTTACAGTTGGGAGCATTTCCGTTCCTTCTTTGGCATGCAAGACATTTCAGAATTCATCATACCTCACTTGTATTCGTGAAACGTGGTCCAAATGGCTTTAGGGTACCATATCCAGCAAAGCACGAAGTTACGTAAGCAAGTAATGCTCTGTACAATAAGCTGGAAACGGTTGCAGAAGTCTGTCATATCATCTTTATTTCTGGTGGGAAATCTTCTGCTTCTATTTAGTGTTCTACGGAGCAGTTTCAAACGCTCCAACAGCTGTTTGAGGGCTCCTTTTACATTGCCAGAGCTGGTTTTTTTGGATCAAACAGTCGAATACATCTGTATCTGTTCGTCCGTAAGCCGCAATATGGTATCTAGCGGAGAGTACATGGCGCAGAAGTATCAGTTTTCTCTAGTTTGGGCCAAATTGGTTATCGCTTCTCCTCCATTTAAATCCAAGTTTTTCTAATTTTTCTAAATGGTCATTACGCGAGACTATCATTAACAAAAAGTAAAATGTTTTATTCACTCATCGTATAGAGTATGCTCTACGAATTTTAAGAATATTTTCTTACATGACGCACAGCACACAGATTCTTCGAAAACATTATGATCACCGCAAACTTCGAGTTCGAAGGCCGCTTGGTGACGTATAGGTGGCATAACGTGGAAGAAAAGTACATAACTGGATCAAAGAGGATTGGGGAGTTTTTCCACCAACGATACGTGCCGAAAATGGCGAAATTAACTGACATAAACAACTTTGACAAAGGGCAGCTTATTACGGCCCAGCACTTAGCAACGAGCGTCTCTACATGGTGAAGCTGGTCGGATGTTCGCGTGCTATTCTCGCGAATATCCACGGAAGATAGTTGAAAGGACGTGCAGACCGGATACTTGCCCGCTTTACTAAGGACAAGCGGCAGTTTGTGGCAGCTCTGACGACAGAGCACAGTGCAGGTATAGGCACGAGTGTAACGTAGCACACTATTCAGCAAACATTGTTGAATAAGGGGCTCCGAGTGTTGACCCAACGCCGTCAGTTACTATTACAGAGGGCACCGCATTGTCGAGATTGAAAACGTGTCACCTTGTCGGATGAAACACTTTCTTGTTACACCTGTTCTATGGTCCTACTCTTGTACACCGTCATCCAGGGATATAATTGTACCACACCTTGGACATTTGCCGGTGGAATTAGTATAATACTGTGGCAGGCATTCACCTGGGCTTCAATGGGGCCAGTGGTAATAATCGAAGGCATGATGACAGCTATGGAGCCGCGCGGTCTAGGGCGCCTTGTCACGGTCCTTGCGGCTCCCCCCGGTGGAGGTTCGAGTTCTTCATCGGGCATGAGTGTCTGTGTTGTCCACAGCGTAGGTTAGTTTAAATTATATTAACTAACGTGTAGACTTAGGGACCGAAGACCTTAGGAGTTTGGTCCCATAAGACCTTACCACAAATTTTCAAAAGCAGCTATGGACTACGTGATCATTATTGCAGACCACCTACGTCCCTTCACACTGTTTTCCTCCCTGACGATGATCTCATCTTCCAGCAGGATAACTGACCGTATCGTGCTGCTATGATTTGAGTGGTAGTGAATACACGGTGATGTCTTGGCTACCAAATTCGCCTGATCTGATCCCGACGGAAAACATCTTGGACGTTAATGGGCGCTAGCTTCACGCTGACTAACAACAGGCCCATAACGTGAGGGGATTTTATGACTTGCACATAGATATCTGGTGCTACAAAGCTCCACGAACGTACCAAGGATCTGTCGAATCCACCTCACATAGAATTGTTGCTATGGTACGTTCCACAGATGAAGCAACACGCCATTAATCAGTCGTTATACTGTTTGTCTCTTCTGTGTAAGTTTTCTTTTATATCTCCCATAGACAATTACTGAGCATTTCTGAAAAGCTGTCGTGCTGACTGAATAAAATTCTGACAGTTCTTCTATGACTTGTATGCGCCTCTTCTGTTCATAAAACTTCGTACGGGTGCTAGACTCACGAACTATTTTTGCTAAATGGAAAACAGCTTCATTCTTGGATGAACTTTTATGATAACTCCGCATTCACTGACGATTCCGTCACGTAGGCTAAATGCGCTAATTGGTCTCGTATAAATGGCTCTGAGCACCATGGGACTTAACAGCTATGGTCATCAGTCCCCTAGAACTTAGAACTACTTAAACCTAACTACATCACACAACACCCAGTCATCACGAGGCAGAGAAAATCCCTGATCTCACCGGAAATCGAACCCGGGAACCCGGGAGCCGGAAGCGAGAACGCTACCGCACGACCACGAGCTGCGGACTAATTGGTCTCGTCATCGATGGATTAGAAGTGCTATTCGTGATGGTGGGAGAAGGCGTAGCAGCCCGTACAATGTCAGCGGTGACCGCTCAAAAGACTGAATCATATATATGAGCAGAAGGGATTCAAGTTGAAACATAATAGCAATAGTTTTTAAATTTCGTACTCTGTTTCTGATGTTTACTGTGAGACGCTGTTAAAATTGTGACAGGCAAAGCAGTGAAAGCTGTTGCATTTCTGCTTGGTTGAAGGTTCTGTATGTAAATTTTGAAACTTCACAACAACGAAGGACGAAAGGACAATAACGTGGACAAATGATACACTTAATATCATTGCTGCCTAAATTATAAGACCAGCTAGTAAGTACCTACCTGGTGCACAAGTTTGTAGCATTTTTGTTTATCAAGTTGGTTTTTCGGTTACTATTGATTTATTTTTCGATTGTCGTTTCTCATTTGTACACTACTGGCCATTAAAATTGCTACACCATGAAGATGACGTCTGGAACCGCGCGACCGCTACGGTAGCAGGTTCGAAACCTGCCTCAGGCATGGATGTGTGTGATGTCCTTAGGTTAGTTAGGTTTAAGAAATTCTAAGTTCTAGGGGACTGATGACCTCAAGTCCCATAGTGCTCAGAGCCATATGAACCATTTTTTGAAGATGACATGCTACAGACGTGAAATTTAACCGACAGGAAGAAGATGCTGTGATATACAAATGATTAGCTTTTCAGAGCATTTACACAAGATTGGCGCCGGTGGCGACGCCTACAACGTGCTGACTTGAGAAAAGTTTCCAACCGATTTCTCATACACAAACAGTAGTTGACCGATATTGCCTGGTGAAACCTTTTTGTGATGCCTCGTGTAAGGAGGAGAAATGCGCACCATCACGTTTCCGACTTTGATAAAGGTCGCATTGTAGCCTATCGCGATTGCGGTTTATCGTATCGCGGCATTTCTGCTCGCGTTGGTCCAGATCCAATGAATTTTAACCGAATATGGAATCGGTGGGTTCAAGAGGGTAATACGGAACGCCGTGCTGGCTCCCCACGGCCTCGTATCACTAGCAGTCTAGATGACAGGCATATTCTCCGCATGGCTGTAACGGATAGTGCAGCTACGTCTCGATGGGGACGTTTGCAAGACAACAACCATCTGCACGAACAGTTCATCGACGTTTGCAGCAGCATAGACTATCAACTCGGAGACCATGGCTGCGGTTATCCTTGACGCTGCATCACAGAGAGTAGCGACAGCGAATGTGTACTCAACGACGAACCTGGGTGCACGATTGTCAAAACTTCATTGTGTCGGATGAATCCAGGTTCTGTTTACAGCATCACGATGGTCGCACACGTGTTTGGCGATATCGCGGTGAACGTACATTGGAAGCGTGTTTCCGTCATCGTTATACTGGCATATCACCCAGCGTGATGGTATGGGGTGCCATTGGTTACACGTCTCGGTAACCTCTTGTTCGCATTGACGGCACTTTGAACAGTGGACGTTACATTTCAGATGTGTTACGACCCATGGTTCTACCCTTCAGTCGATCGCTGAGAAACCCTATATTTCAGCAGAATAATGCACGACCTCATGTTGCAGGTCATGTATGGGCCTTTCTGGATACAGAAAATGTTCGACTGATGCCCTGGCCAGCACATTCTCCAGATCTCTCACCAATTGAAAACGTCTCTTCAATGGTGGCCTAGCAACTGGCTCGTCACAATACACCAGTCACTACTCTTGATGAACTGTGGTATCGTGTTGCCTGTTCGACTCAATGCCCAGCTGTATCAAGGCCGTTATTAACGCGAGAGGTTGTTGTTCTGGGTACTGATTTCTCAGAATCTATGCACCCAAATTGCAAGAAAATGTAATCACATGTTAGTTCTAGTGTAATATATTTGTCCAATGAATATCCGTTTATCGTCTGCATTTCTTCTTGGTGTAGCAATTTTAATGGCCAGTAGCGTAGTTTACTGTTGCTATTTGAGCAAACATATTCTCATTTTGTCATTGGGATATAGTGAGTGGAGCTATGGATGTTATAAAATGGACTGGGTGGTGCTGAAATCGGAACGTTTCCGACATATCCTTCTGTTTGAGTTCAGTAGAAAGGTGACAGCAGTGGTGTCAGCCAGAAGCATTTGCCTCGTGTATGGTGACGATGCCATCGGACACAGCACGACGTGAAAATGGTTTTCTCGTTTTAAGGGGGATCGTTTTGATCTTAGTGACTCTCTACGTTCAGCAATACCTTCCGTGTTTGAAGAAATTCGTTTAAATCCATTCATTCACAATGATTCATGTTAGTGTATTTAAGAACTGACAAATGTGATGAACTGTGATCATTCCGCCATGGGAAATTACATGCAATGGGAAAGGTTCAAATGCCGGGTGTATGGGTACCGCATGCTCTAAACCAAAATCGCTAAAATCAGCCGTTGGTCATAAGTGCGTCTGTGCTTGCTCGTTATCGATTGGTTTGTGAACAACAATGACCACTCCTATCTTATACAGTTACTGGCGACGAGAAATGTTGCTTTATGCTAACACAAGGAAAAGAAAGGAATTGCTTACGCAAGAAAAAGCCGCAAATCCCCATACAGAGATCTGTGCGCATCCACAAAAGATAACGTTACCCATCTGTGTAACAACGACGGTGTGGAATACTACGAATTGCTTCTCCGAGGTGTAACCATCAGTACTGAATTTTATTGACAACAAGTGAGACGTCTTGGAGACGGAATCCGAGAACAACCACCAGGAAGCTGCGCTAAGTGATGAAACTCCATGGTAACGCCCGCCGCCGCATTCTACTAGACAGAAAAAACCGCTACGCAGGACTTGCCTACGGAAATCATTCCACGCCCGCCATGTTCACCTGATCTTGCGCCCTCAGATTTGCATATTTTCCGCTCTCTATCGAACAACCTTCAAGGAGGTTCTTTTTCGGATGAAAATGCGCTCCGTCTCAAAACTACGTGATTTCTACAGTCGCGGAATCAAAAAGTTACTGCAGCGTTGGCAGACTGTTGTAAAGAATGAAGGAGAATATATTATTGATGACTAAAGTCTCTATTATGTGTATCTGTCGTGTTTGTTCAAATTCAAATGGCTGTGAGCACTATGGGACTTAACTTCTAAAGTCATCAGTCCCCTAGAACTTAGAACTAGTTAAGTCTAACTAACCTAAGGACATCACACAGATCCATGCCAGAGGCAGGATTCGAACCTGCGACCGTAGCGGTCGCGCGGCTCCAGACTGTAGCGCCTAGAACCGCTCGGTGACTTCGGCCGGCGTCGTGTTTGTTAAACTTACGGAAAACGCTACGAACTTATGCACTAACTCAGCATATAGCCACAAGATAAGACCTATCCGTGCAACGCGCGTGGAGAACGATGTCTATTGTAGTCTTCGTGGTGAGAACACTGCACCTACTGAATATCACTTGCTTACACTGTTGAAGTAACAACATTGCTAATTTGCTTGGAAGAGCATCGTTTATGTTGTATCAACTCTACCCTAAGGCATGGACATTAAGTGAATACTAAACATAAAAGTTATTGAAGGAATGTGCTAAACATTCAACGCGTTATAACGACAAAAAAGTGTTTTGAAATATTTTCTACTTTATTTCTGTAATTTATAGATAAATAATAATGAAATAATAAAGACAATTTCTGTTTGTTATTGTACAAGCTTACCAGACGTAGCAAACAGCGCCCCTTCAGTTACGACGCTCTATTTTTCTGTGTAGAAGCGGGTACGGCACTCCGAAAGCAGTGGGGGAGTATCGTCCTGTGCCGAGAAGCTGGGAGGTCGTTATGGTCTGACGTCCACAGTTCACAAGCAGGCAAGTACAGTACGCAAGGGATGGAGACATTCAGTCGTTCATCTTGCTGCTAGCACCACATCATATGTATCGGCAGTATTTAAATTCCCGTCGAGGCGGTATTTGGTCTCTGCCATCCGGGAGCTCATTCAAATGTAAACTGTAATTTATTTGTTTACTGAGGGAACAAAATTTGTCTGCAAGAGAACGGGATAGATGATGTCTGACAGGCGCGGATATGAACATGATTACGGGAAGTACTAAACGTTCCGGCAATTTGGGAGTCTCGTAGAACGTGTATCTTAAAGAACAAAAATAAACAGTTTTTTTTTTTTCAAATAATTACCTCGTGCCTGATGTTTCCATAAATGAAATTTAAATAATCAGGTGGGCAATATTAATGAAAGAAGGTAATTTTACAATACATGTTTACAATGTGAGATGTAGATTCTCGGCGTAGTTCCATTTAGAAATACTGATTATTAGTGTTATGCTGCTACAAGTCACGTATATATTTATTTTCTTTTTACCTAACTACAAAGCTATGCGTTTCGAACATGTTTCGCTAATTTTCAGACGTGTGTACAAACAGAAATATGTGTTGCTTAATGATAAAATGTTTTAATTAATCTAAACTGACACGCAAATGATAGGAGTACAATTTTATGCACTCTTCTGCAGATAAAGTGACTATTGTGGGATAATCGGGAGGGGGAGGGGGTTTGAGGGACGGGGGGAGGGCAGAAATCTATGTCCTGTGTTATATGCAGTGTTATAACTTTGATGTGGATCTGAGCAAGATGCATGTCGTCTGTAGAGTTGGAAAACGCAGCTTGTGTGGGATGCATGCAGAGAGTTGTACATCAGTTGCTATGGCGCATTACATGTGTGACTCTATTTTAACAGTTGTGCACTTACGATTTCGGCGTCCTATAGCTTCATTCGCAATGTAATTGCTTTTGGAAATCAAGCGATATTGTTGTATAACATTACACTCTTGCACTGATAATGCGTTTGGTGTATTTCGCAGCATATATTGTTTTTAGTTGGAAGTAAGCGTTACTCTCTGATAGAAATATTGTAAGATGCGCTCGCAAATGGATAAAACATCTGAACTGTCTTCTCTAGCCCAGGGTGTTAAACAATCATTCTATATAAATATGAATATGGCTCTGTAAGGTAGCTAATATTAGGTGCGGATTGAAACAAATTAATTACAAATGCTGCTGCCACGTAATTAGAATGCATGAATTAATAAAAATGAAAGTTTGGGATCTATTCTAGAAAGACAAAACAGCTGTTCCCTTTTTCATTTTACATATAATTTATCAGGTGGGCTTTCAGGGGTCAAGTGACACACAACAATCATTTTAAATTACTTTCAACACTCAATAACAAAATATTTAACTCTTGGACGTATCGAAATGGCAATTATTAAATCGTTATCTCTACAAATGAAAATGTTATCACAGACAAGAATGATCAAAAATCTTCATCTATTGAATTTACTTCTACGACAGCGTAGCTGGTCAATGCACTAAGTTGGTGGAGAATACCTTTTAAACCTATGAAAAATCTCTCATGTACTCATTTTGAGGGTAGGTTAGTATCATAGCTTTTGATATTCAATGATCAAAGCGTACGCAGGTACGCGTGAGCAAAATCTCGACTCAACATATATTGTGACCTAATGCTGGATGGTACTGCAACCGCGTTGTCTCCGTGCTGGATCTGGAACGCTAATCCTGTACTCTGGCCTTGACTGAATTCACTCAGTCTCAACTGTCCTGCGTTACGTAGAACGTTAATGTTTCCCTAGTCGAAATAATGCCTATTGCACACTCTCGCTAATGGTTGGAGTGACGTGTACAATTTCATTGCCCGCAAAAATTCACACAGGAATAATTAAATACCTCTTTGCTATCTGTCGACACGATACAAGAAACATATCTTCCACACTTCGCAGATGCAAGGCTCTCAATGCCCTCGCTATTTTCCACACACTTGTGTGGTCTGCTGCGAGATAGAAAGGATGGACGGACGCGGGATTGAGCCGTCGTCCTACCGAATGCGAGTCCAGTGTAATCTAAAGAACAACGGAATACAAATGTTTGTTGGAGAGGCAGATATGATATTCCCATTTACTAGAAAATTGTTAAGGAATCCATTTAATAAGATGGTATCTAACAAAATCTGTTCTTGATTTTTTGTATTTATTTAGCATTGGAAACCAACTTCACAACTTCACACATCCCTGAGATTGCTTAGAACTGTTACTGTTAATACTTCCAACACCATCACACATATGCGCACTCTTTTGCTGATGTTCCACTCAGAGTGCATTATTTTGTTGTGTATTTCAGATTACTGGATTACACTGCTTCATTATAGGCAAGTTAGAACGAAGAGTGGCCTCCATCGTAGGTTAACTCCAAGGTTACTTAAATAATTTCATATCGATTAAATTTTCTAGGGCTCCCAATCGCGTCACGTGGTTAAAAACCCACGATCTTTCGGCAGACTGCTCCCCAGTTGTTGTCAAGCGATCACTGTCGTGTTATTGCAGTATCACAGAGAAACGTAACTTCTTATTGTTTTGTAAAGTTTTACGCATCGAGAAGGCAACACTGTCGTTGGGCAAGTTCGTAGCTCACAATTCAAGCTGATTAGCGATTTTATAAATCCACTACTTTCAGTTCACAAACATATTATTTCCGAACTGTACGTGGTTTGTAGATTTTTCATCCCCATAGGAAAAAGGTGGTATTTCCACCACGCCTATTCGTAGCAAAGTTTTGTAATAGCAATAGTGATTAAATTTCAGTCTCTAAGCAGTTGCAGAAAATTGTCTGAGGCATTTAGTTGCTAAATATCATTGCTCTCGCCGGATCTGTCGTTGTACACACTTCTAATACTGTCCATAATCTACAGTATAAAGTTTTCCATTTCACTAACCACATTTCTTTGAGTTTTTGTTTTAATTGAGTAATTAAGACGAAGTTCGGGATTTTATTATCACGCTCTTGCCCTTATTATACCGATTACTTTGCTACTTTGTCTACCTTCTTATTGCCTTGAATGTTGCTCTGAGCCTTCAGACATAAAGTGCATTCTTTATTAAGCTCTGTTAGCTGTTGGGGCAGAGAAGATTCAGTGTAAATTTGCTAGAATTTCTCAGCACTAGATATTAACAGAAACGCACGTTACTCCACTGGAAAACTTTATGAGGATTTATGTACCTCTTATACGCTTCAAGAATCATGTTGAGCAAAATAGAAGATTTAGACCGAATGAGATGGCCCAGTGCATAAAGACACCAGACTAGCACACGGAAGAACTGGGTTCCGATTATCCGTTTACCTATCCACGATTAAGTTTTCCATGGTTTGATAAATCGAGTATGAGAAATTCCGAGATTGTACTCTAGCAAACGAGACGGCGAAGTTTCTCCTCAATTCGGAGCTTCTGCATCTTCTGAAGTTATCTCTTCGCTGATAGGATGTAAAACCCAAGCGTTCTTCGTTCCTCGCTTTGGAAGCATTGGGGTTTGTACGGAGGTATGCCGTTAATCCCATCCCGCGTATAAAAAAGTAAGAGACAAAGTGCACCCTCTGGAGTACTCAAGTAGACGAATAGATATTTTACTCGTAGCCCTGGACGTAGACGATATGAAAGCTACAAAAGAGGGTAATGTTACTTGATTTCACAGCACTCTGTCGCTTTCTACCACTTAAAACATTCGAGTGTTTACTGACTCAGTGACAATGGTCTCGAAGGAAATTTCAGTTCGACCTTGTTCAAGTATGCAATACTTCAGTTGCTCTAGTAAGTAGTATATTTTGTCGCCATAACCTAAAATATTTACATTACGACGTCCGCCTTTTAGCGTCATTTTGCACTGGTATTGATTTGTAAGGACAGAGTCACATGACTATACCGTTACCGTGAACAGCAATTTCTTTCTTTTTCGCCTTTCGTTAGCCCGTTACCACCACCTTGCTTTGCTTGCCAAGGCCACTGCATTCGTAAAATCCGGCCTTGACGTTGAACGTGTGACTCGTACGACGGAGACTGTAGCTTTGCGGAAAACCACTTGTTTTTCTTGTGGCAGAGCGGAAGGAGAATTTTGAGAAGGCGCGTTCGCCGGCAACTTTTCCCATTACTGGAGAGGTCTGCGTTACACCTGGCGCTGCAAGCGGCGGCCCGTTTTGTTTTATTTATGTTGTGTCGATGGGCAAAGTTGCTGCATCTGCCGACACGGCATCAGATGCTAAGGAGATGCCTCTTTTATGTATCCCGATGGAATCCAGGAGACACCGTGCAAGAAGTTTGGCCTGCAGCTCCAGAGAAAGAGCTACAGTCTGTGGCGTCAGCAAAGTGACAGTCGTAAGATTCGCTACCGAATACGGGTTTCGTCTCACACTTGCATCTTATATAGTCCGGTAGCCCGTGACAAAAAAAAATTGCATTTATTTTATACTGCCAGATATTTTAATCTGTTCTTATTGAAGACTTAACAAAAAGTTTGGATTCTAGGACATGCGACACCCACGCGCTTTCAAACCTGTCGTAAAACGTAATTTCCAGAAAGTATCTTACACTAGATAAAACTTCTTTTATGCACCATGAGCAATATAAATTGTTTATAGAAAAAAACAGCGAGCACCTAGCTACGATTAATGCCGTCAGCAACTTCCAAAATGTGTAAAAAAATGTGTATGATGAAACCATTTTATGCTGTTTGAAACCTTTGTCTTTTGCTTCGTTTCACACCATATCGCTATAAAAAAAATTACAAAATACAAATTTTTACACCTTTGGAACGTTGTTGACGGCGTTAGTTCCAACTTGGTGGTTGCTGACTTTTTCTGTCAACAATTTGTATTGCTAATGATGCATAAAAGAAGTTTTAGCTAGTGTAAGTTTTTTGAAATTACATTTTACGACACTTTTGTAAGTGTGTGAGCGGTACTTGTCCCAGACTCCAGATGTTTTGATAATGGTTTTTTTGTTTGCAAGGACGCGAATAACAAGCTGAAATATTTGACAGTATAAAATAGTTGCCCTTTTTTCATGGGATCATCGATTATATTCTCAGTGAATGGAAGATCTTTTCGTGAATTCTGCTAATATTGCCGTGATAGCGGATTTTTGATACACTGAACCGATTGTGTGGTTTTCACTTTTCCACCAACTCACTACCGGTATAATAAACATTTGCAGTAAATCCTTATAAAAATGTTTATCCTAAGAACTTTCTTGTGCGAAATGTGTGTTGTTCTTTCAGAATGTTGCAGGGCAGCTGAAACAGTCAGTGAAATTTCGTTTACTCCTTTGGAATAGATCGAACAGGTAAAAATCGTCGCATGTTACTAAATCTTGTTGGACAACTTGTAAACTTATTTTCGATCTAACCAAATACATGCTTGCGAAGTTCTTTTTTGTATCTGTTGTGATAACGTTTTTTCTAATAGTGTTAATTACATTCTGTTACTATATTTTAGTTAGTTCTTGTTACAAAACGCAAAAGTTCTGCACGCTGTGCATTTAGAATTTCTGGTAATACCAAGTTAAATACAACAAAGATTTACATGCTTACAGGCGCTCGCTTTTTTCCTAGTGTTGTATCAGCGGCGGAGCTTCGTGTGTAGCTCTCAACAACGAACTAAACTATAAACTAGACTTATGTAAGAACTGTTAAAAAGCAGCCGTTCATTTCTTACGTAGGAATTAGACAGTTAAGTTATATCATCATTTTTAGCGTCCATATTTCATGCAGGCCCAAACGCTATTGGTCTTTGTTTCACCATGTAATCGCTGTGCACTTTATTCTCAGCTTACGGAAAATAACCGTAATTAACATGGAGAGGAGAACCGAATACGGAACTACAGTCTTTTGCTCTGAAATAAATTTTATAGCTTAGATATCCACTAGAGATATTAGACATGCAAAGATACGGCTTACAATGCTACGCTGCTTCGAACAGTTATCAGCAATTGAAAAGCATATCATTGCATCTCTATATTAGGCCCACCAGACTACAGATGGAAGCACAGATGTGTGGCTATTGACTGACAGCCTCTGTCCTATGGTTGATTCTTTATTTATGTTTTAGCACTTCGCTCTTTATCGTAGTCATTTACTAGATTATGTACGTGGCGTTGCTTCGTTTTACCAGCATAAGTATTCACAGTCCCATGAAAGTGTACTCTGTGACATTTTGTTCCACTTTTACGATATGGTATTTTCTGCATATTGGGAATTTCCTTTTAAAAACTTACGGTAGGAAGTGATGGCCAGCAGCGAAGTCCCTCCAAATTAACTAGTCCATGGTAATTATACTAGGTTGGTCTGAAGGAAGTAGTTAACGCTTATTCTTCAACCCTGTAACGAATGGAGTATTACTGTTTTAAACACAAAAACTGTTCTCTGGTACACACCTCCATTAGGTTATAAACTGTTACGTTTTTGCAGTATTTATTAAATATCAACCTTTCTACGCCACAAACGATAACTCATATACAAACGACTATTCATTGCTAGGCTTCTTCACAGTTCTGTTATGTGCTTGCGATTAACGTTTTGGAATGACAAATGGAAAATATCTACCCACAGTGTGCAGTGCAAGAACACGAAAGGTGTAAAACAAAACGCAAGAACCGTAGCGTTCGGAATATATTTCCAACTAATGTACCCTCGGTAACGAAGTCATTGCACAGAAAAAGACGGTGGTAAAAGATAAATAAAGAATTAATCATAGAACAGAAGATAACAATTAATAATGCTATCACACACCTATGCATGCTTCTGCAGTTTGAGAACCTCATATCCACCACGCCCACAACGACAAATTTTGTAACAGTATTTTTTCTGAACACAGAAATATTGTAAATCGAATCTTTGCACTTGTACTACCTCTGGTTAAAATATTTTATGACGTTGGGTAACGTTAAGACGAGTAGAGCAAGGGCACATTTATACTGCCTCCGGCAGAAATATTTTATTATATTTGGTAAACGTCAGACGAACAAAACGATTGCACACTGATCAACAACTACGCGTATATTCATTTGAATGTCAGTTATTGGAGAGAACTGTCGAATGTTAAGGTAATAATATTTTGTTTTCTCGTGATATGTGGAATAAAATACGAAAAATGAAAGCATAACTGAAACAAAATTGCCCTGCTAGCTGAAAGATGTAACAGTACTGTTTTCCACTCTGTGATTTATATTCTCCATAATTTTTCCGTAGTTGTTTCATTGGGTGTGTGCAATTGTATTGGCAAAGCAATTAAAAGAAAATGTATGTGAACTTTCGAAAATAATTTGTAGAGAGAGATGGTGTATAGACAGACGTCAGAACCCACAGAGTGAAATAAATGATGCGAACTTCATAATACGAAAGAAAAAAACTTTACTATTGACACTACATTACTAAATCTGCTCTCAACGATGATATTTTGCGTTCCAATTCTTTAGCTCACCAATTGTACTCTTTTACCTTGATGCCCGAATTTTATTTTGATGAGCCTTACCTGGATTTTTTTCTCTGATCCGGTGCGTGCGCGCTGTCACACACACACACACACACACACACACACACACACACACACGCGCGCGCGCGCGCGCGCGCTCGGGTTCACACACAAGAGCATACGCACATACACAATGCATTCAGACAATGCTTGCAGTATGGTTTAGAATTATTACACACATTATGAGCCTCCGAAGTGCTATAAAACTACAACAATCAAATGGACATCCTCATGATTCACGTGAACGGTTGCTTCAACCCTAATTCGAGTGGGCGGACGAAATATAAAGTTATGTAATATAAAGGGCTTATACAGGTCGTTTCGTAATTACTTGTCTAAATCTTATTGAATTTAGATGGAGCCGAGAGGTAATGACTGGAATCAGGACCCGCTTCGGAATACGAGCTTTTCCAGTAACTAGCGTGAAAAACTCTTTTCCGCTACTGGTGGCAGTTTACAGTCACGACGAGGTAACTAATACAGTGGCCATGTGCACTACGAAGGTACACTGAGGTGCGGAAAGTCCTGGGATAACGATGTTCACATGTGTATATGGCAGTAGCACATCGTACAGAAGGTATAAAAGGGCAGTGCATTGACGGAACCGTTACTTGTACTCAGATTATTCATGTGAAAAGGTTTCCGACGATTATGGTCACGCGGAATGGTACTTGGAGCTAAACGTGTGGGACATTCCATTTCGGAAATAATTACGGTTTCAATATTCCGAGATTCATAGTGGTACGAGTGTGCCGAGATTACCAGATTTCCGGCATTCCTTCTCACCACGGGCAACGAAGTGGCCGACGGCCTTCACTTTACGACTGAGGGAAGCATAGATTTATCAAAACTAACAGACAAGCAACACTGCGTGAAATAACATCAGAAATCAGTTTGAGGCGTACGACGAAAGTATCAGTTAGGACAGTGCAGCCAAATATGGTGTTAATGGCAGTAGACGACCGACTCAGGTGCCTTTGCTAACTGCACGACATCTCCTGCAGTGGCTCTCATGGGCTTGTGACCATATTGGTTGAACTCCAGACCACTGGAAAAATGTGACCTGATCAGATGAGTCCCGATTTCAGTTGGAGAGAGCTGATGGTAGAGTTCGAGTGTGGCGCAGACCCCACGAAGCCATGGACCCGAGTTGCGAATAAGGCACTGTGCAACCTGATGGTGGTCCCATAATGGTGTCGGCCGTGTTGACATGGAATGGACTGGGTGCTCTGGACCAATTGAATCGATCATTGACTAGAAATGGTTATGTTCGATTATTGGAGATATTTGCAGCCATTCATGGACATCATGTTCCCATACATGTTCCAAGTCATGTCACCTGGCCATTATTGTTCGCGGCTGGTTTGGATAACAGCCAGGAAAATTTGAGCGAATTATTTGGCCAGCCAGATCGCGAGACGTGAATTCCATCGAACATTTATGGGACATAATGGAGGTATCAGTTCGTGTACGATAGCATATGCCGGCAACACATTCGCAGTTATGGACGGCTATGAAGGCAGCATGGCTCATCATCTCTGCAGAGCACATCCAAAGACTCACTCATTCAGTTGCCGCATTACGCCGATAAAAAGGGGATCCGCCGAGATATTAAGATAATTCCATGACTTTTGTCATCTCAGTGTAAATAGAAATGAAGACTATTCGTGTCATATTATATCCTGCCTGTATCTTCCTGTAGTGGTGGCCTGCATCTCATTGCTCTACTACATTAGCAGTGAGCAGTTGGCATTATTTGGTTGCAGATGTAGGAATTACTACAGTCAGAGTTATAGGTTGTGCACCCGCACTTTACTACACCATACTTTGTCTTTAAAAACACAAACAAGTTATCTAAATCAAATAAGTGCACTTAACACAAAAAGTATACGCCATGAGAGATAGGTGCCAATGTATGCGAAAGAAGAAAACCATTGTACTTAGTCAAAAACTTTTGCTGTTTGCCTGAATTGTCTCTTTCTTCTGAGTCTGTGCTGAAAGAAGAGTCATATACATTTCCGATCTGAGCTAAATAGATTTTAAATAGTGTAGATAAGAAACGTCGCACTGCACTCGAAGCTACAGAGACTGGTTGTGATTTGCGTGGTGGTATTTACATGGAAGGTACTATATTTTTGTCTCTGTAACGCTTTGTTCACAAAAAAACAATTAGTAATTATTACTGGTAGTAAAAGGAGGAATAAGTACAGACGAGTTTAACAATGTTACATACAAAAGCACTTCGTCTTTAGGCCACAAGTGGCCCAGCGGGCCATCCGGCCGCCGTGTCATCCTCAGTTGAGGATGTGGATAGGAGGGGTGTGTGGTCAGAACGCCGCTCTTCCGGTCATTATGATGGTTTTCTTTGACCGGAGCCGCTACTATTCGGTCGAGTAGCACCTCAATTGGCATCACGAGGCTGAGTGCACCCCGAAAAATGGCAACAGCACATGGCAGCCCGGATGGTCACCTATCGAAGTGTCGGCCACGCCCGACAGCGCTTAACTTCAGTGATCTGACGGGAACCCGTGTATATACTTTGGAAACGCCGTTGCCCGTTACATATAAACGCAGCCTAACTTAAAAGGGAAAGGCAGTATTAAAGTATAGTAACGTTTGGAACAGTTTTCTTATTTTATGACGTCGTTTACGTAAGATCAATTCAGCTTTCGATTAAGTTCACGGAAATTTATTCTGGAGTATATATAAAACTATTTCTAATCTGGATAAACCAGGATTGTGAACATACTTTTTTGGTACTGATATATTTCCATATGTCAGGCACCCATTAATTTGTCCTTCTGAAAATCTTTAGCATTAATTGGAAAACTTTGAAGTTATCGGCTTCTGTTTCTGATCTGAGGCTGAAACATCTCCATTATAATTAGGTCCATCCAAATTCTTTCCTTCATTATTAACTATAGCTAATATTATTAATTCTTGTGAAACGACATTAGTTCATTCCCAGTCTGCCATTTTTGCCTAAACTTGTGGCCTCGTATGGATCAGTGGAGAGCAATGGTTTTGGTATTTGGCGTCAACATGTATCTATCCGTATCTGCCTTCTGCGTGCTCTTCACCGTATTCATCATCAGTCACTGTTATATTCCTAGGAGTACCGGAAAATATTCACTATGGCGAACAGACTTTATAGCGCATGGGTAATTGGGACATTGCACTATTTTGTTTTTGAGGTGATTCCAACTATTTCCATAAATCCAAAAACAAAAACATGTCGGATGATCCATGTTGTTGTTGTGGTCTTCAGTCCTGAGACTGGTTTGATGCAGCTCTCCATGCTACTCTATCCTGTGCAAGTTTATTCATCTCCCAGTACCTACTGCAAGCTACACCCTTCTGAATCTGATTAGTGTATTCATCTCTTGGTCTCCTTCTACGATTTTTACCCTGCACGCTGCCCTCCAATACTAAATTGGTGATCCCTTGATGCCTCAGAACATGTCCTACCAACCGATCCCTTCTTCTGGTCAAGTTGTGCCACAAACTTCTCTTCTACCCAATCCTGTTCAATACTTCCTCATTAGTTATGTGATCTACCCAGCTAATCTTCAGCATTCTTCTGTAGCACCACATTTCGAAAGCTTCTATTCTCTTCTTGTCCAAATTATTTATCGTCCATGTTTCACTTCCATACATGGCTACACTCCGCACACATACTTTCAGAAATGACTTCCTGACACTAAATCTATACTCGATGTTAACAAATTTCTCTTCTTCAGAAACGCTTTCCTTGCCATTGCCAGTCTCTGCTTCGACCATCATCAGTTATTTTGCTCCCCAAATAGCAAAACTCCTTTGCTACTTTAAATGTCTCATTTCCTAAACTAATTCCCTCGGCATCACTTGACTTAATTCGACTACATTCCATTATCCTCGATTTGCTTTTGTTGATGTTCATCTTATACCCTCCTTTCAAGATACTGTCCATTCCGTTCAACTGCTCTTCCAAGTCCTTTGCAGTCTCTGACAGAATTACAATGTCATCGGCGAACCTCAAAGTTTTTATTTCTTATCCATGGATTTTAATACCTACTCCGAACTTTTCTTTTGTTTCCTTTATTGCTTGCTCAATATACAGATTGAATAACATCGGGGAGAGGCTACAACCCTGTCTTACTCCCTTCCCAACAACTGCTTCCCTTTCACGTCCCTCGACTTTTATAACTGCCATCTGGTTTCTGTACTAATTGTAAATAGCCTTTCGCTCCCTGTATTTTACCCCTGCCACCTTTAGAATTTGGAAGAAGGTACTCCAGTCAACTTTGTCAAAAGCTTTCTCTAAGTCTACAAATGCTCCATGGAAACAGGACATGATTGGCGAAGTTATTCTTTTAACGCGCCTGTCAGTAATGTAACACATGTGAAACAGCTTAGTTGGTATACGATTTCTTCTCCTGGTTTTCAGCCTTACACTCCAAATCAAGTTCCTCCACCATTTTGTAAAGGTGCTTTTACAAACTGAGCATGAGATTTCGTAAAACGTAACGCAATTTCCTTGAAGCGTTACACCTTCAGAAATTATACAACTAAGCCCTAACAGGGTACCCAAAGCACAGTGTTTGAACGGATTTTGAAAGAGAGAGGAAACATGTCTCAAGACAAGTTAGCTCGATAAGTAGAAACTGTTTTCGTGTTTGAATACAGGCCTCACAACTGCGCCAAAAATTCATTTATGCTCTTTGTGACAAAAATTCTGTTGATCAATGTAATAGAAGAGTCATGCATTTGTCAGGTGACGTGTGATAACTATTTATTGCAGAAGATCTTTCACAATACCGTGCACGATCCTTCATGTTCTGGTATCGCCTCCGAAATTTCGCTGCAATGTGGGTGCCTGATGAAACCGCCCAGCTACCACTGCGGTAATTTTCCCGCGCCAAGAAACCGCATCAGTGGCTTATTCGGACCCAGATCAATTCTCTGTACCGCTGTACTTATAAACTAAGTTTAGACAGGGGTCAAGAACATTGCTTTGACCCGCCAGACTGGGTTAATCTTCCCACTGTTCCAAAGTCGACAGCTAAAACCCTGTTTCTATGATTTTCTCAATACTCTCAGAAAGTTCCTGAAATCCGATCACTGCACTGGAATACGTACACCGCTAACAGTTCTAACATCGCCTCCTTTTGGCTCCTCGCAGTTTCCGCCGGTGATCTTCACAAAGATAAAATATCAATAAAGTCTCTCACTCTCTCTCTCTTTCTTTCTCTCTCTCTCTCTCTCTCTCTCTCTCTCTCTCTCTCTCTCTCTCTCTCTCTCTTTTTGTATTTTTCTTATTTTTTGATGTGGACTTCGCTAAGTGCCTCTATTGCATAAAATCTCCAGCTAGGTAATGACTCCACATACTTATACCGCCCTCTTCGTACTAACCATGTGCGCTCTTCACGAACCGCACCATTGCTCTCGAAAACCGGAATACCGCTGAGCACTTCACACACATGCAATGGAAACGCATCTGCCAAATCTTTCAGTTTTCGGTACCGGAAGAACTTCGTTGTTCAAGGTGGATCAATAAATCTCTGAACTCAAGAACTAGTAATTCTTTCGAATTAACACCTTCACTCCCGAGAGCCCAAGACTGCAACAAGCAGAAATGCTGCCTGTCAACTGTCTCGATGTCCCGAGCTCCAAACGGAACTGTTTTAACATTCAGGGCTGTGAGCCAATCAATCTTCAGGACAGAATGTGGGCCACTAATAGGACTTCACTGGAAGATACTGCTTCGTGCCAATAGTTACAGAAATTTGTTTCCATTGGGTGCTGGAAAAATCAGTCATCGTGGGACAATTACTCGCCCTTGAAATCGTCCAAGTATGCTCAGGCTACCACCCATTTAGGAGGATTGGAGAAAAAGTGGGCTGAATCAGACCCTCTACCGGAAACTGGACCTGGTGTACACAATAGTGTACAGAACGAGTGTGTGTGTGTGTTTGAGGTTTACGGGCGCTAAACAGCGTGGTCATCAGCGCCCTGTACAGAACGAGCACGGCCAGGAAATCTACATCTATAAGCACACTCCGCAAATCAATTTGAAATGCATGTTAAAGGATACTTCCCATTATAACAGTTGTTAGAACTTCCAGCTCGATTCACGTATGGAGCGTGGGAAGAATTTTTACGTAAACGTCTCTGTGCACCTTGTAAATTCACTCGTCCTCATCAGTCTTACAGGTGCGATACGTTGTGTGTCGTCCTGTACTTCTATATTCATCATTTACAGCTGGTTCTTGAATCTTTGTAGGTGGGAGTTCTCGAAATAATCTACATTTATCTTGAAATGCTGCCAGTTGGGTTCCTACAGCTTCTCTGTGACACTCCCATGGTTCAAACAAACCAGTGACCATGCGTACTGCCCATCTCTGCATAAGTTCAATACCCCCTATTAGTCCTGCCCGGTAGGGGCCCACAAAATGGAGCAATATTTTGAGACAGTTCGCACGAGTGCTTTGTAAGCGACCTCGTTTGAAGACAGACTGCATTTCGTCTTATGGATGAGCCGAAGTCTTCCAACTGCTAAGACGGAGCCTATGTCAGTGTTCCATTCCATATTCTTACAAATTACTATACCCAGTTCACCGATTCCATTTGTGACTTATAGAATACTATGTTTTTCTCGGTTTGTGAAGTGCAGAATGTCCTATTTCAGAAGGTTTAAAGCAAGTTACCATTTTTTGCGCTGCACAGAGATCTTAAACTGCAGCTTTTTTCAAGCAAAGATTCATCATAGAAAACAACATACTCTGTGAATAGTCTGACGTTGCTATTAATATTATCTGCAAGGCGTTTAATATATGAGTGCTGTCCGGAAAGTAAGGAGCGATTGGTCGCGAAATGGAAACCACAGTTAAAATCAAAAGTGTTTTATCTGCAATAGTTAGCTAAACCTTCCACCTACGTCTCTACATAGTCGCCGCTCCGACTTAGGTGTCTCTTTGCAGCACACTCGTCATAGAAGACAGCTTCCTGCGTTTCCCGACAATTTTCTACGCCAGACTGCAGTTTGCTGTCTGTGCCAAAATGTTGTCTTCCTGGCCAGCGGTTCATGTGAGCAGAGATGAAAATCGAAGGGAGCCACGTCGGGACAGTATGGTGGGTGACGAAACACTTCCCATCGAAAGCGCTGCAGGAGTGTCATCATTGCCTCTTCAGAACGTGGCTGACAATTGTCACGAAGAAGGAAACGCATGTCAGTTACGTTATGTGGGGTTGTATGACATAAGGGAATATCTCCTGACAGGCACTGGAACCTGGTAGAAAACACTACTTTCTAGCCATAGTTACACGCTCAATGTGCTCGCAGAACTGAGAAGGGCGACGTAACGAGATCTACAAGCATACTAGGGATACTGCTCAACACATCTGTCCAAAGCGTCACCGGATTTTCCCTGTCATTTCCACTTCGCGATCGATCGTTTCTTACTTTCCGAGTAGCCCCACGTACAACACCAACAACAAGAAATTCCAAATCCAGTCACAAATTTCGCTTGATACCACATACGATCCTACTTTCCATAGCAAGTGTGCATGTGCTACTGAGTTAAATGATTTTCGGGGCTCAAGAAATGTTATACCCACTTGACTGCCTTGATTCATGTCATCTGAAAAAAAGGGCATTTGAATTACACATGACCGATGATTCCGGTATCTGTTATAGCTGACATGGAGCAGGTCATTCTGTTCGAGATACGGAATTACATTTCAGTTCAAAATATATTTTAAAATTATATGAGAATTCAGCCTTTCTCGGCGAATCTCGATGATAACATCTTCTCGGGTTGACAGCCGAGTCAATGTGTTGTTCGGCTGTCAACCCGAGAAGATTTTATCATGTTTTAAGATTGTATAACAAACTGATGTCAAGGGCATTGTACGATAGTTATGTGGATCACTTCTGCCACACTTCTTGTAGACGGATGTCACCTGGACTTCCTTCCAACTACTAGGAACGGGTTTTTGTTCGAGAAATCTACCGCAGATTATGGTTAAAAGCCGCATCTTCGGTATAGGATCTGATACGGATTCTATCGCGTCCTGGCGGTTGCTCGATTTTATAGATTTTAGCTGTTTCTCAATACCACCGACACTAATATCTGCAGTGTGTCCCAGAAATGTTGCTACATCGAAGGGTTGTAGAGGATGTCTTAAGCAAAAAGTCGAGGATAAGAACCCGTGTTGTGGAACGTCATCCAACGACACTACAAAGCGTCGAATTTACAGACTACCACGCCTGCCAATAGTCCGACATTCGGCAGGAAACGTGACTTGATGCGCTGACGGTCCATGAGCAGAACGTCTCGCAATGTTGTTTGTTATTCAGTGATCGCGACTGATTGCCACGATCGCCAGTGGAGAAGATGGAGCTTGCTGCTGAACAGAAAGGCCTTGTCTCCTATGAATGCTTTGTTGCCTCGGAGGATGACGGTTTCGGACACACGTTTCCATCCGCAGTTTATGTGTGCCCTGGAACCCTCTAAAATCCCCAGTGTTTTTCGGTATGTAGGAGAAAAATGAACTGCAGGTGGGAACCCATGTCTGAAACCGTTATCCACCAAGGCAAGAGAGCATCGCATTCATAGGAGACAAGGCGTCTCTACGCGACAGCTGTCTTCCTATCTTCTCTACTGGCAATCGCGCCATTCAGTCGCGATCACTGAATAGCAAACAACATTGCGAAATGTTCCCCCTACTCTCCTTCAGCGTATAAAGTCACATTTGCTGCCGAAGGGGTGGCCTCTTGGCAGGGACCAGCGCAGTGTAACTTCAACACTCTGTAGCGTTGTTTGGTGCTTTTTACTGGACATGAATTCTTATCCTCTACCTGTTACTCAACACAGCTGTGGCCGAGCGGTTGTAGGCTCTTCAGTCTGGAACCACGCGACCGCTACGGTCGAAGGTTCGAATCCTGGATGTATGTGATGTTTTTATGTGAGTTAGGTTTCAGTAGTTCTAAGTTCTGGGGAACTGATGACCTCAGATGTTAAGTACCATAGTGCTCAGAGCCATTTGAACCATTTTTGAACCTCAAGACAGTGTCTCGAAGTGTGTCGCAACGTTTCTGGAATATCCTATACAGGGTGTTACAAAAAGGTACGGCCAAACTATCAGGAAACATTCCTCACACACAAATAAAGAAAAGGTATTATGTGGACATGTGTCCGGAAACGCTCAATTTCCATGTTAGAGCTCATTTTAGTTTCGTCAGTATGTACTGTACTTCCTCGATTCACCGTCAGTTGGCGCAATTGAAGGTAGGTAATGTTGACTTCGGTGCTTGTGTTGACATACGACTCATTGCTCTACAGTACTAGCATCAAGCACATCAGTACGTAGCATCAACAGGTTAGTGTTTATCACGAACGTCGTTTTGCAGTCAGTGCAATGTTTACAAATGCGGAGTTGGCAGATGGCCATTTGATGTATGGATTAGCGCGGGGCAATAGCCGTGGCGCGGTACGTTTGTATCGAGACAGATTTCCAGAACGAAGGTGTCCCGACAGGAAGACGTTTGAAGCAATTGATCGGCTTCTTAGGGAGCATGGAACATTCCAGACTATGACTCACGACTGGCGAAGACCTAGAACGACGAGGACACCTGCAATGGACGAGGCAATTCTTCGTGGAGTTGACGATAACCCTAACGTCAGCGTCAGAGAAGCTGCTGCTGTACAAGGTAACGTTGACCACGTCACTGTATGGGGAGTGCTACGGGAGAACCAGTTGTTTCCGTACCATGTACAGTGTGTGGAGGCACTATGAGCAGCTGATTGGCCTCCACGGGCACACTTCGGCGAATCGTTCATCCAACAATGTGTCAATCCTCATTTCAGTGCAAATGTTCTCTTTACGGATGAGACTTCATTCCAACGTGATCAAATTTTAAATTTTCACAATCAACATGTGTGGGCTGACGAGAATCCGCACGCAATTGTGCAATCACGTCATCAACACAGATTTTATGTGAAGGTTTGGGCAGGCATTGTTGGTGATGTCTTGATTGTGAAACGTCCCCTTAGAAAAATTATACATTACTGTGCTTAAACTGACACACAATATTTTTAGCGTAACGCAGTCTGACTTCCAAAAATCCCTACGAAAGAATGGCCCTGACTAACATTAACCTATACGTTTCACAAATCACTTAGCTCCAAAAAATCTTCGTTACTCAAGCTACTGCAATACAGCGAGCGCCACTACTGCCAGCTAAATAAAAGATTCAAACTACTGAAGGCACTAACTACTGATAGGCATAGTTAGCAAATGAAAGATACTAATACAGAACAAACAATGTATTTATCTTAATAGTTACAATATATATAGCAGTTCATGACATCCAGTCTTACAAATTTCAAAACTCCGCCATCTCTCTTCCCACGTCCACCACTGCTGGCGGCTCACCTCCAACTGCGCAACGCTACGCGCTGTTCACATCCAGCTGCCGCTGCCCAACACTACAATGGCAGGCAACAATGCAAACCAGCCACAGACTGCACACGGCACAGCCAGTGATTTTCATACAGAGCGCTACGTGGCGGCGGCGTTACCAATAAAAAAACCTAAACATCCTACTTACAATTGGACCCCATGTTCTTCCACCTACGCTCAATGGAGCACGTTATCATGATTTCATACGGGATACTCTACCTGTGCTGCTAGAACATGTGCCTTTACAAGTACGACACAACATGTGGTTCATGCGCGATGGAGCTCCTGCACATTTCAGTCGAAGTGTTCGTACGCCTCTCAGCAACAGATTCGGTGACCGATGGATTGGTAGAGGCGGACCAATTCCATGGCCTCTACGCTCTCCTGACCTCAACCCTCTTGACTTTCATATATGGCGGCATTTGAAAGCTCTTGTCTACGCAACCCCGGTACCAAATGTAGAGACTCTTCGTGCTCGTATTGTGGACGGCTGTGATACAATACACCATTCTCCAGGGCTGCATCAGCGCATCAGGAATTCCATGCGACGGAGGGCGGATGCGTGTATCCTCGCTAACGGAGGACATTTTGAACATTTCCTGTAACAAAGTGTTTGAAGTCAGGCTGGTACGTTCTGTTGCTGTGTGCTTCCATTCCATGATTAATGTGATTTAAAGAGAAGTTATAAAATGAGCTCTAACACGGAAAGTAAGCGTTTCTGGACACATGTCCACATAACATACGAGTATTTTCTTTCTTTGTGTGTGAGGAATGTTTCCTTAAAGTTTGGCCGTACCTTTTTGTAACACCCTGTATATCACTCATCTTTGCAACGGTGCGAGAATTAAATAGAGGCAAATTCCTAGCAAATGATGTGTTATGGTGCAAGAAAATGGATCGTAGAGCTTGGTCTATAGTCTTTTCCTCGCTCTGGAAAAGACTCTTTAGCGCAGCGCCATAACGTGTAAGGTACGTGGGTGGTCCGCGCGGCAGCTGTGTGACGGCGTGGTGTGGTGTGTTGCGCAGAGTCGTCGCTGCAGGCGGGGCCGCCGCTGTTCGGCTACGGGCTGTCGGGCTCGCACGGCATCGCCAAGCCGATCGCGAGGCCCGCCACCGCCGCAGCCGCCGCCGCCGCCGTCTTCAGTCCCCACCTCCACACGCTGCTCGCCTGCCGGCACCCCTACCTCACCGGTAAGCCACAACTCCAACATCCTCTCTCTCTTCTCTTCTCTTCTCTTCTGTTCTCTTCTCTTCTCTCTCTTCTCGTCCTTTGAGCATCTTCTCATTCTCAGTTAGTAGATATTCATACAGTCCCTGATCAATACTATCCGGACATCCCTAGGTAATTCGGGGTGGACCGTTAGATCTGAAGAGAGGCGGACTTGTCAGTATAAAATAAAGCAGGGAAGTAGGGAAGCAGTAACAGCAGACTGGTTCGTTCAGAAGAACTCAGTAACTTCGAATGTGAGCTAGCCATTGGATGCCACCTTAGTAACAAATACCGGGTGAACATAAAGTCAGTATAAATTCAAAAACTTAATAAACCACGGAATAATGTAGATACAGAGGTAAAAATTGACACACATGGTTGGAATGACATGGGGTTTTATAAGAACCAAAGAAAATTGCTAGACCTCTTGCGCGCGTCGTTTGGTGGTGATCGTGTGCTCAGCCGCCACTTTCGTCATGCTTGACCTCCCAGGTCCTCACACCTCAGTCCGTGCGACTATTGGCTTTTGGGGTTACCTGAAGTCGAAAGTGTATCGTGATAGACCGACATCTCTAGGGACGCTGAAAGACAACATCCGACGCCAATGCCTCACCATAACTCTGGACATGCTTTACAGTGCTGTTCACAACATTATTCCTCGACTACAGTTATTGTTGAGGAATGATGGTGGACATATTGAACATTTCCTGTAAAGAATATCATCTTTGCTTTGTCTTACTTTTTTTCTGATTATTGCTATTCTGATCAGATGAAGCGCCATCGGTCGGACATTTTGTGAAGTTTTGTATTTTTTTGGTACTAATAAAATCCCATGTCATTCCAAGCATGTGTGTCAACTTTTTGATCACCCGGTACATCAACACATTGCAAAGGTTCTAAAGCTGTCAAGATCGACTGCTGGTGATGCAGACGAGGAGTGGAAAGCCGGACGTTGTGACCGATCGGTTCTAGGCGCTTCAGTCCGGAGCCGTGCTGCTGCTACGGTCGCAGGTTCTAATCCTACCTCGGGCATGGATGTGTGATGTCTTTAGGGTAGTTAGGTTTAAGTAGTTCTAAGTCTAGGGGACTGAAGACCTCAGATGTTATGTCCCCTAGTGCTCAGTGCCATTTCAACCATTTTAGAAGTGGAAACCCGAAGATACAACCACAGTTGAACCAAGACCAGGCAGATCGTCTGTACTGAATGACAAGGATCATCGTCCACTGTGGAGCGTGAAATCAGTGGAAGGAATCTGTTTTGAGTTCCGAAGTGATACCAATAGTCCTGCTAGCACACTGATTGTGTGTAGAGGGTTAGAAAGAATGGCGTACAATGGTTGCTGAGCTCCCCTAGGCCACATCAGTACTAAGTGACACTTGAGTTGGTGTTCAGTACGCCCCTGGACTGTGGGTGACTGGAAACGAGTTTGGAGTGATGAATCACTCTATGCCCTGTGGCAAACTGCTGGAAGGGTTTGGGTTTGGTGAATGCCTGCATTGCGGTACCTGTCATAACGTGTATTGCCCACACTGACAGGGCAGTCAAATGGAGACCGAACACCCGCCACAACCGAACCATGGAATGGTCCCATTCAAAAATAATCACCGTACGCGCTAGGGCATTTACACTGGGAGACGAGAAGATTAGTTCCCGTTTCGTAGAAAACTGTCGGTCGCTGAGGGATTCACAACCACATCCGCTCTTGGACTTCGACGTCCGACTGAAAGCGATGTTTATGGATGTCTTTCTTCAGGTCGCCGACGATGTGATAATCACACGATGAAAGATCCGTGCTGTACAGAGGCGGTTGCAGGTTTTCCCAACCAAATCGCTGAAGCATAGCCTTCGTCCGATTAGCAGACTGGGGGCGGGCTTTATCGTGCAACAGGACGATTCCGTCCGACAGCTTTCCTGGGCATTTTGATTGTATGGTGCATCGGAAAACTTGCTAAGCGTCTTTATACCACAGCGCATTGATTGTCGTTCCACGCACGAGGAACTCGACGATCAGAGTGTCCTGCAGACGAAGAAGAAACTCATTACTATATTACCGGAACTTGTCTGAGCATCTTTCGATTTCTCTCGAAGGGGAGATGTGGGATGTTTCTTCTTATGGGGTTGTCGATTTCCCTCAGGCTGTCGGAATGCTGTCAAACGGAATCGTCCTGTTGCACGATAACCCCCTCCCCCACACTGCCAATCGGGGAAAGGCTACGCTATACAGATTTGGTATGAAAACAGTGCAATATCCTTCGTATGACCTGGATCTTTCACCGTTTTGGCGACCTGAAGGAAGACTTGTGTAGAAGTGCAAGAATGTGTGCAGTTGTGGATCTGTCAACGGCTGACCGCTTTCTATGAAACGGAAACTGATCGTATCGTCTCCCACTTGGCTAAATGACTTAACGCATATGGAGATTACTGTTGAATGAGACCATTCCATGATCCCACTGTGGCAGTTGTTTGGTTTCCATTTGACTGCCTCTAATACAAAGGAGGTGGGATACGATGGGTGGTATGTTTTTCATGGTTAGAGTATGGCCTCCTTATTGTGTTTAATAAACTGATAAATACGGAGGATATGAACACAATTTATAGCATTTTGTTTTGTGTACGGTAGAGGGAGAATTCGAAGATGTTGATTTTACCAGGATGACAATTCACCCTTTCATAAAACAACAGCTATGTGGAAAGTGGCCTGTCCAATAACATTCTTGATATGGACTGCCCTCACCAGAGTTCTGCCCAGATCCCAGCGGAACATATTTCGATTGAGTTAGAACGTCAACTTGGCTCCACGCCACAGCATTCAACATTGCTACATTCTCTGGTTTTGGCTCTTGAAGAATAATGGGCTGCCATTCCTCCAATGACATTCAGACACCTCACAGAAAGCGTCCGAAGCTAAGTTCAAGCTGTTATAAAGAAGAAGAGTGTTCACAGCCTTATTAATCTCCACTAATAGGTGTTCGGATACTTTCGATCACGCAGTGTATGTCTCCGCCACCAGTCTCTTCAAATAAGACGGTCAGCAATAAGAAAGGGCATATGTGGAACAAGAATCTGAATGCAAGGAAAAGCCGTGAAATATATACTTAGTTAAGCAACATGGCTGAAGAATCTCTCTCCCCCCCCCCCTCTCTGTCCCTCCTTGCCACATATCCATCACTTGCTGAACAATGATGACTTATGAGTAATTCGTTACAGTTCTGGTGTAACATGATGTTGTTTGTTGTAGCTGTACTGTAGTGACTGTACGCCATGTAGGGTCTCTCCCATGATGAACTGCTCTACTAAATACACACGTATCCAGTGCATAGTCAACTATGTGATTAAACTTGAGACACAGCTCTACATGTTCCTGTCCATAGCTAAATAGTTATTCCATAGTCAGACAGACGAATGGAATAGCTAAGCAAAATCAATGAGATCGAATTGGCATACATGTGAGCTGGAGCGTCAGAGGCATGAGTGGGCAACAGCTGTGACATTGCAAATAATGGAAATTTGAATTACTTTCATGAATTTCCACCATTATCAACTTAGTGCAAATGGGATTGGGTGTAATCTGACAACGCTACCTGGGTGAACCATGTCTTGTAAAATCGGATATCGACGTAACATGTACCAACTTCACCACAACTAAGCCGTTATGATTTGGGCAAGTAGGTTATTTTGAATTTGTCATCAAAAACTCTGCACAAGTGAGTTACCTCTGGCTGCGAAGACTGAAGTGTGTGGGAAAAGCCATGAAAGTAGAGGGGTGGGTGGGAAGGACTAACGACTACTAGTGTTGAGTTTAAGTCTCGAGCTGCTTTTGTACAACAATTGTAGTCTGTTTTGAACTAAAATATGTCCTGAACTAACACCACTGTGCTGCTCAATGCATGAGTGAACCTAGTAGAACAGGTGGCCATTTTGGATTCTATAGTTAGCACTGGTGACCTACATCCACAGTGACTTTAAAGCAGTAGAACAAATGAGCTAGACCCTTCATCTTGCATTCACTACTTCCAGAAACTTGTATTTGATGCATCCAAATTGGCAATCTTGGGTTCTATACATAGCACAAGTGATATAACTGCACCGTGACACCAGGGAAAAATCCAGGGGATAAGTGAAATCTGACATCAATCAAGAATTAATTTTTCGAAATACAGATCTGTAGAAACTGTCCATCGTAACTGCTCATCATTCTTTATTCCCTCTTTGAGTCGTCTCTTGAGTTTAATTGATGAACAATTATGGCAAAACTGGTATTATGACCGTGAGATGAGGGCTGCATCACGTGTGGAAAAAGTCTAACAGTTCCCATAATTTAATTGAGGTCTTGATCTATAATCTCGCAATGCAAAACATTTATAGCAGCCTTTGTAACAGCTGAAGAAAAACTGCCCCTAACCAAAACGTTAGTTTGAAAACCTACGTGTTTTAATAGGGTTTCTCCTATACGAGTGAACCTAGTAGAACAGGTGGCCATTTTGGATTCTATACTTAGCACTGGTGACCTACATCCACAGTGACTTTAAAGCAGTAGAATAAGTGAACTGGACCCTTCATCTTGCATTCACTACTTCCAGAAACTTGTATTTGATGCATCCAAATTGGCGATCTTGGGTTGTATACTTAGCACAAGTGATGTAACTGCACCGTGACACCAGGGAAAAATCCAGGGGATAAGTGAAATCTGACATCAATCAAGAATTAATTTTTCGAAATACAGATCTGTAGAAACTGTCCATCGTAACTGCTCATCATTCTTTATTCCCTCTTTGAGTCGTCTCTTGAGTTTAATTGATGAACAATTATGGCAAAACTGGTATTATGACCGTGAGATGAGGGCTGCATCACGTGTGAGAAAAAGTCTAACAGTTTCCATAATTTAATTGAGGTCTTGATCTATAACCTCGCATTGCAAAACATTTATAGCAGCCTTTGTAACAGCTGAAGAAAACTGCCTCTAACCAAAACGTTAGTTTGAAAACCTACGTGTTTTAATAGGGTTTCTCCTATACGGTAGAGTAGCCATTTGATTTTGTTCCCTTTCTTATTTGCCACTTGATATGTAACACACCATATAACCAGCCATTGTTACGCCACACTTCATTAAACAAAATCAGTGTACAATATAAAGTAGAAGCAATACACAAACAAAAAGTCACAAAATTATCTCCACAATCAACATTTTTGTTTCAGACATTTGTAATTTCTAATTACGATTGTACTACATCGCGCATCGTATGTAGCGTACAAAAACAGCTAGAAGCTAAGTTATCATGTTATTAGAAATTTGTATCACTTTTTTATATGTGTACATAGTTTATGAATAAGAAGCAATGCGTGTCAAATGGGTTTGGAGCCCTAGGTTGACTCAGTTAACGAAGTTGATTTATCTTATGATGTATATAATTAGAATACGTTACGAATGGGTGATTTATGTTTTGAATAGCTTCACTGTCGCGTTCGCACAGCGGGTTTTGTCAACACCACTTCTGAACACGTAAAATGTTGTCATTGAGTTCTTGATATGCTTGTGTAAGGTGTCTGCTAAACTTGCGGTCGGCGAACCAAGGTGCTACTGGAAAGCTGACAAGTACTAAAGTACTTCTACTTACCTCTCCAACGTTCTCAGGCAATGTTTCTTACTCATGGTATAACAGTAGACTGTGCGCTAGAGGCGACGATAGGACACGTTTTACTACGGTAGCACCATGAGATGTCCACTGTTGCAGCCCTCACCACCGACGGCGCCACGATCAATGAGCGGTCACTGCAAGTGGCTCTTTTGGCTTACGCCACTCCACATCACGTGATGGGACCACTCGACCGTCGGCTGTGTGTTAACTGCAACTCCCAGCCCAGAGTGACTTCTCTTCAGGGATCGTGCTCATGGAACGTTCAGTTGAGAGGGTCACTATCTTACCACAACTCTGGACCTGTATGGACATTGTTTCTGGCGGGCTTTAATGTTCCTGTGTCACGTTAACATTACATGTACTTGGAGTAAGCGTGTGCCTATACGGTGTATGTGTGTGTGTTTGGCTCAATAAATTGTGCTCGTAATTGCAGTCTGCAGCCTAAAACTGCTTTGAGATTTCGTGACAAAAGCCACAATGGCTGTGGGTATACTTGCTACCCGTCAGCTTCCATTACTTGTTCGGACTTACTGCAAACTTATACTGAACTGATACATCTGTCAACGAGGTGATACAAACACGAGATTGATTTACCAAGACTTTACATGTAGGTTGGGTGGCTGGGGCGGTGCGGTTAGGGGGTGACGGGATGGGGATGGAGGCAGCTTTTGTCAACTTGCCATAATTCTTCGTCTTGAGAAGGTGGATGCATCACCGTCAGGAGAAACAAAAGCCTATACCGAAATATCCAGAGCGATGACGCTTCAGGGAATACATGCGAGACAATAATGACATTTTAAACTGTTGTTGTTGTGGTCTTCAGTCCTGAGACCGGTTTGATGCAGCTCTCCATGCTACTCTATCCTGTGCAAGCTTCTTCATCTCCCAAAACGTACTGCAGCCCACATCCTTGTGAATCTGTTTAGTGTATTCATCTCTTGGTCTCCCTCTATGATTTTTACCCTCCACACTGCCCTCCAATACCAAATTGGTGATCCCTTGATGCCTCAGAACATGTCCTACCAACCGATCCCTTCTTCTTGTCAAGTTGTACCACAAACTCCTCTTCTCCCCAATTCTATTCAATACTTCCTCATTAGTTATGTGATCTACCCATCTAATCTTCAGCATTCTTCTGTAGCACCACATTTCAAAGGCTTCTATTCTCTTCTTGTGAAAACTATTTATCGCCCATGTTTCACTTCCATACATGGCTACACTCCATACAAATACTTTCAGAAACTACTTCCTCATATTTAAATATATACTTGATGTTAACAAATTTCTCTTCTTCAGAAACGCTTTCCTTGCCATTGCCAGTCTACACTTTATATCCTCTCTACTTCGACCATCATAAGTTATTTTCCTCCCCAAATAGGAAAACTCCTTTACTACTTTAAGTGTCTGATTTCCTAATCTAATTCCCTCAGCATCGCCCCACTTAATTCGACTACATTCCAATATCCTCGTTTTGCTTTTGTTGATGTTCATCTTATATCCTCCCTTCAGGACACTTTCCACTCCATTCAACTGCTCTTCGAAGTCCTTTGCTGTCTCCTGAAATTTTAAACTATGGGCTGAAAAACTTCAAGCAACCAATTGGTGCAGTAATAAAAAAAAATTTAACCACACTTGATAAACCATCAAAACACGAGCAATTCAGTACTAAGGAAATCGTTCACGACTGGCAGTTTACCGAGCGAGGTGGCGCATTCGTTAGCACACTGGACTCACATTCGGGAGGACGAGGGTTCAAACCCGCGTCCGGCCATCCACATATAGGTTTTCCGTGATTTCCCTAAATCACTCCAGGCAAATGCCGGGATGGTTCCTTTGAAAGGGCACGGCCGACTTCCTTCCCCACCCTTCCGTATTCTGATGGGACCGAGAACCTCGCTGTTTGGTCCCTTCGCTACAACCAACCAAACAACCAACTGTCAGTTGGCAATACCCATAGCACAGATTGAAGTAGATGAAGAGAAATTCGAATGATGAAACAAGAGGCAGCAATACATCAAACCACGTTGTTACCACAGTTCATGGGCTGAAATTTTGTTCACGCCCCCCCACCCCCCATAAAAAAATCTGTCCATGTTTTCAATGCCGTCGTGAGCAGAAAAAAGGCTGTCCACTTAGAATACCGTCAACCAATGAACGTCAGAATCACCAACGCCATTACCAACAGTCTCAGTTCTGCGCGTTGCCAGCTTATACTGCCGCCCAGCTTGCTTCAGAAAACAGTGCATGCGCGACGCACGCCTCCTAGCGGCTCCGTGTTCTCTCTCTTCACGTGCCTCACCTCAGGCGCGCGCTATATAGGCAGACTGAATCGATAACCACTAGGTCGATGTGCACACAACACCGCCTCCAAGTCTATGTCAACTCTCCCTTCAAGTGTCCGTAAGCTAGGAAGAAGTGTCTGGAAAACGACGCTCCTCCGAGTTCTCCATGCAAAAGACACTAAAAACACCTGTTTGCCAATCAGAAAGTTTGTTAGAAGCACTTCCAACAGGGTGCTATGTAACAGACTCCGCCCTCACTCCTCTGAAATATTTATTTTCCCCGCTAGCCAGCCTCTTATTTTTGAAAGTTAATCAAAATTGTAACAATTTGGTATCAAACTCCCACTCTTCAGAAAAGCTGAGGCTCAGACCTTTCCGAGGGAACCCACTTTTCCTTGGAAAACGGTGCTCGATCTCCCTCTCTGTCTACTGTTTTAGGTACCAACCAATTATCGTGTGTGTCAATATCTTCTTCAATAATTAGGTCAACAACTTCAGTGGCCCAGTGATAGAAAGCCGCATTTTCTTCAAAGCAGGCCCAACGTTCCACACGTTCTGCACTCGCACGGGTCTGACAAGATGCTATATGCCATTCCGGCTGCCCACTTTTTGTTATTAACGTCCAGTCTGCAGCTGGCAGGCACTGCGGAGGAGCCGGTCCCCCACAGTTCTAGCTACTTCTTCATTCAATTTTGCTACAAGCCAATTGTGCAGCCCAGCCGCCAGGTGCCTGAGCAGTTTCTCCGGAAAAGTGTCCCGGTTGCACCATCTTAGTGCTTACGCCTACCTACACATTGGCCAGCAGAGCGGTGGCCGAACTCTTGGCCAGTCAACCTGTGAAGGCGGCATGCCTTTTAGAACTCGAGTTTTGGGCGTTATTTTCCGACCCTCTTCCTCCGTCCTGCCGTAGCTACACCATGTGATCAAAAGTATCCGGACACCCCCAAAAACATACCTTTTTCATATTAGGTGCATTGTGCCGCCACCTACTGCCAGGTACTCCGTATCACCGACCTCAGTAGTCATTAGACATCGTGAGAGAGCAGAATGGGGGGCTCCGCAGAACTCAACGGACTTGGAACGTGGTCAGGTGATTGGGTCTCACTTATGTCATACGTCTGTATCAGAATTGTTTTCGTTTATAACTTTCGACTCGGTCTTTTTCGGTACAGGGATCCTTACTGCAAATTAATACATTTATCGTCCTCCATCATCCTAGAAAGTCTGTAACATCATAATGGAATCACCCCGTGTATATGTACATTTACACACGCCCGCGCCTGTAACTTTGACGCTCTGTAGTCTCGTTGTATGACGTTTCCGGACATCGGTTCCTATTTAAAATACTATGTACTCACTGCCCTCTACAAGTCCTATAAGTCTGTAACGTGAATTTCCGACCACCCTGTATACCCTCCACTGTTAGTGCAGCCATCTGCCGTCGGTGAGTCTTGAACTCGAATACGGCGGACGTCACAGTACTGTGACTGGACCGTGTATAACGGTGCGTTTTGTATCTGTGATGTATTACGTAGCGTCTTTTCCTGATGAGGTTACTGTCGTACTGGCTGTCTCGGCGTAAGGAACCGGACGGCGAGTGGTCGGAGAGCGCCCGCCGCAGCTGCAGCCGCGGCTGAAGCCCCTGTTGACAACGCGCCGGGCAGCCAATTTGCGGCGCCGGTGCCGCCTGACGTGACGTGGAGTGCCGCCGCTGACAGATGACGTCATAGCTCACGTCGACACAATAACTGCCGCCGAGTGGCAGCGTGTTTATTGCGCGCGCCCGCGAAATCACCGCCGCCGCTTTGTGTGCCGCTCCCCGCTCACTAACCGGTTTGTTTATCGAAGCCATCAAGCGATACGCCGCTGCAGCCTCGTGTAATGTGCTTCCACTTATGAAAGCAAGCTCCACGGGGCACCGTTTCAACCTATTACCTTGATAACGCCGTTGATGATCGTGTAGTTTTGCTCAGAGAGCACGACAGTGATGTCGCTAGCCCCGCAGCATCAATAATGACCAAGTAATGGAAAATTAAACATAAACTATAGAACAACACATATAAGACGATTGTTGAAACACGAAAAAAGAAGTGCAGCAGTGAGGGCAACAACTGTGTAAAGCACCACACAGTGTGAAAGGTCAGTTGGCAAAAACGAGCCTTGGTTCGAACCTGGAACAGAAACGAAAACAGTTCTCTATAATTTAACACTGTGGCTGTTACAGGATGCAGCAAAACTTTCTTTTATTGGGCAGTGAGGCCGTTTTCAAATATATGCATACATACAATATCTAAATCAGATTCCATGAGCTTATCAGTGCACAGAGGCAATAGTGTTGTCTTAGATTGTTGGTCGTTTTACGAAACTTCACAGTCACTTGCATGGCATGGCAAGACATAATTGTTCAGCGTGCTTCTTGCAAGTGTATAGGCACTGACCGAAGTATATACTTATGTACAATCTGATGAGCCAGAAGATTATGACCACTGCGCAAAACCCCTTGCATGTTTAAAACGCCGTTAAGACACAAACTGAAATTGTACTGCACAATGGAACGACTAAAGTGAAGAATTTATGTTCTTATATTGTGGAACCTAAAGTGGAAATTGCATAGTATTAATTTTGATATTTATCGAGCATGTTCTAAATCAACATATTAATTTATTCATATAAAAACACATAGTAAACAATGAAACAACTTCGATTGATATTACAAAAATTGCCCTAGGTAAATTATACCATGTAACCTGCTGGTTTTCAGCGTTACTAGCAATTAAATGACCTACACCACGATAAAATAAGGAAACTCAGAGCTAGTACGGAAAGATACAGGTGTTCGTTCTTTCCGCGTGCTATTCGAGACTGGAATAATAGAGAACTGTGAAGGTGGTTTGATGAACCCTCTGCTAGGCATTTAAATGTGATTTGCAGAGTATCCATGTAGATGTAGATGTACAAGGTTCCTCTGGGAGAAAAATGGACCAAGAATTTCTTCGCAGGATGTAGTCAGTCCATTCCAGTGCCTTCTGGATAATAGCTACCTCTGCCCACTCCTTTGTTATATGAATATTGTGTATATATCCAGGTAACACAGTGCAGCAACCAATGGAGTCCTTCTGTTTACATCAGTCATTGTACACTACTATGTGTACTCGCTACTGACATAGAAAACAAGTTGGTTGCCGTGTTTATAGAAACGCTTTCAGTTAGGTTCTGCGACTGCGTCTACTACAAAGAACAGGTTTGTACGTCATGCTTGGCCAGGTTTATGACGCGATTGAAAATTTCTTGACTGACCCAACGCCTCACACTTCTTTGTTTCAAGAGTCAGTCAGATGTTGACAAAGTATCAGCTTGGTAGAGAGAAGCACCTGGCTCTTTAAATATAACAAAGCGTGGTGAGCAGCGTTGAGACTCTGTACTCGTTCACAGGAGGATGGTGGTTCATATCCTGGTTACGGCGTCCAGATTTCCCTAAACCATTTCAGGTGAATAGTGCGATGGTCCCTTTGAAGGGGAATGGATAATTTCCTTCGTACATTTTAGGTTTTGCATCGGCCCTAATGACACCGGCATTGACGGGACGCTGAACTCGACTCTTACTTCATTTCCTTCACAATCAAAAACAAGAAAACTAAGGTGCGCACGTCTTTATACGTGAAAATGATTTAGCATTAGACTTTATGATTATTAAGTCACGACTAGTATGAGTCATGGTATACAACTAACTTGAGTAACAATGGGAAGAGATAGTTACGTAGAGTAAATACTGTTTTATCTCAGATTGCTTTTTCTCTCTTTTATCGCATTTTCTCCTATTTTACCCCATTTGTATCTAATAATTTCGTATGGCCGCTGATACCCTCGTCGTTGAGAGCCCCAACCCACAAATACACACACACACACACACACACACACACACACACACACACGCGCGCGCGCGCGCGCGCGCGCGTACTGTAGTTCCGTAGATCTATCTCAAGGACTCAGTTGTCGTCATTGATTCAAAAATGGCTCTGAGCACTATGGGACTTAACATCTGTGGTCATCAGTCCCCTAGAACTTAGAACTATTTAAACCTAACTAACCTAAGGACATCACACACATACATGCCCGAGGCAGGATTCGAACCTGCGACCGTAGCAGTCGCGCGGTTCCGGACTGAGCGCCTAGAACCGCGAGACCACCGCGGCCGGCCCGTCATCGATTCATTGGTAATATACAGGAAACTACTGTTTGTCTACAAAAGAAATTGCATACAAAATGTTTTTAAGCCTGTAATGGAATACTGTTGAGATGAGTGGTATGCGTGCGTATCAAGTATAACCAGCAGGAAACATTCAATCTCTAGCCGCTTGCATGTCGAACCGGTAGAGATCATGAATAGACAATTAGAAGGATGAAGATAAAACCTTCCTCAGAACTGTTTTCTAGTGCCCGTAGGTGCCTGAACATTGAAGGTACCAGCAGGGTGGCTGAAACATCGAGTTTGAAAAAGAAGTTGAGGAATATACGTAGTTTAATCAACCATAGGATAATACATATAGTTACAACGCCCACGAAAGCGTGCACAGCCATATAGACAAATATTGTCTCTGTGAGGTCTACGAGCAATCGTTCCTGCGCTCCATCTGAGTGCGGAACGGGAAGAAACCCCGATATACGGTGCAAACGCAAGAAATCTCTCTGCTGCAAATTTCGTAATGACATGCAGGGCACATAAATCGAGAAATGTCATATAAACAATAACATGATGAAACTTCCTGGCAGATTAAAACTATGTGCCCGATCGAGACTCGAACTCGGGACCTTTGCCTTTCGCGGGCAAGAGCTCTACCAACTGAGCTACCGAAGCACGACTCAGGCCCGCTAATCACAGCTTTACTTCTGCCCAGTATCCGTCTCCTACCTTCCAAACTTTACAGAAGCTCTTCTGCGAACCATGCAGAACTAGCACTCCTGAAAGAAAGGATACTGCGGAGACATGGCTTAGCTACAGCCTGGGGGCAGGGATTACTGAACACACAGTCGTAGCGAGGCTCAATTCCGCATCAAAGAATTTCACCAAAACTAAAAGCGAAATAAATCTATCTATAAAAGGAACTAAAAATTCGGTTGACGTCTTTCTAAGAGACAGTCACCAATCCTTCGAAACTATGTAAGTGAAGACCATATGTGGCTTAAGTACAAAGAAATAGTATCAACAGCACTCGAGAGATTCAGATCGAATAAATTAATAAGACACGAAACTGATCCCCCATGGTACACAAAACACGACAAAAAGCTGCTGCAGGAGCATCGAAAAAAGCAAATATAATTTAGACGAACGCAAAATCTCCAAGATTGGCGAAGCTTTACTGAGGCTCGAAATTTGGTGCGGATTCCAATGCGAGATGCAGTTAATAGTTCCCACAACAATACTCTCTCTAGACATGTGGCGGAAAATTTAGAGAGATTCTGGTTCTATGTTAAGTAAACCAGCGGAAAGACTTAGTAAGCGATGGGGAGGAGGAGGGTGCGACGAGGGACCCAACCCTTCGGAGCAGGTACAATCGTGGTAAATGTCCAGCGTGGAAAATGTCCGCACACCATGTGTTTGTCCTTGGGATAATTTAGGTTAAGTAGTGTATAAGCATAGGGACTGATGACCTTAGCAGTTAAGTCCCTTAAGATTTCAAACACATTTGAACATTTTTGTGACCTTCCCCAAAATCGCCCGAGAGCGCTGGCGCAGTGGTTAGCACACTGGACTCTCGTTCGGGAGGACGATGGTTGAAACCCGCGTCCGACCATCCAGATTTAGGTTTTTTCGTGATTTCCCTAAATCGCTTCAGGCAAATGCGGGGATGGTTCCTTTGAAAGAGCTCGGCCGATTTGCTTCCCCATCTTTCCCTAACCCGACGGGACCGATAACCTCACTGTTTGGTGCCGTCCCCCCAAACCAACCGACCAACCAGAACCGAACAATGGATCCGCAGCTGAGCGAGCGTGACGAATTACTAGCCGTCAGCTGCTGATGGCGTAGTAGAGGCATCAGCGTGCGGCCACTGGCACTGCCGGAGAGGAATGTGGGGCATCTGACGGAAGAGGCGCGGACAGCGCAGGGTAGGGTAGCCGCTATTTAGGAGGAGCGTGCCGACGCGCCACCGGCCCCTCTGCGGCAGCGTGGCGTGAAATGGGCAGTCGGGGGAGAGGGAAGGCAAACGCGGCAAAAGCAGCGGAAAAACCGCCCCGGGCGCCCGAGCCGACAAACAGCCTGGCCGGCATCGGGAGGGCCGCATTCCCTAGCGGATCTGCGCGGCCCGCGCTGTCTGGCGGTCAAATGCCGCGCGGTCCAACTGTTCGCCTCAAATCGACAGGCGCCGCTGCAGGTACACATCGGAGGTCGAGTGTATCGTCTCAAATGGGCGGAACAGATTATCTCAGAAGCAGACGTGTACGTTTCAACTTTGGCACAGTGGGCTGTGTATACAGTGCTGGCTATTACAAGTGCGGCACCAGGAGCGAAGACAGATGGCGAAAGTTCACTTCTTGTTCGTATACGGTTTATCAGCAATAATCCACTATTAAATCTGTAGATTATTTGGAGGTATGAGGCTGCGAACTTTGGTACACACAGCTGTCACTTCTGGCAGGAAAAATGCTTACAGCCGGCCGCGGTGGTCTAGCGGTTAAGGCGCCAGTCCGGAACCGCGCGACTGCTACGGTCGGAGGTTCGAATCCTGCCTCGGGCATGGATGTGTGTGATGTCCTTAGGTTAGTTAGGTTTAAGTAGTTCTAAGTTATAGGGGACTGATGACCTCAGATGTTAAGTCCCATAGTGCTCAGAGCCATTTGAACAATGGTTACAACCCAGCTGGGTATCTAGTCGCTGAGCCCTGGTCACAGATACAGCTACGAACACTACTGGCCACTAAAATTGCCACACCAGGAAGAAATGCAGATGATAAACGAGTATTCATTGGACAAATATATTATACTGGAACTGACACGTGGTTACATTTTCAAACAATTTGGGTGCATAGATACTGAGAAATCAGTTCCGAGAACAACCACCTCTGGTCTTAATAACGGCCTTGGTACGCCTGGGCATTGAGTCAAACACAGCTTGATGGCGTGTACAGGTACAGCTGCCCATGCAGCTTCAACACGATACCACAGTTCATCAAGACTAGAGACTGGCGTAGTGTGACGAGCCAGTTGCTCGGCCACCATTGACCAGACGTTTTCAATTGGTGAGAGATCTGGAGAATGTGCTGGCCAGGGCAGCAGTCGAACATTTTCCGTATCCAGAAAGGCCCGTACAGGACCTGCAACACGCGGTCGTGCATTATCCTGCTGAAATGCAGGGTTTTGCAGGGATCGAATGAAGGGTAGAGCCACGGGTCGTAACACATCTGAAATGTAACGTCCTCTGTTCAAAATGCGGTCATTGCGAACAAGAGGTAACCAATGGCACCCCATACCATCACCCCGGGTGATACTCCAGTATGGCGATGACGAATACACTCTTCCAATGTGCGTTCAGCGCGATGTCGCCAAACACAGATGCGACGATCATGATGCTGTAAATAGAACCTGGATTCATCCGAAAAAATGACGTTTTGCCATTCGTGCACTCAGGTTCGTCGTTGAGTACACCATCGCAGGCGCTCCTGTGATGCAGCGTCAAGGGTAACCGCACCGTGGTCTCTGAGCTGATAGTCCATGCTGCTGCAAACGTCGTCGAACTGTTCGTGCAGATGGTTGTTGTCTTGCAAACGTCCCCATCTGTTGACTCAGGGATCTAGACGTGGTTGCACGATCCTTTACAGCCATGCGGATAAGATGCCTGTCATCTCGACAGCTAGTGATACGAGGCCGTTGGGATCCAGCACGGCGTTCCGTTTACCGACCTGAACCCACCGATTCCAAATTCTGCTAACAGTCATTGGATCTTGACCAACGCGAGCAGCAATGTCGTGATACGATAAACCGCAATCGCGTTAGGCAACCATTCGACCTTTATCAATGTCGGAAACGTGATGGTACGCATTTCTCCTCCTTACACGAGGCATCACAACAACGTTTCACCAGGCAACGCCGGTCAACTGCTGTTTGTGTATGAGAATTCGGTTGAAAACTTTCCTCACATCAGCACGTTGTAGGTGTTGCTAATCATTTGCATATCACAGCATATTCTTCCTGCCGGTTAAATTTCGCGTCTTTAGCACGTCATCTTCGTGATGTAGCAATATTATTGGCCAGTAGTTTATTTCATACCTCCTTGACTATTATAGCAGATTTCGTCAAACATAGCGGATACGTTGTGGGTTTTCACAGTGTCGCAGCAGCCTACACCCAAGTGTTTTTAGTGGTTGAGACATCTGAAGAACGAGTTTACCATGACAACAGCCGGACACCCTTTGTATTGAGATTCTTTGGACTGGAGAAGCAACATGCGGTGTTTCGGTTATCTTGTTAAAAGATAAAGACAGAGAGACTTCGAAGCCAGGGTGCAGCCACAAGGCATAAACGTGAGAAAAGTAACCTTTATTGTCCATAATACTCATTACGCGAATCAGGCATGATCGTGTTGTATATCGAACAGCAACACCTAGCATGAAGGTAGGGGCGGGCCCTTATGGTGATGATGCAAAACGTCTTAATGTGATCAGTTCTATTGGCTCTACTGAGCTACCTCCAGCCTTTCTATGTAGTACCACTATTTTTCGGTGCATCCGTGCCTTTGATTCTGGCGAGAAGGATAAACAGTAGAATGTTGCGTTAGACAGGCACAGACACTTTAACATTCAGGTATTTTAATTCTTCAACTTATATTTTACGTTTCACACGTCTGTGGGTACATTAAAAGTAAACTCCCATAACCCTGTTTATCGCGTATCCACGCAAGCTTTCTGTGTCCCATGCTAAATTTGTGTGCTCCTTTTCCTACTACTTATTTCGTCTGCTTGAGAGAGTGTATGAGTGACAGTGTGTGGTGCCTCCACGTGCCTTGGTTCATGGACACGAGCTCTTTGAATCCGTGGTAGTTTAGCCAACTTTCGTGCAGACCTTAAGTCGTGTTCCTTACTTTGAGAGGCTAATGCGTTTCTTTCAGGCTTAGCCATGATATAACGCACTGTAGAACTTATTTCAATTAGAGAGTGCTATAATACTTATTAATATTTCCATTCTTTAACTCGATTCTCTGACCTACGGAAACTAAGCGGTTGGAGAGTGTTTTCAGGAATCTGCCATTTCTGTTAGTACGAGTCTCTTATGTGTGAATGTGCTGTGTGTTTTCTGTATGTTCGTGTTAAGATTCTCTTCCTGTGGATCAGTTTTATTTCATTTCGCGTATTACGGGTTTCAAGTGTCATGTGAGATGGTGATAGTAACCACATCCCTCTCATGGTAAGCAGAATCTTCAGCTCTGCTAACTTAACTTCTCTTACTTATTATGGGAGTGTAATTTTATTTCATTGCAATATCATACGTGAATTCTATGATTCACATCGTGTTTATCTGATTTAGACCACGGTCATTCTCGCCACGCTGTGAGTCCTTAGTTCAACACTATTATTGTTCAGGTTCGTTATTAAGCCTACATTTCAAATCGTGTTCTAATGTGGGTGGATTTCCGAAACGGAGGACGCGTAAGCGAGTTACTGACCACGCGGTCGACCAGTAAAGCTCTCTGGAACATGGCGTGTAAATTTGGAGTACGGAATTTACTTTATGGCCTCTTCTTTCTGTGTGAACTTATTGGTACGAATGTGCCTGTACGTGCGATTTGAGGAATCTGTCCGTTTTATTCATCCCACATTCTTTCCATGTATTGAGATACGATCTATGAAGCGGGTACTGTAACGTAATGTATATCAGGCATTCCCTGCGATTATGATTTTTAGTTATGCTGTTTTGTTATTTAAATCGTAAATAAATGTTAAATAGTAAATAATAGTAGATCCTAACGTTATTCAGTGCAATCCAGCCAGACTTTATATCTGCCTTCTTCAAAGCCATATGATTATCAGTGACGTTTACATTTTTCATATTTTATTTGTTAATCTGAGAGTTTTTAATTTGAATTTATTCAAATTTTGGAGATAAATTTCCAGTGATTCAGTGTGATCTTAATTGATTTAGTTACTCATCAACTCATAAATTTAACTAATTGAGATTTATTCTGTACAAACGGGCACTAGGCTCGCTCTCAATCTGACCAACGAACAGACGCGTGGTTGCTCTCTCTCTCTCCCTACTTCTCTCTCTCTTTGTCTCCTCTCTCTCTCTCTCTCTCTCTCTCTCTCTCTCTCGCTCTCTCTCTCTCTCTCTCTCTCTCTCTCTCTCTCTCTCCCCCTAGTCGTTTAGTTGACTGCGATTCTCTGTGACGCCAATTTCTTCTGACCTGCATTACATTCCACAGACTGTGCAGGTTTGAATTCCATTATCTCTGTGATACCATCTCATCATTTGCCGCATTGTTTTTCCTTGTGCTTTTGATCTTCACCAACATTAAGGTCTTTTCCTGCGAATCATGTATTGTCATGATGCGCACAAAGTTGCTCAATTTTTGTTCCAGTATCACATCTTCTAGGGAGCAATATGATTTCATTTGCTGTAATACTAATATGTTCGTTCTCTTTGCGGTCCATGGGACTTAAAGGAGTTTCTACCGACACCACAATTCAACGGAGTCTATTCTGCGCCGTTAAGCCTTTTTTATGGTCCACTTCTCACATCCATAGATTACAACCGGAAAGACCACAGTCTTTACTACATGGATCTCTCTTATAAAAGAGATGCGTCTATTCCTTAAACCATTGTCGAGATTGGACAGTGCTTTTCTATCAAGCAACAGGCGTCTCTTGATTTCGTGGCTCCAGTCACCAACAGCAGAAATCTGGGAGCCGATACACTGTAACAGAACGTTAAAACTACTTCAGTTGCTACTCCTCCTGTAGGCTATGAAGTGACAGGTATATATGCCACAATTTTGGTTTTCTTGACATTCAGCATTAAAACAGCCTTTGCACTTTCTTCTCTCATCTTCAGTAACACGATCTTTAACTCTTCTTTACTTTGTGCCATCAGGATGAAATCATTTGCGTATCTAAGGTTCTTTATATTTAGACCACCTATTTTAATTCCGGTTACTTCTTCATCTAACACGGCATTCCTCACAATTCGCTCTTCATAAATAAGGTGACAATATGCAATCTTGCCCTGCTCTTTTCTAACTGTAGACCCATTTATTTGCTCTGTGTAGGGTTCACCGTGGCTTATTGTTTAGAGAACAAAATCCGTGTGAGGTACATGATGTGATACGGTACTCCTATGTTGTTGAATACTTACCATAATTTATTGTGGGCGACATAGTCAAAGGCTTTAGCATAATAAATAAAGCAGAGGTACACATCTGTCTGAAATTATCTTCCCCGATCCATAAAGGGCCTACAACCGTACATACAGTTATCTTAGTCGACTATCTCGTTAGTTTGGTTCCGTGACATTTCTTTGTCTTTACAGTCAAACCTCGTAGAAGCAAATAATCTACATTACGTAAAAATCAATAATAGCAGTAATCCTTAGCAGATGCTAAACCATCTGGTGAGTATCGCGTCACAATGCTTTCTGCTCCAAGTTTTCAAATCTTCTATATCTCCTTCCAAGGAGAAAGCGATTTGCCTTTTCCGGTCATACAGGAAATTGTAACAATTGTTTCATTGGTCTTCAGATGTACCATCTACTGCACACTCAAACTTCTTTTGGTATTCCCCCCTTCTTACATTTTGTTCTGGTGTAGCAGACCGAAGTGGCCGAGCGGTTCTAAGCGCTATAGTCTGGAACCGCGCGACCGCTACGATCGCAGGTTCGAATCCTGCCTCGGGCATGGATGTGTGTGATGTCCTTAGGTTAGTTAGGTTTAAGTAGTTCTAAGTTATAGGGGACTGATGACCTTAGAAGTTAAGTCCCATAGTGCTCAGAGCCATTTGAACCATTTGTTCTGGTGTGAGAGAGCCATCTGTCTTAACTGCCTTTCCTTCTGTTTTCTGTTTTACAAATATTCTGTTCTTGCACCCTTGGCCATTTTTAAAAATGAAGCAGGTTTGCGCAGTCCTTCATGCACCTGATGAACCTCGTTTCCAATGTCTGATCTATACTAACGAGGTCAGTATACGTTACCCATGTTTTCAGACGTAGATCAAGACTTTTGCAGCCAATAATTTTTAAAACTAAATTCTTTTCTCCTTCCTCGCTGACCTAAGTAATATAGTTTTCATTTGGTAGAATGTTTTTAAACGTCAGTTTACTCATTATGTACTGTTAAAGATGACGATACCTTCATGTTACATGTCACTGCTCAACGATACGCTTCACAAAATAGTATGAAAAGACATTTTCAGTTGAAATATGAAATCTTTTCTCCTCCACCATGATTGAATTAATTACATTACATCAAAACTAGCGTCCGGCAGAGAGAGAGAGACTGAAACTCGTATACAGCATAAACGTATGACATTTGATTGACAACTACTCCACGTCAAGAAAAGCTGACGTACGAGTATTTTGAAGAGACTGCTCTAATTGGCATCGCCTCTCCGATGTTTTGTTTACATTTGTGGAAGATAATGAACAACACTCAATTTGGATATAATGTGTGAATGTGGGTCTGACGCACGTGTCTCCGAACAGTACTTGGTCACTTGGGTCAACAATGGCATATCTCGCGTTTGGAGGATCACAAATTAAACTGTACAAAATGTGTACAGTATCATCCACAGCCAGTAAATAAAAAATTAACAAGCGCTGACATAGTGAGATCAACACATGCCGGCAGCATTGACTGTTCGGGGAGGTATGACTGACAATGGACAGGTTGTGTTCTTTGACCTAACTGAACTATGAACACTGATACTCTGAATTACATTTTTAGAGTACTAGAGTTTATAGTAAGAATTGACTGATCTCCTTCACTTTGGAATTCAGGGTAAAGGTTTAGGTGATTAGATGTAAGTGGTTTAATTTTGTATTGTATATGAAAGGGGTGTTCTTATGTCGGACAGTAGAAATGGAGTAACCGGGAACCTATGACGGCTTATATGGAGGACGGATTTGGAAAGGAAACGCAGAACGCTGCAGAGCTGGCGGCCTTATCGAACCAGTGCTGCGGCGAGAGTAAGGGAGAAGGCAAGGCGGTGCTGGAAAGGGGTGCGGTCACGGGATTGGGAGGGGGGGAGATGTGGGTAAAGGGGGTGATATTGGGGGGTGGGGGAGGGCTACGGAAGGGGAGAAGAAGGAAGCGAAGGAGCAGGTGAGAGAATAAGCTGCCAACAGGAGCTTCCTGGGAGCCCGAGTGATATGTTGGCGCGATAACTAGACGCAGAAGTAAAGAGTGACACTTGCCAGTTGGCTGTGGGTCACACTATCCACTCTCACACTAGAGCACCATGATTTTGAAAGTATCACTTCCATCTCTTAACAGACACTCATTACCAGTGAGTGTATTGCTTGAATAATTTAAATTACAGGGTAAGCTTAATTCTAGCTTTACATTTGTTTACAAAAAGGCCCTCGGTCACACAGCATCCTGTGTAATATGTAATTCAAATAAATATAGGCAGTAGAAGAGGTAAAATGAAAACTAACTCTAGCGAGTGCAAGAATTTGCCTGGAGCGTAACAGCGACTGTTAGGGATTAAAACCGTAGAGCAGTGAGAAGTCGAATTTAACTTTTTTTCCTGTACCACTCGAACAACGCGAGCATTTTCCGAGCTTTCAAAATACAATGAGATGAATTCACAGATTCAACTTACAAAGTGATAACTTGTACATAGCCGGGAGCCACACAGTGCTAATATCAGGCTGCGTATAGCGCCGCCGTCATATATAAAATGGAGAAAGCTGCTTGTGTACAGTTAACGTAACTCTCTTGTCAGGTACTTTCTAAGATTAAACAGCAAGACATATATCATTTCTTGCTGCGAGAGTCAAAGCCCTGTGGATATACGCTGTAATTGAAGCTACTTCAACAAGCCTAATGTAAAACAATGTAATATAAAAAAACTGATGTCACTAAACTATGGCAAAATATCCGCCGCTTTTTCGGGCGTTCACGCATGCAAGTCTGAAAAACATAACTGGTTATTAAAATAATTTTGAAAAGACATTGTAAAATTAAATATCAGAATTATAGTTGTCACTTTTAAGGGCACCCATACACACGTTATGTACATAACATGTTGTTAATGCTATTAAAACCAACATATATTAGCGTAGATTAAACGTACCATTCAGACATGGTGATACGAGTCACCATTACAGTAATGACTATTAAGATTACAATATATGTAGACAAATATACTTATTTATTTACAACGTAGGTATCTGGTACATATACTCATTTGCGAGTACTCGTGAATTTTACAAATTCCAAATAGCATGGAACTTCCGTATGTAAACCAGATGGCAATTAGGAAGGCAATATTTGTTGGCCCTGCTGACGTCATAAAGAAGGGAAGGAGTAACTCATTGATGATTAAATCCAGTACAGGAAGCGAACCGTGGTAGTGGTGACTGACATGTTTCACCCGCTGTTCAAAATGACGCCACACATTTTCTATGGAGTTAAGATCACGGGAAGCAGCGCCACTTATGGCTAGATAAAATGTCTGAGTATACGTTAAAGCAGGAACATACGCGTCCATCGCCGTGAATACAGCTGTTGCCGTTTTTTAAGACGGGTGCGATCACGGCATACTTATCGTGAACATATAGAAAGTTGGAAAGTAGTGGTAAGTTCCTGTGGGAGTAAATTGCTAAGGACATCGGTCCCTAGGCATATACATTACTTAGTCGAACTTAAACTAACTTACGCTAAGGACAACACACACACTCGCATGCCCGATGGCGGACTCGAACCTCCGACGGGGGTAACTGCGCGAACCGTGGCAAGGCGCCCTAGAGCGCACGGCTACCCCGCGCGCCATATGAACATATAGAAGGAGGAACAATGAACACGGTAACCTGAATGAGTGGACCCCAGCTGTGGTACGGAAAACAAAAACCCAAAACTTTACAGGAGCATTTCCAGCCTGAACTACATCTTCTATATACTGCTGACTTAGCGCCACATTGGGCTGTCTGTGTATTCGACGCCGTGCATAGTTTGAAAACAGACACTTTGGGCCACACTAAACGTCTCCAGCCAGCTGTTGCATAGTTTCTGTGTAGTTTGGCCCACTGAAGACATACATCTTGATGTGCTGCTGTGAACGATCCCCTTCTGCGAAGTACCCCTCTCAAATGTCCACTGCCTGCAGTTCACTTCGGAACGATCGTTCATAAACTGTGCTAGATGGATCTGCATTCAGGGACAGAGCGATTCCTGCCTGATTTGAAATAGATGCTTGTCTCCAATTCTGAACTACTACACCATTTTACGACACTGTTCTTACGCCGTGTATAATGGTACACCAATCCTTATAGACACATTCATACACCAACAAATCAGGCAACTTTACGGTGCGGCCATGGACAACCATACGGGACAGGTCCCCTCTGAATTCTGCCAGGTCTGTACGTCGATCCATCTTACTGCGCTGATTCCATAAACGGACTTGCACGTATAACTTACACCATTTCATCTCAATGACTTGCGTCAACTGTAGGGGGTCACTTGAGGTGTTGGGAACAGTTTTACACAATCCACAGCGCTCCACAGCTACTAGTGTGCTTCATTTAATGCGGTGGCTAATATTTTGTGCAGTGAGAGTATTAGCTCACACGCATGAATTACGGTCAGCTGTTGCGTTTGAGACACAACACTCTAGTCGTCACAACGAATGGAATAATTGGGTGTCTTACGTGACTGAGAGGTCTCCATACTAGAATTGTGAGACTAATGTAGCCGGCGCAGGCTATCACGAGTAAGCGAAGACCACCGTAGTTTACCTAGAAGCTTTGGTCAGTTAAGATTATACCCACATTACTTGTATATTAGGTATGCTGCATACCTATCAGACGTTAACTCATAACGATCGCTTTCTTTACGTATGCGATCAGTGTCTTACTAGATGCCAGTAAAAATCGGAAGCTGTGGGCAGTGTAGACAGTGAGGATATATGCACTGAAGTGACAAAAGTTGTGCGGTACCTCCTAATACCGCCTCAGAACACCTTTTGCTCCGTGTAGTGAGCAATTCGGCGTTGTATAGACTCGACAAGTAAAGAAATACTGAACCATGTTGCGACTATAGCCGTCCATAATTGCGAAATTCTTGCCAGTGCAGGATTGTGTGTATGGACTGACCTTTCGATTATGTCCTATTACAATGGAATTCATTTCGGGCGATTAGGGAGGCCAAATCATGCACTCGAATTGTCTAGCATGTTCTCCAAAATAATCACAAATAGTTGCGGTCCGGTTATATGATGCATTGTCATTGATAAAAACTCCATCGTTGTTTGGGAACATGAAGTTCATTAATGGCTGCAAATGGTCTCCAAGTAGCCGAACATAACCATTTTCAGTCAATGAGCGCTTCTTTTGGACCAGAGGACTTAGTCCATTCCACGTAGGCACAGTCCACACCATCATGGAGCCACCACCAGCTGGCGTAATGCCTTGGTCATGATTTGGGTCCATACTTTTGTGGGGTATGCATCACACTCGAACCCTAGCATCAGCTCTTACCAGCTGAAATCTGGGCTCATTTGATCAGGCCATGGTTTTCCAGTCGCCACTGCGTTCTCCGTGGTGAGAGGTAATTCCTAAAATTTGGTGTTCTCGGCACACTATTGACACTGCGGATCTAGCACTATTTTTAATCCCACAACGGTTTCCGAAATGGAATGCTCCAGACGTTCAGTTCCAACTACCAGTCCGCGTTCAAAGTCTGTTAATTCCCGTCGTGTGATCATAATCACGTCAGAAACCCTTGCACAGGAATCACCAGAGTACAAATGACTGCTACGCCAATGCACTGCCCTTTCATACCTTGTGTTCGCGGTACTGCCGCCATCCCATGCCTTCTCTCACCTCAGTGTAAGTGGTAGAGTGTCCTACAGAACATTTTTGGTCTACAGTGTTATCCTCCTGCTGTTACTTAAAAGTAAACAGGATTTATAGCAAAACTGTAATAGTCCATCTTCAATTCAGGCTATATTCGAAAATTGTTGACTTGCAACGTGAAACAGAGGGATGTTGTGGTAAAAATGAATAAAACAATACAGATTTATCACAGAGTGCTAGTAAACACAATTTCTCCAAGTAAAAGGTAAAACAAAAAAAGCAAAACAAAAATTTATCAAACATCGCTTCAGTACTTCGTCGAACTTATACAAAATACGTTTTTGATATTCATTAACAGCTAACTGTACTCGCATCAAAAATAATTCCTTCCGTAACATAAAAGCGCAGATGCATGGTACACTACATTTGAATCTTTCTCATCCCATCTTAGCAAGAATATATTATTGGTACTTCCATGTGAGTAAAACAACCACCACCACAGTCAACCGGAGTGGGAAACAACGTGTTGATGACAATGGTCGCAATAGGGGACGGACGGGGCACATTGCAGCAATCGACTCGCTTTTGAGTGCTGGAAGTCAGCAACTGATCAGAAGCCGTACGATCAGTCACCGGCTAGTTGCAGGATATATAGAAGCCACCCCACACTCTGTGCCGAACTGAGCCTTTCCATACCACCTACATGCCGCAACGCATCAGCCAGAACCTGGCAAGGTGGGCACTGGCTGCTGACGCTACTAACCAGAAGGTAGAACTATATGGTGTATTGCAGAATCATATACAAAGTTTTGGATGGGGGATGTATCGCTCTTAAACGATAGTTTAAGATTATGGAATCTTCGACTCGTAGGATGCTGGTCGGTGTCGAAGGGAAGCTTCCCTCTTGGGGAATACGCATATAACGATTATAAAGTATTTAATATGTGATTAGATTGGTTCTACTTGACTTTCAGTGGTAATAAATTGTCGTCGTGTACGTCGTTGACTGCTTAACTGAAACCGTCGAATCATGGACCGCTACGCGTTGATAAAGTTGCTTGATCTTGGCTATAACAGTTTCGAGTTTTTCCTCTCTGTAAACGATTTCCTGATACTTCATGAACCCACAGAGATAAGAATCAAGAGACATGAGATTGGGTGATTTTGCAGGGCAGTTCACATGACCGTTAGATCCTATCGAAGGTCCTGAGTGCCTAGTCTTCCAGAAACGTCTCACTTCAGGTGAAAACTGTACAGGTGCTATAAAATGCTAAGAACACATTCGTCTCCTCGTTTGAACCATCATACCTACAACAAGAGTTAGGAGAAACAGTTGGAGAAATGCCAGTTAAACACGACGGTTCAGACAGTAAAGAAAAATCTAAGACCCTCCACAAGTATGCTGTCAATCAATTTTATCTTGTGATGACTTTATGAGGCAGTAAACGACAGCTTCATTTGCAAACAATTGTCTTTGTCTAGTTCTATCTCTTTTTCTCCCTCTTACTTCGGCGTCCCTCTTCCCCTTTTGTTTTGCCCTCGTTTCAGCAATGACAAATTTATGCGCTTCGTGAAAACAGTGCGCAAAGCACACATACATTCTGGCATACCATACTTACCCACTACAGGTGTGTAAAACGTTTACCATAGAAAGATTAAGGAAAGCCAAACCTACGTTTCTATCATTTGTAGACTTAGAGAAAGCTTTTGACAATGTTTACTGGAATACTGTCTTTCAAATTCTGAAGGTGGCAGGGATAAAATACAGGGAGCAAAAGGCTATTTACAATTTGTTCAGAAACCAGAGGGCAGTTATAAGAGTGGAGGGGTATGAAAGGGAAGCAGTGGTTGGGAAGGGAGTGAGACTGGCTTGTAGCCTCTCCCTGATGTTATTCAGCTGTATATTGAGCAAGCAATAAAGGAAACAAAAGAAAAATTCGGAGTGGGTATTAAAATCCATGGAGAAGAAATAAAAACTTTGAGGTTCGCCAATGACTTTGTAATTCTGTCAGAGACAGCAAAGGACTTGGAAGAGCAGTTGAACGGAATGGACAGCGTCTTGAAATGAGGATATAACATGAACACCAACAAAAACAAAACGAGGATAATGGAATGTAGTCGAATTAGGTCGGGTGATGCTGAGGGAAATAGATTACGAAATTAGACACTTAAAGTAGTAAAGGAGTTTTGCTATTTGGGGACCAAAATAACTGATGATGGTCGAAGTAGAGAGGATATAAATTGTAGACTGGCAATGCAAAGGAAAGCGTTTCTGAAGAAGAGAAATTTGTTAACATCGAGCGTAGATTTAAGTATCAGGAAGTCGTTTCTGAAAGTATTTGCATAGAGTGTAGCCATGTATGGAAGTGAATCATGGACGATAAATAGTTTGGACAAGAAGAGAATAGAAGCTTTCGAAATGTGGTGCTACAGAAGAATGCTGAAGATTAGATGGGTAGATCACATAACTAATGAGGAGGTATTGAATAGAATTGGGGAGAAGATGAGTTTGTGGTACTGCTTGACAAGAAGAAGGGACCGGTTGGTAGGACATGTTCTGAGGCATCAAGGGATCACAAATTTAGTATTGGAGGGCTGCGTGGAGGGTAAGAATCGTAGAGGGAGACCAAGAGATGAATACACCAAGCAGATTCAGAAGGATGTAGGCTGCAGTAGGTACTGGGAGACGAAGAAGCTTGCACAGTAGCATGGAGAGCTGCATCAAACCAGTCTCAGGACTGAAGACCACAACAACATCAACAATAACATATTTTTATTTATTTCTTTTTCTGTTTGCTACAGAAATAATTTTTATCTCTCTTACAGTAGTAGAATTGAGTAACAAAATCAGATTCCAAACGTGGGCGCAGTCGGGCAGCCCCAGAGGTCCCTCGTTATCCAGTGCCCCATTTGACCGCTGTGTGGAAGGCCGCAGGAGCAGTGCACGTGTGTCCGTGTGTGCCGCAGTGTCGACGGCCGGCGGCACGGGCGGCGGCGGCGGCGGCGGCGCGCCCACCGCCGTCTTCCCGCTGCCGGGCTCCTTCCCCTGGGCCAACAGCTCCAGGGGCAAGCCGCGCCGCGGCATGATGCGGCGCGCCGTCTTCTCCGACCTGCAGCGCAAGGGCCTTGAGAAGCGCTTCCAGATCCAGAAGTACATCTCCAAGCCCGACCGCAAGAAGCTCGCCGAGAAGCTCGGCCTCAAGGACTCGCAGGTCAGTCGCGCACACTGCTCCTGCTTCTCCGCACGTGCTCGGATGCGCCACAGACTCGCTAAGCTTCCTGCGATCTTGTGAGTTCGAGTTGATACCTAAAAGGCGAACTTACGCACTGGTCCTCTTCGATTTTCTTCATATTTCAGGAATTACGAAGCCAGTTCCCGGGCATAAGTTTCCTACAGCCAGAAGATGCACTGCTAAAAAATAACCGAAAAGCTCGATTTTCAACATTTTCACTCGTAGTTAAGAGCAAAAAATTTAGAGCCCCTGTTAACGGAGCGGTCCACACAGCTGCCAATCTAGCTAATGGCAGGGTAGCTGGTTAGATTCTCGATACAATCAACTTTTTCAAACATTTCATCGATTTTATTATCATTACTAGCATTTTACCTGTGGCTCCACACACATGTGCATTGGATACATTTACTGAATGGCCTCTTCCGACCCTCTCCATGACGAACTCTTCCTCCCTTTGTCTGTGCACCTCATTCTCCCACCTCTATCAGTATATCTACTCCTCTCAACTCTCTCTTTCTCTTCATCTCCTCCTTCCCTCTCTTTATACCATTTCCTCAAACGCCCCCTCTTTCCATACCCGCACTCTCTCTCTCTTTCCACCTTCCCCTCTTCCACATGTCCAAAACCCCTCAACACCTTCCACCCATCTCTCTGTCCACTTCCACCTCCCCCTCTCTCTGTCTATCCTCTCCTCTTTCCATCTCAACCTGCCACCATACTTACTCATCGTTATGTGTAGTCCCTGCAGTACAGTTCAGTAAAGCATGTTGGCACTACTCCCACAACATGCATGTTATGCAGGGCACACTGCATGTCAGGAGCTTGAAAGTCGTTTATTTGCCTCAACATTCACAGCAGGTTGATAAAACAGGCTGGTAACTACTTCAACACAACATACCTGTTATATTTGGGTAGCCTACATGTCAGGACCCAAAAAACTGTTTTTTGCACCTGACATGTCGACTGCTCTGCAAACCAGGTCGATTTGGTGGGCCAGTACTGTTCCCACACAATGTGTATATTGTGCAGGGCAGGCTATATACCAGGGGCGTAAAAACCACATTTTTACATGTATCTCCACTACTACTGGGTCAAAGTAACTAGTGCAAAGTAACTCCCTAACAAATCTAACTACCTGTTGATATGAACTGACTCCCTGCTACATCAACAAAATTAATTTTTGACGACCTTACATGCACTCGAGATAAATCCATAAATCCATCATAAACTGCACTTTCACTAGAAATGGTTATGTGCAAGACACCTACATTGCACTAGAACTAACCGTAAATCATGATGATCACAATACTATACCCCACACAGCAAATACACTGACGCGCCAAAGAAACACAGCATCTCCGAGGTAGCGATGAAGAGGCGATTTTTCCGTACGACCATTTCACGTGTGTACCGTGAACATCACGAATCCAGTAAAACATCAAATCTCCGACATCGCTGCGGCCCGAAAAAAATCGTGCAAGAACGGGACCAACGACGACTGAAGACAATGGTTCAACGTGACAGAAGTACAACAATTCCGCAAATTCCTGCAAATTTTGATGCTGGGACATCAACAAGTGTCAGCGTGCAAACCATTCAACGAAAAATCATTGATATGGCCTTCCCGAGCTGAAGGCCCACTCGTGTACTCTTGATGACTACATGACACAAAGCATTACGCCTCGTGTGGAATATTGGACTGTTGGTGACTGAGAACATGTTGCCTGGTAGGAAGAGTCTCGTTTCGAGTTGTATCGAGCGGATGGACGAGTACAGGTATGAAGACAACCTCGTGAATCCATGGACACTGCTTGTCAGCAGGCGCTGTTCAAGTTGGTGGAGGCTTTATAATGGTGTGGGGCGTGTGCAGTTGGAGTGATTTGGGGCCTCTGATACATCTCGATACGACTCTGACCGGTGACACGTACGTAAGCATCTTGTCTGATCTCGTGCATTCATTCATGTCGACTGTGCATTCCGACGGACGTGGGAAATTCCAGCAGGTCAATGCGACATCTCATACGTCCAGAATTGCTATAGAGTGGGTCCAGGAACACTCTTCCGAGTTTAAACACTTCCACTGGCCACCATACTCCCCAGACATGAACATTATTGAGCATATCTGGAATGCCTTGCAACGTGCTGACCAGAAGAGATCTCCACTCACTCGTTCTCTTACGGATTTATGGACAGCCCTGCAGGATTCATAGTGTCAGTTCCCTCCAGCACTACTTCGAGTCCATGCCACGTCGTGTTGCAGCACTTGTGCCTGCTTCCGGGGACCCTACACGATATTAGGCAGGTGTACCAGTTTCTTTGGCTCCTCAGTGTATTTAGAATTGTTAAGAGGGCCATTATGTAGAAAGCCAACATTGTTGAATGCATATTGACTGCGAGTGCATATTGACTGCATGTTACAGTATTATTTACTGATGTTTTTACAAGATGTTGATTTTACGTTTGACATTTCGTGGATAGCGACTATTTTCCAAATTTATGCCCAATTTTGAGCTTGATGTCCTGCAATATATGTTAATGACATAAACTCTGTCACTTTAAAATGGCATAAAATGTCGAAACCTGAGTCGTAATTAGCTAAACAACAATACAGTCAAATGGCGTTGTGTACATTTAAAAATTATTGTATGACTGTTGCTAAGCAACATGAAAACTGTTTACAAAGGCCGGAGTTTTGTTGCCCGATGGAAAACGAGCACCCTTGAAGTACGTAGACTGTGTGACAGTAAGAATGAAAACGTTTTAGAAACATTCATTATTACTAATGTTAAGGTCGCCAGATCTAACACTGATGAGCCAAAACACTATGACCACCAGGTTAATGGATTTTGTGTCCATCTTAGGAACGAAATACATTACTGACTATGCATGTCAGGGATCCGACAGATTTATGGTAGATTTTTGGAGGTATGTGGCATTAGATGTCGACGAACAGCTCATGTAATTCGCGTAAATAACAGGTTGCTGATTTACGTATGCGGTGATGGCGTCCGATATGGATTACATACTGTTTGCATCAGATGAATTTGGTCGCCGAGACATCAACGTGAGCTCACTGTAAAGCTGCTCAACCACTGTAGTACGGTTCTGGCTCTGACACACGACCGATTATACCTCTTAAACATGACATCGCCGTCGGGGAAGAGATCAAACACGAACGAATGCAAGTGCTTCGCGGCTGTCACTGTGTCTTCGATTACTACCATACAGGTCGATAACAAGCGCAGGAGAATGTCTCCCATAGCACAGTGCTGCTCCCACCATCTTGCGTGAGAGGCGCGCTTAACGTTTCGAGCCGCCGCTCGGGTCAACATGGAAACACGTAGGGGGACGTCTGTGCGCGAGCTCCATATTCAACAATGTATGATGAACTTTGTGCTCCGAAACACTTGTGCGTACACGAGCATTGTGGTCTTTCGACAGAGATGCCACACATCTCCATCAGTCCTACTTTACAGAGCAGACAAACCTCCGAGCCCCGAGTTTGTGGAGAGTCGTGGACGTCCAACCACTTAGCACCTATTGGCAGTTTCACTGTCCTTCTGCCTCTTTCCGCAGATGCTGACGACATTGGCACGTGAACTTTCGACTAACTTCGGCATTTTCGAGCTACTCGTTCACAGGCACCGCGTAATAATAATCTGTCCTTAGTCAAAGTCGGCTATCTCAATGGATTTATCCATTTGCAGCACATATCTTCGGTGACCCCCGTCCGTGTCTCATCCGCTTACATACTTTGGATGTTTCTGATGTCCTTAGGTTAGTTAGGTTTAAGTAGTTCTAAGTCTAGGGGACTAATGACCTCCGATGTTAAGTCCCATAGTGCTCAGAGCCATTTGAACAGAGAAAAACGAACAGGATCCTTTTTTAGGAAATTTAAATTTTCCTCTGAGATACGTTTCGGAAAGAGGTCATAGTTTTCGAGTTATTCAGGAAAAACGTAGAAAAGAAGCTTCGAACACATCCTCATTTCCACACCTGCCCCCACCTGTCAGGGAGTGCAACGAAGAACATACCGGAAATCCTGACTGCTGAAGGATGTTGATGTGAGTGTTTGAAGGTCACTTTCTAACATATTTCTTAAATAACTCAAAAATTATGGGCTCGAGGGGAAATTTATTCGAATACAAAATTTAATTACATTAAATTTCTACAAAACGGTTCTGTTTATTTTTTCTGTAGGGCTAACAGTTTTCGCGTAGCGAGCGAGAGAGTATGAAAGTCTCGCACATGGTTTTTGAAGGTTGGATATAGAACTGCCGGTTGCATGAAACAACATCGATAGGGGCAGCTGAATGACACTATGTATTATGTTTTTTTTACTGATTTGTAGGTAACTAAGGCTTGTATGTGTGTCTTTTGTTTTTATTTAGTTTTCTTCTTGAAGCTACTATAACTTTTGTTACTGTTTCTACCACGATGTAGCATCACAAAAAGTAACTAATCGAAAAAAAATATTACATCAGCTGGTTATTTCATAATGATACAACCCTACGATAGAAACTGAATTCTATCAAGAAATTCATAGCAGCTTTGGATCGGTACATACGAAAGAATAGAGACGAGCGACTAGAATAATCCATTAGTGCTATGCAACGTACGTTTATGTGATATCATGGAAGTATGCAATGGAGCACGCAGCGTATCTTACAAGCGTGGGGTCACCACTTTAGCCATGACTCACGAAGTAGTTAGGCTATAATATTAAATTTTTTTATTGCAACTAAAAGCTCATATTAACATTGAATCAATAACAACATACCTATTATATATAATCAAAGAATAAACACTGTGCGTCTACGGATGTTCTGCCACCCAAACCTGTAGGTTGCGCTGTTGTATGTGACGACGAACAGCATGTATGCAGTGTCCTCAATACACTGAATACGCTTAAATTTTCTTCTGAGATACGTTTTCGATAGACGTCGTAGTTTTCGAGTTATTCAGGAAAAACGTACAAAAGAAGCTTCGAACATACCCTCATTTCCACGCCTGGTCCCCACCAGTCAGGGAGTACAACGAAGAACACACTAGAAATACTGATTGCTGAAGGATTTGGATGGCCGGAGGTGTGTTTGAAGGCCAGTTTCTAACATTTTTCTTGAATAACTCGAAAACCATGGGCTCGAGCGGAAATGTATGCGATCAGAGCAGTGATCTGTGTAGTTATGAGTTGGGGTGGGTTGTTTGCGGGAGGAGACCAAACAGCGAGGACATGAGTCTCATCATATTAGGCAAGGATAGGGAAGGAAGTCTGCCGTGCCGTTTCAAAGGAACCATCCCGGCATTTGCTTGGAGCGATTTAGGGAAAGCAAGGAAAACCTAAATCAGGATGGCCGGACGTGGGATTGAATCGTCGTCCTTTCGAATGCGAGTGCAGTGTGTTAACCACTGCGCCACCTCGCTCGGTCTGCGTAGTTAAGAGTGCATCGTGTCGCAGGTAAGTGAATTCGAACGTGAACAAATTGTTGGTGCTTGTTTGGGGGACTCTTTCCATGAACAAGGTTGGCGAAGGTTCTTTTTCTTTGTGTGTGTGTTTCAAGAGGCACCGCATCAGAGATTTATACTGCACACAGAGAAAGTGGAAAAATATCATCCACTTCGTCACAATGCGACCGAAGTTTGTGGTCAGTGATCATGACAGACGGCCATTGAAGACGATTGTGACGAAAAATATGAGGATGACAGCTGGAAAAATCATTGGAGAACTGAACGTCCCACTCATTAATCATGTCACCAACAAAACAGCACCTAGGAAGCTCCAGAAGCAGGAATTGCAAGGCGAGCTGGAATTCCAAAAACACTCATCAGTGACGCAAATGCCAGTAACTGGAGAACTTGGTGCCGAAGCCATAAAACCTGGACTTTGGTGCAATGGAAGAAAGTAATTGCCGTGCGGGTTAGCCAACTCATTATCGCTGTACCAGCCGCCGGTGTGGCCGAGCGGTTCTAGGCGCTTTAGCCAGGAACCACGCGACAGCTACGCTCGCTGGTTCGAATCCTGCCTCGGGCATGGATGTGTGTGATGTCCTTAGGTTAGTTAGGTTTAAGTAGTTCTAAGTTCTAGGGGACTGATGACCTGAGATATTAAGTCCCATAGTGCTCAGAGCCATTAGAACCATTTGTTTTTTTGTTACTGTACCCTGTCTTACAGCCACAATCTCCTTTGCTCTCTCCTACTAATACTGTTTCTTCTCATTCTCGTGTCTCTCTATTGATCTGTCTTACAGCTATTTTGTCATTCATTCCCTCCCAATGCTGATGTCTTCTCACACTGTGGCTATATCTCTCTTCCTCATTGTCATAGACACTGTCTTTCATTATCACTGACTCTCACCCACTCGCACTTCCTCCTGGCTCTCTTCCACTGGCACTTGTCTCTTTTTCTAGTACTGTTCTCTCACAGTCAATTATGTTCCACTGCCACTATATGCCTCTCTTTCTTTCACGCTACCATTGTCTCCTTATACGTTTTTACAACACGATCACGGTCTACTGTCTTCCAGTAAATATTAGTTTTCCTTGTCTTTCGGGACAATCACTGGAGTATATTTTGCACCCCAGCCGAAAATTCGTGGGCATCTGGAGAGAATTTGTAGACAAAACTCTGGCAGCAATTAACTACCTCTTTCGTTCTCAGAATAAAAAAGCGCGAATATATTCGCATTCCAAAATTTATAGTGAAATTTTTAGAGGTGCTCAGGTAAGTAGAACGTGGCAGCTGGTATCCCACTTTTCAGTCAGTCTTTTATAACAGGAACATATTAGCCCTTCTTATACTGTGACAGAAACATTTTACCGCTGGGTGCCTTCTTTCCCCTGCCACAGCAAGGCATATCGCTCATTATGAAAAGAACTTATGTGGGTCAGTGAAATTTTGATAGATTTCTGACGTGAACCTGAAATAAGGCAAAACTAATTTTACACCTCAAGTCGGATTTTATGTGCACAAAAATGTTGCATCTGCTTCAGTTTTCTAAATAATGGGGATCCGAGAATCCTTCTGATGACAACGGAGATCCTACACAGCATACTTCTCCGTTCTAGGTCACTTAATAAACTACGTTTTCCTCACAAAAGACGGCCTCGGTGCCCGAGCGGTTCTAGGCGCTTCACTCCGGAAACGCACGACTGCTACAGTCGCAGGTTCGAACACTGCCTCGGGAATGGATGTGCGTGATGTCCTTAGATCGGTTAGGTTTAAGTAGTTCTAAGTTGTAGGGGCCTGATGACCTCAGATGTTGAGTCCCATAGTGCTCAGAACCATTTGAACCCCACAAAAGTGGATTTTACATGTACACCTAGGGTAAATTTGAACCTCTGTACCTCGGAGACGGATAAAGATACCAAGAAAATTTTCAAGGTTGTTCGAGATCACCATCTTAGGAATATATCGCAGAAATTACAGCCATCTGCAGCATTTTAAGACGCACCATGGACAACGTATAATGCAGAAAGAACCAACCGACTTCCTCCATTTGCTGAAGCTCGAGCAAGTGTGTAATATTTAAACTTTGGCCCTGTACTATGGGATAGTTAAAGTAATACGATACTACTGTTGGGTACGCGTATGGTCCCTCGCCCGAGTCCCGTTTCTGTAAGTGTCGTTTTCGAATAACTACTGGCCGTTAAAATTGCTACACCACGAAGATGACGTGCTACAGACGTGAAATTAAACCAAAAGGAAGAAGATGCTGTGATATGCAAATGGTTAGTTTTTCAGAGCATTCACACAAGGTTGGCGACGGTGGCGACACCTACAACATGATGACATGAGGAAAGTTTCCAACCGATTTGTCATACACAAACATCAGTCGACCGTCGTTGCCTGGTGAAACGTGGTGATGCCTCGTGTGAGGAGGAGAAATGCGTACCATCACGTTTCCGACTTTGATAAAGGTCAGATTGTAGCCTATCGCGATTGCGGTTTATCGTATCGCGACATTGTTGCTCGCGTTGATCGAGATCCAATAACTGTTACCAGAATATGGAATCGTTGGGTTCAGGAGGGTAATACGGAACGCCGTGTTGGATCTCAACGGCCTCGTGTCACTAGCAGTCGAGATGACAGGCATCTTATCCGCATGGCTGTATCGGATCGTTCAGACACGTCTCCATTCCTGAGTCAACAGATGCGGACGTTTGCAAGACAACAACCATCTGCACGAACAGTTCGACGACGTTTGCAGCAGCATGGACTATCAGCTCTGAGACCATGGCTGTTGTTATCCTTGATGCTGTATCACAGACAGGAGCGCCTGCTATGGTGTACTCAACGACGAACCTGGGTGCACGAATAGCAAAACGTCCTTTTTTCGGATGAATCCAGGTTCTGTTTATAGCATCATGATGGTCGCATCCGTGTTTGCCGACATCGCGGTGAACGCACATTGGAAGCGTGTATTCGTCATTGCTATACTGGCGTGTCACCCGGCGTGATGGTATGGGGTGCATTGGTTACACGTCTCGGTCAGCTCTTTTTCGCATTGACGGCACTTTGAACAGTGGACGTTACACTTCAGATGTGTTACGACGCGTGGCTCTACCCTTCATTCGATCCCTGAGAAACCCTACATTTCAGCAGGATAATGCACGACCGCACGTAACAGGTCCTGTACGGTCCTTTGTGGACACAGAAAATGTTCGACTGCTGCCCGGGCCAGCACATTCTCCAGATCTGTCACAAATTGAAAACGTCTGGTCAATGGTGGCCGAGCAACTGGCACGTCACAGTACGCCAGTCACTACTCTTGGTGAACTGTGGTATCGTGTTGAAGCTGCATGGGCAGCTGTACCTGTACACGCCATCCAAGCTCTGTTTGGCAATGCCCAGACGTATCAAGGCCGTTATTACGGCCAGAGTTGGTTGTTCTGGGTACTGATTTCTCAGTATCTATGCACCCAAATTGCGTGAAAATGTAATCAAATGTCAGTTCTAGTATATTTGTCCAATAAATACTCGTTTATCAACTGCATTTCTTCTTGGCGTAGGAAGTTTAGTGGCCAGTAGTGTATTTTAGATCGCATACTTACCTATAGCGCTGACGAAAAAGTTGCCATATCCAAAATTATACCCCCGGGCCCTGATGCTGACTTGTAAACTGTAGGTGTGCTCTGCTTTAGTGGAACGAGAAAGAGTACCAGAGTGACCTGTTTTTCCTTGACTGAGACTCATCCCGGATGGGTCAGGAAAACTGTTCGCGGATAGATGACGACTACTCCGGCTGTTGACGGGCGACGACTACCGCCGTGCTTGTGTTGTGATGCCCGCCCCGGGGCGCGGCCGCCTTGGAGGCCGCGGCTGGCCGTGGCCGGGCAGCCCTTCCTTCCGGGGCGTCGCACAAAGGCCCGGCGCGGCCTGGCGCTGATTCACGGCGGCGGCCGCTCCCGGCGCCGATACGCCGGCGCTGTCACCCGCACGCCACATCTGGACACAGCCTGGCCCGCAAGTCGCCGCGCCCTCACTCTGCGATTCCTCCGCGCCACGCCGGCGCCAAACAAATACACGACGTCGGTACTGAACGCCGATGACGTAGACAGATAAAAAGTGAAGAAGTCTTGGCGGTGATAGCCTACGCAGATGACCTCTTCCTGCTGGTTGGCGGCCGTAGTCGCGAGATATAGAGCCAAAAATAGAAAAGGCCACGAATAAATTGCAACTATGGTGCCAAAACACCAAAATGAAAATATCACTAAGTAAGTCAACATGTTGTTGTTGTTGTTGTTGTTGTTGTGGTCTTCAGTCCTGAGACTGCTTTGTTGCAACTCTCCATGCTACTTTATCCTGTGCTACCTACTGCAGCCTACATCCATCTGAATCTGCTTAGTGTATTCATCTCTTGGTCTCCCTCTACGATTTTTACCCTCCACGCTGGCCTCCAATACTAAATTAGTGATCCCTCGATGACTCAGAACATGTCCTACCAACCGATCCCTTCTTCTGGTCAAGTTGTGCCACAAACTCCTCTTCTCCCCAATTCTATTCAATACCTCCTCATTAGTTAAGTGATCTACCCATCTGATTTTCACCATTCTTCTGTAGCACCACATTTCAAACGCTTCTATTCTCTTCTTGTGAAAACTATTTATCGTCCATGTTTCACTTCCATACATGGCTACACTCCATACAAATACTTTCAAAAACGACTTCCTCATATTTAAATCTATACTCGATGTTAACAAATATCTCCTCTTCAGAAACGCTTTCCTTGCCATTGCCATTCTACATTTTATATCCTCTCTACTTCGACCATCATCAGTTATTTTCCTCCCCAAATAGCAAAACTCCTTTACTACTTTAAGTGTCTCATTTCCTAATCTAATTCCCTCAGCATCTCCCGACTTTATTCGACTACATTCCATTATCCTCGTTTTGTTTTTGTTGATGTTCATCTTATACCCTTCTTTCAAGACACTGTCCATCCCGTTCAGCTGCTCTTCCAAGTCCTTTGCTGTCTCTGACAGAATTACAATGTCATCAGCGAACCTCAAAGTTTTTATTTCTTCTCCATGGACTTTAATACCTGCTCGGAACTTTTCTTTTGTTTCCTTTATTGCTTGCTCAATATACAGATTGAATAACATCGGGGACGGGCTACAACCCTGTTTCACTCCCTTCCCAACCACTGCTTCCCTTTCATACCCCTCGACTGTTATAACTGCCGTCTGGTTTCTGTACAAATTGTAAATAGCCTTTCGCTACCTGTATTTTACTCCTGCCACCTTCAGAATTTGAAAGAGAGTATTTCAATCAACATTGTCAAAAGCTAGGAACGTAGGCTTGCGTTTCCTTAATCTTTCTTCTAAGATAAGTCGTAGGGTCAGTATTGCCTCACGTGTCTACATACCTATTACTAAAAAGACAGTTAATTAGAAACCCAACTGTATGAATCCAGGTCTCACCGGTTCTTCGGAGACGTGTGACACGGTACCTGGGAATCATCATTGACAGAAGGTGGAACTTAGGGAAACACATTGACATCTTAACCCAGAAAGCCCTCCAAACACTAAACAATCTCGTCTCCATCGGACATAAAATATTTCATCTTCCCCCTCACCTCATAAAACTATATCACAACGGCATCCTAACATCAATAGTAGTAACAGTAGTAGTAGAGGGTTTTTTTGGGCGCACGACAGCAAGGTCTTCAGCGCCCGCTCAGTAACGGGTGTCAAGAAGAAAACTCAGAACAGAAATATAAAACAAAACATAAACCACAAGTAACAAGCTGTGAAAAATATGTGCCTACCCACACCGAAGCGTGAGATGAAGCAAGGGGTCAGCAGTAAAACATGGAAAACACAGGAAGAAAATGGTAGAGGAAGCTAAAACAATGTAGCAAAGAAAAAAGGGAGGAGTCAGCCACTCTGCAATACACTAAAACCTCCAGCCCAAAAGTTTAGGCCAGAGTCCAGAAGCATCACAAAACGTTAAAACAGTAGACACACACTTCTCATCGTTAGCTAAAACACAAGCAGATCCCCATCAACTCGTGCTTCTCCCCTTGCATCACGGTATAAAATGCAGCCTGTTAAAATTTGCAGACCACAAGCATCACAAAACGGAGGCCTCCCGCCGTAATGAAAAGCTATGTGTGCCGCGAGGGAAGAGCCGAGCGGTCTAGGGCGCTGCAGTCATGGACTGTGCGGCTGGGTGTGTGTGTTTGTCCTTAGGATAATTTAAGTTAAGTAGTGTGTAAGCTTAGGGAATGATGACCTTAGCAGTTATGTCCCACAAGATTTCACACACAAAAAGCTATGTGTGAGAGGAGAGTGCCCGATCCGAAGACGTGTGAGGGCCACTTCTTCCCGCCCGAGCAACCGGCAGGAGGAACGCCACGGCCGGGTTGTGGACTTCACCAATCGCAGTTTATTGGCCGTCACCGCCAGCCATTCTTCCTCCCACAACTCCATGCACTTCCTGTGGAGTGCAGAGATGAGAGACTGCAAGGGAATAGGACACTGGACCACATCCTGCTCTCTGCAGGCCTCCTTGGCAGCCCGATCGGCCTGTTCATTGCCCCATATCCCTATATGACCAGGCACCCAGCAGAAGGATACCTCCTTACCCAGCCGTTGGAGCAAGTACAGTTGGTCATATATCAGCTGGACCATCTCCTCAGTTGGGTACAGATTCTGCAGTGATTGTAAGGCACCAAGAGAATCAGAACAGAGAAGAAATCGATTGCCCCGAATACGATTCATCTGCTCCAGTGCTTTCAGGATCGCGTGGAGCTCCGCTGCGAAAACGGTATATTCATCAGGGAGGCGAAGCCGGGTAACATGATCAGGGAACACTACAGAACAGCCAAGGAAATTCTCCTGTTTGGAGCCATCAGTGTAAACGACGGTGAAACCGTGATGCACATCTAAAATGTTAAAAAAGCAGAGATTGGAATCTAAAATCTGGTGTGCTATCTTTCTTAAAAGTAGTCAAATCTAAAATAAATTTGGGTCTCCGGAGAAGCCAAGGTGGAAATCTGCTCCAACCGTGACATAAAACACGAAGACCAGCCATATACATCGCAGCGAGGCAATCCTGTGCGCGAATCCTATAGGTCTGCGTCACACGTTGCCGATTGTGAAACAGCCGTGCCAGAGGAGGCTGAGCAACGGTATGGTATGCAGGTGTGTATGGTGTGGACAAAGTTTTAAAGGCCTGGCGCACTGTAAGTAGCCGGGTTACGGCTCGGGGGTCTGGGCTCACAGGCTCACGAGGGTTGTGCCCGCCATGACAGTGAGAATGGTTCAGAGAAACATGATACTGAGATCTGTGGGGGCCTAAAGAACATCCCCGGAGGAGCCCTATTAGTTATAATGGGGCTCTGCCCCCTGGACATCAAAATTCGAGAACAGGCTGCGTGGTTTTGGGCTAAAAAAAAGGAATACTGCGAAGATAGAAGAGATATTAGGCATTCGGGCTGAGGACAAGGGCGAGATAAGGCGAAGAGGCGAGCAATTGTGGCAAGAATTATGGGAAGCAGAAGAAATAGGTCGCAGAACATTTGAACTTCTTCCTGACATCAGGGAACGACTGGGCATGAGATACTTTGAACCTACCCAGGGACTGATCCATTTTCTCACTGGTCATGGGCCGTAACCGACATACTTATGTCGGTTCGGGGAAAGGGCCACACCCGCGTGTGAGTGTGGTTTACCAGAGGGTACTCCCGATCATGTGGTTTACGAGTGCCCCCTTTTCAATGATGTTGCTTCCACATTACGTGACCAATACCTGACCATGACACATACCACTTACTTAGACGAAAAGACACTTTTCCAACTCTTGACCAATTGGCGGATGAGGTATCACGAAAAGTGTTAAAAGAATACCTGAGGGGCATAAATTAAATTAACAATTGAGACACACCAAACACTGAATCTAGCGCCCTATTCCCGTACCGCCTGTGATTGGACAGGCCGACTTTCCTCATAGACTGGAATCTGCCGCGAACAGGACTAGGGGGAGTAGGGTACGACACCAGCAATACAGGACAAAGCACCGGACTTGACTTAGATTAGAACTAGTTAGACTAGGAAATTAGTTATTTAAGAACCTGCAGCCAATAACATCCTTGGCCTGCACAGTGTCAAGGGCACACTCATCTGGATTAGCTCGATGAGCAAGGCTCTAAAAAGTAAAAACTTCTGACACAACTGAGACTAAAAAGTATAAACTACTGACACAACTGTGACGCTGCAGGCAGTAGAGTTAAGTCAAGCGTAGGTCATATAAAGTTAATATTAATAGTAACAAATAAATTAGTTGCCATTGTTATCTAGTTAGCTGTAGCTCACTAATTAATGAAATTTGTATCTAGCTTCAATTAATGTTGGATAAAATTAGGACCCACCAATCATTTAAGGAAGTGAGTTAAGATTGTACAATTATTATAAATTTGTACTAAAGATTATTATTTAAAAAAAACTACGTGAGACTCCATATTTCTCTCCATTCCTATTCTAATCATGTGTGAGATGGACTATTGTCAATGAAACCACCCCCTTTCCTTGGGACACTGATTCCTAGACATTTCGAGGGCGAAACGACGGTTTGCAGTGCGCTGAGCAACAGACTTTCCTCACGATCTTTGATACTGCTGACATCTTCCTGATGCGTCAACACTTCTCTAAGTACTTCGTGAGCTAGCAACCCCCTTGAGAGTGAGCTCACTCATTTGGACTGCAGTACGATATCGATTTTGGCCCTGGCATAGAGCAAACCATTTAAACGTTATTCAAAGCATCAAAGGGTGTTTACCTTTTTCACTGCTCTGTGCCATGCCGTCCTGTGGCGCGATCATAGACAGATGCAGCATTGACACGGGTAACTGTCAACAAAACGGCAGACGTTTCCTCTAAGACCCATACACTATGTGATCAAAAGTATCCGAACACCTGGCTGAAAATGACTTACAAGTTCGTGGCGCCCTCCATCGGTAATGCTGGTATTCAGTATAGTTTTGGCCCACCCTTAGCCTTAATGACAGCTTCCACTCTTGCAGAAATACTTTCAGTCAGGTGCTGGAAGATTTCTTGGGCAATGGCAACCCGTTCTTCACGGAGTGCTGCACTGAGGAGAGGTACCGTTGTCGGTCAGTGTGGCCTGGCGCGAAGTCGGCGTTCCAAAACGTACCAAAGATGTTCTATAGGATTCAGGTCGGGAGCCTGTGCAGGCCAGACCATTACAGACATGTTATTGTCGTGTAACCACTATGCGACCGGTCGTACACTATGGAGAGGTGTTCGATTGTGTTGACATATGCAATCGCCATCCCCGAATTGCTCGTCAACAGTGAGAAGCAAGAAGGTGCTTAAAACATCAATTTAGGCCTGTGCTGTGATAGCGCCACGCAAAACAACAAGGATTGCAAGCCCCCTCGATGAAAAACACGGACACACCATAACACCACCGCCTCCGAATTTTACTGTTGGCACTACACACACTGGCAGATGATGTCGGATCGCCACGTTGTGTACCGTGATTCGTCACTCCACACAACGTTTTTGCACTGTTCAGTCGTCCAATATTTACCTCCTTACACCAAGCGAGGCGTTGTTTGGCATTTACCGGCGTGATGTGTGGCTTATGAGCAGCCGCCCGACCATGAAATCCAAGGTTTCTCATCTCCCACCGCACTGTCGTAGCACTTGCAGTGGATCCTGATGCAGTTTCGAATTCCTGTGTGATGGTATGGATAGATGTCTGCCTATTAGACATTACGACCCTCTTCAACTGTCGACGGTCTCTGTCAGTCAACAGACGACGTCGGCCTGTATGCTTTTGTGCTCTACGTGTCTCTTCACGTTTCCACTTCTCTATCACATAGAAAACAGTGGACCTAGGGACGTTTAGGAGTGTGAAAATCTCGCGTACAGACGTATGACACAAGTGACACCCAATCACCTGACCAAGTTCGAAGTGAGTGAGTTCCGTGGAGCGCCCCATTCCGCTCTCTCACGACGTCTAATGACTATTGAGGTCACTGATATGGAGTACCTGGCCATAGATGCCAGCACAATGCACCTAATATGAAAAACGTATGTTTTTGCGGGTGTCCGGATACTTTTGACCAGATAGTGTACCTACCTGCAGGTGCTTAGGAGTACCCATGAAAGTTACAAAGGTCGGTGGAGCAGTTTATTACTCTAAGATTTCTTCCATCTGATAACCATTATGACTAAACCGAATGCTGGAATGTTATACAACATGAGTTTCATACCATTATTATTGTATTGGTGCCAGTGGTTAGTCGCCTGAGAACCTTGCTGCCACATACTTTGTATTAAGCCGGGCGCGCCGCGGTCCAATGTCTACCTAACGTTTGTTACGTGTCGTAAGCACCACAGACCACGACCTTTATATTTCTCGAAGATGTTTGGCTCTCAAAGACAGTCCTGCTCTCCCACTCTAGATGTTACTCACTGTAAGCAATCTTGGGAAGCAAGAAATCAATCAAGCAATATTGTAATGAAAAAGATGTTGTAGCAAACAAGAACACGGATTTACCGTGATAAATAAAATATAATTCAGAGGGGCAGTGTCCTCCAATAAAGCAGATGTTACAGCTCCAAGTGATTGCTATTACAGTAATGTTTCGCACCTGTAGTTAATCTGAGAGCACACGAATGATAGAGTATCAGGCTAGCATCTTCCCTTACGCGCCTTATGATGACATATCTCTCCTTTATGTTCATAAATTATCTTCACAATGAATCAGGCTCTATCCTTTCAGAACAAAGAAATATATGTTAGTCCCTTCTAGAACGATATGTCTTCTCTTTACGTACATAGAATTTAGATACCAGATTCACTCAGAGTGCCAGGTAGGACTTCTAATGATGGAACTACAGCAAACGCTGGCTCGCCTGAACATTACCGCATTACACATAGAATTTAGATTCGTTTAACTGCACTCAACTGTACGGCCATCTTGTGTACAGTAAAACCTTGAAGACTTATTGCAAATCACACCATCGCCAAGCCACGCAAGAAATCACTTACTCATGACAACTAGACTGCATCTTGATTGCGATATACGGTTCTACCGCTGTTCTACAGTTCATCACAGTTCCAATGAGACTTCGTATCACACAATCAAAACCACTGATTTGCGTAAACTCAACTGCCATTCCAGACATTCTGAGCAGTGACAGGAAAGCCATGTGTACTGTAAAATACTTACTGAACGAATAAAGTTAGCATTTCATCGGAGCAGTTACATACGGGTCTGTTCATCATGAAGGACCCAGAGCGACTCTCCAAATCCGGCCGAAGTGGCCGAGCGGTTCTAGGCGCTTCAGTCTGGAACCGCGCGGCCATTACGGTCGCAGGTTCGAATCCTGCCTCGGGCATGGATGTGTGTGATGTCCTTAGGTTAGTTAGGTTTAAGTAGTTCTAAGATCTAGGGGACTTATGACCTTAGGTGTCAAGTCCCATAGTACTCAGAACCATTTGAACCATTTGCTTCTCCAAAGAGAAAGCACCAACGCCGAAACCAGCCCTCCTCTCCACTTTATTCGTATAAAAGCACCAATGAGTAATCACGGCATTATTTTATAAACTAATGAAAGAAAATAGCATGTAAGAGAGGAGATCGTTTTCTTAAAACCTGTCCTGATTACATGCTTCAGATTACATTTCAAATATATTTTTCTTAACCGGAAGGGTTAAGAACAAGTGAGATTATTTTCTTTCCATGCCGATATCTCGTAATATCGCCATCGAAGTTCTACAGGGGGGGTTCCCCTAATCATTCACAACCTCGCGCGCCCTCTGATACTGGAATGGTATCACTACGCTGAAATTTTCTAGACGGCAATAGAAACCTATCATTTTCCCGCGCAACTGGCACTGCCATCTACATCCGGCGACGTCAACCATGATCACACCAAGAGTGGGCATGGCACATGCGCACTGAAGAAGCATAGCACCTCTCGCTGCTTTGAATCACGTCCGCATTTCGTTGAATGGTTTTGAACGGTCTCTAGTGGTTCTGCCACATAAGCCAGAGCAAAAACTGAGGTCGCACTGCACTCCGAAGAGGTTATATCACGTTCAATAGTGTTGCTAACCCACGATGTCCTTAGAAAAGCGTTGACGCATCAGGGAGATGTCAACAGTATCAAAGATTGTCAAGAACGTTCTCCTATGGCACGCCGACCTGCAAACTGTAGGTTTTCGAATTTTTGAGAATCAACGTCCCAAGGAAAGGGGTGGTTCCATAGACGCCCGTTATGTCTCCTACTGAGGGCTTCCGTGTAGATTCTGAGTGGCAGCGTCTTTGGAATGTTTTCCTCTGTCACTCTCAAGAATACTGCGTGATTTCAATGCCATGCGTCATGGTTCTGACCTCCATCGCAGAGGCATAAAAAGGATGGGTGAAATAGCGGTAAGAGGGACTGTCACGACCTTCACATCGTGTGACACGTCCACGGTGGGTGTGCAGAATTTTCGTGAAATCTCACTTTACTTCTGAGCTACGGTCTTTTTTTCGCACCTTGGTGTTTGAAGCTTCGTCGAGCCTGACGATGACATCGCAAGACGCCACGCTTTTAAATCGTTACAGAGGAAGGTTGTAGGCATTTCTGTGTCGTAGTGTGAAAAAGTTATCCTTTAATTCTGTTGGGCAGTGTTTATATTCCGTATGCATATATCAGGTAGTAATGAAAGCTGGAGAACAGGCAGCATCCGAAAGAGATTTGATACCCATTTCCCATCACAGTTGGATATCCAAAGTCAATTGCTGCAAGTCTGTCGTCTACAAATTTTTTCCAGGTACCCATGAATTTTTCCTTTGGACATTCGTGAAAAATTTATTTCAGTTTTTGTCCGGATGTTCCGCAGACGAGTTGGTCATCATCGGTCATTCCCCACTTGTGTGGCGTTGCTTTGGTCATGGCGTGCCAAATTCTGATGCAGTTGTGGCAGCCCCATGTTTTTCTTGTTTGGTTTGCCCTGGTGTGTTGGATGGACGGATCTGTTTTACCTAACTTCTTATAAGCATGGAAGGACGTTCTCCATTCCTCCCTCAGATTACTGCTTTCTGCGGAGAGTTGGCCATTGTTTACCCAAGGTGGGTCTCTTGATTATAGCTGGATCCGTGGTAAGTTGTTTAATGTTTCATGAATTGATAAATTTCTGGATTTATGGAGTTTCATCCATTCGCGTGTTGCTGCTTATTTTCAACTTAAATTTGGAGAGCAATACAGGTGAGTACTGACAGTCATGGTACTGGTTTGGATTTAAAAGTTCCTATCACTGTCCTCATCGCATCATTTAGATGGATTAGATAACAATCTCAGCAAGTCCAGACTCTTGATAATCTGCAGGAGAGAACAGGTCCGAATCGCGGGTCGGTTAGAGGAACTGGAAATCGTGCATTCTTTCATCTATCTTGGGTCAACTATCTGTGACACGGAAATCTATGAAGGAGAGAAAAGAAGACACATCACGTAAGGGCAAGTGGCTGTGAAGAAGCTCACCAAGATCTGGTGGAGCAGAGCGATAACGAGCAGCACAAAGATATGGCTTGTTGAAACACCAGTGTTTTCGCTCTTCTTTTTGGTTGTGAAACGTGGTTCTCTAAAGCCAGGGACAAGCAGTGTACTGATGCGTTTGAGCTATAGCGCTGGAGCAGGATGCTGCGCATAAAATGAAGTGAAAGAAGAACGAACGTGTTCATTATTGAGCAGCTCAGTATCCAAGTATCCACAGGCACCTCTAGTGTCAATCAAAAAATTCTTTAGTTCTTTGGCGATACTGTGGGAAGAAGCGGAGGAAACTTAGAGGATTTAATCATGGATGGAAAGATCTAGGGCAAGAGGCAGACAGGGAGAATAGCGAGCAGGTTAGTAGGTCAAATCAAGAATATCTCCGGCCTGCTTCTCCAGTAGGTTCTAGGAGAAACCGGTAACCGTTCGGGATGGAGGCACTGGGTTCATGGGGACACGACGTTCTGCAATGAGGGCGACACCTGATCATGATAAGGCCGGCAAGGACCTCACACACGATCAAGCTTTCCTGCAAAGATGTAGTAGCCGACAGGCGCTACGACACATCTGTGATGAATTCAACTTCTCTTGACAATGTCTTCGACTGAAGGAAAAGCATTGGCCATAGTAGGAATGTTACTTGTTTTGTTTTCATTAATTTTGTGGAAGAAGTTTCACGCTTTCCTCGGTAAGGACACACCTTTCTTTTTACTTTACCTAAAGTGGTTTCCGATTTATGAAGTTCTGTGAGTTTCTCAATTGTGTTCCTTTCACGATTTTCCATGTTAGGAAAAGACAACACTACCTCAAACACAAAGGACATTACTATCAACATACCAGAGTAACATAATGTACACAACGATAGACCTCAGTTTCGAACTTCTCTGATGTCGACACGAAGACATAGGGCGAACTGAAATCTCCAGACCTGAAGCATGGGTGGACGACTCGCACACACTCTCTGATCTGGGCAGCTGCACAGAGAAGTATGCTTATGACATCAACATGCGCAAGTACGAGCCGGTAACGCTTAACTGCTTTCGCAAGAATCTCATTATAAGAAACTAAGAGTTATGCTTTCATCAAAATTGTTTTACATACAAAATTTGCATTTCCGAGCATGGTTTCCTTGTCAAAACTTTACCCACATAATCGCCTCTAGTATCCTTAGAAGCCTGTAATAGTAATTGTTAAACACCCTCTATATCATTATTGGGTCGCAGGCGTGTGAACACTCCAGCAACAACAGGTGATTAATTACATTTGCTGCTATTAATTAAATGTTGCTAACGCTTTTAGGAAACATTTAAACGGTTTTATCAGCTTCAGAATGTTTAATACGTATCTCTTACACTGAACCTGATTTTACTATTTACTTATATTAAATTTCTATTTTCTTATGTCAGAAAAGTTTCTCCCGATCTTAAGCGTGTGTTTTTGCTTATAAGTTTTGTATATAATCATTAGTGTATGGTTCATTACATCTGTTTTTGTAGTTTGACGCGCATTCTTGACTTGCCACCGGCGGGACCGCCATAGCCACTGACCTATGCCCCTCGGTGCCAAAATTCAGATCTCCTGGGTCACGTTCCTGGGAATTCAAAGTGTGTACATGATAGTTTTGTCCTGTAAGCACGCCCCCGTACCTCCTGCCCTAGCCAGCGCACAGCAAACCCAACGCAAAGAATCAAGTTCCTTTTATCTTTAGTTTATATAGCTGTACAGGAGTTTTGTGTCATTGCAACCTACAGCTCAGTACTGTGTTTGACAGTTCTACACAACACAGATGTTTCACTGTCTGGACTCCTTAAAATCGAAGCTTCATACAGTTGTAGCTGTCAGACTATGTTACCAGCGCCTAAAAAGACATACAGGTTGATTCAAAACCTTTGCGTCAAACACCTAGGGGTGAGGGGTAACAACATGGGGCAAATTTCACATCTGTTGGTCCATCATGGACAGGGGACATCGACTGGGTAAGTAATTGTCAATATCAGTGAAATTCACCAACAGCCACGTAACTTAAGATGTTATTTTATTTTATTTTGTAGGCTACCAGTTTCATTATTTCACTATTCCATCTTCAGGGCGCTGCATAATGAAAGTGTATACATGTAATGTAATGTCAGGATGTACAAAGAAAGCTTGCAGAAAGTGACAGGTAATTACAACAGCGCTTAAAGCTTAAAAATGGAAGTAGTGGCGTTAAACCAAATCTCTGCGTGCATCCAACACAATAGAATAAAACATGTGTACATATTTTTCTCTTAATATGCCGACTGCCACTGGGTTTTGTGTGAAGTTGTTTTTTGATGCTGTGATAACTAATTGTGTCACCAGTTGTGATAGTACCTAACTCGTAAATATGCATACTTTTGTAATTCATACATTACTGTGTGACATTTTACTTTAAATGAAGATAGATCCTCAAATATACTAGGGATTTTCTCATCGACAACAATTTTATATAAATAAAGAAAAGACAAGCTTTGTTTCAACAATGCTCTTGATAGTTCTGATCTTTTTAATGTTTTTGAATGTTCTCTTGTAAATCTGTGGTGTTAAATAGTTTCATGACTAACAAATGTTTTGGTGTATTGTGCTGGATGTACACATAGATTTGTGTTAACGCCACTACTTGCAATTGCAGCTTTAAGCGCTGTTGTGGTTACCAGCCACTTTTTGTAAGCTTTGTTTGTACACCCTGATATACACTACATATATTCTCTTTTATTATGCAGGAACCTGAAGATGGCATAGTGGAATGCTGAAACTGGTAGACTTCAAAATAAAATAACATTTTAAGTTACACTACTGTCAGTGAATTTAATTGACATTGACAATGAGGCAAATTTTGTTAGAGGCAAACTGTTCGATGATGCTTACCAACGACGTTAGGCGTTTTTTGCATTGGTTATGCTCCTGAGGGACGACAAGGCGAACGCAATCTGCGGCGTGCGTATGCATTGTGCATTGCCTATAATATAGCCAGGTGCTCCATGTGAAAGAGGCTAGCAGCCGTAGATAATTAACGTTTCTGGTTCGCTTTAAAAATATCTTTCTCCGGTTAGAGACAATTATTGTTATGGTTTCCTTGTTAAAAACCACTCTGTCAATTTACTGAGATAGGTAGTATCCTGCACATCTGGTCAGTACACCCTCCTAGTTAGGTGAAATCACGTCTTCCTGTACCGGCGAATACTAAAGGCCGCCTGCCGTTTCCGGAAAGCGCCTGCGAACATTTTGTCTCAAACGAAAGTTGTTTCCCATAACACGATCTGTCACCCCTACACGTTTGATCCAAAGACTGTAACACCATGTATAGTCTCATAATAAGGAAAATGTAAAACGTGGCCCTATTGAGTATTCAGCCCAGACTAGGCTGCGGACACCGAATTCTTAATGTGTGCGACGTCTAGGAGCAGAAATTGATACGGATATGTGAAGATAAAAATGACATGGACAACGAGATAGTTATCGGTGGATCACCTTTTCAGAGAGGAAAACTGCTTAGAGAATTTTTCTGGTATTCAAGTTTACTTCACATATGGAGATTCCTGCCAGTTGGTCACAGTTGGTTCTGGAGATGTCCGAAATGGTGCCGTGATTAAAATCTTCGTGTTGTATACAGGAGGAGCGGATTTCAAATTCCTGATGAGTAATCCTGATTTAGATTTTCGTTAATCACTCCAGGCGACTGCCTGGGTGATTCCTTTTATAGCGCATATCTTTTTACATCTCTTGCTTCTCTCGTGACTTCATTGCTGATAGTAGGCTGAAGTATAGCTTTCTGTGCTTTCAGTTGTGAAGTGTATGCTGATTATTGGATTCGCCGCAACGATATAGAAGAAAATTTTCACTTTATGGATGACTACATACTGGCATACTGGAAAGTAGAGTAATATGTATACTCGTAATTAGGTTATTCACAAACATGCGTATATAAATTGTGAAACGCACAACTTCACAAGTATAATTAGTCCATAGTCAAAATAGTTTCTGTTGTTTCTGCTCCTGAGCTTTGTTAAATCGTAGAAATTTCATATTATAGCACGTGAAGCTGCTTAACAATTTATTTTTAATTGAAAGACCGGTTTAGTGTCAGAGATCATTTTCCAGTATCCGTTGTACAACGTAATGAATACAGGACATGTATCGTGCTAAAAAGATACTTGAACACTATACCAAGATACGCAGAATATATGCAGTCTTTGTTAATAATAGGTGTTACATATATCCCATAAAACAGTTGCCAGAATGTAGCATTTGCAAATAATGTTTTAGTATAAGTAACAGGTGTTACATATGTCCCATAAAACAGTTGTCAGAATGTAGTATTTGCAAATATATGGAGTAAAATTTATGTCCTACATTGGATTGCATTGTATTACCAGTCCGAAAACCAATTTTTATTCCTGTTATACGAAATATATAGCGAATTTTGTCAGGTATTTGTCCGATATTTGGTAAAACTGCATATTTTTGTTTCTATCTTTTCTCCTCATTTATAAAGGCTACATATCTCTTAGTTGTCTTATAGTTATTATTTTTCTTATTGCTATAGATTTTATTAATTGAATCAGGGTTATATCCATTTTCTATGGCTATGTGTTTCAATTTATTTAACTTAATATCAGTGTTCTTATTAGATAATGATGAGCGGGTTATTCTATCTATCATGGAATGATAAAAACGCTTTTTTATGTGTCATAGGAGGACATGAAGTATTATGAATTGTCCCATTAAACGTTTTCGGAAAACATTAGATGTAATATAACTTCCATTTACATTGTAGATAATGACATCTAAAAAGTTAATGCTTTCCTCTTTTTCATATTCAGTGATGTATTGTATGTTTCTGTGACGTTCATTGAATTTCCAGTGAAGTGTTCCATTCAACAAAATATTCGTGTTATCTACGTAATGCTCCTAATACATTAACTTGCCAGTTAAAGACTTAACCACGGACCTTACAGGAACATTACTCAACTTTTTCTTGACCATGTAGAAAATAAGCTCTTCAAAGGCCAAATATTGCTAGTTGACATGATAATGCATTAGAGATGTTATAGAGATGAAAATCAACTTTCCCTGCATCCATAACGTTGTACAATCGCTACTGGGAAAAGTTCTCTGACAGAAACCGGTTTTACAATTATAAATAAAATTTTCAGGAGCTTCGCATGTTACAATATGTCGCTTCTACAGTTTAGAATGAATTTTAGATACCATATTAAGATTCAAATATGTTCTGAAGTTCCACTGCAGGCCTAACAGACTGATCCCATGCGTCACTCAGGTTCCCGGCCGGTGGGCACAACAGAAATGTTTACGGGCTACACCGCTCTAAATGGACGTACGGCGAGAGACGGGTGTAGCGAAAGAGATATGACTATCGGTTATCGATTTCCACCGAATCAGTCACTCCATCCGTGAAATTATAGATAGCACATTCAACAGTGAGTGATGCAGTGATCAAATGAATACATCACACAGTTATAAAGGTCAGACCTCATCCGCAGAAGCTAAAAAAAATTACCGCATAAAACCGTAATCTGACATTTCAGTATAGCCTCAGACATCCCTGAGAGTAATAAACTTTATTGCAATCGAAATGCGATCTCCTCCTGACATCGAATGGACGCTGAGGCTCGGCATATTATGAGGCACCACACAGGAAGTTGTATTAGTTGGACAAATGAAATTATTCAGTTGGAACAGACATGGCCACATTGTTATAACGGGAGTTTTGACTATGTTAAACGTTCCTGTACAAATTATGCTCAATCTTCCCCCAGGAGTAACATGGGCAACATGAACATCCCTGAGTGTAATTAAATAGCCGAGGATAAATGTTACTTGTCGCCCAGGCGTTTTGGAAACTCATCCGTGCGTATAATGCTGTACGTAATGTGCAAATGATACATGCACAGTGTGAGCAATTGTGATAGGTACACTACAAGTACAAGGCGTGTACGGAAAAGGGAGGTTACAGATTAACTTCACGTCGATTATCTTTCATCGATCACGACCTTAGTGAAACTACCCTCGAATTATAATTGTATAATTTAGGGAAGCAGCGGTAACCCTATATTAGGTTGGTTGCACAGAGCTAAACGTGCGGCTTTTAACTCGAATCCAGGGCCATAACCCCTACGCGATCTCAATTGGTATGTACTTTATTTGATGTTTATATCGTTGCCTATGGCATGAAGACTGTTAACATGATTCTAGTAATATAGATGTCTTATACCTCCTTTATTGTCCTCTCGTTTAAACATTCAAATGCAGCATAGAAATAGCTTCTAACAGCATTTACAGGCACATACATGCTCTGCAAACCACTGCGAAGTTCAAGGCAGATGGTACTTCCTAGTGCCGGCCGCGGTGGTCTAGCGGTTCTAGGCGCTCAGTCCGGAACCGCGCGACTGCTACGGTCGCAAGTTCGAATCCTTCCTCGGGCATGGATGTGTGTGATGTCCTTAGTTTAGTTAGGTTTAAGTAGTTCTAACTTCTAGGGGACTGATGACCACAGGTGTTAAGTCCCATAGTGCTCAGAGCCATTTGAACCATTTGGTACTTCCTAGTGTAACTGTTATTAGGTCTTCTTCCTGTTCCATTCATGTATGGAGTGCGGGAAGAATGGCCGTTTAAACGCTTCTGTGCGCGCTATAAACGTTGTAACCTTGTACTCGATATCCGGACTGGAGCGATAAGTACGGAGTTGTAGTATATTGCCTGATTTATCATTTCAAGCTACTTCTTGAAACTTTGTAAGCAGGCTTTCTCGGTATAGTTTGCGCCTACCTTCAAGCGTTTGCCAGTTCAGTTTATTCTGGATTTCCATGACACATGACACTCTTCTACAGTTCAAACAAAGCTGTGACCATTCGTGCCGTTCATTATCCTTTGGAGTGTTGTCCAGTGATAAGGAAAATGGCACATTTGCTACGTTTCTGGAAACAAGCGAGGAGGAATTCATTCATTGTGTGATGAAGTGTCATCACTTCTTATCCTGAAGTGGGAGAATTGAAAGTGATCACATTTTCAAAGCTATTTTACATCCAAACGCTGCATTTTCGGACGTAACTTTATCTACTACTTCCCCTTTGAAGTCCTTAAAAGCTTGTAATAAGAACTGTGAATACCGTGTATGCAGATTATGTAACTGTATTTTCAGTCAGCACCATCTCCTTGTATATAGGGTGTTGCGCATAGGGACGAACGTAGGGTGAACGCAGGGTGATTCACGAAGATATGCAAATATTTTAATATGTCATTCTACAAGAAAAAGTAAAGAAAAAAGTTCTTATAAGCAAAGGTCAGCAAATGTTTAGTTACGGAGTTACGGGTAATAAAAGATTTTGCCTGAAATTTAGGAACTTCGCTAATATGAAACCATCGTGAGGTTAAAGTAAAGCACGATTTCTGTTTATTTATTGGTGCGGTGAATCTAATAAAACATGTCCTAGACGTGTATCTGAAGTAGTTTTCCAGAACATCCAGAGAAACAAAGACGTGATTTCGTAAAATTTTTAATATATTATCTATTTGGCCCAATTCGTTTTTTAAATTCCAGACAATTGCACAAAGTTATCAACAGAAGTTTTAGAGAGTTTAATTTTGGAAAAAATATGGTAATAACGTTAACTGATACTGTGTGAATGTGTCAAATAATCTGACTTTATTAATACCATAGCACACGGTAGTTCATGTTAAACCGAAAAAAAAACACAGCTCAGTGTTAAGGAAGTTGTGCAGTGTAGGTACAATTTCACAATAAATGTTCAAAAATGGATTTAGCTACACTTGTATGAACAGATTTTGCTGCTCGTTTCAGTTTCACAGGGTTGTTCTTAACCTCATCTCTGCAGCTCGTTGTCTGGTGGCTAGCGTTGCTGTCTATTGATCACGGAGTCCTGGGTTCGATTCCCGGCCGGGTTGGGGATTTCTTTGCCCGGGAACTGCATTTTAGAATGCACATGCAATATTACGCAACGTTCGCTGGACAGTTGTTGAGGAGATAGGGTTAGTCGCTCGTTGGTTGGTACGGGCGGTCAGCTGCTCAACAGTTGCACGTCCATTCGTCCTTACACGTCTCCACCGCCGTTCAGCCATGTTACCTATGGCCTGTGGTGCTCCACACTTGCCTCAGCGCCAGTTTTGGATAGCGCCATTTTAGAATGCACGAGATATTTTAACCACGGCGGTGCGCGAGCATTTTACAAACTTAGCTATTTCGAAAATGCTTCCATCCTTGGCCCGAAAGTCAGTGGTCAAGCCCTTTTGCACGTCAGATTAATAGCTCCATTTCCGCATTAGGACAACGACTCCACTGTTATCCGAGACCCCTGATACACTTTACGTAACCTTCATTGCCTACGCTGCACCAGCCGTCTGTGAGGGGTTATTGCGCGTTGACGTCGAATATAGGCGGTGCTCGCGTTAATATGAGTGCACCGTGAATAATAGACAAACTAATAGTAAAACACATTTTGTATTCAGACAGCAGATTTTATTACCGGAGTCTGTGATGGCTTATAAGATGAAGAAATATCGTTCGAGATAGATGTAAATATTTTAGACATGTGGTAGTATCCCCCAAGCGCAGCGTTCATGAGAAGTGTGAGACAGTGAGGAACCGGATACAGACTTCAGCGGATGGTGACCGTAAGCTTGAGCTCACCGTTAACAGCCCTGCGCTGGCCTTGCGTGCAATTAAGGAAACCACTCGCGTGCTTACAGTGGATTAGCGCTCCAGTGCTCTGGCAGGGAGCGGCTATATAAGGGTGGCGGTGGGGGGAGGGCGGAGAGGGGGAGGGAGTGTCTGCTGGTGTTGAGCAAGCAGCAAGCAACAAGCAGCAAGCAGCACACGCGTCTGCGGTGTCTGTGGGTTACCCGCAGAGGCGTGAACAACAGACGAAGCACAGCCGTAACTGGTCTGAGCCGTATTCTCAAGGAACCAGGTTCAGATCCGCACCCGCCAATTCTCAAATGATCCCTTAACTAAACAGTTTCATCGCACTTTCTGCCAGCCACGAGTTGTGGGCACAGCAGAGCATCTAGACAAGAAGCAAGCGTTGCGATTCAATTCTGGTTTTTACTGCCAGAATCGTTGGACTGTTTCGTTGCCTATATCTGCGTCTGCATTCACGCTTAACTACCTGACAGAGGATTTAATCTAACCATCTCCAGACTAATTTCTCTACCATCCCATTCCCGAAGAGTGCGTGGGCGAAACGAACATTTAAATCTTCCGTATGAGCTCTGATTTTTCTAATTTTGTTACGATCATCATTTCTCTGTATGTAAGTGGGCGTAATAAAATATTTTCGCACCAGAAGGATAAAGTTAGTGATTGAAATTTTGTAAAAAGATCTCGCCACAACGAAAGACGCCTTTGTTTCAATGACTGCACACCAACTAGCTTATCATATCAGTGACTCTCTCCCTCCTCTTTCGCGCTAATGGAAAACGAGCTGCCCGTTTTTGAAATCTTTCGACGTCCTCCGCCAGTTGCTACGAACTGTCATCTTTCTGACTGGAAATTGCGAATACAGTCGCACAGCTGAGACGATATTCCACAGGTGCTCAATTCGATATGGAGCAGCTTGTGAGGAATGGTAGTGGAAATCTAAAAATATGGAATAAGTTCGAGATTCCTTGTCGATAGCAATCATTACTTAATGTGAATAAAGAGCTAGTTGTGTTTCACAAGAACGATGTTTTCTGTATCCGTTCAGTTGTGTATGATTGATAACTGTGAAGCTATTTCAGCAGTATACTTTGGAAGGAACCTATCTGGTATAGAATCTGGACTGAAGGACTTGCCTTTATTAAATGATTTAAGGTCCTTCTCACGGATGATATCGACTTCTAAGTTTCTCATATTTGCAGCTCTTCTTGATCCGACTTGTGGAATATTTACTTCGTTTTATTTGGTGATCGAATTTCAGAAAATTATGTTTAGTAACTCCATTTTAGTGGTGCTGTCATCGCTAACATTACCATTGCTATCGCACAGTGAAGATAGAAGCGTTTCTTGCTACTATTGTACTTTGCAGACAATCACAATCTCTTTGGATCATCTGCCATATATCGAGACAGAGTTCCGTTACTGAAACCATTATAATCACCTTGCATTGAAGTCCGCGCTAAAATTCGAGCTTCAGTAAAACATCGTCAGGCTTCGAGATTTTGCATTTTTTCAATTTGGCATATTTTGTTCTGCAATAATGTCCTGACCTGTTTTGTCTAACATGGAGGATCAGTTTCGTCTCTTATTAATTTTTTTGCTATGAACCTCTCAAATGCCGATGAAACAATTTATTTGAATTTAAGCCATATCTAGCATATGGTTGGACGAAGTGGATGCTGTCTCTTAGAAAGGCGTGAAGCGAATTTTATCTGATATTTAAATACATATGATTTGCTTTTATTTTTGGTTGATTTGGATGTTACTGTATTCAGTCTTACTGTAACGACCGTCTGGCCACTAATCACTGTATACGTTATAATGCTCCCTAATGGCTGAGTTGTAACCCTGTCAAACTGTATAAAGCGTCTAAAGGCTGAAAGGCAGATGTACGATCCGTCTAACGTCAGGTGAGAGGGGAAAGTGGCCTGGTTTTTAAAATTGCAAGCCTAGCAGGTGTCTCAGTAATGTCAAGGTGCCCTCCAAAATAATGAGTGAGGAAACTTAAGATTAGCAAATGAGACACAAGTCACGATTACTTAGAATTATTCCGATAAAGTGTGTGACAAAACAAATTACAGACATTAGAAACATTAATATAGTGAACCTTCTCATATCTGACGTATTCAGGAGGACGACGGTTCAATCCCGCGTCCGGCCATCCTGATTTAGGTTTTGCGTGATTTCCCTAAATCTCTTCAGGCAAATGCCGGGATGGTTCCTTTGTAAAGGACACGGCCGACTTTAGTATCCATCCTTCCCTCATCCGATGAGACCGATGACCTTGCAGTTTGGTCTCCTCCCCCAAAACAACCCAACCCCATATCTGACGTAGCAGCCGATGGGGGCGGGTGGGGTCGGGGGGGGGGGGGGGGAGGATGCTAATAAACGCGTAAGTGAATTAATTTCAATCAGGAAATGCTCAGTAATTGTCGTTTTGTTAATTGAAAACATATAGTACTGCAGAAGGGAATACGTCTCATCTGTGGCTGGAGTTGAAAGCAGGCTGTTTATTGGCGTTAAAATACGTCTTCAGAATGAAGCTTGAGGTAATCGAATTACTGTAAAATCATTTTAATGTCTTCACACATCGCCTCACTGTTGGGAGATAGCTCCGGACCCCAGCTTCCACGATCATTAAGTTCTCTGGTCCCCGCTCCTGAGGAAGAATGGCCTGCAATTCATCCACAGGCACTCAGATACCTCATCGAGAGTATCCTCAGCACAACCCAATCCGTGGCAAGGATGAAGAGTGCTCGCATCCGTCATTAATTCCGTCTAATAGGTGTCCAGATACTTTTGAACAAACAGATAGTGTATATTCCTGGCGGTTTGTGGCGACGCTTTTCCAGTATCCTCTGCTAGAGTTTTAGCTGTCGTCGCCCATCTAGTCGTCGAAGAACACCACGATCTTTTCGCCGTGAAATCGTTCTACAACGGCCCGTTCGTATTATTCTGCCCACACAATAGTCTTGAGTTCTTATTGTCACTACACATTCTATAGCCAGTGCACTACAACGAACTGTGTGATCCGCCAGTATGCTACTCCCATGTGCGTCATGCCAATGTTTCGACCTTCCTCAAATTCAGAAAGATTATGGTATGAGCTGGAAGTGCATGTCATCTAGGCACGCTGTGTTGCCATCTCCAGTTGAAAGATCCCATTACTGTTAGACGCCCCAATCAGCCATTGTGCAGCCACACCATTCTACGCCTGTAGGAACAGCTTTTTTATGCACTAGAAATGCTATAAAGAAGCTCATGCGTCTATTAATGTATCAGCGGCCTACATGACGGCTTGAACTCTTCTGGGAATCCTTTGAATGAAGTGTCTGAAGTCTGTGGAGGAATGCCAGCCCATTCTTCGTCAAGCGCCTCACTAGAGAAGGTAGTGATACTGGACGCTGCGGTGTAGCGCCAAGCAAATCCCAAAGGTGTCCATTGGGTTCAGATCGGACAGGCCAGTCCACTTCAGGAATTTTATCGTCCACAAAACATTGCCTTAGAGATGCTGCTTTATGACAGGGTGCATTGTCATGCTAATATAAACTGTCAACAGCTGTGAACCATTCCTCCGTTATACACGGTGTACAATACTGAAAAAATTGTTACTAGTTTTCGTATTTTACTAAATGCGTTGAGAGGATCACACTCTAACAACGGCAAACGCCCCCATACTGTGGCACTACTTCCTCCTTGCTTCACTTTTGGACTATAAAAGATGGCAGGTAGCGTTCTCCAGGTATTCGCCACACTCACATCTGTCGGGTTACCACAAGGTTCGTCACTCCAAATCACTCGTTTTTCAGTGACCCACGGCGCTGAGGCGTCGTTCCGTGGACCAGCTCAAGCGCCTCTTAGTACTGACTACAGAAATTTGTCGCTTACGAAGAGCTTCTCCACCATTGCATCCCATTCTCTTTAACTCCCTGTGCACCGTCATTGTGCTGGCCCAACTACTGGTAACGCTTTCTAACTCGTCTACATCTACATCTACATGGATACTCTGCAAATCCCATTTAAGTGCCTAGCAGAGGGTTCATCGAACCACCTTCACAATTCTGTATTATTCCAATCTCGTATAGAGCGCGGAAAGAATTAACATCTATATCTTTCCGTACGAGCTCTGATTTCCCTTATCTTGGTGAGCGTTCCTTCCTATGTATGTCGGTGTCAACAAAATATTTTCGCATTCAGAGGAGAAAGTTGGTGATTGGAATTTCGTGAGAAGATGTCATCGAGTCGAAAAACGTCTTTCTTTTAATGATGTCCAACCCAAATCCTGTATCATTTCTGTGACACTCTCTCCCATATTTCGCGATAATGCAAAACGTACTGCCTTTCTTTGAACGTTTTCGATGTGCTCCGTCAGTCCTTTCTAGTAAGGATCCCACACCGCGCAGCAGTATTCTAAAAGAGGAGGCACAAGCGTAGTGTAGGCAGTCTCCTTAGTAGGTCTGTTACATTTTCTAAGTGTCCTGCCAATAAAACGCAGTGTTTGGTTAGCCTTCCCCACAACATTTACTAAATGTTCCAATTTAAGTTGTTCGTAATTGTAATACTTAGGTATTTAGTTGAATTTACGGATTTTAGATTAGACTGATTTAACGTGTAACCGAAGTTTAACTAGTTCCTTCTAGCAGTCATGTGGATGACCTCACACTTTTCGATATTTGGGGTCAACTGCCACTTTTAGCACCATTCCGATATGTCTTATAAATCGTTTTGCACTTTGTTTTGATCTTCTGGTGACTGTATTAGTCGATAAACGACAGCATCATCTGGAAACAACCGAAGACGGCTGCTCAGATTGTCTCTCAAAAACATTTATATAGATAAGGAACAGCAAAGGGCCTATAACACTACCTTGAGGAACGCCAGAAATCACTTCTGTTTTACTCGATGACTTTCCGTCAGTTACTACGAACTGTAACGTCTCTGACAGGAAATCACAAATCCAGTCAGATAACTGAGACGATATTCCATAAGCACATAATTTCACTACAAGTCCCTTGTGTGGTACAGTCTCAAAAGCCTTCCGGAAATCCAGAAATACGGAATCGATCTGAAATCCCTTGTCAATAGCACTCAACACTTCATGTAAATAAAGAGCTAGTTGTGTTTCACTGGAACGATGTTTCCTAACCCATGTTGACTGTATGTCAAAATGTTCAAGTGTGTGTGAAATCATATGGGACGTAACTGCTAAGGTCTTCGGTCCCTAAGCTTACGCACTACTTAAACTAAATCATCTACATCTACATCTACATCCATACTCCGCAAGCCACATGACGGTGTGTGGCGGAGGATACCCTGAGTACCTCTATCGGTTCTCCCTTCTATTCCAGTCTCGTATTGTACGTGGAAAGAAGGATTGTCGGTATGCTTCTGTGTGGGCTCTAATCTCTCTGATTTTATCCTCATGGTCTCTTCGCGAGATATACGTAGGAGGAAGCAATATACTGCTTGACTCTTCGGTGAAGGTATGTTCTCGAAACTTTAACAAAAGCCCGTACCGAGCTACTGAGCGTCTCTCCTGCAGAGTCTTCCACTGGAGTTTATCTATCATCTCCGTAACGCTTTCGCAATTACTAAATGATCCTGTAACGAAGCGCGCTGCTCTCCGTTGGATCTTCTCTTTCTCTTCTATCAACCCTACCTGGTGCGGATCCCACACTGCTGAGCAGTATTCAAGCATTGGGCGAACAAGCGTACTGTAACCTACTTCCTTTGTTGTCGGATTGCATTTCCTTAGGATTCTTCCAATGAATCTCAGTCTGGCATCTGCTTTACCGACGATCAACTTTATATGATCATTCCATTTTAAATCACTCCTAATGAGTACTCCCAGATAATTTATGGAATTAACTGCTTCCAGTTGCTGACCTGCTATTTTGTAGCTAAATGATAAGGGACCTATCTTTCTATGTATTCGCATCACATTACACTTGTCTACATTGAGATTCAATTGCCATTCCGTGCACCATGCGTCAATTCGCTGCAGATCCTCCTGCATTTCAGTACAATTTTCCATTGTTGCAACCTCTCGATACACCACAGCATCATATCTGCAAAAAGCCTCAGTGAACTTCCGATGTCATCCACCAGGTCATTTATGTATATTGTGAATAGCAACGGTCCTATGACACTCCCCTGCGGCACACCTGAAATCACTCTTACTTCGGAAGACTTCTCTCCATTGAGAATGACATGCTGCGTTCTGTTATCTAGGAACTCCTCAATCCAATCACACAATTGATCTGATAGTCCGTATGCTCTTACTTTGTTCATTAAACGACTGTGGGGAACTGTGTAAAACGCCTTGCGGAAGTCAAGAAACACGGCATCTACCTGTGAACCCGTGTCTAAGGCCCTCTGAGTCTCGTGGACGAATAGCGCGAGCTGGGTTTCACACGACCGTCTTTTTCGAAATCCATGCTGATTCCTACAGAGTAGATTTCTAGTCTCCAGAAAAGACATTATACTCGAACATAATACGTGTTCCAAAATTCTACAACTGATCGACGTTAGAGATATAGGTCTATAGTTCTGCACATCTGTTCGACGTCCCTTCTTGAAAACGGGGATGACCTGTGCCCTTTTCCAATCCTTTGGAACGCTTCGCTCTTCTAGAGACCTACGGTACACCGCTGCAAGAAGGGGGGCAAGTTCCTTCGCGTACTCTGTGTAAAATCGAACTGGTATTCCATCAGGACCAGAGGGAGGACTCGAACCTCCGTCGGGACCAGCAGCACAGTACATGACTGCAGTGCCCAAGACCGCTCGGCTAATCCCGCGCGGCGACTTTGTGTCAATAGACCGTTTACTTCGAGGTAATTCATAATGTTCGAACACAATATATGTTCCAAAATCTTGCTGCACATCGACGTTAAAGATAAGGGTCTGTAATTTAGTGGATTACTCCTACTACCTCTCTTGAATATTGGCGTGACCTGTGCAACTCTCCAGTCTTTGGGTACGGATCTTTCGTATATGATTGTCAAGTGTGGAGCTAATCCGTGAGCGACTTCCTGCGCAGATTTCCTACGAATTTTTACCATCACCCTCTGCGACGCTCGACGGTCCCTATCCGTCACCACATAAGGTCTGCCTGGTCGCTGCTCCTCTCATTTCCACTTCACGACCACATCACCAACAATCGACTTAGACAACATTTAGAAGGGTTGAAATTTTTCCGGTGAGTCTGCTACGTACATAACGTACAGCGCCTAGTCCAATGAGCTTTCTTGACCGACCCATTCTGCCGTTACTGCTACTCTACTGACAACGTTACACTCCCGCCTCATTTATACTAACGGATCTGCCTCTCTGCCATCTAGCGGTCAATTTCACATTACATAACGGTGTTTGGATGCTTTTGATTACATAGTGTATCTCGCTTAGTGACCATGATACTTATATTACAGGAATTCGGTCACTTCAAGAGCCGTACAGACACTTCCTTCTCAAGTTCTTCCTGCAGTGTGATAAGGTGATGGGAACAAGCGGAAATGATACTGACCCAAAACGGATTCTGAGGCACGCAGCGTAGATGTCAGATGTGGTCAGCCAGTGGAAGCCTGACGGTAATTTACGATATACTGAGCAACAATCCGTAGTTGATGAAGTTAGGGCATGGAGAGTATTTTACGTGACGGTGTTGCCGTTTTCGCTGTTTGTCCTACCACTTTATGTCCGTCAGACGTGTCCGAAAGAACAGACACCACATATACAGGGTGGTCCATCGATCGTGACCAGACCAAATATCTCACGAAATAAGCGCCAAACTAAATAACTACAAAGAACGAAACTTGTCTAGTATGAAGGGGGAAACCAGATGGCGCTATGGTTGGCCCGCTAGATGGCGCTCCCATAGGTCAAACGGATATCAACTGTGTTTTCTTAAACAGGAACTCCCATGTTTTATTACATATTCGTGTAGTACGTAAAGAAATATGAATGTTTTAGTTGGACCACTTATTTCGCTTTGTGATAGATGGCGCAGTAACAGTCACTATCATATGGCTCACAATTTTAGACCAATAGTTGGTAACAGGTAAGTTTTTTAAATTAAAATACAGAACGTAGGTACGTTTGAACATTTTATTTCGATTGTTCCAATGTGGTACATGTACCTTTGTGAACTTATCATTTCTGAGAACGCATGCTGTTACAGCATGATTACCTGTAAATACCACATTAATGCAAAATGTTCAAAATTATGTCCGTCAACCTCAATACATTTGGCAATACGTGTAACGACATTCCTCTCAACAACGAGTAGTTCGCCTTCGTAATGTTCGCACATGCATTGACAATGCGCTGACGCATGGAGTCAGGAGTTGTCGGTGGATCACGATAGCAAATATCCTTCAACTTTCCCCACGGAAAGAAATCCGGGGACGTCAGATCCGGTGAACGTGCGGGCCATTAACAGTGCTTCGACGACCAATCCATCTGTCATGAAATATACTACTGAATAGCGCTTCAACCGCATGCGAGCTATGTGGTGGACGTCCATCATGTTGGAAGTACATCGCCATTCTGTCATGCAGTGAAACATCTTGTAGTAACATCGGTAGAACATGTCGTAGGAAATGAGCATACTGTGCAGCATTCAGATTGCCACCGATAAAATGGGGGCCAATTATCCTTCCTGCCATAATGCCGCACCATACATTAACCTGCCAAGGTCGCTGATGTTCGATTTGTCGCAGCCATCTTGGATTTTCCGTAGCCCAGTAGTGCATATTATGCCGGTTTACGTTACAGCTGTTGGTGAACGACGCTTCGTCGCTAAATAGAACGCGTCCAAAAAATTTGTCATCGTCCCGTAATTTCTCCTGTGCCCAGTGACAGAACTGTACACGACGTTCAAAGTCGTCGCCATGCAATTCCTGGTGCATAGCAATATGGTACGGGTGCAATCGATGTTGATGTAGCATTCTCAACAGCGACGTTTTTGAGATTCTCGATTCTCGCGCAATTTGTCTGCTACTGATGTGCGGATTAGCCGTGACTGCAGCTTAAACACCTACTTGGGCATCATCGGTTGTTGCAGGTCGTGGTTGACGTTTCACATGTGGCTGAGCACTTCCTGTTTCCTTAAATAACGTAACTATCCGGTGAACGGTCGGACACTTGGATGATGTCGTCCAGGATACCGAGCAGCATACATAGCACACGCCAATTGGGCATTTTGATGACAATAGCCATACATCAACACGATATAGACCATTTCGGCAATTGGTAGACGGTCCATTTTAACACGGGTAATGTATCACGAAGCAAGTATCGCCCACATTGGCACAATGTTACGTAATACCACGTACTTATACGTTTGTGTCTATTACAGCGCCATCTATCACAAAGCGAAAAAAGTGGTCCAGCAAAAACATTCATATTTCTGTACGTACTATACGAATATGTAATACAAAATGGGGGTTCTTATTTTTAAAAACGCAGTTGATATCCGTTTCACTTTTGGCAGCGACATCTAGCGGGCCAACCCTAGCGCTGTCTGATTTCCCCCTTCAAGCTAGACGAGTTTCGTTCTTCGTAGTTTTTTCGTTTGATGCTTATTTCGTGCGATATTTGGCCCGGTCACTGTCAATGGACCACACTGTATAGTGAAGGTGATGAAAGTCAATGATGAACACGAAGCTGGATCTCTTACGAGAATGGAGATGCCGCGAATAATGAGGCGACTGAGCAGGGACACTGCATCAGCAGTGTGTGGTGTAAGTTGAAATGTTGGGTCTAACGCAAGGCGTGCTTTCGGCCGAGTTGGCCGAGCGGTTGTAGGCGCTATAGTCTGGATCTGCGCGACCGCTACGGTCGCAGGTTCGAGTCCTGCCTCGGACATGGATGTGTGTGATGTCCTTAGGTTAGTTAGGTTTAAGTAGTTCTAAGTTCTAGGACTGATGACCTCAGAAGTTGAGTCCCATAGTGCTCAGAACCATTTGAATCATTTTGAAGGCGTGCTAGGGTGTCAGTCCGGTTGTGGTGATCACTGTGTCTGTATGGCGTACTGGTCAACGCATCTGCCCGGAAAGCAGGAGACCCTGGTGCGAATCCCGGTCCGACACAAATTTTCAACTTCGTCCATTGAAGTAAACTGATGCCCACTGGCACTGCGTCGAACACATTGTGTTGCTGATATGCAAGTAGCAGAAGAGGGATAGTCGGTGGTGCGTTTTGCGGAGCAGTAGAAGGACGTCAGCTGTTAGTCAATATTGACCGCCAAACTCAGTGTCGTGCTCTTGCGGCTTACAGCGCCTGATGATCACAGCGCGTCGCCGCAGCTCCACGAAGTACTCGGCTGGGATCGTAAAACGCGAGGGCAGCGCCTACGCCGCGCTGCGGGGCCCGCTTTTATTATTCAGTCGGGCCGGGCGGCGGCCGCCTGCTGCTGTTGATAGGTCGGCAAGTCCCGCCACAGGCCGGAAGCCAATTTCTGCAATTGATGGCGCGTGCCGGCCGCGGCGGCCGATAATCCGAGGGCGCAGGGCCTCCCCCGCCGTCTGCCTGCGGCTCCTCCTGCCTCCTCCCTCCCTCCGACGTCCGCATCAGCCGCCACGCGACTCAACGAGCCGCTTCCTTCCCCCATGAATGTGTGCGCACCATCTTCTAACACACGCCTACTCGTGTGGTGCGAGTTATCCAGATATATCTTCTGTGCATCACTGTAATTGTGATGCAGCCGGGGCTTTTCATTGTGCCATTTACTGTATAGTGTGTAAGTGGGTTATAGCCTCTTCCCGATGTTATTCAATCTGTATATTGAGCAAGCAGTAAAGAAAACTAAAGAAAAGTTCGGAGTAGGAATTAAAAACCACGGAGAAGAAATAAAAACTTTGAGGTTCGCCGATGACATTGTAATTCTGTCAGAGACAGCAAAGGACTAGGAAGAGCAGTTGAACAGAATGGACAGTGTCTTGAAAGGAGGGTATAAGATGAACATCAACAATAGCAAAACGACGATAATGGAATGTAGTCGAATGAAGTCGGATGATACTGAGGGAATTAGATTAGGACATGAGACACTTAAAGTAGTAAATGAGTTTTGCGATTTGGGGAGCAAAATAACTGATGATGGTCCAAGTAGAGAGAATATAAAATGAATACTGGCAATGGCAAGGAAAGCGTTTCTGAAGAAGAGAAATTTGTTACCATCGAGTATAGATTTAAGTGTCAGGAAGTCGTTTCTGAAAGTATTTGTATGGAGTGTAGCCACCTATGGAAGTGAAACATGGACGATAAATAGTTTGGACAAGAAGAGAATAGATGCTTCCGAAATGTGGTGCTACAGAAAAATACTGAAGATTAGAGGGGTAGATCACATAACTAATGAGGAGGTATTGAATAGAATTGGGGACAAGAGGGGTTTGTGGCAAACCTGACAAGAAGAAGGGACCGGTTGGTAGGACATGTTCTGAGGCATCAGGGATCACAAATTGGAGGGCAGCGTGGAGGGTAAGAATCGTAGAGGTAGACGAAGAGATGAATACACGAAGCAGATTCAAAAGGACGTAGGTTGCAGTAAGTACTGGCAGAGTGGCTGTGCGGTTCTAGGCGCTGCAGTCTGGAACCGCGAGACCGCTACGGTAGCATGTTCGAATCCTGCCTCGGGCATGGATGTGTGTGATGTCCTTAGGTTAGTTAGGTTTAACTAGTTCTAAGCTCTAGGGGACTAATGACCTCAGAAGTTGAGTCCCATAGTGCTCAGAGCCATTTGAACCATTTTTTTATTTTTTTTATTTTTTAAGTACTGGGAGATGAAGAAGCTTGCACAGGATAGAGTAACATGGAGAGCTGCATCAAACCAGTCGCAGGACTGAAGACCACAACAACAACAACTTGTAAGGTGGCTATAATTTCGCACCTTACAGCACAGATCTACATACTTTCTCGTGATTTACAACCGGAATTAGTTATCATTTGATATGTTGTACATCGTATATATGAATATTTAAAGAAGATTGACATTGTCACATAGACCTTGTAGCACTAATCTACATACTTTGCCATGATTTACAACCGGAATTAGCTATCATTTGATAGATTGTACATCGTATAAATGAATATTTAAAGAAGACTGACATTGTCACGTACATCTTGTAAATACTTTTTAACGCTGATTGCATGAATGTTGATAGAGTGTCTTTATTATCAAAGCGGCGTAATGAATGGTGCAAATTGTTCAAATGGCTCTGATCGCTATGAGACTTAACATCTGAAGTCATCAGCCCCTAGACTTAGAACTACTCAAAGCTGCGGTTGGGTTGTTTGGGGAAGGAGACCAGACAGCGAGGTCATCGGTCTCATCGGATTAGGGAAGGATGGCGAAGGAAGTCGGCCGTGCCCTTTCAAAGGAACCAACCCGGCATTTGCCTGGAGCGATTTAGGGAAATCACGGTAAACCTAAATCATGATGGCCGGACGCGGGATTGAACCGTCGTCCTCCCGAATGCGAGTACAGTGTCTAAACTTAAACCAACTAACCTAAGGACATCACACACATCCATGCCCGAGGTAGGATTCGAACCTGCGACCGTAGTAGCTGCGCGATTCCGGACTGAAGCGCCTAGAACCGCTCGTCCTCAGCTGTCGGAGGCGTAATGAATGACTGCTAATACTAGTAGAGGTTGGAAAGCCAGTGGAAATGAAATGGCAGGCGTATCTCAGGTCCTGGGTGGAAAGGCCTGCACAGGTGTGTTGGTCCTGCTTAACACAGGAAGTAACAATACCCAGATGGTCGGGGCACCTGAGCGGTGAAGCACAATATAGTGGCGTCTGGTTGGTTTGTAGCTAGGCCGGAAGGATAACCGGAAACTGTGAAAAACTACGACGCAGCAGAGAAAAACATGAATCACGCAGGCTGCGTTAATTCCTAGGATTTTTACTCTGAGAAGCGTACCATTGTATGAATTCCTAATTGATGGGGATAGGTATTTCCTCTCAAACTTTCGCGCTGGACGACGAAAGACTAAAATATGGTTGGTCGGCGTTGGGAAGAATCTGTAGCCGGCCGCGGTGGTCTCGCGGTTCTAGGCGCGCAGTCCGGAACCGTGCGACTGCTACGGTCGCAGGTTCGAATCCTGCCTCGGGCATGGATGTGTGTGATGTCCTTAGGTTAGTTAGGTTTAAGTAGTTCTAAGTTCTAGGGGACTAATGACCACAGCAGTTGAGTCCCATAGTACTCAGAGCCATTTTTGAAGAATCTGTAGAGAGGGAGAATATTCCGTGGTTTCGAGAATATGATTCGCCTTGCGCAGTTACGAGGGAGGGGAGCCGAGCTTTGCTGGGAAGCCAGTGGTGGAGAGAAGGTGGTCTTCTGTTGTGAGCGCCCTTGTTTGACGGTCGCTTAGTATCAGCTTTTGTTGGTACAGCCAGACTTGCTGTCTATGTTCACAGGAGATATTATAGTTAGAGCGGCTAGGTACTGTACTGTTGTGAACTTACACTAATCTGGACTTCGCCTATGGGTAGAGAGTCGTCGATTGAGTACGCAGCGTTCAGTGATTGAGAGCATTTCTTCTGCCTATACTCACGTTGAGACCTTATCTGAATTCCGTCCTTGTAGCCGGGAGTTCGCGTTTCATGTCTGTAGAACACAGAGAGGAGGAGACAGCATTAGATTACACTAGTCAGAGGACCGCCTTGTGCAGTCCTAGTATTTGAATGAGTTGTTTTTATTTATGTTTTGTGGCTGGAGTTCTTCCGTCGTCGCAGGCGTGCACGAGAACGCGCACTCCGACGCATCGGAATCAGTACATACGGAGATATTGGTAATTGTTTCGGCTTATTAGGGCTAAACAGCTGTGATCACGTAACTTTATTTCCACTGTGATTGCACACCACTGTAGATCATCTTTGAAAGTAGCATACAAAGGGGCAGATTTGGGCAACTGATCACTAGTATTAATTAGGAGATTCATTTGTGTCTCTTTATGTCCATTGGACATTAATATATATACAGTTATAATGTAAAGGGGTTTTTAATCTACAATAAATGTATAAGCAGAAACAACATTTATCATTTAGTAGTTACTAGTTCCCTTAATCATTCATTTATGTTTAGGTTGTAATTTATATGTTAGAGAGCAAGAAGGAGGGAATAATATCACAACTAAGAGAGCCTAAGATCTGCTTCAGGGGTCAGTCAGACAGGGCCAAATCTTGATTTTCGCGTTTAATATTTTCCGTTGCGCACATTCATTTTACACACGCCTGGAGTAGTATCTTGGAGCTGCTGACAACTGCAATTCTCTAAGTTGTTGGGGTGGTGTGGTAAGTGCTTTTAAATTCAATATACAATCAGAAAAAAACACGCACCACGAAGAAATTATCGGAATGGGACGGAACTCGATACTTGTGACGTACATGTACAGCAGACAAACAAATGATCAAATTTGCAGAAAAAATTTGATGATTCGCTCAAGAGAAAGAGCTTCACGAATTGAGCAAATCAATAATCTGTGAGTTCACCTGCTTTATGAAAGCAGTTATTCAGCTTGGTATTAATTTGTAAGGTTTTTGAGTTACCTCCTGAGGGAATATCGTGCCAAATTCTGTCCAATTGGTGCGTTGGATAGTCAAGATTCTGAACTGATTGCGGAACCGTGGCCATAATGCTCTTGATGTTCTCAAGTGGGGACAGTTCCAGCGAGCTTACTGGCCAAGTTACCGTTTGAGAAGCATGAAGACAAGCGTTAGAAACTCTCGCCGTGTGCGGGTGCGCCCAGGTTGGCTTGCTATGAAGGGCAACAAAACGGGGCGTACAATATGGTCGACGTAGCCCTGTGCTGTAAGGGTGTCGCGAATGACAACTAAATGTGTCCTACTATGAAATGAAATGGCACCACAGATCATAATTGCCTGTTTTCAGGCCACATGGCCGGCGAGAGTCAGTAGAATTATCTTCAATGATAAGTCCCGGTTCAAACTGAGCTCTGATGAGCAGCGAAGACGTGTCTGGAGATGCTCCAGACAGCCGTGGGGTGTCAACCTGACTTTCGCCCGCCATGCGACCCGATAACAAGGAATGGGGGGCTGTCATGCCATTTCTTTCATCGCAGCACCCTTTTGGTTGTCATCTGCAGTACTCTTACGGCACAGCAGTATGTCAATGATATTGTACGCTCCCTTTTGTTACCTTTATAGCAAGCTACCATGGGCTTGTATGTTCTCCCTGTTTCCGAATAGCGTCACAAGCATCGTGACAGGCTTTCGGAGAGTCTGCACATCAGCATGCACAGTGCTTTTCAGATGCCCCCAGAGGTAAAAATCCAGATAATCTAGCAGCCCATGCTACGTCCTACCCAGCGTGCGAATCCGGGGAAGACGGTGAGGTGTCGGCAAACCGTAATGCAGAATTGGGTGGTGCTCCTTCACGCAGACAGCACATAACCTGTCGTATTGCACCGCCCCTGCACGTTCGTCTGTCTGCAAGGACCCGTGACCTAGCTAAGGCTCGGAAATGGTTTGAAATGTTGTGTGATGTATTTGGTGTCTGTGGTGAGACTTGTTTTGGTATAACCGTGCTGCTTCTCGACCGTTTGCATCTGCTTGGCCATAAACTGACACCGTCTCATATGAAACTTCCTGGCAGATTAAAACTGTGTGCCGGACCGAGACTCGAACTCGGGACCTTTGCCTTTCGCGGGCAAGCGTACTAACACCTGAGCTACCCAAACATGACTCACGACCCGTCCTCACAGCTTTACTTCCGCCAGTACCTGGTCTCCTACTTTCAAAACTTCACAGAAGCCCTCCTGCGAACCTTGAAGAACTAGCATTACTGGAAGAAAGGTGCGGAGACAAGGCTTAGCCACAGCCTGGGGGATGTTTCCAGAATGAGATTTTCACTTCTCAGCGGAGTGTGCGCTGATATGAAACTTTCTGGCACTTTAAAAGTGTGTGCCGGACCAAGACTCGAAATCTGGAAACATCCCCCAGGCTGTGGCTAAGCCATTTCTCCACAACATCCTTTCTTCCAGGAGTGCTAGTTCTTCAAGGTTCGCAGGAGAGCTTCTGTGAAGTTTGGAAGGTAGAAGACGGGTCGTGAGTCGTGCTTGGGTAGCTCAGACGGTAGAGCACTTGCCCGCGAAAGGCAAAGGTTCCGAGTTCGAGTCTCGGTCCAGCACACAGTTTTAATCTGCCAGGAAGTTTCATATCAGCGCACACTCCGCTGCTGAGTGAAAATCTCATTCTGACACCGTCTCGGCTTGTTCCCTATGTGAATATCGGATCATTCTCCTACTTACAGTACGGTGCCTCAATCACACAGCCTGAAACACAGGCTGGTCAGAAAAATTTCATTCGTTATCGCCCTCTACCTTGGCAGCGATGCATTTCCAGACACATGTTCATAGGACCTTTCTTTCTCCATTTGCAGTGAGGAGTCGCTCGCTGCAGTTTGTCGGCTGTATTAATGTTCACGGTGAATATGTAGTAGATAAGCAGGAAAAGTTGTTGCGAAAATTCTCGAAAAGTTCTTGACCGCTTTACTTTAAACCTTTACAGGATATTCTGATAGACATTCGGAAGGACGTGGGCTAAATATTTCTGAAAAATAGTGTTCAGGTTTTATTTTGAAATTGACTCTGAGAAAGAAAATCGTGTGTGTTCTGTTGTGAAAATGTGAAGTTTTGTTTTCTTTCTTACAGTCAGACAGATTGTTTGTCCCACATATATTCCTTCTCATTACATATATGTATTTTTAAAAAAAATTGTGTACACAGTAATCTGTAATTTTGTTAACTTCTAGTTTTTTTAAAAAAAATTATTTTTGTTGAAGGGAACGGTTGTGTACATGGATGGAGAAAGGGGCGGGATATGTACATAGAGAGGGGGAAGGAGGACATGGACGAAGGAGGAGATGGAGAGAGTCAGGGGCAGGAGGAGACAGACAGAGAAATGGCAGAGGAGGAGATCGACAGAGAGAGAGGTGGGAGGACGAGATTAGGATGTACATCCAATTTCCATATATATTTAACAATTTCGAATCGTTGTCGGCTTCGATAGTGTTTTACTATAATCGTAAGAATCAGTAGTTAGTACAGTTCTTTTGGTACTCCCTGCCCCTCCCCGCGGATCGGTGTCTGGCCTCGGTAAGCGGTGGAAGGAAGTGGACGACTCCGCCAGTCTGTAACCGTTTGCGGAAATTGGATAGGGGCCCGTGCAGTGTTTGCCGCTGCGGCGTCAGGCGGGCGGCGAATTAGCGGAGGTACACAAGGGCCGGCCAGGGGCAGCTGTCTGGCCGCAGCTGAGCGGTCGCGGGCGGCCCTCGGGGGCAAACACCGCCGGCGGCTGTCACGGCGGCTCCTCCCAGCACGTGCTCCGCCGCTTACCAGGCCCTCACTCGTCGTGCTGTCATTCTGGCCGTGTTGGCCCTTGGGAGAGCACTAACACAGCGTTTTCTGTGCTTCATCGGTGTCCATACACTGCTGAGTGAACGGCTCATCACTATTCTTCGACTAAATTCCGGCTTCTGTCAACAGGTATCGCGGTCTTCCAGCAGTTCTCTTGATATCATCAAGCCATCTCGTCTGCGTTCTTCCAGTACGTCTCTTGTGTTTCCAAAGTACGCCGAATAAAATATCATTTCCGGCTGTATCCTCAGCCTCCTCACTATTGGCTATTCTGGTCGCCAGGTATCTTTCGGACAGGGCTTTTATCAAACTTCGAGATAAGCGACCTGCGTATCCCTAATCATTCTAAACTGGTTGTGTCCAAATCCTATGTACTGGGCCGACGTAAGGTTCTGTGACTTTCTATCAGGACATTGTTTACAAGCGCCTTGTAAGGAAATTTGGGACCAAACTGCAGAGATCATCGCTCCCTCGGCTTACATGCTTCTTAATCTAACTTAAACTAACTTACGCTCTGGACAACACACGCACCCATGCCCGAGGAAGGACTCGAACCTCCGACGGGGCAGTCGCGCGAACCCTGGCTTGGCGCCTTAGCCCAGGCGGCTACCTCGCGCGGCCTTTGTTAGGTGTGTGTTCTTTATAGAAATCGTTGTACGAATGCAAAGCAAGCCTAAGTTGCCCTAACGTGACAAAACTATCTCTTAAACAGGCAGTTTACAAAACTATGTGAACATCACAAACACAACATGGCACCACACTTAATACGGTGGACGAAAACGGTTGGCATTCAAAAGAGCTTCCAGTCGTTGCGGAATGGATAAATACAATGCTGTGTGATTTTATGATTTTATAAGGAATCTGGTACCATACTTCCTGCAAGATACTGGCAAGTAAGTGGGACATTCAGTTATGCACCGACTTTTGCAGCTGTCGTCCTGTAATCGCACGTCACAATTCTCTTCCACGATCGTGTTTCACGATCACTCAACACTCACTTTGGTCGGCGTTGCGACTTAGCGGACGGTGATTTTCCGCTTTCCCTGTATGTGGTGTAAATCTTTGATACGGTGCCTCTTGAAACACCAAACGCCTCTACTACCTTTATTACGGAAACACCCACCGTACGCCCACCAACAATTTGCCCACGCTCGAAGTCACTTAGCTACGACGTAATGCACTCAGAACTACACGGAGCACAGTTCTAGCCACGACCGACACTTAGACCGTACTGAGGGCACTGCACGCGTGCCGTTCTCATACAGACATTTCAGATACATTTCACACATATTTAACATATTTCACACAGATTTGTACACATATTTCACCTACATGTCTCGCGAGTTTCGCTCCGCAGTTTCGTTTTCACGTACCACAATGTTTACGATGTCATATCTCCTGAACCTCATACTGTATAATGATACACTTTTGCAAGTACATCCAGTGGCTTAGGTGTCTGTTGTCTACGAAAGTGTTGTGAACAGAGTTAGTAGCAAAGGAATAATAAATTGAAATGTCATGCTTCATATTATAGCTTTACTGCATTAATAGCGAAAATGTAGTAAACGATAAATTTTTTTCCTTTGATCATTTTGTGGAGGTCGTCAGTGAGAAAAAGTGCCTTAAAAATTTGAAATTATGTACAAAGTTTGTAGCAAGTCTCTAAGTGATCTCACTTTTAAATACTGGATGACTGAAGCACGGGTATCGTATCGTGGGCTACGCTTCGTTTTCACCTCCACCCCTTTGATAGGTAGGTGGGTCTTACTTCCACAGTGACTCTTTCCAGACAGTAAATGATACGAGGTACCAAGCTAGATTCAAATCGGTCCAGTGGTTCAGGAACAGACGTGGAACCTACACTACTGGCCATTAAAACTGCTACACCACTAACTTGACGTGCTACAGAAGCGAAATTTAACCGACGGGAAGAAGATGCTGTCATATGCAAATGATTAGCTTTTCAGAGCGTTCACACAAGGTTGGCGCCGGTGGTGACACCTACAACGTGCTGACATGAGGAAAGTTTCCAACCGGTTTCTCATACGCAAACAGCAGTTGACCGGCGATGCCTGGTGAAACGTTTTTGTGATGCCTCGTGTAAGGAGGAGAAATGCGTACCATCACGTTTCCGACTTTGATAAAGATCGGATTGTTGCCTATCGCGATTGCGGTTTATCGTATCGCGACATTGCTGCTCCGTTGGTCGAAATCCAATGACTGTTAGCTGAATATGGAATCGGTGTGTTCAGGAGGGTAATACGGAACGCCGTGCTGGATCCCAACGGCCTCGTATCACTAGCAGTCGAGATGACAGGTATCTTACCCGCATGGCTGTAACGGATCGTACAGCCACGTCTCGATCCCTGAGTCAACAGATGGGGACGTTTGCAAGACAACAACCATCTGCACGAATAGTTCGACGACGTTTGCAGCAGTATGGGCTATAAGCTCGGAGACCATGGCTGCGTTTACCCTTGACGCAGCATCACAGACAGGAGGGCCTGCGATGGTGTACTCAACGACAAACCTGGGTGCACGAATGGCAAAAAGTCACTTTTTCGGATGAATCAATGTTCTGTTTACAGCATCATGATGGTCGCATCCGTGTTTGGCGACATCGCGGTGAACGCACATTGGAGGCGTGTATTCGTCATCGCCATACTGGCGTATCACTCAGCGTGATGGTATGGGGTGTCATTGGTTACACGTCTCGGTCACCTCTTGTTTGCATTTACGGCACTTTGAACAGTGGACGTTACATTTCAGATGTGTTACGACCCGTGGCTCTACCCTACATTCGATCCTTGCGAAACCCTACATTTCAACAGGATAATGCACGACCGCATGTTGCACGTCTTGCACGGGCCTTTCTGGATACAGAAAATGTTCGACTGCTGCCCTGGCCAGCACATTTTCCAGATCTCTCACCAACTGAAAACGTCTGGTCAATGGTGGCCGAGCAACTGGCTCGTCAGAATAGGCCAGTCACTACTCTTGATGAACTGTGGTATCGTATTGAAGCTGAATGGGCAGTTCTACCTGTACACGTTATCCACGCTCAGTTTGACTCAACGCTCAGGCGTATCAAGGCCGTTATTACGGCCAGAAGTGGTTGTTGTCGGTACTGATTTCTCAGGACCTATGCACCCAAATTGCGTGAAAATGTAATCACATGTCAGTTCTAGTATAATATATTCGTCCAATGAATACCCGTTAATTATCTGCATTTCTTCTTGGTGTAGTAATTTTAATTACCAGTAGTGTACAAACATGCGTACTTCCGTTTTTATTATCTGTATAGTCTTCAGCGAACCGGAAACTTTCGTTACATTCTACGAACATCTTGTGCTCAAAGAGTTTCCTGCTTCAAAAACATCTCTTCGCTTCAACAAAGACTTCGTCTACTTACAGTTGATGGAGTATTATTAGTGGGGTGAAAGTTAGGGCGATGAATGTTTAGTACAGCACATTCACGCAACATAGCCAACTCTCAACGTTCTCATGTTAATGCATTCGCCAGAAAGTACAAATCATCATCACAGACCACTCTCTGAATGTCACAACCTCAGCCAATACAGAATTTTGAGTAATTTTGTACTGATGACCTCGTTAAGTTCCCACCAGTTTGTTGAGGCGTTTACTGACCACGATTGGAACCCGTATTCGTGCGTCACAATAGGTCAGACGTCTCCAAGTTGGACGAAAGCGTGGCCGCATTCGGGCGGCGCCCACTGGGGGCTAATGAGTGTTATCTGTGGGAAGGCGCGCCTGAATTAGCCGCCCCCCCCCCGTGCCGGCTTTGTGCCACGGAGAAGGGGTCGGCGATTTGTTTTTAGAGCCCGCCGAGAGTGCGGCCAGGCTCGACTAATTCCTCCTCACCCAGCCGGCCGGGACGCAGCTATCAAGGGAGGGCGGAGGAACGAGGGGGCTGCCCCGGCGCTTACGCTCATAACGCAATTATCACGGGAGGGAGGGGAGGGCCAAAGCATATGCCGGCATTCTGCGGTGCGGAGCGGCGCGAAGCCTTCCCGCTTTTCATTTGTCTCGGGGCGGCCGTCAGCTCCCGCCGGCGGCGTTTGGGCCCAATTTATGGGGCCAGCCCGCCCTCCTACACCCTCAACCGTCGTCGCACCCCAGCGGCGGCGTCGAGTGTTTGTAATTAATATCCGGCAGACAGCGTGTTGTTTGCGAGTCTGCGACGCCGCGCCAGCGCGTAGGCTTTCTATCACCTCCCCAGTGTAAGGGCGGAATATACTAGCACCCAGGTAGCTACCGTGCTCCCTTACTTCAGAAAGGCGTTCTGTGCAGTTCTGCACTGTCGCCTAAAGAGGACAGTACGACCTAATGAATATCAGACCAGCTTTATGGTGGGATTAGCTTTGTAAAACTGCTGTAGACTACTGTAGACAATCCTAGGTAAGCATACACTACGAAACTTTTCCTAGTAGCTTTGGTCAGTTAAGGCCGTACCCGTATTAGGTGTAAGTTAGATGTGTTGCATTTTTTTCCGGGCATTACCTGATCTCTATCGCTTTGCTTACGTAAGAGATCATCATCTTACTAGGTTCCGCTAGAAAGCGGAAGCGATGAACTGTCTAGAAAATGAGTGGGGATATAAACTGACAGAAAAAAGGAGTTGTATGACATAAGCGAAAATTGATAGGCATGTTTCTACATCTGAGAAGTGATGTCTAATAAAATTTCGCACCAGTCGAAAAAGCACGGCGCAAGTGACGCCACTACAAGGATACAAAGAAGGTTTGCTTTAAATACACACTGTAACAATTTTGAGCGTTAATGACCTTTGGGACTGGACGCGCTGAGTTGATGTTAGTGAAGAATGCCTTTAAGGCCACAAAGACGCCATTATCATCAGCTCACTGAATTTGAACGAGGTAGTGTAATAGGGCTATGGGAACTTGGATGTTCATTCTGCGATACTGCAGAAAGGCTTGGCGGGAATGATTGCTAGAAGCGGTGGTCACGTGAATGTACAGCCGGCCGGTGTGGCCGAGCGGTTCTAGGCGCTTCAGTCTGGAACCGCGCGACCACTACTGGCGCAGGTTCGATTCCTGCTTCGGGCATGGCTGTGTACGATGTCATCACGTTAGTTAGGTTTAAGTAGTTCTAAGTTCTAGGGGACTGATGACATCAGATGTTTAGTCCCATAGTGCTCAGAGCCATTTGAACCATTTTTGTACAGTCGCAAGAAGCCAGATTCCAGAGGGGCATGTGGAACTACAGAGAAGGAAGGCCATCGTGTTCGGTGTATCGCTCTGGCGCAAGCATATGCAATTTGTGCTGCAGGTAGCACAACAGTGACACAACGAACTGTTACAAATTTATTACTTCAAGGACACCTCCGAGCTAGAAGCGCTGTCGCATAGGCACTGATGTTGATACACGCCGATGTGCGTGTTAAACACCATAAATGTATTTGTTTCCTCATCTAAGGAAGTTGAACATAAGCATCGTATTAATCAACATGCAGTTCCTAGGCGATCCATTAGCTCGTCAATACGCAGAAGTGTAAATCAATCACTGTTTGAGTGGCAACCGTAGCTTTAAAGTCGGTACGAAGTCTCATCTTCCTGTTCGCTTTTCTTGTGATGGGAGTTGGAGAAGCCCACTCACTTGTAGGAACAGGTTTCAAAACTGCGATTTGGTCTAATCTATTGAGTTCGGATGCAGATGCAGTATCATCGCGAATGACATTGGACACCGGACGAGCACGGTAAACTTAGTTTTTCATTGTCTTTGCTCGTGATATGGGGACGAAAGTTCTTCGCGTCTCCCAGTATGCTATTGAACATATGCCCATATTTTTCATTCAGCTTCTGAATACCGGCATGGAAAAACTGTGCAACAACAGCATACACACTTTCCTGAATATCTAAACTAAATAAATCAAAAAGTATCCATGCCAAAATATTGAGACTAGAACGTGACTGAACTATCGTGAGCCGGACGGAGTGGTCGAGTGGTTCTAGGCGCTTCAGTCTGGAACCACGCGACCGCTACGGTCGCGGGTCCGAATCCTATCTCGGGCATGGATGTGTGTGATGTCCTTAGGTTAGTTAGGTTTCAGTAGTTCTAAGTTCTAGGGGACTGATGACCTCAGAAGTTAAGTCCCATAGTGCTCAGAGCCATTTGAACTAGTATTTGACAAATAAATGGAAATCAGTCTTCAGCGTGCAAAGTCTTGGAACCTCTTTTAAAACTCGCGATAAAATGTTTTAACTATTGTAACATATTCTGTCGTGTCTGGTATACAAATGACTGCGTTAAATTCCGGGAAATTCTTCAGGTCATGAAGCGGATGGTGATGTTTCCGTAGAAGTAATTTGTATTTGATAACACCAGTCGTTTCCATCATATCTGATGATTCTCCCCTTGCGTTACAAGACTTAATGAAATAAAACAATAGGTGACGTACGCTATAAAAATTATCTGACTGCTCTATTCACTCTCGTTCGTCAGAAGACAAGTGCATCATATCGTCTTCGTGGCTGGTTTTCTAATGATGTTCCAGTGAATGATGTTCCAGTGAATGTTCTTACAGCTCATAGTTGTGCAATAGTGTATCAAGCACTTTGCATGCCATTCAAACTATATGAGAAGTAAAGAAATCCAGTTGAGCATAGTGTGATATGTGTTCTCCACTTTTTCTTTTTTTGGATAAGTGCATAGACCAGATGTTACTCGTATTCCAGAACGTAAATCTAATTGAATACACTTGGTATTGTTGGCGGACTCTGTGCCACGCCGGTTACCTCGCTCCATCTGCAGCCTGTTCCCGTCCTCTTCACCCTTCAGCCCCGCTCGCCGCTGGACTCGGAGCGCTATGCAGGCGCGGCCGGAGCGGTCGCGGTCGCGCTCGGCGACCGCTGCTTGGCCAGGCCTGGCACACAATCTCAGCCTGTATCCTGTTATCAGCAAGATTCTGAATAACAGCATCGTGAAGCATTTTGTCTTAAAATGAGGTTCCGCAAGAGCTGTGAAATTTACAGTTCCTAGTCATGACTCGAGTTCAACAATCAGTGCCTTGTAAGATTGATTATTATGACGACAGGTACGATAAAATTTTAAAGCACCTGCAGTTACATCAATGTCCGCTTCTAACTAGTCATTTAATGCTCAAATAATGTCTCCATAAGGCGGGGTATGAGGGTGTAACGGAGGAAACAGCTTGCGACGCAATTGGAAAACATACACTCCTACGCAATCGGAAAATGTACGCTTCTACCCACCCACGAAAGAAAGAAAGCGCGTATTGATCCACCTGATATACTGTACGCAGCGAAGCGTTGCTCTCGTTGCAGGCGATGCTCTGTCCATTCCTCTTTGTCTGCATGAAAAGAGCGGGAGGGTGGAGAAGGTCGCATCCGCCACTGGCATTCTGCGCTTCACTCGTCGTTCTTTGCTGAGAATGTTGTGCTTCCATCAGTATGCCAATAGCTACTACCAATGTCCCAATTTGTTGGCTCTGTAACTGCATAAGTGCAGAGAGTAATTGTTCTCCAGAGTTAAGGTACTAATGAATTACAGACATTGGCTACAGGTTGGTATCGATGTAAATCAACTGAAAATTTGTGCCAGACCAGGATTCGAACTATGGTCTCCTATGCAGTTCCTCTGAAAACTTTTTTTCTTTCCTCAAAAAAACCTTGCTACCGCCCAAAGAGAGAAGAGCTGGGGCAAAGTGAACAGGGGTCGCAACCAGAAGCCTGGCCACCATCTCCAGTTCCCGCCCCCTAAGAACCAAGGAAAGCGGTAGGGAATGTGGAAAAGAGGTACGAAGAACATCAGTGATTTATTTATTTCTTTTATTAATTATTATTAATGCCACTGGGAATAGCAGGTAACTGATCTCGCGAGGAGGAGTTGGCGGCAAGTCACTAGACTCACTCAAGCTGTCGATGCATAGTTTTTCAGAGAACAACATTCCGATGACCAGGGAATATACTGGTTCTAAGAGTGGAAAAGGCATGCATCAACTCCTCATTGCAGGAACATCCCAGCTCTGGGATGTGTTAAGAAAAACACTACAAAGGAAACTGGACAAAAGTGTCTGTATTTGTGATTATGGACAACTGCACAATAGCCTTCATTAAGGAAGTTCGAAAAATTAAGGACAGTTTTCTCGCAGTCAGCAAACGAGTAGTGAACTGCGTGACCACAAGTCCAATCCAAGGAGTTCGTCTTCGCTTGAGGGATGTATCTAGAGTCCGAAAATATGAACAGGTGAGGAGGTATCTGATGAGGTGCTGTACGGGTAATTGAAACCAGCATCTGTCGCACCAAGAATGAGACACCTATCACTGATCCATACACCAGGCGATGCTCGTCTGTCTCCAGAACATCAAATGGCAACAAATAACGGGGTGTCTGCGAGGTCAATCCCGTGAAGGTGTAACCGACATACTTGCTTCCCATTGACTGGAAGTTACCGTGCAGACTGGAAGTCAGTGGCAAGATGATTAGCACTTACCAATCACCAGGCACCACCTGAGTGAGGATACTTCCCCTCAACTACTTTTGGTGACCCGTGTTGATGAAGACAGCCGTAGATCGCCTTCGCGGATACAAGTGCGTTGGCAGTATCTCAGTGCGGGCGTAGCTCAGTTCGAGGAAAAAACAGAGGAAGTATAAGAAGGGCAGCGGGACGTCCTAAAGCTGTGTACGGGCTAAGAGAGATCAAGGGCCTCCAGTAACAAGCTGGTAAGGACCGAAGGACAACGACGCCACGACACCATTTGAGAGCTGATGAAAAGGGATATCACCCTATCAGGGACGTGATAGTTATCTAAACCGCCACTGTACCGTGCGAGGATGAGGCTCTCGTACCTTATCTTGAACGACAGGCCGTGGCAAACATACACTGATCAGCCAGAACATATGACCACCCACCTAACAGCCCGCCCGGCTAGCCGTACTCCTTGTCCTTGCCGAGTGGGAAGGCGTACCTGTTCCCGGCGCGAATCCTACCGGCGGGTTTGTATCGAGGTCCTGTCTGCCGGCCAGCCTGTGGATGATTTTTAAGGCGGTTTTCCATATACCTCGGCACATGCGAGCTGGTTCCCCTTATTCCGCCTCAGTTACACTATATCGACGATTGCTGCGCAAACACAGTTTCCACGTACGCGTACACCTTAATTACTCCACCACGCCAAGGAAGCAATGAGGTCCTGGTAGGTCGCTGGAAGGAGATGGTACCTCATCTGAACGCGGAAGTCACATAATTCTCGTAAATTCCGAGAAGGGGAATAATGAGCTCTGACGCCACGTTCAATCGCATCCCAGATTGTTCGATCGGGTTCAGATCTCGCGACTTGGAAGACCAGCACATCAAGTGGAACTTGCCACTGTGTTCATCGAATTGCTCCATCACACTTCTAGCCTTGTGACACAGCGCATTACCTTGTTGAAAAGTGCCACTGTCATTGGGAAACATTATCGTCATGGAGTGCTGTAGGTGTTCAGTCCTAGCGAGTTCACTTCATATTTGTACCATACACATGCATTTAGCTGCAGTGTGGCTTTAATGTCACCCGAGGCAGCGCTTAAGCCGGCGTTTGATTGATGTAGACCGTACGGTAGCTGGATGCGAAGTGAATTTCTTTCACTGCCTCTCCGACCGTATTTATGTATGTGCGCAGCGGACGGCCAAGGGAACACCTGCCGTCATCCGCACTATTCCGAAGTAGCAACATCTAAATGGTCACTTTCTAGGTCATAATGTTTTTTAACACTGTTGCATTTTAATTAAGAAGCTTCGTAATTTTTGTATAAATGTAATTAAGTTGGCTATAATCATAGAAAAAGATTTAGCCCTCCTGAATTTAAACTTTGCCGTCTAGAATTTTTAGAACGGAACTGACAGTAGAACATGACCTGTGAACTACATCTTTGAGAGACGTATTGTTTGATATTTGCGTCAAAGTCTTGAAACTTGTTATAGCTCTATTATTCAATGCATTTCATCAGGTGCTGAAATCAAAACTTTCTATCATTAATATAACTGATATTTAATCTATTTCAAATAACGACTTTTTGTTCCAAATCTAGTTTTTAGTAAATTATTCGTATACTATTTGAGGTCACATAATTACTGCTTTTATATCGAACTGAGGCTTCATAGAAATTTTTGGCTTTCTAGCTTTATTATTTAACGCCACTTATTTTTCGTAAAAACGTGGATTCTGACGAAAATTTTGTTCCGATCAAGTTGAAACTTGTAACAGTTGATTTTGAGATACATTTGCACATTATGACTAAATTTTGGCTTTCTTGCTTTATTATTTAGCGGCACTTGCTTTTTATTTAAAACCATGTATTTAGGGAACGATATTTATCTGATCACTCTGACAATGACAACTTTAACATCAATAGACAATTAATATATAATTTAAACATTAATATACTAAAGAATATGTTGAAAAAATTTGGAAAAGTTATTTTACTTTTTAATTTCACGCTTACATTATGCGTAATAGTTGTATATTACGCACTGGCGCGTTATGATGACGTGGCGCTAGTGGCAGTGAACTGGGGTGAGTCCCGGCACACAAGCTCGTCCCGCAATCTCTCAAATGATACAGCTCTTGTTTCACCACAAAGAGTGTAGGGGATAGCACAACTTTGTAAAAAAAATACCTACAAATACGTTGGCGCACTAAAGAATAACGACTCTGAAGTTTTTGTTCTGTTCTCAATATCAGTTGATGTATTACATGTTGTGCAAATTAGTCGGTCGACTTTTCTGCTTCACCGATGCAAGTTGCGACCACCTGCCGTTAAAGGGCTCCGAATTTTTGCGTGTAACAAGGCGGTATGTAACGTAATTATGTCGATACGTCAGAAGCAGCGTGTTGTAATCGAGCTTCTAACCGCGGAAAACGTCCACACACAGGGCATCCTCCCCTTCAGCATGATCATGGCAGACCACACACGGGCGCTGCGCATCTGCAACCATTCGACGCCTTGGGTTCCCTGTCATCGATCATGCTCCATGCAGTCCCGACTTGGCCCGATCCGATTTTCACCTTATCCCAAAATCTAAAGAACATCTTCGAGAACTTCACTTCGATAGTAAAAATGCAAATGTCGTGTGACTACGCCCTCCTGTCAGGTAGACCGTTCGCCGGCAACTTCGGCGTCGATGGGGATGAAATGATGATGAGTAGGACAGCCCAACGCCTAGTCCCTGTGCGGAGAAAAATCTCCGACCCAGCTGGGAATCGATCCCGGGCCCCTAGGATTGACGTCGTCTCGCACTGACCACTTCTTTTTTTTTTTTAATTCTGTGTTGATTTCATTTTGTTCTATTTTGTTTGTTATATATGATCGGGGCGGACGTCTCATGACACCCGTTCAGGTTGTTAGTTGAATCGTTCACTAAGTTTTTTTCATTACAGAGGGTAGCTAAACCCTCTGACCGAACACGCTGAGCTACCGTGCCGCCTACCACTCAGCTACCGGGTGCGGACACATTGATAGTGATGAAGCGGTGTAAGCAGAAATGAGGCTGTGGCTTCGTCCACAAGTCAAACATTCTACAGTGATAGTATCAACAAGCTGGTCTCTCATTGGGAGAAATGTTTTCGCCGTCAGGGTGGCTATGTTGAGAAATAAATGTGTAGGTATGAAGAATAAAGATGTAGAATGTTAATAACGTTTGCTTTAGTTAAAAAGCTTTAAGAATTACTAATCAGTATCCCCTTGTATATTGAAGTGAAGCTCACATGACTGAGGAAGATAAAAAGTCACTAAAAAAAACGACAAAGATGTCTGAATTCAGAAGAGCTATTACTAGATTGCCGGCCGCGGTGGTCTCGCGGTTCTAGGCGCGCAGTCCGGAACCGTGCGACTGCTACGGTCGCAGGTTCGAATCCTGCCTCGGGCATGGATGTGTGTAATATCCTTAGGTTAGTTAGGTTTAAGTGGTTCTAGGTTCTAGGGGACTGATGACCACAGAAGGAGAGTCCCATAGTGCTCAGAGCCATTTGAACCATTTTTTTATTACTAGATTGACAGACAACGCTCAGTCAATCGAGAAAAATCACACAACTCAGAAATCCGAGGCCACGTGCAAAGGCAAGAAATAAAATACGTAACTGAGGGCGAGCGAGAATGATACAGTATAATGACTGCACTTGGCAGAAGAACGTGTCAGATTGCCTTAGCGGTGGTACGAGGGCACCGGTGAGTGTCGCAACTAGTGATGAACAAGATCATTAACTTTTCTCTGACTGACGGCAATCTTTTATGGACCATTTGGTGTCTGCAGCAGTCGGTTGAAATGGCTCAATGTGATTCCTAAAACGTACCATGTGATCTGGATACTGACTATACCAGCCACGGAAACGGGCCTTGAGGACAGAGCAACTAGGGTCATAGTGAGGCAGAGTCTTTACTGTCAGGCTTACTTAAAACCTCGTGTTACGAAGAAAGTGGCAACGCGTGCAGGGAACACTACTCTTTCATATCCAACCTAAGTATGCTCACAGTCAGGCTGGCTTGCACATTTTTGAGCAGACAGCTCAGTTGCGTTAACGTGACAGACATTGACTTCTTCTAACGGCCAGAAACGCTCCTCTGGTCCCTCCCTAGTGTATTCCTGCGCGAAGGACGGTTCAAACATAGCGCACAGCGTTCCCTTACAATGAAAATTGCCATATTGCCAAAAATTGCTATCTTTAGAATTAATTTCCTACTACGACCAAAACAAATAATGGATAATACCTCTTAACCAAAGCATTATAACTGTCTCTTTGGTGCTCTCATTCTAGCTCGCAACACAAAATCACGAATCAAATCAGAGTCAAAATGAATTAATATAATGGCTATCTTCGAAGGCTTGTTAATCCCCAACTAATCTAATTTTGATGTGATAACAATGGTTTGCTATCCGATGAGAGTGTGGCATCACGGCCAGACAAGCACTATGAGGCTCAGGGGACACGAAAGGAACACTGTAATCGAGAAGGGAGTGTGACAGGGTCGTACTCTATCCCAGAGGTTATTCAAGTTGTACGTTGTGCAAGCTGTGAGGGAAGCCAAGGGGCAATTTAAAAGGGAATTAATGTTGGTGGAGTAGAAATTAAATTTTAATGTTGGAGGATGTGTTAGAACATTTGTAACAGGCAGCAAAGGACTTGCAAGGTCAGTTGAATGGAACGGATAGTGTTTTGGAAAGGTGTCACGCAAACATCAGTAAAAACAGAATGAGATTTTCACTCTGCAGCGAAGGAGTGTGCGCTGATATGAAACTTGCTGACAGATTAAAACTGTGTGCCGGACCGAGGGTCGAACTCGGGATCTTTACCTTTCGCGGGCAAGTGCTCTACCAACTGAGATACCCAAGCAGGACTCACGACCCGTCTTCACAGCTTCAATTCTGCCAGTACCTCGTCTCCTACCTTCCAAACTTTACAGAAGCTCTTCTGCGAACCTTGCAGAACTAGCACTCCTGGCAGAATTGAAGCTGTGAGGACGGGTCGTGAGTCGTGCTAGGGTAGTTCAGTTGGTAGAGCACTTGCCCGCGAAAGACAAAAGTCCCGAGTTCGAGTCTCAGTCCTCTGTCAGGAAGTCTCATCAGTAAAATAAAATTATCGGTAATGGAGCGTAGTCTAATTAAATGAGGTGATGCTCAAGGGAATGGCAGGGTGTGCTCCTGTCGAAATATCGACGGTGGTCGACGACGTCACCCAGCAGCAAACCCGTGAGTTATTTGAACATTCAATTAGCCGGGAAAATTTAAGGTCTCACAATAATATTACAATTGTATCGAACTACAAATTAATATCCAGGCCACGAACACAGTCCAGTCCTCACTCCGTCATCACCAAGAACACTATTGGATCGCCAGGGAAGGCTTTCAGAGGACATTCTTGAATTACTTAGCGAACAGCCTGCTTCTCAGCGCTACAGTCACAACTACGAGAACTTATTTTCTTCGGCTTGTACAGAGAATCGACATACTTTCCAGTGTTGCTTCTCATTTGGTTGAGAACCGACCAGATCTGAGGTGACAATTCAAAGTCAGGTGGGTCGGTCGACATGCATGGCATCTAAAGCTGTTCCGTCGTAGCATTAATCTGCCGTGTCTGTTTCCAGCAGTTATCAATATTAAAACTCCTTCCAAGTAACGTTCTGCAGATTTCCGGCGGTGTGTAACGAGTTCGGAGCCTACCTTTACTGATTCTTGAAATGTCTAGGTGAATAGGAAGGTTAGGATTTTTCTGTAGTTTTTTCTACTCCCTTACAAATGCACTTTCTCGCTACCGAGATGGAGGTGGACTGTGTCTTAATATGGATAGCCAGAAAGTAGGTGTGGGTCTGATACCACCAACTATAAGACGCACGTTATGAGTGAGCTGTGTATGTACAAGTTTTGTGTGAGCACTACTCATCGAGACGAGCTCATGTACGGTGTGTCAAGGAGCGATTGATTATACCAGGCTAGTACCTTTAGGAATCAATATTCTGGGTACAGAATGCCTTTGCAACAGCTTTGCTATTTAGAACACGAGTAAGAATGAGTGACTTGGAAGTTCACATTTTAAAGAACTATCGTCAACGTGGCACAAAAATTTGGGGCAACCTGCTTATCAAACCGGAATAACAACGTTGCGCAGGAATCGTAACATAGGGTGTTATTTTGAGGGTACTACAAACTGAAAGCAAGAACAACGGTCCGAGTAAACAAAACAAATAAAAATGGAGCATAATTACTGCGGTTATCTCTCGGGGACGGTTGGGTGGTGAAGGAACATAAATCTGAATAAAATTAATGTTCCCTTCTGTGCAGAAGTCTCGCATGACGCCGCCTCCTCCCTAATGCGAAAGTCGGGTCATAAAATACGAGTCAAACTTATCTCATTAAATAAAAGCTTACGTGGCCGACAGCATTTTTTTAAATGGCAGAACACCTCTTCTGGTCCCTCCTCTTTTGCACGACCTCAACGCGAAACGGCATGACATCGCTGCAAAAATAAAGGATAACGGATACGCAACAAATAAAGATAATTAATTTTATCAGAGGATAAAATGACACGTGTAGTTAACTTTATTAAAGTGAAATGCATTTATATATCATAGCTTCTGCTCTTTTTGGTGCACACCCGGCTCCTCTCTCTCTCTCTTTCACGTCGCTCTGTATTTTCCTCTCTCTCTCTCTCTCTCTCTCTCTCTCTACGCTTTTATTTCTGCCCGCTCGCTTCTGCTCGCGCGCGGCCGCCACTGTTGAAAAGCCCATCTCGGAATTACGTCGGTGAGTACGCCATGCGGAAAAATACCGGGCTCGTTTCAGGTCTTTGCAGTGTAATACGTCTAGCGGAACGGACACAATTTGAGCCCTTTTTTAAAAAAGCGAGAGGAATGATAAAATAATTTTTTCCAAAAAACAAGCTGCGAGGCGCGGCGAGGGCGCGGTCCGGGCTTCCTTTTAATAGTGAGGGAGGGAGGGAGGGGGGAGGGAGGAGAGCTCGCGGAAGGCAGCGCGGGCCGCCGTATGGAAATGACACGTCGCGGAAGAGAAAAAGCGCCCAGCTCTGGGCGTGTGCGCGCGTGCGTTAGCCTCGCTCCGCCGGGCAGCCGTATCAAAGCTTAGTCCGCCAAAAAATATATATCAGCTTCTTTTTTGGGTTTCATTTGCACTCGCTCAGCCGACACTGCGAGCGAGAGAGAACGCCTCTGTCAAGTACGATAATAAAACAGCGCCGCTCCGGCATAATAAAATAAAAAAAGGGGCGGGGTGGGGGTGGCAGCACCAAGATTAGCCTCATGTGATTTCAGGGCCACAAACAACACAACCGCCGGCGCTCGTTATCTTCAATTGACTAAACATAGTCTTCTCCCCCCCCCCACCCCCTCCCCTATTCTCTCGCCCTGTTTGCCTCACTCGGCCCCTGCTCTATTTTCATGTGAGTCCAGGCGTAGCGGTATGCCTGTTATTCCCGGTGACGGCTTTATTAAAAAAAGTATACCGGTAGCAATACTGATTAGCAACTAGTTATTCTTTGTGGGTTAATCCAGCGTGAAGCTGCTAAATTAAAGGACGGTATTCTCTGCTATTGTCACTCAAAACCATACCAGGCGGGGTGGGACAGAGGTTCAGGAACTGGGCAAATACGTTGATAGTGTCGTCAAACCTGGCATAGGCAGAAAGGCCAAAAACTTAAGGTTCCAACCGTCTTCGCGAACACTGACTGCCAATAAAAATTCACTTCCTGAAAGAAACGGGCTGCTGTCGACATAATCCATACGAACATACCGTCAGCCAGTACGAATATGATTACAGTTTCAGTGAACTGTGGCGTCTGTAACGACCATCAGAGTACATTATTACAGTCACCACACTGTTGAAGCGGTGCTTCTGTTCCCTTTTGTCCAGCCGGTGTAGCCGAGCGGTCCTAGGAGCTACAGTATGGAACCACGCGACCTCTACGATCGCACGTTCGAATCCTGCCTCGAGCATGGATGTATGTGTGTCCTTAAGTTAGGTACGTTTAATTAGTTCTAAGTTCTAGCGTTCAATGGTTCAAATGGCTCTGAGCACTATGGGACTCAACTGCTGTGGTCATCAGTCCCCTAGAACTTAGAACTACTTAAACCTAACTAACCTAAGGACATCACACACATCCATGCCCGAGACAGGATTCGAACCTGCGACCGTAGCAGTCGCACGGTTCCGGACTGCGCGCCTAGAACCGCGAGACCACCGCGGCCGGCAAGTTCTAGGGGACTGATGACCTCAGAAGTTAAGTCCCATAGTGCTCAGAGCCATTGGAACCATTTGTTCCCTTTATTTCAATAAAATCACTAGCTACGAGTCGGTACAGGTTGAAAGTTCGGTCCACAACTCAGACTCCTGGTTCGCTGCAGTTACGCAACGAATAAACACTGTCAAATACTGAGAGCCCATCGTAGTTATTTCAAAAATACAGCCACAGTCGATCATCAGATATCGTCCAAGATTTCTTTATAGCTCGTCAACAAGGTAACAGCAGGTGCATATGCTGTAAGCATGTAGACTACATACGAGTCTGGCTCTTGTCACAGTGTGACCAGCCTTAGCTCGGTCCGTAGAGCACGGGGTTACGCTGGGGCCAACGAGATATTCGGGCCCTGTGTCCCCTGAGCCTCATAATGTTTGTCTGGCTGAGATTCCACACTCTCATCGGTAGCAAACCATTGTTATGACATCAAAATTAGGTTAGTTAGGGATTAACAGGCCTTCAAAGTTAGCCATTATACGAGGGTCACACCAAAAGAAATGCACACTATTTTTTATAAAAAATCTATATTTTATTCTACATGTTTGAAAGTTTTATGTTGTGTAGATAAATCCTTTAGGAACAATATTTTCATATCTCCACACAATTTCCATCCCTCTCAACTGCCTGTATACCCGCACGGTAAAATTCTGGACCAACCTGTTGGAGTCACTGTTTGTCAGCGTGCACAAGGGAGTCATCATCTTTAAACCTTGTTCCACGAAGAGAGTCTTTCAGTTTCCCAAAGAGATGATAGTCACAGCACGTGACTCTACAGGTCTTACAAGTTACAGCGCCCATCTCAGAGCGGGAAGCGAGTTATTACTTCAGACGACTTAAATCATTCGTAAATGCACATTTAAATACATCCAAACCCTCAATAACACATGACAAAATGGGCACCTCTTCACTGACATGTCATTTCCAGTGGGCCCGGATGCAGCAGAGCACTCGCGATGTATGCCAGGGAAGGCAGCTAGTGTGACGTGACAAATTCGCTGTGGGGCCTGTATTCCCATTGTCCCCGGGTCATGTCATGTCGGGGCCCACGAGAATTACGGGCCGCGCGACGTACTTTTGACGTCAAACTCGTTGTCTTGGCATATATACATTGTGGACGCTCGGCTGCATCCGGGGCCAGGTGGAAAGTCAGAAGTTACGGTGTTGCGAGTGTTGTAGTGTGGGCTGTATATATCGCAGGACGCTGAAATCGGTACTCTTGCTAAGTACGCTTAAAAAAAAAAAAAAAAAAAAAAAAAAAAAAAAAAAAAAAGCTTCCATTTTCTGCCCAACAGGTGAAAATACGGCACTGTAAGTGATCAGAATTAGGTACAGGAAAATTGAAGGAACGACCAACCACATGATAATGGTGGGTGATGCACTTTCATTAGGATATGATCGCAAGTTACAGCGTATGTTCAATATGGTCTCACGACTTACGAACATGCTGCATGGTTGCCAGCTGTTGACAGCATATCCGTAGTAAGCTATCCTTCAGATCATATGTTCTAATATCCATTCTGATGTCCTCACAACTAGAAGGCACATGGATTCAAAATTGGTTCAAATGGCTCTGAGTACTATGGGACTTAACTTCTGAGGTCATCAGTCCCCTAGAACTGAGAACTACTTAAACCTAACTAACCTAAGGACATCACACACATCCATGCCCAAGGCAGGATTCGAACCTGCGACCGCAGCGGTCGCGCGGTTCCAGACTGTAGCGCGTAGAGCCGCTCGGACGCTCCGGCCGGCCACATGGATTCAGGTCAGGGCTCTGGAAGGCCACACATCCTGAAGTTGACTACAGATGAGCAGGTCATTACCAAAGGCTTGCTGAAGCAAATCTTTCACCTGACAAGTGACATCTGGCGTCGTACTATCTTGCATGAAAAAAGTGAACACAGTTGTATTCTTGTTTGGTTGGTTGTTTTTGGGGAAGGAACCAAACAGCGAGGTCATCGGTTGCGTCGGATTGGGGAACAAAGCCGGCTGAGCCCTTTCAAAGGAACCATCCCGGCATTTTCCTGAAGCGACTTAGGAAAACCACGGAAAACCTAAATCAGAATTGCCGAACGCGGGTTTGAACCTTCGTCCTCACGAATGCGCCACCTCGCTCGGTTCGTGTTGCTGCAAAGCTGGAATCATGCGACTGCACAAGGAGGTCCTTATAAAGTGCAGATGTCACTGTACACCTAGCGGGATCGCGAGGCGTCATCTCCTAGAATAAAAATGGACCGAGAATGAGTGAGCTCGTGGAACCAAACCACACAGTCATTTAACCTGAGTGCAGTGGATGTTCTTGCACAAAATGTGGCGGAGTAGAAAAATATGTGTCGGTTTTGTGCATACACGGCACTGTGCAGAGTAAAATATGCTTCGTCCGTCCAAAGGATACTCCACGACCTCATGTCATCCATATCCATGCATGCCGTAAAATGAATGGTAAGGTCACGGCGTTATAGCCTGTCTTGGGGCTTCATTTGGTGCACATTTTGAATGTTGTAGGGATATCAGTGAAAAATGCGCCACAAAATCTTCTATACTATTGACCAGGACGGTGAGACAATTCCCGTGACACTTACTGAGCACTGGTTGCAAAATATGAAATATGTGCTGCACAGTCGGCTATAGTTACAGTAACCTCATCAGAAACTGCCATGGGAATCGGCAGCCTCCTTCTCCCTGCTGCACCACCTAATTCATGTGTCTTCAAGTTTCTTGATCCTATTCCTTATCCCATTTATTGACATTGGCCCTCTCGCAGCTATTTCTGTCGGCGATATTTCTGCAATGAAGCTCTGCTTTTACTGCCTTTATGGTAAAACACTTTTACCAGCAGTGCATGATCTCTCTTTTCAACAGCCATTGCGTTCCGTATGGATATCTTCAACCTTGTCAGTATTTTACACCTATATTCACTTCACAAAATAAATCACCACGTGTCACCGGGTAACGAACAGCATAGTGACATCAAAACAGGAATCATTTCACATTCTGAGTGCTCACATCGCCATATTTTCACCTGGTGGCAGAAAGTGGAACTATTATTTTTTCAGGATACTCTGTGAGCGCACCGATTAATGAACACACATACGATGTTTCAGAATCCTCCGGTGTATACAGCCCCCACTGCGGCACTCAGTTTAATTATAACCATCCGGTATTAAAGTGATGTGAAATGGTTGCTATAGGTCCTAAGACCTGTAGAACCCCGTGCTGCGACGCACGCCACATTGTTCATATATCTCATTGGCCCCGTGCCATGGGAAGTGACGTGGTGAAGGGTGGCGCATGTCCAGCCGATTGCGGTGTGCTCGCTTCATGCTGTGAATATGTAGTTCTGCTGATTGTGGCAGTAAGCAGACAGTCTCGATCTCTGAGTACCTGGCTACAGTGTACAAGATCGTGTTATCATGTCTGAGACCTCATATAAGGCACGTAAACAATGTCAAATGCTTAGTGATTACTGTGAAGTAATTTGCCGTTTGAGAGAACGATGCCATCACTTGATTAGACTTTGAAAGTGTCCACATCGGTGATCTGCAGTAAACAACTGGTCGAATCCCGCAATATTCAGTCAATGCGAAAGTGAGGGAAGTCACATGGATCGTTAAGGTACAGGTAAGCCAATTCTGACCACAAAGCCTCTGTTGATCCAATGTGAACGTGGGACAGCGGTCGGTCAACTATAGAACAAAGAAATTGCCCAAACAGCGGTGAACATTGAGAATAATTATGATATTTCATCTGTGATAATAATACTTAGGCCTTCGATAAGCACATTATTGTGTTCTTCATAGATTATAGTGTGACGTTTTATTTTGTATGGGGTTAGGTGCGATTATGACTAGGGTTTTTTTCATCTTTAAGAATTATTTAGATTTTTATATTTAAAAAAGGAAATTAAATTGACAAGCTTTGTTCGGCGGAACTTCTGACTGTATATTGCCTATGTTTGGCCTTTTTAATTTTTGGCATGTTATCTTACAAATTTGTGATGTTGAAATAGTTTCGACACTAACAAGTAGATACACACACTCTTCTCTGTAGTGCTCTATGTACACAGGGATTTGTCTTGACTATGTTACTTGCATTTTTTAGTTTTCAAGTACTTTCATTATCACCTTTCACTTTCTGTAAAGCGTTCCGTGGTACACCTTGATATACATTATATGAATATTCTTTTTATTATGAAAGCACCTGAAGATGGCATAATGGATTGCCGAAACTGACAGAAAAAATAAAGTAAAAGAACTTCTCGACCTGAACGGCTGTTTGGCGAATTTCTTTCTTAAATGAACACCAAGGAAGGTTCATTCTATTTTACACTGAACACGTCACACCTGCTTCATATTTACAACTACCATCTGGGCATTAGTGGTGGACTTAGCACAACAGCACTGTTCGTCCCGCACCAGTTGGAGACTAACAGCAGGCGCGCACGTTACTGAATAGCCGTCCCTTGTGTAGCTTGTCGTCAACATTATGGTACGGACGGTTGCCTTTAGAGTGGTGTCTTGTCTGGGATGCGTAGACGGCTGACGAGTGGTGCCACAGAATTTTCAGTGATGAGTCTCGGTTCTGCCCGACCGTAGAAATGTGGGAGTGGTCCCGCCCAGGGGAGGGGACATACCCAGCCGTGTTACAGGCAGCATGCGCCGTTACTTACAATCTTATGATATGAGAAGCCATTGCGTATGACCTAATATCACCTCTGCTATTGATTCTTTATTGGTGTCCTCATCTATAACATCTCATAAGGCAGCATCAATTGGTACCATAGAATTTGAAGCCATTTTGACTATTTTTCGGCCGTGACTGTCTCAAGAAATATGTAAAGGCTTTTTATTTTTTTTTACGAGGGTCAGTCAAAAAGTAATGCCTCCTATTTTTTTTCTACGTTTAATTGTCAGGAAATTTAAATGCAATTACATAGGTTGAAAACCACAACATTGAGGATCATTTTGTCATTTTTCAATGTAATCTCCGCCCATCTCTACAGTTTTGGTCCATCTTTGAACAAGGGCATGTATCCCAGCACGGTAAAAATCACAGCTCTGCTTCCTAAGCCATTGACGCACGGATGTTTTGACGGCCTCCTCATCTTCAAAATGAATCCCACGATGAGCTTCTTTTAGTGGCCCGAACAGATGGAAGTCTGATGGTGCCAGGTCAGGGCTGTATGGGGGATGAGGCAAAACTTCCCATCCAATTTTGACAATCTCGTCAGAGGTGTGACGACTGGTGTGTGGTCTTGCATTGTCATGCAAAAGAAGAACATCTGACATTGATTTTGTTGGGCGAACTCGCTGAAGACGTGCTTTAAGTTTTTTGAGGGTTGTGACGTATTGAACAGAATTTATTGTGCATCCCTGCTCCAAAAAATCAACCAGAATCACACCCTCTGTATCCCAGAAAACTGTTGCCATAACTTTCCCTGCCGATCGCACAGTTTTGAATTTTTTCTTCCTCGGCGAGCTTGTGTGACGCCACTCCATTGACTGCCTCTTTGATTCGGGTTCAAAAAAATGCACCCATGTTTCGTCCCCGGTCACAATTTTTTTCAGAAACTCATCTCCCTCCAAACGGAAGCGCTGCAAGTGTTGGGAGGCTATTGTTTTCCTTGCCTCTTTATTCCGATCGGTTAACATTCTTGGAACACACCGTGCACAAACTTTTGAGTACCCCAATTGTTTAATAATCGTGATCACACTGCCTTTACTAAGAGAAATAATGCGACACACTTCATCTGCAGTCACCCGACGGTCACCACGAATGATGTCATCAACTTGCTGAATGTTGTGTGGAGTCACTGCACTCATCGGCCTGCCGCTCCGCTTTTCGTCAGTCAACGGTGTTTGCCCTTCAGCTTCCTTACAACGACGAACCCATCGTCTAACAGTGCTGACATCCACTGTCACAACACCATACACCTTCTTCAGTCTTTCATGAATGCGTATGGGCGTTTCTGCATTCAAAAATTCAATCACACAACGCTGTCTCAAACGAACATCGATGTCGGCCATCTTACAAACTTCTGCTGAGCTGCCACCTGTTGACACAGAAAGTTACTACTGCAGTGGGTTGCAGAAGAAGGTTTGAGGAATGGCGCCAAATTCAAATTTTTCACTTAACTTAATTTTTTTAAGTAGAAAAAAAAAATGGGAGGCATTACTTTTTGACCGACCCTCGTAATTACCGGTACCAGTCACAAACTTTGTCAACTATTGTATTACTTATTTATTTTGCGACATGTTTCGAGGGTTACACCACATCTTCAGGCTAAATGGCACTACTAAAACAACATTACAATAAGGTCGAACTGATGTCACATAGTCTCTCCGGAAATGCCGTGGTCATCTTTGTTCTGCCACGCCGGCGCATAACTTCCGGGTAGTATTCCACACTAACTGCACGAACATAAGTCAGGAACTGATGATACACTATCCCATTGTAATAAAAGAAAACAGTGAGAAGGACCTTCACATGTGATCAGACTTGTCGATCTTCTTCGGTCTTGGTTCTCCTGGTAGTTTCTATCGGGCCGACTGGCCCTTGGTTTCGACGTCATACCCGTACACCCATGTTTCGTCACCTGTTATAACCTTGTTTAAAAGTTGCCATTCAGCAGTTTCTACGCGACGTCGTTCTTAGTCGAAATTCAGCAATTTCGAAAAAACTTTGCTGCTACACTTTTCATACCTAAAACATAAAAAAATTGTTTGGTATGCTCCAAAGGATATCTCGAGATTATCAACAACCTCATAAATGGCGATTCGGCGATTTTACAGAACCATTTTTTTACTTCTTTCACATAGTCATCAGTACTTAATGTGCTAAGGCGTCCACAGAAGTCGTCTTATCCACCCCCTTTAATATATTTATTCAGGTCTAAAATCTTGTCTTACTGTTAGTAAATTCCCCAAAAGCCTCAGTCAAGATTTAGATTGCAGTGCTGCACTTTATTCGGTTTTTCAAGCAAAATTTAATACAAATTCTTTGATCCATCTTCCTCGAAAATAAAAATTTGCTGATCACTCGAAAATAAAAGTATGTATAATCTTTTGACTGTCAACAATAAATTAAATATTCAAAATAGCTAAAAATACAAACATACATCAGGAACATGAGTACCAACAGGATAAAAAGAACTGAAAATCGGATGTTTGAAGCTCACAAATTTAAAAAAGTCCCATTGATTTTGCTCACACCAAAGCAGAATTTAGATATGAATATGTATGTGGATCTCCTCCCAAACTCCTGGATTGGTTTCAACCAAATTTGACACAGAAACAGCAGGCTTCACGATTATCAGCACTGTAGATCTATAACCTCTTATCTCCAATAGTAGTGGAGATACGGGCAAAAACATTTTTCAGCCCTTTGTGTATACTGTATAGGCTACCCTGCACAATGGGTATGTTGTGTGGCAACAGTATCTGCTAGGTAAGTCAACATGCTTTGCGGGGTGGCCTACATGTCATGGACAAGAAATAGTTTTCTGGGTCCTGAAACAAAGACTGCCCTGTATGACAGATGTGTTCTGTTGGAGCAGTATCAGCTGCTTAATCGTCCTGCTTAGAATGGCAACCTGTACATCAGGGGCAAATAAATTATTTCTATGCCCGTGAAGTCTAGCTTACCCTTCGTGACAGGTGTGTTGTGGGGGTAGTATTGATATGCTTTATTGAACTGTATTGTAGGAGCTCCACATGCTGATGTGCATGGCTGGTTAAATGGTGAGATGGGTAGAGAAGGGGATGGACAAAGCGAGAGGGAGAAGGAAATGGACTGAGAGAGGAGGCTGAATGTGAACAGGGGTAATGGCAGATGGCAAAGGAAGAGGGGAAGTGGAAACAGAGAAGGGGAGGTGAATATGGTCGGAGGGAGGGAAGAGGAATATATGGTCGGAGAAAGTGGGAGGATTAATTGGATGAAGGAAGCGGAGGAGGAGACGAAGAGACAGAAAGAGTGGGGAGAAGAAAATCGACGCATGGAGATGAGAAGATGAGGTGGACAGATAGAGGAAGGACAATGTGATAAGATACTTTATTGTCATATAACATGTTTTTATACAATCATTCGATTGAGAACATTGGTGACTCGTCAGTCTTTAACCTAAGTTGTTATAGTATTTTATATACTACAGGAAATACGTAATACATACATTGCTTAATGTAATAAAAATACAACATTATATTTTAAATTTTTTCGTAACTCATCGAATCATTACCATAGACTTCACATACCTATATGAAGTATGGATGTACTGAACGGAATACAAATCGCCATTCAAACTATAATTCTGTACATAAACATGAATATACAGTGAACGTGTATACTTTGTATCTATATGGCTTCGAGCGTATACCATTTGTACTTGTATCCTTAGTCACTATTCCTATTTATAAATTCTTCTAAACTATAACATTTGCTTTTTATTCATTTAGAGATTCTTCTAGACTATAATAACATTTGCTTTTTAGGTATGTGCCAATGGTGACCAATGTGGATTCCCCAAATATTGACCTTATCTTATTAATGATTTTCAGAGCCATGTAATATGGAGTATTCTCGTATAGTGTGAATCTGTGACAAGTTAGCATGCATTTCAATTTATGTCTAGTTTCATAGGCATGTGTGAATGTCTTTCTTTCAAACAGATGCGAGTTCTTCTGTACAAAGAGAAGTAAGTGCTTCATATATGAAGATGGAAGGGATTGTCACGAAGTCCAGGCTTTCGAATAGTGGTTTGCTTGTATGTCTACTATTCTGCTCTGATTATTATTATTATTGTTATTATTTTGATTGGAATACTCTCTTTGAAATTCCGAAGGTGGCAGGGGTAAAATACAGAGAGCGAAAGGCTATTTACAATTTGTACAGAAACCAGATGGCAGTAATAATAGTCGAGGGGTATGAAAGGGAAGCAGTGGTTGGAGGGAGTGAGACACGGTTGTAGCCTATCCCCGATGTTATTCAATCTGTATATTGAGCAAGCAATAAAGGAAACAAAAGAAAAGTTCGGAGTAGGTATTGAAATCCATGGAGAAGAAATAAAAACTCTGAGGTTCGCTGATGACATTGTAATTGTGTCAGAGACAGCAAGGGACTTGGAAGAGCAGTTGAACGGAATGGACAGTGTCTTGAAATGAGGGTATAAGATGAACATCAACAAAAGCAAAACGAGGATAATGGAATGTAGTCGAATTAAGTCGGGTGATGGGGAGGGAATTAGATTAGGAAATGAGACACCTAAAGTAGTAAAGGAGTTTTGCTTATTGAGGAGCAAAATAACTGATGATAGTCGAAGTAGAGAGGACATAAAATGTAGACTGGCAATGGCAAGGAAAACGTTTCTGAAGAAGAGAAATTTGTTAACATCGAGTATAGATTTAAGTGTCAGGAAGTCGTTTCTGAAAGTATTTGTGTGAAGTGTAGCCATGTATGGAAGTGAAACTTGGACGATAAATGGTTTAGACAAGAAGAGAATAGAAACTTTCGAAATTTGGTGCTACAGAAGAATGCTGAAGATTAGGTGGGTAAATCACATAACTAATGAGGAAGTATTGAATAGAATTGGGGAGAAGAGGAGCCTGTGGCACAACTTGACTAGAAGAAGGGATCGGTTGGTAGGACTTGTTCTGAGACATCGAGGGATCACCAGTTTAGTATTGGAGGGCAGTGTGGAGGGTAAAAATCGTAGAGGGAGGCCAAGAGATATATACACTAAGCAAATTCAGAAGGATTTAGGCTGCAGTAGGTACTGGGAGATGAAGAAGCTTGCACAGGATAGAGTAGCATGAAGAACTGCATCAAATCAGTCTCAGGACTGAAGACCACAACAACAACAACATTATTTTGTAGTTTGAAGATTCTAAGGAGGTTTGTCTTTTCGGAGATGAGAAGGAGGCTTGTTTAATTATATATCGAATACACATGTGAGCGAAGCAATGGGGAAAAAGGATCTTGTATATATTCTGAAGGCGAAAAAGGCAATTGCGCATTCCCAACGGTGCAAAAGTACAAGAGGAACATTGCTGTCGGAGACCACATATTTGCCCATTGGAGCGGAGTAGTTTGGACAGCGAGTGGCAGACAAGGAGCAGGGCAGGAGCAGATAGGCCCCCGGCCTTCCTCCCTGCTCGCGGCTTTCAATATGGCTGGCAGCTCGGCCCTCCCCAAGGCGGCAGCTTTCATCGATAGCCCGGCGCCAGCCCCACCCGAGTCTCCGTCTCCCCAGAGCAGCCGCCTCCTATCTCGGCTGTCGACTGCACCCAGCGCCGAATAAAATTTAATTATACGCGGAGGAGCCGACTGTGTAAGTTTCCTCATTTTGATTCGCGCCCGCCCGCGACTTCCTCCTGCTGGCCTCCCCTTTTCTTTATTTGATTCTTTTTCGCGTCAAGATGGCGCTCCAGTATTAGTCCACCATGAATAGACAATCGTATTATCCGCGGATGGGGGGCTGAATCGAGACGCATGCATTAAACATGAGCTCCCCCACCCGTACCCCTCTCCTCTCGCCCCTTACCCTCTCACCACCCACTCAATCTCGTGGAATATATATTTAATTTTTTCATTTTTTTCAATGGAAAAGTCGTTACCATAAAATTGATTCCCCTATACCCTGCAACTGCTCTCTCACGACAGTTCGCAGGGAATGAAATATCCCTGCTGGGAGATGCGGAAATATTTGCCATTGAGATGTCACGCTGCCGAAACGACGATGAAAATTACTTCCATGTCTGCGGGAGGCACGAAGGGAGAAGTTGTGGCAAGGGAGTAGCTTCCCTCTGATTTCGCTCTCTTTCTTTTCTTTCTGCTTTTCTTTTAATTTGACGTACATCTCATCATTCAACCGTTTCACGAAAAACCACGTACTTAGAGACAAAGTTTTGAATAAAACAGTAATTTAGTGTATTACTGTGGTGTGCGTACTGTAAGACCTTCGGTACACACACCATCAGATAATTTGACTTGACGCTCTAACGAAGTAGGCGAGTGTCAGCAATATGTCTCGTGGTCTTATCGTGGCGTGTTTATCTTCTGCCGTTAGGTCAGACGATAGAAATGCCACTTGCACGCTTAGAGTAGCAGATTGACGGTGACCAACTTTAAACAGAACTTGATTAATTTTCACACACATTTATTAAAATAATAACATTCATGAACATTACTTAACTTGATTCTGGATGCTATTTACAATTGGCAATCTGAAGTTCCTTTGGTCTTGGTACGTTAATCTTATTCTCACGTATCTCTGATAATTGACAAAGAGTCTATACATTTCTCTTCATGGCTATGTAAAGGAATATGATAATCTTATTAGGCGCAGACTGAAACTTGACTATAGACTAATGCAGACTAAGGCAGACTGGCTAATCGGATGTCTGTACACTCGTTATAGAACCTCGGGCGTTCAGGTAAAACTGCGCGAGTGTGATCCGCGAGGAGAAAAGGTTCTACGTTAGCAGCAATCTCAATGGCTGCGTTACATATTAATACGCGGATCGGCGGAAGCAGAATTTGGTCCGTCTTTATGGCAGCGCCATCTCGTAGTGCGGAGACGGACGAGCTCTGCGCCTGCGCTTTTGTGCTTAGCGGGGCGCGCTCTAGTGGGAAAGTTGTGTACACGCTCACTACGCGGAATTATGTACCTAACAATTACCTTATTCATATATTTTCTTATTTACTCGAACAGCGCTTATACGGAGCACGTTAAATCAATATTTCAGTTCCTGCTGCATGTATTTCGCTCCTCGTCGACAGTCGTTAGGTATGTCCTGAACTCTGCTTCCAGAGATGTTCGATGTTATGGGGCTGAACTCTGCTTCCAGAGATGTTCGATGTTATGGGGCTTTCTTTTTCCTTCTTGTCAGTCCCTGAAGATCACTTTCTGAATTTTATTATTAAACATATTCCTGCTATGTGTCCCTATTATGTTGATGTTTGACACTTAGTGTCTATGTAAACCGTGCTGCTTGTCCTTTCATAACATTACTAAAGATTTGCGTCGTCAGTTTGTTGTTACCAATCTACACAAATATGCGAAGAACCACATTTTTATTTCGTGGATTGTGTGTACTATGTTCTCTACATGTTCACAGATTTCTGTGTTAGGTCGTGGCCTATTGTATTCCGGGCATTCTTGGGTCAGTAAGCCTCTATCAAAGGAAACTCCCAATAGCATCCCAAATAGATTTAGTGTTTAAATGGCGCAGCAGATATCCCGTAAAAAACTGAATACAGATAAAGCATGAAAATAGGAAGAAGGTGTGCTGAGCTGTGAAAAAAGAAGCGAGATGGAAACAATGAACGGTCCAGGCTTAAAAAGTACGAGATCGAGAGGTATTTAACAGCAGCGCGACGTGACTATTTCGTCACAGTGTTGGACTATGAACGGGACGAGCTGTGTTCAGCACTCTGTCGTGCAATTTATTTATTTATTTCCACGACATCATGAACTGTCCGTGCGGTCATTGAAATGTTTGTACTCTTTCTGTAGTCTTGGCAGATGTTATAGTACACATTGGTTATAGAACATGAGTCGTTTGGTAAGAACATGTTATCGTAGCAAGTGAATGTGACGAACAGTGAAAGTAGGTGAGATACCACATAGACGTTTCACAGAAATGAAAACAACAAAGAAAGTGGTGTGAACTATGTTGCAACAAAAGAATTCAAGAGTCAGAACTACTAAAACGGTGCGTAACTTCAAAAACGTTATTTATTTATTTATTTATTTTTGGCAGAGCACAGGGGAACTGTGTGATTGTGAAACGGTTGCGCTCATTTGTTGCAGCTTATCTGACAAACTGCTATATTCTCATCATTTCCTTGCGAGTGATCACACTCACATACATACGGACACCGAAATCGGGCAAGGCGTAAAAATTAGGTACCTCGATAAGAGACTCCTATCATATGACACACGTACAGTCACTAACGCCGTGTATGACACACCAGACGTGATTTTCAGTGGAGTATTCTATTGACTTGTCACCATGTCATCAAACGTTTGCGGTTCCCATTCGAAAGCCACTTCGTTTCGGCTGCTTAACAGAGTAGCTGTGCAGTCTTCTGTCATTATAGGTCCCTACTTCACACCTCGCTGTTGCAAATGGACGTTACACCACGACTCAGATACAAATTTGAATACAGCAAACAGCGAGGAAAAAAAATTGGCATGAGGGAGGTTTGAACACGGCTGGCCCACTTGGCAGTTAAACTTTTCTGGCACCCAAAGGGAAGGTTGGGGGCAAAGTGAGCAGGGGCCACAATCCGAGACCTGGCCACCATGTTTCGTTCCTACCCTCCAGGAACCAATGAAAGCGTGGAGTAGAGGTACAATGGACAGCAATGGTTTATTTGTTTATTTTCCTTTCTTTTCTAAAGTAACATTAATACCACCGAAAAACAGGAAATCGGCGTCGCGAGGAGGAGGGCACAGCAAGACGTCAGACTCATGGAGATATCCACGTTTAGTTTTTTCGAGAAGAGCATTCCGATGCGCACAGAATATATCGGTTCTAAGTATGAAAGAGGTGGCGATCAACTCTTCATGACAGGAGCACCCCAGCTATGGGGTGTGTTACGGAAGACACAGCAAAGGTAATTGTATAAAAATTGTTTGTATTTTGGATTGCAGACAACTGCACAATGGCGTTCATTAGTGAATGTCCAAAAATCATGGACTGTTTTCGAGCCATCAGCAAACAAGTTGTGAGCTGAGACTCCACAAATTCACTTTACAGAGTTCGTCTTGCAGGAAGTATCCGGAGTCCGGAAAGAGGAGCAGTTGAGTAGGTATCTGATGAGGAATCGTATGGGTAATTAGGGACATCTAACGACACCTCTAGCTAGTCTGTACACCAGGTGATGCTCGTCCGTGTCCAAAACATCACAGGCGATACTCAGCGGGGTGTTTGCGAGATGAATCTTGTGAAGGTGTGACCAGCATACGTGCTTCCCATTGACAGTAAGGTACCATGCAGACAGGATGTCAGTGACAAGATAAGGAGTGCACACCTATCGCGAAACGCCACACCAGTCGGCGTGGGGATGCTTCCCCTTCACCACATTCGGTGACCTGTGCTGCTGAAAAAAGCCATAGATCCCCTTCGTGGGTGTCCAGTGCGCTGGCATTATCGCAATACGGACGTAGCTCTGGTCGAGCAAAAAGTGGCGGAAGTAAAAGAAAGGCGGCTGGAGGTCCGAAAGCGGGATAGGTGCTGAGGGAGAGAGAGTGGTGTAAGGGCCTCCAACAATGGGCTGGTAAGGCACGTAGGACAACGGCGACACAACACCATGTGAGAGCCGACGAAAAGAGCTAGCGGTCTGTCATGAACATGATACAAACCTAGACCGCCCCTGCACCGCGGGAGGGTGAGGGCATCTTACCTCTTATCTTATCTTGAACAGCGAGCCGTAGAAAACAAATGAATTCAATGCCGCCATCATGCGGCGTGCCATGGATGACGGAACGGGAAGTGTCTGTGCCTCGTGGATGATATGTGACGCGAAATATGCATTTACATATTGCGTCCACTGCAGAAGATCGAGTGCATGTAAACGGTGATCTATTTAGGGAGCAAAACAATTGATGATGGTCGAAGTAGGGAGGATATAAAATGTAGACCAAGGAAAGCGTTTCCGAAGAAGAGAAATTTGTTAACACCGAGCATAGATTTAAGTGTCAGGAAGACGTTTCTGAAAGTATTTGTCTGGAGTGTAGTCATGTATGGAAGCGAAACGTAGACGATAAATAGTTTAGACAAGAAGAGAATAGAAGCTTTCAAAATGTAGTGCTACAGAAGAATGCTGAAGATTAGGTGGGTAGATCACATAACTAATGAGGATATACTGAACAGAATTGGCGAGAAGAGAAATTTGTGGCACAACTTGTCTAGAAGAAGGGATCGGTTGGTAGGACATATCCCGAGGCATCAAGGGATCACCAATTTAGTATTGGAGGGCAGCGTGGAGGGTAAAAATCGTAGAGGGAGAGCAAGAGATGAATACACTAAGCAGATTTAGAAGGATGTAGGATGCAGTAAGTACTGGAAAATGATGAAGATTTCACGGGATAGAGTAGCACAGAGAGCTGTATCAAACCAATCTCTGGACTGAAGACCACCACCACAACAACAACAACAGCGAAAACCCTATAATATACAACAATACAAAACGTAGCCTATATACAAATGTAAAATTACTGTGATTTGATTGCCGTCGTTCCCATAACAGCCGAACATATCGTCATCGGGCCACTCTTCCAATGGGTTCAGTGAAACCTATGAGCCAACAACGGATACCAGTATATATCAAACTACTCTGAAAATATCCCTGAACAACGCCCAAAATTTTGTCGGTGGATTTCAGGTTACCCTGTTTACGGACATCTAAAGATGAGAATTCATCGAATTGTCCAGAATGTTCTTCAGACCAGCCAGTGTGGCTTGATGACACGGCACATGGACATCCATAAACATTCCACCGTTGTTTGGGGACACGAAGGCCATGAGCGGCTGCAAATGGTCTCCGAGTACTGGACCATTACCGTTTCCAGTTACTAATGTTGGACCAGAAGACCGAGTCTATTCCATGTAAACCACCACCAGTTTGCACGTTGCCTTGTTGACAACTTGGGTACATGACTTTGTGGCTTCTGCACCACACTCGAACCCTACCATCGGCTCTTACCTACTGACGTCGGGACTCATCTGACCATGCCACTGTTTTGCAGTCGTCTAGCGTTCAGTCGATATGGTCACGAGCCCAGGAGAGGCTCTGCAGTTGACGCCGTGCTTTTAGCAAAGACACTCGCGTCGGTCGTCTGCTGGCATAGTTCATTATCACCAAATTTCGCCACACTGTCCTAATAGATACATTTGTCGTACGTCCCACATTGATTTCTGCGGTTATTTCAAGCAGTATGTTAGCACTGAGACCGCTGCTGTCGCTTGTTGAGTGAAGGCTGTCAGCCACTGCGTTGTCTGTGATGAGACGTAATATGAAATTTGCTATTCTCGGTATACTCTTTGACACTGTGGATCTCGGAATGTTGAATTCAATAACGATTTAGAAAGGTAATGTCCCAGCGTCTAGCTCCAACTACGATTCCGCGTTCAAAGTCTGTTAATTCCTGTCGTGCAGTGCAATCACGCCGGAAACCGTTTCACATGAATTATCTGAGTACAAATTCAGCTCTACCAATGCACTGCTCTTTTATACCTCGTGTATGCGATACATCCGCCATCTGTATATGTGTATATTGCCATCCCATGACTCTTTTCACCTCAGTGTGAACGGACGTTTCACTTAAAAAGGAAAGAAACTCTCGGTTTAGAGTACTAGGTGCTGTACTAGCTGCTGTGGCAAGTAGTGAGGAATACGTCTAGTGAGAGCGAGAGTTACGAAGAACGGACGCGTGTTGGAAAGGGGAAGGGGAGGCGTTGGGTTTGGGACACCATACGTTGTTACTGAAGGTGAGGTGAGGTGAGTTGAGGTGGAGGGGTATAACGGCGCAGGTGTGGCAGCGCCTCTACGCACGTCAATAGCGGCCTGCGCTCGCAGCGAAGTAGGCAGAAGGTGGGGGCGACGGAACCCACCAACTTCCCTCCCGACACGGCCCCATCAATCAAGGCGGGGTCGACAACTTCTGCGGCGTGCCGTTTCGTACCTGACTGTCGCACTAGCAAGTGCTCTGCAGGCAGCGGCCTCCTAGCCACAAGATCCCACAGAGGGCTGACGTGCTCTGATGACTCAAAACAGTATGGCGTCTGTTTAAGATCTTGATGGTTCATTTTTGGAGCGCAATACGCTGGTGATTAGTCGTGACGTGAATTCGTCAAGCCCTCGCTAGGACTCTGGAGGTGGGGAAGGACCGCGTGTCTAGTCTCGATATCTCATTCGATAAGAGCAGTGCACGTGAAATGCAAGGTTCCAGATTCGAGTTCCAATCCGCCACCGCTCCGTCTGAGGCGCCTTGCCACGGTTCGCGCGGTTCTTCCCTTCGGAAGTTCGAGTCTTCTCTCGGGCATGGTTCTATGAGTTGTCGTTAACCTAAATTTTAACTGGCCAGGAAATATCTACATCTGTACTCCGGAAGCACCCAGTGTATTTTCGCTACCACTACCACTCCCCAAGCCCTCTTCCAGCGCCGGCCGCTGTGGCCGAGCGGTTCTAGGCGCTGCTGCTACGGTCGCAGGTTCGAATCCTGCCTCGGGCATGGATGTGTGTGATGTTCTAAGGTTAGTTAGGTTTAAGTAGTTCTAAGTCTAGGGGACTGATGACCTCAGATGTTAAGTACCATAGTGCTTAGAGCCATTTTGAACCTCTTCCTGCTCCATTCGCTAATGGTGCGTGGGAAGGGAGACTACCGGCATGCCTGCGTATGTGCTCTAATTTAAGAAATTTTCTCATCGTTTTCATTCCCTGAGACACTGGTGGTAGAAGTAGCACGTTTTCTTGAACGTACCGTCTTGACTTTTGTTATTAAACCTCTCCTCGGTGTACAACGCCTCTCTTGTGCCTCTCAGTTTGGCGATCGTGTTTGCCACGCTCTCGCGCTTACTAAGCGAAGTTGTGACAAAATGCGCTGCTCTTTTTTCTGTCTGTATGTTAAGAATCCTACACTCACGACCAATAATGAAGAATGCGTCGAACCAGTATTGTAAGCTACTTGTTTGGTGACTGAATTACGAAGGGACGTCAGAAAGTAAGTTATATATGTCTCCCACGCTAAGATCATTACGCAACAACAGGGCCACATTATCAGAAAAGGCTGCATGTCCCGGCTTTGCTGCAAACAATTCATGCACAATGAGGAAATAAATCACTTTGCTACTCAGTAATTAATCTGCATTGCTTCCAAACTCATGCTAAATTGCAACTACAATGCATCTGATGGGTAAGGTGCACACCCCATGACTGATTGGACTTACTGCCAAGGTGTACCACTTCCTGGGGCATTGTTTGTGACAACCAATGCATGAAGTGGTTTAAGCTGTTCATATCTTTTCTTATTTTACAGAAGTTATACGTAGATTTTTTTAATAAGTACACTCCAATGAGTTCATTTAAGAAAGACTGTTTACTCTTTTGCACATTCTTATTTGATATCACATACTGTATGCATATATGTGTATTTGTATGTATGTCGAGATCTCCCCTAAAACCACTGGATTGGTCACAACCAAATCTGGCATACAGACAGTAAACGTCATGAGAATCAGCATTGTGGGGTCCTAGTTGCTTCAATAAGAAAGGAGATGTGGGAAAAAATGTTGTTCTGCCCCTGCCATATAGGTTGTCCTTCATGAGATATGTGATTCTGGGATAGTAGTATCGCCCTGTGTATCGACCTGCTCTGAAGGGCAGCCTACATGTCAGTGCACAACAAACAGTTTGGCTGAAATGGCTCTGAGCACTATGGGACTTAACATCTGAGGTCATCAGTCCCCTAGAACTTAGAACTACTTAAAACTAACTAACATAAGGACATCACACACATCCATGCCCGAGGCAGGATTCGAACCTGCAACCATAGCAATTGTGCGGTTCCAGACTGAAGTGCCTAGAACCATTCGGCCACAGTGGCCAGCAACAAACGGCTTTCCAGGCGAGAGATATATACAGTCCTGCACAAAAGGTGTATTGGCATGACTTATCGACCAGCTTTGCAGGACAGGATACAAATCAAGATTAAAAAACAGTTTTCAGTTCCCTGATGCATAGGCTGCCCTGCACAACAGTCATGTTGTGGGGATAGTATTGGCCTGCTCCATAAACTTTCTGCACAGGAGCTAATGCTCCAGTAACCAATCAGGGTAATGGTCAGGAAGAAGGAGAGGAGAAGGTGATGGATATGGAGAGGGGGACAGAAGGATGTGTATAGTGAGAGGGGGTAGAAGTAGATGGACAGAGAGAGGTAGGAAGAAATGAACAAATAAACAGATGATCAGACAGGGGAGAGGAGGAGATTGACACAGAGTGGGTTAGGAGGAGATAGGCACAGAGTGGGGAAGAAGGAAGGGGTAGTGACAGGGGAGAAGAAGATGGTATGAGAAGAGGGCCAGCGGAGATGGGAAGAGGAGATGGTGAGAGGAACAGATCGAGAGACATAGGGAGAAGGAGGAATTTTTCATACAGAGGACAAAAGGAGATGGCCAGAGGGGAAGGGGGATGAGGAGTCGGACCAAGTATGAGGGGAGTAGGAGGTGTATGCAATTTAAGTGTCAAAATGCATATGCGTGCAAAGTCTCTGGGAAAAGGCTAATTAATAAATTTAATTGAAGTTATATGTTTCGTCGCACAGGCTGTACTCTAGAAGCGAATCAGGGGACAGTAAGGTCCACTGTTTCTTCATTGGCTTAAAGCAGGAGCTCACCGAACTGTAGTGCTGTGTCCAAACCTACACGTGACAACTGTCCTTGGTCGAAAATACTCATCAATTGTTTTGTGCGACGTTAGTTTCCAGCTAAAACATGTAAGATGTTTCGAATAACAATAAAACGATCATGGCTGTTAGACCTGTAAATTTTAAATTGCATTCAACGTAAGCAAAATGAAACTGTAAAAATGAAAAAGTATGTAATGAAGAACCTTTATTTGGCTTTAATAAATAGAATGATTAATAGTGGCCGTTTACTATGTTTTACTATTTTTAAGAATCGACGTGTAATAATGATTTGTTTTGTGTTATGCTTGATGGATGTTGGCAGCTGCCCCTTTTAAACCCTCACCCCTCTTCCTTCAAGTCGAGCCACGCTCGAGACGCAAGGCGCGAGAACTGAGGGGAGCGCGCGCGCCGTGCTGTGTTGCAGGTGAAGATCTGGTTCCAGAACCGGCGCATGAAGTGGCGCAACTCCAAGGAGCGCGAGCTGCTGGCGAGCGGAGGCTCCCGCGAGCAGACGCTGCCCAACAAGAACAACCCGCACCCCGACCTCAGCGACGCCGAGGCCGACCGCCCCCGCCTCGACCTGTCGCCGTCCCCGCAGCAGCAGCAGCAGCAGCAGCAGCAGCCGGGGGCCGGCAGGCCGCTCCCGGACGAGGAACTCACGCCCCCGGAAGACGACGATGACGACGAGGAAATCAACGTCACGTGACAAGAGGGAGCGTCGACTTAGCCCGCCACGGACTGCACGCGCACCAAAACGCCCTAGAGGCGCCATCGGACACACCTCGCCCTCAATAAAAACGTTGTTAGTATCTGAATCTTCCCGAAATCGACGTATTAGCGCTGTTGACGAGACTGCAGACGAACACTCGTTCACCCGAGAACTGTACAGGTCTCGCAGTGAAATTAAAAAAAAGAAAGATACGTCACTCACCCGCCCTGGTTCTGCCTGGTGTCAACCATTCACATCACCAGGGCACACATACATAAGTCAGAGGAAATAATACATAAATGACCTGAAAGCTATGTTTCATCTTGTTACAGACACTCGGTCAGCTTTCAGTATAAATAAGCTATGTGACCCATGTGACTCTGTTCTGTTAGTGAGATAGCGAGTCGCGAGAGAAACAAGGCCAGAAATCCTCCTCATGTTCACTTTTCCTTTTGGAGCAACTGCTGCTGTGTACAAGAGCAAACGCTAATTTGTTGACTGTAGATGGTTCTCTTTTGTTTACACGCAGGCCTCAAGCGCGACCCACACTTCCCTCCTTCGCGAGACTCCATCGCTGACGTCATTCAGCGCCACAGAAGAAATTTAACAGTTGTTAATGTGCGAGTGCTATTTTCAGACTGGCTTCCTAACACAATATCGTTAGTGGGACAATCAGATAGAATGTTGAAAACAAGTGCTTCGCTTCAGGTTGACATTACCCCTTCGATACCAGTGACTTTTTTATCGGGTGATGCGATACAGATCGAGGTCTTAAGACTCGCAGAATCAACGGTGTGCCTGAAAAAGTACTGAAAATACCTTATGCGACAAAGTGACCACGTGTTCCCGGATTCTGAAAGCCGGTTGCCTCTTTAAAGAAACAAATCACTAATTTCCGTGTTTTAGATTGAATTCGGTTGTCTGTAAATTCATTTTTTCCAAAAATAGGAGTAAATGAAAGACTGTTTCATACTATTTATTGGATAATTGTCTCTTTCTTTGTAATTCTGTGAACCAATACTACTAATTTTTGTACCTGATCCTTCCGGTAGGTTAATAAATCATTTAACGCAGTTTATATTTTCGGTGATAAGCACATTTTTGTTATAGGTACTAACGTAAGTGATGTACGGGTTAGATATTTCATCGTGTGCCACACTCCTCATTTATAATAGAAATTTTGGAATGTCTCATTTATTCAACTGATTTTAAGTACTCGCAACAGTCACTGAACCAAAAGGACGTATCCAATGCATTAAATGCTCACTCTGTCTTACAGATAATCATTTCCAAAAATGTTACTCGAATGGGACTATTCTACTCTTTACAATATACTTGTGTGTTAGCCCCACAGCCTCGTGGGAGAAGCTAAGTTGCGTTTGGAAGGAATAAGCAGAGGGTTATCGTAAGCTGTTCTTTTTCGTCGACGTGTGATATGTGCTTCAGTAACACAATTGGGAGGCCACTTCCCGATGAAATTGAGTATCCGGATTCAACATACAGCTTAAACCTTTCAAATACAATCATTTCCAGGAACTTTTGGCTCAGAATTTTAGTTCTGCCAGATGCTGTATTTCAGTATACGCCCCAGTATCTCCGTGCTTCAAACTTGCAGCATCGGAACTACTTATGAATAGAGTACTGTATCATTGACCTATTAAACGTAGTAGCCAAGAGACACATTTTACCAAACCCTAAAATGTCCGTCCCACATATTATACTATAAGCATACGAATGCTTCTGTCAATAGTTGTCTATTGATGAATGCAAGAAAGTGACGCCATTGTCCATCTTCTTCTGACAACCAAGTGCAATAACAGTAGCAGCTGCGTTGCAGTTCGACCTATTTCCGGCTACCAAGTCCAGCACAGCTGAATGTAAACCGTGCACGTAAGCCTGAGCCCTTATTAATGTTACGCATGCCCTGCAGGCTTCCTCGAGTAGTGGCCGTGGACACTGGTCTGACTGTTCGGCGATACATATGCTGAAGATCGTTTTGCAAAACACTGTCAAAGCCGCTGATGTACTGTCGTTACAGAGTGTAATCTAATCTTGTGTTGTATATTTACGCAAAAATAAATTATAGTCCACACCGATTTGTAGTATCCTTACTATTACATCATTATTTCCTCCCGTTATCCACCCATTACCGTAATTTAAACATCTTCCTGCAATTACTATCTCTCTTTGCTTTATATTTCAGCCAAAGGTATTCACGGGCGGCATAGCAGCTGATATTGACACTGGAATGTGTTATATAAAACTCGTGATTACTGCGCGCAAATGAATGTCATAAATCAGAACTCTTGCTCTTCTACGAAGGTGAGTCAAAGAGAATCCTAGAATTTGCTCCTCAAATGCGAAATATCACTCTATTGAGCTGAAAGTTGACAATAATGATAATACTAACTGCGCCCCGTGGTATTGCCCCCGGTTAAACAGCTGTTTACACTGAAGCGCCGAAGAAACTGGTACAGGCATGCGTATTCAAATACAGACATTTGTAAACAGGCAGAATACGGCGCTGCGGTCGGCAACGTCTACATAAGGTAACAAGTGTCTGGCGCAGTTGTTAGATCGGTTACTGCTGCTACACTGGCAGGTTCTCAAGATTTAAGTGAATTTGAACGTGGTGTTATAGACGGCGCACGAGCAATGAGACACAGCATCTCCGAGGTAAGCAATGAAGTGGTGATTTTCCCGTACGACCATTTCAGGAGTGTACCGTGAATATCAGAAACAGGTAAAACATCAAGTCTCCGACATCGCTGCGGCCGCGCGGAGTGGCTGAGCAACCGCTCCATGTCACTGTCTGTGTGGCCACTCCCGTCGGAGGTTCGAGTCCTCCCTCGGGCATCGATGTGTGTGTTGTTCTTAGCATAAGTTTGTTAAAGTAGTGTGTAAGTATAGGGACCGATGACATCATCAGTTTGGTCCCTTAGAAATTCACACATACACATGGCTGCCACCGGAAAAAGAGCCTACAAGAAAGGGACCAACGACGACTGAAGAGAATCGTTCAACGTGACAGAACTGCAACCCTTCCGCAGATTTCAGTGCTGAGCCATCAACAAGTGTCAGCGGGCAAACCATTCAACATCATCGATACGAATTTTCGGTGCCGAAGGAATACTCTCATACCCTTCATACTGCATGACACAAAGCTTTACGCCTCGTCTGGGCCCGTCAACACCGACATTGGACTGTTGATGACTGGAAATATGTTGCCTGGTCGGACGACTCACGTTCCAAATTGTATCGAGCGGATGGACGTCTACGGGCAGGCAGACAACCTCATGAGTCCATGGACCTTGCATGTCAGCAGGGGACTGTTCAAGCTGGTGGAGGCTCTGTGATGGTGTGGGGCGTGTGCAGTTGGAATGATATGGGACCCCTGATACGTCTAGATACAACTCTGACAGGTGACACGTACGTAAGCATCCTGCATCCATTTATGTCCATTGTGCATTACGACGGGCTTGAGCAATTCCAGCAGGACAAGGCGACCCCCGCCACGTCCAGAATTGCTACAGAGTGGCTCCAGAAACACTCTTCTGAGTTCAAACACTTCCGCTGGCCACCAAACTCACTTGGCACGAACATTATTGAGCATATCTGAGATACCTTACAGCGTGCTGTTGAGAAGAGATCTGCATCCCCTCGTACTCTTACGGATTTATGGATAGTCCTGCAGGATTCATAGTGTCAGTTCTTTCCAGCACTACTTCAGACATTAGTCGAATCTATGACACATCGTGTTGCGGTACTTCTAAAAATGGTTCAAATGGCTCTGGGCACTACGGAACTTAGCTTCTAAGGTCATCAGTCCCCTTGAACTTAGAACTATTTAAACCTAACTAACCTAAGGACACCACACACATCCATGCCCTACGCAGGACTCCAACCTGCGACAGTAGTGGTCCCGCGGTTCCAGACTGTAGCGCCTAGAACCGCTCGGCCACAACGGCCGGCGCGGCACTTCCGCTTGCTCGCGGGGGCCCTACGCGTTATTAGGCAGTTGTATCAGTTTCTCTGGCTCTTCAGCGTATAAAGAAATGTTAATGCCGAAACTCACTGTCCACTCGCCGTCCATCAAACCACGCGAAAAAAAGAGAAACCACCTGATTTTGAGGCGATGGGAGAAGTTGTGTAACCCCGCGCGGTTTAAGGCGCCTTGCCACAGTTCGCACGGCTCCTTCCGTCGGAGGTTCGAGTTCTCCATCGGGCACGGGTGTATGTGTTGTCCTTAGCGTAAGTTAGTTTAAGTTAGATTAAGTAGTGTGTAAGCCTAGGGACCGATGACCCCAGCAGTTTGATCCCACAGGAACTTACCACAAATTTCCAAGACTTGGTGGAAAGCGACTGCCATGTTAGTACCAAAGAGTTGGCCCGCCAGTACAGCGTAAGCCAGACGACCGTGGGCACGTTCCCCAAGACAATTGTTACTAGCCTTATCACCTACAGCATGTGCAGGCCTTACTAGCGACAGACTATCCACATCGGGAGTGTTTTGGTTCTGGTTTCTTCAACAGGCAACCATGATTCTGGGATTTGTGTCATCCATCCTATTCACAGATGAGGCCACCTTTTTGCGGAGTGGTGTCTTCAACTTTCGTATCAGTCATCTGTGGGACAGTATGCAGACCACCCAACGGTAGCGAATGATCAGCATTTGTGCAGGCAGAACGTGTGCGCTGGGATAACTGGCGACCGTATATTGGAACAGTCGTACTCCCACGACACCTAACTGGCCGGAACTATCGGCGTTTCTTGCGGTGACTTTGCCTCCCCTGCTGGAAGAAATGCTATTGATGATTCGAAGGGTTATGTGACTGCTACATGATGGTGCTCCAGCCCACTTCGCCGTTAATGTCCGGCGCATCTCGATTGCGTCTTCCCTGGTCGAGGGACCAGTTGCATGACCTGCTCGTTTACCAGATTACAACCCGTGAGATTTCTCGTTGTGGAGCTCTCTCAGAAGTATCGTGTATGCGGAGTGGAGACACTTGACCAGCGTATCCATGCTGTCTTTGACACTGTTCGGATGCAGTCTGCCCGATGTGAACGTGTGAGACAGAAGACGCTACGGCGCGTACACGCATGCGTTGAGGCACCTGGAAACCATTTTCGACACATAATGTAAGTGTGGGTGCATGGTGCAACGCGTATTAGACCGCAGTCTCTGTAACAACGTATCACTGAATAAATGGAATCTATCATGGAAACTGTGCATTTATGGACATAAGTTCATTAGATCTTTTCTGTTCCGTGGCCTCTCATCAATCAATCCCTAGAGTTTGTACTCGGTGGAAAAAATCACCCTGTGTATGGTATGTGTCAATGTAACACGTCGGTGCCACCGTCGTTCTCCTCATGAGATTGTACTGTCTCTTTCAAGTTCACATAAGCTTCAGAAAATAACAGAACAGCTAAACAAAGGACAGCAGGCCTAAAATTAAATTCCAATAAGGGCAAAAGCGTCACAGTGAACATGCAGAAAAGAAAACAACACAAATTAATAACAAAATCATAGAACCTGTTGATGAGCTTTTGTGTTACGACAACAATTGGAAGAACAATCAAAGAATAAAAAAGAAAACATAGAAGTAATAATGGCGTGGAAGGACTTCAGTTAACTAAATTGAAAGTGTGTTACCAGTTTCCTTACGTCACATATTCGTGAATATTAAATTAATTTTTGCCTCTCTGGCATGATTATGGATATACAGCTTGTTAGGGGTATAAGAGCAGATACTGTTCAAATGTGTGTGAAATCTTATAGGTCTTAACTGCTAAGGTCATCAGTCCCTAAGCTTACACACTACTTAACCTAAATTTTCCTAAGGACAAACACACACACCCATACCCGAGGGAGGACTCGAACCTCCGCCGGGACCAGAGCAGATACTCCTATTGATGACTGAGGAAAGTATACTGAACAACATTACATCAGTATTTACTTCCTTTCCACAGTAACAATTGTATCTAAGACAATTAATATGTTTTTAGGTTGGTTAGTACCTCCGCGTACTAGTGGCACAAGCCAGCATTTATATTTACTTTCTCTGGGCAGATACTAAAGTGTGGACGCATGAATAAAAAACGGATAGTGTATACTGACAGATTTCGTCCACTTCCTGGCGTAATTACGACTGTGCAGAAAACAACAGGTAGTAAAATTTATGATGTTCTTTCGAGAAGACCGTTAGACGCAGAGAAAAAACAACTAACACACTGAAGTGGATATATACTAGTAGTCATAATATCAATATCTATATCCCTAACACCCTATACCTTTCTCCTAACATCATATGCGTTTTATGGGTACTGGTATGTCGTGACACACAAAAATCCATGCTAGGTCGAGATACGAACCTGCATCGCATGGGTACCGTGTGCAGTCACTGTAGCTATTTAGGACTATTTAATGTCACTGATGTCTCCCTTTCGCACGGATTTTGATTCCTCATGAAGTATTCCTTGCAATGTAGGTTCAGTATTTCGGAAAATAATTCGCGGATGTCGTTTGTGGTCGTCGTATTATATTAATTTTAATCCAGTTTCTTCCATTCAATTAATTTCAATTAATTTAACGCAGTCGACGAGATGCATCACTATTACATCCTTGTCCGGCTCCAGGAAAAAATCGTGTCAGTGGTGAGAGCTATTGAAAGTCAAGGCCTCGAGCGCTACGTCTGACTCAACTGGTCCCTCACGGACAGGTACAGTGGAGAAACACTAATTCAGGCTCTGTGAACCGTAAGGGCCCAAAGCACATCTTTGTCGATTTTGAGACAGTAGGCTGTGTGCATGCTCCTGACACCTGTTGATCTTACGGTGAACCAGATTTATCAGTGTTGTACCCCTACGCTGTATATATGAACATTTGCGAAAAGCTGTCTCACCGATTTCTCTGATTTTCGCTTTAATACGAGCCCAAACCTCAAGTTTTCATTGCTAAAAGAACGCTCACTGGCTACGCCGACGCCCGTTGCTGGAAGCCTCTGAGCACTATGGGACTTAACATCTGAGATCATCAGTCCCCTAGAACTTAGAACTACTTAAACCTAACTAACCTAAAGACATCACACACATCCATGCCCGAGGCAGGATTCGAACCTGCGACCGTAACAGTCGCGCGGTTCTGGAGTGCAGCGCCTAGAACCGCGTGGCCAACGGGGGTGGCAAAAGCTGGAAGCTCTCGAAGGAATGCGCCCCATACCCTCACGTTCCATGGTCTCAGCATTCCAGTCTGTAAAATAGACGCTGAAGGTTTTAGAACCTTTAAGATGTTACCGACCACACCACTAAACCAAAAGTTGCTGTTCATAATAACAGTATGCATTTCACAAATTTTAAAATGATGAAGTTTATGACAGGTTGCCATGAACTGTTGTTTAAAGTCAACATATTCTTCATTGCAGTCGTGGTAGGTCACCATTCTCTTCAAGACGCGTCAGGGAAAGACACAGTTTCTAGATGCCTTGTAAAAATCTGGTGCCCAAATCCGTATACAGAAGGCAAGTATCAACACTGAAACATAAAGACTTAACAAAAGTAGTAGATCGAACTTGAAGCACACATACTTAACAAAAGTACTACAGTTCATGCCTAAAGAGAACAGACAGTTGTAACTGAACGTCAAGCCAGAGAATGTGCTTAATGAAGAGTATAACAAGGACCATGATATGTTGGGATACGTCACAATTGTGTCTGCGGGGCATCTGTTCTTTATTTTCTGATTCTAGTTTCACGTTAATTACAAACTACACACCAGTCAAAAAGACAGTAATGCCAATAGCCCACATACGAAAATTATGTGCATTCTCTTTGACAATAATAACCACATATATTAAATAACATTTCATAACATGAAGTGGTTATCTTATTTTTTATAGCAAATAAGGGATTTTGAGAAATTCTAAAGAAAAAAAGCATACCTATAAGCCTGGTGGTCTGCCTACAAATTTGATTTTCACAAATATCTGTTTTCCTCAAAACTTTCCGTCTGTGCTTTCGCTCCATACAGTTCTCAGTGCCTCAACTGATCTACGTGCCAAACACATTTTTGCATGTGAGCTGCGTAACTGTGTGGGGACTAGAACTTTAAAAAAATGTACTTATTCTTTTGGTTGCTGTGGAGAGCGGTGCAGAACTTCAGGTAAACTTTGAGAAAATCTGATCAAATGGATTTTTTGTAATTGTAAAAAGTCAGAAAACGATATTCATATCCAGTGGTCCAATGTGATTCATGTCCAATCCTTAAATAAACTGTTCGGCAATTCGGACGCTGTTACATAAATCCTTACTTTGTTTTGCTCTAGGGTGCTACAGAAGGTAAGTACCAGAGCTATGCTGCTCTCTCGTGATGTATAGTGACTGTTTGTTTGAGAATAAACTGATCGTCCTACTAAAGGAGGTTATTGCATCTTTTCTTGTAATGAACGACTCCTGGCTACTCTTTTGGCATGAGCAGCCATGAAGCTTTACCATGACCCTTTGAGTGTCTATGTATTTTCTTGAAGTGTAGTCAGAACCGAAAAACTTTTGTTCTGCCGTATCTGGTACCTTGTAAGATCTTGATGGCGTAGCAGAAGTTCCTTGATCAGCATACACAAGCTGCCGAAAATGCTGTGTAACTCACAAGGAAAGGTAGCCGCTGACGTTTGAACGCGGCCTGTTTATTTACGTTTCAGAACACAAGAAAGGCATGTGGTTCAATCTGGTATGCTATGGACAGCTAGAAGCTAAGAACATTATACACATCCATGCCCGAGGCAGGATTCGAACCTGCGACCGTAGCTGTCGCACGGTTCCAGTCTGTAGCGCCGAGAACCAGTCTGAAAGAAAGCAATTAGCGCTCTCCACTAGGTCCCAGGAAATGGTGTCAGACACGACGACATACGCAGAAGAAACGAAAGTACATCTCCGGGGACGCTATCTCATTATTGTTGTGTATAACGAATTCTCTCTCTTACAAGTACCTTTAAATTTATTGTTTCAGTTGGCGGCCACAGAGACTACGTAAGGGCTAAATTTGGTTAATATTGGTGTAATCCGCTGGTCCCAAAATCGTAATACGAAGGCTACTTATTTTTCAACCTCAGATCAGTCATTAAATGGAAACCACAGTGAAAATGAAAAAAATGTTTTACTTGCAACTTTTAACTATAATTTCCACCCTGGCCGGCGTGGCTGATCACTGAAGGATGCAACACTGACACATGCGTGGATGAAACGGCAAAAGGTCTTTGTTTAAGACACCCCTGTTCGTCAAAATCCTTTATTGAGAATTTTAACACTGAACATGTACAGAGACAATATGTAAAGTAGTTCGATGCACCTGCATGTAGGCAACCCCTTGACATCTCTGCAACGCCGGTTGCCTGCCTGCAATCACCGCGGACTACTTAACAGGCTATTTCCATACACCTTCGTTTTTAAAATTCTCAGTAATAGTGAGCGCGTGCCACCGAGTGTTTTGCTGAACTGATTGGGAAGGGGAAGTGATTTTAGAGAGATCATTTTCCCTTTTAATCCCGCATGTGTTAATGTCGCACACTTCCATAATCCCGCCATATAAGGAAGCGAAACAGGAGGGTTGGAAAGTCATAAGCGTTCTTTGCTGCTTCAGATCACGTTGAAATTTCGTCGAATGATTTTGAACGGTACCTAGTTGTGTTCCAATCCGTGCACGAGAGTAAAAATTACGGTCGCGCTGCACTCCAAAGGGGTACGATCAGCTTTAATGGGGATGTAGTCCCACAATGTCCTTAGAGAAGAACTGAAACGTCCGAGTGTGTCAGCAACGCCAAAGGATGTCAAGAACGTCTACGCTATTGCCCATCGCACTACGATCTGTCGTTGTCGGCTGCGAAATGTGTGAGAGTCAGCGCCCCAGGGAGAGGGTGGTTTCATTGGTAACCTTTTTGCCACCCCTCGGGCATTTTCATGCCTATTATGAGTGACAGTGTGTCTGGAATGTTTTTCTCAAGCATTCACAAGAAGACGGCATGATTTCAACGCGTCGCTGGCCTGCCCTCCATTGCAGAGGCGTCAAAATAGGGGGTGAAATGTAGGTAAGAGGGGCTGTGGCTACCTTTCCACTGTGTGGCATGTCCACGGTGGCGTTGGGCAGAATCGTGGTAAAATTTGGTACCAATATGACATCACCAACTCACTTTACACGCCACGTTAAATCAGAGGTGTGACCTTTTCTCGCTTGTGTGGAAATATTGCTGCCGGCCGGTGTGGCCGTGCGGTTCTAGGCGCTTCAGTCTGGAACCGCGTGACCGCTACGGTCGCAGGTTCGAATCCTGCCTCGGGCATGGACGTGTGTGATGTCCTTAGGTTAGTTAGGTTTAAGTAGTTCTAACTTCTAGGGGACTGATGACCACAGATGTTAAATCCCGTAGTGCTCAGAGCCATTTGAACCTTTTTTTTAAGTCTTGCTGTTTGAAGCATGGACGAGCCAGGGGAGTCGTCGCAGAGCGCCACGCTTTTGCACCATTACACAGGAAGCACAGGTTAATAGTTTTTTGGAATGACATTAATAGTAGCCCACACCGATAATGCAGTACTCCAAACCCAAAACTCTCGTCGCTATCCTTATCTTGTAGTCGTTTGTTGTCCAGTGTTGCAGATCCGAGGATTCGTATGCAGACTGAGGCTTTTTTTAACTTCATAAATAACGAAAAAAACTTCTCGGGATGTTTCGTTACCTGGCTACGAAGCAGAAACAACAACACTAGTGAGATGCACTCAGCTATCTCCCAGCGTCAGAGTTGCTACGTTCTTGCTAAGCAAAAGTAATGCAGCGCAATCTTGAAAACAAAAGCACATCTATGTCTATCAAAGCTTCTGCCTTATACACCCACCAAAAGGTGCGAAGACTGTTCCCTCAATTGGTACCAAGTTGGCAGCTTGTATTCTTAAGAGGCTTATCACTTCATTCCAATGGTGTCAGATTAGCCCTAGGTCAGAATTATGTCTCTTATGAATGAAATTAAGTGTCATGTAATTTAAAGCTATGTTTATGGACAATTCTAATTCAGTCCATCCAAATAACATTGGGAGGCTCTCACGAATTTTCGAGTCTAATCACGTGCAAATCGTGTTTATAAAGTCTTGACTGAACTGGTCTAAAGCAGAGTGGAAGGGCTAAAAACACACAAAAACAGAAGTCACTAGAAAAATGCCAAAATGAAATTCAGACAGAATGTTATCGTAAGGTACATGAAACGATTCCGCTCGCTAGAGGATTGTTAAACCGGAATATGATTTTCTCTATGCAAAGTATTACGACAGATATCGATGTATCGTTACCGATGTTTTAATCAATTACAGGGGTTTGACAAAGATATGGAAACACGACAAAAAATGCATGCTTGAACGTAATGCAAATGTTAATCAAGCGTGCAGGTGGCGCTCTTGTATTTTAGCACGAACGACACCTGTGCAGTGTCCACAATACGTGGCAAGTGCCTGGTATGGTTACAACCGATTTTGAGGGAGCTAGGTGAATTAGAATACGGGTAAGCTGACAGTGCTCGTATGGCGGTGTCTCCGTAACCAAGGTAGCTGAAGTATTTGCTGTTTCAAGAGTCATTGAATTGAAGACTTATACCACATACGGGAAAGGCGGAAAAACATTATTCACTAACTCACAACGGAGTGGAAAGAGTGTGTTGAGTGATCGGGACAGACGGTCATTGAAGTGGACTCTGACGAAAAATAAGAGGACGACGGCCTCAAAAGTCGGTGCAGAACTGTCACAACCAAAAACAACGTGAAGGGAGTTCTATAAGATGGGAAATGCTGGGCGAGTTTGAATTCCAAAAAAGCCACACCAGTGACGCAAACGCCCGTAACAGGGAAACAGGGTGCAGAAGACATAAAATCAAAACTATGCAAGAATGGAAGAAAGTCATTTGATAGTATGAATCTTGTTTCACTCTGTTTTCCACTTCTGGCTGAGTTTTCTGCCAAGAGTGAAACATGATGAGGTTTTAGCGACGATTTGGACAGCCGTATCGGGGTATTTCACGGACCACATAGTTATTCCACAAAGTCGTCTTACTGCCAAGGATGATGTGACCATTTTAGCTGATCAGGTCCATCCCATGGAACAACATTTGTTCTGCAATGGTGGTGCTGTGTTCCAACACTACACAGCCCCCCTGTTCACACAACTCGCATCGTCCAGGACTGAATATGTGAACATGAGGACGAAGTCTCACGTCTTCCATGGCCACCACAGTTACCAGATCTAAATATTTTGAGCTCTTATGTTCTACTTTGAACAGGCAGGTGCCTGGTCGCTATAGACCTCCAGCATCGTTGTCTGAACGTACTGCTACTTTGCGCGAAGAGTGGTATAAGGTTAGCTTGAAAACCATGCTGGACCTGTTTTTGTGCATTCCAAAATGAGTGGCAGCTCTTCTGAAAGCCAACGGTTTCCGCACACCGTATTAGGTGGGGTATTGTGTTATGTTTTTGGTATTTTCATATGTTTGTCCTTCCCGTTTATAGGATGTATCACATATAGATTGTTCAAAATAAGATGAATTCTGACAGAGGTTCTAGGAGCAGAGGTAGAAAGCTTCGCTCAACGACTCTCATCACGTTGACTGTCGACGAATCCGGAGCGGTGAGGGGAGAATAAGCCGCGCTTACCTCACGCTCTCACTTACCGGTAAATATTTATTTTCTGAGTGGCTCTGGGTGGTGCTACTTTGTGCTCTTAATTCCATACTAGTTCTCACAGAAAATCTGATATTAAAAAAAAAATGTTACTAGAATTTGCAGTCTGACAACAAAATGAACACAGCTCTCCAATTACGAGGCGTATTCTGAAAGTAATGTCCGATTAGGCACGAAATGGAAACCACTGTGAAAATCCGATGGAACTTTGCACAGATGTGTTGGACAGTGTCTTTAGTGTTCCTGTAAATCACTTCAAGTTGCTCTTTTCAATTCAGAGCGCAAAATTATAATGTAGGAATGCATAAAACAACAGAGTCTCCCGCCAAGTATGAGGATCTGGTGAGAGATTTCGCCTGAAGCCATGCAGCCCACATAACATAAACGTCATGCGTTTCTTCCTTCATGACAAATTTCAGCTGCAGTCCGCAGGGCCAATGAAGATGCTCCTGCAGCGTTTTCGACGGGAAGTGTTTGATCACCCACAATACAGCTCTTAATTGGCTCCCTCCATTGTTCATCTCAGCTCACATGAACCTCTGGCTACGAAGACAAGATTTTGGCACAAACAACGAAAGGTGAACCAGCGTAGAGAATTAATGGAAAGCGCAGGCGGCTGCTTTCTGTGACGAGGGTACTGGAAAGCTTGTACAACGCTACGATAAATGTCTAAGTTGGAGCGGCGTCTATTTAGAGAGGTAACTGAAAGGTGTGGCTAACTGTTGCGGCCGGCCGCTGTGACCGAGCGGTTCTAGGCGCTTCAGTCCGGAACTGCGCTGCTGCTACGGTCGTAGGTTCGAATCCTGCCTCCGGCATGGATGTATGTGATGTCCTTAGGTTAGTTAGGTTTAAGTAGTTCTAAGTCTAGGGGCTGATGTCCTCAGATGTTCAGTCCCATAGTACTTAGAGCCATGTGAACCATTTAACTGTTGCGAACAAAAGATTTTTGATTTTCACTGTGGTTTTCATTTCACAACAGATGGGACCTTACTTTCTGAACAGTCCTCGTACTTCGCAATGGCAACAACGTAAGTTTCTGAGGTTGTCAGTGGTCGGATACCAAAGACGACCGACCTCTACCGAATTATGCTGATTCAATATATATATATATATATATATATATAACATTCGAAAACGTGTCAAAAGTTACTGTTTGACGGAAAAAGATTGCTCGAGTACTTCGTGTTGCACTAACTGCGCACGACATTTGTGAATTCACCTACCCTGAAACATGCAACCGTACCTCATCAGAAAATCAGAGTATTCCGCAATCAACCTCCAGACAACGCACACATAGCAGTACCCTTCGAGTAACACTGTTTGTTGCCCAGAAACGCATATATTATCTGATCAAAAGTACCCGGACACCCTGTGTAATGCGGAATTGACCACTAGATGTCACGAGAGGCTCGCCAGTCAGTACAAAAGAAGGTGGCGAGTATTGTGTTGTCAGCAGAGAGGCAGTAACAGTGGAATGGGTTGGCCAGGAGAGCTGTGACTTCGAAAATAGACTAGCCGTTGGGTATAACCTGAGTAACGAAGCCCTTAGAGATATTTCAGTCCTTCTAAAGCGGCCTAGGCGGCTGTTGGTGAACCGGAAACGCGAAAGAATTACCCCGGCTAAGCCCAGACCAGGCAGTCCTCATGTGCTGACGGACAGGGACTGTCGACCGCTGTGGAGGATGATTGTAAAAAGTGGGAGAAATCACCCGCGAATTCCAAACTGCTAACTGCAGGCAAACTACTGCAGTCACTGTTCTTAGGAACTTAAAAACAATGGGGTACAACGGATCGAGCAGATCTTCATAGGCCACATAAATCTGTAGTCAATGCTAAGCGATGGCACAGGTGGTGTAAAGATCGGCGTCAGAGGACAGTGAATAACTGGTGACAAATTATTTGGAGTGATGAATCACGCAAAACCCTGTGGCAGTGCGATGGAATGGTTTCGGCTTGGTGAAAGCTTGGAGAGCGTTACTTGCCATCATGAGCAGTGGCAACAGTTAAGTATGGGGCGGATGGTGCTACGGTGTTGGAGTGCTTTTCGCAGTCAGTGTGTGTAGCGCGTCCAGTAGAGGAACAGTTTGGAGATGACGACTGTTTGTATCAGCATTACAATGTACTCAGTAAAGTAGAATCTTTATGGAAATTGTGTGTGAGCAATAACATTCGTCCCCTACCCGAACACAATGGAATATCTTTGGGATGAGTTAGAAAGTTGACTTCACTCCAGCAAACCCCAGCGTCTCAGCACTCTGGATCAGACCCTGTACATAATACAGGCTAGGCCTTCATATTGTTCCAGAAATAATTTTTAAAAACAGTTTCATTGGTTCTCAGGTATACCGTGCACTGCTGTCTTGGAAAATGCACAGTAGTTCGAAGAGGTGGGGGCCTCGTTGAAACAGTCACGAAGTTTCCATGGCAAAAGTCAATGCCTAACAATTTGCCAACCATTTATTACATAGGGATTATGTTAGACAGTACACATTGTACATTTGATGCACGAAGTGTTCCGAAGCGTACATGAGTTGGATAAATTTCGTAACAAGAAAAGTTGAGAAATATTTTTATAATGGCCTCCCTCTGGCATGGGTGTGTGTGTTGATCTTAGCATAAGTTACTTTAAGTAGTATGTAAGTCTAGGGACCGATGACGTAAGCAGTTGGGTCCCTTAAGAAGACACACATTCTTCTATTTTTATAAGGGCTATTTTTATAACCTCCGATTGGTCGCAAAATTAAAATGACAGTGAAAATACGACTAAGCTTTGTGCAGACTTGTTGCGCAATGTCTCTGGTATACCCATCGATTGCGACGTATCGCATTTTTCAGTTCTGAGCACACAGTGACCACGTAAAGATGCATAGAACGATAGTCTCCAAACAAGTATGAAGTGCCAGCTGAGGAGTTCCGCCAGATTTCATGCGGCCCTCACAATGAAACTGCCATGACCTTCCTTCTTCGTGACAATGCTCGATCGTACTTTGCAGGGGCATTGAAAACGCTCCTGCAGCGTTTTCGACGCGAAGTATCTGATCACCCACCATAGAGTCCGAACTTGACTCCCTCTGATTTTCATCTCTTCGCTCACATGAACTGCTGGCTATCAGGACAGTATTTTAGCACATACAGTGAGCTGCAGACGAGCGTAGGAAATTGGTGGAAAAGATAGGTGACTGACTTCTTTTGCCGAAGATACTGGGAAGTTGGTAGCACTCTAAGGAAAAAAAAATGGTTCAAATGGCTCTGAGCACTATGCGACTTAACTTCTGAGGTCTTCACTCGCCTAGAAATTAGAACTAAATAAACCTAACTAACCTAAGGACATCATACACATCCATGCCCGAGGCAGGATTCGAACCTGCGACTGTAGCGGACGCTCGGATCCAGACTGTAGCGCCTAGAACTGCACAGCCACAGCACTCTAAGACAGATGTCTCAGTTGGAGCAGCGACTATGCAGAGAATTAGCTGGAAATTATAGTTAAAAGTTGCAAGTAAAACATTTTAATTTTTATTTTCACTGTGGTTTCCATTTTATGACTGATCTGAGGTTGAAAAATAAGTAGCCTTAGTATTACAATTTTGGGACCAGCGGATTACACCAATATTAACCAAATTTAGCCCTTACGTAGTCTCTGTGGCCGCCAACTGAAACAATAAATTTAAAGGTACTTGTAAGAGAGAGAATTCGTTATACACAACAATAATGAGATAGCGTCCCCAGAGATCTACTTTCGTTTCATCTGCGTATGTCGTCGTGTCTGACACCATTTCCTGGGACCTGGTGGAGAGCGCTAATTGCTTTCTTTCAGACTGAACGCAGAACAAGCCCTACCGCTTCAGATTTACAAATTTTTATCACACCGACGATAGCAAGGTGATACGAGCAGCTGCTTCGTTGAAATACACTGTACCATCCGACTCTGGACACGAGAACTTTTAAAGTACTTATTATGCGGAAAAAACTCTGTCAACAGAAATTAGAAATAGCTCCAGCACCATCAGGGTCCGACGATGTTTTGCGGAGGTTGCTACCGGACTGAAGACAAATGCTGGAACTGGTAATACCCTCTTAAATAATTCCAGCTGGCGTCTTCTCTGCACCATACTCAGCACATTGAGATACGCCTGATGGATCGAATTTCAGACATCCCACCCTGCCATTTCCGAAAAGAAATGAAATACATTAAACTATGTGTAACATGTCCCGGGCAGAGTAGTTTGAACGTTCCATACCAAAACTTGGTATCGTTTGTCTGATGTTCTGTGGCCTCATGCTGCTCATATCGTTGGCAATATCTGGCTTCGGATTTGAGTCACTTGGTTCTCTGACAGCATTTCTCTAAGCTAATTACCATTCTGTCTGGAGTGTCTCACCTCCAGCTTGAATAACCTGTCATTTAACTGTTTTTACCTCTATGCGTTCTTTCTCAATCATTGTTTGAGTGCACCGGCGGGTTTGCCCTCTCATCTCTCCTATCTACTCTTTATAACGACCCAATGGCAGAAGACAGACATTCCATCCATGGACGATGTTATATGCTCACGAAATGCTTCTCGCCTATCGAATATGAACAAGCACTGGCTTGAGAGCAACTTAAAATACAAACGTCAGTGTGTGGCCTGTATTAAAAACGAATACGTAACAGAAAGTTTAAAAGTGTGCGATACTTATTAAGATTAATGGTGGAGAACGGTCTAAACGTCGAGGAAAAATAAACAACTAACTAACTAAATAGCCAGCCAACAAAAAATTTTTACTTTATAGGTATATGCCACTGTGACCTCAGCGTATCACTGAAAATTAAAAGGTAGCGTCAGGGATCAGTCACACTCACAAAACATGATATTATTATGTGAAGTATTAAACGGTACAAATGAAAATCGAGACATGAAAATTAAACAGTGTAATTTAATTCATGTCTTCACTTTGCAACGGAAAACGATATTTGTGGTGGGGTAAGGTAATTTTGCAATGTGTGGATTAAATCAAACACTTTCACAGAACGTTCTGCCTCTGTTTAACTGTTCGCAACCTTAACAACGAGCATTAGGTACTTGCTTCTATTGGTGCCCACCACCGTCGGTTCTGGATATCAGTCGCCTGTATACCACACATAATATGCTGTCGCTTCCAACAGCGATCAGGTAGAAATCATGAAATACGCTACTCGGGAGTGTTATTTACATTGTGTGTAGCTGTAAGATCTTAATATGTTTCAGTACTGTAGGAAATACAATGTACTCTCATATCTTTGAAGATGCGTTCAAAAACAAACAGTGCGAAAATCTGCAACTGTAGTACTCATGCAACTACAAATTTAAAACTTGATTATTCTTGCTTTCTTATCCGCCGGATCGTCAGTTATTACTTCTGACAAGATTTCAAATAGGTACCTATCTATAGGAAGCAGTTCTACATTATTAATTCTGTCTCTAGTAACAGAAATTCTTAAACATATTCTTAAACAAGATTAAGGTTCCAAAGACTCCTATTGGCTTGTGCAAACCGACATGTTGCGCCAGAAGAAGAGCTTTTGAAACTAAACTTTCTACTGTGTTCAGTACTGATTGGCACCCCCTTTATAATTCCTGCAAAGTATCAGTTTCAAATATGTGTCGATGCATACGTGAAGACAGACTGTAGTAGCGTATACCGCCACCAGATGGTGTCGCTGCAGCCGACCGCTGTGGCGGAACGGTTCTGGGCACTTCAGTCCGGAAACGCGCTGCTGCTACGCTCGCAGGTTCGAATTCTGCCTCGGGCATAGATGTTTGTGATGTCCTTAGGTTAGTTAGGTTTAAGTAGTTTCTAAGTCTAGGGGACTCATGGCTTCAGATGGTAAGTCCCATAGTCCTTAGAGCCATTTGAACCGTGTCGCTGTTTCCCATACGTGGCGCATTATGGAAAGCAGACAAACATAGACAACGGTGGACATTGTGGTTTCACTGGAGGGAAGGAGTAACTGCTTCAGACGTCCACAAGAGGTTAGTAGTCATGTGTGGTTCAAATGGCTCTGAGCACTATGGGACTCAACTGCTGTGGTCATTAGTCCCCTAGAACTTAGAACTACTTAAATCTAACTAACCTAAGGACATCACACACATCCATGCCCGAGGCAGGATTCGAACCTGCGACCGTAGCAGTCGCACGGTTCCGGACTGCGCGCCTAGAACCGCGAGACCACCGCGGCCGGAAGTCATGTGTGGGAAACACATGTTCGGAAGCCGCAGATCCGTACTTCCTTGCCTGTCAGAGTTCGTAGACGGCGGACACTGAAACACGCAGAACCACTTGGCGTCCAGCAACTGTATGCCGCCCAAAAGATGCCCAGCGTATCAATGAATTGATAATGAGGCACTGGCAAATCACGTTTGATGAATTAGAGAAGGCAACATGTCTACCATGGGGAACCCTCCACGCCATCATCCACGAGTATTTGAAATGATGAAGGAGTGTGCACAATGGATGCTCCATTGCTTCACCACTGCCTAGAATCAGAAGCACGTGGAGATATACCAACAGCTGGTGCAACAGTACAGTGAAGATCCAGCGGAGTTTACTGAGAGTCTGGTCACCGTCGACGAATCATGGTTCTTCCACGATACTCCAGAAAAGAAATGCCAGTCATTGGAATGGAAGGGTACTGGGAGCCCTCGTCTCAAGAAGTCACTGCCAGGTTTATAAATACCTCCACAGCCGGCCGCGGTTGTTTAGCGGTTCTAGGCGCTCAGTCCAGAACCGCGCGACTGCCACGGTTGCAGGTTCGAATCCTGCCTCGGGCATGGATGTGTTAAGTTTAAGTAGTTGTACGTTCTAGGGGACTGATGACCACAGATGTTAAGTCCCATAGTGCTCAGAGCCATTTGCACCATTTGAACCATAAATACCTCCACATAAAATGGGGCTGAGGTGTTCTGCTCCAACAGGACAATGCGCGGCCACATGCCACTCGGCAGACCATTGCCACGCCGCGTGAGCTAAGTTCTATTGTGCTGCCACATCGTCCATATCCGTCAGATATGGCACCTAGCGGCTATGCCTTTACGACTTACGACTCAAAGGGTTGGGTTGTTGCGGGGGGGGGGGGGGGGGGGGGGGGGGAAGCAAACAGCGAGGTCATCGGTCTCATCGGATGACGGAAGGACGGGAAAGGAAGTCGGTCGTGCGCTGTCAAAGGAACCATCCTGGCATTAGCCTGGAACGACGTGGGGAAATCACGGAAAACCTAAATCAGGATGGCCGGACGCGGGATTGAACCGTCGTCCTCCAGAATGCGAGTCCAGTGTGCTAACCATTGCGCCAAAGGAGTAAGATTTTCGCCACAAATGACGAATTCATGATGTCGGGATACATCTACATCTAAGTGATTACTCATTTATTCACAATAAAGTGCCTGGAAGAGGGTTCAATGAACCACCTTCATGCTGTCTCTCTACCGTTCCACTATCGAACGGCGCGCAGAAAAAACGAGCACCTAAATTTTTGTGTGCGACCCCTGATTTCTCTTATTTTATGTTCAAATGTGTGTGAAATCTTATCGGACTTAACTGCTGAGGTCATCAGTCCCTAAGCTTACACACTACTTAGCATAAATTAACCTAAGGACAAACACACACACACACACACACACACAACCATGCCCGGGGGATGACTGGAACCCACGCCGTGACCAGCCGCACACTCCATGACTGCAGCGCCGTAGACCGCCCGGCTAATCCCGCGCGGCTCTTATTTTATCGTGATGATCATTTCTCCTTATGTAGGTAGACCCAACAGAATGTATTCGCAATCGGAGGAGAAATCTGGTGTTTGAAATTTCATGAGAAGATCCCGTCGCAAAGAAAAACGCCTTTGTTTCAATGACTGCCACTCCAATTCACGTACTATGTCTGTGGCACTATCTCCCCTACTTCGCGATAATACAAAACGACCTCCCATTCTTTGTACTTTTTCGATGTCACCCGTCAGTCCCATCTGATGCGGATCCCACACCGCACAGCAATACTCCAGAATAGGGTGGATACATGCAAAGAAGGTTTTCTCACGCACAAGTATATACGGAAGCTGCCAGGACGATGGCAAAAGAGCACAGAGGCTATAACACAATCTGTATTCGTTTGTTCGGTGAATGGTTCCTATGAACAAACAAAATTTTAATGCCAATCACTTTCGCACGCACCAAGAATAACTCGTAAAAGGCAGTTTAGAGGTTCGAATGCTTTTGACAAAAGGCAAGCATACTGCGAAATGCTTTTTTTTATTATTATTTAAAGGCAACCCAACAGATCTGATAATTTCCCTCAGAACTGGCTGAAAAGACACACAGCCATTTGTGCGAACAGCCGTTTAGGTGGCAATACAAAATATTACCTACCTTTTTTCTGAGACCCGGTTTTTAAATAGAACCCACTTGGGTCACTCTGACTCACAGTGATCGGTGCCCTGGAGCAGTCAACACATTGCGTGAGTGTTGATTATGGATGGCTTTGTGGACGAACGCCCGCTGCCGTCGGCACAACACGGTGAGTTGCTGAAGTCTACAGGCAGGGTAACGCTGCATCATGCGTCACCATTACTGCTCATTGCTAGCGTTCTGGCCTCCCATTAGTCTCAACCTTCTAGGAGGTTCAGTGATTGCAGTTGTAAACTTTGGTTCTAACTGATGCTCGATAAATGGTTCAAATGGCTCTGAGCTCTATGGGAGTTAACTACTCTGGTCATCAGTCCCCTAGAACTTAGAACTACTTAAACCTAACTAACCTAAGGACATCACACAAATCCACGCCCGAGGCAGGATTCGAACCTGCGACCGTAGCAGTCGCGCGGTTCCGGAGTGCGCGCCTAGAACCGCTAGACCACCGCGGCCGGCGATGCTCGATAGCACGTGAGCTTGATATCGAATACTTTATACTGAACACTCATTCTTCGCGTTTCAGTGATTAGTATTATGTTTATATTACCCAGAAAATCTGAAATTCTAAGTAAAGGCTACCTCACTTGTACGTGAATATTGAGAAACCCCACATGTCCGAAAAACTAAACTTTTCAGGAGATGAAACATACTCCAAATCTTAAAATTATGCTGAAATTCCAGTTATCTTCTCTTTTTACGTTTAAATGAATGTAGAAGGAAGATTTACAGCGTCTGTAGGCAATCATTGTTTTCTCGACATTAGGATAAAATTTATTTAGTGAACATGTGAGCTTTATCAACATTTCGTAATAAATATGTATAAATCATCACTCAACTCTTCTTTATTGCTAATATGGACAAAAATCAGACAAATCACACCTATATTCCATTCCTTTTGATATCATTCCATACATGGTTCATTCTTTGATCCACTGTAAACGTCAATGCAGAAGTGCAGGATGACTTCTTCTTTTGGTAGGAATCGTAGAAATCGCCTTAGGCCAGGCACCTTTTTTTTTGTCATTTATAGGCACATGTCGAATGTTCTCTCCGTTTAAAACAGTGCTGACTACACAAAATTTTGAGAATCCATATCTTTTTTACGTGTAGGGGTTTCTCTTCGATTAGATGACACAATGGCTGCATAATAACAAAGAAAATGCCAGAACATATGATGTTGCTCTATGTCTTGATCAGACTGTATGTTAAAGTGCAAAATAATGGGTAACTGAGTTTCGTCAAATAATGGACGTGTGGGGTTTCTCGATATTCCCATTCAATTATGGATTCGAATGTGGACTCTCCCTGTCGTTATGACTGCAATGCTACCACTACTGTTCACCTACATCCTCTTGATTAACTTCGATTGACCCATTTTGAAAGTTATTGACGCTTGCAAAAAAGGCTCGAGTTAGCGGCAGTGGTGGGCAGCCAAGGTGTAATACCACATGCAATCTTCTCAGCGGTGAGTTAAGAATTCTTTCAAACATACGCAATATCTCGTAAATCTTAGCAAGGCTGTAGAAATCGTTGTTATAGTTTCTTCAAACTTATCAACGGAGAGCTTTATCCTTCATTTCAGATACGACCCCAGACAGATACATCTAAAGGAATGAATCCAGATGATCTTGGAGGTCAAGGTATAGGCTCTGCTCGATCTCTCCATCTTAGACTATAATGGCGCGTTAAATGTCTTCCATAAGCAGAAAAATGTACCGGTGTCGCATCATGCATGCAGTGCATTCTCCAACAATGGAGCATAGAAGAAATTTAAGTCCAATGAAGGGGACTGAATGGCAAAGTTCATATTTCCTACAGGTGAGTTGGTACTAACTAGGACAATATTAAGGTAGTTGGGGTGAACTTCACGAATGGGAACCGCACAATAACCCAGGGTTCGGTGTAGGGCGGCGGTGAGGTGGGTGGACTGCTGTGGCCTGTTGTGGAGTTGTGAACAACTGAGGGCTACAGCGGGTCGAAGCCTCTCCGTCGTTTCAATACACAATACACACAGAAGACCGATAGACGAGTGCAACGAACGGTACGTGTGTTATGAAAGCTGTAAGAATTTTATACAAAAGTTGTGCAAAAGTTTGGAAATAGTTCGAAAAGCTATCACCAGATGGCGCTAAAATCGCAGTACGTAGTGCACCATAGCTAAGAGCGATCAGTCCAACTTTTGAAGTGTCGAAGGAAGTTAGCGTACTGAAGGAAGAAGTTGAAATTATGTATTCCATTGAACACATCATGGAACACCACAGGTTAGAACACAGTCCTACGGCAACAAGATGCAGTTTTTAAGCACGACTTAATATTCCTGAAGGACCTTATGAGAAAACGATTCTGAAGGTCTTCACCAAATTCCAACAGACGGGCAGCACGGCTGATGATCTAGTTCGGAATGTAGCTACTCCTGCCAAATATCGCCACCGTTTCTGGAATTATTCATCAAAGTCCAAGGAAATTCGTCCGAAGAATGGTGGCAGAGACAGATTTGAAGTATTAGTTCCTGCACGCTGAAAATGCTGACGCAGAGCCTACGCACGTTTCCATTCAAAGTCCAAAGCCACCTGTCTAACTGTGGGGAAGAGAGGTGACTTTGCAAACTAGTTTCTCACAAAAACTGGTAATGAAGGATCGGATGTTGGCTGTAACTGTTTTACACATGAAGCACACTTCCACTTGAATGAAAACGTTGATAAACAAAACAGGTGATTGTGCGGGTTCCAGAAATCCTCGTTTCTGCAAAGCTAAACCGCTGTATGCTCCCAAAGGTACTATTTGGGCTGCATTGTGCAGCAGAGACATTACTGGTCCAACTTTGTGTGACAAATGATCAATAGTCAAAGTTACGTTGCAATTTTGGTACAATTTGTCGCCACACAGCTAGCGTTGGGGACCGACCAGTCACGAAGTGGTTCATGCACGATGCGGCCATACATCGCACCGAACAGGTGATGCGTGTTTCTTGAAGAATACTTGGGGAATAGAAGCACTGTGTTGGATTATTGTAAATTTAATGGCGAAGGGATGGATTGGCCTCCATATTCGCCCGATCTGACTCCTTGTGACAGCTTTACATGGGGCACACTGAAAGATACTGTCTACCGGACCACAGCATCACGCTGAACGAGTTTGAATCGGCGATCTGTCTGAGATCTGAATCCACTTCCGTTGAGACCCTACAAGATGCGATAGCAAATTACATCATTCTTTTGCGCCACTTCAGTATCAAATGGGCTGTGATGTGAGTGGAAAAATTGCTTGCAGAGACCAAGTTTAATTATGGACGCTGCTACTGTACGTGATGCACAACGTAGAGGACCATCTACTAGCAGCTTTTCGAAACTTCACTATAACTTTTGTATAAAATCCTTACAATTTTCACAATAAACATACCTTTAGTTGCACTCGTCTATCGATCTTAGCTTTAGATGTATTTAATTTTGGAATCAGGCTTGACACCCCGTATACTGGCGCACTCGTCAACGTCTATGTTCCCCCAGCTAAGTTTACACTCGTTAACACATAAACAAACAGTCGTCGGTGCTTGTGCAGAGTTCGCATGATCTTCATTACATTCAGTTAACCAGCGCAGTTGTACACTTCAAATAAAAAATGTTTAACAGTGGTGTAAAATACATTTTACTCCATCTTCCATGCAACACATTACACTGACCGCTTCATGTCTTTAAAAACTTGAAAAAAAGTGTTACAAGAATTATGAATGCTAAAAGTGACGCGGTGGGCATTTATATGATTTACCACATAGTAATGTACGGGTTAAGGAACTCGAGTATCACTATAGTTCCATCAACGTCACAAGAATCAGTTTGTATATACCTTCATAACCACAGCATAAAATGAGCATAGATACATCGTGGTAGTCAGACAAGAAAGGAAAGTTCTTTTCCTGCGCTAGTAATCGATTCCTAAGGATGCAAAGTTCAATAGTGATTTTTGTTTTAAGAAACAAACTGACGAACGGCCTACAGTTCGTTTCTGGAAGATACTGAACACAAAATTTCCATTTCCGTCGTACACTGACAGCATTAGATAAGAATACAGTGCTGTTGCGTCTGTTAAGGGTTTCTGAAGAAAGTTTCTCCTCGGATATAAAACGACTACTTCGATACAGGGGAGCAGGAGACGCCTGATGCGTATTAGTTGGCAGAGAGAATAAATTTGGCGTTCATTAGTATTTTATACGCGCAGCAGTTACAGAGGGAACGAGGACTGGCTGCTCCCCTCCCCCGCCCCCCCCCCCTCTCCCTCACCACTCCGCCGCTCGGGCGTCGAGTACCCCCCCCCCCCCCCCCCCCCTCGACCGCCCTCCGACGCCTGCAGCGCCGCCGCGCTCCAGACCACTTGATTCTCATCTGTTCTTGCAAGATGGTGTCGGCTGCAGGGGACGCCATTTTCATATCCATGAAATTATGGCCGCTCCATTTGCATGTTAAATCCATCCGTTATTTCATAACGACTTTAACGACCTCCGGCCCCGCAGCTGCTATTAGAATATAAACGTAACGCTGCAAGTCTTTTACTTTTAATAATACAGTCAGGAGTGCGAGCAGAAGATTACGCGCCGTAAAATCTGTTTTTAAGGACTGTTCACAAACAAACATCCATAAATAAGGGGTTCCACATTACAAAGGAACGTGTACCTGACAGGAAATTCGCGGTGTTGTTGCACTGCAGCAGTTCATTTGAAAGTGTCGACTTTCGTAATGTAGGTGATGAAAGCTACCATTCAATTAAGGCTCCATGAATATGATGAGACTCAGTACGAGTGGTAAAGTCGTTTCATCTGTTTGAGCGCAAAGTGGGAAATCATAACACAAGGTGCTTGTAAGTTATCTTCTGACAGTGCCGGTTTAAGGCCCGAGGGACACATGCGGTCACTCCGGGCGCTGAGCTGAGAGGGGTGTCACAGACGACCAAGTGCAAAATTTTTATACACGATGTATCACACTTAGAAGTGAGAACAGATATGGGTAGAAGTGTACGAAGAATGGTGGCAAATGATTTTATCGCTTGAGTGGAAAAACGTGTTAGAATAAGTTCTGCATATTCAATTGGTGATCGTTTTGCCATAGAGAATGTCTTATTACTAAAGTACTACTCGTATTAGCTATTTAATAGTTTGTATTCTACCGTTCACGAATTTCATTGTTTGTGCTGTAGAGACAGCGATCAGTTAAAAAGACCGGGAAATGATTTATTGAAGGTAAATATATACATAAGGGGCGCTCGATAAGTGATGCTACTTTTCTATGGTTTTTTTTCTTTTTTTTTTTTTTTTGCCAGTTTAGTTTGTATGGAGAAGGGGAGATTAAAAGTGGACAGCTATTAAATGTGGGAGAACCTGATTTATCTTCAAAGAGTACTTTTATGTCTCCGCTTGTATACACAGAATCAATAGATATTTTTGCTGTGCAGTGTTAAGTACTCCATAGTACTTTGTCGTAAAAGAGAGTTATATACAGCTGCAGGACATTCCGCTACAATAATGCTTGACATTTGTGGATATATCTAGAATGTACTCGAACCGAGTATAGAAATTCAAATTGTACACTTCCAGTGAGTTTTGAACTCATGACATTCTTTTTTTTTGTCTCATTTTGCTCTACAATGTTCGTTGAATTTGTTCGGGGCGGACGTCCGATGACACCCATTCAGGTTGTTCGTTGATCCGTTCACTCAGTAATGAGGGTAGCTGACCCTATGACCGAGCACGCTGAGCTACCGTGCCGGTATCCAGGCGACAGTTTAGTATCATAACCACTACACCACGATGCTACTCAGCCTCTTTTGCGACAAAATAATGCTACACAAAAATGTGTGAGCGCGTTAGATGACGCTGCGAACGATTGTTGTAAGTATGAACTCAAGTTATGTGTGGAGGTCACCATCGGCTTAGGGGAGTATGGTGAAGGAAGTCGGCCGTGGCCTTTCAAAGAAACCATCCAGGCATTTGCCTGAAGGGATTTGGGGAAATCAAGGAAAACCTAAATCAGGATGGCCGGACCCGGATTTGAACCTTCGTCCTCCCGAATGAGAGTCCTCGCTCGGTTTGTATGTGGATTAGGACCATTGTGAAGACATTTCACTATGACACTTAGTCCTCTATTGAAAAGGCACGGGAGGGACTCCATACTGTCATTACGATGTTTGTCTTTGCAGGGACTCACAGATTATTATTACATTTTTTTATGAACCCTCTGTCTCCTGTTGAAAATGTCCCACACTTAGAACTGCAGGCCATCTTCCTACTGAAGCTGACTGCTCGTTTCTCAATGGTTTTGTTTGTTCTGTACTTAGTCCATTGACTGTAATGCTAATGTTATTCATAGCAGTTACAACTGTCTCCTGCATCAGCCATCTTGTGGCTGCCATCTGGTGTCTGCGGTGGTATAGGAACAAGATTAGTGATTGTGGGTAGTGTGAGGAAGCTAAACACGGAAATGGACTCCTAATACCTTGCGTATACTGTTCTAACACTCCACTATGTTTTACAGTCAACACTCTTTCTTGGCGCTATTACAATATGCTGTGCAACGTCAGTGGAATGAAAGGAGTTGCCAACAGACAGCTCTTTCAGTCGGTCGTAAGCTCTACCACATTATCTGCGCGACATTAATTTATGCTCTGGCACGAAGCTGAACTAATTTGTGTCTCTGACTATATTGCTAAGAACGCTGTTTAGCGCCCTAAACCGCAAAAAAAGAGAATTACTGATATTAAGAAAAGACATTAGTCAATATAAAGAAAGTTGGTAGGCGTATGCCTACATCTGAAAGAAAATGTCTATTCAAATTTCGCACCAGTCGCATCACAGTGGCGCTGGTAGCAAATCAGGTTTGCTTTAAATACAAACTGTAATGGTCTCTAGCGTTAGTTACCTTTGATTTGTGTGTGGTGGGTTGATGTTAGTCAAGAATGCCTCTAAGGCGACGAAGACGCCATTATCAGCACCTCACTGAGTTTGAACGAGGTCGTGTAATAGGGCTACGAGAAGCTGGATTTTCGTTCAGCGATATTGCAGAAAGATTTCGCAGGAATGCAACCACTTTACATGATAGCTGGCAGAGGTGGTCACGTAAATGTGCGGTCGCGAGAAGGCGAGAAGACCGGACTCTGGACGACCACCTGCTTCTACCGATAGTGGAAGTTAACGAGCATTGCGCTCTCATTTAGATACATGGCCGAAAGAGTGAGCCTACAGGAATTGTGAGACGAACACTGTCGTCCAGGACCGCTTGCCACAAAGAGCGCAGATTCACCACGAGATAGGGAAATTCAAAGGCGTCTATTGTCTATTGAGTCCTAAGCGTTGTAGTGTGCGAGTGAGACAGACGAGAACCTACGTCATAGCGAAACCCAGTAGAAGTCGTTTGTGGCCGAGGAGATGTAGCAGTGTTAAATATGGCGGACCTAAGGTCGGCCGTAAAGGGAAACATTTATGAAAACTATTTAATTCCGTAGTAATGCAGGGAATCAAGCCACAGTAATTTTAATCTGACGCTGTCTATAAATTTCCAAGGTGGTCCCAATAAAACTTGAATATCGATCATATCTCTAATAGTTTAGGACTTACTGTGAAACTGAAATTAACAAGTTTTGTAACAAAGACCTGAATGCTAAAGTCTGAACCATTCGGTCAATGTTAACGATCGATATTTCATATAGAAGAGCGTCATTAAAATACAAACGTTGTAAATATCAAGTCTGTAACTTTATTTGCTTAAAAGATATAGTAAATTTAAGTTGTCAGTGTTTTCAGTTAAGTAGCAGATCATCATTTTCTTTACACAAAACACATTGAACGATGACAGTATTTCACCTTATTGAGTCATTAGGTATTAGAATATTTGTTGTAAAGTTTAGTGCATAATACTTACTTTTGTTCTCTATTTATGTACCAGAAAGCACAATGGTGCAAGGCTACTGGCCGTGACATTCAAAGTTAAGAAGGAAATTGCATTGGCTTTATGTAAAAGAATTTAACGTTTATTATGTAATGGATATTATTGTTACTTTATTTAGAACGTGGAAGTGCTCAAGCTTTGATTATTTAAATACGTTAAAATGTAAAATAATGTAGAATAAGCTGTAGCCAATCAGATGGACGGCTTCAGGAAAGGGAACTGCCGCAGTCAGTTGAGCGACGATATTCGGCCCTCGGGAAACGCAGCAGGGGACGGGCGGAGAGGGTGCTGGGGCAGACGCGGAAGTGGACAGTTCTCAAATGGTTCAAATGGCTCTGAGCACTGTGGGACTTAACTGCTGAGGTCATCAGTCCCCTAGAACTTACAACTACCTAAACCTAACTAACGTAAGGGCATCACACACATCCATTCCCGAAGCGGGATTCGAACCTGCGTCCCTAGCGGTCGCGCGGTTCCAGACTGTAGTGCCTAGAACCGCTCGGCCATCCCGGCCGGCAGACACCAAAGTGGACAATTCCGGTCTAGACACCAAATAGTACAGTTCGGCTGAAGACACCAAAGGGTACAGTTCGAACTGAGACGCGAAAGCGGGTAGTCGGTCTTTAGGTAGCTAGGATGTGAAAAGACAGAAAATTTGGCGTTGTGTGGCACCCTGAATGCATATTTGTACGTCAGGATGTTGATTCGACCTATTGTGTTGCCATTCATGAAAAGCATTCCAGGGGATTTCCCAACGGGATGCCGCTTGCCCACATACCGTTGTTGTAATTCTACATGGTCTACATAGTGTGGACGTGCTGCAATGCTCGGCTCGACCACCAGATGTGACTCCATTCGAGCATGTGTGCGACAGCATCGGACTACAACTCCAGCATCATCCACAACCAGCATTAACCGTCCCTGTATTGAATGATAAAAAGTGCAACAGTGCTTGGAATTTCATCCCATAAACTGACATCTGGTAGTTGTAAGACACAATGCATACACATTGCATGCTTGCATTCAACAGTCTATCAGTTACACCGGTTATTAATAAACTCACCATTTCACATTTGCAGTGCATGATCTTGCGCTTTTATTAACCTGTGATCTTGCAACGTTAATCACTCAAATAGGTTACCTAAACAAATGTACTCTAAAAATTCATTAATGTACACTAATTATTTCTGAGTGCTGCAATTTTCTGTCAGTGTATATTGTGTAGGTCTCAAAGTACCAAAACTTTTTGTCGAGAACTCTGCAAGAGATTCTAGAATTAACATCAAATATAACTCTTATAACAGACCTGCATATTCTGAAAATACTGTCCCTATAAGTTTTGAAATGATTTCAGAGCTTAACAGTGAATGAATGCAGAACAAAGTAATTGCTTAGAACTAAGGCGCTTCATTAACTATAAGCAATGAGTTTTCCAATTAAAGCTATAATCAATCGTTAGTCCCTAAAACTTGACATTTTCTACTTCTTGTATTGTGTTGTTTGATATTGCTCTGCCCTTCTCAATTTTTAAATGTTCTAGTTACCGATATTCAAATGACAACTTTTTTCAGATAAATGATCAAGAACTTAAAATACGTTTTCTGCAGACTTTATTTCTTTTATCCTACTTACTACGGCGCACAACAGTTTAAAATAAGTTAATGAAACTGATTATAAAAAATCCGTGCGTAAACAACTACCTGCTGACGCAAATGTAATAGGCTAAATTGAGAAGCTGCAGTGCCGTCAAATGCATGTAATCGTACTTCGTTCGTGCTGTTCACAAGTAAAGCCGCTAGAACAACCTAGAGAAACAACAGTTCGTTCCACTTCACATATGACGTGGCAAAACATAGCTCGCCAAACTGAACTTCCAGACATCATGTGTTATTAGTGCTAATGATGTCAATTCGTAATATTCAATAGGTTTCAATTGAGAAACTAGTGAAAAACAGTGTTTGATGGGAAGACACGTCGACAAGAGGTGTAAAGCGTCTCAGGCAGACTGGGAGGTATGGAACGTGAATAAGAAAGAAAAAACAAAAAAGATTATGTTGCTACTTTTCGAGAGGACGAATGCAGAGCCAGCCTCGGTGGCTGAGCGGTTCTAGGCGCTTCAGTTCGGAACCGCGCGACTGCTACGGTCGCAGGTTCGAATTCTGCCACGGGCATGGATGTGTGTGGTGTCCTTAGGTTAGTCAGGCTTAAGTTCTAGGAGACTGGTGACCTCAGATGTTAAGTCCCATAGTGCTTAGAGCCATTTGAACCATTTTGAACCATTTGACGAATGCAGGTAAACAATAAAACGGAGTTAGGCCTATACACAGATCGGCTAAAACATTATAACCACGGTGACGTTGGAGGGCGCTAGGTGGCGTTGCTGGCACAAAATCTTTAAACGTAGCAGACACGGATGGGGAATTTCCCTTGCGAAGTTATGAGCTGCAAACGGGGAAATAGATTGAGATAAGCGATTTTGAAAAATGGCAGATTATTATTACGCGACGGAACGATTACGTGCCGTGAGCGTCTACGGAAAGAGGCAGAAGGACAGTGAAACTACCAATAGGCGCTAAATGGTTGGACGTCCACGACTCACACAGATTGTGAGGTTCGAAGCCTTGTCTGTTCCGTAAAGTAGAACAGATGATGAACTGTGGCGTGTCTGCCGAAAGAGCACACTGCTGGTGCACCTACAAGTGATTTGGAACACACCGTTCTTCGCACATTGCTGAACATGAAGCTCTGCAGCAGACCAGCCCTACGTGTTCACATAATGTCCCAACGACATCGTTAGTTGCGATTGCAGTGGACACAGGACCTTTGGGATTCGACCGTCGATCAATGGAAACGTGTCGGCTCTTCGGGTGAATCACTTTTTTGCTACACTAGGTCGGTGGCCGTCTCCGCAAACGCCGTCATCGGGGTGTCGGCGGCTCGAAACGCGTAGCGCGCTTCGGACGCAGGCTGATGGGAGCAGTATTATGATGTGGGAGACATTCTCCTGCGCTTGCATGGAACCTGTGGTAGTAATCGAAGACACGCTGACAGCTGTGAATCATCTGTATCCCTTCGTGCTTGATGTATTCCCCAATGGCGATGTCATCTTTCAGAAATACAGTTGTCCGTATCGCGAAACTGTAACCGTGCTAAGTGGTTTGAAGAGCATTATATTGAACTCACGTTGATGTCTCGGCGACCCTATTCGCCTCATGTAAGTCCTATGGAACGCATTTGGTTCACTATTGGATGGCATCACCACGTACGCAAATCAGCAGCCCCTTTTTTACGCAAATTGCATGACCAGTGCATTGAAATCTAATGTCACATACATCCACAAAGCTACCAACAAATTTTGGTATCCCTGATACGAAGAATCAATGACGTATTTCGTTCCAAAGATGGACAAACAAGCTACGACGGTCGTACAATAAGTGATGCCACACATTTTTTTCTCAGAACATATTTATTGTTAAGAGTCAGAATTGGTGACAATATACATCAACATGTCTTGTCTATGTCCTACTTTTCTACGTAGACTTCATAACGTTCTATGGCTATACGCCAACGCTGTGGAAGAGCACGTATCCCCTGCTGGTACAAGCTCTTGTTCTGTAGGCGTAGCCGTGTTTTCACTGCATGACTGACACCCTAGTCATCTTCAAAGTGTGTTCCCTGTAGAGAATCTTTAAGCGGCCCAAAGATAGGTAAGTCCGAGGATGCCAGTTCTGCACTGTAGGGTGGATGAGGCAATGATGTCCAGCCGAATTTGGCGATGTGTTTCTGGGTTCTCAGACTTGTGTGCGGGCTTGCATTATCGTGTTGGAGCAAGATTTCAGCTAGATTCTTGTCCAGTCGAACACGTCGGAAATGGTGCTTGAGTTTATTCAGAGCCTTCGCGTATGCCTCTGAATTTATGGTTGACCCTCTTAGCATCACATCTACGAGAATGGTGCCATCACAATCCCAGAAGACTGACACCATGATTTTTCTGGTAGAGGGTGTTTCTTAAATTTCTTCTTTTGTGGTGAATGAGGATGATGCCACTCCATGGATTGCTGTCTGCAGCTCGTGGTCTAGTGGCTAGCATTGCTGCCTCTGGATCTCAGGGTTCCGGGTTCGATTGCCACCCAGGTTGGGGATTTTTCTCTGCCCAGAGATTGGGTGTTTGTGTTGTCTTCATCATTTCATCATCATCATTCGTGACAGTGGCTTGATTGGTTTGTGTAGAAATTGGTACTTTGTTTAGGCGCTGATGACCGTGCAGTTGAGCGCCCCACAAACCAAACATCATCATCCACGGACTGCCTTTTTGTTTTCGGCGCAAAGTGGTGAACCCACCTTTCGCTGCCCGTAACGATCTATGACAGAAAGGGCTCTCCGACGGTCTAAAAACGCTCCAACAATTCAGCTGAAATTGCCTTTCTTTGAACCTTGTGGTCCGCTTTAAGAATTCTGGGAACTCATCGTGAGCACCCCTTTGAATATCCGAGAGTCTCGTTCATTGCAGAAGCACTTCCAATACTGACCGACAACTGTAGAGCCAATTGTCGAGTTGTGATGCGCCGGTCGGCACGAATAATGGCATCCTCACGATTCAGCGTGTCTGGAGCAGTGGCTGTGACACGACCCTCCGATCTTGGCTGATCATGGAGCTCTGTTTCTGAATTTCCTGAGGCTGTAACGTTCAATACCCATCGACCAACTGTACTCCTATCAACTGCAACATCACCATTCACCGCACACAAACAATTATGGATGTTCACCACGGTTTCTTCTTCTGCACACAACAACTCAGGCCGGCCGGAGTGGCCGTGCGGTTCTAGGCGCTACAGTCTGGAGCCGAGCGACCGCTACTGTCGCAGGTTCGAATCCTGCCTCGGGCATGGATGTGTGTGATGTCCTTAGGTTAGTTAGGTTTAATTAGTTCTAAGTTCTAGGCGACTGATAACCTCAGAAGTTAAGTCGCATAGTGCTCAGAGCCATTTTAGCCACAACAACTCAATAACAGCACGCTGCTTGTAAAGTGAGTCGTATGTAGACGCCATTTTGACGCTGTACTACGGCTCTGCCGTCTGACAGAAGGGTTCGAAACTTCGCCGACGCACAGAACAAACATCAATTGTAAACTACCAACAAGGCCGTTTGTCTATTTATATTAATAGCTTTTTTTTTTAAATGTGGGATATTACTTATTGAACGACCCTCGTATTAAGTAAGTGGTCATAATGTTTTAGCTATCAGTGTATACTTGCTGTGGAAATTCGATCTTACGCAAAATACAATTCTGCACCCATACAGGTCGCAAAGGTCTCAAAACCATCTTTTCTCCATTCAACGAGTTGTTATTTACCTTTAAAAATACCTGATTTCCAGCATCAGCAGTGACCGAGCGAGGTGGCGCAGTGGCTAGCACACTGGACTCACTTTCGGAAGGACGACGGTTCAAACCTTCGTCTGCTCATCCTGATTTAGGTTTTCCGTGATTTCCATAAGTCGCATTAGACAAATTCCGGGATGATTCCCATGAAAGGGCGATGCCGAATTCCTCCCCCATCCTTACCTACTCCCCTGGCACCGATGATCTCTCTCTTTGGTCCCCTCCCCCTTACCAACCGGTTCTAGGCGCTACAGTCTGGATCCGCGCGACCGCTACGATCGCAGGTTCGAATCCTGCCTGGGGCATAGATGTGTGTGATGTTTAAGTAGTTTTAAGTTCTAGGGGACTGATGACCACAGATGTCAAGTCCCATAGTGCTCAGAGCCATTTGAACCATTTGAACCTTACCAACCACAACCACCCTCATCAGCAGTGCCACAGCAGCTTGTATAGTCTTTACAGCCTGAAATGAATTTCGGATCTTGTTTGTTTATGCAATGAGTAGACCTGTAATATGGAGTGAATTAAAATCGCCCCACAGAAACGGCCCGAAACTAAGTCAAGCTGTGGCACTGTCAACAAAAGACAATAGTTGTTTTCAATTCACTGAAGATAGAACAACTGCTGAAACACGTATGGATGAAGGAAACATGAATTGTATGGTTCATAAGGCTGAATTCCCATGTAGCTGTTTTCTTTTTTGTTTTTGCAAGTACGACACTCAAATGAGCTGCTACATTAGAAGGGTGATAAGTGTGAACAAATGAAAAAACCGTAAGTCTGAGAAAGCGACTTCGGTCACATCTGTTCTTGTTGATAGTGAAGAACTATGCATAAATGCAACAAGCTGAGGGAAGTATTCAAGCAAGAAAGGTAGGGACTTACCATAACAGCTTGTGTTTTACGGAGATTTGAAGGATTTACGCTCAAAGAGAGTGCTAAATACATTCAGCGACGCCATAGTTTCTAGTAGAGTGTCAAACACTGAATATTAATAAAGATGATGTGAAAGTATATGAAATGTCAAAGATTGATTAAATTTAATAAAGAAAATAATTTTCATATCTTCTGAGGAGATATGTTTGGGTGTAGTGGGTAATGATTAGGCAATTTGTTGATGGCACGGAGCGGTCACATGCGTCTAATCCCATAAGAAACAAAGGAATATGTACGAGGGCTGTTCAAAAAATTAAGGTGACTTTTCAAATTGCGCGGGCAACGTACATTCGATTATCGAGCCTTTATTTGTTACGTTGGTAGGCAAGTCCTGAACATATGTTCCCAGTTTCAAGTGTACACAATACTTCATTTGTTTTCTTATATAGTCGGCCGACACATCCCGAACCATCCCTACCTACCTATCTGCTGTCAGGGTGTGCGTGGAGGAGAACTTGCAGAGGTGCTACAGAGATTTTCATTTATACAGACAGCCAAGCAGCCCTGAAAGGACAGGCAGCCTCTGCAACAAGATCAAAGATCTTGGCAGAATGCCACAAAGTCCTTGTGGAGCTAGGGCAAAGCAATAGGGTAAACCTATTGTGGGTCTCTGGTCACTAAGGTCACTAGTGGTAATGAGAAAGCCGATAGGTTCACCAGGATAGGGGCGATGACGCCATTTATTGGACCGGAACCTGTCCTGACAATCACTAACGCGATGATCAAAATAAAACTACGAGACTGGACAAGGAGACAGCATGTATAATATTGGGCTAAGGTCCAAAAGCAAAAACATGGCAATGTACTGATGTCAAAGCCATGTTCTAAAACAAGTCTCTCAATCCTGAGCTTGAACAGGAAAGAAATGAAATGATTGGACTACTGACAGGCCCTGTCTGCTTAAAAAAAGCACCTACATACAATGAGGATAACAGAAGAAGACCCCAAATGTAGGATGTGTGAGGTGGGCGAGGAAACCACAGCACATTTAATCTTCGAATGCGAGGCACTGGAGATTGAAAGACACAGAATATTCGGATCAACCAGACCTGAAGAAATTGTGTCTAGAAAAGCACTGATAAAGGATCTCCTTGTACTGTTCAAGGGCATAGGTTGGCTTTACTAGAGACACAGGGAGCGATACCGCACAATAAACTCTGTTGCGGTGCGGGCAGTAGCGGGCTTGATCAATGCTGTTTTTGCTACCCTGATGAAATCAAATCAAATCAATAGTTTGTTTTTGACAGATAGAAATGTTAGACGTGTTTTAGTGTGATCGGAAATTTTTGATTATTTTAAAAAATGGAGCAAAGAATTTGCATCAAATTTTGTGTGAAAAATGGAATCAAGTGTTCTTAAACACTTGAAATATTGACAGTGAGTCTGCTTTAAGTAAAAAAAAAAATTACAAGTGGTACAAGCTCTTCCAAGATGGCCGAGAAGAAACCAATGACGAACCTCGGTCTGGACGCCCCAGCACATCAACAACAGATGATAACGTCGAATCAGTGGAGAAAATTATTTTGGAAAATCGCCGAATTACCGTAAGAGAAATTGCTAAGGATGTTGGAATATTGTGTTGACTCGTGTCATGCAATTTTTTCTGGTGTTTTGAGCATGAAACGTGCGTCAGCGAAGTTTGCTTCAAAACTTCTCAATTTTGATCAGAAGTGCCGTCGCATGAGCATCGCTCAGGAGCTCTCGAATGACGTCAGTAACGATCCTGATTTACTCAAAAGGGTCACAACGGGTGACGAAACATGGGTTTACGGTTGTGACAGTTCACACGTCGGCATATAAATGTTTCCTCAATCTGAGAGTCATTCTACGCTAGTAGCAGGAAACCCGGGAGGCGCTATCTTCACCTCGGTGACACTTCTCCATAACGTCACTATGACGTGTACAAGCCCAGTATCGACAGTCTGGGATGTCTTATCGACTTCCGTGGTCGTATCGAGTTCTGAGAAGTGGGAAAAGTCACATTTCATGTGTTTATCTCGGTTGCACATACCTGTACCTGGTTTCGACCCTTGGGGACTACATCTATCGACTTTCGTGGTCGAATCGAGTCTGAGCGGCGAAACATGAAATGTCGTGCGACTAGGACCTCCCATCGGGGAGACCGGCCACCTGGTGCAAGTCTTTCGAGTTGGCGCCACTTCGGCGACTTGCGCTTCGATGGGGATGATATGACGATCATGATAATGATGATGATGACAACTCAACACCCAGTCCCTGAGCGGAGAAAATCTCCAACCCAGCCGGGAATCGAACCCGGGTCTCTTTGCACAGCATTCGACCGCGTTGACCACTCAGATATCGAGGCGGACAGCATGAGCGGTGCTACTCCCTTTGGAACAGTCGTCCATCTTGTGTTTGCGGAGAGGTGCCAGCTAGGTGAGCCTACTGCATCATGGTTTCGACTGGGAGTTGGCACCATCGTGTTGATGTATGCCACCACCTAGGGAAAGCTTTTGAAGTAGCAGTTTACCGATGTGAAGTAATATGACTGGTTGCTGTTTTCAATACCTAATTATTTCCAAGCGTGAAAGTATTGTGTGGATAACAAAGTTATATTCTTTTCATAAATGGCCTGGAAATATCCAGTCGTTGTGTGTGCCCAATTAGTTTTAAAAAACTAAAATTCATTTACTGATTGTGCAGCAGTGGATAAGTCACATCTTTCCTCATCTTATTTATTTATTTATTTATGCATTTATTTTACCTGGCAAGATTAGGGCCTTCAGGCCCTCTCTTACACCTAACCAGGCATACTCAGATTGAACGAGTTACAGTTTCTACATAACATTAAGGACATTTAACGTATTATGCAGTATTGACGTTAAAGAAAAAAATAGAGATTTTAACAATAGTACAATGATAATTATTAATAAAAAATAATTATAACAAACAAGAATAATAATGATAATAATAATAATAATAATAATAATAATAGTGACTATGTATATGAAAGTAAACATACTTTTCTTTTGTGAATGTCAGTCCCATTGTTTGTTGGGAATTTTCTCGTTATATTCTTGCAGCTTGTGAGTTATTCTCATCGAGCAGAGACATAAGACGATAGAATGGGGTGAAAGAGATATATAAGAGGTAGATAGGTTAGAGGAAGAGAAATAGATTGGTAAAATTCGAAGCTGTGATGGAGAGGAGAAAGAAAGTGATGGGAGGGGCACAACAATGGTGGCTATACCGTCCCTAATATGTAAGTTTTGAGTTCCCTCTTGAATGTTGAGTAGTTCTGGATAAGACGCAGATCACAGGGGACTGCGTTCCATAGTCGTATGGCTGAGATGGAGAATGACACGGAGAAAGATTTTGTGTTATGTAAAGGTACAGCCAAGATGATGGACGTATCCGATCTGGTATTGCGATTGTGGAATGATGATAGGTGTTTAATGTGAGAAGATAAGTATTGGGGGCACCAGTGGCTAAGAAATCGATGAAGTAAGCACATCGTGTGGAGATCGCGTGCCTTATGTGGGCGTATCCAACCTATCTGGGAATATGAAGGACTGATATGATCATACAACCGAATATTGCACACGTATCTAGCGCAAGCATTCATCACTAGCTCGAAGCATCTAGAATTTTCACCATTTGTGCCGTGTTGAACTACATCGCAGTAGTAAAGATTAGGCAAGACTAGTGTTTGGACTAATTTTTGTTTAACATGGGTTGGAAATATTTTTCTAAATTTTTGAATTGCATGTAGGGAGGAGAGCGATTTCCGGCAAGCTGTGACTGTTTGTTCTTCCCAGTTTAGGTGTTCATCCAAGATTATTCCAAGGTCTTTTACTGGTTTTTGGTATGGTAGTTGGGTACCATTGAGGAGTATTTTAGGGACTGTTTCGCGAAAGTACCGGCTGATTTACTTTGGATGAGATATAAGTGTGACCTGGGATTTCTTGGGGTTTAGTTTCAGACCTAGGTTCTGTGCCCATCGAGAAACAGAGCAAAGATCTGCGTTCATACTCGCTACTGCGCCAGCAATGTTTTTGGGGCTTGCACTTATGTACAGTTGGATGTCGTCAGCATATAGATGGTAGTTGCAGGAGTGAATCACTGAAGAAATATCATTAATGTACAGTGAGAAGAGTAGTGGACCAAGGACGGAGCCTTGGGGAACTCCAGAGCGCACGCTTTTCCATGATGACTTTTCCGACCCACAAACGACTTGCTGACTTCTGTTTTTGAGGTAGCTGTCGAACCAGTGTATTGCGCTGATTGAGGAATTCAGCTGTTTCATTTTAATTAGTAATATATCGAAGTCAACTGTGTCAAAAGCCTTGCTAAAGTCAAGCAGTGTTAGGATAGTAGCTTCGCGTCTGTCCATAGCATGGTTAACGTCATCAGTTACTTTGATTAATGCAGTTGCTGTACTATGGTGCTTTCGAAAGCCTGACTGATATTCGTCATGGATGTTATGAGTTTTGAGGTAATCCGTCAGCTGTTCATGGACGATGTGTTCTAGGGCTTTACATATTGCAGGTAGTATGCTGATCGGCCTGTAGTCACCTGGCGACTTAGGGTTGTCAGTCTTGGGTATAGGCTGAATTAAACTTTGCTTCCACTCAGTAGGATATGTACTACTGACAAGAAAGAGGCTGAAGATGTCTGTGATAACTGGAATAATAGTGTCTACGACGTTCTTAATCATGCCAATGCTCACTCCATCATTTCCTACTGCCTCGGAAGAGATTCTCATAATTGCCTTGTGTACTGTGCCGGTAGTGACATGTTTTAGGAAAAACTTGTCTCTCGAGAGATTGATATCTCGGGGCTCGTAATTTGTCGCTGCGTGGCAGTTTACAGCTGTTGAGAAGAAATCGTTTAATTCTTCTGCAGATGCTTGATAAACAGCGTCATATCTTCGCTTCCCTATACCGAAACTGCGCAGCTTTTTCCACAGTGCAGCAGGTTTTGATATGCCGCATACGACAGAGCGGGCATGTCTGATTTTGGCATTCCTCACGCTTTGCTTGGCTTGTTTATTGACTTCGTTTAAATTGATCTGTTTTTATTCATTTGAGGACTGTATACGTAACGTAATTTTGTCTAATCACATATACCAAGTTATACGTGCTTTGCGCATGTTGAATAATAAATTAGTACTATCTTAAAAATCTTCTAAAACCGTGAAAAGATTGTGAGTACCGAGTATCGTTGCGACAGTGGTAGCCATTCTTGCTGACGAATTAAAGCGTCAACTCATACCTTCAGTAGGTACATTCACTGCAGTTTTGGAAAATATTGTTGTCTTACCTTTCTTTGAAAGCGAGAACCTGCCAGCTTCATACTCGTTATTTATATAATTATGTACTACGAAAAGTAGTGAACAATAAGCTTCCTCCAATGGTAAAAGTATGCTACTTGTATGAAATATGTTCTAACTTGTGCGAAAAATACAATTCGCGAGAAAAGTGAACTTCTTCTTTGCACCTGAAAATAACTGAAAGAACGAGAAAAAAAACAGAGTACTACGACAATACATTTCGCCTGCTTATAAGATGTTATTGTTTGGAAAAGAAGTCTTCTAAAGCAACTAGTTTGTAAAATTTCTTTTATACGATGTAGACGGCTGAGATTAAATTACCTTTTAGTTCTTTTTCAAATTATTGAGAATTTCTGTTCTTTTTTTTTTTAGTGTAACTTTGCTTTAACAGATGATCAACTCATTTGTAACATTTACTGGCATTTGCTTGTTCATTCTTAATTTCAAAATTATTGACAATGACCACTCACTTCTGGGAGAGATTTCTCTTCTCATACGTACATAATATCGAATGTTACGGAAGATACTTTCTTAATAATGTCCCAGATTATTTTAGAACAGCGAAGGAGAAAAATTTTTTAGAAGCAGCGGGACACGGACCAATACGTTAGCTGTACTTCTTTCAGAGCTCGTCACTCTGCCCATTACTCCATTATGCACACCTGCAAAATGTGACTCGCTTTTATATTTAGACACACTGATGACTTCAACTGCCGTTGTGTTTTTACCTCATATTTAATTATAACAAATAGTACCAACAACGAGGAGTTTTCGACAGCTCCTAAGTATCTGAAGCAGCATATATTCATAAGACGTATGTTGTTAACAGCATCATGCACTGTGCGGCTGGTCCCGGCGGAGGTTTGAGTCCTCCCTCGGTCATGGATGTGTGTGTTTGTCCTTAGGATAATTTAGGTTAAGTAGTGTGTAAGCTTAGGAACTGATGACCTTAGCAGTTAAGTCCCATAGTATTTCACACACATTGTAATTTTTTTTTTTTTTTTGTTAACAACACTTCTCAGAACACTATACGACCACGAGAGTCGATAGACATTCCAAACTGTCGAAACTGGGCATGTACACATCATAGTGACGTCACGGAGAAATTTCAGCCAGGTGAATCTAGCGTCTCCTATTTTTAACGACTTGCAGAATCTTAGTACATATTCTGAGCTCAAACAAAATGAGGTATTTCGAACAGAATAACCTCCACCTTACTAATCGACATGGAGTCAGATAAAATCGATCATGGGAAACTTAGCTTGCAGTTTTCTCATCGGGTATTGTGAAAGCCATGGCGTAATTCACTACTTCCTGATTTCCGGAAATCATTTGGCTTAGTAACGCACTTACGCTCACTATCGAAATTACGATCGTATGGAGTGTCACACGAATTTTTTTACTGGATTGAGGTTTTCATAGTATGGGGAACCAGCATGTTATCTTGGATGGAGAATCATCGACAGATGTAGAAGTAACTTTAGCTGTACCCCAGGAAAGTGTGTTAGGACTTTTGCTATTAATGTTGTGCATTAATAACCTTGTAGATAATGTTAATAGTAACCCCACACTTTTCGTAGGTGTTGCATCTATCTATAAAGAAGTACGGTGTGAAAAAGCTGTGCAAGTGAACAGTGAGATCTTGATAAGATTTCAGAGTGAACTAAATGTTGGCAACTTATTTTAAATGTTCAAAAGTGTAAAACTGTGCACTCCATAAATGGGGCACAGCCGAAATCTGCTAAGTCATACAAAAACAGAGGTCAACTATTTATAGTGGTATGAAATGTGACAATCACATGGTTTCAGACGTAGGTAAAGGAGCTAACAGACTAGGTCCATTTGTATAATACTAGGGAAATGCAGTTAGTCCACAAAGGAAATTGCTTACAAAACACATGTGCGACCCATCCTAGAATATTGCTTAAGTGTGTGGGACCTCTACCAAATAGAACTAACAGCGGTATCGAACGTACAGGAGAAGGATGGTACGAATGGTCAGAGGAATGTTTTATCAGTGGGAAGAGATGATGTAGAAACTGAAATAGCAGACATTTGAAGACGGACGCAAACTGTCCCAAGAAAGCTATCTCGTACTTAAAAAATTTCAGGGACCTGTCGTAAATGATGAGACTAGGAAAGTGCTACAATTCTACGCAACGCTCCCGTAGGGTTCGTGAAGGCAAGTTTCCATTTAAACATTCTTCCGCGCCGTGCGGGATTAGCCGAGCGGGATTAGCCGGGCGGTCTTAGGCGCTGCAGTCATGGCCTGTGATGCTGATCCCGGCGGAGGTTCGAGTCCTCCCTCGGGCATGGGTATGTATGTTTGTACTTAGGATGATTTAGGTTAAGTAGTGTGTAAGCTTAGGGACTGATGACCTTAGCAGTTAAGTCCCATAAGATTTCACACACATTTCAACATTCTTCCGCGCTCCATACGTGAGTAGAACGAGAAGAAATCCTGATATCTGGTACAGCGTGACGTGCGGTGAGCCATGCAGTTCACAGTGGTTTGCAGCGTAAAGATGTGGATGTGGCATTTGATCGCTAAAGTTGGCAGCGAGGGTAATCAACATTTAATTCCAGTGACAGCTATCGATTCGGTATTAAGAAGGCTAGATGCCAAGAAAATGTGAGAGCACTGTACTAGAGTTGAGCATTCGAATTACACAGAATCGAAGACGGTAAAGCTGAGTGGGCCTTTTTATTTAATTATTAGGAAGCGGAAACAATTACTTCAAATCGCAGTTCATTCCATCAAATATGCCTATGATTTAAAAGGCAAATCAGTTTTCTGACAAAAATACAATTTAATGCTTGAATTTCGTTACAATTCTGTATAAATTCTTACAAAAAATGTATTATTGTGATAAGCATATTGTAAACGTGTGTTTCGAAACAGCTCGGTGTTAGATTCGACTTCCCAAACATTACCTATACGAGTGAACACGGGGAGCTCTTGGCATGGAAACCACGTAGAAGAAAATATAATTTGTAGGATGCCGATTTTGCTGTATTTACAATACATAAAATTCATGCCTCTCCAACGCAAAGTACCGCCAACAAATCTTGCCTGGATGACTGATTTGCGAAATCAAATAACCGTGAATATAACTGCAATGTCGGGTATCTCCATACTGATTACGCATACGTGCTTGTGAGAATTTACGTTACGCATCCGTGGGAAGGTGTAGGCTATTTGACAGCTGTGTTCTGGGTATCACAGATTGAAAGAACTGCGACGTCATGTGACCGAGCGGTTTGAGGTGTCACTTAACGGATTGCGCGGCCCCTCCCTCGGGCATGGGTGTGTGTCTTGTTCTTAGCATTAGTTTAAGTAGTGTGTAAGTCTACGGACCGATGACGTCAGTAGTTTGATCCCTTAGGAATTAATACATTTGAACATATGAACTGAAAGAACTCAAGATGTTTGTTGATGTCTTACCTGATGACTGCTATTGTTGCTCCGCGCTCTTCTGAATTCCACGAGTTTCTTAAGATGTTGCTGAATGGGACAGAAACATTCATCTTGCTCGCCAGTTGCCTCGTCTCAGACTGTTACTCAGCAACGGCGTGGCCTGCTGCAGGGACATAACTATTGTTGAGAACTGCGGCACGTCGCCATATATTACTGAATCTAAGAAAATATGCAAAAAATAATAACTGCAAAATTTAGGAAACTACCCAGCGATATTAACAGGGTGTAACTAGACTGAGACGACCGCGGCATTGCCCCCAAGGAAAATGTGACCATATGGAGATGAATGAGGAAAAATTAAAATGGAAAGAAAAGTGTAAAAATTATAGTAAAATCAATCAAGAGAAGTCTTCCGTTATGTTAAAATAATGAATGATTGCTTTGGTAATCATTCTGACGTAAAGACATGTGAATCGCGTACCCTCTTTTCCCACGTCAAAGATGAGTCTGCATTAGGTTCAAATGGTTCAAATGGCTCTGAGCACTATGCGACTTAGCTTCTGAGGTCATAAGTCGCCTAGAACTTAGAACTATTTAAACCTAACTAACCTAAGGACATCACACACATCCATGACCGAGGCAGGATTCGAACCTGCGACCGAAGCGTTCGCCCGGCTCCTGACTGTAGCGCCTAGAACCGCATGGCCACTCCGGCAGGTTAGTCTGCATTAGGACTCAAACATCAGTTAATTGATTCTGTGGAACCAAAGCGACTGCTAGTAGCTACGGATGCATTGGAAAACTACTATGTGAAATCACTTGCGAAATAATCCAGAAAAAAATGAAAGTATGTGCATTCCACATGCGTGATAGAGAACCCTCAAGACAGTCGGCAACAGAATGCAAGAAATCTAATTGCGTGGGAGTAAGCCTAGGCAGCACATTGTCATTTAAAAGGAACGCTGTACTGCCCTGAAAAGAAAAATGAGTGAATGGATTGATATTATACGTAAACTGACTGGTTCAACATTGGGGGCACAGTCTGTAGTCCTTCCAACGTCAACAGTGGGACTCTGTTTTGCAGCCGAAGAAAGTGTGATACCAGTATCAGAAAGCGTCTTGCCACTCCAAATAAGTAGACGTCGCTTTAAATGAGAGTGCCAGGATTATCACCGGATGCCTGAGCCCTTCACTTTACTGTTTTGGAGTGCTTTTATTTTTTTCTGATTTTACGTTTATTGGAACTTGACAGACAGCAGAAGTCAGTTCACTGCCTTAAGCAGTGCTGTAGAATAAGACGGCAGTGAATGGAAGCCGGTTCCCACAGCGACAACGGCGCTCCTCCAGACTTCGGAAATGGCCCTCCACTGAGTCATGTTTGGTTTTCGTACCGTGCAGTTGCCAACATGCATGAATTTGGAGCCCTTGCACTGACTGACCCGACCACATGTTATGTGTTGAGTACATAATTTCGCGTAGTCGGCGCGTATACAACTTTTCCACTAGAGCGCGCCCCGCTAAGCACAACAGCGCAGGCGCAGCGTTTGTCCGTCTCCGCACTACGAGATGGCGCTGCCATAAAGACGGACCAAATTCTGCTTCCGCCGATCCGCGTATTAATATGTAATGTAGCCAATGAGATTGCTGCTAACGTAGAACCTTTTCTCCTCGCGGATCACACTCGCTCAGTGATACCTGAACGCGCGAGGTATTATAACGAGTGTACAGACCTCCGATTAGTTAGTCTGCATTAGTCTGTAGTCAAGTTTCAGTCTGCGCCTAATAAGATTATTACATTCCTGTACATAGCCATGAAGAGAAATGTATACACTCTTTGTTAATTATCAGAGATATGTGAGAATAAGATTAACGTACCAAGACCAAAGGAACTTCAGATTGTCAATTGTAAATAGCATCCACAATCAAGTTAAGTAAGGTTTATGATTATTATTATTTTAACAAATGTGTGTGAAAATTAATCAAGTTCTGTTTAAAGTTGGTCACAGTCAATCTGCTACTCTAAGCGACAAGTGGCATTTCTATCTTCTGACCTAACGGCAGAAGATAAACACGCCACATTGAGACCACGAGACATATTGCTGACACTTGCCCACTTCGTTAGAGCAACAAGTCAAATAATCTGATGGTGTGTGTACCGAAGGTCTTACAGTTCGCACACAACAATATGTGTTAACAAATACAATAATTTCTTACCCCTGCTGATGGAATTTTAAAATCGTTTGAATAAACTATTAGTGTAACTGAAGCGGATCTCTCTAAATTAATTATAGATATTAATGATTTAGGTCCATTTTTGGAATGACTAATACCAGGAAGAAGCCTTTGGGTCATAACATCTTCACTATAATAATGTCTGCAGTAAACCAGTCAATTCAGCAAACAAATGGCCACTGTTAACTTACTGAAGATGTACTAAGGTCTACAATGTTTTACAATGCAAGCAAGATATTTCGGCTGCGCTCCACTCTCGCCAGTCGGCGATGGGACGCACTCTGACCTTATCCTTATGCGATAGTCGGCTTTGCCCTGCTGCCGATTTTATTTACTTTTTGAAAGGAATCCTTTCATAATACTAAACTGTTACTATTTTATGCTATTTGCAAATAAACGCATGGCACCTTGGGAGTTATTTCATATAAATTAGCTTCCCACTCCACTATTTAGAATCGCAGGTTGCTCGCTTGCATCTTCTGGATAATCCACTGCGCAACAAGAGCTGCTTCGAGGTAAAACAACATCTTCGAGAGGTTCAGAAAGAACAAGTAGGAGTAAACCCTATCTGCTGATTCACTAAGATAATCCATAAAATGGTCATCTTGTAAGTAGGCTATTTAGGTTTTTATGTTGGTAACGACACGTAGTGCTCTGTATGAAAATCGCTGACTGCGCAGTCTGTGGCTGGTTAGACTCATTGTTGGAATATTCGCTTGTGTAGTGTTGGGCAGTTGGATGTAACAGCGCGTGGCGTTGGGCAGTTGGAGGTGAGCCGCCAGCAGTAGTGGATGTGGGGAGAGAGATGCCAGAGTTCTGAGCGGACGATCTGGACGTGTGTCCATCAGAAAAGGGAAATATATATGATGATGATGTGTGCCTTCAGTAGTTAGAATCTTTTATTTAGCTGGCAGTATTGGCGCTTGCTGTATTGCAGTAGTTCGAGTAACGAAGATTTTTGTGAGATAAGTGATTCATGAAAGGTATAGGTTATTGTTAGTCAGGGCCATTCTTTTGTAGGGATTATTGAAAGGCAGATGGCGTTGCGCTAAAAATGTTATGTTTCAGTTTAGTGATGATCGGAATAAGTAAAAAGAGAAATGTCCGAGTACGTTCAGTTTTTCTCAGCTGTTTGAAAATCAAATAACGTAGAAGTTTACCAGCACTGCCATTCTTAATTTTTCAAAGGGGACGTTTCAATATTAACCAGCGCAGTTTCGGGTAGGAATGCTAGACCAGTACACTGTACATCTATACTACCTTCGACATAATCGTGGCTTAACTGAGAAACTATTGTAGTTTGGAAGCGTGAGGGGATTTTGCAATCTGTCCACAAAATTAAACCTCGGCGGCCACACCGCCAAGACACATCAGAAGGAAAATAGCCAAGGAAATAGAGAAGAAAAGCAGCAAACCGACCCATGGTACTTAGTATAACGCCACCAAACAGTTCCAACTCGTCTTAAGTCGAGGAAGAGTTTCATCCTAAGATGCTAGAAGACCAACGTGAGACACGAAGCGTATTTTCTGGTTGGACAAAAAGAGGAAATGACAGAAAGGCAGCAGCTACAGTATAGTACATAGGGACCACCAGATAGATTAAGTATAGGAGTCGCAAAATGAACATGGTTAATTGGGGCCGCTCTGATGATGACTGGTACGATTGAACAATTACTCATAAAGGTATGCCCCAGGATGGAGTTCGTTTGCTCAGAGACAAGGACATTAAAGCTGCAGAGTTTTGGAAAAAGAGAGCTTAGATGTTCTCGCCGGGTCACGGAAAGTAGAAAAAGTAATCTATGAGCAAGTGTTTCAGCCAAGTTTATGATAGAGATCCACCAAGAGTGGCGTGTACAGCGGCATGAAACAAGGCTCAAGTTATAATTTAGATTTAGTCGTTAAAGGCGCCATAGAGGCTAAGAGCTTTGATTAAGAAGTAGTACCGTATTTCGAAACAGCTGGGAATGTCTACTGAAGTTTTAGACACCTACTGTTGTAGAATTTAAGACCTTAGTATGAGCACTTCATAGGTAACGCTAAAGACACCAGATCTAGCTCGATGGTCTGGCAGATATGAAACTTAAGGAGCGGTTCACTGACATTCTTAAGGCTCTGATGAACATAATTGATAAGGGTAGGGAATGTAACGAACGAAATGTAGCGACGGGTCTTAAAAAATGTAATCTTAACATTTTAAGATTCAATGTAAACCTACAGGAAGGAAATCATATACCAGCTAGTGCCATGTAGTTAGAGAGTATGGGCGTTGCAGCATTGAGTGACCTCTTAAGAATGGCGCTACCAGAAATATAGGAAGGGTGATTAGGTTCTAACATCCCGCCAACGACGAGATCATTAGAAAAGGAACACAAACCCTGGTGGAATAAGTACGAGTAAGTAAAGCTGCCCTTTTCTTTTCAAAGGAACCATCATAGCATTTGCGTCAAATTATTTTTTAATGGGGGGGGGGGGGGGGGAGGGGTGACACGGAAAACCTCAAACTGGACGTCTACAGGAGGATTTCAATTACTGTCCCCCGGAATTCTGTCCAGCGTGTTACTACGGCGACACCACGCTCGTTTGCTGTCGGAATTTGATAAGTGTCATGCTATAAACAGCTTGACGATAATTTAACGTCTATGAAAGGAGGGGCAACGAGTGTAAATTCCCTTCAAAAATGGTTCAAATGGCTTTGAGCACTATGGGACTCAACTGCTGTGGTCATCAGTCCCCTAGAACTTAGAACTACTTAAACCTAACTAACCTAAGGACATCACACACATCCATGCCCGAGGCAGGATTCGAACCTGCGACCGTAGCAGTCTCACGGTTCCGGACTGCGCGCCTAGAACCGCGAGACCACCGCGGCCGGCTGTAAATTCCCTTCAAGGGAATTAAAGCAACAGAGAAACATTTCGACGAGCTTTACAAAGAGAGAGACTAACAAAACCTACGTTTCTAGCATTTTTAGACTTACAGAAAGCTTTTGACAATGTTGACTGAAATATTCTCTTTCAAATTCTGAAGGTGCCAGGGACAAATACAGGGAGCGAAAGGCTATTTGCAATTTGAACTTGAAATTATAGCAACAATTTAATATACTATTATTGGCAACATCATTTGCAATTAAATATCTGATTTTGAGGAATGATACAGTATATACAATTAAATCTTTCCCTGAGACATTTAAGTCTCTTTTTATTATCTACGATAATGAACGAACCAGTAGTGACAATAAATAAGGGGGAAAATGAATTGAAATTTGTGTTGGGGAGGGCACTCAGCGTAAGCAGTTTGTGCAGCAATATTGACCATCGGGCTACGGTGGTGTAATGTTTAGCATTTCTACTTAGCAAACAAGAAGACCTAGGTTTGAGTCCTAGCTGCAGCACAACTTTTAATTCATTTCGTCTGCTTAGATCATTATCGTAGATTCAGTATATGTCATGGACACATACATAGAAGTAAAAATTTTTTTAGAAATGCTGCCGACGACGAAGACCTTAAAAATGGATTGAGGATGGAGGTGTGCTAGTGTAGTCAATGCAGTTGTGCAAAGCCTTCTGTGTCCTCGTCAACACTGTAGTATTCATGTACCATAGGACTGAAGGCAGAGGATGTAGTTTAATTGTTGGTACCCTCTTTCTACAACACAGCTACACACATATATTAACAGAGTTATTTATTACTTGAACAGATAGGTTAGATTAGGTTAGGCCGGTGTGGCCGTGCGGTTCTAGGCACTTCAGACTGGAACCGCGTGACCGCTACGGTCGCAGGTTCGAATCCTGCCTCGGGCATGGATGTGTGTGATGTCCTTAGGTTAGTTAGGTTTAAGTACTTCTAAGTTCTGGGGGACTGATGACCACAGACGTTAAGTCCCATAGTGCTCAGAGCCATTTTTGAACTTGGAACAGATAGCTGCTACTTAACTTAAAGTCTATGTGTAATGGTAAAAGCTGTTCATAATAGTCCACATTATACTCACTGCTGGTGAAGTACAAGGCCCGCTACGCGATGAATCACTGACGTAAACTAGGATGAGAGTTAGTTCAAATGGTTCAAATGGCTCTGAGCCCTATGGGACTTAACATCTGTGGTCATCAGCCCCTAGAACTTAGAACTACTTAAACCTAACTAACCTAAGGACATCACACACATCCATGCCCGAGGCAGGATTCGAACCTGCGACAGTAGCGGTCACGCGGTTCCAGACTGAAGCGCCTAGAACCGCACGGCCGCATCGGCCGGCCTGCGAGTTAGTGTTCCAGTGACTGAGCTAGTGACTGAGACTAGGATTGCGCTGTCTGGTCAGCGGAGGCGATCTAAATACTTGCGCTCGAAAGGCGTTGGTGGCACATTGCCTGCAAGTGTGTCTTTGCCTCTCTCTTGATAGGAGTGCTTGATCCAGCGCCTACCTACTATCGATCTTTTTGCAACATCTTTGCCAACTGGTGTGCTGGTGACAGCTCACGCCAGCACAAAGCCACTGTGCCTGGATGATGTAGTGGTTAGCACATCTGCCTAGTGAGCAGCTGACCCAGGTTCGAATCCTGGTCTTGGTATAAATTTTCCTCCTTTCCTTCACTCTGTGTTTATACATCACAGATGTTTCAAACTTGAAAAGTTTTCTGGAACCATATAGTTTCATTTGATTAAAACAGCTGCACTTGAGTTTTAGGCAGAATTCCCCATTTATTTTGGTGCTGATGTGCTCCAATACAGTTTGAGAGCCTCTACAGTCCGAGTTAAGAGCCAATACCAAGGGGGCTGAGGTGTAAATAGGAATTTGGATTGAGGACTGAAGCGTGCTAGGGTAGCCCATGCAGTTGTGCAAAGCCACTGTGTCAGAGTTATGTAGTGGTTAGCGCATGTGCCTAGTGGACAGGGGACCTGGTTTCGAGTCCTGATCTTGGAACAAATTTTCATTCTTCACTTTAGTCGACATACATACATCATAGATGTTTCAGACTTGAAAAAGTCTCTGTAACTGTATAGTTTCATTTCCCAAAAATGAAATTTGTCAGTCACATTTAGCTTATGTTCCCAGTAGGGAAAATATTGGTATTAACTTTCTTTAAATCGGTCCTTATGTAAAAGGCGCGGCAGTGGAAACGGGCGGTTTGGTAACCCTGAAAATAGCACATTACGTCAGGAACGACAAACCTGGACTGGTGCTGGTGCCATCTGGGCAACAAGCCTTTGCCATTGACGCTGATACCGATATTCAGTCGAGATGGCGTCGTGGACCGCTCAACAACACGCTGTTGCCGTGAAGATGTTTTACAAAAACAACGACGGCTACGTGGCCACCTAGCGTGTATTTCGTGCTCATTACAATCTCGCACGTCATTCGCCAGGTCCGTCGTCATAAGCTATCAAAGTGTGGGAACGGAACTTTGAGGAAACGGGTGATACGGTCTGAAAGAGGGGTGGAAGCGCAAAACGCGTGTGTGCACTAGAGAATGTTGCAACAGTAGAAGAAGCCTTCAATCGACGGCGCTGGAGCTTGACATATTGGATCGCTGTGTGCAGCGAATATTGCTCAGGGAACTGCAGTATCACCCATACGAAATTCATACAGTGCAAAAACTGAATACAGACGACCTTCCAAAGACACTACGCTTTTGCCAGGTATCGCTGGAAGCCATGAACGACAACCCACGCCGGTGAGACTATGTGTTCATGAGCGATGAGGCCAATTCTTATTTCCAGGCTTTGTTAATGAGCAAAGCTTGAGATATTGGTTACGTGAAAATCTTGAAATGTTTCATTAAACGCCACTTCACAGTCGGAAAGTGGTAGTGTAGTGCAGCGTATCGTTACTTACAGGCTATCTGGCTTGGAAATATCATCATTAGGGTAAAAGTTGCTGTGAGAGGTCACAGACTAGCAGGAAGCGTGCCAGAAATGATGAGAAATTTTAACCTCCAGAACTCAAAGCAGTGCCTCGTACATCTCTCAAGAACGTGCTCTGAGGACTTCGGGCCGCGCGGAGTAGCCGCGGGGTCTTGGGAGCCTTGCCACGGTTCGCGCAGCTCTCCCCGTCGGAGGTTCGAGTCCTCCCTCGGGCATGGCTTCGTGTGTTGTCATTAAGGTAAGTTAGTTTAAGCTCGATTAAGTAGTGTATACGCCTAGGGATCGATGACTTCGCAGTTTGGTCCCATAGGAAATTAAAAAAAGGACTGGGCTCCGAGATCCAACTTTCAGCTCAGAACCCACTAATATTCTGGAACCTCCTACATCAGTATCTATCCCGCTGTAGAAGTGTAGATAAAATTATAGATACAGCAGCACGCACAGAGGCACAGAAACATTCGTTCTTCACACTTCCCATCCGACTTTATGTTTCAATTAAAAATAAACTCTATCACGTAGTTTATAGTGATTCGCAGAGCATATATGAAGATATATAAACTCATGAGTGGCAGGATAGGATTAGGAACGTAGGAGGGAGAAGAGATTGCATTTTGTACACTTATCCCGGGACCAAATGGCTCTTACTGCGCCCCTGGTAGTCATGTAAATGTTGATCTAGGAGAAATATATAAAAAACAGCATGATTGGAGTAGCCTCGGAGTTTTCTTCAGTGTGCTCCTTTCTTTCTGATTGTAAATGATGTGTATTTCTCGTCTCTTTAGGCAAAAATATTGGGTGTAAGGTCATCTTTAGGACTGTTAATTACAAGTCAATTAATTAAAGGTGGTTTACAACACCCACTTCTATGTTAAACTCAATGTGATTCATTCCACGTACAAGGGAGGTTAGATGAGTTTTGTAAATTTCACAACGGAATTGAATAGTTTCGTCGCACTTTCGTGGTTCGTAAGCTTGACTGTTCCGAGGGTCGTATAAAGAAGTTCAACACTCTACAGCATACATCTCATTGTTGGCAGCCGTCTGCATTGGTCAGTCTGCCGACTGAGACTGAAAGTGGAGAAAATCGGCTTCATCCTGCTGTTGTTTCTCTTCATTTTAAGTGTTTCACAGCCTCAGAGAACAAAGCAGAATTGGACGAAGTTCACGTGGAGTCTGCACCATCACTGAAGATTATTTACTTTTCAATTAAAAAATTTAAACATGGTCGGTCAAGCACCAAAGAAGGAAATCAATGACAGTGGTTTTGAGTAATGACGTGCTGCATGTTATAGAAGCATATGTAGAATTATAACTTTTTTTAGAACTGCTGCCTGTAATAAAGACCTTATAGATGGAGTGAGGAGGGAGGTGTTCTAGAATAGTTAATACTGTTGTGCAAAGTCACTGTGCATGGGTGGTGTAGTGGTTAGAACATCTACCTGGTGAGCAGCAGACCTGGGTTCGTATCCTGGTCTTGGTGCAAATTTTCCTCCATCGTTTCAGTCTATGTATATACATCATAGATGTTTCAAACTTGAAAAGGTCCCTGGAAGCACGTAGTTTCATTTGATTAAAGCACCTGTGTTTGGGTTTCAGGTAAGATTCCCCACCTCGTTCGATGCTGATGTGCTTCAATACAGTTGAATGTCCTCTACAGTTCTGTTCGAGTTAAGGGGTAATGCCAAGGGGGGCTGAGGTATAATTGGGAATTTGGACTGAGGAGGAGGCGTGCGAACTCCAGCCGTCCAACTGAGGTCACCACGAAGGATACCAATGACAATGCATTCGAGGAATAATATGGTGTGTTACAGACACATATGCAGAAGTATAATATTTTTAGCTCTGCCTTAAAAATGGGTTGAGGAGGAGTCCAGCTGAGATCACCACAATGGAAACCAATGACAAAACCCGTGATAAAGTAATGCAAGATCGCTGAATAAAAATCCATGAGATAGCTGAGACTGTAGGCATCTCAACTGCACTAACAAGTGGCTTTGAAAAAGCTGTGTGTGAGGCAGGGTTGCCAGGTTGTACGTTTTTCCCGTATTCTTACGGTTTTTTACTGTTAATTTCGCCTTACGTTTTTTTTTCTCCCGTACAGCACTCTCTTTTTTTTAGTATTTGGCGCTAAACTATTGCAGAACCCAACACAATTCTTCCCCTTAATATACATATAACAAAAATTCACATTAATTTGGTTATATTTCTTATTATTACCGTTCAGATATAGATTCTAGGCTGGCCTACTTTTAAATGGGTACTTCCGACGATCACTCGATCGCATAATCGATAATGTTGTCGATATACTTACTTCCGATTCTGATGTGTACAACTACACATGTTTGTAAACTAATAATCGTAGTTACAGTGATAATTTCTTGAATCCATACAGTGGAGAGTCTAGTTTTCTTAATTTACTTTTGTTCAAGAATTGTAATGAGTTCACCAGCGAAGAAGAAACGCGGCAAGCAACAGCAGTACCGTCAAGTGTACTTAAAGAAATGGGAAGATACTTGCTCGTGGGTTAGGCATGGTTTAACTTCTGATAAACATGCTTTTTGTACGTTGTGCAAGAAGGAATTCAGCGTTTCTCATGGTGGACAATTTGATCTCAAGCAACACGCTCAGTGCAAAGGACATCAGTTAAAGGAGAAAGCAAGCAGTCAAACCACGAAAGTTTCCAAATATTTTGTGAACTCTAAGAAATCTGAAGCCAACGTTGTCATAGCTTGTGAGTTAGGACTTTTGTATCACACAGTCAAACACAACCTAAGTTATTCAAGTTTGGATTGTAGCAATAAATTGACGTCATGTATATTCACAGATTCAGAAACCGCCGTAAAACTTTCATGTGGCAAGACGAAGGCAGAAATGTTGGTGAAAACGTATTAGCACCTAAAAGTGTCAGTCATGTTGTTAATAGTCTAAAATCTCCTGAAAATAGTAAGTTTTTCTCAGTAGCAACAGAAAGATGTTCTCAGTTTGTATATGATACTTTGAACCTTTAGTAGGTGTACAGAACGAACTGTTGACATTTATTGCACAGCCTGATGAAACTTCAAATGCAGTGGCAAAGTAATTGTTGATAGTCTGGAGAGCCATTCACTAAATATTAATAATTTAACTGCATATAGTGCTGACAATGCTAATGTGAATTTTGGCAGGAAACAATCTGTTTATCAAAATACTGCTTTCCATAAATTCCAACCTCCAGAAAGCCAGTTGTTCAAACCACATGGTTCATAATGCAATGTAGCATGCTATGGAAGAGCTGGAAATGGATGTAGAGAATCTTGTTTTGAAGGCCTATAATCATTTCTCAGTATCAGCTAAAAGGAGTGAGGAACTGAAATCATTTTTTTGAATTTATGGATTTTGAGTGGCCTGAGATATTAAGGCATGTGTCCACAAGATGGCTGTCCTTAATTCCTGCTATTAACAGATTGATTGAGTGCTGGCCAGCTATAAAGAGCTATTTCAGGAGCATTGATGCCTGTCCAAAGCAACTTGCATCAGTATTCTGAGCTGAACACCCAGTGAAATGAATTATTCCTGAAATTTACTTGCATTTTGTGTCAAATATAGGAGGTCAAATGCAAACAGAATTCAAATACCTGGAGAAAGGGGAGCTAAGCATCATTGAATCACATAACGGTCTGTACATGATGTATAAGAAGATTACACAAAGAAAGAAGGATAAATTCTATGCGAGTGAAACCAAGAAATTAATGGGAGAGATTTCATCAACATCTCTTCATAAGATTTCATGTGAATTTGATTCTTTCTACGACACATTGTTGAAATATCTTGAAAACCATTATGACTTATCAGCTAGTAATAACTATGCAAGGTTGGAACCTCTTTCTTTGAATGGAGAATTACAATATTGTGATTTTGAACTTGCAGTGGAAACACTTAATCTACAAGATAGGATCAACCTGGGTCAGCTATATGAAGAATTTTGTGAAGTAAAAGATAACTTTACTAACTGTATCTCTAAGGATGGTGATGTTGCGTCTAAGTGGGTAAAACTCTTCACACTAGTGCCTAAACAAAAAGTGACAAATATCTCTCGGCTCATGTGTTTTATACTAAACATACCAGATTCAAATGCATTATGTGGAACGAGTGTTTTCGATGATGAAGAACAAATGGACTGATGTTAGGAACAGGTGTCCATCAGAACTTATAATATCAGAGCTTCAAATAGTAATAAATTTTGACATGTCCTACAAAGATTTTTTTAACCTGCTAAAGAATGACAGTACATTCCTAAATAAAGCTAAATCAGTTTCAAAATACCATACTGATATGATGGAATAGGGCTTAAGATGAAAATGTGAGCTATTTTTGATTGAAAATGGCATTTAATAAAACTATGAATGCACTGGCCATTAAAAAATATGTCCATGAAAAATCTTCCTTTTTTGTGAAAGAAGTGGTAACCCTAGTGTGAGGAGTGTGTCGTGATTGCTCACAGTCTACCAAAAGCGCATCCAACATAACATTTCAACATAATGTGTGGCTATGTTTGATTGCAGTCCGATAGACTTTTTGCGCCTATCTGTGACTGTTGATGAAACCTGAGTGCGCCATTGCTCACCAGAGTCAAAACGGCAGTCAGAGACGTGGACAAAGGGTGGTGAAAGCGCATCGAGGAAGGCAAAGATTATGTTGTCAGCTGGTAAGGTGATGGCCACTGTTTTTTGGAATTTACAAGGAATAATCATCATAGACTACTTGGAAAAAGGCAGAACCACAACTGGACCCTATAATGCTTCATTGTCAGATCGTTTGAAACTTGCGTTAGCTGAAAAATGACCGAAGTTCGCATACAAAAATGTGTTCTTTTACCAGGAAAATTCTCCAGCCTACCGCAACAGCGATAACAATTTCGAACGTACATGAATTAGGCTTTGAGTTAGTTCCTTATCCACTGGGTTCACCAGACTCAACCTCAACTAACTTTTTCCTTTTCCCTAACTCGAAACTTTGGCTTGCTGGGAAGCAAGGTGCGATTTGTGCTTTTACCAGTGGGGTGGGGTGGGAGGGGGGATGTCTTAGGGGTTTAGTAGAATTATGTATGTTACTAGCTTGGACCATGGCGTTATGCATGGTTAAACAGCTATTTATAAGTAGATGTTAATGCCGAAACTCACTATTCACGCGTATGCACTATCAGAAAGACCATCCTTTGTTATATCTTTAAAAGTACATTATAGGTAAAGCTTATTTACAAAATCATCTATATACAAGTATACGAGGGGAATTCAAAAAGTAGAGGTACATTTGTGAAAAGCTGTACTTATTCTGATGATAGAAAACTGAAACATATTAATAGTAAGACTTATTAAAAACTTTCAGTATTCGGCTCCACAAATTTAAATTATATGTAAAGTTTACTCCAGTGGGTGGGAAATAAACATCCTAGTTTGGGATGCATAAACTAAAACCAGAGGAGGGGATGGTCTGATGCAGATGGGGAGGGGGGGAATCCCCCCCCCCATCCCCCCCCTACAAATCGCTCACTGCTGGGAAGAAATTATCATCAAATGGTTCAAATAGCTCTGAGCACTATGGAACTTAACATCTGAGGTCATCCGTCCTCTAGAACTCAGAACTACTTGAACCTAACTAACCTAAGGACATCATACACAACCAAGCCCGAGGCAGGATTCGAACCTGCGACCGTAGCGGTCGCGCCGTTCCAAACTGAAGCGCCTAGAACCGCTCGGCCACATAGGCCGACTTATCATCAAATAAAGAAGTGATAGAGGCAGTCTAAGAGCATTTTGCAGAGTTTGACATAACCTCTTTATCCGATGCGATGAAACAGTTGGAGGATCACTGGACCTAGTGTATATCCCTCAAAGGAGACAATGTCGAGAAGCAAAGTGAGTTGTTTAGGAAATAAATATTTTTTTCTTGCTTTTTTTGCCGGACTTATCAAATAACCCTCGTACATCAAAGGACTGTTTAATGATGGGACGTATTGAGCAAAATTTGTAAACGAGTAATAAATATAATTAACAATGATATAGGACATCTGTTATAACTGAATGTGTTGTACATGGCATCGACTTTAACTTTTTATGTCATGGGATGTAAATATAAGATGCAGCACTCGCACTTTATTGTTTCTGTGTTTTGCTCGTACTATTTCTCAACATTTTTGGTCAGGTTATTAATTCGTTTAACCCAGTAAGATTAGCATCTTCAGGCCCTCTCTTACATCTAATCAGGATTTCACACAGAGACGGTTTTTTACATAATAGTTACGTAAGAAATAACAATAATTTTTGTGAGAAATAGTAATAAAATGATTTGAGTGTCCGTAGACACAATATGAATAAACAACACTAGATTAGATTAGATTTGATTAGATTAATACTTGCTCCATAGATCATGAATACGACACTTCGTAATGATGTGGAACGTGTCAGGTTAATGGAAGATGTCTGTAAAGATATATTACACAAAATATTGCATGACACTACTGTTTAAGTTAGTTTTTTTCCCTCCCTTAATTTATATCGAAAAATTCAGCCAATGAGTAGAAGGAGTTGTCATCTAGAAATTCTTTTAATTTATTTTTAAATGGTGGTTGACTATCTGTCAGGCTTTTGATGCTGTTTGGTAGGTGACCAAAGACTTTTGTGGCAGCATAATTTACCTCTTTCTGCGCCAAAGTCAGATTTAACCCTGCATAGTGAAGATCATCCTTTCTCCTGGTGTTATAGCTATGCACACTGCTATTACTTTTGAACTGGGTTGGATTATTAACAACAAATTTCATAAGTGAATATATATACTGTGAGGTTACTGTGAGGATCCCTAGATTCTTAAATAGATGTCTGCAGGATGACCATGGGTGGGCTCCAGCAATTATTCTGATTACATGTTTTTGAGCAATGAATACTTTTCTACTCAACGATGAATTACCCCAGTATATGATACCATACGAAAGCAGTGAATGAAAGTAGGCATAGTAAGCTAATTTACTGACATTCTTATCACCAAAATTTGCAATAACCCTAACAGCGTACGTAGCTGAACTCAGACGTTTCAGCAGACCATCAATGTGTTGCTTCCAGGTTAACCTCTCATCAATGGACACACCTAAAAATTTTGAAAATTCTACCTTAGCTACAGACTTCTGTTCAAAGTCTATATTTATTACTGGAGTTGTGCCATTTACTGTACAGAACTATACATACTGTGTTTTATCAAAATTTAAAGAGAGTCCGTTTGCTGAGAACTGCTTAATAATTTTGTGAAAAACATCATTTACAATTACATCACTTAGTTCTTGTTTTTTGGATGTTATTACTATACTTGTATCATCAGCAAAAAGAACTACCTTTGCATCTTCATCAATACGGAATGGTAAGTCATTAATGTATATTAAGAACAGTAAAGGACCTAAGACCGAACCCTGTGGGATCCCGTACTTAATAGCCCCCCAGTTTGAGGAATCAGCTGTTGTTTTAACATTACATGAACCACTTATTTCAACTTTCTGCATTCTTCCAGTTAAGTATGAATTAAACCATTTGTGCACTGCCCCCCTCGAACCATAATGATTTAGCTTATCTAAAAGAATTCCAGGATTTACGCAATCTAAGGCCTTTGAAAGATCACAAAAAATACCAATGGGTGATGTCCGGTTATTCAGAGCATTTAATATTTGATCAGTGAAAGAGTATATAGCATTTTCTGTTGAAAAGCCTTTCTGAAAACCAAACTTACATTTTGTTAGTACTTTATTTTTACAAATATGGGTGGCTACTCTTGAACACATTACTTTCTCAAAAATTTTCGATAGAGCTGTCAGAAGAGAGATTGGGCAATAGTTGTTGACATCCGACGTATCCCCCTTTTGATGCAATAGTTTTACAATGGCATATTTCAGTCTATCGGAGAAAACACCCTGCTCCAATGAGCTACACTCCTGGAAATTGAAATAAGAACACCGTGAATTCATTGTCCCAGGAAGGGGAAACTTTATTGACACATTCCTGGGGTCAGATACATCACATGATCACACTGATAGAACCACAGGCACATAGACACAGGCAACAGAGCATGCACAATGTCGACACTAGTACAGTGTACATCCACCTTTCGCCGCAATGCAGGCTGCTATTCTCCCATGGAGACGATCGTAGAGATGCTGGATGTAGTCCTGTGGAACGGCTTGCCATGCCATTTCCACCTGGCGCCTCAGTTGGACCAGCGTTCGTGCTGGACGTGCAGACCGCGTGAGACGACACTTCATCCAGTCCCAAACATGCTCAATGAGGGACAGATGCGGAGATCTTGCTGGCCAGGGTAGTTGACTTACACCTTCTAGAGCACGTTGGGTGGCACAGGATACATGCGGACGTGCATTGTCCTGTTGGAACAGCAAGTTCCCTTGCCGGTCTAGGAATGGTAGAACGATGGGTTCGATGACGGTTTGGATGTACCGTGCACTATTCAGTGTCCCCTCGACGATCACCAGAGGTGTACGGCCAGTGTAGGAGATCGCTCCTCACACCATGATGCCGGGTGTTGGCCCTGTGTGCCTCGGTCGTATGCAGTCCTGATTGTGGCGCTCACCTGCACGGCGCCAAACACGCATACGACCATCATTGGCACCAAGGCAGAAGCGACTCTCATCGCTGAAAACGACACGTCTTCATTCGTCCCTCCATTCACGCCTGTCGCGACACCACTGGAGGCGGGCTGCACGATGTTGGGGCGTGAGCGGAAGACGGCCTAACGGTGTGCGGGACCGTAGCCCAGCTTCTTGGAGACGGTTGCGAATGGTCCTCGCAGATACCCCAGGAGCAACAGTGTCCCTAATTTGCTGGGAAGTGGCGGTGCGGTCCCCTACGGCACTGCGTAGGTTCCTACGGTCTTGGCGTGCATCCGTGCGTCGCTGCGGTCCGGTTCCAGGTCGACGGGCACGTGCACCTTCCGCTGACTACTGGCGACAACATCGATGTACTGTGGAGACCTCACGCCCCACGTGTTGAGCAATTCAGTGGTACGTCCACCCGGCCTCCCGCATGCCAATTATACGCCCTCGCTCAAAGTCCGTCAACTGCACATACGGTTCACGTCCACGCTGTCGCGGCATGCTACCAGTGTTAAAGAGTGCAATGGAGCTCCGTATGCCACGGCAAACTGGCTGACACTGACGGCGGCGGTGTACAAATGCTGCGCAGCTAGCGCCATTCGACGGCCAACACCGCGGTTCCTGGTGTGTCCGCTGTGCCGTGCGTGTGATCATTGCTTGTACAGCCCTCTCGCAGTGTCCGGAGCAAGTATGGTGGGTCTGACACACCGGTGTCAATGCGTTCTTTTTTCCATTTCCACGAGTGTATTACATACGTGGCTGAGAATCCTACTTATCTGTGGGGAACAAGCTTTAAGTATCTGTCTGGAAATGCCATCAATTCCGCAAGAGCTTTTACTTTTCAGTGAGTTTATTACTTTACTGATTTCAGAGCGGGAGGTTGGTGGAAATACAGTTGTTACAAACTCCACAGGTATGGCCTCTTCTATTAGAAGCCTTGCCTCTTCTAGTGAAGATCTAGATCCTATTTTCTCCACAACATTTAAAAAATAATTATTGAAAATATTTCCAATTTCTGATTGTTTGTTAGTACACTTGTCATTCAGTTTTATGGCACTAAAGTCTTCCTGTGCTCTTGGTTGCCCTGTTTCCCTTTCAATAAGGGACTTTCACTGACTAAGAACTAATCAATTTAATACTGGCAGTACTTGTACTAGTACTGCTGTGAGTCATAATGATAATATTAATACACTGAAGCGACAAAGAAACTAACATAAACATGCATATCCAAATGCAGAGATGTGTAAACAGGTAGAATACTGCGCTGCGGTCGGCAACGCCTATGTGAGACAAGTGTCTGGCTCAGTTGTTAGATCGGTTACTGGTGCTACATGATTTTCCACGAGTGTTCCGTGAGTATCAGGAATTCGGCGAAACATCAAATCTCCGACATCGCTGCGGCCGGAAAAAGTTCCTACAAGAACGGGACCAACGACGACGCAAGAGAATCTTCCAAAGTAACAGAAGTGCAACTGCCGGCTGGAGTGGCCGAGCGGCTCTAGGCGCTTCAGTCTGAAGCCGCGCGACCGCTGCGGTCGCAGGTTCGAATCCTGCCACGGCCGCCTGTATTAGAGGCCGGAGTCGTCAAACTGACACCGTCGTAACCTGTGACGTCAGTAGACCGGCTAGAGTAACCAGCTAGGCCGAGACTGAAGTTTAGATTCCGTCGAATGCAGACGACGTGTCAGACATAAATACGCAAACACTTTCTTTTTTGTAGATTTGGTCCCTATAAATAACACAGTTACCTAGAAAAGCTAATTTCTCGCAGTATTACGCCGACTTTATGTCGGAATTACGCATTTTATTCTCGTTTCCTTGCAACGATGAACTTTTCAATAACTCACATGTGCTTCATAGCAGTATATTATGACGTTTCTTACCCGAGATTTGGAGATACAAGTTCAGCAAACAATTTTGTGAGGTGCCTATTATCATTATTTGCAGACTTGCAATTATTTCAGTCTGTTATTTGAAATGTATTATCATGTTCCTTCCAATATAAATGACAAACTAATATAAAAGTTTCTGACAGCTGCAACATATCTTTCACACCTTTATATATGAGGGTGGCATAATAATAATTTTTAGCGAACGTTTTTTGTGTATTGTTCATTAGTATGTTAGATTCTTTATGTACAATATAGTAGAACTTTTGTTGCAATTGTGTAGGCGAAAGTCGATCACGTAGCACACTTGCACATATACATGTAAAAACACTGCAAACTTCACAGAATTGTATACTTACATTGTGTTATATCTTCGACTGTAGTCACGACTACTTGCTATAATTTTTGCAGAGTCCAGTATAGCATAATTACACTGTAATGTCGGATAAAACAGACCCTGCATGTCAGTACGGGACTGTTCAAGCTGGTGGAGGCTCTTTAATGTTGTGGAGCGTGTGTATTTGGGACCCCTGATACATACAAGTACGTAAACAACTGCTTCCGTTCGCTACCTTATAGCCACAGCCATGCGGTAGACCTTAACGTTGCCACATTTCAGTCCTCCGGCCTCCAATACAGGCGGCCGTGATCCTGCCTCGGGCATGGATGTGTGTGATGTCCTTAGGTTAGTTAGGTTTAAGTAGTTCTAAGTTATAGAGGACCGATGACCTCAGATGTTAAGTCCCATAGTGCTCAGAGCCATTTGAACCATTTTTGAAGTGCAACTCTTCCGCAAATTGCTGCAGATTTCAATGCTGAGCCATCAACAAGTGTCAGTGTGCGAACCATTCAACGAAACATCACCGTTATGGGCTTTGGGAGTCGAAGGCCCACTTGTGTATCTTTGATGACTGCACGACAGAAAGCTTTACGCCTAGCCTGGATCCTTCAACACAGACATAGGACTGTCGATGCATTTGCGACCCCTGATACATATAGAAGCGACTCAGACAGGTGACACGTATGTAAGCATCCTGCATCCATTCATGTCCATTGTGCATTGAGCAATTCCAGTAGAACAATGCGTCTTCCCACACGTCCAGAATTGCTACAGAATGGCTCCAGCAAAACTCTTCTGAATTTAAACACTTACGCTGGCCACTAAACTCCCCAGGCATGGACATAATTGAACATACCTGGGATGCCTTGCAAGGTACTGTTCAGAAGTCATCTCCGCCTTCTCATACTCTTACATATTTATGGACAGTCCTGCAGAATTCATGGTGTCAGTTCCCTCCAGCACTACTTCAGATATTAGTCGAGTCCATGGTAAAGCGTGTTGCGGCACTTTTGCGTGACTCATGGTGGCCCTACACGGTATTAGACAGGTGTACCAGCTTCTTTGGATGTTCAGTGTAATAATAGTGGCAGTAACAATAATAATGGCACATACAAAAAGAATTTGTATTTTTACAAAATAGATATTTTCTGATACAGCTAGTGCTGGGGATGGAAAATTCAAGGAGACTGCACAAGCTAAGAACACTGGTAAATGAGGAAGATCTTGTTGAAAAGAAGGATGTAAAGGGGTAACGAGTGCGTACAGGACAAAGGCAGTCATTATTGTTGCTTCAGTAGACTTGTCATCAACTTTTTTTTTGAGACTGGAGATGTTATTCAGTTCTCTAATATAATGTGGTATGATACTCCATTGTGGGTTTCCTGCTACTGAAAAGGCCAGTTGAACGTCACAGACATATTATACACAGGCGTTCATAACCAGTTACAGGGGCCGTGAGCTTCCCTGAGAATGGTTTTACATTGTAATATTGCTGTAATCAAAAATTGGAAGTATAAGTGTTTCCATGAGTTTTTTTTCAGATCAGAAGGGGAGAGTTAAATTTTTGTATGCCATGGAGATAGCGCTTGTTGCAAATTGCAGTTACGTGCTCAGTCCCGTTTAGATTTTCATCTATTGTTTCTTAGATACTCTTGCTGACGGAGAGAGGTTGAAATGTGTCTCATATATGACCAAGGACGGTGCGGTAGGGAGTCTAGATATTTTTGGCTAATGAGCCTAGAATGACCAACCAGCGCCGCTTGGGATTTAGGTGGGTTGAGATTTAACACTGTATGCTGTTCCCAGTTTGATGTGCACAAAGGTAGAATTAAAATTCTAGTTAGGCTAGCTTTTGTGTTTGAATAGCTTGGTTCTTATAATGTTTTGTGTATGTATGCAAGTAGCCTTAACAGAATAGAATATGTTTGTTAACTCAGTAAGTCGATAAGCGATGAAATTACTGCAATAGTTCACGGACTGTCTATGACACAGCCATTGCGTCTTTCAAATTTCCCTGTCGTGTCACAGTTACCATTTATGCCTACAGATGGCAGTTCAAGCCAGCGGTGTTCATGTCATTTGTTTTTGCATGTGTCAACATCATTTCGTCACAATGTGCATCATCATTTCTGGATAATTCCCCTTGGAAGTTTTCCCTGTTGAAGTATGGAAGGCGCTGTTCATCAGGAAACGTTAGAACAAACAACGCCAACATTTTTGTTATCGTACATATCTGCAGGTTGGTATCCGTTACTAATTTGCGTGTTACGAAAATAATGTTCGTAAATGTCATTCTTAATGTCGCAATTCGCTTGTTTTTATTTGCTTTTGAATACATGCGAAACGTCAGATATTTTACACTATAATGCTGTGTACATTTTCCCACCAATATATTTAAAAGAAATTGATATATGTTATCAGGTGCTGATATTCTTCAGAACTATGGATGGTATATCCTTGGTGCAAGTTTATTGTGCCTGTATGCATGGAGCAAAATCAAACCCCACGTGTATAAATGGTTAAAGGACAGGGAAGACAGGCAGTTTGCTGCTAAGTACCACAAAGGTTAGTTCATTGGGAAGCTCCAACTATATTCCCGGTAATATAAATGCTTCACGAAACTAAACTTTAAGCAAAAGCACAGTCTTCTCCAAACTAATAACTAGTCATCACATCACTCTTTCATGTGAAAGAATTTAAGAATGACTTTCAGATCCAGACCTCATCTATAAGAGACAGGACGCTATCGAGACTGCCCGACGTCGCCTGGAGGAGAAATATGCGGCAGAAGCTGCCAAGGCTGCAGAGAAGAGGAAAGAGGTATGTTTGTAACTAGGATTTCAGCAATTTGTACCAACACTGAAATGTAGCCGTGTAAAGCTGTTGTCGAAATTTATATCCTGTCTGGTTCTAAAGTGAATACTACTATTATTGCAAGTACTATTCCTCAGGGTATTCTGTGAAAGAAAATATTTGAAGTATCGTACACACAATTTCCATGTGTTTGCCTTGATATGATAGCCTGTGATACTGGCATATATCTGTTCTAGAAAACTGTTGTTCTCTGAAATAAATATACACCAACTAATTTATAGTGTAGCCAGAGGGCTAAGATGAAGTGGACAATGTGGTTGTCATTTTGGAAATCAACAAATATTATGTTCTCATAAATACTAGGTAACTCTCTGCACAGTTAAGGTGGTAGTGATACCTGTATTTTGTAGACCTTGAGCTGTACTACAGATCAGACTGTCTCCACATTCAAAATTTCAGGGGAGGGAGGTATTATGATTGTTCTGGTGAAAGTCTTGTAAACTTCAGAAATTTCAGCAGCTATTTAGGCTAACTGAATACATTCCTATTGTATGTCTATTGTTTTGCTCAAAATTTCATTTCCTCAGTTCTACACTGTTGCTCTCTTGGAATAGAGAATTCTAGGATAGAAATGTAGAACTCGTACAGTTCTAAGAGATTAACTCGACCAGTGTTGCTATATTCTGAATTAGTTCATATTACCATTTGTCCACTGGAATATACTGTTAACACTCTGTTGAGAGGTATATTCATTATGCAATTTTACAACTTTTTTTAGGTTCACATGATCTGGATTTTCCTCAGAGAATTGGTATGTCACAGGTGCCAACTTAATGTGCAGAATGCCATTACTGTTGTGTGGATGGCTTTGGAGAAAATTCTCTTGCTTCTTTCACTTCCTCTCTGCTTTTGCCTCTGTGCTGTCACTAATTGTAATCTCCTTGTCCCTTTGCAGAATATTTGCTTTCAATGTTTTTTTACTCATTAACTTTCATCATTTAACTGTCTGCATACATACTCAACAAACCATTGTACAGTGCCTGACAAAGGATACCGTGTGCCACTAACAACCATTCCCCCTTCTGTTCCAGTCACAAATGGATTGAGGGAAAAATGACTATGTATTAGCCTTCTATAAAAGCTCTAATTTCTTATTTTGTGGTCATTATGAAAAATGTATTTTGATGGCAGCAGAATCAGTCTGCAGTTAACTGCAGTTGCTGGTTATCTATATTTTCTCCTTAGTTTTTTGCAAAAGGAATATCATCTCCCCTCCAGGTATTTCCATTTTTGATGTAGCAGCTTGATAATACTTGCATGTTGACTGAACCTACTGATAAAGAATGTAGTAGCAGGTCTTTGAATTGTTTCAATGTGTGTGTGTGTGTGTGTGTGTGTGTGTGTGTGTGTGTGTGTGTGTGTGTGTGTGTGTGTGTGTGAGAGAGAGAGAGAGAGATATCTGTTCTGGTAGGCATCCCAAACCCTTCAGCAGTACTCACGTGAGCTCAGTTGATTTCGCCATGTGTTTGATGGCTGTGCTGTACAGGTACTAGTCTGTCACAAGACCAGCTCCCCAAAATTTCTCAAATGGCAACTAATAATTTGTTCACCATATGATTGTGCGGTTCTTGTCTTTCAAGCTGTATGTGTTATGTTGTTCAGCTCACTTCTTTTACACTTTAATGCTACTGTGTGTCTATTGTTTCCTTTGTTATTAATGTTCTTTATTCACTTTTCCCCACATATTGCCTTTTTTATATAGTTTCTTTCAGAGCCTCTCCTGAAAACTGCTTTAAACACAAGGCATGTGTACTTCTTTGTTTTCCACAACTACTACATTGTCTCAGTGTGCCCCATCTTCCACTCTACGCTCTTATCTGTGTATAAGACTGATATTAAATGCACTCAGTTGTGGGAGATTAATAATTATAAATAAACTTTCCAACAAATCGACTTTGTACATGCAGTTTGTATTCCTTTACTTTCTTGTTGTTTTCTTAACTGTTGTAAATGTTTGATCCTTCTGTAATTTCTTATAGTTAGAAGAGAAAAAAAGACAAGAATGGTTGCGACGACAGGAAGGAACATCGCATCCAGGTCACCGACTAAATGAGAGACCGGATCAAGATTCTCATAATAATAGCACTGATGAAAATGCCAGCAGGAAGAAGCCAGCAGGACTGAGATCAGGTAACTTATTTCATTCAGAGTACTGTAAAGCATTTGGTACACTGGCACGAGTATCATGAACAAAATGAAAAGAAAAAGTTTACAGTGACAATGCCCAAGTCTTCATATTCAAATTCATCTTTTGAAACACGTTTTCTGGAGGTTAAGCTTCCTGTTATGTGAGCTTGATGCTTGCTCTATTGTCTTTCTTCAACTAAATTAACAGAAATGTAAAAAAGATGAACTAGAATAACTTATTTGTATTCCCCATTTTATGAAACAAGAAAACAATGTAATCCTTAGTTTTGCTATCGGATCCCATTATCCTCAAATTGTGATAAAAAAAAAAAAAAAAAAAAAAAAGACAAGTGACCTGACAACAGCAGAAACCATATATTGCTTTGCAAACCTTTCATTCCATCGTGCTCCCTTCACCAGATCACGCGTAATAAATGGAAGCAATTTATTTGTTGCTGTAAGTCCAACTATTTTTCCTCCCCCTCTTCAGTGCTGAACGGGTGATTTGTTTAAGAACTACCAAAACAATGTTTTTTTTTACAGCTGTTATTCTAACATTTATTTTTACCAGAACCCATTGTGAAGACAAGTTGATGTCTTCATAAAGTATAAGAGTCTTTTTTTCTGACAATTTTTAATCTCTTCCCCCTCACTTCACAATTTATATACCCTGTGCTTGAATTAATAACCCATTAAAATGGTGAAATTAATCTGACTGTAATTTTCTTTAACCATTGTATTAAAATAATTTGAATTCTTGATATATCTGCCAGCATTCATTCTCTTGTGCTTCATTATCTCTCAACAAACAAATCCTCTGGCCCGTGCTCCATGAATTTTTAAATATTAGCTACTTGTTTACTGCACAGGAGTTATGCTGTTCTGTAACTGTGCATTTTTTGAGAACTAAATGCCTTGTTGGAAAGTGATACTTTATGTATGTGAGACATGTGATTGGCAACTGGAGGTGAAGAATGGACCCAAGCAGTGGGCGTATGGTATCATTTTGTTAATAACAGCAATTAGTTTCCCTTGTGCCAACTTGTAAGGTATCGGTTACCTTTTGACAGGCTTTCGAAATTGTTTGTGTGTTTCCAAAAAATGTGCCTTCTACAGAGAGGCAGAGTGTCTCATGCAGGAAAGGAGGTCATTGAATGGAAAACTCTTACTCTGCAGAATACTGGAATGCCTTAATAAAGTTACTATTAAATGGCAAGTTTCATGCCCATACTTACTAAAATTGATTGTAATTTTTCAGTAGTTTTAACTGTGTTACATGTCTGGTTTAATTTGATGTAAACTGAAAATCTTAAATAATTTTTTTCTATTCCAGAAACTCGTTTTTGTTCATGCCACAATTTATATAATTTGGTTGTAGAAAGGAAGAGATTAGCACTTGGTGGCTAACTTGTAATGATTGTTACAGTTATATCTCCTACACAAAATAGTTTTTGTAAACTAAGCAAAATAAATATTAGCAAGTAAAACTACATGAATGGCGGGACACAATTTTCCAGATTATAATCCTCTAATGGGCAGTGGATCCAGAGGCTATCGCCCACCAAGACGTTCATGCTGTCCTTCTGGTGGTTGTGGATGAATAGTGGTAAGTTAAGGTATCTTGTCATGATGCCATATATAGTTGCATATGAAGATTAATTTAAACAGTTTCTTGCTCACAGTTGGTGACTGTAAGAACTGACTCCCATAACATTCCGACAGAAATTAAAACTTCTAACTGTGATTAATTTTTAGGCATTTACATAGGAAGTGTGTTTGAAGAAAGTCACTTTTTACACCTTTCTATACTGAGTATAGCTTGTGAGAGCAGTAGAGGTATTTTTGTAGCTTTATTTATTTGGATGGAATATGTTGTTTATTTTATAAGAAACAAGCATATTAACACATGATGAAATAATTATAATACAGGTTTATATGCATCAGATATTTAAACAATAATAATCATTGTAGAGAAAATGCAAGTAAATATCAACATCAAAGTTCTCAAGCCACTTCTGTTGGTTCTACCTATGCAGGGTCCATCTTGCTGCCTTGATTGCAACACTAACTGATATGCCTGAGGGCCTGGTTGGTTGCTTCTTAATCACTTTCTGGAAACTATATACAGGATGCATATGCTCCAGGAAATCCGGGAAAGACGTGGGAAGTTTTTCATCAAGGAAATGCCCAAGAATTCTTTTTTTAGGATTCTGGGAAGTTTTCGTTATTTTACTTTTCAGTTATATTTCTGTAATTTTAACTGGTGATAACTCATGTTTTGTTAAAGTGCTTGACTGCTACAATAAAACATAAACAAGAGATAACACCACAATAAGACTTTAGTAGCAAAGAAAAAGTTCTGTTTATAACAACACAACACAGTGCACATACAAGTGTGTGTTGACAGCAAAATGTGTCAAGGGCTTTATGGTGAAAACTATGCAATTCTTCGTAACAACAAACTGCTTTCAATGAATGTGACATCTCAATTACACTTCGAACAGCTCACGGGAAAATATTGTGAATGTTTAAGAAGCATTTCCTTCAAAGTAAATTTCCTTTTATGCAAGACAAATTATGTTATAAGTGAGGAGTGTGTGATTAATTTCTTAAATTATAGAGTGTATAACTCTTATAAAACTTAATGCTTGGAGGATCAGCCACTTAGAAATGTTTCAGGCACAGAAGACCAACCATTAATGACATCGTTAAAAATTTTACTGGCAGACCCATGTTTTGATGTACCTTAATGGATAACACAGCTAAAAGACCAATCTTCAATGTTAATAATAATGATAAAAAGTTTAACTGGCTTTTTAAAAAAATGGGCAGGGTGAGTTCTTGAGCAATTTGACACATAATCTGCTTTTCTATGGAAAAGTCGAAGTGCTCAATTGAACATGTATTCCGCCAGGTGACCAACAAGATGTTTGGTACATAGAAGTGAAATTTAAAATCATACTGGTCAGAAATATTCTGCTGCTGCAGTTTAAGTTCTGTTCTTAGGATCCTGCCTAACCATACATTCAGAAAAATGACCTCTCTCTCTCTCTCTCTCTCTCTCTCTCTCTCTCTCTCTCTCTCTCTCTCTCTCTCTCTCTCTCTCTCTCTCTCTCTTTTCCTTTCTGGCCAGTATTATATGTGAAAGCTCGACATTTTCTTGATGAAAATGTCATCTAGTAGTTATATTCTGCAAAGCAAGAACACACATTATCCTGCCATATTTTCCGGAATTTGAAGTTTACTGCAAAACTGCTCGGAGTGCTACTACGATCTCTGTTTTTGTATTGTAGCCTTGGAATCACACTTATTATATTTTGCTGTTCTGTGTTCTGAAACTACTGTGCTGTATTTGGTGAATTCATATTTATACTTTCGTAATAACGAAAATATGCAGGTGTGTGGTGCCGTGCATTAGAGGTCTTTCTAAAATGTTTTGTTTTTTGCTGTGAGTACCTGGCAGTTTGACACCAGTGTATAAAGCCTTTACCATTCAAAGTATTGATATGTTTCGTAGCCACGAGCGGAAAGTATATTGTCACTTAACGCGGAAAAAACATACTTTCACCGAGGTATAGTGTATTTTCACATGGAAAAAATGCAGTTTCACCTAGAAAAGGTATATTTTTAACCAGGAAATTCAGGGAAAATCAGTGAAAGGCCTCCCACCCATATGTCCTCCTATGTACTCCGGTATATCACTCCATCGCTAAGACTTTCATAAGTAATACTTCAGTTGCTGCCCGAAGAGCAGCAGCTTCTTCAAACTGAGGCCACTCTGAGCAACTTGTTCAAAAGATTACTGAATCATAGTACCAACAAAAGTGAAGCCTCTGAACTTTTGTTCTGGCAATTAATCAGAGAAAAAAGTGTGGTTAAGCTATGAGACTCCTGGAGAACTGCTGTTAGTACTCCTTCTCTTTCATAATGCAACCACCAACTCAAGATTGAGGTATAAGAACAAAATTAAGAAACTCTTCGTGCCTCATAGTGTAGATGACACTGTTCATTGCTTTGATCTTCTGTGTTGTAGATTATTGTCCTGCAGCTTGTGTGCAGAGTTGTTAATAACAAACTGATGCTTGAATTAATTACTCAAGAATGATTTCCGGAACCATTAGATCATGGGTAATGAGACTTAATGTCATCAGCACGAACCTAGCACAAAAAGATGAAGTGCACAAATTCACGTGATGGGGCAGTACTTTGATGACGTAACTGACATTTAGCCAGTGTGGCTCATGCCTTTACCTGTATCCGAAAGAATGACTTCTGACAGCTTCACATGCATGCATGTATGAACATTTTGTACACTGTATTTAAGTGGGGCATTCTATGTAGAACACATGAAGCATTAAAACCACCATCTTGACACTTCTTCACTTTTATTAATCCAATCTTGAAACACCGTAGACTGATGGGCTACATAATATGAAATACAAAAAAATTCTCAAGTAAATAGGCAGTCCTATATTCATTTTAAATTTACGAGGGTTGAATGAAAAGTATTGCCTCCACCTTCATTAATTGGGTTTGGATGGGAATATTTGAATAAATCAAATGCAGAAATAATCCTTTGAATGTGATCTTTAATTGCCAATATTCAATTTGCACATAATCACCAGCCAATTGGAAACATTTCTGCCAACGATGAACAAGTTTTCTGAAGCTATCATGGAAGAAGTGGACACTCTGTTTCTGCAACCACAGACTCGCAGTTCTCCCAACGTCTTAATCAGAAGCATAATGATTTCCCTGCAGATTGTCTTTCTTTATCGGAAACAGATGGAAGTCAGACAGTGCTAAATGTGGACTGTGTGGAGAATGTCGTAGAATGGTGACATAAACACTATCACCATAAACTGCTTTCTTTCTCTGATGAATCTCCTTTGGGGTGACACCTTCTGCTGTTAAGAATTCAATGACTGCACATTGCTTAAATCTCAGTGACTGACCGTGTGTGCAGGGTTCCATACTTTATACTGTAACAACACAACCGTTCAGTGCTTAAGCTTTCTGCCAACTGGAGCTCAAGAGAAAAGGCTGCAGAACAAGCCATTACCTGCTGCATACCAATGCTGCCAACAGTTGAAGAGTTACAAAGGTGGAGGCATTACTTTTCAGGAAGCACTTACAGAAACTACTATTTGTCTGGCTGAGGGGCTAGTAAACTTAGTTGTTGAGTGGAAACTTGTATATTCTGTCACTCTTCTATATTTGTAAGCTGTAGGCATACTGCAGTGTCTGTCATAGGGTGTGGTATGTTGAACGTTGAGCTACAGGAAGAGTGGAGTAAAAAGAAAAATTCCTTCAACCTCAGGATGTGTAGCATGGTGTCAGTTTTGAGCTGAAACTGTTATTAGTCTAAAAGTTCTGGGTGTGCCTCAGTGGTGTTAGTTTTTCTAAATAACTGGATCAGTCTTGAAAATGCGACTTTATTTCCCTAAGTTGGTCATATTTGTTCCAAGGTTTCAAATTCTTCAAATAAGATACCTCCAATGGAAAGGGTATGACATGTGTAAGTAGTAATACCCGCACAACTAAGATGGCGTTAGATAATTTGCAAAGCACTAGCTGTAACAAAAGTGTTTCTGATAATGTCTTCCTGAATGTTACAGGAGCAGAGTGGTTATGAGGGAAAAACAGTCTTCCATCTGCAAAAAGGCCCTATTTAGCACCCCTGTAGTGCTTTGCAGGCATTCTGAAATTAAAACCAAACTCTGTAATTGTTATCCAGGACTTAATATGATAGTCTTCAAAAGCTTTATAAAGAGTTAAGGTAAAAATGTACCAGATGGGTAAAATATATAGGTCAGTGGCAAACTCAAGTGCAGGCCACATTTATATTGAAATTTGTCACTGACTTTGCCCAATCACAAAGTAGCTTGTTTCATTTGTCTCAAGCAAGGCCTCACATTGTCAAGGCCAGAGGCTATTTTGTGTTGCAACTGTGGGCATACCATAATTGCAAGATACAGATTTCCAATTGAAAATGTTGTCAACCTACATGATGCCTGAATATCACACACAATGCCAAGTTTTTGGAGGGCTGTCCAGGTGATCATGTAGTGAGCATTGAAGAATGTAAAGCATGCGTCAAAGAAAAGATGATGTAGGTGGTATACATAGTAAAGCAGTTTCTGTATTTCGTCCATAGTTGCATCTGGAGAGTTATGCACCTTCTGCACACTTATTGCCGTTAGTTTCCATTAACACCACCGCTTGATGGCTCTGTAATTAAGTGCCAGACTAAAGATACAAAGGTCTGGGATTCATTCTCTGGTTAGTTCTAGCGTTTAATGTCATTTTACACTTTTTTGCCTCTGGCACTGACAATTAATATGAAAATGCTGTGTTCATGTTGAACAGTAAGTCCCCCGGTAACTGACTGGGTAACTCAGTGCAGAGGTCTGAGGAATGCAAGAGATACCATTTCAATTACTACCATTCCCAGTAATGCAGTTTGCTGACAGCTTTACCTTTTAACTTAGTTTCATCTACATTATAACCAATGTACTAAAGTCTACATGTGTCAATAATAATTAAAATAATTTAGCTACTGCTCCAGTTACATTAAGTAAATATGAGGTTTCCGTATTTGATGATTTTTTTATTTTATTTTATTTATTTTTTTTTTTTTTTTTTTGTGTGGGTATTTTGTTTTTGTTCCAGACCTTGATATGTTGTATTTGTTTATGTAGTGTGACATTAGATGAACATTATCTCAAAGTTTAATGTAAGAACTTAAAACCTCACATGGAAGTGACAAATTCAATAAGAACTGTACAGAAGTGACTAGGACTGTAATGCGGTAACACACACAACTTGTTATAGCAAACTTGATGTTGTTTTGGATGTGGTGTTAATTTAGTTAAATTTCACACATTGTCATCATTTATTTCTTTTTGTGTCTTGCCTGTTTTCTATATGCTGTTTCATATCTGTTAGTTGTTATCACTCAGTCAAAAATATATAATTGTGAACATATTTTTCTTTGCATTTGTTCCAGGATGGCACTGAGTGGGAACTGTAGCAAGTGCAACTGAGCTCTTGAAAGCTGTGTGTTGATAATTTGAAAGTCTGTGATAATTTGTGGATGTCTTATTTATCAGCATACTTGTTAATAATAAATGAATGTAAATAAATACTTAAGAAATATGTAACACAGGTCATCTGCTTTTCATTACTACAGTGGAGAATACCACATGGCACCAAGTGAGGTGGCACAGTGGTTAACACACTGGACTCTCATTCAGAAGGATGACAGTTCAAACCCATGTCCCGCTACCCTGCTTTAGGTTTTCCATGATTTCCCTAAATCATTTCAGGCAAATGGCAGGATGGTTCCTTCGAAAGGACACGTCTAATTTCCTTCCTCATCCTCCCCTGATCCAGTGACTCAGATGAGTTCACTGTTTGATTCCCTCCCCCCTAACCAACCAACCAACCAACCAACCAATACCACAGGGCATTTTGCAACTGTGGCAACAGTCAGTGTTCACCTTACATGCTCCCTCTTGCCCTCCACTCCATCCTTAACATACGTTCTGTACCAATGATTCTGTATTGATGTATATAAATTACATTTGAAAGAATATAACAACCAGACAGCTTTTTAAAGTTAATTTATGTGAAAACTCATTGTGGGTTTTCAGCAATCTAAATTTTACATGAGTCATTTTCATATTTGCTGACATTTCATTAACTGAACTTTGAATGCTTTAGCTGTCTTTTACATTGTAGCCAACAACCTTTGCTCCAGTATTACTTACTGTATGTACTTTTACACACATTCATGCACATACTTCTGAAGTGTTGCTAGTGTGTAGAGTAAAATTCCTTAAAATGCTTTTGTATCGAATGCATTTCAATGTAAAAAATTAAAGTGTGCAAGTTTTCAACAAGTCTAGATAAGAAGTTCACATTTAAACAACTTGAAGAAATAGGCCATTGTAACACTGCTGCTGTATAGTTGGTGGTAACTTTATGCTGGGGATGCAGTTGACGCTTTTAATGGATGACAGTCACTTCCTTTACATATAATGACTAGCAAATGTAACTGACATTCCATTTATTGCGATTTTCTGTCCACACGTGTTACATGAAATTATTGCGCTGTGTCAGAATTATGTTATCAACTATAAGCAGATCTTCTTTAACTCATTGGCACACAGTGATAGATACAATTGTCATAGCACTTCTGTTATCGCAGTAAGATTTCAGTCAGTCATCACATTGCTCTACATGTGTCACCGTTTTGTCTAGAATTATAAGATTTCCACAGTTGTACTGTGAGCTTACTGTAGATTGCATTAGTAGTGTATTTGATAAATTGAACCTAGAATCAGAGCGCACAGTAATTTAGTCTTCCATTTCAACAGATCTATGATTAACCCCAGGCATGACAATAATAATAATAATAATAATAATAATAATAATAATAATAATAGGGAAAGAAGCTAAGAGAATTCGAATATTTTGTAAAAGGTACTTCAGTGATTCAGATTTTATAGTACATCAGAAAGTGACAAAAAGCTGTAGTGTGTAACATGATGGAAAGCAGGATGAACACAACTAAGCAGGCAGAGACATGAAATATGAATTGGTGAATCAACAAAGTATAGTGTGCACTATTGTAAGGTAAAGGATTTGAGGGGAAAAAAGGTATTTGCTCTGTGGTAACTGAAACAGAAGCTATAATTCTCATACAACTGGGGCAGAATCTTACAGAACTTAGTTGTGAAAGAATCTGACAATTTTTGTGAGCTAACTGCAAGGAAAAACTTTCTTAGGAGTTGAAACATTGTGGTCTACTTCAGAAAAGAATTCCAGCTGGTCTCCTATAAAAGTGCATGAAATTAATTTACCTTTTATTGTTTGTATCTTTTATGTTCATTGATGAAAGTCTATAGAAAATTAGGGGCGAACTTTTGTATGTTCAGTACTGCCAGTCGGAGAGAGCTAGATTTGCCAAGCATGCATACAAACTGTATTATTCAGAAAATGGATGCTGTCGTTTCTACATACCTATTGGAAAGAAGCAAGAGAGTTGCAATATATCCCTAAATTTTCCAGTCATTTTTAAAATGTGTGTGGTTCTGTTTTGGGGGTCGAGAATTGTTTACCTGGGTAGTTTGTACATGAGGAGATATGTTGAGGGGTATAAGAAGATAAACTTTTACCTTCCGGCTGTAAGCATGTCCTATTAAAGCATTATCTCCTATGTACTGAACATAATGCCCAAGAGATGAAGTCCAAGTTTAAGCACAATTTAGCAGAGCAACTCTTAGAATCTTATCCTCCCTGATTACACCCATAAATTTATGTCCACAAAATGCTTGTTTCTTCACGTGCAGTCCTAGATGCGCGGGAGTAAGAGAACATTCACAAAAAATTGTGGAAAGATCACATGTACATTTGAGTGTTCTCATGTGCATAGGTCGCCTCATTGTGCAAGCAGTCTGCTACGGATTCTCTGCTTTTCTTACATAGTGTAGTAGCATTTCTGCCTACCACGCAAGGGGCTCAGGTTCGATTCCCGGCAGGGTACTGGATGTTGTGTGCCCCTCATCATTGACCCGCAAGACGCAAGTGGCGTCAACTCAAAATGGACTTGCAATATGGTGGCCGAACTCCTCTGCATGGGGCCTTCCGGCCAACAGTGCCATACGATCATTTCTTTCTTTCTTCTTCTCCTTCCCCCCCCCCCCCCCCCCCCACCCCCACCCTCGATGAAAAGCTGTCAGAAACAGAAAATGCAAAAGCGACTGCCAGTAAAGAAGTATGTAAATAACATCGGTATGATAAACACAAAGTGAATGCTTTTCTGTAAATTTCAGGAGGAGTTCATTGTGAGATTTATTTTCTGCTTGGGAAACTGTAGTTGCAAGGTTAGCAATAATTTTGTTAGTAACTGGTGACTTATATGCCAGTTTGAACTATTTTTTCATATTTGAAACAAAGCAGTTCCCTGATTATTGCTGAAACTGAGAAATATTAAATTAAGGTTCTTGGGCATTGTGTGAAGTTTAAACTTTTGATCTGTCATTTGCATTTTATTTTATAAAAAAAGTTAACACACATTTAACAATGAAAGATTGTAAATCAACATCCTCAGACTCTACAAGTGTGGGAATTTCATAAACATCAGAATCCCATAGAGTGAAGGTTTTTTCCAGTTCTGTGTTCTTTGTATCATCAATGCCACCCCCCCCCCCCCTCTCTCTCTCTCTCTCTCTCTCTCTCTCTCTCTCTCTCTCTCCCTCCCTCCCTCCCTCCCTCCCTCCCTCCCTCCCTCCCTCCCTCCCTCTCCCCCCTCCTCCTCCCTCCCTCCCTCTCCCCCCTCCTCCTCCCTCCCTCCCTCTCTCCCTCTCCCTCCCTTTTTTTCCCCAGTGGTGCTATTAACTTGCCATAGCATGAATGCTTGTACACACTTTTCATAAATTTCTGGTTTATTCTTCTCTATTTTCCTACTTTGAAAGTTATGTATCTTATTCTTTACATTGATATGATTGAAGAGCCATTCTGTACAACTTTTCTTTTTCTGTAATCCATATATTTGAGAGAATGAGTGAATGAGTGCACGCATGCGCTGTCTGCATCCCCTTAAACCACTGAGCTAATCTCAACCAAACTTGGCTCACATCTCTTCGGCCAGGCAACATTCGCTATGGGGTAAGAACTATGCCTAGGATAGTTCAGGAGATATGGAATCATAAACAGTGAGATGCATCAAAAACTGCTGCATCATGCATTACATTTTTATTTTATTACTTATTTGCTACTAACTTTGGCTGCTTTATTTCTTTGTTGGTTGTCCTTGGTGTCAAAGTACTGCGTTGCTACACTGGCTGAAAAAAATGGGGTTGGGAAGTTCAACACAGTATACTTTAAATGATGTAGCTGAAAGGTGCACATTTGCGTTTCACTGTTCACAACCCCCCATTTACATTGTTGTTCTAACCAACACTGGTTTCTCATCTGAAACTCGGCCATGGACTGACATTTTCGGACCCTTATGTATCCTCACAATAATAGGTGCTGAAACTACACATTGGTCGAAGTTAACTTTACAAAACTGCAATTAAAGCTTAACTCATTAAATTAACTGAATGCATAGAAAAATTTTCTTTTTAACAGTTTCTTCTACTAAAAGTTAGGCTGTATTATTTGTTTAAATTGTGAAATTAACATATATTGTTACACAAACAATACTTATGACAAAACTGGTAATTACTTTGGAATTAATTAGGGGCTGGCTTCGCTAACATGTTTTCGAGTAGAGCCAAATAGATCCTCTAAGAACACTACTAGTTGTTCCTCCAAAAGTTTATAATTAGTAAAGAATTTATATTTGTTTATAACTCAGCAGTAGAATATAAGTTATGAAACAATTATTGATTTTGCCCTTTAACGAAAGATACTAACTGCGAATAGTCAAAATAAATTAGAAAATCAATTACATACATAAAACTAAGCACACAATTAGATCTGTTGTTATATTCTTTAAAACTGAGGGCCAACCTTTCTCTTTTATGAAAATGCAGTTTATGCTCATGTATGTTAATGGTAATTAGTTAAAACTGAGAAAAAAAATAATAAAAATTTAAGTGGGCAGATGACAAAACAAGAGGGGAAGTAAAAAAAAATCGCAGCTCTTTTTGTCACATATTCACAAAACTTTCTGCAGACAGTATTCACATACGCCTCTGAATGTTCATGTAGATCTCATTACATGCGATAAATCATTCCGTGGAGTCGCCATGTATACTAAATTGTGTAAGTTGGGTGTCATGTTATATGAAAAATATGGGGTTTGGCTGTAGTTTACACATGTATTAAAATAGTTTCTTAGCATTTTACAAAAATGAGCAATATCATGTTTCTGAAATGCATTTTAATGCAAAATTTATAAACTTAAATTAACACTGAAAAACGCAATAATACACTAAAAACATTTTTGTTACGTCTGCATCCTAAATAGTCTCTCGATCATCTACACTGGAAGAATGTGGTTGTGCTATAGTCGTTTTAGTTTCTATGACGGGGTTCGTTACCCTTTGTAGCAGAAATGTTCACACTTGGTGCTGGACATTTATAAAATAAATTTCTTTATTTCTGTCTATGATCAAAAACTCGTTAGGTTTCGGACTACTGGTTTCAGTCAGCACTGCCCATCTTCAGATCGGTTTTAAAAACATGTTCTAATATAATGAAGTCTTAGTGGCATCATCGAAAGATGGACACATGTGTCTATTGCTCCATTATATTAGGACATGTTTTTAAAACTGATATGAAGATCGTCATTGCTGATGGAAACCAATAGTCTGAGGACCTAATGAGTTTGTGATCATAGAGAAAAATAAACATATTTATTCCACACTTTCTGGATCACTATTCAATTCATGACCATGTCGCTGATTGTGAAACTTGACATTTGTTTTGAGTGGCACACTGTTTTGCAAAGAAATCTTTGTTAGCTGTGTATATCATCTTTGCGAGTTGATTGTACAACATTTTTAACATTTAAAGGACTGTTCAACTTCTCTCTTTTCACAATTGCACTCCCTACTTCTTCAGGATCCTGTTCCTCAACAATTTTCACTGCAGCAGCATCATTCTGAAGGACCAAGCCATTTTCTTTGTTGTCATCTTTCTAAAAGCTTGAATTTCCTCATCATCTGTTTCTTGTACAATACTATTCTCACAGGAAACTATCAAATCTTCGTTACCCATATCCTTGGAATGAGAGTTTACGAAGTCTCACACTTTGACAACAGTGAATACAATCTATCATGTCATGTCCACAATTTCTCTTGGTGCATGGTGATATCAGTGATCACTTCATCTTATGACACACACCATCAGCTCACAGCTTCCTCTACACACCATTTATATGTTTTGGAGTGATGTCAGTGCACATGTCGCTAGTATCAATCACGGTTTTAATATTAATCCATTGCCAGACAGTCTTTGTGGCAAAATCATCTCTTGAATCACATTCTCCTGAGGGTTTAGAGAAAATTTTTGCCAATAGTATTTCTTCAATGTAGAAATAACTTCTTTGTCCATGCGTTGCAAGATCAATTTATTGGTTGGTGGGGGAAACAGTGTTTGAGAGTTTATATGTGAGTCAGTAATGGGAAGCTGGCAGTTGGCAACATGACTGAGTAGGAGCAGCATTTTGAAATAGATTTTTTTCTTTCTCAGAGAAGGCCTTCAATTCTGTTAGTTAATTAAAAAACAGTCACTGAATATAGCAGAAGTAATCGAACCTTCTTTATTCCATTTCCAGTGAACTCCCAGCCTACTCTTGTTTCAATCCTTTAGTGTCCTAGGATTCTGAGAGTACTGGATCATAAGGGATTTTAATTTACAGTTCCCTGCAACATCCTCTCAGAAAATAATGGTGCAGCTTTAAATCCTATCCATGTTTTCTCTTCAGTAGAAATCAAAGTGCGAGTAGGCATTCACTTCAACAATAAGCTTTCTTTTAACGTCTTTATAAATTCCTTGGCTTCAGCTTCATCTGCTGGAAGAATATAAATTCTGTAGGTGGCTCTTTCCCTTGACGTGGATACTTTATTTCCTCTTACCCGATGTTTTTTTACATGTTGGCAAACATGCCCTAAATCAGTGAAGACAAATACCAAGATGGTCCCTTCAAAAGAGCACAGCTGCTTTCCTTCAACACCCTTCCCTAATCTGAGCTTGTGTTCCATCTCTAAGGACCTCATTATAGACTGGACATTAAACACTAATTTCCTCCTCCTCCCCTAACAAATGCAGCAGATGATCTGCTCCGAGAAGCACTGATGCATTACTGCTTCCACATACTGTTATCAAATTGCAGCACTGCACTTAAAACTAAAATCACATATATGTGAAAATGTAGTAAACAAGTCAGTGTATAATGGGGTGTGCCTGTACCTACACAGAATATATCGCTATAAGACACATACAAGGATTGACTGCAAAGTAATGCCTCCACCTTTGTAGCTCTTCAACAGTTTGCAGCATTTGTATGCGGCAGGTACTGGCTTGTACCATAGCCTCTACTCTATATCTCCAGTTAGCAGGAAGTCTTAGCGTTGAATGGTGGTGTTGTTACAGTGTAAAGTATGGAACCCTGCACAGATAGCCGGTCAGTGTGATTTAAGCAATGTGCAGTCATTGAATTCTTGACAGCAGATGGTGCCACCCCAAAGGAGATTCATCAGAGAATGAAAGCAGTTTATGCTGATTGTGTTGATGTGAGTACTGTACAACATTGGGTGAGTAAGTTTAAAGATGTTGAGATGGGAACATCTGACCTGCATGACAAAGAAAGAGTTGAATGTCCTGTGACAGCAACCACCAAGTTTCACAATTAGATTAGATTAGATTAATACTTGTTCCATAGATCATGAATACGACACTTCGTAATGATGTGGAACGTGTCAGGTTAATAAAAGATGTCTGTACAAGAAATTACATTACACAAAATATTGCATGACACTAATGTTTAAGTTAGTTTTTTCCCTTCCTTAATTTATATCTAAAAATTTATTTTTAAATGTTAGTTGGCTATCTGTCAGGCTTTTGATGCTGTTTGGTAGGTGCCCAAAGACTTTTGTGGCAGCATAATTTACCCCTTTCTGTGCCAAAGTCAGATTTAACCCTGCATAGTGAAGATCATCCTTTCTCCTGGTGTTATAGGTATGCACACCGCTATTACTTTTGAATTGGGTTGGATTATTATCAACAAATTTCATAAGGGAATATATATACTGTGAGGTTACTGTGAGGATCCCTAGATCCTTAAATAGATGTCTGCAGGATGACCGTGGGTGGGCTCCAGAAATTATTCTGATTACACGTTTTTGTGCAATGAATACTTTTCTACTCAACGATGAATTACCCCAGAATATGATGCCATACGAAAGCAGTGAATGAAAGTAGGCATAGTAAGCAAAATGTTGACAGATTGATTCAGGATGATCGTTGCATCACTCAGACTGAAATTGCAAGCTCAATCAGCATTTCACAAGAACATGTGGATCACATCTATTGCTTTGCAAACCTCACACTTTACGTGCCACCACAGCAGAACTTAAGAGACTGAATCTTATCACCATACGGCATCCTCCATACATTCCAGATTTAGCACCGTCTGACTTCCATCTGTTCCTGATAATGAAAGACGATCTGCAGGGACATCATTTTGCTTCTGATGAAGACCTTGAGAGAACTGTGAGACTCTGGTTGTAGAAACAGCGTGTTGACTTCTTCCGTGACAGTTTCAGAAAACTTGTTTATCGTTGACAGATATGTATTCAATTGGCTGGTGATTATGTGGAAAAGTGAATATTGTTAATTAAAGATCACATTCTAAGGATTACTGCTTGTGTTTGATTTATTAAAATATTCCCATCCTAACCCAATTAACAAAACTGGAGGCATTCCTTTTCATTCAACCCTCATAGTTCAAGGGATATGTTGTAAACACTGAGATGTGTGAAAAAGTGCTGCATCATTTATTCTCCATTACTAAGACACTCCTACAGTTGAATCAATGTAAGGAAGTCCCCGACAGCTGGCTGTGCTTTTGACAGCTTTTGTCTGTTAAGTGTAAACAGCTGTAAGCAAAAACAATTCCTGTCTTCAAAGCTGTGAAGAGGCATTGCCAGAGAGAAGTTTGCAAAATGTAGTGAAATTTTTTTTATGATGCACTACAAACACATTTCATATTTTATTTTTGTTTCTAATAAGAAACACATGTGGACCCCAGTTGCCAGTCGTCTGCTAAAATGTTCAAAGATTCCCTCCAATGCCAGAACGCAGTGCGCTTTACGCATGTACATATATACATGCATAGTTGCACAGTTGGGAATTTACGCACATGCGCAAAGCTAAAGAAAAGGCATCATGTGGATTCATAAAGGAATGACCAAGTAAAGCAAAAAATCTACTAAGGCTTCAAGGCAGGAATCTGGGACACTTACCACTGTTTCTAGTGAAAATGAAAAGAAAATGATTCCTTCTAGAAAATGAAAGATTTCTTATAGTCATACACAATGTGGGGAATTGGAATCCCTTCAAGTAGACAAGTGTCTCATGGGTTACTAAACGAAAATGAACTGTGTTAATATTTGTGTTAGTACATGCATACAATATATAAATTAGTTCATATTTTCTAAATAATGACAAATATGTAAAAAATATATAAAATATTTGTGTATATTAGGTAAAGATAATCATAATTGTGGGAAAAACTGTACTTCAAAAATGTCATGTGTGTTTGGATTAAATAATATTAAGTACCTGGGGCTAAAATACACAATGAACTATTTCGCTGTTACTGAGAATTGAGACTTCACTACACAACATAACTGTAGCTTGTCATTTACTTTGTTAACAGTGCTGTGCAACTGTAATGGAAATCCATCTTTAAGGAGCAACAGTATATGTTGATATAATTCCAATATAAATCTGCTAGGGTGAAACCAAGGAGATTCTCACATCTGTAATAAAAGAATGTAGACTTACACAGCTGTTATTTGATGGCGACTCTAAATGTGATATAAAACTAAGGTAATTTATAAAACAACTTTGAAATTCTTACTATTATAGGAAATTTGTGAAATTTCATTACTGTATAGAATGTTGTTTGTGTGTCAATCTTATGGATGTGCAAACTATAATCTTACAGTAGAAAAGAATGAATAAGGTATGAGAAGTATACTTTTCATGTCGGCTATTTATAGCAAAAAGTCAGTAGTTTATGGAACTAACAAGTAACAGTGAATTAGTGATAATGTGGGGTTAGCCTATTGCTGTTGTCTTGTTAAGTTATCCACTGTATCTCCAGAGCTGTTCCACATAACTCTGAAATGATGATATACACAGAAGAAAAAATTTTTAAAGGTTTTATTGAAGCTACCCATCACCAGTCCAGTAGAAGTTAGTGCTCAAAGATACTAACTGCCACCAATCTGTTAATGAATTATATTTTATGGTGTTGATGCCATATTGATACTAAAACATGATATGGTACTTTCTACATGTGGTGATGACAGTAATTACCAGAAGTAATGCAGATGATTGGTTTCTATTGTATTTGGGTTTCCAGTAAAATGAATTTCAAAGGGTGTTAGAACAAGCAATGAAAAATGCAAGATGGATTAATGACAATATTATGAAAAGGAAAGATACTATTCACCATGTCTGGCTGCTGGTCCGGCTTCAGAGGCAAGTGGCAGCGGTCCCTCCAGGGGGCTCACTGCTCTTTGGCAGGTTTGTGCTTGGCTACCATGGAGCCCCAGCCTTTGCAGCATCTTTTCCCATCTGTGCCGGATGTCTGTCTTTGTGCTATTCTTTTTCCCCTCCCTTGGTGAACCTATCTGGGTTGTTTTTGGAAACATGTTCTGCATTTTCAGTAGCTGATATCAGAACAGTTTCTGCGCTGTTTTTTGTTCCTTTTCTCTTTCTTCATTCCCCTTCTCCCATCCTTCCTCCACTTAGGCATTTGAGGTTTCTCTTTTTCTTCTTCCTCCCTGTTCACTCCTGAGGGCCGGCCCACGTCTCTGATGGTAACAGATGACTGGGTAACACATAGTTCCCAGCCCTGGGTCGACAGGTATGGTTTGCATGTATCCCTGGTACAGGCCAGGCCCAGGGAGGGCTGATTGCCTGAGCTGCTACCTTCCATAATTGCTGATTGGTCCCACTGTAAGATGTTTGGGAGATGTGACAAGAGCTGTGAACAATCACATAAGGCAGATGCATCCCCCTCCGAGGAGCCAGTCATCATCTTCACAGTCAATGTCTACTAAATGTAAATGGAATGAGGCTAACAATTCAAAGACACTCCCAGCTACACCATGTTTCCTTGTGGTTTCATGTACTGAAAACAGTTAGTCCTTTGCTATGGTAAATCCATTTATTATTTAGAAATATATTGATGCAACTGCTGGTCCTGTGAAATCTTGCTCTCATTCATGCTACAGCACTTTGCTTTTGGAGACTCATTCTGATTCTCAAGCACAAGAACTGCTTGCAGCTCTACTCCTCCACAGCTATCCAGTTTGTGTCATCAAACACTGAATTCTTCACATGGCGTTTTTTACACCAGCGTGCTTGATGGTCTGACTGAGGCAGAAGTCTGCAAATACCTCTCTGATCAGGATGTCGTTGCAGTCCATTGCATGATGAAAAACGTAGATCCATCCTTAGTGCCCACACACAATATTTTTCTCACTTTTGATTCTGAACACGATGCACTGCTACCAGTGTCATTGTTACAGCCACACTCGAATATCCTGTCGACACCCAGCCAAATGTGTAACAGGTGGTAGGGATGCTCATGAGGCCAACTGTCTGACTCCTCCTCCCTGCTGTATGAATCGCAATGGTGACCATTCCACCTCCTGCCAAGCGGGGCGCCCAGGACATCTGGATGAGGGAAAAAGTGTTTTACCCGCTCACAAGTTGTTGTATAGTTGGAAACCCTGCATTCTACCATCCGCCACTTGCAGTACGGTCCTTGCTACATCTCGCTCCATGAAAGACATGACCACCCAGACATGAGACCACAAATTCAGCACCGCCATTGTAAAATCGCCCAGTGTCATTGTAGCATTCCTGTCTCCTCCTCCAGCTGTGCAACAAGCAAACAATCTTTCACCTCATGGGGCGAAGTCATGTGCTACACAGCTGGCATTCTGGAAAGGACAGAAGGAATATTCCCACAAAGGCTTCTTATGTCCCTCCAGCATACAAACGTCTGAGTCGTCTTCTGCCAACCAGAAAGGCTCCAAGAAATCAAACAATGCAAACAGTTTTCTATCTCATTAGCTCAGAGATCCTTTTCCATGATGTTGCCATGTGATACCCTTGCCTGGCTGACCCCCATGTCACTGGTGAGCACTGCCTATGATTTTTCTGCCCTGGTCTCCAGAGACCTACAGAAGGAGTATGTTGATGCATCTGTAGATTTGTTAGTGCAGGATCTTCCAGTTTTTGTGCCCTGTGCCAGTGAGTCTTTGAGGGCTGGCACTCAGCAGCCACCACGGTGACATACCTTCATTTTTGCCACGACCTCTTTCCTCGTCATGACTCTCATCCAATAGAACATTCGCAGCCTTTGATCCAAGAAAGAGGACTTACGTCTCATCTTGAAATTGCAGCATCCACTTGTTATCTATCTCCAGGAAATAAAATTGCATCCTCACAACCCTATTGAACTCACGCATTTCTTCCCGGCAGTCCACTTTGATCTTCCCTCTGAGGATGGCATTCCAACCCATGGGGAGTCATGCTGCTCATCCTAGATGATGATCATAGTCAACCCATCTCTCTGACTACCCAGCTTCAAGTTTTTGCAGGCCACGCTGGCCAACTCCCTCAACCCTTTCTGCTGCTCAGTGACTTTAATGCACACTATACCCTTTCAGTTTCCCCCAGAACTTGTCTGAGAGATGCCCTCTTGGCTGACCTTCTCAATCAACCTCACCTCATCTGCCTTAACGTGGGAGCACCCACATTGGACCTCTTCTTCTGCACTGCCCAGCTTGCTCATTGTCTCGAGTGATTCTTTCCCTCTGCCACATACATGAGCGACCATTTCTGGTGTGCTATCCATTTGCTAACTCCTACCCCACCTACAAGTACACCCAATTGGCAGCTTTCTAAAGCTGACTGGAGGCTTTACTCCTCCCTGGCGACGTTCATTGGACAACATTTCCCCAGGTGTGATGTTTAGGTAGAATATCTTACAAACGTTATCCTTACTGCTGCAGAATGTTCTGCTCCTCACACTTCCTCTTCACCACATATTGTCCCTTGACAGACTGAGGTGTGCCGTGATGCAATTCTTGCATGGAGACATGCTCTCTGTGTTTTTAACCATAATTTACAGTGGCAAACTGCATTCATTATAAACAGTTGTACGCACAGTGTCATTGTGTTCTTTGGGATTGCATAAAAGCGAGCTGGATTTCCTTTACTGTTTTTAACGGTTCCACTCCCTCTTCCGTCATGTGGGCCAACCTCTGACACCTCTCTGGGACCAAGATCCATTCCCCAATTCCCAGCCTGACAGTAGCAGATGATTCATAATGGACCCTATTGCTGTCTGCAACTTCTTGGGCTGCTATTTTGTGGAGATTTTGAGCTCCATCCCCTAACATCGTGCCTTCCTCCATTGCAAACAAGTGGATGAGGCTTGGGTGATACCCTTCTCTCCTCAGAATCGTGAGTGCTACAATGCCACTTTTGCGATGAGGGAGCCAGATCATACTCTCTCTTCATCCCTATCCTCCGCCCCAGGGCTGGATGATGTTTACATTCAGATGTTGCAGAATCTTTTGCTTCAGGACCAGCACTTTCTCTTCTTATGTACAATTGCATCTGGGCAGTGAACACTTTCCCACCCCCCTGCGGGTTCGGGGGTTAGAAGAGGCCCGCGATATTCCTGCCTGTCGTATGAGGCGACTAAAAGGAGTCTCAAACTTTTCGGCCTTATGTGATGGTCCCCTGTTGGGTTTGACCTCCATCTCTCAAAATTTTTCCGAAGAGCGAGCCAATTGGGGAAGGGCGCCTTACTTGGTGCATTGTGTCCATCTTGTGATCAGACCTTTCACCTGCTTCTTTGTCGTTGCATTGCAGTCCTGCCCGCTCTCCATCTCTTGGGCATGGATATGTTCCTGCGTGCACTTTCCACCTTGCGCTGTGCAGTGCCACTTTCTGCACTGACGGCGACCATGGACCACATTCACCTAACACCCAGCACAGTAGCCAGACCGTTGTGGTCGGGCCGCCATGTACCCTGTTGGTTGTAGCCCCCTGACAACACAGGGATCACTCTGCTGATGCCTGCCCCGTTAACTCCACACGTATGCCAAGGAGTAGATGCCCATCTCCCTGGGGCATCAGGACACCCGGCAATGGCCATCTTGTCAGGTGGCTATTGTTGTGGCTGGGTGGCTCCCGTGGGGAGGGCCCTTAGTCGGAGTAGGTGGCATCAGGGCGGATGACCCGCAATGAAGCGTGGTACATCATCTCTCGCTGGCGACCAGCCGCCAGCAATCTCTAAGCACTGTACGATCCAAAAACATTCCCCTCCCTGACCATGCCGTGGGAGGGACGTAAGTCTCAGGATAGAGTCACAGTTATTCACCCCGATTCTTAGTTTGCACGAGAGCTGATGGGAAATCTTTTCTATCCATGAAGCCTCAGTTCTTTGTCGATCATTTAGAGCACAAGATTGGAGAGGTGGAGGGCTTGTCCAAAATGCGCTCTGTGTCAGTACTGATACAAACGGCATCCTCCGCCCAGTCAAGCAGGTTACTTGCTTGTGACAAGTTGCGGGATGTTAACGTTACCATTACACCACACAAGAGTTGAAATATGGTCCAGGGTGTTATTTTGCATAGGGACCTAATTTTGCAGTCTGACGACGAGCTGCGCGCCCACTTAGAGCGTAGAGGTATTCATTTCGTCCGGCGCGTTCGTCGGGGTCCGAGGGAAAATCAGGTTGCTACCAGTGCCTTCATCTTGGCCTTCGAGGGTGATACATTACCGGAGAAGGTCAAGGTGATGGTCTACCATTGTGATGTCAAGCCCTATATCCCTCCCCCGATGTGGTGCTTTAAGTGCTGGAAGTTCGGCCATATGTCGTCTTGCTGCACTCCCAGCCTCACATGTCGAGATTGCGGACGCCCATCACATCCCAATACTCCATGTGCTCCGCCTCCCATCTGTGTCAACTGCGGAGAGCATCATTCACCTTGCTCGCCAAACTGCAAAGTCTTCCAGAAAGAGCAAAAAATCATGGAATATAGGACCCTGGACCGACTGACCTATACTGAGGCCAAAAGGAAACATGACAGACTCCATTCTGTGAGAATGACATCATCTTATGCAGCTGCTACAACAACTGTGCTAGCCCCATCAGTTTCGAGAATTCCAGCCAGCTCTATGGGCAGTACAACTCGTCCTGCCCCCTTGCCCATGGGGGGTTCTACCCAACCGGTTGCTCGTGCACCACCTACCTCAGGAACAATATCCTCCCACCCATCGGGGATGTCCATCTCCATTTCTCAGCCAGAGAAGCGTCTAACTTCTTCGGCTGCTCTTGCCTGTAAGGGTTCCCTTGGGACCCTCCCTTCCCAGGCTTCCACCAGCGGGAAGGGTGATGCCCGATAATGGCATAAGTCCCCACCAGTGGCTGGTCGTAGGGCTTCGCGATCCTCCTCCGTCCTGGAGATTGATTCGGTGAAGCCTTCCCAGCCGGTGAAACCCAAGGTTCAGTGATGCAAGTCCAAGCGCAAGACCTCTAAGGTCAAAGAACTTGTAGTGGCACCGACCTCACCACACCCTTCGAGCTCTGCGTCTGAGGATGAGGTCGAGATTCTGGCGTCTGCTGAGGATCTTGATCTCGCTGGCCCCTCAGACGCCATGGATGTCACTCGCACAGGTACTGAATCGGTGTCAGCAAGTGAACGAGCAGCGTAAATTGCCTTCCCAGTCCCTTCACGCCTTTCTCAGCCATGGACAACACTATCCTCCAGTGGAACTGCAGCGGTTTCTTCCACCATCTAGCTGAGCTCCGCCAACTTATCAGCCTTCACCCTTTCCTCTGCATTGCTCTGCAGGGAACTTGGTTTCCGGCAATGCAAACCCCGTCCTCCGTGGCTATCGGGGTTATTGTAAGAATCGGGCAGCTTATGAAAGGGTGTCTGGTGGCGTCTGCGTATATGTCCTGAACTCTCTTCACAGCAAGTCTGTACCTCTACAAACAGCTTTAGAGGCTGTCACTGTTCGGGTGTGGACGCCACAGGCTGTTACCTTCTGCAGTCTTTACCTTCCACCGGATGGTGCTGTCGTGGAGCATGTCCTGGCTGCTCTGATAGCCCAATTGCCGCCACCTTTCTTGTTACTGGGCGACTTCAACGCCCATAACCATCTGTGGGGTGGGTCAGTGGCAACAGGTCGAGGCGCCACCATTGAGCATTTATTGGCACAGCTCAATCTTTCACTATTAAGTGATGGTTCCTTCACACACTTCAGTGTGGCGTTTGCACATACTCTGCCATTGACCTTTCGATCTGCAGCCCTAGCCTCTTACTGTCTGTCCAATGGAGAGTGCATGACGACCTGTGTGGTAGGGACCACCTTCCGATCTTTCTGTCACTGCCACAGCATCACTCTTCTGGGCGCCCTAACAGATGGGCTATGAATAAGGCTGATTGGGACTTGTTTTCCTCCGCTGCCTCTCTCTAATGATGACATTGATGCAGTGGTTCAATCGATCACCACCGTCATCGTTACTGCCGCAGAATCTTCAATTCCCCGTTCTTCTGGATCCCCTCGGAGGAGGACTGTGCCTTGGTGGTCGCCTGAGATCGCTGAGGCGATTAAAGATCGCCGGCGGGCGCTACAGTGTCACTAGCGACATCCATGCATTGAAAACCTCATCACCTTCAAACGGCTGTGTGTGCGGGCCTGCCGCCTTATCCGCCAAAGCAAGCAGGAGTGCTGGGAGTGGTACGTGTCCACCATTGGCCTCCATGTCTCATCATCGAAGGTCTGGGCAAAAATCCGACGCCTCTATGGCTATCGGACCCCTATCTGCGTCCCTGCACTCTCACTGAATCGAGCAGTTTGTACTGACTCCGACGTCTTTGCAAACCCCTTGGCAGATCATTTTGCTCTGAGTTCCGCTTCTGCAAATTACCCCCTGGCCTTCCACTCCATTACAGAGTGGATGGAACGTCGGAGCCTCTAGTTTCACACCCACCATCCAGAATTGTACAATGCTCCCTTCAGTGAGTGGGAATTTCACAGTGCCCTTGCCCTTTGCCGCTTGCCATGATACCACTCCTGGGCCAGATCGCATCCACTGTCAGATGCTGAAACACCTTTCAGTGGACTGCAAGCTACACCTCCTCGGCCTTTACAACCATCTCTGGGTCGAGGGTGAGTTTCCGTCACAATGGCGGGAAACCATTGTCATCCCCGTTTTGAAACCGGCAAGAGCTCTTTGGAGGTTGACTTCCAGCGCCCCATTTTAGCCTCACCAACATTCTTTGCAAGCTTCTCGAATGTATGGTGAGCCGGCGCTTGAATTGGGTACTGCAGTCTCGAGGCCTTCTGGCTCCATCTCAGGGTGGGTTCCGTAAAGGCCACTCCGCCACTGACAATCTGGTGAGTCTGGAGTCAGCCATCCGTACTGCCTTTGCCCGCCGTCAGCACCTGGTCGCTGTCTTTTTCGACATGCGGAAGGCGTACGATACGACATGGCATCATCACATACTTTCTACACTTCATGGATCGAGTCTTCGGGGAACTCTGCCGATCTTTATCCGAAATTTTCTGTCATATCGTACCTTCTGCATGCAATTCGCGGCCCCTCATAGTTCCTCCCGAGTCCAGGAGAACGGGGTACCACAGGGGTCTGTCCTCAGTGTCTGCCTGTTTTTAATCGCAATAAACGGGCTCGCTGCAGCAGTCGTAAATTCTGTCTCCACTTCCCTGTATGCCTTTACTACAGCTCTACTGGCATTGCAGCTGCTGAACTTCAGCTACAGGGCGCTATCCACAAGGCTGTAGCGCATAGTTTTCAGTTTTCGGCTGCCAAGACCTGCGTTATGCATTTCTGCCAGCGCTGAACAATCCATCCTGAGCCGCGGCTTTATCTAGATGACGACCTTCTTGCTGTGGTGGAGACCCACAGGTTTTTGGATGTAGTTTTTGATGCCCGGTTGACTTGGCTGCCTCATATTCGGCAGCTTAAACAGATGTGTTGGCAGTATCTAAATGCCCTGAGATGCTTGAGCCACACCCGTTGGGACTCCGACCCATCTACTCTGTTCCGGCTCTACCAGGTGTTAATCCAGTCCCGTCTGGCTCAGCATCCCTATCTGCATTGCGGGTGCTGGACCCAATCCTCCACAGCGGGATACGCCTTGCCACTGGTGCTTTCCGTACCAGCCCTGTGGACAGCATACTAGTGGAGGCAGGTGCCCCTCCATTGCGGTTAAGGCGCCAAAATTTACTGGCCACTTATGCTGCCCATGTTTTTAGCTTGCCCGGGCATCCAAACTATCTTCTCCTGTTCCCGCAATCGGTCGTCCATCTGCCAGAATGTCGGCCCCGGTCAGGTTGTGCGATCGCGGTCTATGTCAAAGAGCTTCTCTCCAGGCTTAGGGTTTCCACCTCCTTCTCGGGCCACTTTGCGTACACTCCCATGGTGTGTTCCTCGCCCTTGCCTTCGGCTCGACTTGGCACAGGGCCCGAAGGACTCAGTCCCTCCAGAGGCCTTCCACTGCCGCTTTTATTCCATCCTGACCACGTATCAGGGCTCTGGCATTGTTTACACTAACGGCTCGATGGTTGCTGGTCGTCTCGGTTATGTGCTAACTCTAGGGGACCATTACGAACAACGTTCATTGCCGGCTGGCTCCAACGTTTACACTGCTGAGCTGGTCGCCATCTTTCATACCCTAGAGTGTATCCGCTCCTGCTCAGGTGAGTCCTTCATGATCTGTAGCGATTCCATGAGCGGTTTATGAGCTCTCAACCAGTGTTTCCCTCGTTTTCGTCTTGTGATGGCTATGCATGAGTCCCTGCATAGTCTTGCCCATTGCGGCCACTCTGTGGTCTTTGTGTGGGCCCCTGGTCATGTCGGTATCCCGGGCAATGAACATGTTGACTGCCTGGCCAAACAGGCCACCAGTGAACCCACTCTAGACATTGGCCTCCCGGAGACTGATTTGAGGGCAGTCTAACGCCGCAAAGGAATTTTTTTTAGGAATTTTTAAAATATAGAGCTTTCAATGTACATGTGGGTTCTGTCTTCTCGGACACCTTTATCCAGGAAAACAGTGTGCCTGAAGGTTCTGTCCTGAGCATCGTCCTCTTTGCTATTGCCATTAATCCTGTTATGGCCTGTCTGCCGCTGGGCATCTCCTACTCCCTTTGTATTGATGATTTTGCGATCTATTTCAGTTCTCCACGGACTTGTCTCATTTAGCAGCTTCTTCAGTGATGTCTCAATTGTCCTTACTCATAGAGCATCAACAATGGCTTTCACTTTACTACTGACAAAACAATTTGTATGAATTTCTGGCTGTGATATTGATTTCTTCCACCACCTTTACATCATGGGCCTGTTGCTCCTCCATTCATTGAAACTACAAAATTCCTGGGGTTTGTGCTCAATAGGAAACTTTCTTGGCCCTCCTTTATGTCTTCCCTGGCCACTCACTGCATACAGTCCCTTGATGTCCATGTCCTCAGTGATACTTACTGGGGAGCAGATTGGACCACCCTACTCCATTTGTACTTGTCCCTTGTCCGTTCAAAAATAGACTAAGGGTGTATCTGCGCATCCGTCCCTCTTTACACTGTCTCAATACTATCCACCATCATGGCAACTGTTTGGACACTGGTGCCTTTTACACTAGTCTGGTTGGTAGTCTGTATGCAGAGCTGCCAAACTACAACTGTGATACTGCCATGACTTTTTCCTCGGCAGATATGCATGCTGTTTTTATGCCATGCATGGCCATGTGTCCAGTGCCTCCTCCTTTGATGACTCCTTTGATCCCCAGTATGGGGCATGTCCCTCTTCTCTGTTACCTCCTGGAGTTTGTTTGATGTATTTGTCTCTAATTAACTATTTTTCAGCTGTGTGCCAAGACTCTTTGCTGTGAAGCAGTTGCAGGGTGTGATGTGACATACACCTGTATCATCTGTTTGCAAGTGTAGTAGTCTCTGTGGAGTATCAATTTCACCTTCTTGCACTTGAAACCAGCAGCAGAAGTAACCATTGCCCAGATATTTTGGATTCAGAGTTCTTTTCCTTTGTTGTGATGCTTGTGTCAACCTGAAAAGTTACTTAGAAAACAAACTACTACTCAATGATCTCAAACTCTTCTTGTTAGCAGTATGTGTACTAAACACCAGTAACAATGTGGACACTGCATTTAACAGTTGCTTACAACTTCAAGTTAAACACCTTGAGTCATTGCAACATATCATGTACACCAGAGCTGCTAAGCAGCAACTGACTTCACTTCATAGAGATGTCAATAGCAAAGTCTCCAACTCATGGGTATTCCATGGACTGGAATGAATCTCCTAGGTGGGTTGTCAAAGGCATGGATTAATTGTTTGCTGAAACAAGTTCTGCAATAGTTAAATGACCTGTTAGAATTCTTGGAATCTCTAAATACATTAGTTAAATTTCACAAGGTATTATTCCAAACCCCAAGCCAATTTCATTAATGTTACCTTGTCCTCATCATAGATCAGCTACACACTTTTGTTCACATTAAACCTCCTAACAAACAAGTGTACTTACATTTTGACAGTTTCCATCCTTTCCATATCAAAAGTTCCCTCCCCTATAGCCTTGGCATCAGAGCCAAATGTATTTGTTCAGATGCAGATCTTTACAACGATACACCACCATTCCCACCTCATCCTTCACTGGACTCAATTATCGCACTAGCCTAGTTCAAATCAGATTTCTCAGGTCATCACATTCAATCCTGGTGCTACTGATCTCTCCAAGAGACAACTTCGGAGTATGCCTCTTGTCACTCAGTATTATCCAGACCTTGAATGAGTTAATCAGCTTCAGCAATAAGGCTATGACTTCCTAAAATCATACGCTGAAATGAGCTCCATTCTGTCTGAGATTTGGCCCACCACAATGAGAATAGCTTTCTGTCACCTTCCAGTCTCTGCAATATCCTTGTCAGACCCTACTCTGCTTCTGCACCCACCTCCCTACCCTATGACTCCTACCCCTATGACCATACCTGCTGTAAGACTTACCATATGTGGGGTTGTAGAAAAATATCCACTACCAGTCACAATAAAAGGTTGTTTATTCATCATGACATATAAACAAAACTTTTTATTGTGACTGGTAGCAGAGATTTTTACACAACCCTATAAAGGAACAGTCACAGAGTTCGACAGCATCCACTATGGATGTAATTCATTTACCATATGTGCCCACCTACTGCGATTTCTACCAGCCCTGCAACTGGGAAAACATATACCACCAAAAGAAGAACTGCCTGTGATATGACACATCTCATGTACCAGCTGTAAACACTATTTGGCCTTCTACATTGGCATGTCTACCATCAGATTATCAGGTAGGGTGAATGGGCATAGGCAGATAATGTGTGGTGGTAACATAAAATATTCTGTTGTAGAACATGTTCTGCAACATGATAGCCATTACCTTGTTGTCATGACCTTGTTGCCAGTTTCATCAATCGCTGCATCTGGATTCTTCCCCCAGTCACCAGTTTCTCAGAACTCTGCAGGTGTAAACTGGTGTTAGAACATTTCATTGGTTCTCGCCACCAACCTGCCTTGATTTACATTAATTTCTCTTGCCTCAGCATTTCTTCTCAGTAACTGTACCGTTCTGAATGCTCCCTATATCATACACCCCACCAGTCTTCTTCCTTCACCCCTCTTCCTTCCTCTTCAACTCTTCTGCCAGAAAAAGGAGCCACTGGCTCTGAAAGCTTGCAAATTTTGATACCTTTTTGTATTTGTGTTCTCCTGCCACCGCTCAGTGAGTAAATTTTTTGTTTTTCCAATTACGTTATAGATTTGCAACAATGAAATTTCTCATAAATGATCCATCACAATCTGAGAACAACAGTGATGTCCAATCCTACAACACTAGAGAGAAAAATGCCCATTATTACCCACTGTTAAAGTTGTAAGTGCATCAGAAGGAGTTCCATATGCAACAACAAAACTCTTTTACCATTTGCTCAATGACATAAAATGTCTGGTGTAATGAAGCAAGTTTTAAATTTAATTTAAAATAATTTCTCCTGGGCAATTCCTTCTACTCCATTGACAAATTTCTACTTAAAAACTGGTAGACAGTAACAGTTCAAATAATCTCTGAAACATAACTAACTAGTTAATAATATTCTATAATATTGCTGTCCACTGCCCCGTTTCACAGATATGCTGTATCATCACAGTATATGAACAGAGAATACCAAAAATTCCATGAACACACTAAACTAACAAGAAAATTCACTTTAAAAATGGTGAACATATTTTTGTTGTATTGTAAGATCAAGGTATAAGATATCATCTTAAACCAAAGTGATATTTTGTACTGCAATTGTTACTCATTTATTGCCTGTTTTGTGTCAAGTACAGTTGAGTTTGGGCCCTGGATCATCAGCAAACATTGAAATCATAGCACTGTTTTCTCTTCTGAGGAGTATACATTGCTTCCAGTTGCATTGTTTTTGAGCTTACTCAAATTTACCTTGCCAAACAGATCCCACTCAAGAGTAGGAAAATGTTAATTCACTGATGTTTCTGAAGCTTGTGTTAAATCTAACTACAGTACTGCCAGTATTCTTTTTCGCTGTGATACTATTACTGAAGCGCAATGAAAAAATGTCTGTAGTATTTGTAAGGATGGGAAGGAACTAGTGGCAAGTTGAAGCTTGGAGTCAGTTTCTGAGGCACACTTGAATACTGCAGTTGGTGGTGGACTGTACACACGTGACAAGAAGCCCAGTTTGGATCCCAGTCTGGACCATAGTTCTGACTCATCTCAAAAGTTCAAATGTTATCATTTACATGTAAGATTTTTTTTCTCTTTCACCCAATTATATTTACTGTAACACCCTCGAATAGAAAGTCATATGATTGCACATGATTATTGGTTATCCCTGATACTGATTAGTCTATCAATTGAAAATTCTAAATTCATCATCTTCTTAGTAAGGTTTGTTCCTATAATCCACGCTTTTTGCATAAGTTATAATTTTTTCCTTCTTCCTAGCAGATCATTTCAAACAACATTCACTTTCCTCTCTTCACCCAGTTATTCAAAGAACTGCTTTTTCTTATTCTTTTCCTGGGGCACCCATATTCTTTTTCTCATGTGCAGTGCTTTTTACCTACAACAATTCTTTTAACAACAATAGTATTGGTTATTTCTTTTTCTTACAGCTGTTGTCACTGAAGATTTTTCTTCCTTCATAGTCCATCCAATCTTTATTTTCTTGTTTTCCTCTTCCTCACATTTCCATCACCATGCTCTTAAAGAATTTAATGAAATGGATGCTTTTCAATATTTATCTATTTTTCTGCTTCTTTTACAATTTCTTCACTTTTCATATATTCTGATTTTTAAGCAGGTATTTTTGTTCCTCCCAGGATTTTACAAGTCCCAATGATCGAAAAGCGGAAGAACTGTCTTTGTATCTTACTTCCCATAGTGTCTGTACTCCAGAGGGGCAGCTACAAATGGCAGCTGTTCACCATGTTAGTAGCAGCCTAAACATATACTGGCAGCAACTCTAAAATGCCTTTTGGAGTGGTGACCCCATCATAATAATAGCCTATATCTGAAATGGTACTTCAAAGCCTCAGAAAAGGTTAGGGCATTCCCTGCAGGTAACGTGCAGTTCTTTGGGTGCTTGGGGAACTGTGAGAGGTGAGTGCCTGGGCACCAACACAGTGAAGGTGGGTATCATTAATGTGATGATGCTTACTGGGAAGGCAGAAGAGTTTATAGACTTCATGGAAAAGGAGAACATAGAACTGATGGGACTTAGTGAAGTTAGATGGAAGGGAAGAGGAAGGAGGAAAATGAAGAAAGACTACACACTCTACTGGAGTGGTGGACAAGAAGCCAAAAATGGAGTAGGTATCATAGTAAAATGAAACCAAGAGGAATGTGAGGAAGTAGTAGGACACACAAGTGATAGGGTGATGAGGATTTGGCTGAGGACAAGGAATGTAGTGAAGGACTTCATCCATGTATATGAACCACAAACAGGAAATAAAGAAGAGAACATAGAGGATTTTCTAGAGGTATTAGAGAGTATAATTACAGATGTAGAAGCAATAGTAATGGATGATCTAAATGTGCAGGTAGGCAAAGAAAGGCTAGGGAAGGAGGAGATAGTTGGCCCATATGGATATGGGAGAAAAAATGATGAAGGAGAGAAAGTGATTGATTTCTGTGAAAGAAGTGGGCTGATTGTGGGCGACACATGGTTCTGTAAAAAGAATAGCTAAAAGATAACGAGACATGGATGAGGTGGTAGACGGACGAAGATGGTCATCGATTACTTTCTGGTGCAAAAGAAAAATTGGAGACAGTTGACAGATGTAACTGCACTCCCAGGAGAGGCTTTTGATGGAGATCATTGAGTGGTGGTGGCAAAGATGAGATTCAATGAATTGAAAGACATAAAGGAGGAAAGGGAAAGGAAAATAAAAGTGTGGAAACTAAAGGATGGCATGGCACAAGAAAAGTTTAAGGAATTACTTAAGCATAAAATCCCTAACACCGAGTATGGCAATGTGGAAGATGAATGGGGTAAGTTCAAAGGAGCATTTGTAAGCTCTGCTGAAAAGCCTTCAGCAGAGTGTCTGAAAGGGTAAAGGAAAAGGAGACACCATGGTGGAATGAGAGGGTGAAGGAGGCAGTAAAATAAAAGAAGAAAGCCTGGCATGAATGGAACAGAAACCGAGCAGCTGAAAGTAAAAGGAAATACCAGGATAGTAAAAATAAGTGTAAGAAAATGGTAGCAGAAGAAAAGAGGAAAGCTGGAAGAAATTCACCTGAGAGTTGGAAAAAGATGTTACTAGTGGCAAAAGGATGATATATGGAATTCCAAAGAGTATGAGGAAGGAAAAAACATACATAAAGCTAGCAAAAGGGGTTATTGGAGAGCTATTAATGCAACCAGATGAGACAAGGAAAAGATGGAAAGAGTACATTGATAAATTACTGAATGTGAAGAACAGCAATGAAAAGGAATAGAAGTATGGGGGGAGGGGGGGGGGCAGAGGTCTGGAAGTAGAGGAGGATATAACGATGTTAGAAGTGGAACTAGCTCTGAGAAAAATTATAACAGGAAAGGCACCTGGGATAGATGAAATTTCTGTTGAGATGATAAAGGCAGCTGGAGCAGTTGGACTGCAGTTTCTATATAGACTAATAAGATGCATTTGGACCCAACACAGTGTACCTGAAGAATGGAGAAAGGGAATAATAATCCCAGTTTTCTAGAAGCGTGACTGGAAAGTATGTGACAACTATCGAGGGATCACACTCATATCCCAAGTAGCAAAAATAATGGAGAGGATACTGGAAACAAGAGTGAGAGGCAAAGGTGGAAGGGCAGTTAGAAGAGGAGCAGTATAGCTTTCGTCATGGTAGATCGATAGTGGACCCAATCTTTAGTATGAGACAGTTGATGGAAAGACATTGGGAGTGTGGGAAAGATCTGGTGATGGCATTTCTTGATCTAGTGAAAGCATATGACAGTGTTCCCAGGGAAAAGGCATGGGCAACCTTGAAGAGAAAGGAAGTTGGGAAGCAAACACTTGAAGTCATCCAGGCAATGTATGAAAGAAAGGTCTAGTTGTGTGCAGACACCAGTTGCAAGAACTGAATGGTTTAAGAATGTTGTGGGACTAAGACAAGGAAGTGTGATATCACCACTACTATTTATAATGGTGATGGATGAAATAGTAAGACGAAAGAAGCCCATAGAGGAAGGGAGATGAAGCTGTTACTATTTGCTGATGATATTGTGGTGTGGGGAACAAGCAGTAAGGAGGTACAAAAACAGATAGACATCCTAAACGATAAGGTCGAGAAATATGGAATGAAATTTATTGTGGTGAAAAGCAAGTCCATGGTGGTAACCAGAAGGGATAGAGAGGGCTAGGGACAAATTCATATTAAAGGATGGGATATTGAAATAGTGGGCAACTTTAAATTTTTGGAAAGTGTATTAATGGGGAATGCTCATTTGGAGACAGAAATTAGCAGAAAAATACAACAGAGTTGAACATTTTACCAGTGTGTGAGGGGCTTGGTGTAGGGAAGGGAAATGTCAATGAGGTGCAGGCTGGTGCTATACAGGACTTACTTCACACCCATACTAATTTACAGCTCAGAGACTTGGAGTATGAGTGGAAGAGAGGAGAGTAGGATACAATCCAGTGAAATGAAGTTTTGGAGAAGTATGCTAGGGAAGACGAGGAGAGATAGAGTGTAAAATGAAGATGTTAGAAAGGAAACTGGAGTGGAGAAGTTGACTGAGAAAATTGAAAAGAGTAGATAAAAATGGTTTGGGCATGTGAAGAGGGTGGGAGAGGGAAGAATACCATGAAGAATGATGGAGTTCAAGATTGGGGGCAAGAGGCCAAGAGGAAGACTGAGAACAAGATGGATTGATAAAATAAAGGTGAGTTTAAGGAGGAGAAACCTGCTATGGAACCAAATTGTTGAAGAAGAATGGTGGAAAGACTGAGTAAAGTGGTGTACTATTGATACCCCTAGACCAGATGTTGGATAGAGGGGAATGAAGAAGAAGAAGAAGATTTTTGTTCCTCCTGTTTATGTTTCATCTGTTTTCATTTTTTTAAGTTGCATCGTTTGGGGAGCATAAACTCTTCTTTTTCCAAATACATCTACAATTTTAGAGCTAGGATGAAAGATAAGAGACATTCCCTGTTCTTGACATTATAAATAGAAAAAAATGCTGTAACTTAATGAGTTTTATGCAGCTCCAACATTTGTAGTTGTTCCTTTCAATTTGGTTCCTTATAAAAATCAAGTTCAAGAACTTGTTACATTTTAGTGCATTTGTAGTTCTTCGGTTTGGAACATTACAGTACGATGGCAAAAAATTACTCTGACTTTATTTGTGTTTATCTTTAGTTTATAGTTGTACATGACGCCAGTTAAAATTATCAGTATGTAGGGATACGTAAGTTCTATTGCAAACTCATCTGAAGATCTAATGCAGTATGTCTGTTTACCACATGTTTTATCCAAATGTTGTGATTCTTTTTGTTGCTGATGACTTTTGTAACAAACAAATTAAATAAATAGGGGGAGAGGTGACATCCTTATTTGACATATCTACTTATACTAACCTCTTTCTTAATTACAGGAACTTTTATCCATATAGTCTTGTTCACATCATACTGAGAGTAGTTTTTAATGCCTTCAGTCTCTTCCATTTTTATTCAGTTCTTCAAAAATTTCAAGTTAATTTCAATTTTTCTTTTTATGAATAATTTGTATTGGTATTATAGCTTCACTTATTCCTTCTGGAAAGTATTCCAGTGTAGATTTACTAGTGTAGATGTAAGAATGAAGTAATTTAATCTTAAAACTCAATTATGATATGAAACTAGCAAATATATAACAGGGATTCTAATCTTGTATAAAAACCTGAAACTACTTTTTCTCATTAATATCAAACAATGGAAACTGCAGGTAGGAATATCAACAATGTAGGAAAAGACATAGCTACTTACTGAAAAGAAGGCACACCAAGTTGCAGACAGGCACTCTCCCTCTCTGCACAGGGCAACAAATAAATAGGGTGCAGGGTGAAAGATAGAATGGGGAGGAGATGAAAGATGATAAGGCAGAGGGGGTGGAAACTGTTGGGTGTAGGGTGTAGGGACAGTATATCACTGTAGGTTGAGGCCGGGATAATTATGGATGCCGAAAATGTGTTGTAAGGATAACTCCCATCTGCACAGTTCAGAAAAGCTGGTAGTGGAGAGAATGATCCAGATGGTTTGGATAGTAAAGCAGCCATTAAAATCAAGTGCATTGTGTTCAGCTTGCATACTGTGCCACTGTGTGGTCCACTTTGCTCTTGACCACTGTTTGGTGGTGGCCGTTCATCCTGGTGAACAGCCGGTTGATATCAAAAGCAGTGAAACAATTGCACCAGGGATGATAAATGACATAGCTGCTTTCACAGGTGGCCTGGCCCATGATGGGAAGGGATAAACCTGTTACAGGGCTGTAATAGGAGGTGCTGGGTGCGTATTGGCAGATTTAGCACCTGAGTCTTCCACAGGGATATAATCCATGTGGCAAGAAGTTGGGATTGGGAGTGGTGTAGGAATGGACTAGGGTGTTGTGGAGGTTGGGTGGGCAGTGGAACACCACTTTAGGATGGGTGAGAAGTATATTGAGTTGGATGTCCCTCATTTCAGGGCACAATGATAGGTAATCAAACCCCTGGTGAAGGACATGGTTCATTTGTTCCAGTCTGGGGTGGTACTAGGTGATGAAGGGGACACTCCTTTGTGGCCCATTCTTGGTAGTGGTGAGAGGATTGGAAATGTGAGGGGAAAAGGCAAGGGAGATCTGTTTGTGGACTAGATCTGGGGGATAGTGCACATCTGTGAAGGCCTTGGTGAGACCCTCAGCATACTGAGCAAAGGACTTTTTGTCACTGCAGATACACTGTCCCCAGGTAGCCAGGCTATATGGGAGGGAATTTTAGTGTATAAGGGCTGACAGCTGTCAAAATACAGGTACTGTTGATAGTTGGTGGGTTTAATGTGGACAGAGGTGCACTTTTTATTTAATGATGTGATTAGGTAATCACACGATTAAATAAAAATCGCATTACAGCCTACTACAGACCATGTTTACATTTATTAAACATCTGGAGGCTGTGGATCCTCACAAATACAAAATGTTATTTACTTTTTCTGGGTTACATATTTCCAGCATCTTTGAATGTTTAGATTTTTTCCTTGTATTTTTAATGTGCGTTAGGTTTTGCAAACAATATAAAAGTTTACCAAATTCAAAATAGTTTTTGTTTACAATTCTAGTCCACTATTCTACTTTCAGTAATTGAAATCTTACAAGTTGAAACCATAATTATAAATTGTTACACTTTTTTTTTCAGTATATGCTTTGAAATAAGGCTCTTGGTACTCAGTTATTTTGCACGCTCTGCATTGTTATGTAGTGTCTTTTCTCACAGCCTTTCTTCTTTGGCTATAACAAAGAAAATAATGTTTCATGGTTCAGAAAACAAACAAACCTCAGCAAATAATGCAACATCACAACAAACATTTCACAAAATCAAAATGACAAACACTTACTTGAAATTTGATGCAATTCTTCTTGCCACCTGAATCATTGATATCATCCTCGCTGTCACTATCAACAAAATCTTCCTCCAAATCATGAAAAATTTCATCATTTGTAATAAAAAGCCATGCCTTTCATTTATTTACATACTAAATCAACAGTTGCCACCTTCCAGCATCTTGTATTCATACAACAAATGGCTGTGTGGCTATTACATTTTGTAGGGCAGTAATAACACACTTTAGATATCAAATATACATTTATTTAGCACAGAAGTAAGCGAATACAACATGGCAGTAAAAACATAGTGTGCTGAGAGAACATAGACATAGATAAATCAAAGATGATTGAGTCCAAAGATATGGCACTTTATGCTAGAGGTACCACATAGCCCCCACCCCACCAGTGCGAAGGGAAGGTTTCTCACTTGAACACAAAATTTTTGTGCCAGCACAGCGATTGAAGACGGCATCCACCACAAGAAGTGGGCGCGTCGCAAACTGCAGCGACAGAGTCACATGCGTCGGACTGCTGCATAGGTAGCGGAACATCGCTCGAGGTCACATCACTGGAGTCAGCAGGCATGGTGGTGAAGGCAGGCAGATCAGAAGTATCAGAATGCAGTTCAGAGAGGGACCAACTGGTTTTAAGTGGTTAACGGAAACTGTTTGCGGTCATACCTTGAGATGTGTTAGGAAAGTATTCATGTCACGACATAAGAATCGGTGCAGGCCCAAATAATGCCACACGCATGGATTTGTCATGCAGCATCATGAATTCACACAATGCCAGGTGGTTGTGGACAAACACCGGCAGCATGGTGTGAGGGCGAAGCGGGGTGGGGCGTAGGTGAACAACATGAGCACGCACCTGTTCCACAAGGGCTGGAAGGTCGATGGCATCAGCTGGCGGTGCATCCTTGACAAATTCTGCAGGCACAAGGAGGGGTTCTCCATATAGGGTATCTGGCAGTGATGCATTCAGATTCTCCTCATGTGCCGAAAAAATGCCGAGTAAGACCCAAGGGAGGGCCTCGGACCATAACCCACCATTGTACATGAGTACGGCTTTTGGAATTCAGTGCCATTGTTCAACCAGGTGGGTGATAGGCCATAGTGTGGAATTTTGCAAAATCGCACAGCTTTTACAGTCAAGCAAAAAGCATGGACTCGAATTGTCATCCCTGATCAGTAATGAGTGAAAGAGGGCAGACAAACCTTGCAACCCACACGAATAAGAAAGCGCAAGCTAAGGACTCTGCTGTTATGTCGACAAGAGGGACCGCCGCAACCCAACGTGTTATGTGGTCGATGTATTTGTACCCCTTGGAAAGGGGGAGCAGTCTGACCATGTCAATGTGGACATGCCGAAGGTGACCTCTTGGGATGTTGAACTTTCCTAAGGAGGCTGCGCACGTCTGCCAACTTTACTATGTTGGCATGGGACACATGCATGGGTCCAAGTGTGGCAATCATGCCACACACCAGTCCAGACAAAGCATTCACTGACTAGTTGTTGCCCATGTTGCCACACAGACAAATCTTGCAACCCATGCAGATAAAAAAGTGCAAGCTCGCAAGCTTAGGACTCTGCTGTTATGTTGATGAGAGTGACTGCCTTGACCCAGTGGGTTATACGGTCAGTGTATTTGTAGTCCTCAGAAGGGGGAGCAGACTGACCACATCAATGTGGACATGCTGAAGGTGACTGCTTGGGATGTCAAACTTGCCTATGGAGGCTGCGTGTGTCTGCTGATTTTACTACATTGGCATGGGACATATGCGTGGGTCCAAGTGCGGCAATCCCGGCGCACACCAGACCAGACAAAGCGTTCAGTGATTAGTCATTGCCCATGTTCCACAGTGGGTCAAGTTATGTAAAGCATCAAAGATCCCACACTGAAGAGCAGATGGTACCAAAAGGTGTGGGGAGTCTGTAGAAATGTCCAAAGGACCGAGGTCATCGACCCATGCAGGACAACAGGTTCGATAGCAAGTGATAACCTGTTGTCTGAAACTAATCACTGTGGGTTGATGTTTTTGGCCTGGAGTCAGTTGAGGTGAGCACTGAGGTATGAGACAGATAGTCAGCTATAACATTTTCTGCATCGTGGATGTAGCAAGCATCTGAGGAATGTTAGCATATATAGTCCATATGCCAGAAACATCGTGACGGAAGATCCTTTGCCAGGTTGCATATTGCTTCCACGAGAGGCCTGTGATCTGAGTAGATAGTGAAAGGGCACACTGGAGGTTGCTTCAGAAGTGTCTGATTGCCTCATAAACTGCGAGAAGCTTGCAGTCAAAAGCCGACCACTTACACTGACTCCTGGTTAGTTTTTTTGAAAAGAAGCAGAGCAGCTGAGTGGAGTCAGCACTGTGCTGTTGTAAAACAGTGCCCACAGCTGACTCGCTTGCATCGGTTGTAATAGAACCATGGGCCTCTGGATCAAGGTGGGCAAGAGTGACAGCTTTCGCGATTGTTGTTTTGAGATTATCAAATGTGTCGAGCATGGGTTTGGTCCAGTCCAACTTTTATTTCCCCGTGGTATTTTTACTGGAGAGGGCATTGGTAAGAGCCAATTGGATGGAGGCAGCTCAAGGTATAGGGCATCAAAAAAGTTTACCATACCCAGAAAACAATGGAGTTGAGCATAATCTTTAGCAAGAGGCACTGCGAGAATAGTTTTGACACGAGAATCCATTGGTTGAAGACCACTGGCTGAGAGAGTATGGCCTACAAATGTAACTGATGTAGAACTGAGTTGAGATTTATGATGGTTGATCTCCCCACCATTGGCCACAAGAGCCTAACGAACTGCATCAAGGTAAAACTGGCAGAGGAGATAAAAAGTCATAATGTCTTCCGAAAAAAGCAAAAGTGGAAGGCAGAGGTAGCAAAATGGAATCAATGAACCTTTGCCACGTATGTGTAGCATTTTTCAAGCCATAAGCATGTAACAGTATTCAAATAGTCCAAAGGGTGTGATGATGGCCATCTTCAGAATATCCAGCGGGTGCATAGGAATTTGGCGATATGCCTTTGAACAATCCAAGACTGAGAAGAACTTTGAGCCATGCAGTAGTTGCATGAAATCCTGGATATGAGGAATGGGATAGTTATCGATAATTGTCAGAGCATTAAGGTACCTGGAGTCACCACACATGCTTAAGAAGCCATCCTTTTTAGGAACAGTTTGGACATGTGAACACCAGTTGCTGTCTGATGGTCAGAGCGCACCGGAAGCCAATAAATCCTGAATGGTTTGGAAGCATTAAGACGCCTAGCTTTATAACATACAGGTAGATAAATAAAAAATGATCGAGTCCAAAGATATGGTGCTTTATGCCAGAGACGCCACAGTTATTTTGGAAACTACATGCCCTTCACTACACAATAAAGACCTTCAAGTCTGTTAATGTATGTGATTTTGACTTAGAAAGTGGGAGAAACTGTATCCATTCATATATGATGTACATTTTAAAATGGATGATAATATGTGAAATGATGATAGTAGATGTTTTCCATTGAATCTGGGAGTTTGATGGACTCAATACTAGTTATTGATTCATCCAAGGATCATCTCACAATGATAAAGAAATTGTCATTATGATTCGGTGGAAAGACATCGCTTAAAATATAAAAATGCATAGAATAAATAAGTCTTAAAAAATCATAACTAATATGTTATTTGAGATATGTGCATGAACAACAACCTGTTGGAAAAAGGAAACTCTCGAGTTTTACATGGTTATCCACTTCAGTTCTAGCAAAAATGGTGTTGGGACAACAAAGAGTGCTTTGTGTTCTATGTTTTCCACAGTGTGGGTCAGTAATGACTGACTTTCATACTAGGTGTGGTGTGGATCCTCCTACAGCACAGAGCATTAGATGATGGCATGAACAATTCTGAGGTAAAGGTTGTTTGTTTAAAGGCAAACCACAGGGCCCACCCCTGAGTGTCTGACACAGACATAAAATGCATCCACCACAGTTTCACAAGGAGTCTACAGAAATCTATTCACCATGCAGCTTGACAGCTCAACATGCCATGATGTCTTTGTGGCACGTGTTGCATTGACATTTACACATGGAACCATACAAAATTCAGCTACTGCAAGGTGACAAACAGCAATGTGAGGAGTTCTGTAATTTTGCTCTTGGCAAGATGGAGGATGACAGATTTCTTCCACACTTAGTGTTTAGTGATAAGGCAACATTCCATTTAAATGGAAAGGTGAATCACCATAATGCGAGAATATGGGGTACGGAACATCCACATGAAGTTGTACAACATGAGAGGAACTCTGCAGAATTTATGTGCTTTGTTCAGTTTCATTAAAAAAAGGTGTATGGTCCAATTTTATTTACCGAGAATGCTGTTAAGGGAAGCAGATATCTCCATATGCTTGAGAACTTGCTTTTCCCACAATTGGGGACTGATTCACACAACTTCATTTACCAGTGGGATGGGGCACTGGCGTCTGGAAGTGTGGGAATTTTTAAATCAAAGGATTAATGATTCAGCCTTACATTGCTAGCCTCCAAGGTCACAGGACCTGACTGTACATGATTTTTTCTTGTGGGGATTTATAAAAGGCACTGTTTATGTGCCTCCATTACCAACAACAATGAATGAAATGTGACATTGCATAACAGCAGCTGTGGAAGCTATAACTCAAGACATGCTGAATGCAGTGTGAGAACAATTTGAATACCGCATTGACATATACTGTGTATCTGAAGGGTCGCATATTGAACGCCTGTGAAAAGGTACAAAAAAAATTGAGTTTCCCATTCATCATAAAAAACAAAATTCATTGTATATATTTATTAGTTTCATAAATATAGGCATGCCAATTCAGATTATTCTTTTTGATACACCCTGTACTGTGGTGCAGAGGCAGCAATGTCTGAGGATTAAGCAAAGGATATCAGGCTTGGAGGCATCTCACTGCTGTGCTTCAGACATCAAGTTTAAGTGGTACCCACATAAGCTGCTGATCAGGGGTCATTTTGAAGTATTTTACAGTCTTTGTACATGGGATGGGGCCTCCCAGGCTATTGACATAGGTCAGATTTGGTGGCAGCATCCTGTAGGTGGAGAGTACTGCCTGGCTATTAGTTGCATTGAATCTGAGGTGCCACTTCATCGACCACAGCCCAGGAAGTTGCACTTGAGTTGGAGGTGGCATGTTGTTGACTGGACACTCATGCTGCAGATGAAGAGTGCTGTGTCATCAGGGGAAAGAGCCAACCAACTCAACACACACCACCCCTACCATGTTTACAGTGTACAGGGAGTACAACAACCAGCTGAGCACCAACCCCTGTGTCATACCTGCGTGTATCTGCCTCTCTGCAGGTGATATATAATCTGCCTTCACATTGAAGGTCCTCCTAGCAAGGTAGGTCAAACAAGGACCCTCTTTGACATCAATATCCCTTAGCATAAAAAGTTTGCATGCGTTGCCATCGTGCCACAGGTAGTCAAAGGCCTTGGATACATCCAGAAGCACTGGCCCAAGGTACTTTCTTGTTTACAGACATAGCAGCTGGTGAGAGGTGGAGTGACCACTCTAAAACACAAAGTTTTTTTCTGGTTTGACACTCTCTTGAGTGATGAGTTACATCAGCCTTTTTGCATACAGCTTCTCAAACACCTTTGAGAGGGATGGGACAAGCTGATGTGCCAGTTGCTGGCTGACTGACATGAGTTCTTGTCAGTTTTTGGGATATTCATGACTTCCACATGTTTCTATGTAGAGGGATAGGCACCCTAATGAAGTATCTGGTTGAAGATATCAGGTAATGACCAATGGACCCACAGTGGAAGGTTTGTCAGTGGTTAGTTGTTGACTTCATTGTTGCTGCCAACCTTCTTGAAGTTCGTAGAAAGGAGTTGCCTATGACTTCTTCCTCACTGATCAGTGGAATGATGTCTTCTTTTGCCCTGGCTGGCAGGAAGTGCTCTTTGACCTAGCAGATGTGACTCTCATCCACAATGTCAGTCACCAGCATGAAGTTGGTCACAAATGCATCAGCCAGCATGTTGACCTTGTTGCTGTTGATGAAGGAAATTTTTGGTGATTCTCAGATGCTGCTGTCACCATGTTGAGTGTAGATACTAGGTCTGCCCAGTCCTAGTTCCTGTGCTTCTCGATGGCCATCTTAATCTCTCACCTCATGTGGGTAATGCAATGTTTCATGTCTGGTTGTCAGTTCGGCTGCCATTCATGATACAGCCAGTTCTTCTCAGTAGTTGCCTCCCATATGTAGGGTTGTAGTTGGCACTTAAGAATTCTCACAGCTGTTGTGTCCAACTCAGATTGATGTGTCTGCTGCTCAGAGTATTCTGCAACTGAGAAAGTCCAGTGCTGTGCCATATTTACAATGCTGTTTTGATGTTTATTATGGAGGAGGTGTTGCCCAGTGGTGTTGATGAAGAGAAAATTCCATTCTATGCTCTGGCTCTAGCAGCTTGACTTGGTGGTGCCACAGCAACATCTTGATGTGGATGGCAGTTCTGCTTCCTGTTTCATCAGAGTAGTAGCTGTATTTGGCTGTTTGCATGTTGACCCCTGTTTTGAAGGAAATTTCTCCTATGAGGCATATGTCTTTCACTTTGTCCCATAGGAATTGATGACATTCACTACACTAGGTTCAGAGACTCCTTGCTTTAAACATCCAAATAATTAGACCATGAATGTTGGCATTATCTACAATGTGTCTAATTGTTTGCAGCACTGGCCTAGAGGGCCACCTCTTGATTATGTAATCAATGTTTTAACAACTGTGTAGCCACATTTGGTTGGTTCCCATTGTACAGTGCTCTTTTGATCATACACAGTTTACGCCAGATACTTATAATACAGAACTTATCACTGTACGCACTATGGACTCCTAGAGCATCAATATACTGCTATGCCTCTTACACTTCCTCTAGTCCATTATAAAAACTGACTCTTGGCCCTTAAACAAGCAACTGTGCCACATGCACATCTTCATGTTATCTCTACAGCCCATCTTAAACACTGAGTCAGCATCCTCCCATGACGAGTGAGATGATGAACTTTGGAGAATGACAAGGCATTACTAATATGCAGTATAGAAATTCACACATGATTTTCTCATAAAAACATTGCTTTATTATTATGTATTGTAATATGAAATGTTTTGTAGTTGTTCTCTTTCATTATTAACTGCTGCTCGGAGTCCTCTAAGTATTTTTAACTGTGTTCTATACATTAATTTTTATGTATGTGTCAGCTGCCTTTTTAACATGCCAGACTGTAGATTAGTAATCATTTTCATCTCCATGGGAATTTATTATACACTCTTGGAAATGGAAAAAAGAACACATTGACACCGGTGTGTCAGACCCACCATACTTGCTCCGGACACTGCGAGAGGGCTGTACAAGCAATGATCACACGCACGGCACAGTGGACACACCAGGAACTGCGGTGTTGACCGTCGAATGGTGCTAGCTGCGCAGCATTTGTGCACCGCCGCCGTCAGTGTCAGCCAGTTTGCCGTGGCGTACGGAGCTCCATCGCAGTGTTTAACACTGGTAGCATGCCGCGACAGCGTGGACGTGAACCGTATGTGCAGTTGACGGACTTTGAGCGAGGGCGTATAGTGGGCATGCGGGAGGCCGGGTGGACGTACCGCCGAATTGCTCAACACGTGGGCGTGAGGTCTCCACAGTACATCGATGTTGTCGCCAGTGGTCGGCGGTAGGTGCACGTGTCCGTCGACCTGGGACCGAACCGCAGCGATGCACGGATGCACGCCAAGACCGCAGGATCCTACGCAGTGCCGTAGGGGACCGCACCGCCACTTCCCATCAAATTAGGGACACTGTAGCTCCTGGGGTATCGGCGAGGACCATTCGCAACCGTCTCCATGAAGCTGGGCTACGGTCCCGCACACCGTTAGGCCGTGTTCCGCTCACGCCTCAACATCGTGCAGCCCGCCTCCAGTGGTGTCGCGACAGGCGTGACTGGAGGGACGAATGGAGACGTGTCATCTTCAGCGATGAAAGTCACTTCTGCCTTGGTGCCAATGATGGTCGTATGCGTGTTTGGTGCCGTGCAGGTGAGCGCCACAATCAGGACTGCATACAACCAAGGCACACAGGGCCAACACTCGGCATCATGGTGTGGGGAGCGATCTCCTACACTGGCCATACACCTCTGGTGATCGTCGAGGGGATACTGAATAGTGCACGGTACATGCAAACCGTCATCGAACCCATCGTTCTACCATTCCTAGACCGGCAAGGGAACTTGCTGTTCCAACAGGACAATGCACGTCCGCATGTATCCCGTGCCACCCAACGTGCTCTAGAAGGTGTAAGTCAACTACCCTGGCCAGCAAGATCTCCGGATCTGTCCCCCATTGAGCATGTTTGGGACTGGATGAAGCGTCGTCTCACGCGGTCTGCACGTCCAGCACGAATGCTGGTCCAACTGAGGCGCCAGGTGGAAATGGCATGGCAAGCCATTCCACAGGACTACATCCAGCATCTCTACGATTGTCTCCATGGGAGAATAGCAGCCTGCATTGGTGCGAAAGGTGGATATACACTGTACTAGTGCCAACATTGTGCATGCTCTGTTGCCTGTGTCTATGTGCCTGTGGTTTTGTCAGTGTGATCATGTGATGTATCTGACCCCAGGAATGTGTCAATAAAGTTTCCCCTTCCTGGGACAATGAATTCACGGTGTTCTTATTTCAATTTCCAGGAGTGTACATTTTATTCCCTGATAGAAAATTCTGTTTTTAGTCTTTTATTTGCCTTTCTTTGGTATATCTAAGTCCAAACAGACTCTTGTTTCAGGATAGTGTATAGATCTACTAATGATCTACTATACTTAGTAAAGTTTACCATTATATACAAAACTGGTTGGTAGATATACTCATTTTATGCAGTTCTTTTATGTAGTTTGTGACAATGATCCCAGCTAGTTATTATTCTTACAGCCCATTTCTGCAGTTAGGAAACTGTGTCCTTGCTCTGTGCTTTTGATCCTCAGAAAATAATCCCACAGCTAAGAAATGAATGTATGCAAGAATAGTGTCACAATATGATATTGTCTGTTACAAACTGATGATCAAACCCTAGGAACATAGTGTGCTGGGGACAGTACCTTTGCCACCAGTGTGTTCGTGCCACATTAATTGACAATCAACATTTATCCTTAAGAACTCTGTCTTTGTTACACAACCTGCAGGTATATAATCTATGCTTAAGGTGACAGAGTTGTTTCTTCTCTTTATGCTGAAGTGAATCCATTTTGTTATATTTATGTTAATTTATTACATAAACCATTGTTGAGGATTTCATTTGCTTTCTCTAATGTGAGATCAGGTATTTTGTCAGTGACTCTGATAGGACTGTCATCAGCATAGAGAACTCTTTCTGAGGTCTTATACTGTCTGGAAAATTATTCATGTATATTAAGAACAGAACTGGGGCTAACACACTTCTCTGAGGCACATATATGTTAATGTGTTTCTTGTCTGATGAATGTTTTAATAAAATTTTGTTATCAGCATGCATGTGAGCTATCTTTGCTTTTTGCACCCCATTTTCTAGGTAAGGGTGGAACCATTCATTTGCTGAGAATGCTGACTGTTATGTATCAGGCCTACAGTTTTTTATACTCTCTGCATTACTTGTATTTAGTAAGGCCACAACTCATGTGTGCTTATAAAGATCTCAGCTGAAGGACTTATTTATTATGTCTGTTAATGGGATTTGTGTGCTGTCAATGCATGCCTTCAAAATAGAAACTGGAGTGCCATTTTTGCCAGCTGATTTTTCCAGTCTTTAATTACTGTTATCATCTTGACTTTAAGCTCTCTTCTGGGAATCATCATCATTGTGCTTACTGCATAATTCTCTGCTAGAGTTTCTTGTGTTTTTGGGAGATTTTGTTGCAACTTCTCCACAATACCAGAAAAGAGTAATCTACATAATTTGCCAGTTATTGAGAATTTTATATTATTCTTGTCTTCCCAATTTCATCATCTTTGATGCACATTTTGTTTTACTTGTGTTTGTCTTTTCCAGCTTGGTGAAATTCAATATTACTTTGCTTATATTTTCTGTGTTGTATACTTGTATAACATTGAATTTTTTTTTCTCAGCAACCTGAACCCTCCTGCACATCTTTTTGTATCTATGATAATAATCAAGGAACTGTGGACTAGTGTAGTGCCTTTGTAATGAACTGAGAAATTTACACATCTGAGAGGACTGTCAAATGTCCAGAGCTATCCATCTGTTTTCCTTAGCTGCTTATATCACAGTGGTTTCTTTTGCAAAAGTCTCCTGAACAATTAATTTAAACAATGTGGATAATTTAAAAAACTTAGCATCAACATTGTTTTCCTTGTGCTCTTCATCTTGTATTTGATTTGACAATGTCCTAGAAAAAAGTATAGCAGTTCTGTTAGTTTCATCAAGCCTGTTGTTAGCTTTATTGTCTACAGTAATGATCAGAGAGGCCAAGACCTTTTACAAACACCTTATAAAACTGTAATTCAGTTTCAAGCTGGAGAGCTGTATATTTAATAGACTACACATTTTGATGAGGAACAGATAGTTCCTAGCAAATTTCTGTGGTGACTGTGCACTCTTGTGGGGTACTTTCTGTCATCCATGTACACGCTGAGAAAACATGATCAGACACTTTTAAGGGAGAATAAAACTATGCCAACCTCCCCTTTGTGAGGAAGCTGACCTGAATTTTGTAGTCTCCTCTCAATAGCACCAATTTCAGTTACTCACACTGTGTATGGATAGTGTTTGTTTACTGATGTCCATGACATCATATTTTGTTGATTTTAAAACATATATTTTATTCATGTAAAGTTCAGTTATTAGCTATGATGACCAGTTTTTTATGTTATGAGCAATCAGTAGCACAAGTCTACAGGCCAGCATGCACAATCATATTGGAAAGTTTTCTATTGCAACACAGACTAACAGTTCACATTTGTTTAAAAAAGATAATTCTCATTTGGCTCAGTCCCTTAGTAATTTCTTAAAGACTGCTAAACTTCAATGTTTCATTTAAGACAGTCCAGAACATTAATCATCAAGTGTAACAGTATCTCAGTCCAATGACAGTGACAGTTCATAATACTTGTTGATCACAACACAGTTCAATTAAAAAATGTCCCTTAATTTAGATTACAGTTGTCACTTGAAAATAATTACTCATTAAAGTTATTGAGTTTCTAAGTTGTTGGAACACATGTTTTCGCCTATAAATTGTGAATATTTGTGGCATGAGTCAATGACGAGAATGCATCTGGTATAAATGTTACTTGTTCACTGCCAGATTATAGGCTGGCAATTCCATGTCTAAGATGGTCTTATAGAGACTGGAATAGGAACATATTACTACTTTGAAAATTACTTAATGCTTTAAAATTTGGCTAGGTTGGGATCTACTAGTTTTAATGGCCTACAAGGCTCAATAGAACTTTGCATTACATAAAATGTTACTGTATACAAATTAAAGAGCTACATAGAATTGTTATCCTTACACCAATTTGAATCCTGTCATTTATATAAATGAGCACCATGCAGTGAAATATAGTAAATTACATTAAATTATTAATTAGTGAGGTAATTAATGAATATTGTATGTCAGACAATATAGAAGAATTAAGGTAACAAAAGTAATCAATTGAAGTCTGGAATCTGATGGTGCCAGTGACAAAATCTGTGATAGAAGATGGTACTCTTTCAGTACTTCTCATTTAATTATTGCAGAAGATAATAGTTTTGGTAATTTAAAATACATAACAGGAAAGTTGGAATGCTTAACTTTCAAATGGTGTAGGCCACTGTATGGAGTTCTGATTAGCTCATTGGTTTTTGTATATAGTTAACTATTCTGTTAACTGTGATGAACTATAACTTCTAATTAATAGTACCCTAATAAAAACTAATTACATAAATGGGAACAGAAAACTTGCAGTGAGTACTGAAATAATAAATTTAAGTGAAATTGAGTCTAACTAAGATCTTGTTATTTTTAGGAAAGTATTACCTGTCACTATTAAATATGTAAAAAAATATACTGTAGCAAGAAAAAGTTTCTTGAAATTTTTTTTTGGAGCAGAAAAACATAACACATGGGAGATAGGAGAAATCTAAATAATTTGTCACACCATCCCAGATCTGTTGAGACACAGGCCATGCCTTGTGTAGCCCCATCTCCCAATAATTCCTACGGGCATCAGAGCACTAGTCACCAATCATCAGAGCCATTTTCAGCATTTCATTAAGCCCTCGTACAGCACTGCCAAGATGAGCCAATTACACTGCCAGAAAAGATGGACTATTCTCACATTCAACAGAGGAGCTGGAGCAGTCCTCTATTCTTCCTAACATTTGTGTTACTGCCAGCCTTTGTCTACATCTACGTCTGTACTCTGCAAGCCACCTTACAGAATGTTTGGCAAGTATTTTGTGTTATACTGTCAGTTCCCTCTGTTCCTACCCCAGTCGTGAATGATTCATGGAAAGAATACTTGCTGATAAACCTCAATGTGGGCTTAAATCTCTCTGGTTTTATCTACATCTACATCTACATGGGTACCCTGCAAATCACATTTAAGTGCCTGGCAGAGGGTTCATCAAACCACCTTCACAATTCTCTATTATTTGAATCGCGTATAGCACGTGGAAAGAACGAATACCTATAGCTTTCCGTACGAACTCTAATTTCCCTTATTTTATTGTGGTGATCGTTTCTCCCTATTTAGGTTGGCGCCAGCAAAAGTTTTCGCATTCAGAGGAGAAAGTTGGTGATTGAAATTTCGTGAGAAGATTCCGTCGCAACAAAAACCCCTTTCTCTTAATGATGTCCAGCCCAAATCTTGTATCATTTCTGTGACACTCTCTCGCATATTTCGTGATAATACAAAACGTGCTGCCCTTCTTTGAACTTTTTCGATGTACTCTGTCAGTCCTATCTAGTAAGGATCCCACACCACGCAGCAGTATTATAAAAGAGGATGGACAAGCGTGATGTAGGCAATCTCCTTAGTAGATTGAAAGGGTCCTGTAGCTACCTTTCATTAGTCCGGTAGCCCATTTTCACTATCAGTTCTCTTTCTTTTCCTAGTTTCTCTTTTCTCATAACTCTCATAGTGGTGTGATTGAATGAATGTTGTTGCGTGTCATGTTGCTAGACGGTGGCATAGTCTGCTGCAGAAAGTCTACGATAGCCATACAGATTCAGCAGAAGTTGTACAGAATAGCCAACTCTCGTAGTGGTCAAGTTGGCAAAGGGGTTTGCGCTACTTGTGAGAAATCCACGTGGGTTAGGTTGGTGGCGGAAATGGCATCTATACAGTCTTTTTGTGAAATCAGACAATGGAAACTCTGGGTCGGAATATCAACAATGTAAGGAAAAGATAGATTACTACTCACCTTAAAGATGACCTGTTGAAGTAATATATTGTTTGACTTTTCTAGGAACACAAACTCTCAGAACTTTGATAGTAGCCGCACTGTGATGCAGAACCTCTTTTTTGCAGCATCTGCCACTGGAGTTGACTGAGCAGTTCCATGGTGCTTTTATGCTTACTAAATGAAACTGTAAAAAATACTGCTCTTCTGTAGATCTTCTGTGATTTCTCTATTAGTCCTCTCTCATATGGATCCCATATTGATGAACAATATTCAATTATTGGCCAAAAAAAGTGTTCTGTAAGTTTTTTTCTGTTCATGGTGGACTACATTTCCTAGAGATTCTTCTAGTGAATATCAGTCTGGCATGTGCCTTAGCTGCAATTAGTTTTATGTGATCATTTTACTTTAAATCACTCCAGACACAAACTCCTAGACGTTTCTATGGAAGTAACTGTTTTCAGTGCTTGTTCTAAAACCATGTCATCATACAACATCTTACTGTCTATGTACAAGCAATATGTTCCCTTCATTTATACTGAATGTCAACTGCCCTCCCTGGACCACCTGTTGATCCTCTGCAGGTCTTCCCACATTTTTCTACAGTTTTCTAGCATTGTCACTTTTCTGTGTGTAACAGTATCATACATGAGAAGTGTCATTGAACTTCTAACATTGTTTTCTGGAGCTTTTATAGATATCTACATCTATACTCTGCAAACCACTGTGAAATACATGCAGAGGGTATGTTACACTATACCAGGTATTAGGGTTTCTTCCTGTTCCATTCACATGTGTTGTGTGGGAAGAATGATTGATTGAATGCCTCTACATGTGCTGTAATTGTTCTATCTTGTTCTCATGATCCCTATGTGAGCAGTACTTAGGGGTTTTTAGAATATTCCAAGAGTCATCATTTAAAGCTGGTTCTTGAAAGTTTGTTAGCAGACTTTTTCTGGGTGGTTTATGTTGATTTTCAAGAGCCTATCTGTCCAGTTTCTTCAGCATCACTGTGTCACTCTCCCATGGCTCAAACAAATCTGTGACCATTTGTGATGCTCTTCTCTGTATATGTTCAGTATCCTCTGTTAGACCTGTGTGATACTGGTTCCACACACTTGAACAGTATTCTAGAATGGATCACAAGAGTGATTTGCAAGCAATTTCCTTTGTAGACTGACTATACTTTCCCAATATTCAGCAATAAACTGAAGACTACCACCTGCTTTACCCACAACTGATGCTATGCTATCATTTCATTTCATGTCCCTACAAAGTGTTACACCTAGGTATTTGTATGAGTTGGCTGATACCAACTGTGACCAATTGAAATTATAGTCTTAGTTCACAGTGTTCTTTCAGCTTTTGAAGCATACAGTTTTACCTTCTGAACATTTAAAGAAAGTTGCCAATATTTGCACGACTTTGGTCTTGTCAAAGACTGACAGAATATTTATGTATCTTCTTTCAGGCAGTACTTCATTATAGATAACTGCTTCATCTAAAAAAGTCTGAGATTACTATTAATATTGTCTGCAAATTCAGTAATATACAATATGAACAGCAAGGGTTCCAACACACTACCCAGGGGAACACTTAAAATTGCTTCTGCATCTGATGATGACTATCCATCTAAGATAATACACTGTGTTCTACCCACCAACAAATTCTCAATTTGGTCACAAATTTGATACACCATAAGATAGTAATTTTGACATTATGTGTAGGTGTGGTACTGAGTCAAATACTTTTTAGAAATGAGGATGTATTGCATCTACCTGACTGCCTTGACACAAAGCTTTCAGTCTGTCATGTGAAAAAGATGTGAACACGGTTTCACATGATCAGTGTTTCTAGAATCCATGCTGGCTGGCATGGAGGAGGTCACTGTCTTTGAGATACCTCATTATGTTATACTCAGAATATATTGAGGTGACACAAGTCATGGAATGGCAATATGCAAATATACAAATTGTGGTGGTACCACATACACAAGGTATAAAAGGGCTGTGCATTGTTCGAGATGTCAGTTGTACTCAGGTGATTCATGTGAAAAGGTTTCTGATGTGATTATGGCCACACAATGGGAATTCACAGACTTCAAACATGGAGTGGTAGTTGGAGCTAGCTGCAAGAGACATTAGATTCCATAAATCATTCAGAAATTCAATATTCCAAAATCCACAATGTCAAGAGTGAAGTGAGAATATCAAATTTCAGGCATTGTATCTCACACTGGACGATGCTGTGGCTGATGGCCTTTTAATATTTGAGAGCAGTGGCACCTGCATAGAGTTCTCAGTGCTTACAGACAAGCAGCACTGCATAAAATAACCATAGAAATCAATTTGGGACATAGGAGAAATGTATTTGTTAGGACAGTGCAGTGAAATTTGGTCTTAATGGGTTATGGCAGTGACAACCGAAGTGAGTGCCTTTGCTAGCAGCACCTCACCTGCAGCACCTTTCCTAGGCTCCTTCCCATATTTGTTGAACAGTATATGACTGGAAAACCATGGCCTAATCAGATAAGCTTCTATTTCAGTTGGTAAGAGCTGATGGGAGGCTTTGAGTGTGGTGCATACCCTACAAAACTATGGACTCAAGTTGTCTACAAGGCACTGTGCAAGCTGGTGGTGGATGCATAATGGTGTGGGGTGTGTTTACATGGATGGTAATGGGTCCTCTGTTTATGTTCAGATTTTTGGAGACCATTTGTAACCATTCATGGACTTCATGTTCCCAAACAATGATGGTATTTTTATGGATGACAATGCACCATGTCATAGGGCCACAACTGTTCACGATTGGTTTGAAGAACATCCTGTACAATTTGAGGGAATAATTTGGTCAACCAGACTGGTGACATGAGTCCCATTGAACATTAATGGGAAATAATCGAGAACTCATTTCGTGCACAAAATCCTGCACCTTAATTCTGATTGAGTATGGAGGCAGACTGGCTCAGTATTTCAGCAGGGGACTTCCAATGACTTGTTGATTGGACTTCCAATGACTTGTTGAGCCCATGCCACATCATACTGATGCAAAACACAAGTCAAAAGCTGGTCCAACATGATATTAGGACGTATTCAATTACTTTTGTCCATTAGTGTATGTTCTAAGATTCTACAACAAATTGATGGCAAGGATACTGGATGGTAGTTTTCTGTATTACTTCTACTAAGCTACTTGGAAAGAGGGGTGACCTGTGCTTTCTTTCAATTACTGACCATGATTTTTGTTTTCAGGTGATCTATGATAGATAAGAGTTAGAAGAGGGGCTATCTCAGCCACAATTCTGATAGAATCTGATATGAATTCCATCAGGACCTACAGATTTGTTCACTTTTAACACTTTCAGATGTTTCTCAATGTCACTGACACTAATACTTATTTACCTCACCTTTTCTGCAATATAAGGATTAAATTGAGGCAATGCTCCTGTATTTTCCTTTGTAAAAAATCATTTGAAAACAGAGTTGAGGAGTTCAGCTTTTGCTTTGCTGCCCTCAGTTTCAGTTCATGTCTTATATGTCAGGGACTGGACACTAACTTTGGTGCCACTAACAATGTTCACATAGGACCAGAATTTCTTATGATTCTGTGAAAGATCACTACAATATTCTGCTATAGTTGTCACTGAGGGCATCACACATTGCATTCTTGGCAGCCAAACACATTTTATTCAGCATCTATCTATCTGCAATCCTATGTTTTGTTTTTCACCTATTATGCACTAGTCTCCATTTCTTTAGAAGTTTATTTTCAGTGATTGTGTACCACGAATGGTCCCTCCATTATGAACTGTTCTACTTAGTACTTATCTACCCATTGCATGGTCAACTGTTCTTTTAAATGATCCTGTTCTGAAAGTTTCAAGTTTGCCATTGAGATATGACACTGTTGATTTTTTAACTAGTTTACTGAACATATATATCTTTCTGCTTGTTTCAGTTGTCCTTTGTACTTTGGTAATCATTGTTGCCACAACCACATCATGTCACTGATACCAGTTTTGATGTAATCAAAGAGATCAGGTTTATTTGTCACCATTAGATACAATATATTTCTATCATGAGTGGGGTTCTAGGTAGTTTTCAGAGAAGACCAGGATGTCATATCATGCCCACCATTAAAAAAATTGTAATTCTCCCAACTGAATGTTGGATGATTGAAGTCTCTACCAAATGACTTACATACAAGTGAACTGAGGTTTCCTCTGAAGTTTTGTTAAAAGTAAAGGCCCTATTACACTCCTTGGGGTACACCTGAAGTTACTATTATGTCTGAATAGCTCTCTCTGTTGAGAAGGACACAAGGTGTTCTGTTTCCTAGAAACTCTTCAATCCAATCACAGAATTGCTCAGATAGTCTGTCCGTTTATACACTACTGGCCATTAAAATTGCTACACCATGAAGATGGCATGCTACATACATGAAATTTAACTGACAGAAAGAAGGTGCTGTGATATGCAAATGATTAGCTTCTCAGAGCATTCACACAATGTTGGTCCCGGTGGCGACACCTACAACGTGCTGACATGAGGAAAGTTTCCAACCGATTTCTCATACACAAGCAGCAGTTGACCAGTGTTGCCTGGTGAAACATTGTTGTGATGCCTCGTGTAAGGAGGAGAAATGTGTACCATCACATTTCTAACTTTGATAAAGGTCAGATTGTAGCCTATCACGATAGTGGTTTATCATATCGCAACATTGAAGCTCGCGTTGGTCGATATCCAATGATTGTTAGCAGAAAATGGAATCAGTGGGTTCAGGAGGGTAATATGGAATCCTGTGTTGGATCCCAACAGCCACATATCACTAGCAGTTGAGATGACAGGCATCTTATCTGCATGGCTGTAACGGATCGTGTAGCCACGTCTTGATCCCAGAGTCAACAGATGGGGACATTGACAAGACAACAACCATCTGCATGAACAGTTTGACAACGTTTGCAGCAGCATGGACTATCAGCTCGGAGACCATGGCTGCAGTTACCCTTGATGTTGCATCACAGACAGGAGTGCCTGCAATGATGTACTCAATGACGAACCTGGGTGCACGAATGGCAAAACGTCATTTCTTCGGATAATCCAGGTTCTGTTTACAGCATCATGATGGTCACATCCATGTTTGGCAACATTATGGTGAACGCATGTTGGAAGCGTGTATTTGTCATCACCATACTGGCATACCACCTGGCGTGATGGTATGGTTTGCTATCGGTTACACGTCTTGGTCACCTCTTGTTCGCATTGACGGCACTTTGAACAGTGGACGTTACATTTCAGATGTGTTATGACCTGTGGCTCTACCCTTCATTAGATCCCTGCAAAACTCTACATTTCAGCAGGATAATGCACAACCGCCTTTCTGGATACAGAAAATGTTCGACTGCTGCCCTGGCAAGCACATTCTCCAGATCTCTCACCAATTGTGGCCGAGCAACTGGCTTGTCACAATACGCTAGTCACTACTCTTGATAGACTGTGGTATCGTGTTGAAGCTGCATGGGCAGCTGTACCTGTACATACCATCCAAGCTCTGTTTGACTCAATGCCCAGGCATATCAAGGCCGTTATTACGGCCAGAGGTGGTTGTTCTGGGTACTGATTTCTCAGGATCTATGCACCCAAATTGTGTGAAAATGTAATGACATGTCAGTTCTAGTATAATATATTTGTCCAATGAATACCCGTTTATCATCTGCATTTCTTCTTGGTGTAGCAAATTTAATGGCCATTAGGGTATTTTGTTCATTAGGCAGCAGGGCAGAAGAGTATTGAATGCCTTCTGGAAGTCGAGGAACATGGCATCTACTTGGGTGCCTGCATCTACTTCTTTCTGAGTCTCACTGACAAAAAAAGAGTGAGCAGTGTTTCACACAGTTGTTGTTTGCTGGCTGTATTGGTTCCTACAGAGGAGATTTTCAGTCTGCAGATATCTCATAATACCAAACCATAAAGCAAGTTTCAAACAAGCAACTTCAGTCTGACTGCCCTTCTTGAATATGGAAATGACCTGTGATTTTTTTTTCCACTCATTACGAATGCATCATTGCTTGTCATTCATCCAACAGCTGAAGGGAGATACTATTGTGCAGTCTCCCTCTGTGGAACAGATCTACTCATGGGCAGTGTTTGCTGCACATTTCCTACTCCTACATCGTCTTAAGGCTTCTCTCTGCCTCAGCTGCCCTATGAATGTATTCCTTCTGCATATTTTGCTGTTCCAAAGAGAGCCTCAGCGACCTACCCACAGTTCTCCCCACTACAACCCATGCAGTGAAATAATTTGCTATAGCTCTCATAGTGTGTCCCACTACTTACATTCCGACAATAACTGCCCCAGTTTCCACTTGTGGTCAAATAAAATATTGATGAAAAAGGAACCCTAAGTATTTGAAACTTAATTAATATTATGAGAAGTATTAGATTTATTTCACTATAAGAATCTCTAACTTCATGATAATGTGTTGAGCTCTCTAAGAGCATTGGTGATGTCAGATATATGTGAACAAAACATTAGACTGAAGGTGCACCTAGCAGCCAGCAGAAATTCAAAACAACATGAGATAACACACTGCAGGAAAGCCAAATCTTCACTTGTGTGACAAGAAAAAGACATTATTGCAGATATTCACAGCAAAATGTAAAATATGCATTGCTGTGAGCAATTCACTGATTGTTTTAGTTTAGTATGTAAACAAAAGTCAGTCCCATGTAACAACAATTGGAAATTCAGTGTACATGTAAACTTTCAATATATTAATCACTAAATATACTAAAAGAAAATAACAACATTATCAAACTGTTTCTTTTGATAAACACTAAAGCACAAGAATCATATTAAGTGAATGAACAGTTCAACACTGAATCGGAACGTTCATTCAGGACCTGAGGAAATTCAAGATTAAGAATGCTATAAGTAACCTTCAAATATGACTGCAGAATGGCTGGAAGGAGTTATGCCGATTGTGTCTTTCTGCAACTCAGCATCATCCCTCTTCGGTGAGTAGCAGCTATTCTTTTCATAATATTGTTATATTCCACTCTGGATCTTCCATGTTTAAAATAATACTATTTCATCCACAAAAATCTTCTTCAAATGATTTTCACAAATGTCTGAGTGTTTTTGTGAGGCATTCTTCTCTTTGTTGTATGTTTTACACTGCTACATTATCTTATAAAATGAGAGTTTCCTATTCTCCCCAGGAACAACGAATTATATCATTCCTAGAGCAGGTAATAGAAATTGGTGGTAAGATAGGGAAAGCAGATCTCCACTGTCAATGCCTTAGAAGGTTACCAGTCTCAGTATAACATTAATGATGTGGACAGGTTGTCACATTTAGTAACCTATGAGTACCTGCAAGTTAATCCAGCATTTAGAAGAGGAAAGACAGAGAAACCAAGAAAATTACATTACTGGAATCAAATTCAACAGAGAAGATGGTTCCAGATTGCCTGTAGCATGCTTCCTAACTCCCCAACAAAAAATAACACATTCACCACAGCAGATAATCAATGTAAACACTTCAGCTCACAGTTAACTCATGGAAATTTATATTCACATGTTTATGTCAGGTGATGCCACCTGTACTTGTCTTCATGTGGCATCCAATTGGAAGTGGGGAGGACATGAATAAACTGGACCAATAACAGCCAGTGAGAACCAATGGAAGAAATCTCAACAAAAAACACAGTATACTCTTGTTATGGAAGATTACAACAAAAACTACATTTCAGTGCCAAAAATACAATGAATTGAAGAATATATGAGAGGAAGGCTCCTGAGAGTACACTGGAATGTAGCAAGAAAAATATGGATTTCTGAACAAAATTGTGGCTGCCAGGCTAAAGTATAGCCCTGATCTGTGCTCACAGCAAAAAGGGAGCTGTTGCCTCTGACTGGTTTGGTGTGGCCAACTCCAACTTCCTCCCCTGTGCCAACTTTTTTGTCTCAGAGTACCACTTTGACTCAATGTCCCAAATTATTCATTGGATGTTTTACAATCCCTGTCTTCTCCTACAGTTTTGACCCTCTAGAGCTCCCTTAAGTACCACGGAATTTGTTCCATCATGCCTTAACGTATGTCCTATCATCCTGTCCCTTCACCATGTCAATGTTTTTTATATCTTCCTCTCATTTGTCATCTTATCAGTCCATGAATTTTCATCCTTCTACAGTACCACCTTTCATAGTCTTTAATCATCTTCTTTTATGGTTTTGGTGTAGTCTATGATTTACTGCCATACAATACTGTGCTCCAGACATACATTCCCAGAAATTTCTTCCTCGAATTAAGTTTGATGTTTGATATTAGTATATTTCTCAGTCCAGAAATGCCTTCTTTGCTGTACTAGTCTGTCTTTTATATCTTCCTTCCTTCACATGTGATTTATTTTTCTTCCAAGATAACAGAATTTCTCCACTTCTTATAGTTTGTGGTCTCCAATTTCAATGTTAAATCTTGTCACTGATATCCTTCCACCCTGAATTTTAATCCCTTTCCTGCACCTTCATTTTGTTTCCATCATTGCTTCTACATTGAGCACATTGATCAGTAGGGGTTAAAGACTATATACGTGTTTTGTAACTTTCTAATCTGAGCGCTTTGTTCTGGTCTTCCAGTCAAATTTTTCCCTCTTGGTTGTTGTGCATATTGTATAACACTCATCTTTCACTGCAGTTTAAACCTGTTTTCCTGAGAACTCTGAACATCTTGAGCCATTTACATTGTTGAAGACTTTTTTATCTTAACGAAATTTATGAATGTGTCTTGACTTTTCTCAAGTCACTGCATCCATTTTCAAGTGAAACAGCGTAATTGCTTCTCTGGCATGTTTACCTTCCTCAAAGAAGTCAAACTGATGGTCTTCTAACATATCCTCAGTTTCCTTTCCCATTCTTTAGTATTCTTGTCAGCGACTTGGATGCATGGCTCATTCAGGTGACTGTGCAATAGGTTTCATGCTTATCTGCTCTTACTATCTTTAGGATTGTGTTTCTTCAAGAGTCTGATGGTATATCTCCAGACTCAGAATCTACAAAATGTATTGAATATTCCTTGGTTGCCACTTCTCACAATGTTTTTAGAAGTTACAAAGGAATGTTGTTTGTGCCTCCTGACTTATTTGATCATGAGGACCATTTCTACCATAAGGCAAGACTACGGCAGCAACATTTTAGGGGCAGCAAAGGGCAGAAAAAATTAATTTAAAATCAAACAGTGAAAAAGTAGGACAAGTGATCAAAAAAATGAGGATGTCTGATCACCTTAGTTTAATAATTAAATGTATGACAGGAGATTTGCATTGTTATGCTATTGGATTTTGGTGGTGTTAAGAGGGGTTTGGTGTGGAGCTGGGTATACAGGGGAGACTGATTGTAGTAAAAAACAGAGGACATCATTTTTTGGTTCTTTCCTAGGGTAGCAAAACACCTAGCAATGGCCCTGTCAAGTCTTTTCATGCAGAAACAATGAAAGTGTCTGGTCAGTCACTTTAGTTTAATGGTTAAATGTTTAATAGGAGACTTGCACTGTTGTGAAATAGGATATTGATGATGGTGGAGGTACGGGGTGGAGTGTTAGGGATATTGGGGGACTGATGGTACTAAAAAAGAGAGGGATATCATTTTTCAGTTCTTGCCTACAGCAGCAAAACGCCTAGCAATGGTTATGTTGATCACAGGTCTTCTCACACGCCACTGTACTATGGATCCCCTATGTCTTTCATAATGACTCCCACTTCTTCTGCAACATCATCAGGTGCTCCTCCCTAATAGCGACACCCAGTGTGCTATTTCCACTTGATCAGCCTCCTCATCTCCATTTAATGTGGAAATCCTATTTCATTCTTAATGTTGACACTTTTAATTTGAATAAAGGTAGTTTTGATCTTTCTACATGCTGACTCAGCCTTCCCAGCAAATACACACATCAAAAAAAGTTTTGCATCACCCCATTTCTCATAACTTCTGAAGACAGACATTGACTGTGGATATTGTATCACAGACACAGTCCCTTTGACTGTCACTAAACCTGCCCAAAGATGTAAACAACCATGCATGAGCAATGCCTATTAGATGGAGGGGTCCAACAACCGACCAGTTCCAGTCATTCCACCAGGAAGAAGGTATAGGGCTTCTGTTGTCTGTAGTTCAGCCATACCTAGATGGTCAATACCACCATTCAGTCCTATCTGAATTGTTACTTTGTGCCAGGAAGGGCTGTCAACAAGAGAAGTGTCCAGGTGTCTTGGAATGAACCAAAGCAATGTTGTTTCGAGGGGATACAGGAAGACAGGAACTGTTGATGACATGCCTCGCTCAGACCGCGCAAGGGCTGCTACAGCAGTGGATGGTGGCTGCTACCTATGGATTGTGGTTCAGAGGAAACCTGACAGTAATGCCACCACGTTGAATAATACTTTTCATGCAGTCACAGGACGTAGTGTTATGACTCAAACTGTGCAATATGCTGCATGATTCGCAACTTCACTCCCGATATCCATGGTGAGGTTCATTTTTGGAACCATGACACCATGCAGTGCATTACAGATGGGCCCAACAACATGCCAAATGGACCGCTCAGGACTGGCATCACGTTCTTCTCACCAATGAGTGTTGCATATGCCTTCAACCACACAATCGTCGGAGACCTGTTTGGAGGCAACCTGGTCAGCCTGAACACCTTAGACACACCGTCCAGCAAGTGCAGCAAGGTGGAGGTTCCCTGCTGGTTTGAGGTGGAATTATATGGGGCTGACATACACCGCTGGTGGTCATGGAAGGTGCTGTAATGGCTGTACAATACATGAATGACATCCACTGAGCAATAGTGCAACAATATCAGCAGCATACTGGTGGGCATTCGTCTTCATCGATGACAATTCATGCCCCCATTGTGAACATTTTGTGAATGAGTTCCTTCAGGAATACAACATTGCTTGACTAGAGTGGCCAGCATGTTCTCCAGACATGAACCCTACTGAACATGCCTGGGATAGATTGAAAGGGGTTGTTTATGGACAACATGACCCACAAGCCACTCTGAGGGATCTACATTGAATCGCTGTTGAGGAGTGGGACAATTTGGATGAACAGTACCTTGATGAACTTGTGGATAGTACGCCACGATGAATATAGGCATGTATCAATGCAAGATGACATGCTATTGGGTATTAGAGGTACCACCTCTAAAGGTCTTACCGTATGATGGTACAACATGCAGTGTGTGGTTTTCATGAGCAATAAAAAGGTTGGAAATGATGTTTATGCTGATCTCTATTCCAATTTTCTGTACGGGTTCCAGAACTCTCAGAACCGAGGTGATGCAAAACTTTTTTTGATGTGTGTATTTCTTTCCCATCATACATTTTTCAATTCCATTTAATTAAAAGCCTTGCCATAAACAGTTCAATGTAGACATGAGAACATGCTTAAAATAATTCTGAGTTATCATAGCCAAGCCTCACCATAAAGAAAAACGTTTTGCCTACATCTACATCTATACTCTGCAAACCAGTGTGAAGTACATGGCAGAGGTTTTCTCTGAATTTAGTCTTACATCTGTTGTATCATTTGCTAATGTTTTAAAATGTTAAGATAATACTCTATCTAAATACGAGGCATGAGGCATGCCTTCAATGCCATACTGTTTTACTTTCTCTAGTAGTATTTTTTTATCTTTACAGTCAAAGCCATTGACAAGTTTTTTCTTCTACGAGGACTGGTTTTTCTTAGATCATGTAATGTTACCAGAGAGGGTCATTGTGGAAGTCAAATTGAACTAGAAAGATGATCTAATATTCTGTTACAAGCTTCCTCCCCAAATTTTCTTTTATCACAGGAGGGATGGAAATGAATCTGTAATTAGAGGTCAGTATCTTATCTCCTTGTATAAATGCATTTGTAAAGGGATACTTCCTTGACTCATCAACTGGTTACCAAGGTAACTCGGAAGAAGGAGGTGAGATTCCAAACTAGCACAATTTACTTGAAATCTCATCATAACTAGAATTTTACTGTTTTTAGTGGCTGAATTATGATAAAGTCTGCTTCTTCAACAACACAAATTTTTTTCAGCATAACTTATTTACAATAAAATCACAGAAATTAATAGTTCCTGATCCTTCTGAAAATACACAAAGTGAAAGACTTCTGGAGACAGATACCTCATAGTCAGTACAGTACTTTGAATGTTTGTTGAATAACTCACACAGCTCTGCTGGAGAACACTGTTGTAGGATCAACTGGGAAGCTCTTTATTACAAACGAAACCTTTAGCACACCCATAGTTTGTCAGTTCATTTACTGAGAATAGAAAGATCAATTGAACATTGATCAAATACAACCCCAAATTAGATAGACAGACAAGTTTCCTGGTGGCTCTAGTCTGCTCTTTACTCAAAACTGCTCTTCCCATTATTCTTCCTTATGCACTACTTATCCTAAGTGCTAATAATTTCTGTTTAGCTTAACTTCCTGTTATAGATACCTGTGCTGCCTCTTAGGCTCTGGGAATCCAGTCCACCAGGATTTGAACAGTGGCTGGATACAAACTTTGTCTTTTGTTCTGCTTCTTGCACATGTAAATAAGAACAATGCTTAATACAGCAAACATCTACTGCAGCAGTAGGCATGACAATGGCCAGTGTTGTTTCTTTCTGGTATTGGTTCTCCCTGAGCTGATACACATGTTGCATTAATGTCTCCTTGTAGATTCACACATCCTGGTCATTAATGAGCTTTTCTATGGACTGAATTAGCTCGGGTTTTAAAGACTGGTTCAAGGCAGTCAGATTCATAGCTGTAACACTTAAATAAGTTCTTCTCACCAATACAGCCGAGGCTGTGAAATGCTCAGATGTGGTTTTTCCAAAATTGTGGACAGTATGCAGAAAGTAGGTCCCACTAATTCACATGATGTCCTATTTATTAACACTCCACACCCATCCAGTTCCATCCTTTTCCCTGGCATGAGCTTTCCCTGTTCATAACTGATTGCTACAACTATCACTTTATTGAAGTTTCCAGATACCATATTTGTTTACAAAATATGATAGTATACATGTGATGTGTCATGACAGTGAAAGGAACCTGTGGCCACTAGAGACAGTGCCACAAGTTCCTCCAAAAAATCATAACACAACACACACAGAAATGTCATACTAACAAATGTAAATCCACCGGATGATGGAAGTTTAAACCTTTGAAACATGTCATGGAGATAAATAAACAGTAAATTTTTTCCAAAATTGTGGCCAGTATGCAGAAAGAAGGTCCCACTATTTCACATGATGTCCTATTTGTTGACACTCCACATCCGTCCAGTTATGTTCTTTTCCCTGGCATGAGCTTTCCCTGTTCATAACAGATTGCTACAACTATCACTTTATTGAAGTTTCCAGATGCCATATTTGTTTACAAAATATGATTGTATACATGTGATGTGTCACGACAGTGAAAGGAACCTGTGGCCACTAGAGACAGTGCCACAAGTTCCTCCAAAAAATCATAACACAACACACACAGAAATGTCATACTAACAAATGTAAATCCACTGGATGATGGAAGTTTAAACCTTTGAAACATGTCATGGAGATAAATAAACAGTAAACTTGTTGTTTCATTTAATGTTCATATTTGTGAAACTTTAGTTGTAATTCATAAAAAGGAAACAACCAACAATGCATTTTCATTCTTGTTAGTTTACATAAGCTGTGTAGTTAAATCTATGGCATTGCAGTGTTAGATCAGTCTTAGCTCAGTCCTGTATCAGGGTTGTTTTTTTTTTTTTTTTTTTTTTTTTAGTTCGGTATATGTTCAATTTTAGTCATGTCAACTCTCTGTATGTTGTTTCCAGAACCTCTGTGTTGTAATAAATTGTTAAGACCTATCTACAATGAACTGTCCATGTTCATTTGTTGTTAATATGCTGAACAGATGTCCTTATAATGCAAACTGAATAACAGGCATTATTTACAGTAGAAATTATTATATATCATCATTCTGAGTCACACCACTGAACATTTGTGTGGTGAATCATCAGCTAATTACTGAAATACCTGGCCCATTTCAGTGACAGCTGGGAAGAATGAGATAAAATTACACTTGGATCTAATATTGGTTTGTTATCACTGACTAGTCTGTAAATACTTTATGCCAAATCAACAAAGAGTTTGTTGGCTCCAGAAACAGGTAGAGTCATTGTTCCTGCCATAAAGTCATAGATACAATTCCATTGCATCTCATGTGTGAGTCTAAACAGAGAGTACAAAGAATGAATAACATGTTAGCACCCATGGGCATTCTGTTGGCAAAATGAGGGGCGCTCTGCAACGACTCCCCTGGCTCGTCCATGCTTCAAACAGCAAGACTAAAAAAAAAGGTTCAAATGGCTCTAAGCACTATGGGACTTAACATCTGTGGTCATCAGTCCCCTAGAACCTAGAACTACTTAAAACTAACTAACCTAAGGACATCACACACATCCATGCCCGAGGCAGGATTTGAATCTGTGACCGTAGCGGTCACGCAGTTCCACACTGAAGCGCCTAGAACCGCATGGCCACACTGGCCGGCTCATGCAGTCAAATGCCTCTGATAGATCACATGATGTATTCACTCTATAACTCATATTTTATTGTCAGATGAGGTAAACACATTGTCAGTATGTGTGTAAATTGAATTTTGTATCAGAAAATACTGGGAACAGTAATAATGGCCATGAGTTTGTTTTCTTTCTTACACAATAACTTTTACTCAAGTATATCTCAGCCAATCAGGAAAAACTCCACTGATAAATGGTTGGTTACATGAATAACTTAAGATCTTACTAAACTCATAAGAGCCCCGTTACTTAACTTTGTTGATATATTATCACAAACACTATATTTTTTGTTTTAAAGATTTGTACTAGTGATTACTACCTCTGTTTTAGTGTCATAATAATGTTACTGAGGTTTATTTGTAAAGATTGGTCTCAGCTATTCGGAGGTAGAATTTACATACAATGACAACCCCACTTTACAGATATTACAATGTCCTCGTTAAAGAGCTTGACAACACTTCATATCTATCATACCTATTATTGATACAAACTAAAGCTATAGGCTTATTTTCATCTCCATTCCATCCTGTTCCTTCCTTCACTTTATTTTATATTGACTTTATTTTGTTGCCTGATGGTCACCTCTTTTTTATACTTCATTTACTTTGATGTATGGACTACTTCCTTTGATAGTCTTCAGTAGTTCTTGTTATGATGTCAGGAGGTCAGTATGAACACCATAGCTGTTCCTGACCGACAAAACAGTTGCATTATTGTCATAGAACATACCTTTATTTCTCAGATACCTTTACCCATTCTTTCTAAACTGTGATCTAATCTGAATTACCTTTGGGGAAAATTGGTTTTCCAATAAGAGGTGAACATAGTCAATAAATTTGAAGTAGTGTACCTTCATATCATGAGCACTATAAAATTCTTTCCAGTTTATTACTTTGAGTAGTTTTCCTAAAATACTCAAATTTTGATCCGTTCCTCCCTTCTGATCCCATATTTAGTACATTTTTTTATCCTGTTCAATACTGAAAACTAAACTTTATGTAATACTTTGAGAGGCTGTTGACTATTGCTTTGTGAAATGATTCTGTTCATTAAATTTGTTTGGAATGATAACATCAATGACCGTTTTGACACAAGTAGCTGCACTAATTGGTAAATTTACCACATAAATTAAATTGAATGATGATATTAAAGACTGCAAAAAATGCTTACTCAAAGAACTTCTAAAAAAAATCTACACTACTGGTATTTAAAAGTACAATAGCAGGAAATATAACAAATAACAAAATTTTACTTATTGTGTATATACAGCATAGTATACATCATTAGATTTGAATGTGATTTGGGGTGTATATGGATGTTAAATTCAGTACAAAGAGCTACCACATCTGGCAGAAGCAATGGCTCTAACACAGCTGTATGAGTCAAACTGAGTTTGGATAACAGGTGGAGGTGTATCATTCATTGCTGCTTCACCTCTGTGCAAGGACTGTTCAGTTGTAGTGGCTGTTGAGTGGTGGCATGCTAATATCTTGGTAAAACATGCCCAGATATTTTTCCTGGGCAAGAGGTCTGGAGAAAATGCTGATCAGGTCATCAGTAGAACACCATCTATATCAAGGTAGACCAGGACAGCATGGAAATATGTGGCATTGGATTATCTTGTTGAAAAATGTCATGGAGACCTCACTTGTAAGGCACAACCATTGGCCTTGACAGGTCAGATACATAATACTGCATGCCAAATTACTGGCTGTGCGAACTAGTGGTGATTATGTAGCTGCTCAGTGGCACCCCATACATCATACCAGATGCTGGGCCTATCTGACTGAGGTGAATGCAGTCTGGCAATGTTTGTTCTCCTTGGAGCCTCCACATGCAGATATGTCTATTATGATGCTGTATACAGAACCAGCTCTCGTCTAACATGCTGCCAATGCTGTATCCATTTTATGACTGATGGACCACTGTCTGTAGGTCTGCCTCTGCTGCTGTGTCAAGAGAAGCCACCACAATGGTGGATGCACTGACAGTCCATGTGCTTCAGAAATTATCGCATTGCCCTCACTGATATTTGCCTTGTTGCAAATAAAACCATTACATGATTCAAGGTATGTGATATGGCTGCATGATCCTGCATGGTACAGCAAACAACACTCTTATAAAACTTAAGTTCTATGGAACTGATGGATCTACACACAACTTAACAAACATAATGCAGGAAGCTGTGCTGAATAATTCAAACATTGTTGGAAAGATAAAAAGATTTAGCGACTTGGAATGAATTGCATGGTTCAGTTATGGGTTCACTCGTATTGTGGGGGACAAATCAACTAAAACTTGCACCACAGAAATAATGGAAATGGGAACTGCTATGAATGTGCTGCTTCCACAGAATGGATAGGTAGTCAGGGGCTCATACTGTTAGACATAAACAGATTGTAATAATGCTTAAGAAGTGTACTTTTTTTTAAACACAAACTTTTCTAGTGGAACATCTCATATTGACACTAACAAATTAGAAGTAGGGCCTTTGCTATATTAGAATGTCAGTGATGTTTGTCACATGAGTCTAGCATGAATCAGTTATGATATATCTTATTTTGAAATGTTCCCACACTGACATTTGTTTGTGCAATTCAACCTGCATGGGTCTTAGGTATGATGTTTTAATGTTTGCTTACAGTGTGTGTGTGTGTGTGTGTGTGTGTGTGTGTGTGTGTGTGTGTGTGTGTGTGTGTGCGTGCATGGGTGTGTTCCCTGAGCGCATTGCAACTTGCTAGTCAGTTAGTTTGTGACAGTCTAAGCAGTAGGTCATGACTGGATGATGAGATTTACCAGTGCAGTAAAAGTCGACATACTCATGGTGTATGGAGAGTGTATCGGAAGAATGCAGTTCACTCTTGTACAGTGTATGCAGTGAGATATACCAATAGACATCAACTACCTCACAATTTTTTATCAATCTCTTCAACAAGTTACATGAAAGTGGTTCTGCAACGCCCCGACAACATAACAGAATGAAACAAGTGATGGCTTAAGAGGGATAAATTAATGTTCGTGCTGCTGTTGCAGTTGATCCTTACATTAACTCCTGTGCAATTGCACTGTGGCATGAGTCAGGAAAGTGTCTTAAGCGCTCTCCATCAAAATAGGTTCTAGTGCACAAGCATCGCAGCCTCTTAGCAGACCATCTTCCATGGATGCTAGAAGACGTTCCTCTGCAGACTAGGAGGAACCTGTGGTACCAACACGATGGCTGTATAGCACATAGTACATGAGGTACTAAAGCATGTCTTCACGAATTGTTTCCGTATCATGGGATTTGATGCAGGGAGTCTGTACCTTCATTTGTTCGTTTCCTGGACTTGACGCCTGTAAACTTTTTCTGTGGTGAAAGCTGAGAGACACCATCTGTAAGGACAAAGGAACCACACCCAGTGATATCCAATGATGTATTAGTGCACCCTGCTCAGACATATTCGCTGAAATACTAGCGCATGTGCAGTAGTCGTTGCATACCAGACTGGAAGCGTGCATTGGCGCTGCCAGTGGTCACTTTGAACTCAATCTGTGATGGTCAGCTATCCCATTATTGGTCAGAATCAACATAACTAACGTATTAAATTGGTTGTTATTTAGTGTGTGCTACAACATGGACTATACAAGTGTCAGTGTGGGAACTTTTCAAAATATGATATCTCGTAAACGACTTACACTAGAATCCTGAAATAAAGACCACTGACATTCTAATTTACCCTACTTTTAGTCTGTTAATGTCAATAGGCATTGTTCTGTTTAAAAAGCGTATGTTTGCATAAAAAATACACTTTGTAAGTATTATTACTAACAATATGACCCCTGACTACCAATATATTCTTGAAAAACGGACTTCAATAGCACTTTCCATTTCCGTAATATTTATAATGCAAAATTTAGGTAATCCACCCTGTATATGTGAATGACCTTGCTCTTAACATTCAACAAGCATAATAGGTACTTAATGTGGACGATACTAGTGTTACAATAGATCCCATTGCAGGCTGTTCCAGCTCGTCGGCTCCGTTGTGAGCCAAGTAGCGCTCCTTGCTCCAGGGAGCCGTGTCGCTCGCTGTGACCATTCAAATGGGCCGGCACGCCGGCACGTGGCACGGTTGGCTGAGGCAGGCGGCAAGGCAAGCGTTTTGACGTGCCAGCTGCGTCTTACAAGATCGACAACCTCATACTCTTAGCTGCTAAGACATGGTTACATGCGACACCAGGAAATACGATGTTCAGGAAATAAATAAGCAACAACTGTTTTACAAGAAATTGCATATCAAATTTATTGGGCCTCTGTAGCTTGACACTTTCTTTTCATTACAAGATCGGAAATATCAGGCGTCAAAGTGTTCGCAGCGTTAATGCGGAGGATGGCCTTCATTGTTGCATCCCGAAGAAACGATCGTTCCTTACTTTTTACTCTTTTCATTGCTGAGAAAAGCTGCTCACAACAATACGTAGATCCAAACAAGCACATGATCTGAGCAGCATTGTTGTGAAGCTTGGGAAATGTTTTTCGCTGTAATGAACGATACCATCGTGACAAATCCAACGTGTTGTAGTACCTCTCTTTCAACAAAGTTGAATTTTACAAATCAATAATCTCCAGTTGAAGTGACGATGACAAGTCATCGGGGAAAACTGAAAAAGGAGTGCTGAACACCTTAAGTTCCGTTTGCAAACTAGTGAGGTTTCGGAATCGTGTTTCAAACGACGTGATGAGCTGCTTTAACTTTGCTTGGTAATCGCCGAAAGTAGTACCTTTAGGTAGTTTTAAAGAAGCAAGACGATTGAAAAACGTTAAATGTCCATTACTCATCTGCCTCTCAAGTAAACGTTAACTTTTTCATGAACGCTTTGATCTGGTCGTGCACGTCAACGATTAGCTGACCTTTGCCCTGCAATGACAGATTTAAATTATTCAGATGCATAGTTATGTCAGCTAGGAACGCCAGGTCTGATATCCATTTTATACCTTTCAGACAACGCATTTCTTCCTCTTTCATTTCGAGAGAAAGGGATATTTCCTCACGAATGGCAAAGAAAAAAATCAAAAACTTTTCCCCGACTCAGCCAACGAACTGTACTGTGGTAAGGTATATCCCCATACTGCGCTTCCATATCTTTCAGGAATCCTTTGAATTGGCGATGATTCATACCGAGACGCCGCACAAAATTCACACACTTCACGACATCTTTCATTACGCCACCGACCCCAACTGTTTCCGCACTCAGTGCCTCTTGGTGAATAAAACAATGAAGAGTCCAAATGTCTTTCCCGAATTCGTCCCTGAGTTTATTTTTCAAACGAGAAGCAAAACCTTGGTGACGTCCGATCATTTGTGGTGCACCGTCTGTCACTACAGAATTGAGCTTATCCCATGGCAAATTCATATTGTCCACTGATTCTCAAACAGCTTCAAAAATGTCACGTCCTGTTGCGGTGTAATCGAGTAGTACCACAGCCAAGAGTTCTTCAGGTAGTTGCAGCTCCATGTCGACACCACGCACAAAGACTGCAAGCTGAGCACAGTTCGATATGCCGGTGCTTTCGTCAAGCGCTAGCGAAAATGCAACAAAGCTCTCCTCCTTTTTCCTGAGCCGTGTCTCTAAATCCGCTGAAATGTCCAGGATTCGACGAGACATTGTTTGCTTCGACAGGCAAACCCCTTCAATTTCCTGCACCTCCCTTAGAAACAAACATTCTGCAACTGCTACCATGCACGATTTTACGAGTGGTCCCACCGAAAACGGCTTGCCACTCGTCGCAACCATGTGAGCAACCCTGTAGCTTTCTCGAATTGCAGATTCAGTAGTGTTTTCTCCGCTCTCATTCACATGAAAATTACAAACGCGTAACAGAACGCAAACTATGTTGCATGTTTTGATATCCTCCGTATTAAGAAACTGTTTTTAAACTCACGTCTCCTGGTATGTCGTTCTTAAGCCTGGCTACCAGTTCTCTGCGTGCAACGCCTTCTACCTGATCGTAGTGCGCTGTGTGAAGACATGTATAATGTCCTTGAATTTTGTACCTCTTCGCAGAATTAAATACTTTATTACATACAAGACGCTGCGAACGACCATCCCTCTCAAGGAATAGAAAAGTATCCTCCAATAGAGGTACAGGGCTCCCGCGGCTAGTTATAGCTGTCATAGAACACGGATTATTGCGTCAGTTGCGGCTGCATGCGGCCAGGGGCAGTAAGTTCGCTTTCCCCCTCCATCCGGGCTCCGAGCTGCCGCAGTGAGCGCTCCGGCTCCCTGGAGCTCGGTTGGAACAGTCTGCATTAGACAGAAAACAACGCAAGAGATTGTTGATGGTGTTTTTGAAAGTACTATTAAGTGGTTCTCTGAAAATGGAGTCTTCATTAATTTTGGGGAAATAAGCTGTTTTCAGTTCTGTGCAACAGAGTCGTATCAATGAGTGATACAGCACGTGAACAGGAGCCCCTAAATAGTGTTGAACGCTCCATATTTTTGGGTTTAATATTGACGAAAGGCTGAACTAGAAGAAGCATATGACTAAGATACCCAGACAATTAAGTTCAGGCACTTTTGCTCTTCATACAACTGCTAAATTTCCAAACAAACGAATTGAGCTTCTGACATATTTTGCGTATTTCCATTCAATAATGACTTACGCAATAATTCTCAGGCGTAAACTCATCACTTAGAAATGAAGTATTGATTACACAAAAGCGAGTAATAAGAATAATATTGTATGTGGTGTTCACATATAGCCGCCATGTGAGTATCTCTTACAGTAGTATGGCATTTTAAGTGCATCGTCAATGAAATTCGTCATAAATAAATCTTCACAATTTAATAAGTGATGTCCACATGTACAACACTAAGAGGGAAAAATGACCTCTATTAGCCATTATTAAAGCAGTAAGTGGCTCAAAAAAGGAGTTCAGTACGCAGAAACAAAAATTTTTGATCATTTGCCCATGAAGTGTCTGACAGGTAGAAAATCAAGTTTTAAATCTAACCAAAAATATTTTCTCCTGGCAGCTTTTTCTATTTCATCGACGAATTTCTATTTTAAAACTGTTAGACCAAAACATCATTTTTTGATGCAGTTGCACTAATAGGTCTAAAAAATAACGCGTGCATTAATGTCAATACTAGAAATGTACACTAATCAGCCAGAACATAATAACCATCGACCCACTATAGATACAAAGCCGTCCTGGCGAAAGCAAAGTCACCTGGCGAGGAATGACTGTCAGGCACACACACTGTGCATGTGGTATCAGCGATTGTGCTCTCCGTGTGTAGAATGGGAAAGGCGCGCGATCTATCTGAGTTTGACCGAGGGCAGACTGTGATGGCCCGGAGTCTCGGCGCGAGTATTTGAAAACTGCACGACTTGTCGGGTGTTCGAGGAATGCTGTCGTGAGTGTCTTCAACATGTGGCGAAAGTAAGGCGAAACTACGTCCAGACGCCGTGGACTTGGGCGACTACCCCTCATTACAGATGTCGGACGTTGTAGGCTGGGAAGGCTGGTAAAACATGACAGGCAGCGAACTGTGGAGGAACTAACATCAGACTTTAATGCTGGTCAGAGTACAAGTGTGTGGCCGGCCGCGGTGGCGGTGCGGTTCTAGGCACTCCAGTTCGGAGCCGCGCTGCTGCTACGGCAGCAGGTTCGAATCCTGCCTCGGGCATGGGTGTATGTGATGTCCTTAGGTTAGATAGGTTTAAGTAGTTCTCAGTTCTAGGGGACTGATAGCACTTGAGTCCCATAGTGCTAAGAGCCATTTGAACCATTTGAGCCAGTACAAGTGTGTCTGAACACCTCCAAAGCCGACGACCCATGAATGTCAATGTTAACACCACGACATCGACAACTACGATTGAAAAGGGCACGTGACCATAGGTACTCGACGTCGGTGCAGAGGCAGATCATTGCATGGGCCCATGAATCCCGATATCTTCTTCGTTACAACGATGAGACGGGCTCGAATCCGTCGTCTTCCAGGGGAACAGCTGCTTGACACTTTTACTGCTGGATGGAGACAAGCTGGCGGTAGCTCCATTATGATTAACCCCTCTATGACCAACGTGTTTCCCAACGGCAGTGGTATTTGTCAACAAGATAGCGCGCCACGTCGCAAGTCCAGGAGTGTGATAGAGTGGTTCGAGGGACACAGTGGAGATTCAAGTTGATGTGCTGCCCCCCCCCCCCCCCCCCAAACTCGCTAGATCTTGACACAATCGAACACATTTGAGCTCGTCTCCCACCTCCCCGGAATTTACGGGAGTTAGGTGACTTGGGTGCAGAAGTGGTGCCAACTCTCCCCAGAGACCTACCAAAGTTTCATTGCTTCCAAGCCACGTTGCGTTGCCGCAGTTATACATGCCAAAGTTGAACATACCAGCTATTAGGTAGGTGGTCATAATGTTCTGGCTGATCAGTGCGTACATATCCCACAAACCGCTGGTGGTGAGCAACCAGCAGTCTGTGGGTCACATCCAGCCCACGATTGGTTTCAATCCAGTCCATGGAGGAAATTCCGAGTGAACCTAAAATGAACGTTTTCTCAAAAACACGAGTTTTGAGGCTTTTTTTTTTTTTTTGCATGGCGTGCCATGTCGGGAAAGAAGATGCCAGCCATATTGGTGCGTTATCCTATAAACATTAAAGCAGCGGACTCTGTTGCTGTGGCGTCGTGATGATGCAGTCTGCGAGCATATGTAAGTATCTGAATCAGGCCTGTGGAACACCAAAGGTCGTCAATGGCTGCTGTAAATTGTTTCGTTCCACATCGTATCGTTAAAAAAATCTTTCACGTGATATATTGAACATATAACTAACTAACTTTGTCTGTCCTCCCGTTTGGGGCCATTGAGTACATGCATGGCATTGAGTACGCCTCTCCTGAATGCATTGACTTCTTATCTCCATGACAGTCATGGGATCCTGACCAACAGAAGCATCAGTATTGTGGAACTGTATTGGCAGACGTTTCTCCTTGTTACACGAGGCATGACGCAACTGTCTTATCAATGACCGTCATTCAGATGTGATTTCTGAATGAGAAACGCGCTTCTTAATGTTGACTTACATACAGAAAGTAGGTGGCTAAGCTGAAATGCGAATCATTTGTATGTGCTAGCAAGTGGTGCACTTCATGCTAATATGGTGTTTGTTGCATGCCGTCTCCATGGTGTCACAATTCTGATGGGATGCAATGTATATTAAAATCGACAGCAACCATTATTTCTTTGTTTTTTTTTCTGTTATGTGCGCCAAGAGAGTTTAAAGGCGGTTTATGAATAGATTATTTCCTGCTGGTGACTGATGAACTGAAAGTCTGTTTCTCTGCTATGTTATTTCAGTTGATGCTGTAAATAAACTTTATTAATATCAGTACTGTAATGTATGACAATTTCTGATTAATATGACAGTCTTTCTCCATGCCAACTCTAGAGAAGCAAGACGCTATGACAACTGCACCAAAATAAACGGCACAGCATCTTAATCCTGTAAGACTTAACGTATCTCTATCAGTGGTCACGTGGTGTTCAGAGAGGCACGCAAGGAATGTTGCTAGTGAAGTTAATGCCCCTTACAATGTTAAGGTGTATTGTAACATACTGTTGTAACAGCGCCGAATGGATGGCGAGACACGTTTACCATGGATGTAATTCTGACTGAAAATAATGCTCACTGTATACCATCATCACCAGACAATGGCTGACCATCCTGTTGATGACATTTCTTTGGAGGAGACTCCTGACACTCCCCGCTGCTCTTACCTGACTGCAAGCTGCTTTCACCTGTTTTAAGAACTGAAACATTTCCTAATAGTACGGCACTTTTGTCACTGCAACGATGTCACAGAACCTATATTGTATATGTTATCACCATAGGCACTAAATTTCTACATAGAGATATTCAGTTACTGGTCTCATATCAGAACATTATGTCTAATACTGTGTAATTTACGTAGAAAATTAGTGTAGGGCATGTCAAAGAAACAACTTTTAATCCCATTTGTGAGTACATAAGTGGGTGTGGGTTCAGTTTCTTTCCTGCTTTGTGTTGGAACTGCGCATCTGTTGAAGATTTCATGTTGAACATCTGTAGGTCTGTCTGTTTTTTTTTTTTTGCCGGATATAATTGAAACATTGCCCAAATATTATAGGACATTTTATTTACTGTTTCGCATACTTTATTTGTAAATATTGCTTAAGCATTACAGTAACAAAATCAGATCATATCAACTTTAGAATGTACTCTGCAAAATACAGGTCATTTTTACAAAAAATCATTACAAATTATCAAGATTTTTATATGGCAGTATTTTTGTTTGAGCAGAAAATTTATTAGAAAATAAGTGAATCACATGACTGAATCACACAGCAGCATATCGTTTGGTTGTTACACACAAAGTTTGTAGCATAATACGTAGAAAATCTGTAAACTGGCCATTGTTTATAATAAAAATGTAATTAACTGTTGCTTTCAGTAAAACGAAACAAGCGGCACATCGTCGTCAAACTAACAGTTGTAGCTAGTCTCTCACCTTCATTTCGTGCTTCCTTTTCCTGCTTTACAGGTGAAAGATTCCTCCTCAGGCAATCGCCCTACACGGGGAGTAGTCAGACCATTAGGAGTCAGTCTCAGCAAAATTTGTTCCATCAGCGTTTGTCACTTTAGTAAACATTTATGAAATCGCTGCTGGAAATAAATTACGAAAACGTGTTTACAAAACGTTTTATTAAAAAAAATTAATTGGCAGGATTAGAAAGAAAGCACAGCACACTTTCTTTGTCCACTGGCCATTCCATTAAGGAATTTCAAAGGGGAACGTCTGAAGCGTCAATGCGAAGAAGCTGTACAAGAGGTATCGACGCTCCGACGTTCCTTTTGGAGTGTAAATCCACACTCGGCAAGCGTGCAAGTAGAGGGTCCCAAAAATTACATACAAGCAATACCCTTGCAAAGCGACAGTATCCCCTACATTTCCAAATGAGTGCATCAAGCTACCAGTAGCTGCAGTGTCGATGGTTTAATGTAACATGGAACTGATAACATCTGAATGAGTTTGCGCGAAGATATGAAAACATCACAGATCGCAGTCAGTATTATGATAAATGAGGAGTCCTCTGAAGAGGAGTAGTGGAAGCCGTTTGCACTATTCGACTGTGGAAAGCGGTGGCCACCGACGAAGCGCTGAAGCGCCCTCCCCCGCACGCTGCCTCGCGGCGCCGAGGTCCGCCTACTTGCCGTAGCCCTGTGCGAAGCCCGGCTTGCCCTCGGTGTCCAGTTGCTGCTGCTGCTCCTCCAGCTGCTGGCGCCGCAGGATCTCGTTGAGCTCCTGGCGCACCAGCTCGTCGGTGGGAATGGCCAGCACCGACTCGATCCACGCGGTGTCCACGGAGGACAGAGACGCGGGCGCCGACGGGGCGGCGCAGCCCACGTCCCAGCTGTACAGTCCGCGGAGGACCTGGTGGCCCGCCGCGTCTTCGCACGTCACTGGAGAACCTGCGTCAACCTGTGGAGCAGGCGGGACGGCGATAACAAAGAGTCAAATCTTCGGTTTGGCTAGCGATTGTTATGGGGAACACGAATGCTCGCCTTCGGTTTATAGGGAGAATTCTAGGAAAGTGTTTTTCATGTGTAAATAACATCGGGTGTAGAACACAGATGAGACCCATTTTGAGTAATGCTAGAGTATTTGTGATCCCCACCAGGTTGATTAAAGGGAGACACGTAAGCAATTAAGAGCTGGACTGCCAGATTGTTACCAGTAGGTTCGATCAACACGCAAGTATTACACACATGCTTGGGGAACTAAAATGGAATTCCCTGCACGGAGTGCTATTGAGAAAATTTAGAGGACCGGCATTTGCAGCTGGCTATAGAGCTGTCCTGCTCTCACCAACATACATTTCGCTTAACAACCAGAGAAGTTAGGACTAGTTCGCGGGCATATCGATACACTACTGGCCATTAAAATTGCTTCACCAAGAAGAAATGCAGATGATAAACGGGTATTCATTCGACAAATATATTATACTAGAACTGACATGTGATTACATTTTCACGCAATTTGGGTGCATAGATCCTGAGAAATCAGTACCCAGAACAACCACCTCTGGCCGTAATAACGGCTTTCATACGCCTGGGCATTGAGTCAAACAGAGCTTGGATGGCGTGTACAGGTACAGCTGCCCATGCAGCTTCAACACGGTACCACAGTTCATCAAGAGTAGTGACTAGCGTATTGTGACAAGCCAGTTGCTTGGCCACAATTGGTGAGAGATCTGGAGAATGTGCTGGCCAGGGCAGCAGTCGAACATTTTCTGTATCCAGAAAGGCGGTTGTGCATTATCCTGCTGAAATGTAGAGTTTTGCAGGGATCTAATGAAGGGTAGAGCCACAGGTCATAACACATCTGAAATGTAACGTCCACTGTTCAAAGTGCCGTCAATGCGAACAAGAGGTGACCGAGACGTGTAACCGATAGCAAACCATACCATCACGCCAGGTGTTATGCCAGTATGGCGATGACAAATACACGCTTCCAACATGCGTTCACCATAATGTTGCCAAACATCGATGTGACCATCATGATGCTGTAAACAGAACCTGGATTATCCGAAGAAATGACGTTTTGCCATTCGTGCACCCAGGTTAGTCATTGAGTACATCATTGCAGGCACATCAAGGGTAACTGCAGCCATGGTCTCCGAGCTGATAGTCCATGCTGCTGCAAACGTTGTCAAACTGTTAGTGCAGATGGTTGTTGTCTTGTCAATGTCCCCATCTGTTGACTCTGGGATCAAGACGTGGCTACACGAACCGTTACAGCCATGCAGATAAGATGCCTGTCATCTCAACTGCTAGTGATACGAGGCTGTTGGGATCCAACACAGGATTCCATATTACCCTCCTGAACCCACTGATTCCATTTTCTGCTAACAATCATTGGATCTCGACCAACGCGAGCAGCAATGTTGCGATATGATAAACCACTATCGTGATAGGCTACAATCTGACCTTTATCAAAGTCGGAAACGTGATGGTACGCTTTTCTCCTCCTTACTCGAGGCATCAGAACAACGTTTCACCAGGCAACGCCGGTCAACTGCTGTTTGTGTATGAGGAATCGGTTGGAAACTTCCCTCATGTCATCACGTTGTAGGTGTCGCCACCGGCGCCAACCTTGTGTGAATGCTCTGAAAAGCTAATCAGTTGCATATCACAGAATCTTCTTCCTTTCGGTTAAATTTCGCGTCTGTAACACGTCATCTTCGTGGTGTAGCAATTTAAATGGCCAGTAGTGTAATTGTTTTTTCTCTCGCTCTATTTTCGGGTGGAACAGGAAGAGAAATGACGAGCAGTGGTACCAAGTACCCTCTGCCACGTGTCGTGTGTAGGTTTGCGGAGTATGTATGCAAATGCAGATGTAGATGTTGATTTTGGGAAGTAGTGAAAGAACGAGACTGAGGCTGGCTATAGTGACCAGACAGTTCAGTTTTGATTTTCAGGACATTCATCGACTCTTGTAGACTGACCTGGTAGTGATCAAGACGAACCAGCTGCTTACATAGAGAATGAAAAGGGTAACTTGTATATTCATTCAGGATCGATAATTTGTCTGTCAGTTCAATAAATGTTCCCAACTGCTGTGGCTTTGAACCGCTGGGATGAGGCAGCACCACGTGCAGAAACGTGAAGTCTCAAACCCAAGAATGGGCCTTAGGCCTGCAGTACTGCAAATAATGCGTCCATCAACCGGCATGCATATAAATGTTCATGATGCGATTCAACAACTATGGCAGTTGTCAGAATGAGGAAGCGTTACTGCTGGACATGGGAGATGAAACTGGAAGCCTGCTAAAGAACGGGACCCTTTGAGACCTAAGTTTCTCCCGGTGTATACAAGGTTCGAATAACTTATGGGGATGCAGCCGAGTGACGTCATTGGCAACGGCCGATATTTCAACAGGTGACGACCCTGCTATTTTCAAGGCAAAAGTGCAGCGTTTAGCAAAATTGCAGCGGTTACTTGCTGCAGTTTTGCCTCGGAAATGACAGTGTGGCCACCGGTCGAAATATTGACGGTTGTCGACGAAACACTCGGTTGTAAGTTATTCGAAAGGGACTTTAGTTGACAGCACAGAAAATGTACCCCATAGATAAAATAATCAGAAATGTATATACCTGTATATTTGAGTGGCGACTGTTCTGTAGGGCACGTCCGACAGAAGAGACACCACTCAGATATATAAAATTCTGAAGAAAACAGCTGCATTGAAATCAGACCTTTCATTTGGCAGCTATGATGTTACAGACAGATACACACGTTAAACTTATAACATCCATCTGTTTACGTCGGAGATTAAAAAAGATGATAATGGATCCTCGACGTTTGTTTCATTGTGGATGTACAAATATCGTCCGATCTCCTACGGCAATCAGATTTTGCGAGTAGGAAGTTTAATGGACGATGGATGCTGCATTACAGCGTGCGATAAGTTGGAAATCTGAGTCAGGCAAGGATCATGTCCGGATGGCAGACGCAGTTAAGGCAACCTTTCATGAGAAGTGATTTGAGCTCTGGCCAAGCACAAATTTTCAACTTCCGCCACTGCATTACCACAATGTCGTGCGCGGCTATCCGTCACCATTTCCCACCCTTTCTTTCCCTTTCATTTCCCTTCCTACATTTCAAGTTTACAAAAATAATCAGACTTTTCGGCACATCTGCAGAAACAGCAGCAATTAGAGTGCGACAAACTGCCCGCAATCGATTCGCGAATCTAAACACACAGTGCCATCATTCAAGTAATGGACGTCAAAAAAATTCAAGGAAACACAATTTGCACTATAAATCATGACAACGGCATGATGGGATGAATCAGCTATTCCCTTCGTAAATTATTTGGACCTGGGATCTTCAATAACATCTCGCGTGTACTGTCAAACTTTTAACAAACAGAAACGTTCGATTCTGAAATCAGTATTTGGAAATCTCGATTAGTTGCAGTATAAGTTCACACTCCGGTTTCCCCGCCGCTCTCCCCGTACCTTCTCACACTATCCAACCGATTCCGATTCGAAAATTCGAATGTAAATTTTTTGAACATCGTCTCGCACCCTGAAAACCCTGCTCCTGTATTATGTGACCATCCTTTCTTCCTACGGTCCAAGAAAGAAGTTGCTGTTTAACGTTTTGAAGATACTAAATTGTAGAAAAATCCTGTTCTGGATTGTCTGTGAAATGGTGGGTAGCGGCAGCGCGAACCCAGCGATGGGAGAGATAGGGAGGGGTGAGAAGAGGGGGAGGGGGGGGGGGCAGGACGCGCCCACCTCCTGACGCCCCCCCCCTTCCTTTTAGAAAAAAGAAAATTATCTTCATAAGTCAACTCTCATTCTGCCCTGCCACTCAGAGAGAGGTACCAGTTGATTGTAACAGTTTGAAGAAAGGATAAACATGTGATGGGTTCCAGCTACTAGCAAGTGTACCTATTTCGCCATTCACCGTGGAACGAATACGAGCTGCCCCGTAGCTCTGATCCTGGGTACGCTCCTGTGTGTCGGAATTCTAAAAAGCAACACAGATGCTTGGGGTTAAAATAGTGACCATGTAGAAAAAGGAACTAAAAGTCTACTACTTTTGTGTGGATCCCACAATATTTTTTATTTACATTTCTTGCGAAATTTTCTAGGGATTACTTCTAAGATTTACCTCTTGGGAATAGTAATTGAGTCAAAGCGAGTAAATGATAAAATTATTACAGGAGTGCGTGACCGTGTCAATATAATTTTCTGTCTTTACCACTTTTTTATTTTATAAACTAACAGCGATACGCTTTGGTTTCTGTAAGTGTCTACTGCCGGACAAACTGTATGACGCAGAGGTAATAGGTTATATACACAAACCTTCCTCGAGAATCAGTCTATTTGTGAAAACCTTATCAAAATGCTTATAGTAGTTCCTGAGATTAGCTTTCACATAGAAGCAGAAACATGCGGTGTGGGACCTTAATTTATAATATGTATAGGCAGGCCTCAACGAATTTCTGCTTATTCCAGCACCAGACCCTACCAGACGAGAAAGAAACAAATGAGAAGTAGTATACACCAAACGCAAGTTTTACATATGTACATATATGTAACACGAAACATAACACATTGAAAGGCATCGATAGACAGTATCCCGTCAGATATTAACATACAAACCCACCTTTGTTTCATTCTTAACTGACAGATCCTGATGATAGCTTCAGTCGATAAGCTTTAAGATGAGTAAATTATAAAACGAAAACGCGATAAAGACGGAAAATTTGCACGAGTCAATGTAAATTTAAGATCGATGTCATTCGTCTTACAGCTGGAGCTGAAAGTCACTTTGCAAGAACTCACCATACAGAAGCTGGCCGTGGAGGTCGCCGGCAGCGCGCAGCCGAAGCTCTTGTTGAGGACGAAGTACTTGCCGAGGTAAGTCTTCCTCAGCAGGTCCTGGCACGTGGCCGGCTCGATCAGGTTCACCGGCACCCGGTGCATTGTGGCGTCAGCTCCACGAACCTTGCCTGTAACAGCCACCACTCAGCCCTGTACAGATTTCCTCTCACATTTTTAAACATAGTTCTCTTATATGTAAGTACTAATTCTTTTACGTCTGCATGTGGTGCAAGGTTTTAAGACCCCCAAACTCTTATTTAAACCATCTTTCAGATTGCTGTGCTTTAATATTAATACGATCATCTGATACAGTACAAAGTAATAGCCATCAATACATACAGCAGCTATGCGATTCAGATGCTGAACGTCTCCACTGTTGTCGAACAGTTCCATAAGCGAACACAACGTTCGAATGAACCCGTTAAAGGGTCGATTGGGTTAAGATCTGTAGAGGTTGAGTTATGACTTTGATTTTCTGGTAGTACTAGTTTGAATCACTTCGAGTTGAGTAGCAAGGTAATCTCTGCTGAGAGAGTCTGCCTACGAAAAACAGTCATACCGTATGATAACTACGACGTCTGAGGATGAAAGTGCAACAAAATTGGTCAATACGTCCTACCACATGGATTTATGGTCTAAGAGAATGAAACTCTAATGTACCTCAAGTCATAACGTTAAATTCTTATGAACGTCCAGCCAAGATTGTGCCGTTTCTTGCTGGGCACTGGAACGCTCATCTGTCCTCTGAAGCACGAGTCTTGCCTCATTAGATATTCAAACTGTAACCAATCAAAGTGCATTCGAAGTTTTAGTATTTCTGGCCGAATGATACGCTTCCAACATTAAGACACTGGCTTTGCGTTCAGGAGGAACGCGGTTCAGATCACAGCTATAATTCGACTATAATTTTCGGTAGTCTCTCTGAAGAACTTGATGCGAAGAACTGAATGATTTCTTAAACAATGTTACTGCTGATTTTCAGTCTCAGTCTTAGCGTATACAAACAAGAGCTCCATCTGTGATGACCTCGATCTCAGACCTCGTCAATGCAACCGAGCAAGAAGACACAGTGGTAAGACATTGCGTTCTCTTTCGTGAGGGGTCCGGTTCAAATACTCCTGTGGTCATCCAGACTTAGCTTTTCTGTGGTTCCTCTAAATGATGGGATAGTTCCTTTGTGAGGAATGTGGCCAGTTTCGTCGTTTCGTCTCCCATTCCGAGTCTGAACTCGGTCTATAAGGTCCATGTCGTCGATGGAACGTAAACCTGAATTTTCCCTCCTGTTATCTAAGCCTGCATCTACACTTCGTAATTCGTTGTCCCGCGCGTAACATTGTATCACTTATTACGACTTTTTCCCGTTCCATCTGCGTATGATGCGTGGGAAGTATGCTTAAATTTCTTTTTGTGTGCTGCAGTTACTCTAAGCTTATCTTTGCTGGCTATAGGGAAGCGATACATAGGGATTTGTAATGTATTCATCATTTAATACTAGTTATTGGAATGCTATCCATTCTCAACAGTCTGCCAGTTCAGATATTTCAATATCCCCGCGACACTCTCCCACGGGTCGAATCTGTGACCACACGCGCTGCGTTTCTTTGCACCAGCTCTACTACTCCTGATGGTCCTATCTGATATAGGCTCCATACACCTGAGTAGTATTCTAGAGATGGCTAGCACGATTGTTTTGTAAGAAATCTCCTTTGTAGACTGATTGAATTTTCTCATGACATGGCCAACGCACTGAGCCTATGTGATCATTTTATTTCATATCTTGCCAAGGTAACTGTTAGAGTTCCGTTCGGGATGATCGATGGATATTTGCTTCCGTGGTGACAGTGGAGGATGAATGTTCGACGACGTACTATTTACACAATGGTATTTGGTTCTTAATTGGGGATTCTGGAAGTGTAAACTCGCGATCTCTCCTAGGATACGGGCTGCGGAAGGGGAAGGAGAGCTGTGAGGGAGACAAGCCTCACCTTCTCGCACAATTGGCTGCACACTGGAATCAACATTGCAATTGCCACGACTACTACAAAGCTACATTTTTACAGCGCACGTTATTGTACCTAGATAAGGTTGGAAATGTGTGGAAACAGTATATATTGGTCTGAAGTTATCCGGCTTCCTCAGATTCCTACACTGAAAGAAAAGTGGCGAGTTATAATTATTGTTATGCCCCTCAATGATATCCCAGGCAGGTGCGAAAATTTTTAAGTTTTGCTCCAGCGAACGGCAGAGCCGGAGCAGAAGTCAAGACAGGCTAGTGTGCAACATCTATACTGGTATGGCAACCCGGAAGAATAACTGATGTATACACTTACGTTCCAAAGAAACTGGTATAAGCATGCGTATTCAAATACAGAGATATGTAAAAAGGCAGAATACGGCGCTGCGGTCGGCAATGCCTATGTAAGACAACAAAAGTCTGGCGCAGTTCTTAGATCGGTTGCTGCTGCTACAATGACAGGTTATCAAGATTTAAGTGAGTTTGAACGTGGTGTTATAGTCGGCGCAAGAGGGATGGGGCACAGCATCTCCGAGGTGGCGGTGAAGTGGGGAATTTCCCGTACGACCATTTCACGAGTGTACCGCGAATATCAGGAATCCGGTAAAAAATCAAATCTCCGACATCGCTGCGGCCGGAAAAAGACCCTGCAAGAAAAGGACTTACGACTGAAGAGAATCGTTCAGTTTGACAGAAGTGCAACCCTTTCCGAAAACTGCTGCAGATTTTAAAGTTGGGCCATCAACAAGTATCAGTGTGCGAACCATTCATCGAATCATCATCGATATAGAGTTTCAGAGCCAAAGACCCATTCGTGTACCTTGGTGACTGCACGACACAATGCTTTACGCCTCGCCTGGGCCCGTCAACACCGACATCGGACTGTTGATGACTGGAAACATGTTGCCTGGTCAGACTAGCCTCCTTTCAAATTGTATCGATCGGATGGATGTGTACGGGTATGGAGACAATCTCATGAATCCATAGACCCTTCATATCAGCACGGCTGGTCCCGGCAGAAGTTCGAGTCCTCCCTCGGGCATGGGTGTGTGTGTTTGTCCTTAGGATAATTTAGGTTAAGTAGTGTGTAAGCTTAGGGACTGATGACCTTAGCAGTTAAGTCCCATAAGATTTAAAACACATTTGAACTTTTTTATTTATTTATTTATTTTTTTGTCGGCGGGGGGCTGTTCGAGCTGGTGGAGGCTCTGTCATGGTGTGTGCAATTGGAGTGATATGGGATCCTTGATACGTCTAGATACGACTCTGACAGGTGACACGTACGTAAGGATCCTGTCTGATCGCCTGCTTCCATTCACGTCCATTGCACATTCCAACAGACTTGGGCAATTCCAGCAGGACAACATGACACCCCACACGTCCAGAATTCCTATAGAGTGGCTTCAGGAACACTCTTCTGAGCTTAAACACGTCCGCTGTCCTCCAAGCTCCCCAGACATGAACATTATTGAGCATATCTGGGATTCCTTGCAACGTGCTGTTTAGGAGAGATCTACATCCCCTCGTACTCTTACGGATTTATGGACAGCCGTGCAGGATTCATGGTGTGAGTTCCTTCCAGCACTACTTCAGACATTAGTCGAGTCCATGCTATGTCGTGTTGGAGCACTTATGCGTGCTCGCGGGTGACCTATATGATATTAGGCAAGTGCACCAGTTTCTTTGGCTCTTCAGTGTATGTAGCATGAGCCCAGCTCCGAGCTAAACTGCCACACCCCACCTGAGCTGGAGGACCAGTTCGCCGATGCAGCAGAGTGACTTCGTGGAGAAGGGAGCATAACTTCATTCCATAGATCATGCACAGTGACGCAACAACGCGTAACTCGTACACAAGAATGGCTTTCAGCTGCAGAAATATCTGAACTGAATGTCTGAAGAAAGGGATTGGAATAATACCGCATGGTCAGCGCCCTTCTGTGCGCCTGGCTACTGACAGTCATGAAGGAAGACATGTTTTAATAATAATGTATATTCTGATAACACTGTCTTATTAGCGCCTGTGGGCGTTGAACAGATCCTCATCACCCCACTCTGCTTCACATTGTCCTGACAATGTAGTCACAGCTCCAACCCTCTATAATACCATCCGAATAGGAAGTCGCTCGCATTGATAAAACAGCAGGAAAATAAATAAACAACCAGGTCGCGAACGGAAGGGGACTCGCAGTGTGTGTTACCTTGTATGGCGGCCTTGGTCCAGCCGCTGGCGACGCAGCCGTTGGAAGGCCCGGAGGCCCTGGAGAGCGGCAGGCAGACGGCGGAGAGTCGTCCAGCGGCGCCCAGCGGCAGTGGCGCCGCCAGCACCAGCAGCGCCAGGTCGTCGAACTGCGTGTTGGGGTCGAAGTTGGGGTGGCGGATGGTGGCGGCCACCTGGGACTGCGCCACGGGCTGCCCGCCCACCGACTGCAGGCCCGCCTTCACCGTCAGGTCAGAGCTCTCGCGTCTGTAATGCGACCATCCACCGACGCTCACTAAACGGACTGGCTCATGTCTTATCACTACGAGGGGAGGTCATAAAGTTACAATTTTCACCTCGAAAAAATAAAGTGACGTCAAGATTGTATTGTTTACTAGTAGATACACGACTACAGTCTTGATATGCATTGAAATCTTAGATCCATTGTACCAGATCATGCCCCTTCGGAAGCAAAACAGCACAACCCATTGATAAAATGGAGAGCCGAACTCGTATTCATTCTCTGCATTTGAAGGGGAACAACACTGCAACAATCCATGCTAAATTATAGAGCAATTCACAGCAATGCACTATCATAAATGACACAGTCGCTGGGTAGTGCGAACTCTTTCATCAAGTGACAGGCCATCCCTCTGGGAATTGCAAGACAACTCGAGGACCTGGTGTTCGAAGACTGGTGTATCACAGTCGAAGAAACAGTGGGGAAAGTGAAAACCAGTCATGGATCAGTTTTCAACATCTTGCACGACATTTTAACTATGACAAATGTAGCCACTGGCTAGATTTTTCGATTGCTCACACCCATTCAAAAAGTTCACCAGACCGAGGCAGTGGCGGAAATGTTGCAGGCCAAGTTTTGTGACTTCTTTAGCCGCCTTGACAACATGAGCGAGTTGTTGTTGATATATTATTAAGAGCTCACGGCAAAAGAGCAAAACAAACAAGGGAAACATGTGCATTCACCACTACTGAAAAAGGCAAAAAGCCAGTCATCATTGGGCAAAGGAATGCAGTGTTTTTTTTTTTTTTAAACTTCCACCGTGTGATGCAAAGAGGTTATGCTATAGATGGGCAGTCTATTTAATTTAGACTCAGTCCGAAGGGTAAATAAAGGAATATCGAATGTATGAACTGACACTTAATTGGAACAGATCATACCAAGACTATACAGTTTTGAAAGATATTCAGTGTGCTGATGCCTTGAAACAGCATATTTTGGTAACACAGAGGTACTAATACAAAAACTCTTTACACACCAATATGATGTTTCCCATCAGTTTCTAACAACAAATTTTGCCAACAACGACACGTTTTTGAGAGATTCTCAACGTGCTGGTGCTATGAAATGGCATATAGTCATACGATGTCATATATTATATATGTAAAGCAGAATGTTTGTGTGTATGTACGTCTGGCATCTCCTCCCAAACGCCTTGATCGGTTTGAAACAAATTTGGCACAGAAACAGAAAGCCTCACAAGTATCAGCACTGTGTTGTTTATAACCTCCTAGCTCCAATGGGAGTAGAGATAGTGGCAAAAACTTGTTTTTCTCCAACACCTGGTGTGTAGCTTGGCCTGCACGACAGGTATGTTGTGGAAGCCGTATTGGTCTGCTGTACTGAACTATATTTCATGAGCTAAACATGCCAATGGCTGGGGTTGGGTTGAGATAGATAGAGGAGGTGATGGACAAAGTGAGGGGAGAAGGAAATGGACAGAGAGAAGGGAGTATGGAGAGATGCATGAGGTAGGTAGAAGTTGTAGAGGGGTAGGGGACAGGTGGAAAAGGAAGAGGATATGGTTAGAGGGAGGGACGAGGAAGATATGGTTAGAGAGAGGGAGTGGAAGAAGTGGACAAAGAGAGGGAGAAGACGTGATGAAGAAGCAGAGAGAGTAGGAAGAAGGAGACAGACAGATAGAGATGGAAGGATGAGGTGGACAACAGAGGGAGGTAGTGAGGAAGTGGTGGTCACTAGGGGGGGGGGGGAGTAGGAGAAGGTGTGCTCAATAGATGTGACAAATACATATGTGAACAAAGCTGTGGTGGAAAGGCTACTTGTAATACGACACCCACCAAATATGGGCTGCAACTGAAAACAAATATGACGCTTTCCAACTTTGCACTGAAAAGAGAGAGGTGCCTTGCACGTGACGAAGGTAGTAGTCTTTCATTTGTCTAGTCTAACTTCAAATGCGCGTTCACAATATCTGTAAGGCTTGATATTGCTCTGCTCATTGGGAAAGACTCCGTAGCGTGCTTTTTCCATGTCATGACGTCAGAAACTCGAGAAGCTGAACGTTGACGTTCGAGTGCACGTTCTGTGTGACGACGGCTCTAAGGAATAGAGCAACAACCGACTACAGAGTGTCAAGGTCCCATGATGGTGACAGGTGCTTACCCCTCGACACAGTGGGCGGTGGTGAGGATGGCCTTCTCGGTGACGATGACTCCTGCACAGAGCGCCGACTGCAGCTCGTCAGAGAAGATGACCACATCCCACGGGAACTCACCGGGCGCTGCGTCGTTCTCCGGCACGCCCTGTCTCTGTGACACACACAGCGAACAAAATTTAGTCCAGAGCAGGGACATGCAGACAGGATACAGTTGACGCTGCGCAAGTTCTTCACATGTCAACTGAACCACATTCACCGAAATGAATTCAATAGGTATATAAGAATATACAGCCTACAGATGCATGTTAACTTTATCGTTTACCTAGGTTTCAACGTTAGTAATAAGGTCTTCTTCAGAACATAAAATATTATTTAAATGTTTGCCTAAAACAAGCCATGTCCTAAGTCAACTTTATAAAACTTGATGCATAACCATAAGGTTTTGTCACTTCTATTAACCAAGCTGTAGCAAATTCACTTTAAGCCCGTTGTATGGGCCTCGTCGTGTGACTAGAGACTGTATATTCTTATATAAACAATATCAGTTGCTGTCGCTGCATAAAAATGTTAAAAATTATAAAATTCAATAGATGTACTCCACCAACAACATTTCGGGAATTTGTCTGAGTAGTTACATTACTAAACGCCTAAATTCGTCCCCAAGGCCAAGTTGCAGTTTGTATCTCTCACAGCTTTCAGGAACAACAAAAATTTGATTTTCAATATTTCATATAATGACTCGCCGTATTCTAAAACTTAAAATGCTGTCATAATCTACTCTCTGAGGAGTATAATCTTACGTTTAAGGTTTAACACACTAAGTCAAGCATTAACGTTAGAAACACTGTATTTGCCTTGAAGCATTGCAACTCTCATAGCATAACTCACCCAGATCATATTCATCCAGTATTTGAAAATGAGGGCACTTAGCGACTCCTAAAAACTTTAAACATAATTTCAAATCTTTTACAAACTTTTCTCGGTAACTGCCGCACAAAATAAAGAAAGGAATCAATCTATCGCTTACTGAATGTTCGGTTTTTATGAGGTAAAACTTCAGCATCAAGCGGGACGTTTTAATTTGATGTTTCCATTAGCTACCCATTTTGCAGACAGTATCCACTTATACCACGAAGGTACTTACAAAATTATATCATTGTACTATACATACTTTAGAAGAAAAACCAGAAAAATGTATATTTTTGATTAGTCTGTGGGCAAATAATCGAAAGTAATAAAACTAACGTAATTCCGGTTTTGCGTATTCAACCATAAAATTTTAGTACGCTTAGCGTCAAACACATTAGCTCACATGGAAAGTGATCAGACTTGTGAAGCTGTTTTATGTACAGGGGTTCTATTCTCTTAAGAATCGAGGGGGCATGATGGGACGGCTTAGTTTACCAGTTTCCGGGTAAGACGCCCGGGGGCTTCAGTGGCTCTTTACAAAGTAATAATGCAAGCGTAATTTAATCTGTTCGCTACCTCATCTCCCTTTTTCCGTGTCAACATATCTTCACATCAGTGACGAAGCCTGTAACACGCAAACACCAATTCGAACGACACAAAAGTCAGAGTAATGTGAGAACCCTCAGCTGGAAAAATATTGTGACGAGGTTTCCGTCTCATTGCGGGGTCAGCTCGGCATGACGTCGTTGACCCGTTCTTCGATTGCATTCAGTGAACCCACATACTATTTCCGTATAGGCCAGCTCTTTACTAGTAAACCTAGTCACATTGCTGGGTATCTGTGTTAATGTATAACAAATATTATCGGAAAATTAAATCTAAGACAGAACCGAACAATACTGAAGGTAAACTTGTGGGCAAATAGTAAACTGGCCATTACGATTGCTATAATTAAGTACTGCCAGCGAATGGGGTAATTTTGGGGTTTCCTGGCAGATTAAAACTGTCTGTCGCACCGAGACTCGAACTCGGGAACTTTGCGGCAAGCACGACTCCCGACTTCTCCCCACAGCTTCAATTCCGCCAGTACCCCGTTTCTTACCTTCCAAACTTCACAGAGGCTCTCCTGCTCGGTAGAGCACTTGCCCGCGAAATACAAAGGTCCCCAGTTCGAGTCTCGGTCCGGCACACAGTTTTAAGCTGCCGGGAAGTTTCGTATCTGCGCACACTCCGCTGCAGACTGAAAACTTCACTTTGGAAACATCCCCCAGGCTGTGGCAAATCCATGTCCCCGCAATATCTTTTCATCCAGGAATGCTACTGCTGCAAGGTTCGCAGGAGAGTTTCTGTGAAGTTTGGATACCTTCCAAACTTCACAGAGACGAGGTACTGGCGGAATTGAAGCTGCGCGAACGGGTCATGATTTGTACTTCGGTAGTTCGGTAGGTAGGGCACTTGCCCGCGAAAGGCAAAGGTCCCGGGTTCAAGTCTCGGTCCGGCACACAGTTTTAATCTCCCAAGAAGTTTCATATCACTGCACTCTCCGCTGCAGAGTGAAAATTTCATTGTGGGGCAAATTTGTTTGCAAAACAATACACACAGCACGCACAGCCGACATGTGCACTGTTGTGGAGAAAGTTTCAGCGTAATAACGTTGAAAATACCGTACAAATGGACATAAGGAATCAAATGAGCTGAAATTACTCTATAACGGGCCATTGGAGACTACAGCCATCTCACACCAAAATACTCCTAAATAATCTCTGAACGACCTCAAAAAGTGTGTTGGTAGAGTTCGGGTCCAGAGTGTGCATTACAGTGGCTGGAAAGCTACGGTTCTACATCATATCCATACCTTTGCAGGCGTCATTCCTAGCGTACGAACATCTGATTTTAGTGTTTGCAAGTAATAAAGGGTAGTCCTTGTTGAAGGAAGCAAGATTTAAGAAGAATTACGACGCTTTATTAGGATCTATTAATCTAAAAAATAGTTTGGTACTGTAAAGTGGAGCAAAACGCTAGGAATCCTACATTATATGGAAACACGCATAAATACAAGAACCAAGAAGGAGCAATTAGACTAGATGACCAGGATAGAAATGCTCGGAATAAGAAGGTCACGTAGTCCTTGTATTTTACTGTCCATATCGAAGAACCAATGAAGCAAATGAAGGAAAGTTTCGAAAGTGGAATATAAATTCAAGGTGAAGGGATCTCAACGACAAGATTAATTAATGACATTTGCCATCATCTGCGAAAGTGAGATGGAATTGAATGAACAATCTACCGAGCATAGAAAGTGGACTGAGAATCAACAGAAAGATAATGCCAAGCAGGAGCAGAAATGAGATTAGCATCAAAATTGGGGATCACATTGTAGACCAAGTGACGAAATTATGATGTCTTGAAAACAGGAAGCTGGGAGAACGTATGAAGCAGACTAGCACTGGGAAACGAAGACTACTAGCGTTAAACATAAACCTGAATGCGAGGAAGTAATTTCTGCCAAAATAAGCCTGGAGCACAGTATTCTATTGAAGTGAATCATGGACTGTGGAAAAACCGGAAAATTTGAGAATAGAACCGTTTGAGATGTGGTGATACAGAAGAGTGTTGAAATTAGGCTGTTGAGCGAAGAAAGAAGGAGGCTTTCCGCGAACTAGCGACGAAAACGAGGCAGATGGTAAAAGTCAATAAACTGCTTATTGTTTCAAAAGTAATCGCCATAGCTGTTAATACATTTGTCCCACCGTGAAACAAGACGGTCAATGATTTCATGAAAAATGTTTGTGGTTGCATCACGGAACCATGATTTCACCCAGGCGTGCGCCCTCCGTCCGTAGCAAATCGACGACCACGAATGTCTATCTTCAGGGTTCCAAAAAATGTGAAAATCACATTTGGAGAAATCATGACTGTACAGAGCATGTGCAAGGGCTTCCCAGGACACTTATGCACCGTAGTCGAAACAAATTTAGCAACATGTGGTCGGGCGACTATTTTTGAAATAATAATGAGTTTATTGCTTTTGTCCATTTGTCTCGCTTTCATTTCCCTGACCCATATAGTACGTGGGACACGCTAATGAAATAGTAGGAAATATGTTAAGACGTCAATGAATTACGTCCATGCTAGTCGGGCGAACAGTAGAGGACAAACATTACGCGGTAAGATGGAGATTAGCATACATACAACACATTACTGAAGAAGTTTGATGAGGTACTACAATGAAAGTTTTAGTACATGTAGACACATAGACTGAGCGGACTGTTCAAGCAGACTAACCGCAATAAACAGGAGATCCGTGTTCGTACTCTTGTATGCCTCAAATTTTGCATTTGTCACTTGTATTTGTTCTTCGAAAGTCTGCAGTCTTCTTATGTAGACCAGCTGATCACATGACAGCCCTGCTACGTCCCGATGTGCGATTAGCATCACTGAGAAAACTACTGTAGCCACAGGCTGATTAATTTATTTATATATCTTAGGATCCCATCACACGTAACACATGTTATGCAACCTGTTCCTATTTCAGTTACAGTCATCTCTTTCTTAGTCGTTCTTACTGCAAACTTGTTCTTCTAATAGTTACCTTCTATTATATTTTGCCTCTGTGACTTTCCATTGGATTGGAAATCGGGTAACTCCCCCTATGCCCTCCCCTTCCGTCTATTTCAGAAACGAAGAACTAAGACCAACTTTTCATTAGTGGTTTGTCAATTTCATTTACGCCATTGATCGTTTTACTGATAATCAACATTCACTGCTATCAAAGGCTCAATTGGATGACTGTGTTAATGTATTACCTGTTTGGTGCCAATGCCGCAGGTAGGTGGGCTGATCTTGCTGTAGGCTACTACGAGGCTGGTACCAGATGGTTGACGGCCTTGGAAACCAGGCAGTGTTCCCTGGCCAGTCTGGCTGCCTGGTACATAGGTACCTGTAGGATAACCAGTCACGCCACCTGGCTGGTACGATGATGGGGTCGATCCAGGGTACACAGTGCCACCTGGCGTAGAGCCTGATGGGAATACCCCGGGTCTCGAACCTGAGGGGAACCTGGTGCCACCTGCAGGCTGGAAGGGTGCTGGAGTTGTACTGTAACCAGGTTGAGATGATGGCTGGTAAGGCGACAGCGTAGTGCCGCTTGAATATCCAGGTGTGCCAGATGGCTGGAATGGTGATGGTGTAGATGATGGTTGGTATACTCCTGGAGTGGAGTAGCCTGGCTGATAAACACCAGGGGTCGAGCTACCAGGGTAGACAGCAGTACCAGAAGGCTGGTACACACCTGGAGTGGAGGAGGCCCCTGGCTGGTAAGTAACGGTATAACCAGGTCTGTAGGAACCTGGGGAGGGTGTTGTGGAGAAACCTGGCTGTCCAAATGGAGAAGGCGTCGTTGTGACTGGAAACCCAACGGCAGTGGTACCTCCAGGGACAATTACGTTGGAGCCTGGAGTCTTTAGTGGCTTGCCAGGAGATGGAGACGATGGTCCATAGCCATATTCTGGCTTCTTGGTACTGCCAGTGAACACACCACCAGGAAGGAAGGGGTTGCCCGAACTAGGCTGGAACCGGCAACACACGCCAGACGATCCATCGAGGCCGACTCTGCAGTTCTGAAATAAACAAAAGAGCGTCCATCACAGCAATGTGAACATGGAGTGTCATTTGAGTGCTATCTACGTTATAACTTGCATAACACACAAAAAATATCTTATCTTTATGGACATTATTTACATTCATTCATCACAGAAAAGTAAGAAATGTGAACTACTTCGGAACATAACAACTGTTGACTTACTGTGCTCGATGTGTGATTCATTCCCAAGACATCTGATCAAGCTTTCAGGTTTCTCTTGTATGAAATGTTTTGATCTTGAATCTTATCTAACCATGACTTACTTCAGTAGATACTTTTCCATACCTTCCACTCCCTGCCAAATGTACCTTCTCTCTTTGTGATTTCTGAAGAGGATATTTGCCACAATAATCAAAAACCAATGGAAGAACTGTAGAAGCCTTTCGCCTCTCAGTCCGTAATGTCAAACGACTATGACTTTTCTTGTAGTCTAACATGGTGCTCCAATCTCTCTAATTGTAATCACTAGTCAGTTATATACAAAATATTCTCTTCGTTTGGTCACTATCATCGAAAGACATCACTACGAAACGAAAACTCCTCTAGAGTTTCTTGTGTGCTTTGCTTAGCCACAAGATCCATGTTGCTATTGCACATTTTCTAATGTCACCTTCCTTTACGTCGACACTCATGTCTTTTCTTATCTCTTGGAATCAACCAACTTTTCTTTGTTGTTTCTGATTTTTTTATTTGTTGTGACATCGCTTCTTAATTTCTGGGCTTGTGTGTTTCTTATTGGATTATAATATTTCTAATTATTCATGTTTCCAGTAATTTTAGTTCTGTAATTTATTTGTAGGTAGTCGATTATGTAGAGGCATTCCGATTCCACTGTTGTATTGCAATATTATGTTCCTTGATTTATGGAAATACATTTGTTATTGTAAATATTTTTCGTTATTTCATCCCCCTTTTCCACTTTCTGCATCATTTCATCTATGAGTGGTTTACTGACCTGTTATCTTGGATTATCTCTCCTACGTACTTGAACTGTTTAATCTATTGTGGTTTCACCAGTGTCTGTACTAGAAAATTTGGTGCATCTACATCTAGATCTACATCCATACTCCGCAAGCCACCTGACGGTGTGTGGGTACCCTGAGTAGCTCTATCGGCTCTCCCTTCTATTCCAGTCTCGTGTTGTTCGTGGAAAGGATTGTCGTTATGCTTCTGTGTGGGCTCTAATCTCTCTGATTTTATCCTCATGGTCTCTTCGCGAGATACACGTAGGAGGGAGCAATATACTGCTTGACTCTTCGGTGAAGGTATGTTCTCGAAACTTTAAGATAAGCCCGTACCGAGCTATTGAGCGTCTCTCCTGCAAAGTCTTCAAAAATTGGTTCAAATGGCTCTGAGCACTATGGGACTTAACATCTGTGGCCATCAGTCCCCTAGAACTTAGAACTACTTAAACCTAACTAACCTAAGGACATCACACACATCCATGCCCGAGGCAGGATTCGAACCTGCGATCGTAGCAGTCACGCGGTGCAGAGTCTTGCACTGGAGTTTATCTATCATCTCCGTAACGCTTTCGCGATTACTAAATGATCCTGTAACGAAGCGCGCTGCTCTCCGTTGGATCTTCTCTATCTCTTCTATAAACCCTATCTGATACGGATCCCACACTGCTGAGCAGTATTCAAGCAGTGGGCGAACAAGCGTACTGTAACCTACTTACTTAGTTTTCGGATTGCATTTCCTTAGGATTCTTCCAATGAATCTCAATCGGCATCTGCTTTACTGACGATCAACTTTATATGATCATTCCATTTTAAATCACTCCTAATGCGTACTCCCAGATAATTTATGGAATTAACTGCTTCCAGTTGCTGACCTGCTATTTTGTAGCTAAATGATAAGGGATCTACCTTTCTATGTATTCGCAGCACATTACACTTGTCTACATTGAGATTCAATTGCCATTCCCTGCAGCATGCGTCAATTCACTGCATATTCTCCTGTATTTCAGTACAATTTTCCATTGTTACAACCTCTCGATATACACAGCATCATCCGCAAAAAGCATCAGTGAACTTCCGATGTCATTTACGTATATTGTGAATAGCAACGGTCCTATGACACTCCGCTGCAGCACACCTGAAATCACTCTCACTTCGGAAGACTTCTCTCCATTGAGAATGACATGCTGCGTTCTGTTATCTAGGAACTCCTCAATCCAATCACACAATTGGTCTGATAGTCCATGTGCTCTTACTTTGTTCATTAAACGACTGTGCGGAATTGTATCGAACGCCTTGCGGAAGTCAAGAAACACGGCATCTGCCTGTGAACCCGTGTCTATAGCCTTCTGAGTCTCATGGACGAATAGCGCGAGCATTATTTTATGTTTTATCGGTGCCTGCTGAGCTATCCAGGAGAGCTTCTGTAATGGTTGGAAAATAGGAGATGGGTACAGGCGGAAATGAAACTGTGGGATCCGATTGTGAGTCGTGCCGGGATAGCTCAAGTCGGTAAGAATACTGACAATCTTGCATTCGGTCTGTAAGTTGCATCGTGGTTTGGCTACGTACCTTGACGGGCTGCACTCGTGCGGTTGCCCCACACTGGTAGCTGGGCTGGCAGGTGGCCCCGAGGGGCGCGCACTCGTCCGGCTGGGGAGTCTTCATCATCATGCCGCCAGGCCAGGGGTCCTTGTAGTTGGGGTCGCGGCAGCACTTGCCGATGATGCCCGTGTCTGGATCCTGGCAATCCTGCGTGGAGGGCAAACACAGTGCCATCAGGACAGATGCAGAGTAAACTCATGAGGCAAATTGCTAGTTATTCCTCCAAAACAGCACATGGGGCAATTTGGAACGCGTCAAATAGTATAGAACAGGTACGACTCGATCATACGGCTCTCCACCACTGGCGCAAGTAGTGGCAGTAAAGTGGTGTGTACTGGACAATCGATTGTATCGAATCAGCTCTGTAAGGTGTGACAGAATGGCAGAAAGGAGCTGTACTGTTTGGACGTGTCCACGACGATGCCGTGATTGAAGCTGCCCGGTTTGTTGCCCTGTCAAAGTAGATATTCCAACACGTTCAAAAGAATTCAGTACTAGTCGCAGCAATGTAATACGACGTGATCATAAAGGAATTCGTGCTGTCACTAAATACAGTATCATAACCTCCAGTTTCTGAACGATCATTACGAGCAGAAGTATTTGCTTTGGACATATGGTCTCAAGCAGCACACGCAGCTGCTCGTTTTAAATGACTAAACAACACATGTCAGTAGCTTACCGGAGCTGAGTACTGTTGTACGTCTAGACGTCAGATAGCCTCTTTCCAAATGCATCGATGACCAAATGAGTTTTAAACTCGCGGTGTATGGAACTTTTGAGCTAGCTTTATCGTTTTTTGTGCACACTCTTTCACGTAACCGTGAAAAATCGACTAGAGTGTTTGTTTCACACTCTCTGTGACCGGTGTTGCCCTTTCGTCTACACCTCTAAGATGAATGGACTGTCGAAAACCCTGTCTTCCTATACGAAAATAGCCGTGTTTACAGTACTTTACGCATATGTTGCTGGTTCTATAAGACATTTTCGCACGTCTACTGACAGTGTATATCATCCGACCCGATACAAGGTATTTGGGAGTAACTGGAGCAGCGTACGAAACGTTCCATTCAACATCTCCACAATTTGTTAGCTCAATGGGATGTAATTACCAATGAGGGGCAACCTGAAGAAACTTGTGGATGCTCTTCCATGTCGAATGAGACCATCCTCAAGGATATATGTGGTGTTACAAAGCGTTAGCGTGTTGTCTCTTTGGGACGACTAATTTTTGGTCCAGATTACCAATTACTTTCTTCTGTAATCTATATATTAATAATCTATATAATCTATAATCTACATATTAATAAAATGAACATACAAGTAAAAACAGAAAATTAGGTCTTCTATCGAGACAGGATAGAACAGGAACAGGTTGAAATCATACTTGTGCTCTATGAATATTCCTATTTCTTTGCACGTCAAACGTGTGTGAAGAACTGTGGAGGATAAGGGAAGGAGAGTATGATGATGATGCTGAAGTAGAGACAAAAGATGGAAGCAAGGTGTTACCGTAATTTCAAAAATGGCTCTGAGCACTATGGGACTTAACTACTGAAGTCATCAGTCACATAGAATTTAGAACTACTTAAACATAACTAACCCAAGGACATCACACAGATCCGTGCCCCAGGTAGGATTCGAACCTACGACTGTAGCGGTGTCGCGTTTCCAGACTGTAGCGCCTAGAACCGCTCCGCCACTCTGGCCGGCTTACCGTAAGTGGTACACGATTCTCCTCCTGCTCGCGAGTGAGTACGACTGGCGTGTTGGACATGACTCCTTCAGCTGTGCAGTAGTTGATGGAGACGCACTTGAGGGCGGCAGCGCAGCCTGGGTGCGGCGTGGTGTTCAGTGGACCAGTGTACGGCTTCTGGGCACCTGCGGGCGTCACTGTGTCGTAGATGGACCCACCGATGGGCACTCCGTAGTAGCCAGACCTACAAAAATTATATCTTATATTCACAATCTGTCATTACGTGTCACGCAGCTAGTTACTTAATACTGAGGTGACTTACAGTTACTGAATACAGTAAGAATGAAAGTTTTGCTTCTTCTTGCAATAATGATACTTTTCACAAAAGTCAGTTCTGTGTTTAGTACTGATTCATTCCCTTTATAAATGTTTTAAAAGTAGCTTACTCCTTGTTATATCATCTTGTGTCAAAACATAAATCACTTACCCAGTAGTGGGACGATTTAAGGTCCCTGTTGGTCTGACAGGGACGAGAACCTGTCCAGGTTGCTGTGGCTGCTGACCATACACATAGGTGGGCTGTGACGGCTGAGCAGTGGGGCCAGTGATGAAACCAAACTGGCCTGGCTGGCCAGGGATGTAGCCAGGCTGACCAGGAGCTACTCCAACAGGTTGTCCAGGACGCCCAGTGGGGATTCCTCCAGGGGTCACACTGCCTGGTTTACCAGGGGTGTAGCCTGGCTGACCAGGTTTCCCAGGCTGTCCAGGTTGTCCAGGCTGTCCAGGAAGTCCAGGTTGCCCAGGCTGGCCAGGTGTTCCAGGTTGTCCAGGCTTTCCAGGCTGTCCTGGGTAGTATCCAGAGTGGCCAGGTTGGCCAGGCTGTCCAGGTTGCCCAGGTTGCCCTGGTGTCCCAGGTAATCCAGGTTGTCCAGGCAGACCTGGCTGGCCAGGGGTCCCAGGTTGCCCAGGCTTTCCAGGCTGCCCTGGATAGTACCCAGAATGGCCAGTTTGGCCTGGTTGCCCAGGTTGTCCAGGGTATCCTGGCTGTCCAGGTTGTGCAGGGTATCCTGGCTGTCCAGGTTGTCCAGGCTGTCCAGGGTATCCTGGTTTTCCAGGTTGTCCAGGTTGTCCAGGGTATCCTGGCTGTCCAGGTTGTCCAGGCTGTCCAGGGTATCCTGGTTTTCCAGGTTGTCCAGGTTGTCCAGGGTATCCTGGCTGTCCAGGTTGTGCAGGGTATCCTGGTTGTCCAGGTTGTCCAGGCTGTCCAGGTTGACCAGGGTATCCTGGTTGTCCAGGTTGTCCAGGGTATCCTGGTTTTCCAGGTTGTCCAGGTTGTCCAGGTTGCCCAGGGTATCCTGGTTGTCCAGGTTGTGCAGGGTATCCTGGCTGCCCAGGCTGTCCAGGTTGTCCAGGGTACCCTGGTTTCCCAGGTTGTCCAGGGTATCCTGGCTGTCCAGGTTGTGCAGGGTATCCCGGCTGCCCAGGTTGTCCAGGCTGTCCAGGGTATCCTGGCTGTCCAGGTTGTGCAGGGTATCCTGGTTGTCCTGGTTGTCCAGGTTGTCCAGGTTGTCCAGGCTGTCCAGGGTATCCTGGTTTACCAGGTTGTCCAGGTTGCCCAGGCTGTCCAGGGTATCCTGGCTGTCCAGGCTGTGCAGGGTATCCTGGTTTTCCAGGTTGTCCAGGGTATCCTGGCTGTCCAGGTTGTGCTGGGTATCCTGGTTGTCCAGGTTGTCCAGGCTGTCCAGGTTGACCAGGGTATCCTGGTTGTCCAGGTTGTCCAGGGTATCCTGGTTTTCCGGGTTGTCCAGGTTGTGCAGGTTGCCCAGGTTGTCCAGGTTGCCCAGGGTATCCTGGTTGTCCAGGTTGTGCAGGGTACCCTGGCTGTCCGGGTTGCCCAGGCTGTCCAGGATATCCTGGCTGTCCTGGTTGTGCAGGGTATCCTGGCTGCCCAGGTTGTCCAGGTTGTCCAGGGTATCCTGGTTTTCCAGGTTGCCCAGGTTGTCCAGGCTGTCCAGGATAACCTGGCTGTCCAGGTTGTGCAGGGTATCCAGGCTGGCCCGGTTGTCCTGGTTGTCCTTGTGTCCCAGGCTGACCAGGCTGTCCTGGCTGACCAGGGTATCCAGGTTGCCCAGGCTGACCTGGTAGCCCAGGTTTTCCTGGTTGTCCAGGCTGTCCTGGCTGCCCAGGCTGGTAACCAGTGTGTCCAGGAAGACCAGGCTGCCCAGGTTGTCCAGGAGTTCCAGGGGTGCCAGGTTGACCAGGTTGACCTGGCTGTCCAGAGCCTGGACTTATTGGTCCGTACTGGCCAGGCGCAATGTGTACCAGACCATGTCCTGGGACCGCTGTGGAACCTGAAGGGAAAGGTGAAGGTGTAATGTGGATGAGGCCGCCGGGAGTGGATGGCGGTATGTGAACAAGACCTGGTGTTGTCGCCGTACCTCCAGGTCGCGGCGTTGTTACAACGAAGGTGCCACCTGTGCCTGCGCCTGATACTTCCGTCTGGAGCTGGCAGCAAACTTCTGTTGCGGCGTTACAGTCACGGATCTGTAGCAACAGAATATTTGTGCAGGACACGTACGGAATTACTAAGCGATAGACAGTGTTAGATTTAGGTTTAATATCAGGGTAAGGAAGGGAAATAAGAGTGAAGAAGATTTAACTGTGAATTTTGATTTTTAAATATTTGGTGTTGCATTGTATTCAGCGCTGGTTGTATTTCCCAGAGACTCAACGAATTACTATTGATTTGTTATCTAGTAGACGCAGGAGAGTGGAAAACATTACTTTACATATTTATACGTGTAACATAGGAACGGTACATTACCAGATATAATTTCCTATTACATAGGTTGTTTCAACAAGTTTCATCTGGTTTCAGGCAAGACTATATCTTTACATGAGTGAAGGCGCTAATTTGCGATGGATATTAACTTACAAAAAGGAGAACGAAGTCGTTATTTTAGTCAGAACCATCCTATTTTACAAGGGTATATGTTTTACATGCATGTACTACAATCTCAACACGCCTTTTACAATTACGTTTAGGATCAGTGGTTTCAGTTACCTTTTCCCAATGTTCATTGCTACAGAGACCTCGACCATCAATAGCTTAGAAACGGCAACTTCAATCGGCGCTAAGTATTACTGTTAGTTAGTGTGTGCGCCAGTGTAACTCACAGAGCGCAAATTACTCAGTTATATTCTTGCAGTAGTTGAGAATAACAGCTGTTAGCGACTTCCAACAGGTTTTATACATGATTTCAAATCGTGACGAAACTTCTTCTCGCCGACACCCTCCCGGCCTCACCCACGTTCCCGTCCTCCAAACAACAAAATGATGAAACGAAAAAAAAAAATATAGCTCACTATTTTCGCTGTTTATGCAGTAGTACTGCAGCATCAGGAATGACGTTTTACAGACTCTATTCGCAACAGATTTTGCAGATCGTATCCGCACATATCACTAAACGTAGCTGCAAAATTATATGATTGTGCGATGTACAGTTCGGCAGGTATGAAGTTTTATACAACGGAGTTCCATTCTTTAGAGACCCCCTGGGTCGAGGTTTACTGTTTGTACTGGATGCCAGCCGCTGCCAGAGAAGGCAGATGAACGGAGAAAGTGTTACTTTACAGTGCAGAGCGACACGAGTTGACGATTTTAAACACAGACAAGGCTTAGAGATCGCAAGTATGAGTCTACTGTTCGGGTTGCATACTTCACAAATCTAGGCGGCGCTGTTACGTCAGTGCTAACGTGCTTCATTGGTTCCCGCTGTAGTTCCACGAGTATGGCGAGCCTGAGAACTGTGGCGCAGCGGTCGCTTCAGACTCGTCGACTCTTCCCGTCTTACTGAAGCATGCAGGAGTGTAAGGCTAGTCCCGAATTATAGGTAGTCCGAAAGATGAGTACTGTGGAGGGTATAAGACGGAAACTAACTGATGCGAAGTATTGCCGGCCGTTGTGGCCGAGCGGTTCTAGGCGCTTCAGTCTGGAACCGCGCGACCGCTACGGTCGCAGGACCGACTCCTGCCCCCGGCATGGATGTGTGTGATGTCCTTAGGTTAGTTAGGTTTAAGTAGTTCTAAGTTCTAGGGACTGATGACCTCAGATGTTAAGTCCCATAGTGCTCAGAGCCATTTGAACCATTTTTGCGAAGTATTTGACTGCAAATGTGTCCCATTAGAGGAGGGATTCCTCGAATAAGTTCCACGCTGCAGTCCACGCTTCAGACTAAAACCACACACATTTCGTTCAATGGAAACAAAATGGTTGTATTCTTGATTCCTCCTCTTAGACGACGAGAAAACGTATGTGCTGCGTTAAAGGAAAACTGGGCACAGAGCAACGCCACTGTTGTATTTTTACCAAAAAAGCGCGTTATTTGTACATTTATTTGGCCGTGGCAACTTGTGCTTACGGGCTAGTCACCAATTAGAGATTGCACTTCGTCCTCATGACATGGTTTCTGGCTCTGTCGTCTCAGACTCGGTAACTCGTCGAAAGTGCGCATATGTCAACGTAATTGTTCGACTTCTCTGTATAGGTATTAAATATTAAAATATATTCGACAGCAGTACTCAGAACAGTTTTACCTACATGAATTTATGTACAAGCAGAACAACATTGACTGCTAACCGATGAGTCGTTATTTTGACATACAACTTCTGTCATTTAGACGGGTCGGACATTTTGTGACATTTGAACCTGCACTTGAGGATGGCTACAAAGCCGAAATCATGATGGTATAAAATAAGTGAATAGTAATGTACAGTTTAATGGTGGAATTTTTTTCACAACGGTTGCGTATGTTGCGGAAATGCCGCGAGGCCACTACTATACTTGCGAACCAGTGTACTCGCTCTCTTTTCTGAGTGAGTCAAGTCCATCTGCGCCCGTAACTCAGGTTATGAGTGAACAGCGACAGAGACTCACGGGTCCACAGGCATGCGGAGACGGCGAGTCCGATACGACGTCACAGGACTTACTAACGAGTTTGGAGCGAGCATACGGAGCTCACTGCTGATCTCTTAACGAGGACAATTCATCCAAATGACTTCAATTTATGAATGCTATTTTGCATATTGTCCGCATCCGTAGCCGACAGGTCAGCGCAACTGTCTGCGTTGCGGGAATCCGGGTTCGATTCCCGGCGCTACCAGGGTTTTTCCTGGTGAGAGGGTTGGTACCGGGTGGATTCAGTCTCTCGAGGCCAACCAAAGAGCTACTAGACCAATTAAGTAGCGGTTCCGAGGTCATGAAACTCGACAACGGCCACGGTAGTGGTGTGTTACTAGCGCCCCCCGAAGGCGCCATTGGCGAGTATGACACGGCAGGCGTTCGTGCCCGACGCAGAACTACATCTTACCTTTACCTTGCTTACTAAAATACTTCTGACTGATGATCTAAAAAGAGGCAGCCAGATAATGATAAGATGATTGTGGATACGCCTAATTGTGTGTGAACATTTTTTAATTGTTTGCTGTTCCCTAAATAAATATCACTGCCTACGAGGTGCGACAATAATGAGACTGATTTTCTTTGCAAGATGTGGCAACCCTGCAGGCTTGCGTACGCATAATATCTTTGACCTTGCCCTATAAGCTGCTTCTAGTTCAAGTGGCACATCGATGCTCAGTCGTGAGTTTTGCTGTAATAAGTTAACAAGTGTTTGTGTCTCTCGTCACGGAAATTGAACCGCATAATATTGCACACAGTACGCCACTTCTTTTTGTGTTAAATTGGGTGAAAACGCGACGACAGCTTACGGTAAGCTTTAGAAGGCTTTTGGAGAGTAGGGTATGTCAAGAGCTCAAGTTTTTCGTTGGCATAAACTGTTTAGCGAAGGCAGAACGAATGTTGAAAATGAAGACCGCAGTGGACGACCATCAACCTCACAGACGAATGTCAACTTGGCCAGGGTGCGTGAACTCGTACAGGCTGATCGAAGATTATCTGTGAAAATGATTGCAGAAGAACTGAACATCAATCGAGAAACAGTTCGTCTAGTAATAATTGGATTCTGCATTACGATAATGCGCTATCCCATCCTGCTCTGTCAGTACATAAATTTTTAACCTCAAAACAAATTTCACTACTACCACAGCCACCTTATTCACCACATATCGCTCCATGCGACTTTTTTCTACTTCCAAAAGTCAAAACGGTGGTCAAGGGACCCCATTTTCAAGATGTCCAAAAATGTGTGACGAGGGTCTTGGAGGTTATTACAGAATATGAGTTCCAGAAATGTTACCATCAGTGGCAGAGGAGCTGGAAAAAGTGTGTGCAATCAGAAGGGAACTACTTTGAAGGAGACAACACTAAACTTGACTAAAACGGTAAGCAACATGTTTTTTTGACATAAGTCTCATTACTTTATTGTCGAACCTCGTAGATGGTGACTACCTCGGGTGCACAATGTAAAAAGCTAAAATTGGAAACTAAGTCTTGTGTTCGGTGCGGTGAAGGTTATGGCCGCACTGTGATGGCGGCGCCTCGGAAGGGCAGGCCGGACGCACGTGACGTCACGGAGGTGCTGGCGAGTCATCCAACCGCGAGGCCCCCTGACGGAAGCGGTCGGCACACGTCGCTGCGGCAAGAAAGCCGCCGTCATGTGCGGTCAGCTGAGGGGAGCGGCGTTTTCGCGAAACTGCGGCGGGAGAAGAAACGTGTCCCGCAGAAAAAGCTGCACGTTCCGTTCGCTGCAGGCTTCAGATATAGTACTGCCGGGTCGTCGACCACGTGCAGGTAGCAGCACAATACTCAAGCCGCAAGAACATCCCTGGTGAAAGCTAGCGAGACTGTGCAAAAACCACGAGCGAATGGGCGGAAGCAGACTCGATTTCAGTAGGGCAAAGAGCCTTCTTTCAGCACTCTGCAGAGCGAGATGTCGAAATGGTCACTAGACTCATGTTGTAGAAGGACTGAGTTCAAATACTCCTTCAGTCATCCTAATTTCAGTTTCCATAACTTCGCTAATCACATCAGTTGAATACTGAATTTAAATCACCTCACCAATAATGTAATAACAATTTATACCTTAATGCATGTCCAAAATGCACCATTACAGGGTATCCCAAGCCTACATACCGAAATTACTCGCACGCTGGAGGATCCTGAACTGAGTAGTTCGAGTACTTCCTTCTGTTAGTTACCAAACCCGTATAAAATGTACGAAAGGACAACATCATTCCGCCCAACCAGTGAGTGCTATTTGTATTTGATATTGGCCAGTTTCGGCTCTTGTGTCATTGTCAAAGAGAAAGTCTAATGCATGCTTGCCTGCCACCTAGCTGTCCAGCGACCGCCGTTCCAGAGGAAAAAACTGACTACCAGCAATCACGAGTACACGACACAGAGTGTAAACGACAACTGGTAACAGAACACCACAGTGGTGCCGAAGAACTCGACGCGAACAATGTGATCTACCACGCCGGGAGACAACCTAAAATTGTCCTTCAAAATCCACCTAACCCACAGCGCATGAGCGCCGACACATATTTTTAGTTTCTGACGGCCTCTAGCGCCACCATCTTAGTTGTGCCCATACAAATTGTATAACTAATGTTTGTGAATATTTTATCTGACGATTTTGTAAATTTTAACAGCGTAAAATTAATACTTAAATCTTTTTTTCCTTGTTGTTGTTGTTGTTGTGGTCTTCAGTCCTGAGACTGGTTTGATGCAGCTCTCCATGCTACTCTATCCTGTGCAACCTTCTTCATTTTCCAGTACCTACTGCACCCTACATCCTTCTGAATCTGCTTAGTGTATTCATATCTTGGTCTCCCTCTACGAGTTTTACCCTCCACACTGCCCTCCAATACTAAATTGGTGATCACTCGATGTCTTAGAACGTGTCCTAACAACCGATCCCTTCTTCTAGTCAAGTTGTGCCACAAGCTACTCTTCTCCCCAATTCTGTTCAATACCTCCTCATTAGTTATCTGATCTACCCATTTAATCTTAAGCATTCTTCTGTAGCACCACATTTCAAAAGCTTCTGTTCTCTTCTTGTCTAAACTATTTATCGTCCATGTTTCATTTCCATACATGGCTACACTCCATACAAATACTTTCAGAAACGACTTCCTGAAATTTAAATCTATACTCGATGTTAACAAATTTTTCTTCTTCAGAAACGCTTTCCTTACCATTGCCAGTCTAGATTTTATATCCTGTCTACTTCGACCATCATCAGTTATTTTGCTCCCCAAATAACAAAGCTGCTTTACTACTTTAAGTGTTTCATTTCCTAATCTAATTCCCTCAGCACTACCCGACGTAATTCGACTACATTCCATTATACTCGTTTTGCTTTTGTTGATTTTCTTCTTACTACGTCTGTAAGGGTTAAGTTTAGATCGAATTCTAAACGTAATTCGTTTTTGCATAACGTGTTCAAAAGTGTTTTTTCCTTCACTAACGTTCCCAGGAAAAGTCAATTTACTAACGTTAACGAAAAGTGATATGTAAAACGCCGACAGAATATTCAACAGCTCACGCGGCACCCATGCGCTGTAACTTAAGTTGCTTTTGTAGGCCAGTTTCAGGTTGTTCCCCAGCTTAGTAGACCACAAGTGTCCTGTATAAAATTGTCCGGTTAGACTTCCCCTGCGCCACTCTGATGCATTGTGAACAGTTATTGTTAAATCCTATCCCTGCCGAAGATAATTTAAATATTTTAGACGTCCTGTGTGGCGTACTCAGACATCACTAGCACTACGATAACGAGAAACTAGCTAAAATGAACCTGTTAAGTATGATGCATAGAAGTAGCAGGCAGGAAAAGGACCTATTTGAGCTCAAGCGTAGTACTCAGCCATATGTACTCATACTTTTTAAACACATCATTTTACTTCCACATAAAATGTGAAGATGACGTCTAATAAAATTTTGTTTCACTGATTTGAAAACAAGCCTGCCTTTAGTGAATGATAAGATAGTCATACAACTGAAATTAAAGTTTTGGATTATTACTTATGTAGCCTATCCGTGTATTGACAGTGACCAAGTGACCAGTGTGTTCTTGTTTTTATTAGTTGAAAAGCTCAAGGGTTTACCGACAAGTAGAGCTGTAAGTTGCCTGTCATTGGAGGCGTTGGCTTGAGCAGACTATATCGAAATTGCTAGTAAACTCTTACAGCCTACATTACAAAATAAATTTCGTTGTATTACAAGTTTCTAACGATACACATCCAGTACCAAATTTTTTGACACACTCCCAAAGGATTGCACAATACAATAAAACATTACGACACTCTTTTGGGAGCAACCTGATCTGATCTACGTTGTACGTTGTGGTGGACGCTTAGGCCTGACATTCGATGAGGGGCAATAAGCATAATGGCGTATCTGAACGTGTTGAACATTAAATTACAAAAACTTCACAAAAATGCGCTCAAATGCAGTAGATAAACGTACTGTAAAGACACGTCGTTCGACCTTCAGATTGCTGAAAGAGGCGGTAAACTGGATAACATGATCATCACTGTTTCACTTTGAGACCCACGTCGCTTGGTGTGAGAACATATCAACGAACGGTTTTTAAGCGAGCGTTGTTAAGAATGTGGACGCCACTAGGATAGACGAGTGCGTTATAGTGCCCGCTTCTGGCACACGGAGAGGCTCGCCGGCTCCGGATGGAATCCGACCTGCTGATTAGCGGCAGGAGACGGCGTGCCGGCCAGCCTGGATGTGGTTTTCAGGCGGTTTTCCTATCCCACTAGGTCAATACCGGAGTCATGCCCACGTCCCGACACAAATACGTGCTACGCGAACATTCAGTAAACATTTCCACACTTGCACATGAGATTTACTCTAGTCTCACACAAATGTGGTACAGATTCCGCCTTGGAGGAAGTGGTGGCGTGAGGAATGGCATTCGGCCACTAATATTACCAAAACTGACAAGACATGGCGACCATGTTGTTACACACGACAAGACAAAGGAGAAGAAGCTGTTAACAACGTATAGTAAATACTATGTGTCAACAGTACTATGTGCGAGCTCCTAATAGCGCACAACAGACAAGAATAGAACAGGACATGTAAATAAAACACGCAGAACGTTCTTGAATAAAGGAGAATTACGACTGTGTTCTTTAAGCGCACAAACATTTGATGCAAATTCTCTGTCATTTCCAGCGATGCATAATCATGCGTAGAGTATCGAAAAAAATATTAACATATTGAATTGAAAACTTCCGCAAAAGACTGTGCAGTGCGGCTGCAGAGCGCTGACAGTATGAGGCAGCAAGCACGCACTACATACTGTTAGGTGACGTCCCGATTTCACTTGGTAAGAGCCAATGGTAGGATTCTAGTGTGGCACAGACCCCACGAAGCCAGAGACCCAAGTTGTCAAGAAGGCACTGCGCAAGCTGGTGGTGGTCTATGCTTACATAGAATGGACTGGGTCCTCTGGTCCCACTGAACCGATCATTGACTGGAAATTGTTATGTTTGACTACTTGGAGACTATTCGCAGCAAAAGACAGTGGAAATTTCATGTCGAAAACACACCATGTCACCACGCCACAGTTGTTTGCGATTGGTTTGAAGAAAATTCTGGACAATTCGAGCCAATGGTTCGGCCACCCAGATCTCCCTACATGAATGCCATTGAACGTTAATGGGACACGATCGAGAGGTCGGTTCTTGCACAATATCCTGCACCGGTAATACGTTCACAATTCTGGACAGCTGTAAGGCACCATAGATCAGTGTTTCTGCAGGGGGCTTGCAACAATCCTGCACCGGAATACTTTCGCAATTTTGGACGGCTATAAGGCAGTATAGCTCAGTATTTGTGCAGGGGCCATGTCACAAAGAGCTGCTTCACTACGCCTAGCAAAAGGAGGTCCGATACAATATTAGGTGATGTCCCATGACTTTTGTCACCTCATTGTCTGCTTCATGGAGAAACCGCCAGGAATATAGTACAGGTTGTTCAAAAGTCTCATTGGCATTTCAAGAAATCATTTCTTGGGAACTATTAGAGATATGGGATCGTAGCTTGTTGTGAATCATGTAAAAGCCCTCGAGTTTTTTCCTTTGTTTTTTTTGCTGCAGATTTGGCATGGAGTGCAACAAAATAGCGACAGACCAAGGGAAGGCGCAATGTTTCATATGGTATGCAGAATCCGAACGTATGACGGTGGTAGTGCAGAAGTATCGACGCTAATATGGGAGGGCACCACTGCCAAAAACAAGCATTATAAGGTGGTGAAAAAATTTGAAAGAGACATGCTGTGTCGTGACGGTCTCATCGCACGGGCCCCAAGCTCTTCTGATGCCACACCATTAGATTTCTTTTTGTGAGGTTACACCAAGGATTGTGTGTACACATAGCGAGTCAATGGCATTGCTATCATTCGTAAAAGAATCAGTGAAGCAATCAGAGCTGTTGATGCTGTTGATACTGACTTGTACAACAGAATTCGAATATCGCCTCGATGTTCAGGAAGCGTCGAGTAGGGCGCACACAAAAATTCTGGCCTAATGAAAAAAAAAAAGACTTTGAGAGGTGCTAAATATTTTACAGCAAAGCACGATTCCCTGTCTCTAATAGTTTAAAAGTTATGAGTTTTAGAAAAGGTAGCAGAATTTTATGGACTGTGTAACACTAAATAAAGACACCAAGACGCAAGCAGAGGTTGTATTTATGTTGCATGCACTTTACTGTTCGCTAGGCCAAAGACGTATTCGGCAGACGAATGGGGGTGTTTGTGGACGGGTGCGGATAGCGTCGACGCCGCGGCGCGGATGTTGACTGCGTGGGCACCGGGTACCGGTCAGGCTGTTACGTGGGGCGCTAATAGCCCGACGGCGGCGGTGACGTCACGCTCGGCCCGGTGTGGGGTCGCGGGAGGCGTCCTTGCACGCGGATCTTCCCAGAGCGGGTGCTGCGCTCTTGAGGCAATCCGGTTTTTATGTTGGGCCATCAGAGCTGGCGCGAAGCTCCGCCGGCGTAGGCGAACCGGATGTGTCTGCGAGAGGATGACCTGTCCTCTGCACACACGACACGCCCGAGACAGCAACCGCAGAGGCGCCTGCCTCCCACTCACCTAGCGGCTCCCATCTCCTGTCTCGTTTTCCTTCTTTCCTAGCGCTTTTTATATTCTCACGCCGCTTTGCCGTTGAACATCATAGACGACTTACCACATACCCTGACGACTTACTGTGCTTGTGTTGTTGAACGACAGCTAGGCTAGCTGGTCTTAAGACACCGATAAGTCTTCACGAATATCTTGAGCTACGGATGTCTGCAGCGCTACTCACGCCTGTTGAATGGGCGACAGAAGTTCTCGCAACTACCACGTTGCTACGAAATATCTTAGCAGATCTGCCACTGGACCGAAAACTTTTTGGCGGACAGGACATAGCGTTCTATCCTGGATGGAGGCTCATCTGTAGATTTTTAATGAAAATATGATGTGACCCAGAGAAGTATAGCAGCACAATTACTGTTCACCATATGTCTGGCATACATTACTGACTTAGTGGGTAGAGATAGATGCAGCGTTATAATTTTCACAGAATCTGTGGAGAAAATTTTTTCGTAATATCCAGTTAAATTTCGAAAAGCCGTATCACTTTGGAGCAAAAACTTCCAAATATCTCTTAATGTCGAGACATGTAAAGTCGGGCTTTAAAGCGGAGTATTACGTGGGTTTGAACTTAAATAGTGGAAACTATTTATTCACAACCGATACAAAAGAGTTACATGTTTGCACCTGTTACTATCCTTCAAAGTAGCCACCAGCGTTGTGTAGAACCCGTTGCCGTGCGAATGGAGCGGTCTAAAGCTATGGTGATTCTCGTGTACGACTGTGATGGCGTTATCCCAACGCATTACGTTCCTCCACGGCAGACCGTCAATGCACAGTACTACTGTTCATTTTTGGAGCATCATCTGCGCCCAGCTTTGCGAAAGAAGCGCCGACACTTTCTGCGCAACCCACCCGTCATTTTGCACGACAATGCCCGGGCACATACAGCGCAAGCTGTGGCTTCTCTGTTCGGTCGATGGGACTGAGAAGTGCTGTACCATCCACCATATTCCCCGGACTTAAGTCCTTGTGATTCCGGAGATGAAGCAACCACTTCGTGGCATTCGCTTCAGAACAGTTCCAGAGATTCGACAGACTACAGAGCACTCCATTCGCGCCATCAACAGAACAGGCTCTGCTAGCGGTATACTACACCTTCTACATAGCTGGCAACGGTTTCTACACAGCGCTGGTGACTACTTTGAAGGACAGTAACAGGTGCAAACATTTAACTCTTTTGTCCCAGTTGCGAATAAATAGTTGCCACTATATAAGTTCCAACCCCCGTATTTGATTACAGGATTAATTAGTCACAGCTACACTCTGTCATGTCATACAAATATTTGGGAGTAGTAGTGAGCAGGTGTGGGCAGTAGAATCCGCTTCCGCAGCCCAAGTCGCGTCAGCACGGTAGCTTAGGGTATTCGGTTAGAGGGTTAGCTGCCCTATGTAATAAAAAAAACCTGAGTGAATGGATCAACACTAAACTTCAAAGGGTGTCAGGAGACGAACACCCTGAACAATAACGAACAAAATGAGATGAAAGAGAAAAATTAACGGTCACTAATGCATGCCTGTGTCTTGGAGGTAAGATGGTTCGAATTCTGCTACTGAATGAAATTTTCATTTCGCTGAAGTGGAGGAGAGGTGGTAAAGTTTCGAATCAGCAGTATTTGCGCTAATGTTATGAATTAAACTGCAAACCTCTCTGCAGTGTCTGATGAAGTGATGGCATGTGACATTCTTGAGGGTGATCCGCCTGTCGGATGTGGACGTTAGGTACGGTGGCGCCTCTAGTTTCCTTCGAGAGGAGTAGGCTATGTACTGGCACCGGGTTTCATCCTCTCCCTTCCCTGCATCCATAACAACAAAAACCCAACATTACACTGCGTACTATCTCATCACGGTCATCCACATGACACGGGAACACACTTGACACTTCATAACAGTCGAAGGAAACCAACAGCAAACCAACCACACTGGGATTATTTATTGTTACATCGGGTGGTTATAATTAGAGTGAAGCTACTCACAAAGGTGTAGTGTGGGCTGTAATTATCACATGGCAGTGAATCTTGGTAGATAATCTAATGCGTCAATGCGGAACCGATTTACGCTGAAAAAAAAATTGTCCAAATTTGGCCACATCTGGCGCTGTGAATGCACGAGAGGCGTATAGAAATTCTTTCATATGTAGGGTATTAGATCGGGACGTGGGAAGGAAAGGTTAAACTAGTGAGAAAGGCATAATATTGATTTCATTATTAGCTGCTACTTACGCTGTTTGTTCAATAGCAGCAATGGGGACGTCGACAAAAAATGGTTCAAATGGTTCTGAGCACTATGGAACTTAACATCTGAGTTCATGAGTCCCCTAGAACTACGTAAACATACCTAACCTACGGACATCACACACATCCATGCCCTTCCAGACTGAAGCGCCTAGAACTGCTCGGTCACTACGCCCGGCGGCTAATTTTCTCCAGCGATTGCACTTCAACGCATTATCACATCTACCAAGTTTCGGTGGATGGTTACTGTCCACACTGGACCTCCGTCAATAGCTGCACTGTAATTATAACCACGCGGTATGAACTGGAGAAACCACATAGGCTCAGCTGTTGATAAAGCAAATAGCTGGCTTCGGTTCACTGACGGAATGCTACGAAATTGCCGTGAGTCTACAACAGTTATTGCACACCAAACATTTGAAATACCTCTTTTTGAGCGCTTCTCAATCGTATGGACTTCTGTGTGGACATGGAGAGTATACAAACAAGGCCTCACGGCGCTCCGGGTTCGATTCCCGGCCGGGTTGCGGATTTTCTCAACCCGGTGACTGGGTGTTTGTGTTGTCCTCCTCCTCCTCATGAGCATTCGTGACAGTGGCTAAATTGGGCTGTGTAAAAAGTTTAACCGTGGAAAACTTGGGACTTTGTACTGGCCCTGATGACCGCGCAGTTGGACGCCCCACAAACCAAACATCATCATAATAAAAAAAAAAAAAGGACTGTGCAACTTGTTTGACTGGCGAGGGTGGGTAACAGAAATGTCAGAAAGTATGATTGGCAGACACTGTAACAAATGCACCACACATCGACACAAGAACCTACCCAGAAAACCTCAAGAAATCTTTCGGAAGAGAAAATATTTTTCAGCCTTGTGACCGTGCAGATAAATCCATGCAAATAACAACTCTGACAGTCTCGTATAAACACTCATCTTCCTACGTCACATCTATAAAAGGAACTGGAAGAAATCCTAATACACGGCACAACATATAGTCATGTAGAACAAGATGATCACGATGATCGAGGTTGTCTCACACACCTTTTACTGGGTTAGGACTCTGGGAGTTTTGGGACTAGAGGACTTTGTTGCAGTCGCCCAGCCGCTTGTAGACACTTCAGGAAAAACAGAAACGTTAATCACTTATAGCCATAAGCAGTGCATGTATTGGTAGACATGGCTTGTGAACTGATGATACAACAGCACGTTCTTGCAAAAACGTAATAAGAAGAAATATGAAGAAGGCAAGCGTGGCAGCCAAGTGAGTGTGTGCTGCTACCTTAAGCAGTGACCACACACAGCGACGTACATAAACGTCTCCTGTCGTGCAACCTTGGCATTTCAGCTCCGTTCCTGCAGGAGATGCACTGTCGGCGTGCATTATGAATCGTAAATAGAATGCGTGATTGTTTTCCTGTCTATCTACAAGTGTAAGCAGCTATAGACGTTGAGCAATTGCGTTGTATTAGAATTAGAAGGCGCAGAGGCCATCATACTTAACCTATCCGTAATAATTTTGACTGAGCTTTACTGCGGCGTATTAAACGACTTGAAAAACTACCGCAATCACCCTCTTGTTCTGTATTGCACCAGTTGAAGTCGGGTGAAAACTCTAAACGCTTCTTGAGACAAATAAACTTCAGGAAGATGTATCTTCTTGCCGTGTTTCTTTGCAATGACCATCATAACTATTCACTAATGCTGAAAGTGATTTACAAAAGTAATATTTCTACGGTGGTACTGACAGTAGAAATAAGGTTTTAACTGCCGCAATGAAATATATAATATCCATAAATACAATCAATTTACTAATCTAAATTTTCGAATTAACAAGATGACATCACAATGGAAAACTGTTCGATTCACATAACTGAAATACTCAAGTGCCTCGGACTACCGAGCGATATAAAACTTAATTGGAATACGCACCAACCAACCGTCCAATAGAAAACCCACTGCAGACTGGAACTATTAAACACGGAATAGAAATGCAATAATGTAACACGGAAGAGAAGCTATACGAAACAATTATAAACATTACTGTTACCCAAAGCGGAATTTATCAAGTGCTATCTAAACAATCCGGAGGTGAAGAACATTCAACGTATTTTACTAAGGCTTAGAGTTACAATGTACTGAACGTCTGCGTGCCCACGGAGCTAAGTTTTTATAAGAGAGGTATAATTTCAAGTTACTTCCACTTCAAGCCCGTGAGCCATCGATAATTGCTGCGGACACGTACAGTCTGACACATCCTGGCCTTCATACTTCGCTCGAAGGTTTAGCGGTAGCACTCTAGAGCCACGATGACTCCGAGTTGTCAGTACTTCTCCAGTAAATGCATTACCATTCTCTTTTTAACAACGGACCGGTCATTAGAAGACAACGTGTGCTTTGGAGAAGCTATAATATTGAGGTAAGATGAGTTGGTAAACAAGGGTTTGCAATTATCTGTAGAGAAAGGGGAATCGAATGTAATATCTTCCTGAGTGTTGTGGCGTTTGTGAGCGACCATCGGCCATCTACAAGTGTTGTGCCTCAAGTCGGCCTTAAGGACCTGTCATGGTAGCTGGGAAGGATGCCACTGATGTGGCTTCCACCAAACAAAGATTTGTATAGTTCCGTGACCCGCGAGGAATTGCTTCTTCGATCACAAAACTCCACCTCGCAGGAAGAAGTAGCATCTTTCTACGTGGCGCAAAATAGGTTTCTTCTATTGTTAATTTTACTGTAGGTAGAAATCAGAATAGATTTGTTATAGCAAATGCTCAGTCATTGGCTTTATAATTTGTTTGCATTGTTTAATGAGAGGTCTGATACCAGAGGTTGAGGAGCACAGAATCATTCTTTTTCGTGACTGAGGGATGTAAAGAAAACGTCGCTATGCTGTGGGATCAAAACCATAATCGTAACTGTAACACGGCGCAACTAGTGAACACAAGCTATTACATTACAACGAAAAACCAGTCAAAGTTGCAAATTTTTGCTTTTTATTCATTCGTTGAGTAGTTTCGGGCCAAGTCTCATTTTTAAATCATCATAACATAGTCGAAAATGGCATTTCCGAAGATGTCAAAGATGTGCAATGAACATTTCTAGTGCACACAGAAGTTGCTGTTCCAAGCTACTCAAACATGAGCCGGACGCAGTGGTCTCGCGGTTAAGGCGCTCAGTCCCGAACCGCGCGAATGCTACGGTCGCAGGTTCGAATCCTGCCTCGGGCATGGATGTATGTGATGTCCTTAGGTTAGTTAGGTTTAAGTAGTTCTAAGTTCTAGGGGACTGATGACCATAATGTTAAGTCCCATAGCGCTCAGAGCCATTTGAACCGTTTACTCAAGCATGCTGGAATTTGGTAAACAAGCTATTACGTTAATGCACATGTCTTATCCTATCAAGACCAGGAAATCCTTTCACAGCCAGGAATTGCAGTAAGTGTATTACAAAACACCTCTGGAATATTTTCTAGCTAATACTGATTACAGTGTTCAAGCCGCAAGAGGAGAAACATGCTGTAGATAGTCAATAGTTCAAACACGGATGATGTAATCAGCATTCATCGAGTGCAGTGTCGAAGTGGGTAAGAGAGGGATGAGGGGGATTCAAATCCTCGTCTGGCAATCCAGAATGAGGTTATTCAAACTGTCCGAAACTCACTTAAGGCATATTTGTGGATGGTTTCTTTGAAAACGACGTATTTGAATTCCTCTTCAATACTCCCTCAACATCAGGTTGTGCTACGGCTCGTAAGACCTCATCAACTACTCCTCTTAAGTATTATTTCCGTGCGATTTCAATATCAAACTTTAAAGTGTTCATGGACCATAATGAAATATTGGAGTAGTTTAAGCGACGTGTATCAACCGCATTTTTGCTTCGTGCGAATCACTGAACGCTGTACTGCTGTGTTATGAGTGATTGTCCAAAGGAAGAGAGAAGGTGAATTTTGATGGTGCTATATAGTCTACTTCCTCCACTAGCACCAAGAGGGTCACTGACCTAAACGATCGCACTCGACCAATGGGAAGCCAACAGTAGGATGTACTCTTTCCATGAACCACAGAAGAGATATTTGGGATTTAACGATGTTGGCATCAGTGCACCACAATATCTGCTCCAGTATTGGCGAAAAAAAAATGTTCAAATGCGTGTGAAATCTTATGAGACTTAACTGATAAGGTCATCAGTCCCTAAGCTTACCCACTACTTAACCTAAATTATGCTAATACAAACAGACACAGCCGAACGGTGTGGCCGAGAGGTTGTAGGCGCTACAGTCTGGAACCGCGCGACCGCTACGGTCGCAGGTTCGAATCCTGCCTCGGGCATGGATGTGTGTGGTGCCCTTAGGTTAGTTAGGTTTAATTAGTTCTAATTTCTAGAGGACTGATGACCTCAGGAATGAAGTCCCATAGTGCCGAGAGTCATTTTGAACAAACACACACACCCATGCCCGAGGGAGGACTCGAACCTCCGCCGGGACGAGCCGCACAGTCCATGACTGCAGCGCCCTAGACCGCTCAGCTACTCCCGCGCCACATGGTTTTGGATTTAGAACTGTTTATCAAAGAGAAAGACATTATTAATGTGTCCTTAGAGGAGTTTCTGGCAACTCTGCTTCCGGCGCGGAACTGCGGAAGACTTGGCTGCTCGTTACGCAAGCTGGGGAGTTGGCTGGCGGCAGGTGTGGAGCCGTATCATCGGGCAGTTATTACGGCCTGACCTCGGCACGGGCTGGTTGTGAGTCTCCGAGCGCGCCGCGTGCGTGCCGAGCGGGTCAAATGAGCCCCGCCGCCGCCGCGTCGCACGGGTTTCCCGGAGGGGCCGCCACGGCCAAGGGCCCGGTGCTTCCTCATTAAGGAGCCCGCGGCACGGAGCCCAGATGCTAAGACCGACTAACGAGCTGCCGTGTTTTGCATCTGACGCGCCCGTTTGGATGCACGCCGGCGCTGTTCGCGCCTGCGATAAGGCACACTGACTGCCACCAGTGTATTCGCTCCTACCTTTCCATCGGTGAAGGTCACATTACATTATCTATGCGCGGAAGCTCTTACAGCGTCTCACTACGACGTCTCGTGAAAGCAGAATCTACGTGTGAGCCTAGGCTTCCGCGACTGTTGTCCTTTCCAGTACTTCAGTAATGCAGAGTGTCCATACATTAGCTCCATAACTTTACATCTTAAATAACTTCAAAACTATACTATACAGGAACAACTGGTTTTCAACATGTGACAAGATAACTAATTAAGTATTTTTATTTACTTTCCAGGTACCACAGTTCTGACGAAAATGTAAAAGCCTCAGAAGAAATCTCAGAGTGTAGCCTCTTCCTTAGAGACGAAGCTCTGTACCCAAATGAATTCAATAGAGTTTGCGTAGTATAGATGTAGATGTAGAAGTGCAAGGATACTTTCGAACCACCGTACCAATCACCTATTTGGGCTTGGCATACGTCATTTGTGGAAACAGGTCGTGTTCCCCATAAACGGGGAACCCACATCTTTCGGACTCCATTTGCAAAGAGTCCCGCCAGAGAGTTGGAAATGCCGTAATCGACAGTGCACAGTCTTTCATAACATGTTATGTCTTTATACCTACAATATGCAGCCGCTTCTGGTACTAAAGTCTATGGATAAACATCGGCGCCAACAGAATGCTGTGGACATGCCAGTCACGATTACGAAATCTATGAATTTTTGGTAAAGATTTGTTTCTCTAATGAGTGAACTCTTTGTGTATTTCGCAAACTGAATCATCATACCGTTCGCAAATGGTTATCATAGTGTCCTCATGTTACTTGTGAAGTGGGAAGAGACTGGTCTACGGTCAGTGTGTGGTGCGAAGTAATGTACAATTACATCATTAGTCCATTCTATTCGAAAGTCTACCGTTTGCAGAGCTACGTTTCGAATACCTGCAAGCTGACGTCATCTTTGAGCAGGATGGGGCACCACTTTGCTGGTCCCTAATTTTCCGCCAGTTTATGAACGAAAAGTTTCCAGATCGATGGACTGGACGAGATAGTCCCACTTGGGACGGCCTCGATCACCTCTCACGAAGAGACTTCTTTTTATGGCGTTTTCTAAAGGATCAGATGTATCGAACCAAGTTACAGACCTACTCGACTTCAATTGCGTTTGAGCATATCGCCTTGGCGTTCCTAGAGCGTGCATGGGAAATGAAATGTCGCCCGGAGGGTGTCCATATTAGTAGTAGTGCACACATTGACGTATATCAACTTTATGAAATTTGATGCATGTATGCAGACTGAAGCGACGAATGAAAATTTGTACCGAGCCTGGGATTCGAACCCAGATCTCCAGCGCACTAAGGATGCGCTATCCACTACGCCACCCTGGAACAGTACCTTTGCACAATTTCGTGGATTACCCTAGCATGCCTTCCTCCTCAATCCAAATTACAATGTTACTTAAAAACCGTCTTGATTGCAGATATTTTTATTCATATGACCGGTTTCGGTTCATTCAGAACCATCTTCAGATCTGATATTTCAGTTACAGGAGTAACCCGTCCAAATCCAGCAGTTTTCACATGCTACGTCACATGTGAAAACTGCTGGATTTGGACGGGTTACTCCTGTAACTGAAATATCAGATCTGAAGATGGTTCTGAATGAACCGAAACCGGTCATATGAATAAAAATATTTGCAATCAAGACGGTTTTTAAGTAACATTATAATTTCACTGATTGCTGTTGTCCCAAAAGACATTATATCTGTTTTTGCAAAATCAATCCAAATTTCCATTCACATCTCAACCCTTTTGTTATACCCTCTAAACTTGAACTGCATTCCAGAGACTCTCCAATTGTATTGGTATAGCACCTCAAAATAAAAAGAAACAGGGGATCCTGCTTAAACACAGGCATAGGTAGTATAATCAAATGAAATTACATGGTTCCAGAGACTTCGAAGACTCAGACATCGAAGTATATATGCAATCTGAAGCGCTATGCTTGAGTTTCAGGAAGGATCCTCCATTTCGTTCGCTGCTGAAGCGCTGATTCAATACGGTTGGAAAGCTTCTGCAATGCAGTTCGAGTTTGAGGGAATACCAAGATGGCCGAGGAGTGAATGGAAATTTGGACTGAGGGGGGAGGAATGTTAGGGTAGTCCGTGCAATTGTGCAAAAGCCACTGTGCCAGTTTGGCGTAGGGGTTAGCGCTGGAGCCTAGTGAGGAGGAGAGCTGGCTTCGAATCCCGGCCTTGGTACAAATTTTCATTCGTCGATTTAGTCTGCATATGTTCATCATAGATGTCTGAGGCTTTAAAACTTCTCTGGACCCATACCGTTTCATTTGTTTGTGAGTTATTTTGTCACATGTTGAAAAACTATTGTTACTATGAAATATTGTTTTATAGTTATTAGAGTCTACAGTTTTAAAGATAAGTTTACGACGTCCTATACTTTTCTGCATATGTGATGGTGTCATGTCATGTAGACCGACGTTTCTGCCCTGGTTGCAAGTGGTCTCTCTCAGTGCATGTATTTAATACTGTGCTAGTGCCGCGATGAGGACTGCTTCTAGACTCAATTTTTCGGAGACGTCTATTTTAGTATTGGGTGACATGATCCTGTTGGATAGTTTCGGCGAATGAGGACGAAAATAACAAAGTGAAGTAGTATTTTGCTACCTCGGTGTTCTATGCCGGTTGGAACAACACAATGGGTATGGGCCTTCGACACGTATGTAGTGTGGCAGCCACTAGAGCGCTGTCGGCTTGTAGACCGTCTACTTTTGGCAGCCGAGACGATGCAATTCATGTTTTCAGTCTGCTTTACATGGAGGCGCGGTCACAAACTCGGATTCAAATGGCTCTGAGCACTATGCGACTTAACTTCTGAGGTCATCAGCCACCTAGAACTTAGAACTAATTAAATCTAACGAACATAAGAACATCACACAAATCCATCCATGCCCGAGGCAGGATTCGAACTTGGGACCGTAGCGGTCGCTCGGTTCCAGACAGTAGCGCCTAGAACCGCACGGCCACTCCGGCCAGCCACAAACTCGGGAAAAGTTGTACTGAAGACTAAGAATTCTTCCATTTCTTTTTCACCTTACCTTATGCAACCAGGCATATGATAGAGGTAAGTATGTTGTCTAGTGTGGAAGCAAATAGGAGATCTGTGAGAGACTCGTGGAACGAAGCAGCCTACTCGAGGCTTTTCGTAGAGAGGTGGAGCCAGAAAGCAGGCCCTGTATAGTGCCATCCGATGCAGTGTTGGCTGCGCTTCGGTACACCAGTGACGGATACCTATTCCGTGAACGGCAGTGAACAGTGACCTCACTAAGGTAGCACCTTCTGTTCCTGACTGGGTGGCACGCGGCTCGAATTTGGGAGCTCATATTCCCGTCAGATTTTCGGTGGTTTACCTTTTTCTTTCTTTCTTTTGCTGCCGCCTTTATCCCGCATTGTGCGCATGGTCGGCAGGGTGAGGTACGGAATTGGCATGGTTAATTTTAAGTGGTGGCCGGATGCCCTTCCTTCCTCCACCCTATACCCCCTGGGACAGAAGTAGTGTAAATCGTGAAATAGTGCGAATGTGTTTCAAATGTCTGCGAGTCGTGGAACCGAGGCGAGACGTGGGGACCAGCCTTGTATTCACCTAGTAGGATGTGGAAAACCGCCTAAAAGCCACATCCAGGCTGGCCGGCACACTGCCGGGTGGATTCGATCCGGGGCCGGCGCGCCTACCCGAGCCCAGGAAGGAGCGCGTTACCGCCCTCGGCTACTCTGGCGGGTGGTGGTTTCCCTATTTGGCTTAAGGTAAATGCCAGGATGGTTCCTTTGGAAAAGACACGGCCTTTTCCCTCTTGAAGTGCTGAGGCAAGCTGTCGGGCCAGAAAGGGTAAAGACTGAGAATAATGGAGGAAGAGACTGGGCAGACTGAGACGGTGGCAAGCACTCACCGTGTAGGTGTTGATCTTGACGCCAGGCAGCACCTTGCCGTTGCTGCAGAGGGTCTTCTGGACGCAGGCGTGTCCGCTCCTGGTCTTGCAGGGGACCGTGCCGCCGCCAACTCCGGAGCCGCCCCCTGGCAGGAGACCGCTCAGGAAGGGGTTGCCCTGCAGGCTGGTCTCCCCCAGCGCCCCCGTGGTGCCTGGAGCGCCCGGCTGCGGGTAGCTTCCCAGGCCCGTCTCGCCAAACGCTCCCGTCGTGCCTGATACACCGAGAAAAACTGTTGTACTGCGGTGGCGTAGCTCCAATATGTACTTGATTTGTAATCTTAAAATCTTCAAATAATAGAAATTTCATGTGTAAAACAGACTCAATCGTCTTCCTGAGTACAGTCTGGGAAATTTGCACTCTGTTTTAAGAAATAGCTAGTTTTTGATGTATCTCAAAGTTTATGACGTCATATCTCCTGAACTACGAATGGTACGATGTTATAGCTCAGCAAGTACATTCAGTGATAATGTGGATAATGTCTGCAAAATGTGCTGCGGATAGAGTTATTAGCAAAGACGTTATGCTTGATGAAGGTTTACTGTATGACACAAACTTGTAACTTTCACTAGATTTTGGTGGATGTATCGTAAAGACTTGAAATTATCTGCAAATTTTGCTGGAAGTCGCGAAGTGCTCTCATTCTCAAATGCAGCATGAGACCTAAGCACAATCCCTAATGTAATGGGTGTCTTACTATGTTACCCCTTCAACACAAGATTATCTCTGCTAATGGGTAGATTGTAGGAGTATTTTAAATTTGGTCAGCAGCTGTATGAAATATTTGAAATCAATTTGTTACCGCTGGAAGCCATTACATAGGCAACCTGGAACTAAAACCGCGAAACAGATTAGTCATTTCGTAACATGGATGTTTCATCCAGTAACAGTAGGTATATGGTACCACATGAATACGCCTTGCTACCAACTTATCAAACAAACTGATGAGGAAACAGGGTGCATTTGAACACGTTTGGAATGAAAATGAAATTGAAATCGTCATGGTATTTAATGAAGCCAGTGGATAGAGTGGAATCAAAGAAATTTGTTCCTGAAATCCAAGTGATAAGAAAAGGCCGAGAAGTCGACCTAATAGAAGGATGGTAAATGATATGACAAAAAAATAAGGAACGACTTGTATGACTATAATGCATGGCGAAGCAGCAGTCGATACCTCATGACTGACAGAGATGTCGCTATGTGACAATTTGGGCACAAGTCATTCGTGGATCTGTTTACAACAGGATAACAACTCTTGAAACGTGGTAAGGAATATTTATGACGATGCGATTGGCACCGCATCATCTCTTCTCTTGTGTTAAACTGAGACAAAAAAAAGAAGTTCAAATGTGTGTGAAATCTTATAGGACTTAACTGCTAAGGTCATCAGTCCCGAAGCTTACACACTACTTAACCTAAATTATCCTTAGGACAAACACACACATCCATGCCCGAGGGAGGACTCGAACCTTCGCCGGGACCAGCCGCACAGTCCATGACTCCAGCGCCTCGGACCGCTTGGCTAATCCCGCGCGGCTCAGCTGAGACGAAGTGTTAGAATTGATCTGGGATTCCGTCATTGATGAGCCGTGACAGTTAACAAGTAACCAGTACATCTGATCTTTGTATCTACTGCTTGGAATTTTCCTAGATTGTGTAAGTGGAAACAGCGACATCTAACGTGTTTATCGTAGTGATTGACAAATGCCATTAATACCGGTTTTAGGTAGGTGATGGCGTTTCAATGGGTTGTCGATATTGCATGTTTATAGGCAGGGGTCTCCAGTGATGAATATAGGTATAGATGATCCAAAAGATTATGACCACCTGCTTAATAGCTTGTTAGACAGTCTTTGGGACGAAATGCATCATTGATTCTGCGTATCAGGGATCGAACACTTTATTGGTAGGGTTGTGGAGGTATGTGGCATTAGATGCCTACGCACAGGTCATGTAATTCGCGTTAATAACGGGCTGCTGATTTTTGTACGCGGTGATGGCACCCGTTAGCGGCGCCGATGGGATCCATGGGATTAAGAGCAGGCGAGTTTGGTCGTCGAGACATCATCGTGAGTTCATTACAATGCTCTTGAAACCACTGTAGCACGGTTCTGGCTGCGCGACAAGAACAATTATACTGCCCCTTCGGCGACGTCAAGTATGAAGGGATGTAGGTGGTTTTCAGCTATAAGCGTGTCTTCGATTACTATCACAGGTCCCAGGGAAGCGCAGGAGAATGTGTCCCATACTATAATACTGCCCCCTGCAGCCTGCGTATGTGGCGCGCTGCACATCTCGACGCGCCGTTCATTTCAATGGCGGCGTTTGAGGAGACGACCAAATAGGTGATTCACCCGTAAAGCCGACACGTTTCGCTTGGTCGACGGTCGAATCCCGATGGGCCCGTGCCCACTGCAATCGTAACTGACGATATCGTTGGGTCGACTTGAAAACGTAGGGGTGGTCTCCTGCGGAGCTCCATGTTCAACAACTACAACGAACGGTGTGCTCCGAAACACTCGTGCGTGCACCACCATTGTGTTATTTCGGCAGAGATATCACAGATCACCATCTATCCTACTGAACAGAGCAGACAAGCCTGAGAACCCGACATTCTGTGAAAAGTCGTGGACTTCCAACCATTTAGCACCTAGTGGTAGTTTCACTGTTCTTCTACCTTTCTCGCAACAGTAGCACTTGTATATTCGACCAGATTCACCGAGGTTCTCGTTCACAGGCTCTGCGTAACAATAATCTGCCCTTTGCCAAAATCGCTTATCTCAATGGATTTTTCCAATTTGGAGTTCATATCTTCTCTAGGGTGATCCCCCGTCCGTCTCGGTTCCGCTTTCGTCACTGCGTCACGTGCCCGCAACACCAGCAGGCAGCGTCGAACGTCGCGGTGGGCAGTAGTTATAATGTTTTGGCTGATCGGTGTATTACAAAGCGTTAATAATGTGTGTGTGTGTGTGTGTGTTTGTGTGTGACGCTGAGTACTGACCTGGGGCGCCTGGGAAGCCGGGCTGTGCGCAGGCGCCGCCCGACGCACCGCCGCAGCCGGAGGCCGGCCGCGACCCCGGCAGCAGCAGCGAGGACTCGCCGTACTGGCCCGTGGTGCCTGCAGGCCCTGGCCGCGAGCACGCCGAGCCCGGCCCACATCCTGGTCCTGCCGAGGAAAGATCTGGCGTCAGTAAGCAATCCACGGCGATCTCCTTATTACAAGAAGTCACACTCATTCAGACTGGGCCGCGGAATAAGAAATTTCTATATACACTACTGACCATTAAAATTGCTACACCACGAACATGACGTGCTAAAAACGCGAAATTTAACCGACAGGAAGAAGATGCTGTGATATGCAGATGATTAGCTTTACAGAGCATTCACACAAGGTTGGCGCCGGTGGCGACACCTACAACGTGCTAACATGAGGAAAGTTTCCAACCGATTTCTCTTACACATACAGCAGTTGCCTGGCGAAACGTTGTTGTGATCCCTCGTGTAAGGAGGAGAAAAGCGTACCATCACGTTCCCGACTTTGATAAAGGTCGGATTGTAGCCAATCACGATTGCGGTTTATCGTATCGCTACATTGCTGTTCGCGTTGGTCGAGATCCAATGACTGTTAGCAGAATATGGAATCGGTGGGTTTGGGAGGGTAATACGGAACGCCGTGCTGGATCCCAACGCCCCCATTCACTAGCAGTCCAGACGACAGGCATCTTATCCGCATGGCTGTAACGGATCGTGCAGCCACGTTTGCAAGACAGCAACCACCTGCGCGAACAGTTCGACGACGTTTGCAGCAGCATGGACTATCAGCTCGGAGACCATGGCTGCGCCTTGACGCTGCACCACAGGACAGGAGCGCCTGCGCCTGCGCCCCAAGAACAGATCTAGGAAACTTGCAGGCTATAGAACTGTCCCTACCTCACCTGTCCATTTAATTGATCATGGTAGCTATCATCCATATCGAACAATGTGGTTGAAATGTACTGGAGTCTTATTGGGGAGAAACCACATGCTTCCTACTATCTGTTGAAATAATTCAGCAGCATGTCTGGAAGGATATTATAAATAAAGGTCTTCTAATAGGGCCTGTAATATGTGCTGCTAGAGAAAACGACACCTACAGTTTGAGCCCACACTTTACTGTCAAATTGTCGCTACTGTCTAGCGTGAAGTGTATCACGTGGAGTACTTCCATTCACATATTATGGTTATTAAAATATTCTACTTCAGTTTTCATTATTGGTTACGAGCTTCATTCACTTTACCCGAATTTGCCTTTTAACGGCAAAGGTGTTGGGCGTAAACTGTCAGTACCGAGTGAGAGAATCGATTGTGGCCCCTTTGCAAGATCCATCCCAGTATTTGCCTGTAGAGGTTTCACGAAACCATAGAAAACATAAATGTGGATGGGCGGATGGGGATTTGGTTCATTATCCTCCCGAATGCGAGTCAATATCGAGACCTCCATCTCACTCGGTACGAAGTTTCTGTTCCTACCGAGCATTGAAGTCTCCCAGTCGAATATGGTTGGGCAAATTTCATCCACATTATTAAGTCATCCTACAATCCTCGTCATATAGTAGCGCGTTCAAGAACGTTCACATGTGCTAGTGTTGCATAAAGGTAACAGTGCTCACCAGCTAAGGATCCAGAACTAGAGGAGGCGGTGGCACCACTGAAGGCCCCCTGCTGCCACCAGAAACGGCCATTGTTACTGCTGAGGCCGAAGTCAGAGGGCAGCAAGTTCTGCTGCAGCTCGTCCTCGCTGGGAGGCTGCACGGGGGCAGGGCTGGAGGGCAGCGGCGCGGGCGTGGTGCTGCTGACCGGCTTCTTGTGCGACTTGCGAGGCGGCCCGTAGCCTTGCGCCGACACCGCGGCCGCCGCTAGGGCCACTGCCACCAGCAAGGGTAGCAGAGCGCGCATCCTGCAAACACATACAACGCTGTAGAACACGAAACGCTACTCTCATACATTAACGTACTTGAATGCTTAATTAAATGAACATTTTAAACTGGCTTTCTATATACGACATTTAGAACACACACAACTGAAGTATAATCCTGAAGTGTAGTCCTGAAAACAGTCTGCGCCCACCGTAACAAATATATAATAAATATACAACGCTTATTTTCATAAAAAAGGTATTGCATTTTCAACGCATTTTTTAATCTTAAAACTTAAGAAGTAATTTTCAGTCTGCAGTGTAGTGTACATTGTTCTGAAACTTTTTGATCGGCTGAAGCTGTGTGCTTACCAGAGACTGTTACTCTGAACTTGCCTTTAATGGAGAATGTTTTTACTAACTAACCTCTCCAAGTGCAAATCACGAACCGCCCTCACAGTTTCAGTTCTACTGGTACCTTTCTCTTACTTTTCAAACTTCATAGAAACTCTCCTATATCCCCAGCTGGACAAGCACCTCTGAAAGAACGGATATCGCTGAGAAATGGATTAGGCAAAACATAGTGGTTGTTTCAGGATTGAGTTTTTCTCTCTCTGTTGTTCATACTTTAACATACGAGGGCTATTCGTTTATTAAGGTCCGATCGATCGCGAAATGGAAACCACAGTGGAAATCCGGTGAAGGTTTGCACAGACGTATTGGGCAGTGTGTCTTGTATGTTCGTTGACAGCATCACATCGGTCTTTTCATTTCTGAGTCCGCTGTGAGCACGGTAAAGATGCCTAGAAAATAATGTCTCCTGCCAAGTAATAGTGCCTGCTGAGAAGTTCGCCTGATTTCTTGCAACTCCCATAACGTAACTGTAATGCATTCCTTTCTTCCTGACAATTCTCGACCGCTCACTGCGCGGGCAACGAAGATGCTTCTCCAGAGTTTTCGAGGGAAAGTGTTCGATCCCCACCATACAGCTCGGAGCAGTGTTCACACGAGCCGCTGGCTATGAGCACAGCATTGTGGTATAGACAAAGAGCTGTAAATCAGCGTAAAGAATTGGCGGAATGCACAGGCGGCTTCCTTCTATGACCAAGTAGACCATGGTATTGGAGAGTTGATAGAACACCAGGACAGTTGTCTCAGTTGGAACGGCGAGAATGTAGAAAAGCATCTGGAAGGTGTAGCTAACTGTTGCAAATGAATTTTTGATTTTCATTGTCGTTTCCATTTCGCGACCGATCGGACCTTAATAAACGAATAGCCCTGGTACTAATTTGTTGTCTTTTCATACGTATTACATGAAACAACTTGGATAATTTTTTGGAAATACACTCCTGGAAATTGAAATAAGAACACCGTGAATTCATTGTCCCAGGAAGGGGAAACTTTATTGACACATTCCTGGGGTCAGATACATCACATGATCACACTGACAGAACCACAGGCACATAGACACAGGCAACAGAGCATGCACAATGTCGGCACCAGTACAGTGTATATCCACCTTTCGCAGCAATGCAGGCTGCTATTCTCCCATGGAGACGATCGTAGAGATGCTGGATGTAGTCCTGTGGAACAGCTTGCCATGCCATTTCCACCTGACGCCTCAGTTGGACCAGCGTTCGTGCTGGACGTGCAGACCGCGTGAGACGACGCTTCATCCAGTCCCAAACATGCTCAATGGGGGACAGATCCGGAGATCTTGCTGGCCAACACCTTCTAGAGCACGTTGGGTGGCACGGGATACATGCGGACGTGCATTGTCCTGTTGGAACAGCAAGTTCCCTTGCCGGTCTAGGAATGGTAGAACGATGGGTTCGATGACGATTTGGATGTACCGTGCACTATTCAGTGTCCCCTCGACGATCACCAGAGGTGTACTGCGGCCAGTGTAGGAGATCGCTCCCCACACCATGATGCCGGGTGTTGACCCCGTGTGCCTCGGTCGTATGCAGTCCTGATTGTGGGGCTCACCTGCACGGCGCCAAACACGCATACGACCATCATTGGCACCAAGGCAGAAGCGACTCTCATCGCTGAAGACGACACGTCTCCATTCGTCCCTCCATTCACGCCTGTCGCGACACCACTGGAGGCGGGCTGCACGATGTTGGGGCGTGAGCGGAAGACGGCCTAACGGTGTGCGGGACCGTAGCCCATCTTCATGGAGACGGTTGCGAATGGTCCTCGCCGATACCCCAGGAGCAACAGTGTCCCTAATTTGCTGGGAAGTGGCGGTGCGGTCCCCTACGGCACTGCGTAGGATCCTACGGTCTTGGCGTGCATCCGTGCGTCTCTGCGGTCCGGTCCCAGGTCGACGGGCACGTGCACCTTCCGCCGACCACTGGCGACAACATCGATGTACTGTGGAGACCTCACGCCCCACGTGTTGAGCAATTCGGCGGTACGTCCACCCGGCCTCCCGCATGCCCACTATACGCCCTCGCTCAAAGTCCGTCAACTGCACATACGGTTCACGTCCACGCTGTCGCGGCATGCTACCAGTGTTAAAGACTGCGATGGAGCTCCGTATGCCACGGCAAACTGGCTGACAGTGACGGCGGCGGTGTACAAATGCTGCGCAGCTAGCGCCATTCGACGGCCAACACCGCGGTTCCTGGTGTGTCCGCTGTGCCGTGCGTGTGATCATTGCTTGTACAGCCCTCTCGCAGTGTCCGGAGCAAGTATGGTGGGTCTGACACACCGGTGTCAATGTGTTCTTTTTTCCATTTCCAGGATTGTATTATAATTTTAGTGCATCCCTGTTGCTTTCCACTTCTACTACTTCTTTTTATACCAAGTAAACCATTTCTGAAGTAATCTTTAATTTCATTATGAGAATATCAGAAAAGTACATTTCTGTATATGCTGAAGTAGTATATAACGAAACAGGCAGGCGTTAACCCACGACAGAATCACCGAAAATTGTAAAAGAACGAGAACAATCGCTAGAATGACCGCGGAAACTTCGACATATACGCACGTCTGAAAGAAATTTAACGAGGAACTTCACATGACTAACTGTAGAGAAAATACATCTATTCCATCCAACGCAAACAACTACGCATACAACCAGTTGTTGTCAAGCAAATAAAACAAAGCCACTGCATAACTGAAATATCTCCACCCCAAAGTGGAAAACAATAAAAATGTCTTCTGCTAAAAGCGACAGCCTTATACTATTTCACTACTAAGCAATCATGGATGTAAGTAGTGAACTTCATAGCAAAAGCCCCAATAACCAATTCATTCTTCAGGTGAGCATTTTTTCATGCAGTAATGTCTCCCGTATTTTGATCTGATGAAGCACTCCGTGTTGTCTTCGCCCGATGTATGGTCTGAACTCCATCAACACTGCGGGATCGTCTGTACGTGTTATTTTCGATATCATAAACGTGTCTTCATGAAAGTGTGGCGAACTAACTAATGCATAAGGCTACTGACCCGAAGTTTTGATTACCTGATACTGTCCTAAAGTAATTCATAACCTCAGAGCGTTGTTTGGGTTTGCGAGGAAAAGGAATCCAGCAATAACTTCTGCATTCCATATTACTAACGAATAGATAAGCTTTAATGGGAGCATCTCGATAAGTGATCTGTAGAGTAATGTCAGTAAATTAAATTAAATATTTCATGCCTATTTCAAGTGAAAGTCTCAGATCGGAATTATATTTCAGAATGGAGAGACCAGAAGATCGAGAGATAATTCCAACCACCGATATCTCTATGCCGATTGATTCTTATCTCGTAGCGAAAGAACTATTCTCGTTTTGCTACGATAGAAAACGACCCATATAATTTCAGCAAGACATTTATTTGTGATTTTATGGTTTTGTATCTAGAAAATAGTTGTATGACTCGTTACGTTACAGAAATCCATTCCGTGCATCTGCAATAATGAAAAACTGTACTGTGGTTTCTCTGACGTAAAGAAAGAAGTGTGAAAGGCGATACCAGCAGGTAATGGGTAGCATTACAGTTGTTTATACTCTCAGTAGTTATTTAAAGCAATAAAAATTTAGATTTGGCTATGGAAAATCTTCTTGGAGTAAGAACATATTTTGCGACATCATGTCATCGTTCAGTAACTGAAGTATAGTGCTAATACGAGATTACGTCGGAATGAAGTCAGCCAAAATGTCATAACTGAACAACCATGTTTAGCACCGGCTGCACAGAGTGGATACGTTTTCAAAAATGTCACTTGCTGATTACAGTCAAATGTCTGTAAACTTAAATTTTTCACTCAGAAGCGGAGCAGCGGAGCGTACGCTGATATGAAACTTCCTGTATTAAGCCTGTGCGCCGGACCGACACTCGAACTCGGGACTTTTGCTTTTTCCAGGCAGATACTCTATCGACCGAGCTAGCCAGGCACTACTCAGATCTCGTCCTCACAGCTTTACTACAGCCAGCACCTCAGTAAGGTATGAGGTACTGGCATATGCAAAGTTGTGAGGAGGGATTGTGACTGAGTAGCTCTGTTCTCAGAGCACTTGCCCTCGAACGGAAAAGGCCATGAGTTCGAGTCTTGTTACAGCACAGTTTAAAAATACCGGGAAGTTTCAAAGTCTGTAGCTTTAAAAAAGATCTAAAAGAGGCCTTGGTCCAAAACGCAGTCTAGTAATCTGCGTATTATATAGGTAATTCGTTAAGTCGTTGACACATAGAAGCTGATTCCTCATCATAATGAGATCAATCAGCTATTGCAAAACTCCATCACGGAATGTGTCTTCGAAATTGACGGTGTTAGGCAAATCCACCGACCTGAAGATTCTATTAGTTACCCATTAGCCTGCATCTTCATCACATTAGCGGTTGTGTAAGTACAGCACGTTTTTTCAAATGGGTACAGTTTCCACCACAGGTGGACATAAACGAACTCTTTTAGTTTGTTATTTCGAGTAGTTTATTATTTTTAGTAGTACTGAAAAGCGTTGTCTCTAAGCCACAGTAAGAGTGAAATACAGAGAGCCTCGCGGATATTTATGTATGACGTTCGGGAAAAATTATCTAAGAGACATAGATTTGGGCTTGAAAATTTTGTATTATTGTATCCTTAATACTTTAAAGATTTCATGTTATCAAAATTTATCGTAATAGAGTAGATGTAACTTGCCCATAGACAAAGAGGAGATGTAATTTTTCCTAATACTTGAGGTAATGCAGAATTAGTGCGTTGCGAGCAGTTTCCACATATTCGTTGCAATACAACTGGACCAATCGCTGATACGACCACCTTGATGAAGCGTAGCAACAAGTTTTAGAAACCAGAGACCGTCGAGATGCTAACAGCTGACATCTGTCTTCAGTCCTAGAAAGCAACGGCGCAAAACGGACAGCCAAGAGACTTACGTTCAGATTCCCGTACGTCGGGACAGTAGGTGACAGAAGCCAAGGTATAAGCGTATACTAACTGTGTTGGGAACAATGATGGCTCCAGTCCGAATCTTCGTAAAGAAGTGACAGACTGTCATCCCAGCGTCATATTTCCGTTTTTCAATGGCTGCACGTACTGTGGAGAATACGACAGAGAGAGATGACCAGTGTTACAAACAACTGAAGACTACTAAAGAAACTATAACATTTCGGCCCGTGTTTCTGAGTCATACGCGCTTGAACACAGTTGGTGATTCGAACGTAGCTTAGCATTTTTAGCAATAGCCATGTGCAGATACAGTAAAACGTCGTACTGAGTCCAGTAGAGTAAATTATCTGGTACTAAAGCGAGCAATGTTGTTTGAAAATTAACTGCTCCATCGCAACTGAAAGACATCTTACCATTTTACAGTTATAAGAAACTAAAACTATGTTTCGGTTGCTATTGAAGTTTGTCTTCGATAAGGTAACGATATCTACCGATGATCTACGGCCTGTAGGCGCCAAAACGAATTGTATTAGATATGTCTCTCAGGGTTGTAAGCCGCGTTCCAATTCATAATAAATTTAATCCTTCATGGGATGTGTTTGGCATTCTTGTTCTCCAACATCAAGGGCGTCATTTATATTCCACGAGCATTAAATTGCTTTTTGTCTCCAAAAACTGGTACGTGGAGAACTTTTTGTGGAAAATTGTAAAATATTTTAGTTTTATAGGATATTACTGCTGACGGTGCGTGCATGTTACCAACTTCACAAATGTTATATCACATTAATTTATACATAAAACAACACATTTTCGTAGTTTCTCGTGCTCCGTAGCTTTCTTGCCGTGTAGCAAGCACAAGAAGACGCTAGTATGCAATTGCAAATTAATTATTTCTCATAAAGCTTACGAATATTTATTTATGTGTACGTTTAATCCCCGTAATTCTTCCTTTTAACCAGAAATAACACTGAGGCACCATACTAATGTCAGAGGACGGTACAGTGTAGGACTCCGTACCAAAACAAGGGTGTTCCGGACTTTATCGTCTCTGGCGCTAAACACAACCCAGTGAAATAACCATAGATAAATGAATGTGAAACTGGAAAAAGAGAAAACTACGTGATGGACATAGCTTGCTGAGTGTATCCAAGACGCTCCTATGTTGAATAAGAAGAGGCATACCGCCTCAGACTGAAACTACGGGAGATGATGACGTATGATACTGGACTAATTTGGAGTTGATATATTGTTTGATACATCTGGTCAGAAGATCAAGCGAAACAGAAAGTAACATACCTCTGGAGTAATGCCGCTTCGTACAGTATAGTGTAAAGCAAATGACAGAAAGTATTGTGTTATCGCTAATACAAAAAGAGAAAAAGAGTGACATTTCTGTGTGATCGCATACCAAATCTAGTGATCGACTTGTCGCAATGATCCAACTCCTTGGCAGTTACACCTGTAAGATATGTATTAACTGGGATTGTCAGTCTTCCATATACAAATCAATAACGGGTAAGTAAAAGACGAAATCGGTAACAGAGTGATCACAGCGATCAAGTCTCAGCAAATTTAGCACACAGTCATGTAACTGATGTCCTCAGTTTATTCTTAAGTTCCAGTCATTCATTCGTCTGCAACTTTTTTCGTGGTTGAGGTTATCTTCGTCTTTCATCATTGCAGATTCACCATAATAATATGACTATCCACACACACGCACACACACATACACGCGCACACGGATACACACACGAAAGAAATTACTTGTTTCCTGTGCGGCTGAAAATACTAAATATTGCGATTTTCAATTAATCGCCGTGGTGCAGAATTTTTTGTGGCTCTTTCGAACACTTGTGAAATCATAATGTTTCTGCTAGATTTTTTCCAGAAGGCCCAAGTTCATTAGCAGCCATGACAGAGCAGATATGAGAGAGGATGCCCAAAGTTACCGTTGCCACTTGTGACTAACCGTTCTCGTGCTTCATCTACATCGACATGATTACTCTGCAATTCACAATTAAGTGCCTGGCAGAGGGTTCATCGGACCACTTTTAAGCCACTTCTCTATCGTTCCACTCTCTAACAGCGCGCGGAAAAAACTACCACTTAAATCTTTTCGTGTCAGCTTTGATTTCTCTTATTTTGTCATGATGATCATTTCTCCCTCTGTAGGTGGACGCCAGCAAAATATTTTCACACTCTGAGGAGAAAGTCGATGATTGAAATTTCATGAGAAGGTCCATCCGCAGCGAAAAAAACCTTTGTTTTAATGACTGCCACTCAAATTCGTGTTTCGTATCCGTGGCACTCTCTATCTTATTTCGCGACAGTACAGTACGAGCCTGCCCTTTTGTGAACTTTTCCGATGCCCTCTGTCAATTCTATGTGATGCGGATTCCACACCGCACAGCAGTATTCCAGAAGAGGGAGGACACGAGTAGTGTAAGCAGTCTGTTTAGTAGGCCTATTACATTTTCCAAGTGTTCTGGCAATAAATCGCAATCTTTAGTTTGCTTTGCCCGCAGTGTTGCGTTTGTGACCGTTCCAATTTAAGGTATTCGTAATTGTAATCCCTAAGTATTTAGCTGAGTGTACAGCCCTTAGATTTTTGTGATTTATCGTGTAACTGAAATTTAGTGGATTCTTTTTAGTGATCATGTGGATGAATTCACTCTTTTGAGTTTTTAGAGTCAATTGGCACTTTTTGAACCGTATAGATGTCTTGTCCAAATTATTTTGCAATTTATTATGACAATTTGATGACCTTACATGACGGTAAATGACAGTATCATCTGGAAATAATCTAAAATGTTGGTCAGATTGTCTCCTAAATCGTTTTTGTAGATCAGGAACAAGAGAGGGCCTATAACATTTCCTTGGAGGGCAACAGATACTACTTGTGTTTTACTCTGTTTACGTCAGTCACTGCGAACTGTGACCCTTTGGCAGAAAATCACGAATCCAGACACATAACTGAGACGATAGTCCATAGGCATGCAATTTAATTAGAAGTCACTTGTGAGGAACGGCGTCAACAGCATTCTGGAAATCTAAAAATTTGGAGTCAACATAACGTCCCCTGTCGTGAGAATAACTGTTGGATCGCGAAGTAGAAGATCAGTCAGCGCATGGGAGTGGACGTCCCGTGGCACGTACCTGTGTCTCGTGCTGAAGAGTCGTCCGTTGGCACTGCTGGGCGTATGTGTCGTCCGCCCCGGTGCGAGAGCGACTGAGGCGGCGGCGGCGGAGCCGTGCTTTTATACGGCGCGGCCCGCGGCCGGCCGTCCTTGGCGAAGATCCGCCTCGTCCGGCGCGCGTAGCGTCGCTCGCTCATCCGCGGCCCTCGGGAATCCTGCGGCCGCCCCCGTGCACGTTCCAGCTCCAGGACCAGGCCCGCTGCTGCTGCCGCTGCTGCTGCTCTGTCTCACTCACGGCTGACCTCCTTCAGCTGGACTGTGGGCCATCCCGCCGTGCTGCAACTGCTTGACAATTAAGCAACATAGTCCAGAACCATCTTGCAGGCATGCTGTGTGTTTCAGATACACGACGAGGGAGGATCATAAGGTTTTAATTATCGTCTCAATAGAGCAAACTGCGACTATGGAACTTGTAAGTATTAGACATTCTTCTCCATATATTCACCTTAGATTGTGGCTCATACGCTGCGAAGAAAAAGTCTGGAAAGACGATATCGACTTTGATCTGATGACAGCATATTCCATCTGGAGGGGGGATACTAGATGTACTGATAATGGATTAAACGTCGTCCATCAACGGATAGAGTAGTGTAATAGCTACCAGACTGCCATCTGTGTCTATCCTTTAATAGGGAATGCTCAGCCAGAAGGCTCAGTGCAGTGCAAACGTATGAAGCAAGCAGGCAACTTTGCTGCAGAGAAACATTCGTGATTTCTACAGCCAACTGATCGAGTTTGAAAGGGGTCAAATTGTGGCGCTCGGACTGCCAGGTTCAAATGGCTCTAAGCACTATGGGACTTAACATCTGAGGTCATCAGTCCCCTACACTTTGAACTTTTTAAACCTAACTAACCTAAGGACATCACACATCCATGCCCGAGGCAGGATCCGAACCTGCGACCGTAGCAGCTGCGCGGTTCAGGACTTAAGCACCTAGAACCGCTCGGCCACAAGACGTACCAACTGAACCAAATGGCAAGGCGGACCACACTACTACACAAGTAACTGCCACCTTCGACACATAAAACAGGTTGACACGGCGCTTATCGTCACTCGAAACGAACAATTTTAAATTCTTCCTCACAGACGAAATATCGATGCCAGCAGATGCCTCCTTCTGTGCATCACTTCTAGTGGGTGGAAAATATACACTGATCTTTAGAGTATACATGATGCATACGATAGATGCCAGGTAACCGCACGTGTTAACGCGACCCCTTCTGGCACGGAGAGGTATGCCGGCCCCAAATCGAATCCGACCGGCGGAATAACGACGAACGGTCGGAGTGCCTGCACGCCTGGATGTGGCTTCTGGGCAGTTTTCCACATCACGTTAGGTGTAAACCGGGATGCAAACATTTAGAATACTTTCCCACACTTGCACCTGAATTTACTCTATACGCAGACTGGATACACTATTTCTGTCCTGGCGTGTGAGTCGAAGACTAATGGCCTTAACTGTTGGTCTCCTGAAACACTTACTCAGAATCAGCAGCAAAAAATCCTAGACTGAGTTTATATGAACGCTTTCTGATCGGAAATGTATATTTAAATCAGTACTGTCATAAAGAACTTACAGCTTAAAGCCGCCTTACGCGAGGTACTCTACTCTCGAAACCAAGCACATATAATTCTGTCAAAGTGTTTATTCAGTGAAAATATACACCGAAGTGGCAAAGAAACTGGTATACGCAAATACAGAGATACGTAATCAGGCAGAATACAGCGCTGCGGTCGGCAACGCCTATATAAACCAAGTGTCTGGCGCTGTTGTTAGATCGGTCACTACTGCTATGATGGCAGGTTTTCAAGGTGTGACAGTTTGAACTTGGCGTTATAGTCGACGCAAGAGGGATGGGACACAGCATCTCTGAAGTGGCGATGGAGTGGGGAATTTCCCGTACTACCATCACGCGAGTGTACTGTGAATATCAGGAATCCGGTAAAACATAAAATCTCCGACATCGCTGCGGCCGTAAAAAGATCCTGTAAGAACGGGACTTGTCTCTAGGCCTGCCAGAAGTTTCGAAGGTATTCCGCAGAATGTGAAAGTTATAATAGTGCAGTCACTCTTTCTGCTGAACCTCTACTATAGCGAAGTAAGCCAGCAAGGTTTGGCCTACTGCAGATGTTTATCTACGTTATATTTGATCGTGATAGTGTCTCGTGCACCCAGTTTGGATGCCTGCGGACAGACAGGTTACGTGACTACCATAGGCTTTGTCTGCTTCATTGGCTCCTCATACGCATGTGCTACAGTACCCTCCATCAGACATCAAGTACCTACAGTATATGGTGAAAAGTATCTGGTGACCGCCGTATAATGCGGGGTTGGCCACTAGATGACACGAGAAGTGGACCCGCCCGTATAAAAGGAGGCGGGGAGTATTGTGTCCTCAGTAGAGCAGCAGCCGGATGGTTCGGTTCAGAAGAGCTCAGTGACTTCGAACGTAGGCTAGTTATTGGATGTCACCTGAATAACAAATTCACGAGTAACATGTGCATCCTTCTGAAGCTACTCGTGTCAAATGTTCTTGATATCAGGCCTGTGTGGCCGAGCGGTTCTAGGCGCTTCAGTCTGGAACCGCGCGACCGCTACGGTCGTAGGTTCGAATCCTGCTTTGGGCATGGATGTATGTGATGTCCTTAGGTTAGTTAGGTTTTCCTTAGGCTAGTTAGGTTTAAGTAGTTCTAAATCCTAGACGACTGATGACCTCAGATGTTTAGTCCCATAGTGTTCAGAGCCAATTGAACCATTTTTTGGGAGTGGCAGGATGGTCCTTTAGGAGAAGTGCCACACAAATTGGAGGTGTCGTGTTAGTTGTGTAACGATGCTGGTATCAGTGGTCAAGTGAACATTCTCACACCCATAGACGTGGTTCTGGATGTCCACACAAACTCCCGCGAGAAGCGTCGTGTTGTAAGGGCAGCAGTGGAAGATCGTGCAGCTACCACAACACAGGTAAGAGGGCTTGTGAGCCCAGTTGTGTCGGTACTAAATGCTGAAAACCGGTTACTAGAGTGGAGCTACAGCACACACACCTCCAGCCCATCTTCCACTCACGCCACAGATTGGACGTCCACGGTTCGACTGGTGCCGTCAGAGGGTCTCCTGGAAGATGCAATGGTCTTCAGAGAGGAAAGCAGTTTCTATCTGCACGCAAATGGTTTTCGTTTGGGCATACGATATAGAACTGGTGAGCACTGTCTAGCACAGTATATTTGTCCAAGACACAGTGGCTCCATCGCAGGCACTATGACCTGGGGTGCGATAAGCTACAACTCTCGTTCGCTTTTGGTTTTTCCGGAGGGAACAGAAATGGCTCAAATGGCTCTGAGCACTATGGGACTTAACATCGGAGGTTATCAGTCCCCTAGTACTTAGAACTACTTAAACTTACTAACCTAAGGACATCACACACATCCATGCCCGAGGCATCTATGGCGTGAGTGGAAGATGCGCTGGAGGTGTGTGTGCATGTAGCTCCACTGTAATAACCGATTTTCAGCATTTAGTACCTGCGACCGTAGCAGTCGCGCGGTTACTGACTGAAGCGCCTAGAACGGCTCGGCCACTGCGGCCGGCCCGGAGGAACGCAAGCCAACCTTCAGTACGTGCAGGACGTTGTTAGACCCGTTCCTTTTCTTTTCTTGCTACAGGAAAGGTGATGTCTTATTTCAACAGTGTAACGCTCACCCATACACTGATGGTGAACAATGATTTTATCTTGGAACTCTTCCATTTGGTCCGTGCTTGCATAGAAAATCAGTAATATCAGAAATTGAGTCCGCCTTGATGCAAAACACCTTGTTATTCGTTTATTTCTTTATTATCCCAAACTAGTTTTGGCGACAAATATCACCATCAACAGTTATTTGGCGGTTTCCACAACACTACCACAACCCCAAGTTTATATAGCTGACATACGAAGTTCACCTTTCAGTATCTGTTGACTTAGAGCCAATCACATGGTTGCAGATGACATGATATTCGCTAAGTAAAAAACGGTAACACAAAAAAGCACAGAAAATATGCCGCAAAGACCGCCGATAATTGTTTAAAACATGCTGTAATATACAATAAATAAGGTAGTATGAAAGTAGCCATAGAAAACTATATTTCAAAAGACGAATAGTAAAAATGTAATAATGTTTTACTGTGTTTGTATAATCATGCTATTTTCAGCGTGAAAAACCCACTGATGATATTTGTCGCCGAAACTTGTTTGGGATAATAAGGCAATAAACGAATAAGAAGGTGTTTTACATCAAGGCGAACTCAATTTCTGATACTGCCGGTGAAGAACAACGTGCTTTACCAGACGTGCAGCACTTTCCCTGCTCAACACTAGCTCCGGACTTGTCCCCAATGGAACACGTGTGGGGATATGATGGGACGAGAAATTATACGTGCCACTCGTCAACTAACAACTCTTACAGAACCACGTGAACAGGTCGAGCAGACGTGGAATAACGTATCCCAGGACACTATTCGCCATTTGAATGACCTCCTGGATGCCAGAGTCAGCCCCATGTGTTGCCGCCCATGGAGGCTACACCATTTATTAATATGGATGTTTCACCATGGGTCGATACCTGGGAGCTCAAAACCGCTTGTTCTATTGATCGGTAAATGTAATCATTTCATAGACACCGGATTCACTGTTGATACAATAAATCTTGAGTGAATTAAAAGCTTCTAAAAGGGTGTACTCATTTTTTCCAGCATTGTATTTCCCAACACGGGATAACTTGGAACCACCCTTAATTGTAGAAATCTGAATTTTGGCTGTTCAGGAAACGTGCTGACTCGCTCACCTCGTCGTCATTCTGTAAATACGACGCCTCTTTGTTTATTAAAGACCGACCGTTCACGATATGCAAACCTTAGAGAAAATTAAAAATGCTTTATTAGCAGCAATTAGCTATACGGTCCAGCAACTTCTCTACATAATCGCCTCTCCGACTTCGACATTCGTCTTATCGTCGTACTAATTTTCCAATACCCTCGTTATAGAAGGCAGCCGCCTGTGCTTTCCACCAATTTTCTGTGCTGGCCTGCACCTTGTTGTCTGTGCCAAAATGTTGTCTTGATAGTCAGGACTCATGCAACCAGAGATGAAACTCAGAGGAAGCCAAGTCCTGACTGAATGGTAAGTGATCAAACATTTCCTATTCAAAATTCTGCAGGAACGACTTAATTACCCCTGCAGTGTGTGGCCGAGAATTTTTATGCGGCAGGGACGTTATGTGCCTGGAATCAGGCGAAATCTCTCAGGAAACACCCATACTTCTCGGAAGACCCTAATTTCTAGGTGTATTTACGTGCTCACTTTGCGCTGATAACGGAAAATAGCGACGTGATGGAATTGACGGCCATACTAGAGGCACTGCCTGACACATATGTGCAAAGCTTCATCGGGTTTTAACTGTGGTTTCTATTTCGCGACCGATCGGATCTTAATACACGGATAGCCATCGTACCTGCCAAGCGGTAAAGACTTCATCCGAGGAAAAAAGGAGAAGTCAGTGGGTGCCATGTCAGGAGAATATGGGGTTGAGGGAAAATTTGACAGTCCAAAGAAGTAGCATGTGCCACTGAGTTCTGAATGGAATGAGCTGTGTCTTTGTCGTGAAGGAAGAATACCCCGCTGGACAGCTTCTCGGGACTCTCTGTCTTGACAGCCTTACGTAGTCTAGTCAGTATATTTGTGTAGTATCCTCATAAGACGGTTTCCCTGTTGCGAGCATCATCTCTTAACAGATCAACATGGCACTCCCAAAAACCACGCAGCATCATCTTGTCCAGTGATAGTTCGTTTTTCTCATTTTTGGCGGTGGTAATTCCAGAAGCTTCCACTACTTGCTTAGCTCATCTGCCTTTGTGTCACAGAAATACACGTGGCCATCGTCCTTAGTGATTTATGCAGTTACAGATGTTAAACTGGATGTCCCTCCTGCGATCGTCAGACTTATTTTCTCCGGTGTTTCAGCAAATGCTTGCAATTTCGTGTTTTTAACGTGTAGCTGGAGCCAACCCAAAAAATCCTGCTGCTTACGTCTTTCATAAGACGTCCAGCTTCGAAGGAAAGCGTGGGTTTGTTTTCCATTGCAAACAAAATGTTTTTTGAATTGGAATTTTGCAGGCCTATTCGATAGAGCGCCTCCAGATTAGCCTAGTGATAATTGTTAACTGGAACAGTAAAACACGAAGAATAAACAGTACCCCAGCAACGACTGAGTAGCGCTACTACGTGGCGGTGGCAGCCATCAGTGACCAGGGCGGTGCCGGCGCTGTTGCAGTACTGGCTGTTCCTGCTGCTTTATCGTCCCTGCTACCCGTCGATAAGATGAATATCACACCAGACAAATGTGGGATAGCTCTGTCGAATTGGCACGTAATATTCCCCTTTAAAAATCGTTTGCTTGTAACAGGAAACAAACTGTCGCTTTCCATAGCCATTGTCCGTCGCATTAAAGACTGGAGCAGTATTTGTTTCGGCTGACTGCAGCTGCACGTTGCAAAACGGAAACTGCAAGTATCTCCAGGAGCGCCAGAGAGAATGCTCCCGATGGCACTTAGGAGAGGCACCTGTTTATACTCGTATTTGCCATTGCGACAGTGTTGGGGTGGATCAATATGAAAACTAAAGCAAAAAACTTCAAACAGGTATGATCACTTTGTGGATAATTTATTTAGATTGCAGATTTCGATTAAGTACGTTGCCATCTTCGGATCTGTAAAGCATAGACGTCTACATTTTCATTAAACTGTATCCGGACATCGAACGACAATTTTAGGAAGTACCTGGATTTCATGGTATACTTGAGCAATGCTATGGCTCGCGTTGTTGCTGTTTGTAGGTTTCCGCCCTCTGTTGGAGGCCAGACGGTATCACTTAGCTGGCGTGGTTGTGGCTGGTTGTCTTATTCTCGTGTTGACTGGCGCTGCTCGGCTTCGCAAGCGTTGTCTGTCTGCTAGTGGCAGCAGCGACGGTTATCGAAATGTAGTAACTGTTACCCTATCTTTGGGGCGACGTCGTTGCTTTTATGGGTCGTGTGAGAGTGGCAGTTCGGTTCGGGACTCAGGAGGAGCCAGGTCCGTGCAGTGCGGGAACACGGCGGCACCGATGGCTTCACGCATGGACTGCCGGATGGAAGGGCTGTGGTCACGAGGGTGTACGACCTCGTCGTAAACCGGATCCAGCAAGCTTTAAGAGGAGTGCATTTCAATACAAGTAGAGCGGAGTCAGACACCTGTGTGGGCCCGTGGTAGATATGTGATGTTGTGACAGATTATCATCGCACCGTCATGTGCACTTTGGTGGATCTGCGTGCCGCTTAGTACTTGAAGACCCTACTGTATTAAAAGCACTTGGCTCAGTGGTTAGACGGTATGGTTACTCAACTGTGAATTAATAAAGCAGTGAAGAGATTTGTTCCATTCTGCCACCCGTCATCAGAGTTGTCACAGGGTTTGTGTGCCTAATGAATTTGATGTCAGTCATTTGGTATTTGTTTTTGGCTCGCTTTGCGATTGTTTCCACAATGACGTGTGGTTGCTGATTGTGGTTGGTTACATTTCGATTTTGCCTCGCACTCAAATCGAGTGGGGTTTTAGTTACTGTTAGTTTGTCTGGTGTTCTGTACTGTGACTTGTTTGTTCAGATTTTCAGGTTTGTGGAACCGGACGGAAATCTGGTAGTGGTTCCCTTCTCTTTCCGGGCGCTCTAAACACAGTATTCTCTGGGGACGTCGTGCAGACCACCGGTTCCTGCTTTGGCGTATAGTTCCATCGTTGCACTTGGTTTATCGGACCTCAGGTAGCTTCAGCAAGATTATCATTAGTCATTCATTAGACTGCCACTAGTCTGAGTTACCATCTTGTGAAGTGAATACAACTCTTGGCTGCCTATCTCACTGCTCGCGAAAAGTTTGTTGCCGGACCTCCTTAGAGTTCGATTCCTGGAACACCGTCTGGATCAGTTGCTTGTTTTTTAAATTAACATTTGCTATTATATTTGCTGTTTTACAGCAGATTTCAATTTTTTTATATTGTTGCCGTTCCTGGCGTGTAAGGCCTTAAGACGTGATTGTGGTAATTAGCTTTAAAATCCTATTTGATATGTTTATTTTAGCAGTAAGCCTTAAAACCTTGTTTATTGCCGTTCTTGGCGTCTGATGCCTTCTGCGGTGTTTGTGGCGACTTGCCTTTAATATTTTAATACCTGTAATTTGTAAATTGCAGCGAGTTTTATACAATTCTTAATTTATTGCCATTCCTGGCGTGTAAGGCCTTCTGCCCAGATCACAGTGGCTTGCTTTTAAAACATTATCTGTTGTATCTGAATTTAATGGTGATATGCTAAATTGTAACTTACTGAAAACACTATTATTTACACTTGTTTATTCCTTCAGTAATAACGTGTAGTATTTTTTTAACTTATTGTTGAATCTGGAATTACTGATTTAAAATAAATTGTGTGTAACTGTAAAAGGCAACCAGTGGTAACTGATTACGGCCCCGTCCACAATCGTAACCGAATCCTGACTTCCCTTGACCAGCAGGTCTCAGTACTATTTGTGGAATATAATGTAAATGATTGCATATAGTGGTGGAGAATATAGCAGTTAATTCTCAACAAGTCGGTTCCTATACTTCACTCTTCTGCCTATATTGTATATGAAGGCTTGCTCCTATTGCTTAGGTGAGCTTCTGGAAACTACTAGTTAATATAAAATTCGCCTATATACGATACTCAAAAATGGTTCAAGTGGCTCTGAGCACTATGGGACTTAACTTCTAAGGTCATCAGCTCCCTAGAACTTAGAACTACTTACACGTAACTAACCTAAGGACACCATACACATCCATTCCCGAGGCAAGATTCGAACCTGCGACCGTAGTATATACGATACTGCTCTTACACTTTTCTGTGAATTATGCTTTCGATGCTAATATCTTCTATTTAAATATTCTTCACCGTTTATTTCCTTTGATTGCACCTAGACCTCTTTTACCACGCTCGTATTTAAACATCGACCCATACACTCAGGTAACAAAAGTCGTGGAATACCTCTTAATATCGTGTCGGACCTCCTTTTGCTCGGCATAGTGCAACAGATTGATGTGGCGTGGAGTCAACAAGCCGTTGGAAGTCCCCTGCAGAAACAATGAGCCATGCTGCCTTATCACCGTCCATATTTGTGAAAGTATTGCCGGTGAAAGATTTTGTGCACGAACTGACCTCTAGATCATATCCCATATTCCATGGGATTCAGGTTGGGCTTTCTGGGTGGCCAAATCATTCGCTCGGATTGTCCAGAATGATCTTCAAATCAATCGCGAACAATGACGACACCATGACATGGCGCACTGTCATCAACAAAAATTCGATGGTTATTTGGGAACATAAAGTCCACGAATGGCCACAAATGGCCTCCAAATAACGAAATATAACCATTTACAGTCAATGAACGGTTCAGTTGGCCCAGAGGAGCCAGCCTATTCCACGTGAACACAACCCGCACCATTATGCTTGCGTAGTCCCTTATTGACAACTTGGTTTTATGGCTTCGTGGCACCTACACTACTCTCGAACCCCACCATCAGCTCTTACCAACTGAAATCGAAAATAATCGCACCAGGCCACGGGTTGTAGTCGTCCAGGGTCCAATCGATATGGTCACGAGGCGAGGAGAGGCGCTGCAGGCGATGTCGTGCTGTTAGCGAAGGCTGCTGCGTCGGTCGTCTGCTGCCATGGCCCATTAATGTCAAATTTGTCAACGCTGTTCTAAGGGTTACGTTCATTGTACGTCTCACAAAACACTTGTTCGGCCTATACTTGAGTATTGTTCATCAGTGTGGCATCCGTAGCAGGTCGGGCTGACGGAGGAGATAGAGAAGATCCAAAGAAGAGCTGCGCGTTTCGCCACAGGGTTATTTGGTAAGCGTGACAGCGTTACGGAGATGTTAAGAAACTCAAGTGGCAGACTCTGCAAGAGAGGCGCTCTGCATCGCGGTGTAGCTTGCTGTCCAGGTTTCGAGAGGGTGCGTTTCTGGATGAGGAATATGTTGCTTCCCCCTACTTATACCTCACGAGCAGATCACGAATGTAAAATTAGAGAGATTCGAGCGCGCAAGGAGGCTCTCCGGCAGTCGTTCTTCCCGCGAACCATACGCCACTGGAACAGGAAAGGGAGGTAATGACAGTGGCACGTAAAGTGCCCTCCACCACACACCGTTGGGTGGCTTGCGGAGTATAAATGTAGATGTAGTTGTAGATTTCCGAGGTTATTTTAGGCAGTGTTGCTTGGCTGTTAACACCGACAACGGCACTGTTCTCGCTCCTTAGGTGAAAGGCGTCGGCCGCTGCCTTGTCCGTGGTGAGAGGTAATGGCTAAACTTTGTTATTATACGTGAACTCCCATATGGACCTCGGAATACTGAATTCCATAATGACTTCCAAAATGAAATGTCCCATGCGTCTATCTCGAACTCAATTCCGCGTTTAAAATCTGTTAATTGCCATCGTGCGGCTATAATCACGGCGAAAATCATCTGAATACAAACGACAGCTCCGCCATTGCGTCGCCCTTTTATACCGTATTTAAGCGAAACTACCGCCAACTGTACACGTGCATTTCATTTTTCTATGACCTTTTTTATCTCGGTGTATCTTATGAGCTCGATATTGAATGGTGTGTGTAACACCTTGTATGGTTCTATTTGTAAAAGTAATGGTTAAAATGATTTGTTCAAATGGTTCAAATGGCTCTGAGCACTCTGGGACTCAACATCTGAGGTCATCAGTCCCCTAGAACTTAGAACTACTCAAACCTAAATGACCTAAGGACATCACACACATCCATTCCCGAGGCAGGGTTCGAACCTGCGACCGTAGCAGTCGCGCGGTTCCAGACTGAAGCGTCTAGAACCGCTCTGCCACACTGGCCGGCAAAATGATTTGTACATGTATCAAAAAGTGGAACAGTTTTTTGTTTCCCTTTCGGCTTTTACATCCTAATTAAAATCACGTAGACATAACTTACGTTGTATCTCGACTTCATACTGCTTTCTCGGTAGCAAGTTATATAAATTACTCACATATGTTCTTTAGAAATACAACAGTCGATTCTTTTTGTGTTGCCTTTCCAAAAAAGTATATAAAAATAAGAGATATTATGTCCATTCCTTGTGTTTTAAACATTAGTGAGATTTTACAACTTGTTTGTCGATATACGACGGTTGTCCAGAAAGTAAGTTCCGATCGATCGTGAAGTGGAAACCGCTGGTAAAATCCGGTAAATTTTTGCACAGATGTGTTGGGCAGTGTCTCTAGTATGCCCGTCGATCGTGTCGCGTCGCTCTTTTCAGTTTTGAGTTAACAGTGAGCACGTAAAGATGTGTAGGGAATAGCGTCTCCCATCATGTATGAGGGCCTGGTTAGAGATTTCGCCTGTGCCATGCAGCCCACATAACACAACTGTCGAGCAGTTCCTTCTTCATGCCAATACTCTTCCGCACGCTGCAGTATCAATGCAGACGCTCCTGCAGCGTTTCCGCCGAGAAGTGTTTGATCACCCACAGTACAGTCCGTAATTGGCTCCCCCTGACTCTCATCTCTGCTCACAAGAACCGCTGGCTATGAAGACACAATTTCTCCACAGACAACGAGCTGCAGACCAGCGCAGAAAACTGGCCGAAAGCACAGCGGCTGCTTTCTATGACGAGGATATTGGAAAGTTGACGCAACACTACGACAAAACTCGTAGCTGGAGCGGCGACTACTTAGAAACGTAGGTGGAAGGTGTACCTAACGGTTGCAAATAAAATGTTTCTGGTTTTCACTGTGGTTTCCATTTCGCGACCGATCGAAACTTACTTTTTGGACAACCCTCGTATTTAATTTGAACATGCCACATGTTGAGTTTCATTACTGAAATGAAATGTCGTGTGACTAGCGCCTCCCGTCGGGTAGAACGTTCGCCTGGTGCAAGTCTTTTGAGTTGAGGCCACTTCAGTGACTTGCGTGTCGATGAGAATGAGGTGATGATGATTCGGACAACACAACACCCAGTCCCTGAGTGGATAAAATCTCCGACACAGCGGGGAATCGAACCCGGGCCTCTTGGCATAACATTCCGTCGCGCTGACCACTCAGCTACAGGGGCGGACGGTTTCTTTATTAGAAATACGTTGTATGACAAATATTCTTTTATGTTTTACAAATAATTAAAAGCCGGCCGCGGTGGCCGTGCGGTTCTAGGCACTTCAGTCCGGAACCGCGTGACTGCTACGCTCGCAGGTTCGAATCCTGCCTTGGGCATGGATGTGAGTGATGTCCTTAGGTTAGTTATGTTTGAGTAGTTCTAAGTTCTAGGGGACTGATGGCCTCAGATGTTGAGTCCCATAGTGCTCAGAGCCATTTGAACCATTTGAACTAAATAATTAAAATATTTCAATTTTTTAATTAAAAAAACTTATAGTTTCTTTTCCTCTTATTTGGATCACTCCTTGTATAGCAAAATTGTATATATTGCTCAGTAAACAATTTCATCGACTGGTGGCTTTATACGCTATGATGTATTCCTTTTCGTTACTATTATAGAGAAATCTGATGACTGATCATAACATCTGTAACGTTTACTCGCGAGTCTCAGTCCTCACTCATCTGTCAATTGGTCCCGGCGCACATGCATGACACTTTGTGTGATCGTAGTTTTTCTTATACAGGGATACTCAGCCTTGCACGTTCTTGAAATGTTTGTTTTACGATGTGACTCGATATGTACTGCACATGGACTAGTTCTTTGAGGTATAGTGCATTAGATGCGTTAGATATCCATATTTTGTATAAAAATGTTATGTAGATATGTCACACCTGATCTGTACAGGTTGATCGGAAATTCCCGTTACAAACTTCTAGGGCATGTAGAGGGTAGCGAGTACAGAACATTTTGAATATGAACCCATGTCCGTAATCGTATCGTTTCCATTCAACGACAGTTTCATTTCGGATGTGTACCTCGTCATCATCTGCTTAGGGCAAGAGAAACGTCTAAGAATTCCCTGTCCTGGTATGTAACAGGGTAGACACGATGACATGTACTACGTCAAACAATTCCCAGATGGCACTTATTGACCGCTTTGCTGTGAGACCCCGACTCAATACCTGTGCATCACCGACAGAGGAAACATGGTGCAGTACACGTTTGCGGAATACACAGACATGCTTCTTGTGTGTGGTGAAGCTGGAGGTAACGGAAGAGCTCCTCGTCGATTGTATCACGAACGTTTTCCACACCGTCACACTCCATCGCACAAACTGTTTGCCCAAGTTACACAACGGCTACGAGAAACGGGAACCTTCACCGTGAGGAGGCAGGACTGTAAAGCTCCACGGCGACGCCGCACTCCCGAATTCGAAGAAGGTGTACTGCGTCGCATTGGAGATAGCCCGCCAACGCATTCGCGTGCATTGGCTGTTAGTTACAGTACCGTCTTGGACGTCCTGCATAAGCAACAATTACATCCTTACCACTTACAAAGGGTACAAGCTATAGGTCCAGCAGACTTCCCACAACGCGTCGCCTTCTGCACATGGTTCCTGCACCTTTGCATCGACGCGCCCCTGTTTCCAAGTCGAGTTCGCTTCACAGTTGAATGTAGGTTCACAAGAGACTGTGTTCTGAATGCTCGAAATAGCCATGTCTGGGCGGACGAAAACTCTCATGCCACGCATGTTCAGGAATTTCAAGACAGGTTTGGAATTAACGTGTCAGCAGGTATTCTAGACGGTCTTGTGACTGGACCACACATCCTTCCATCGAAGCTCACAGGTTCCGAATACTTAATCTTCCTACGACACGTACTGGACCCGTTCTTGGAAGCTGTGCCATTGAATGTTCGTCTGGAAATGTGGTTTCAGCATGATGGAGAACCACCTTAAAGAATTTACTTTATTTAATAGCGATTCATCAAGAACATTAACACATTTAATCACACTGTTTGAGGGTGGAAGTAGTTTCCAGTGGGTAATTGGTGAAAACAAATTTCTTTCAACAAATGGAAATTTTATTCCTAAAAACCCTTTTTTTTTAAAGACAGATTTAAAAATTATAATCAGAAAGCACCCTCTAAATATCAAGTTACAATTTATTCAGAGGCAGAAATAACGATTTTTTGTTGTTGTTGACAGTATGAGCTTTTGGGCTGAGAAACCTTTTAACACGGCCGTAGTCACGACCGCTCACAGCAACCTCTGAAAGACTACACTGGTGCAAATCTGGAACACACCAGATTACTTTAAACTAAAAATTTTAACAACTCACACAAACACATAAACTATGCACCCCTTGGGAGGGATGGAAAGGGTACAAAACACTCACATTAAAAAAAAAAAAATTACGTGCCACCGAAAGTGCAACTTGTTTTTAAAAGAAAACTCTTACGGTGGAAGGGTGGCAACTTTATGTACTAAAATGAGCATTTAAATAAAAACCCCTGAAATGCAGTCTTACATAAAATATACAAACATGCTTTACATTACACATATAGCGCCTCTCAAGATGATAGGCAAGATAAAAACATATTTCAGGAATTCGGCCTTTACACCTTAAGCAATAAATTCGTTAACACTGAATCCGACAAACATGACAGAGGCAGCTATTAACGTACGGAAGACCGACAGACACACAGACAGACACTAACTGCCTAACAAATGCGAACGAGAGACAGACGAGCAAGCTGGGGACTAGAGACTGACAAGAAAACAAGTGGAATTTAACAAGTAAATGAAACAACATATCACGAATCGCTTAACTTCTAAGAAGCTGCGATTTCTGGCGAGGACCTGGCACAGCATCCCCAAAATTCTCTCCCGAACCGTCCGCTGCCAGCCGCTTCAACGGACGCAGGAAGGCGCGCCGATCTCCTGTCTCACGGCGACGCAGCTCGCGCCGGACAGACCTATGTCGTGGGTTGACTCCTGTTGCTCTCGTGTCGGCCGCGAATCCACTACCCCTCGCTATGCGGCGCGGCCCACTGGACTGACGTGGCGACCTCACATGCGCCGACGCTCAAGACGGACGTCACCTTGTGTCCTAGTGCGCGATCGACCAACCGATCGATCCAACCGCCAATGTCCATTCCTGAACAAACTTGAGCAGACTGGCAGCCTAACACATACTAGCACTCCGGACGACAGACAGACACTGACGGCCCCACACTGACCCGGCTGACCAACTGACCAGACTCGCCGCCTAGCTAGTTTTTTTTTTTTCCTTTATTGTCATTTTATACCTACAAAGGTAGGCCGGCAGCGGCCTAATATGCCGCTCTTCGGCCACAAGAAACATACAAGAGATAAAAACAGGAAGACATAATCTCAAAACACAGACATGGAGGACAAAAATCAGAAGACAACAGAGAATAAAAAGAATTGAAGTCGTTCACCGACGCAGCACTGTTTCAGTTTTAAAAAAACGGGCAGCACAGCACGGAACAGAGAACACTAGCACAGGTGAACGGTGGAGCAGAAAACGAAGAAACACTCGAGGTACAGACGGGACGAAAGACACGGACACTGCGGAGATGGGCTTCGGCGCTGCAGGGGCACTGTCCACACCGAAAAGCTGGGGGCCTGCCAAGGGAAAAAACAGGGGGAGGGAAGGAGGGAGGGGGAGATAGGATGCCAGGGAGGAGGAGGGGAGAAAACGAAAAGAGGGGGGTGGAAGCCCAGGGAGAGGGGGAGGGGAGGTAAGGATGGAAGGAGGGAGAGAGGGAGGGAGAGAAGGGAGAGAGGGTGCCCACAGGAAAATGAGAGGAGAGGGGAAGGCAAGGCTCAAAGTTGGTAGGAGGGGTAGATGGAGGGGAGGAGGGCATCATCCGGGAGGGGGAGTCGGCGGAAGCCACCTTGGGAGAGTCCGCCTAGCTAGCTCATCGCGCCCCTTAAATGCACGTGAACAGACAGCCTTTCGCCTTTCCCACCAGAGGGAGACACCAAAGCTGCGACTGCCACAGCGGCGCCACCGCCAGAAACGGAGGGCGACTGCTTCACAGTATGCGCTGCGGCGCGCTCTTCAAAGCAGCAAATTTACCACGGCTCACACCTCACTTTTCACTGGCTGTACGGAGACATCTCGACAGACGGTATAGTGAAAGATGGATAGGCCGTGGTGGTCCAAACGCGTGGCCGCCACGATCGCAGGATTCAACCCCTATGGCTACTTCTTGTGGGGTCGTATGAAGAGCCTAATTTATGAGACACCTGTAGAGACAGAGGAAGACCTTCTTGCACGAGTTCTGGCCGCTGCACAGGACATTGAAGAGACACTAGGTGGGATAGATAGGCGTACCAGAACATGCCTCGGAGATAGAATGTGTGTAACAACGTTGGTGGTCGCCACATCGAGCCGCTGTTGTAATGCATCGGTACGTTGCGGCTGGTGCCGTAGATGCTGGGTTCTTATTGTTGTCGACTAATGTAAACCATAAGGTGTACGTTGTAATGCGTAAGTAATAACGGAACAAGTCAGTATTCTTTTCAAATGGATTTGCAACAAACGCACTGGGTCACGCCTAAGTACATTCCTCACGTGGATGTGGATAAGATAATTGCATTGAAACTCTCGTAGAACAGAAACGATGCGTTTCCGGACATGGGTTCCTATTCGAAATGATATGTACCCACTACCCTCTACATGTCCTAGAAGTTGGTAACGGGAATTTCCGACCACCCTGTATAACCACACTGTACCTGCAACTCGGTTTATGTGGTACAGATTCGAAGATATCAACGCAGTTTACCGAAATCAGTAATCTAAATAGTTGCTCTGTAAAGTGATCGTGCTTTTTTTAAAGTTTCTCGCTTCTGTTTTCATAAAGAAATTGGTCGCATTAGTCTGACACACGTGCGACATTTCCGCTGTTCGCTCCGTTCGGCGGGCTTTTTCTGTGGTTGCGAGCAGCCGCAGAATCCAGTGGACGGCGAGGTTTGTCGTGTTCAAACTGTTGTGCCGGATGTTCAAACTCATCCGTGATTGATTTCCATTTCCTCCAGTATCGCCGATCTTAGAGCTCCAGCGCCCTCAATTCACTTGTTTCTTCACGCTGAGAAGGCCCAGCACTTCGATCTTCGTCATTCAGACTTGATGCCGTACACTTTTACGTATCTAATCAGCGTGACGTTTTGATCTGTTGTTTCCCATCAGCTGGAGAAATGATGGAAACGAACTGCCGCACGATACTTCATTTTATTGATGGACTGCACAGTTTTCTTTTGGATGTTCCAATGGTGTGCTTGCTTCTGTACTACAGGGCGGGGTTTTAGTTGTGTATCTGAACTGTGCCGGCATGCACCAGCATAAAAGATTAATTGCATCACATCATTTTTTCGAGATGGTTACTTAAACTTTCAGGCTACACATCGTAACCAAAGAAAGTTTTTCACTATTTTGGTGACTTCCGTAGCCTTCTTAAGTAGGAACCCTATTCTGCATACCCTACGTTTCACTGTGAATCGGAGCATACACCGTCATGTGTTATGGAGGTAAAAATGAACTCGCAATCTCGTTGCAGCTGAATTGAAAGCGCTATATCCCCTGACGTGAACGTAACAATGCCAGATGAATACACTGTTGTCTGTCAACATACCTAGAGGGTCAGTCCAAGCTTATAACACCCGCGCCTTGTCATTACGGCAGGAAAGCTTCTCAGCACGGGAAATTTCCCGCTGAATAGGAATGCACCGCAGTGACGTAATTAGAAAATGCAGCGGCTGTCGTGATATACAAACACTGAAGACGCATGTGTGGTTTTACATTTCCCGGCGTAGAAAGATTTTGAATATTTATAAGGGGGAGAGAGGTGACCTTAATAACTCCAGAAGAGGTAAAAAGTCGCATTGCAGAAATATCGCGTCTTCTGGACGACGCCACCTGGCTAAATAACCGAGAAATATTCACTACTGAAAACCCACAGTGTAGTGGACAACCACGATCAACAACGCCAGATGCTGGCCGCCGCAAAGTAAATACCGGGTATCAAAAAGTCAGTAGAAATTTGAAAATTGAATAAATCACGGAATAATGTAGATAGAGAGGTACAAATTGACACACATGCTTGGAATGACATGGGGTTTATGCAAGATGGCCCTCCACTCCATATTGCTAGACGAGTGAAAGTTCTCTTGCGCGCGTCGTTTGGTGATGATCGTGTGCTCAGCCGCCACTTTCATCATGCTAGGCCTCCCAGGTCCCCAGACCTCAGTCCGTGCGATTATTGGCTTTGGGGTTACCTGAAGTCGCAAGTGTATCGTGATAGACCGACATCTCTAGGGACGCTGAATGACAGCATCCGACGCCAATGCCTCACCATAACTCCGGACATGCTTTACAGTGCTGTTCACAACATTATTCCTCGACTACAGCTATTGTTGAGGAATGATGGTGGACATATTGAGCATTTCCTGTAAAGAATATCATCTTTGCTTTGTCTTACTTTGTTATGCTAATTATTGCTATTCTGATCAGATGAAGCGCCATCTGTCGGACATTTTTTGAACTTTTGTGTTGTTTTGGTTCTAATAAAACCCCATGTCATTCCAAGCATGTGAGTCAATTTATACCTCTCTATCTACATTATTCCGTGATTTATTCAGTTTTCAAATTTATACTGACTTTTTGATCACCCAGTATACTGAGGTGACAGAAGTCATGCGACACTTCCTTCTGCACAGAGTAGTGCAGCGACTCGACGTAGCATGGACTCAACAAGTCGTTCTAAGCCCCCTGCAGAAATATTGATTCTTGCTCCCTCTATAGCTGTCCATAATCGCGAAAAATGTTGTCGGTGTAGGATTTTGTGCACGAACTTATCTCTCGATCATGTCCCATAAATGTTGGATGGGATTCTTGTCGGGCCATTTGGGTGGCCAAATCATTTGTTACAATTCTTCAGAATATTCTTGAAACCATTCGCGAACAGTTGTGGGTAAGTGACATGGCGCATTGTTGTTTGGGAACATGGCTGGCGAGCATAATCATTTACAATCAATGATCGGTACAGCTAGACCCAGTCCTCTCCATGTAAACACAGCACACACCATAATGGAGCCACTAGCAGCTTACACAGTGCTTAGTTGACAGCTTATATCCACGGCTTCGTGGGATCTGTGGCAACTCGAACCATCTGAATTCAGGACTTATCTGACCAGACCACAGAGTTCCAGCCGTTTAGGATCCAAGCGATATGGTCATGAGCCCAGGAGAAGCGCTAGAGGCGGTGTTACGCTGTCAGCAAAGGAACTCGTTCGGTCGTCTGCTGCCACAGCCCATTAAGGGGAGGTTTACTGTCTTTGGTCCGAAAAAAACATGTTCTTTGAGATTTTTTTTTCTCGAGATGTGTTATAGATATCAGTGTCAAATTTGGTCAAAATGTTTTTTGATATTTCCTCTGCGAACTGGAAGTTTTTCGACGGGAAATGTCGAAGAGCAAATGCGGAACTGCCGTCGGAACGAAACATAATTTCGATGTAGACCTCTACGCGTGGTACATCACAGGTCAGGTGGCTCGTCTGATATCAAAATCGAGTTGACGTTAGCGAAATATATAAGATTCTTTAGGCGGCCATTTGAAGAAAAATTTTTTTTCATCGATTTTTCGACTTCGTCGGTCATGTAAAAATATTTGTAGTTGATGTATCGGAATAAAAGTGGTACAACTCCTAGACAATTTAGTTAGCTTCGTCGGAAACAAAGAATCATGCCAATCGGTTCAATAGATTTGAAGTTACCAGGCCCCACAAAAAAACCGTAATTTCGAAAAAAACGCGTTTGAAGTTTTGACTACATATAAATGCAATATTATGCAACTTCCGTTCAATCTGCTATTCCGGGTCCATAAACTAGTCCTTCCTCTTCCTCATAGACGGCGTTCTGCTCGATCTGGGCCATCCTTCGCTGCTCCAGAGCCGCTCGTACGGCCGGTGACAAGCGGTTTTCGGCCGCTTGAATCCGGTGGTCGTCCAAATGCTTGGCGAACTGCGTCGAATAGTCCCAGGGTGAAATCCATCATTGTTATGGTCTTCAGAATTGCTGAATAACCTTCGTTGAAGCTGCTCACTGCCAGGAAAGTCGCAATCTCCACAGTCTTCGCACCAGAATGCAAATGCTTGGGGGCTAACTTCCAAACACACGCGTTAAAACTTTAATTTGAATTTTGTGTGTTTCCTCCCAAGCACCGGTACAATAACTCGTCTTCCGAAAGAAAAAAAAACCTGGTACTTGAAAAAGGCCGATTTCAGGCAGGTGCATTTTTTATTCAACCGCGAATAACAAACATTTCCGTTCCGTATTCGGTAAAACCGTTGCAGGGGTGGTTTGTAAACGCTTATATGGATCCAAAAATGCAATTTAAAAAAAATCGTTTTTTGTACCAAAATTTCGCTTCTGTCCTAATGGATACATGCGTCATAGTCCCTCACTGATTTCTGCGTTACTTCATGCAATGTTGCTTGTCTATTGGCATTGACAACTCTACTCAAACTCCGCTGCTTTATGTCGTTAAGCGAAGGTCGTCGGCCACTGCTTTGTCCATGATGAGAGATAACTCCAGAAATTTAGTATTGTCCGCACATTATTGACACTGTGAGTCTCGGAATATTGAATTCCCTAACGATTTCCGAAATGGAATCTCCCATGTGTCTAGCGCCAACTACCATTCCCCTTTCAGTCTGTTAATTCTCGTCCTGCGGTCATAATCGCGTCGGAAACATTTTCACATGAATCACCTCAGTACAACTGAAAGCTACGCGATACGACAACCACCTGTATATGAGGATATCACTATCCCATGATTACCGTCAAATCAGTGTATGACCCGTACCCGAGGAGGTTGCAACAGAACTGCACGCTCCTATTTTGAAGTCAGAGGGAAGAATGTGACGATAGAGTCATGTCCATACGATTCATTTGCCCGCTAGGCGACCATTACGAGTAGCAGAGCACCGTGGTATGTGAATAATTTGGGAAACAGAACATTTACAATGGATCACTGGAGTCTGTTTCTCCTTAGCGATGAGGCTGGAGACTGTTAATCGACGTGTAAGAGTGTACGGACGGCCAGGTACCAAAGCACGTGCCCCTTTTGCTGTCTCATGAGTTGAGCAAGGTGGTAGGTCAGTTATGTTTCAGGCTGGTATAGCGTACGGGTGTCGAACGCCTCTCATTACTTTCACTAGAAAGGCGAAACTCCTGGGTTCGAGTCCCAGTCTGGCATATATTTTTAAACTGCCAAGTAATTTACAGGCTGTGCAGTGTAAAGACAGTATCCTACAACCTATTGTCTAGCCCTAAAGGCAACATTTCGGCAATGGGTTCGTATTTCAGGGCAATAATGCATGAGCGCCTCATGAACACTATCGAGTAGTAGTCAGGAATTTACCGGATTGAATGATATACGGTATCTGCTGACAAGAAACCGTTGGACATACTTGAAAATTGCCGTACGTAGTCGTCGTAGGAATTAGACTTCTGCAAGACCGAGTAAACGACACAAAATACGTAGTAGGCCGAGCGCAACAGAACTCTCGTCGTGGACGCGTATGGAATCCATGACTGGAACCCAGGCAATGTTTGGCTTTAAATACGTTCAACACGTCATTATTCGTGCGCAACTATTGCCAGAACAGGTTTATGGTTTATGTGTGTATCTAATGATGCAACCTGAGGAAGTCAGTGTTGTAAGAAGTAAGAATGAAACCACTGAGTGCACATGGAAGAAACGGGGGTGTCTAAACAGTGATGTACGGAATAATTTTCCATTGGTTTTAGACGAAAATAGCATCTTGTAGCGTCCCACCGGTTAGTGAATAGTTAAAATGGTTTAAATACCTGTGAATAAATGGTTCAAATGGCTCTGAGCACTATGCGACTTAACTTCTGGGGTCATCAGTCACCTAGAACTTAGAACTAATTACACGTAACTAACCTAAGAACATCACTCACATCCATGCCCGAGGATGTAGCGGTCGCTCGGCTTCAGACTGTAGCGCCTAGAACCGCATGGCCACTCCGGCCGGCACCGTGAATATCTTGCCTTCGGTGTCCCTCGACGACTGCATACATGAGCTAAGATATGCTTGTTCATTAAAGACAGGGTACCATAGTGAACTTCAATACAGTGATGTAGGCCACAACTGAAGTAAAGTATGTAGATTTATGCACTTCAAAGCCTTTATCTTATGAGCTCACGATCAATTTTCGGTGTAATAAGCCTCGTTGTTGCTACTACTGCTAACCGTTGGTATCACTTACTACACTGGCGACATTAAATAGTCCAGATGTAGTAATTTGAAAGAAATACTTGGGTGAGGTCCATGACATTGTTCAACACTAATACTCAGTAAAGTACGAATATAAAGTCACATATCATTCTGCCTTTTGCCATATTAAATCAAACTGTTTAATACTCCGAAATAATCCGTCACTGCACTGTTCTAATATGCTGTTTTAGACAATGCCCAACACACGAGTTGCTCTATTGTAACTCTAAACCTGAATCATGCACCGAGAACTTACCTCAACTGTACGCACAAATCTGTCCTCTCGTGGGTCCAACACTCATCAGCCCTAACAATACTCGAGGCCGAGTATTTATACTCTTCCTACACTATAATATTGCAAAACATAATTTATAATATGAAATAGTTTAACAATATTATCAAACACTCTATGATATTTCCTACTTTGCTAGAACAAGTTTAAGATATTTTCTACACACATAAAAATCACATTAGTATTGAAACTGCAGAGATGTGCTTTCTAACAATGCTAAACGATTAGTTATCTATATTTTGTTAATTTAATTCGAGATTTAGTTCCTACCATTAACAGATGATGAGAACGAAATATATTATTCTTTTATCTAAACATTTTCCATATATTAATTTCTTGAATATGATGCTGATTGTTTATGATACAAAAGGTATTGTAACTACTATTGTTTGCTATTGCTGTTATTCTTCTAAAAATCTTTTCCTAAGTAATTGAATTTAATTATAGCTGGAGGTGTAAGAGTATTGATCTAGTGATACATAATGCATGGGTGGTAGCCGTAAGCCTGGAATGTTACAATCGCCATTGAATACGCGTCGTGAAGAAACTGCTCTACGTCATTGTGTTTCGAGTCAAGCGAGTCCCAGAGAGCCATTATTGCTCACATGCGTCCGTGAAATCCGTGAAGTTACCTTGCACTTCTAGGGTGTCTAGCATCCATGAGAAAAAGGACATGACAGATGAAGGCGCAGTCGTAGCCTCTAAGGGGTTGACTGCCGACTGGGAGTGACAATCAGCAGCTGCCATTTGGGTTCTTCTTCAAGAATGAACATCATTCCAGCCAAAGGTCAAAAAGACGAAATGCTGATTTTAGCGTCTAGTAGTAGACAAGGTAATTGAAAACGGAGAGCGTCCACTCAGTTGAAGAACACACCACGTAGCCACAGTGGCATTTTTAAGGAATCGTCTCAGTATTCGTTCTGAAATAAATTCAACGACCTACGTAAAAAGTATTCAGAATGGCTACGAAATGAACTGAACGTTGCTGCTCCCAAATGGGAACCTACTGTAGGTAATGCTGAGTCATAAAATACCATTCCAATTACAATCTTCAGGTCTGCCACCTTACATTGTTTTACTTTATCCGTTGCAAAAGTTCGTATTGCTCACTTGCCTACGCTGTTCAGAAAAATTATGTTTGGTCGCCGGTACCTGTCTTTGGCTTCTCTTCGGTATGCTCACGCTGAGGCTACAATGATGCTCTAATCTGGATAGCCTTGTATCTATGGCACTGGTATGTTCTCTAATTGCAAAAACCACACAAAATATTAATCATAATGTTACAGAAAAATTTTCTATCAGCTCAGCACTGCTACAACAAAACCCATTTGGTCAAGTCAGGTGTTTCAGGACGTAAGTTGTGCTTAAGAAGCAAAAATGAATTCAATATTGAAACTCTAATGCATACCATAACTTCCACCTTATTTCTCAAATATTTCTCCTAGTTAGTAGTGTAATAATGATTCTACACTCCTGGAAATGGAAAAAAGAACACATTGACACCGGTGTGTCAGACCCACCATACTTGCTCCGGACACTGCAAGAGGGCTGTACAAGCAATGATCACACGCACGGCACAGTGGACACACCAGAAACCGCGGTGTTGACCGTCGAATGGCGCTAGCTGCGCAGCATTTGTGCACCGCCGCCGTCACTGTCAGCCAGTTTACCGTGGCATACGGAGCTCCATCGCAGTCTTTAACACTGGTAGCATGCCGCGACAGCGTGGACGTGAACCGTATGTGCAGTTGACGGACTTTGAGCGAGGGCGTATAGTGGGCATGCGGGAGGCCGGGTGGACGTACCGCCGAATTGCTCAACACGTGGGGCGTGAGGTCTCCACAGTACATCGATGTTGTCGCCAGTGGTCGGCGGAAGGTGCACGTGCCCGTCGACCTGGGACCGGACCGCAGCGACGCACGGATGCACGCCAAGACCGTAGGCTCCTACGCAGTGCCGTAGGGGACCGCACCGCCACTTCCCAGCAAATTAGGGACACTGTTGCTCCTGGGGTATCGGCGAGGACCATTCGCAACCGTCTCCATGAAGCTGGGCTACGGTCCCGCACACCGTTAGGCCGTCTTCCGCTCACGCCCCAACATCGTGCAGCCCGCCTCCAGTGGTGTCGCGACAGGCGTGAATGGAGGGACGAATGGAGACGTGTCGTCTTCAGCGATGAGAGTCGCTTCTGCCTTGGTGCCAATGATGGTCGTATGCGTGTTTGGCGCCGTGCAGGTGAGCGCCACAATCAGGACTGCATACGACCGAGGCACACAGGGCCAACACACCGGCAAGGGAACTTGCTGTTCCAACAGGACAATGCACGTCCGCATGTATCCCGTGCCACCCAACGTGCTCTAGAAGGTGTAAGTCAACTAACCTGGCCGGCAAGATCTCCGGATCTGTCCCCCATTGAGCATGTTTGGGACTGGATGAAGCGTCGTCTCACGCGGTCTGCACGTCCAGCACGAACGCTGGTCCAACTGAGGCGCCAGGTGGAAATGGCATGGCAAGCCGTTCCACAGGACTACATCCAGCATATCTACGATCGTCTCCATGGGAGAATAGCAGCCTGCATTGCTGCGAAAGGTGGATATACACTGTACTAGTGCCGACATTGTGCATGCTCTGTTGCCTGTGTCTATGTGCCTGTGGTTCTGTCAGTGTGATCATGTGATGTATCTGACCCCAGGAATGTGTCAATAAAGTTTCCCCTTCCTGGGACAATAAATTCACGGTGTTCTTATTTCAATTTCCAGGAGTGTATACAAGTGTTTAAGAAAAACAATTCCATATTGTGAGAGGTGCCAATACAGACTGAAACTGGAAAAAAATCCAGTAAACGTGAGCTCTAAAATGGATATCTTAAAAACTATGACCACTTGTCCATCTTCGCTCCTGCGAACCACATTCTTCTATTGACACATCTTTGCTATTACGAAATACTTACAGAATGAAGTAAACAAATGAGGACAAATTCTTCTAATTGTTCGTGGATACAGTATGCAGCAAACTCGTGTTAGTGTAGTTACTATAAGCCGCATTCACAGCCCTGAATAAGTGTAGCACATTCATTACTTCTAATGAAACCAGTTTCTGTTTCGACAACTTTGTGAAATGCTTTGACATTGTAGTTTTGTCTTTGCACTTACAAGCATAATGGAAGCATATTATTTCACGATGCCAGTGACAGATATGATCTTCTATTATAGCCTAGAAAATGGTCCATACAACCACGTCTCAAATTGCGGGATATTTTTATTTAAATGCTGTATAGAACACTTCGCAGGATAACATTACATTTTATCTTACAGTACTTACAATAGAGTGATACGGTTGTTTTGTAGCTCGATTGCTTCGAATGTCGCACACGGAAATGGAAAGTTGGGAAGTTCCAGTTTTTTCAGGTTTAACCTGATCTTCACTTGTGGTTGCTTTTGTGTAACAGAAGAATTCCAAGTACTTCCAGCTCGATAACGCGTTTACCAGATGGGAAGCAGCCGACGACGGTGCACACTGTCGATTGGACCATTGATAGCAGTGTGCTGTGGTATTTATAACACTTTTAGACTTTGGTTACATTGTTTTTAAGATATAATTAGTTACCAATATCCATCCAAAAAAGTAGAACCATCAAGAAATGCGGAAATAATGGAGATTAAAATTTAACTCAAGTTTCTCCAGAAAGACCTAATTACCATCTGGAACGGGACATCCTCCTCTAGCATTACTTTTCCTCAGCAGTAGTTGTCAATACCAGTATTATTTTTCGAATTTCGTACAGGTCAATATTGTCTCAGCTGCTTTTCCGAAAACTTTCATATAATGTTATAAACAGTATGTTATATTTGAAGCTAAAGTTTATGAAAATGAATTACTTTATAAAAATGTTTTAGTCTAGATGTTATAATCGATAAGTACTAGTTCTGAGTGCGCAGTTAAAATGTTTAGAAACATTTGAAATTACGAACTAATGGCACACTTAAAATTCCTATTATTAATTACGCAGTACTGTGCTGGTTACAACATTTATTTCTGGATTTATTTACGAAATAATAATCGAAAGTAATAATGTAACAGAAACCAGTAGTTAAGAGAAATTGTAAATCCTTTGGAATATGGTTATTTCCGAAGAGTGTGAGAGTCGTAAGAATGGTTCTGATGCGATCGGACGTATTTTAGTATTTTGTGCGAACAATGTTATTTCGGAATTTTTAATGTGAAAAATCAATACTGTATGATATACGAATAAAATGTGACAAAATATATTTTCGTAAAAACAAAAATTCTGCAGCAACAATCTTCAAGTTTATTTAGTTCAATTTAACCTAAAATGTGAGAATTTCAGACTCCTAGGCAAGAAGAACTGGTGCCAACCCTACATGATAAGCTAAGTAAACTAGAAAGTTTATTGTAATCTTGTCTTCTCTCAAATTTTTCATAAAAGACTTTGCTTATTGTGGACGATAGCTGCAAGTGGGAAGCGGTGGGGGGGGGGGGGGGAGGGAGAGGGGGGGGGGTAAATTACACACCGAACGCATTGCACCTCTAAAATATTGCATTCGTATTTTAAATAGTTTCATAACCCAATCTGCCATTGCTATTTACGTTTCCCGTAGTTCTCAAACCTAGTTTAGATGAGAACAAGAATAATTATTTTAAAAGGAAATTGTTTCCCAATTTGTTTCTAAACTGAGCTGTTTTTCCTACTACAGTGGGTTCAAGGTTCATTATTCGTTTAACACCACTGCCACAACAATGACAATAATGGCAAAAAAGATAACTATAGCGTAATACACTGATTGGTGTAAGCATCAAAGAACATAAATATTTTTATGTTTTTGTGATCAGCGTACGTGGTTACTAATCTAGATGAGAAAGAGGTGTAGGACATCAAATCGGCCAACTGGGAGCAGAACAGACACCACGGGACATTTTAATCTCCACTGTCAATACTTTTCCAAATAAATTCACGAACTTTTACCAGCATAACCAGGAAGGATTCAGAATTCACACTCATAGCAGTGGAAGTTCCAAAACCTAACAGAATAATTTTCTTTGTGTGAAAAATCTCGTCATTTCTTCGCTAATCTGTTGATTTAGGCACACTTTTCTTCATAAGTAAGAGATTCTTCGATGAATTTTGCACAGTATACAAAACATACGTGCAGGTGTTTGAAACTTTAGAATTTATTTAATTGATGAAAACATGAATAAGCACTTACATTTTAAATTTTATGTCTACAAAAACTCATAATTTGTAGCTAATTATCTGAATTTCTACCAGCTTATTAGTAGATTTGGAAAGCTCTAGAGTTTCGCATTAACAAGGTCGTGTTTTATAAGTACACTAAGTTTGAAAGTAATAGGACTTTTACGTTGTATGTCATATGTACCTAAGTACACAATTTTTGTTTTGCGGAAAATGCCCTTTAAAGCTTGTGTTTCTATTTGGCACTGTTTTAGATCAGTCCAGCATCATAAGCAGGTACTTTTTCACTTTCTATATCATTTTATTCCTTTTTACATTCTTATTATGCACTCTTCATCATTTTGTCACCTCCAAAAATGACATATCTGCTTCCGCTACACCCTCTTTGTCTATCGCATACAAAGCTTTCATATAGTTCACCCCAGAATAAGTTCCTATTCTCTCTAAAACACATTTCTTGCTTTGCAATGCATCATTGAAACATGAAACTGCATGGTAAACACCAATAACAAATGTATTTATTCCCACAAAAGTGGATTTTGGCAAACTTTCCCGTACACATTGTTTGAAACTTTCATTTGGGTTTTGGGTATCGTCACTAAGAAATTGCTTCAAGAAGTTTTAATTTGAAATATGGCTTCCATTACAGCAGTTGGTAGAGAAGTCCTTCCAAGTTGTGTCTAGGTTTATTATCTGTGGACATTTTGGGGAAGCGTAAGGCCGAACTGTTTGCTTCATGTTTTTCAAGTCCCCTATATTCTTTCATATTGACAACCCATAGTATGTTTCTAGACTGTCTATTTCTGCATCATCAGTTGCCCTCTCCATTTTATTCCCCTCCCATACTATGAATTTTTTGCTCATAAATTGTGCCTCAGTTTTCTGCGTCTAGTGCCAAATCTTTTCTGTACGTGCCCCACACATTCTGACTACTGCAAAATAGTGCCAGTTCCATATGGAACACATTTTTGAACCTCAGGGAAAGCCTTGCTGTGACCGTCACCAAGATACTTCACATGTTGCAGACCACGGGACGCAACTGAACTTGTAAACAAGCTGGAGCACCCTTTACTTCTGTACCTCCACTTGAGCTTTACAGTTCATATTACGTTCCAGAATCGATTTCACACAAACATGAGAAAATTTGCTCAAAATGTCCACATCCAGTACATTGCCAGTGTCAACAGATGTTGCTGTAAGCCAGGTACCATCAAAGGAGGCCACTATGTCCCTGTCTCCATCATTGTCGTCAACAGATTTTTCAGCAGCACTTTTCAGTGATGATTCCTCGACTTATTTTACTCCACTGAGAAGTAAGCAACATCTCTTTAGTTTTGCTGGAGGAAGTTTCATCACAGCACAAAACGTTCTTGCTGCCTTTGTCCCCTACCAATACAGGGCATGCCATACACTACCGTCACATTAACATCATATCCTTTGTTTATGATTGCAGATGTCATGCAAGACGCACCAGTGTTGCATTTACCACAGAGTACTGACTGTTTTGTAGCAAGGTCTTCCTTGGCACTCTCATCTTTCACCATACAAACGCACTGTACACCAAAGCAATGCTTGTGTAGAACATTGTCCATATTAACTGTAATAGCCTATTAATATCAACGATGATATTGCAGGTGGCCTCAGATTCACAGCCTCCGTTTTCATTAGCTCCGAAAACAAGTTTCCTTCTTGAAGCACTTGGCGGTCATTCGTTTACCAGCACTGAGCACTTGCAGTCTTCTGCCACTGATGCAACATTTATTGAAGCACGCTTTACTGTGTGTCCGTGTATATGTTGCTCTGGCGACGTTGTTTACGGTATATTTTCGTTTCAGTAGTTTTTTCTGTTTCGCACAATGTCGACTACGTATGATAGAACACGAAATACTAAATAATTGAGCCACTGAGCACGTGACAAGATCAAGAGAGTGGCAAATTTATAAACCTTCAGGCGATCGAGTATTATGTGCCAAGAACCTCGAGAAGGCAAAGGGAATGCAGGATCTTCAGATGCACAGTGATCAGCAAGAACATTATGACCATCGACCAACTATTGTTATAAATTCGTCCAGGCCATAGCAGCGTCATCTGGCGAGGAATAACTGCTAGTCAGACACACGCACAGTTCATGTAGTATCAGTGAGTGTGCTATCTCAGTGTAAAATGAAGAAGGCGCGCTATCTATCAGAGTTTGACCGAGAAGAGATTGTGATGGCCCGGAGGCTCGCCACGAGCATTTCGGAAACTGCACGACTTATTGAGTGTTCGAGGAGTGGTGGGTGAAGTGAAACCACGTCCAGACATCGTGGGGTTGGGCGGCCACACTTCATTACATGTCGGACGTCTTACGTTGGGCGGACTACTGAAGCAGGACATGCGGAGAATTGTGGTGGAATACACTGGACAGAGTATAAGTGTGTTGGACACACAGTGCACCGAACGATCCTAACGATGGACCTCAGCAGCCAATGACCCATGCATGTGCCAATGTTAACACCGCAACATCGGCAACTACGAGTGAAGTGGGTACGTGACCACCTGCACTGGACGACTTATTGAGTGTTCGAGGAGTGGTGTGGTGAAGTGAAACCACGTCCAGACGTCGTGGGGTTGGGCGATCACACTTCATTACATGTCGGACGTCTTACGCTGGGCGGACTACTGAAGCAGGACATGCGGAGAATTGTGGCGGAAAACACTGGACAGAGTATAAGTGTGTCTGAACACACAGTGCACCGAACGATCCTAACGATGGACCTCAGCAGCCAATGACCCATGCATGTGCCAATGTTAACACCGCGACATCGGCAACTACGAGTGAAGTGGGTACGTGACCACCTGCACTGGACGTTGGCACAGTGGCAGAAGGTTGCATGGTTTGACGAACCCGATGTGTTCTTCATCATGCCAATGAGAGATCGCGAATCAGTCGTCTTTCAGGGGAACAGCTCCATGGCACCTGTACTGCGGGACGGAGACAAGCTGGTGGCGGCTCCATTTCGCTCTGGGGAGCAGTCACGTGAGCATCCATGAGTCAAGTGGAGCTCGTGCAAGGCACCGTGATGGCTGAGGAGTATAGTATACCGGTTTCAGACCGGTAAGTGTCTCTGTGTGTGCCGTAATTAGCCTAATCTTGTCTTCGTGACCCTTACTGGAGTGAAACTTAAGCGAATGAAGCATATTTCTACTCGTAGATTCCTCACTTAATACTGATTCATAAAATTTTTCAATTGGACTTCTGCGGGACATTTGGCGTCTATCTTCAAGAGACTCCCAGTTCATGTTTCTCAGCATTTTTGCTCCTGTGGGCAATTGTGTAACTGCACGTGGCGTCAGAGCTCATCATCCCCTCCCCATAATTTCCGCGAATTAGGTGACTTGTGTGCGCAGATGTACTGCCAACTCCCTCCAGCGACCATTCGTGCTGCACTTCTTGTATATGTTCAAATACGACAACGCCTAAACATATAAAACTACATGTAGATGTGTTTGTAAGATCTAAATATGTAACAGCCACACGAGTATGTTTCAGCTTACTCTCAAAATATTTAGAATATCTTCGAAGCTACCACAATATAAAAAATATTGAAATAATAAAGATTTTGGCAGTAACCGCAAACAAGTGTCTTAGGCTCAATTGACTGAAGAGGCTTATACGAGGTGCATTCAAGTTCTAAGGCCTCAGATTTCTTTTTTTCTAATTAACTACTCACCCGAAATCGATGAAACTGGCGTTACTTCTCGACGTAATCGCCCTGCAGACGTACACATTTTTCACAACGCTGACGCCATGATTCCATGGCAGCGGCGAAGGCTTCTTTAGGAGTCTGTTTTGACCACTGGAAAATCGCTGAGGCAATAGCAGCACAGCTGGTGAATGTGAGGCCACGGAGAGTGTCTTTCATTGTTGGAAAAAGCCAAAAGTCACTAGGAGCCAGGTCAGGTGAGTAGGGAGCATGAGGAATCACTTCAAAGTTGTTATCACGAAGAAACTGTTGCGTAACGTTAGCTCGATGGGCGGGTGCGTTGTCTTGGTGAAACAGCACACGCGCAGCCCTTCCCGGACGTTTTTGTTGCAGTGCAGGAAGGAATTTGTTCTTCAAAACATTTTCGTAGGATGCACCTGTTACCGTGTGCCCTTTGGAACGCAATGGGTAAGGATTACGCCCTCGCTGTCCCAGAACATGGACACCATCATTTTTTCAGCACTGGCGGTTACCCGAAATTTTTTGGTGGCGGTGAATCTGTGTGCTTCCATTGAGCTGACTGGCGCTTTGTTTCTGGATTGAAAAATGCCATCCACGTCTCATCCATTGTCACAACCGACGAAAAGAAAGTCCCATTCATGCTGCCGTTCCGCGTCAACATTGCTTGGCAACATGCCACACGGGCAGCTATGTGGTCGTCTGTCAGCATTCGTGGCACCCACCTAGATGACACTTTTCGCATTTTCAGGTCGTCATGCAGGACTGTGTGCACAGTACCCACAGAAATGCCAACTCTGGAGGCGATCTGTTCAACAGTCGTTCGGCGATCCCCCAAAACAATTCTCTCCACTTTCTCGATCATGTCGTCAGACCAACTTTTACGAGCCCGAGGTTGTTTCGGTTTGTTGCCACACGATGTTCTGCCTTCATTAAACTGTCGCACCCACGAACGCACTTTCGACACATCCATAACTCCATCACCACATGTCTCCTTCAAATTCAGAAAACGAATGATTGCACGCTGTTCAAGTAAGGATAACGTCGCCACTTTAAGTATTTAAAATAATTCTCATTCTCTCCGCTGGCGGTAAAATTCCATCTCCCGTACGGTGCTGCCATCTCTGGGACGTATTGACAATGAACGTGGCCTCATTTTAAACAATGCACAAGTTTATATCTCTTTCCAGTCCGGAGGAAAAAAATCGGAGGCCTTAGAACTTGAATGCACCTCGTAGTAGTGCCGAGACACTGTGCCACGGTGGTATAGTGTATGTCGCGTCTGCCCAATAAGCAGGAGATCTGGGTCCGAATCCTGGTTTGATACAAATTTTCATTCGTCGTTTCAGTCTGCGTATATACGTTGTAGACGTATGGAACCGTAGAGTTTCATTTGATGAAAGCAGCCACACTGGGACTCAAAAATTCAGTGTTCAGTATATGTGCTGAACATGACAGTACTTATTATTTTCCATGTTCTTAGTATCATCTTGGTTCATGCAGGTCTCCGTAGATTACACGTTGTAATTGTCATGAATGTAGATACACTGAGGTAACAGGAGTCATGGGACAGCGATGTACGCATACCCAGATGGCGGTAGTATCGTGTACATAAGGTATAAAAAGGTAATGCATTGGCCTAGCTGTCATTTGTAGTCAGGTGATTCATGTGAAATGTTTTCGTAAGTAATTATGGCCGCACGACAGGAATTAACAGACTTTTAACAGGGAGTGGCAGCTGGAGCTGGAAGCATGGAACGTTCATTTAGCAAATCGTTACGAAATTCAATATCCCGAGATCCACAGTGTTAAGAGTGTGCCGACAATACCAGATTTCAGGCATTGCCTCTCACCAAAGACAACACAGGGGCCGATCACCTTCACTTAACGGCTGAGAGCTGCGGGGTCTGAGTAGAGTTGTCAGAGCTAATAGACAAGCAACACTGCGTGAAATAATCGCAGAAAGCAATGTGAGACGTAAAACGAACGTATCCATTACGGCAGTGCGGAAAATCTGACGTTGATGGCAAATGGCAGCAGACGACCGACGCGAGTGCATTTGCTAACAGCACGACATCGCATGCAGCGCATCTCCTCGGCTCGTGACCGTAACGGTTGGCATCTAGGCGAGTGGAAAACTGTGGACTGGTCAACTGAGTCCCGATTGCAGTTGGTGTTAGGGTTCGAGGGTGGTACATGTGGTGTCACCGCCAGACACCACACTTGCTAGGTGGTAGCCTTTAAATCGGCCGCGGTCCGTTAGTATACGACGGACCCGCGTGTCGCCACTATCAGTGATTGCAGACCGAGCGCCGCCACACGGCAGGTCTAGAGAGACTTCCTAGCACTCGCCCCCAGTTGTACAGCCGACTTTGCTAGCGATGGTTCACTGTCTACATACGCTATCATTTGATGAGACGACAGTTTAGCATAGCCTTCAGCTACGTCATTGCTACGACCTATCAAGGCACCATATTCAGTTACTGTAATTACTTCAAGGATGTATTCTGAACAGATAATATTGTGAATCATTTACCGTCAAGATCGACGTTCATCATTAATGGATTAAAGTTAAGTATCAAACTAATTACGCCCGCTTTCTGAATTCTCATTCCTTGTCATGTTCCAGACCTCACGTCAGTATAGTTCTTCCCTCCTCACGCCATCCTGCGTGAGCTAAAACGCGTTCATTTCTGCCTCCCCTTGTGACATGGTGTTGGCTCTTCTGCTAACACAAAAGTACCGATCACACGTAGCCATGGACTCAAGTTGCCAACAACGCACTTTGAAAGCTGTTGGTAGCTCCACAGTGACGTGGCCTTTGTTTACTTGAAATGTACTGGGGCTTCTGGTCCAACTGAACCGATAATTGACTGGCAATTTTTGTGCTACTTGGAGACCATTTGTAGCAAACAACGATGGAATTTTTATGGATGACAATGCGCTACGTCACCGGGCCACAATTGTTCGCGATTGGCATGAAGAATATTGTTGAAAATTCGTGCGAATAATTTGGCCTCCCACATCACCCGACAAGAGTCCCATCGAACATTTATGAAACAAATCGAGAGGGCAGTTAGTGCATGAAATCCCGCGTCGGCAATACTTCCGTAGTTACGGACGGCGATAGAGGCAGCACGGCACAATATTTCTGCAGGGTACTTACAACGACTTGTTGAGTCCATACCACATCAGGTTCTGCACGACGCCGGCCAAAAAGAGGTCCGACACATTATTAGTAGGTATTCCATGAAGACAGTGGTTATTTGGCTGAAAGCTCTTTTGTATTTTTTTTTAAATTTTTAACGCCTTTGCCAAAGTATTTTTTCTCGTTTTTTGAGGATCTACATCCACTTGATTACTCTGCTATTCACAATAAAGAGCCTGGCAAAGGGTTCAATGAACCACCTTCAAGCTGTCTCTATCTACTGTTCCACTCTCGAACGCTACGCTGGAAAAACTAACGCTTAAATTTATCTGTGCGAGCCCTGATTTCTCTTATTTTATCGTAATGACCATTTCTCCCTATGTTGGTGGGTGCCAACAGAATGTTGTCGCAATCGGAGGAGAAAACTGGTGATTGAAATTTCATGAGAAGATCCCGTCGCAACGAAAAACGCCTTTGTTTTAATGATTGTCACTCCAATTCACGTATCATGTCTGTGACAGTATCTCCCCTATTTCGCAATAATACAAGACGAGCTGTCCTTCATTGTACTTTTTCGATGTCATCCGTCAGTCTCACCCTATGCGGATCCCACTCCCGCACTGCACACCAATACTCCAGAATAGTGTGCCTTTAGTAGACCTGTTGCACCTTCTAACTGTTCTGCCAATGAATCGCAGTCTTTGGTTTGCTCTACGCACAATATTATCTATGTGAACGTCCCAATTTAGTTTATTTGTTATTGTAATCCCTAAGTATTAAGTTGAATTTATAGCCTTCAGATTTGTGTGACTTATCGAGTAATCGAAATTTATCTGATTTCTTTTAGTACTCATGTGAATAACTTCAAAAATTATGAAATTAATAAATCCGTTGTTTCAATTACGTGGGAAGGAAAAAACAAAAGATGTACAGGCAGTGAGTTTCGATCCAGAGTCATTGCGTTAATCAAACCGAGCGCTTATTCGCTGGGCCTCGGATTCTTCGAATTTCAGTGACCACAAAAAAAAAAAACACTCCTGGCCATTAAAATTGCTACACCAAGAAGAAATGCAGATGATAAACGGGTATTCATTGTACAAACATATTATACTAGAACTGACATGTGATTACATTTTCACGCAATTTGGGTGCATAGATTCTGAGAAATCAGTACCCAGAACAACCACCTCTGACAGTAAAAGCGGCCTTGATACACTTGGACACTGAGTCAAACAGAGCTTGGGTGGCGTGTACAGCTACAGCTGCCCATGCATCTTCAACACGATACCACAGTTCATCAAGAGTAGTGACTGGTGTATTGTGATGAGCCAGTTGCTCGGCCACCATTGACCAGGCGTATTCAGTTGGTAAGAGTTCTGGAGAATGTGCTGGCCAGGGCAGCAGTCGAAAATTTTCTATATCCAGAAAGGACTTGCAACATGCGGTCGTGCATTATCCTGTTGAAATGTAGGGTTTCGCAGGGATCGAATGAAGGGTAGAGCCACAGGTCGTAACACAACTGAAGTGTAATGTTCACTGTTCAAGGTGCCGCCAATGCGAACAAGAGGTGACATAGACGTGTAACCAATGGCACCCCATACCATCACGCCGGGTGATACGCCAGTATGGCGAAGACGACTACACGCTTCGAATGTGCGTTCACCGGAATGTCGCCAAACACGGATGCGACCATCATGATGCTGTAAACAGAACCTGTTTTCATCTGAAAAAATGACGTTTTGCCATTCGTGCACCCATGTTCGACGTTGAGTACACCATCGCAGGCGCTCCTGTCTGTGATGCAGCGTGAAGGGCAACCGCAGCCATGGTCTCGGAGCTGATAATACATGCTGCTGCAAACGTCGTCGAACTGTTCTACATCTACATCTACATCCGTACTCCGCAAGCCACCTGACGGTGTGTGGCGGAGGGTATCCTGAGTACCTCTATCGGTTCTCCCTTCTATTCCAGTCTCGTATTGTACGTGGAAAGAAGGATTGTCGGTATGCTTCTGTGTGGGCTCTAATCTCTCTGATTTTATCCTCATGGTCTCTTCGCGAGATATACGTAGGAGGGAGCAATATACTGCTTGACTCTTCGGTGAAGGTATGTTCTCGAAACTTCAACAAAAGCCCGTACCGAGCAACTGAGCGTCTCTCCTGCAGAGTCTTCCACTGGAGTTTATCTATCATCTCCGTAACGCTTTCGCAATTACTAAATGATCCTGTAACGAAGCGCGCTGCTCTCCGTTGGATCTTCTCTATCTCTTCTATCAACCCTACCTGGTGCGGATCCCACACTGCTGAGCAGTATTCAAACATTGGGCGAACAAGCGTACTGTAACCTACTTCCTTTGTTGTCGGATTGCATTTCCTTAGGATTCTTCCAATGAATCTCAGTCTGGCATCTGCTTTACCGACGATCAACTTTATATGATCATTCCATTTTAAATCACTCCTAATGCGTACTCCCAGATAATTTATGGAATTAACTGCTTCCAGATGCTGACCTGCTATTTTGTAGCTAAATGATAAGGGACCTATCTTTCTATGTATTCGCATCACATTACACTTCGCTACATTGAGATTCAATTGCCATTCCGTGCACCATGCGTCAATTCGCTGCAGATCCTCCTGCATTTCAGTACAATTTTCCATTGTTGCAACCTCTCGATACACCACAGCATCATCTGCAAAAAGCCTCAGTGAACTTCCGATGTCATCCACCAGGTCATTTATGTATATTGTGAATAGCAACGGTCCTATGACACTCCCCTGCGGCACACCTGAAATCACTCTTACTTCGGAAGACTTCTCTCCATTGAGAATGAAGTGCTGCGTTCTGTTATCTAGGAACTCCTCAATCCAATCACACAATTGATCTGATAGTCCGTATGCTCTTACTTTGTTCATTAAACGACTATGGGGAACTGTGTCAAACGCCTTGCGGAAGTCAAGAAACACGGCATCTACCTGTGAACCCGTGTCTAAGGCCCTCTGAGTCTCGTGGACGAATAGCGCGAGCTGGGTTTCACTGTTCGTTTCACTGTTCGTGCAGATGGTTGTTGTCTTGCAAACGTCCCCATCTGTTGACTCAGGGATCTAGACGTGGCTGCACTATCCGTTACAGCCATGCGGATAAGATGCCGGTCATCTCGACTGCTAGTGATACGAAGCCGTTGGGATCTAGCACGGCGTTCCGCATTATCCTCCTGAACACACCGATTCCATATTCTGCTAACAGTCATTGGAACTCGACCAACGCGAGCAGCAATGTCGCGATACGATGAACCGCAATCTCGATAGGCTACAATCCGACCTTTATCAAAGTCGGAAACGTGATGGTACTCATTTCTTTTCCTTACATGTGGCATCACAACGTTTCACCAGGCAACGTCGGTCAACTGCTGTTTATGTATGAGAAATCGGTTGGAAACTTTCCTCATGTCAGCACGTTGTAAGTGGCGCCAACCTTGTGTGAATGCTCTGAAAAGCTAATCATTTTCATATCACAGCATCTTCTTCCTGTTGGTTAAATTTCGCGTCTGTAGCACGTCATCTTCGTGGTGTAGCAATTTTAATATCCAGCAGTGTACATACGCAGGCCTAAATTTCCAAACACGGTTTTCTCAGAAGTTGTTGAGAGTTCCTGTATGCACAAGTTCTAGTTATGCTGTACACAGGGTAAAATCAGTGGCGGGAAGTTCGTAAGGTCACCTTGTGAGCAGATTCTGCTGCTCTCGCGTAGCGCGAGAGTGCTCTGAGAGCGGAAATCTCGGCCGGACATGAGGAAGAGGTTCGAACATGACTGTGAATGGCAAGCAGCGTATTTCTTCAGCGAGGCTTACAATAAAAGCCTCAGCGGTTGTCGGTCAAGTGCAGGGATGCGGGAGCTGCGAGCAGACCAGAGCGCTGCCTGCCCGAGGCGTCACCTCGCCCTCCGCGCAAGGTAGGCGAGGGTCGGGGCGCCGGCCGTGTGTGCCTCTCTGGCTGCCTGCGGCGTGAGCCGCGTGCACACTGCCCTCATCACCGCCGGACGCCTCTTCCGGCTGTCATTACAGCAGCAGTCCATAAGCACGGGGGCAGCCGCTACCGGCACCACAATTGATATGTCTACGTAGTCGTCCTTCATAGCCCATAAAACGAAAGTATTTGCTTATGTATACCTTGATCTTCCCCTATGACGTAACCAAACAATGGCAACCAACATGCAGTGGGGTGTCATATGAACACTGTGGCTCCATGAGGACGGCGTGCAACAACGTCAAAGTGCCAAGAAGTGTACTACTTGCTTGGATACAGAGGGTGATTATAATTAAACTTCCAAAACGCTATAAAAATAGCACCATTGGTCAGAATGACGTCAAATTGCAACGGAATATCATCGGAGAAGGGGAAAAACGTATGGCAGAACAAGAAACTATTGTGAAAATAGATCAAAACATTGCGCTGCATGTCTCAGAACACGTAAATGAAAACACCTCTCATGCGCACAGGGGCGGACCCAGGATCTCGGTCAGGGGGGGGGGGGGGGGGGGCAAAATTTTTAATACCTGCCTTCCAAATAATAATTCCAAATAAAAGCATTAATACTCACCCACCCACCCACCCACCCACCCACACACACACACACACACACATATATATATATATATATTATTCTGCTTGTAGTTTAATTGTGTATCGCTATGTCTTAAGTGTGTTTAATGAAATAACTTACTGCATTACCTAAAAAATACTCTTCAAATACTACACCTGCACTTGAAAACCTCCGTGTTTGTCTGCTAATGTAAAATAATCTATAAAAATGCTAATGTTCGTCTCCATTCTTAAATCTTCGAAATTAGTTCACCAATTGCTTTCATATGACAGAATGTTGCCATCGGATTCGCGCATGTGCTTATACGCAGCGATGACGATACGACTGCGAAAAGTTATAATAGGGTGTTTGACTGTGTTCAGAAAATCAACTTATATTGTTAATTACGTCAGTATCTGTTTGAAACTGCTGACCGTAACATTTATATTCTTACTGTATGAGAGAATGGATTGTGAATGAATCCACAGACGTTATTTTCGTGTACATTATTACATTTGACTAGTTAATGTTTGTTCACATTCCTCATCAAAATAGAGAAGAAGGCCAAAATGGGGGAGAAGCGTTATCCAGATCGAGAACGTGCAATTGCAGAATAAAAGGGACTGTTGTAAGGTTCTCACTATTTGCAATTAATGAGAATATTTTCAAGTATTCCTTCGGTGTTCATCGCTTAATTATCACCATCTCTTTGCAAATTGCCACTAGAAACAAAATCTTACATACGCACTGCAGGGAATGTGCTAAAAAAGGGACACAGATCGCTCATGCCTCAGCGAATGTTATCATTTTATTCGTAAGTATAATTATTTCTTCTGTAGTTTATTCACTAAATGGAAGAGGCTTCAAGGTCTCTTTTTGAATTGTTGCATCAAACTGCGTGCCATTGTTTACATCTTCGACTTCAAGTAAAACTTATTAGATAGGCCGACGTAATCAGCCCCCAAAGCAGTTGAAAAAAAAATCGATCACACACCAGTGGGGGGGGGGGGGTAATTGCCCCCATTGCCCCCCCCCCCCCCCCCTGGATCCGCCCCTGCCTGCGCACGACCCATTGAAGTTGGCATAGAGACGCCGGGTAACGGTGTGACGGTACGACACATAAATATTGACATTTTAGCGGTTGTAAACAGTGAACAGTATTGTGAATGTTAAGGGTGAACTAAAAATTATTTGTAAACACTTAACGCATTTCATTAACGTAATTAGTATAAAAAAGTTAATGTTCTTGAAACAACCGATATGCAGCGATAATTTAAAAGTAGCATATTTATTTAAAACATGTCTATGAAAATAAAAAAGGATCGTTAAGAGACGCGATTGTATGGCCGAGGAGGAAGGACGTACTTTATGGTACTCACACTGTTTTGTTTCACGATACGGAAGGAAGCCATTCAGCGGCTACACACATTTTATGTAAGTTATTCAGTATTCTGCAAAAATAAACTAATTATTGTTATCACAAAATGAATTTCTTTGTAATAGTTGTCACCTCGAATGGTCGCAGCGGCTAATTATTTTTAATAAGCATTTTTTCAGTAATATGCGCTGCGGGAATCTCATCTTCCGATGGAGCCTCTGGTCGGCCATTACGCGCCGAAGTATTAATTCATTTTTCAAAGTGTTAACAGTAACTGTAAATGCGAGAGATTCCGCTGTAAGAACCTTTTTAAATTGCAACAGATAATTAATTTACGTTAAAATTCATTTTTTAAATTATACAGATTCCATGAGTTCAATAAGTTGCTTTGCAATCAATAATGGCTCTGAGCACTATGGGATTTAACATCTGTGGTCATCAGTCTGTAAGTAGGCTGTTTAGTTTTTTCTTATTGGTAACGCCGCTTAGCGCTCGGTATGAAAAATCACTGGCTGTGCTGTGCGCAGTCTGTGTTTAGTTTGCATTGTTGTCTGCCATTGTAGTGTTGGGCAGCGGCGCTGGATGGTAACAGCGCGTAGCGTTGCGCAGTTGGAGGTGAGCCGCAAGCAGTGATGGACGTGGGGAGAGAGATGGCGGAGTTTTGTAATTTGTAAGACTGGATGTCATGAACTATCATATATATTTTGACTATTAAGATAAATACACTGTTTGTTCTCTATTAAAATCTTTCATTTGCTAACTATACCTATCAGTAGTTAGTGCCTTCCGTAGTTAGAATCTTTTATTTAGCTGGCAGTAGTGGCACTCGCTGTATTGCAGTAGTTCGAGTAACGAAGATTTTTTGTGAGGTAAGTGATTTGTGAAAGGTATAGGTTAATGTTAGTCAGGGCCATTCTTTTGTAGGGATTATTGAAAGTCAGATTGCGTTGCGCTAAAAATATTGTGTGTCAGTTTAAGCACAGTCTTGTACAATTGTTCAAAGAGGACGTTTCACATAGACCAGTCTTGTAAAAATTTTTCTAAGGGGACATTTCAAGTCCTCTAGAGCTTAGAACTACTTAAACCTAACTAACCTAAGGACATGACACACATCCATACCCGAGGCAGGATTCGTACCTGCGATCGTAGCAGTCCCGCGGTTCCGGACTGAGCGCCTAGAACCGCGAGACCAGCGCAGCCGGCTTGCAATTAATAGGTAGATATTAACAAAATTACAATCAATTCAGTTAACGGTAACTATATTTTAGTCATCACGTTCAAAATCTAAAGTTGGTACATGAATAACAGCAGCCCTTCAAGAACCCGTTTCATATTAACTTATGCACGTAAGTAAAAGTGATGAGAAAAGATAATATCCCCCAGAGAAAAAATCATGCTCTAACAAAAGAAAAAATCACCTGATAAAAATAATATATAACGTAACAACGGCTTTTCCTCGTTTCGCGCCTGCGACGTTCGCCATGACTGTCTCTATGCAGGGCAGCGCTCTGCTTGTAAAGCTGTATTACAAGAGTGATCCACTGCGCACACGTCGCTGTGCACAAGTTCCAGACACGGAAGGGTTTGAAAAAAGGCATTGGCCCGATGACTGCCGCGTGTTTGGAGAAAATGATATTCGGAAATCCGAAAAGACGGGTTCTTTTGGTCTGCAACCTGGTAGAGGGAGGAATCGAATTGATTCGGCGTCAGTGGAAGCATTGGCCACAGCAGTGTAGGAGGCGACGAGTTGTCGTGTGAAAACATGTAGTGCACGGAGAATTGCCCAAACATTGGATATACCCGTGAGTACGATGCGTAAAATCCTACAAAACAGCCTTCTTTCCTATGCATTCAAAATTACCGATGTGCACGAGTTGCTTCCTGTTGATCTGCTAGCAAGAGTGACCTTTGCTTTAGAGTTTCTTGCTCGCGTGGATGTGGTGATTGGCCGTGGAAGATTTTGTGGACAGACGAAGCCCACTTCCATCTGACTGGATACGTCATTACACAGCGTAACGTTCTTTTATTTATGATAACTTTGGTCCCTGTGCACATAGCAAATAAATTAAATTGTCTTAACTTTAAAGCAGCAACACAGTAACGCAATATATTCTGGTCTACCTTAAAAAACATGAATTTACTAGCTACAGCAGTGTGCAATGTCAGCTATAATACTTCAAAAGCACTTGAAATTCTTTTGGCTGATAAACAAGAACATTTAAGAAAATTCAACTTCTTTGAAAAACATATGACTTGGACTGGGAGGCGGTACGGTGAATTACTAATACTGAGGTTTCTTAGCAAAATTGTATTGGAAGTTAAGTTTGGCTTTTCAAAAACATCTGAAATTGAAGCTACATTACCCACAATTGATTCACAAACAATGAACTTTAAACAGCAAGTGTTATCTTTCTTCATTAATCCAACGTGAATGAAAATCATCAAATTACACATAGCTCAGTTAACAAATCTTAAAAGCACTACAAAAAATGAAATATATAGCAAGGCTTTTTATCAAAACCGTTTACGTACATTCTGGGGTTACTCAACAATTACAAATTATCAGCCAACTCTTTTATACTAACGCGCTGGCGAAAACAGAAATCATAATTATTCAATATTTTTGCCTTGGTTGCATGAAGACTTCTGCTTCCATGTTCAACAATATTGACATACCTACTTTAATCTAACTCTTGGTGGCTTCACACAGCACGCCACAGAAACTGGCTACTGCATCGGGTTTCCATGACAGACAGCTACCTACGACTGTGCGCCAACCGCTCTCTCACTCCAACAAAGCAGTACAGTACCTTTGGCTCTGTGGTCGTGCACTGTCAGGGATCCACATTATCGAGCCTATCAGAGACATTCATTGGTGATAGGACACTAGTTTCATTTTAATTGATTAATATTCTTGTCGTATCCTGGTGCCACACACAAGTGTGCCCCAGTATACTCCTTTCAACAGAATTGTCGAATATGGGCAAAGGAATATCCACACGCAAATCAACCAGTACCACTTCATCCTGAAAAGGTCACTGTGTGGTGCGGATTTACGGCATCATTTATCATAGGGCCATATTTTTTTGGAAGAAACAGGGGCTTCCGGTCCTGTTACCTGTACCGTCACTGGTAAGCGCTATGAGTGTCTTTTGCGCAACCACGTCAATCGAGCTCTCCAACAGCGTGGATGTGTGGGTGGAATCATTTTTGTGCAAGATGGCGAACCTCCGCACATTGCAAGCCCAGTTAAGCAGCTGCTGAAGCGCCATTTCGGAAATGCTGGAATTATCAGCCGTCGTTTCCCTACAGCCAGGTGTCCCGATCACCTGATCTTAATCCGTGCGACTTCTGGCTGTGGGGCTATCTGAAAGATGTCGTGTTCACTGTTCCGATTGAAAACTTAGCTGCGCTGAACGCATGCATTGCGCAACACATTCTGAAAGTCACCTCGGAAACATTCGATCAGTTGTGGAACATGCTGTTTCTCAATTTCAGCTTGTTGCAGAAACGGTGGTCAGCACATTGAACATGTTTTGCGCCAGTCGCACGGAAATTAATAACCCGATTTGATTTTTATTGGTTCCTTTTATGCTGGTTTTGGCCTCAGGGCAATTAAAAACCGATGTGATTGACGCTTTTTAGTGGTTTTTAGCCTCAGGATAATTATAAACCGATGCGATTGATGCTTTTTAGCGGTTTTTGGCCTCAGGACAATTAAAAATCGATTTTTCCCATCCGATGTGATATGACATTGCCGTGGTGGATGGGCTTAAGTAACTGAGTATCACACATGTACATCCATGAACACTGATTAGTACAGTTTGCTTAATGTCAAATGTACACCTTAGGCATTGTTGTATGATTCATTTGTCATTTATAGTCGATCACTATTAAATTATGATGCTTACAGCGCCATCTATTACTATATTTTGTAAATATTTATTTTTCTTCTGCCATACGTTTCCTCCCTTCCCCGACAATATTCGGTTGCAATTTCTACAGCGGTTTGAAACCGCGCCACAGCACTTCTGCAACTGAAACTTGGGGAAATCTTCGTAAAGAAAAGTCGACATTACTGCTGTTAATAGCAAGTACCGCAACTGAATGGAACAAATTTGTTTCCAAACAAGATATACCGCATGTACCGTCAATATTTGCTCAAATTCAGTGGAATACAGAAATAAAAATGAACAGGTATAAGAGACCAAAAAAAAAAAAATGCATAACTAGCCATCTGCATGCACAGAGCCCTGACACCAAAATACATAGAAAATATCCCTAAAAACTTCCAAAATCTTGCTGATGTACTTTAAGTTCTTCCAGAGGACTGTAGTCTCAGTTTCATTAAATTATAGCCTTATTAATAAATACGTCTAAGGAAAGACCAAGTGGGGGCACAGGACGTACTGATCGCCGAATTTATATCGTTTAGGAATAAAAGCGTGGGTTCAGGGGTTCTGCCCTATGGCTGTCTAACTTTGGAGAGTAAAGATGTATCCTCGATGTAGTCTAAGAATATGATACTTCGGGGGTACAGTCACGTTTAGATTATTGGCTCAAATGGCTCTTAGTATTATGGGACTTAACATATGAGGTCATCAGCCTCCTACAACTTAGAACTACTTAAACCTAACCTAAGGACATAACACACATCCATGCCCGAGGCAGGATTCGAACCTGCGGCCGTGGCGGCCGCGCGGTTCCAAAACTGAAGCGCCTAGAACCTCTTGGCCACACCGGCCAGCGTTTAGATTATTGCTAGTAACGTTTGGTGAGTAATAAAATGCTCTCATTGTATTCTGAATCTGAAGAGGCCACATGGAATAACACACATTAATTAATCTGTATTCTATTGCTGTTGATAGCAGAGATAAATTTGAATCACAGAACTACATGTTCTTATTCCGCTCTGTGACGGCGTCCTGTGGTATTACACTTTCTGACTCGCCCACATAAATTTTTAATGTTGGTATGAGAGATCGGCCAACACTGTCTAAGAAATAGATTTAAAATGGCGCTAAATCCCCGGCTGCAAACAAGGTTACCGAGAGGTTTCTCTTGGCTTCAAGAGACGCTTGTGCTCCAGCGGGAAGACTATCCAATGCGTGATAGCTATGGTATATAGATCACAGTGCACCACACTTTAGTTGGCGCTGTTTTATATCCAGACAGCAGCACGGCAGCTAATTTGCTAAAAGATTTGCCCTCCATTTCAACTGACAGTGAGACAACTTTGGGACGACTTTTAATTTTCTGCAAAATGTCCGACGCGTTCCCCATAGTTTTAGAAGACGGTTTTAATGTGTTACCTGGATGACTGGCTCATCTGTGTTTTTCGTAAGAGAGCAGCCAGACACATTTAACTGCATTTAACTGTGTAATTATTGTAGATTTCCTATCTGTCTCTAAATCTGACAGACAACCCAAAGAGATCCTGCTCATAGATAAAGTACACCAACAGCAAGACGCAATCAATATCTCACTGTGCGGTAAAATGGTCATGTCACCGAATACAATGCCACTAAAGCAAGGTTAATGAACTCGGTTTTCTGGAAGTCCTTCACAAAACAAAACGAAGTAAATATTCCAGACTCGAATCAAGAACAACGGTCAACATGAGTAACTTAGAAGTAGACATATTCGGTGTAGCCGGTACAATAGCTTCTTACTAATCGATTATATACAGCCGCTTACTCGTAGAAAGATCCGTACCCAAAGACCAGAAAGTTACACAAGTCATACCAATACCCAAACATTTCATAATAGTTCAAGGAAAGTCATCGAGTAAGACAGAAGTAATATCTGGCGCTCCCCACGGAAGTGTTATAGGACCTCTGCTATTCCTTATCTACATAAATGATTTAGGAGATAATCTGACCCGCCTCTTAGATTGTTTGCAGACGATGCTTTCATTTATGAATCTGTAAAATCATCAAGTTTTTAAGACTAACTGCAAAATGATTTAGACAAGATATCTGTATGTTGCAAAAAGTGGCAACTGACCACCTTTAAGGTACTTCTCTACCGCTCCACTCACGAACAGCGCGCGGGAAAAACGAACACTAAAATCTTCCCGTGCGAGCTCTGATGCTCTTATTTTATTATAATGATCATTTCTCCCTATGTCAGTGGCCGCTAACAAAATATTTTCACACTCTGGGGTAGACGTTGGTGATCGAAATTTTGCGAGAAAGTCCTACCACAGAGGAAACGTCTTTATTTTGCCACTCCAATCCGTGTATCGTATCCTTACTTCGCGATAGTAAAAAACGAGCTACTCTTCTTAGAACTTTTTCGATGTCCTCCATCAATCCTATCTGATGAGGATAGATTTAAGAGTCCGTTTTTCTCGTGAACTGTTCCTGAGTGGGGGGCAGAAAAGTAGCTTAAAGGTGGTTCTATGGACCCTCTGCCAGGCACTTAACTGTGAACTGTAGAGTGATCATGTAGATGCAGATATAGATGTAGTTGTATTACTTGTGCTTTGACAGTTTCGGAATATCCGATCACTTTATGCTATCTTACAGGATATTAGATACTTGACTGTGCGGCAGAAGGTAGAGAGCGAAGAGCTGAGCGTGGAAGCTGCCAAACTGAAAAAAATATTTACCCCAAAAACAAATTATTTTATTTTGAAGCCAGTCCTGCACAAAAAAAAATAAAATCTACTCAGGTTTGTTGCCATCAGACTTAACAACAAACATAATGAATTAATCATTTGCGACATCGGCAGTTTCAGAATTTATAACAATGTAAGTCAATTCATCTTATTTACAGTGAGGAGCTGATCTCTGTACCAAGACAAGACATATGCATTTGGTAATTTCAGGCATTAATCTGACCGTAGAAGGCAATTAGACTTCTAAAAAGCAATTCTCATTAACTATAGAGATGAATAAAAGATGCACAATAATAAAAATATGAAAGCAGACAATTTCAGATTGACAGTAGAGCATATAATACCGAAGACTTTTAGATCTCTAAAGAAATATTTATGAAATTCTGATAATATTAACCCTAGAGCACTAAAAGGGGATAAAAGTTACATTAGTACTAAACCATCAAAAATTCACTTCTCAAACTTTTATTCAAAGGAGCTCATAATTTATAGGTTAAAAAACTAGTTAATTACAATTATTATATCTCCTATGGTATATTACATACAAAGTAAGTGCAAAATATCCTTTGTTATACCCTGCAATTACAATTTACTACTTCTGCTTCAATGTGTGAGTCTACATCAGTGTCGTCTGCGTGTACAATATTATCTTTTTGAAGAAAATCCTTCACTAAATTCTTCATTGTCTGCGACGTTATCGGCTTCTTGAAGTAAATCATCCAGCATGTTAGTGTCAAAATCAAACTCAGCAATACCAATGTTGTGCTAATATCAACAGCAAAAAAAGAGATTAGCACTGTAAAGGCCAATGATATATAATCTAAGAATCTTTTAATTGTGACTGCTTGATATTTCACCGATGACAGTCTGATGTAAATTCCAAGCGATAAAACAACTAATTTGACTGTTAGAAAATACGCACATCATTACTTAACTTCCGTAATATTTACAAGGAAATAAATAATTTATACATTGTTAACAACTACGTTTTTCATGAAGGTACTCAAGAGCACACCTAGCTGAAGTGTCCCAATTGACGTGAACCACCACGAGTAATCAACCGCAATCGTAACTTTTTCGAGGGTATAATAATCTAAAGTAAAAGAACCATTAAAGTTTAACAAGCGCAGGAGTTTCAGTAATCAGTGTATATACCAAGATGTAATTAAACTAACCCATAATCTGGGGTGCATGTAGGTATATGAAGCACTCCTTAAACCCAATGGCAGTCATTTAAAAATTTTTGACTCTCTGACAAGGCAGCTATACTTACAATAGAAGAAAGTACAGCTAGAGCCAGACCGCACTGCTGCGACACCTGAAAAAAAAAATACTTTATCTGCAAATTAATTTCACAATGTCTCCGTTTATGCTACGTTACAATGTCGTTCAAACATGCATGCATGCCTACTAAAGTACATAAAATAAAACGTATAGACACAGTATAAACTCAAAGATTATGAAAATCGTTGATATATACACTGTAGCGCCAAAGAAACTGATATAGGCATGGGTATTCAAATACAGAGATATGTAAACAGGCAGAATACGGCGCTGCGGTCGATAACGCCCATATAAGCAGTCTGGAGCAGTTGTCAGATCGTTTCTGTAGCAACAATGGCAAGTTATCAAGATTGAAGTGAGTCTGAACGTGGTGTTGTGGACGGCGCACGAGCGATGGGGCACAGCATCTCTGAAGTAGCAATGAAGTGGGGATTTTCCTGTACGACCATTTCACGAGTGCACCGTGAACGTCAAGAAACCGGTATAATTTAAAATCTCCGACATCTCTGTGGCCGGAAAAATGTTCTGCGGGAATGGGACCAACGACGACTGTAGAGATTCGTTCAACGTGACAGAAGTGTAACCCTCCACAAATTGCTGCAGGTTTCAATGCTGGGCCATCAACAAGTGTCAGCAAGCGAACCACTTAACGAAACATCATCGATATGGGCTTTCGGAGCCGAAGGCCCACTCGTGTACCCTTGATGATTGCACTACTCGAGCGTTTACTCCTCGCCTTTGCCCATTAACACCGACATTGAACTGTTGATGACTGAAAACATGTTGCCAGATACGACGAGTCTGTTTCAGATTGCATCGAGAGGATGGACATATACGTGTATGGTGATAACCTCATGAATTCATGGACCCTAATGTCAGCAGGGGACTGATCAAGCTCGTGGAGGCTCTGTAATGTTATGGGGAGTGTGCAGTTGGAGTGATATGGGACCACTGATACCTGTAGGTAAGACCCTGACATGTGACACGTACATAAGCCTCCTGTCTGATCAGGTACATGCATTCGTGTCCATTGTGCATTTCGACGAACTTGGGCTATTCCAGCAGGACAATGTGACACCCCAAATGTCCAGAATTGCTACAGAGTGGTTCCAGGAACAATCTTCTGAGTTTAAACGCTTCCAGACTTGAACGTTATTGAGCTTATGTGGGATCCCCTGCAACGTTCTGTTCAGAAGCGATCTCCACCTTCTCCTACTCTTACGGATTTATGGGTAGCCCTGCAGTATTCATGGTGTCAGTTCCCTCCAGCACTACTTCAGACATCATTAGACAAGTCCATGCCATGTTGTGTTGCCGCATTTTTCCGCGCTCGGAGGTGCCCTACACGATATTAGGCAGGTGTACCAGTTTCTTCGTCTCTGAGTGTAAAACAGAGGCGAAGGCTCATACGATGTTGGCACAAATGTACAAAAAAAAAAAAAAAAGACCGGGAGCAGGAAACCTGTTCAAGCGATTTGGAGGCAGCGAAAAGCTAATCATGATGAAGATGTTCCATTGAAACAATCACAAAATATAGTAAGAATTAAAACCGAGCAAATTTTGCTACAAACTGGGTGTCTGCCACTGAGATTAATATAAGAGGAATTAAGAAGCAGCAGAGACAGTGCTGACGTCGTCATTCACTATGGTTTGGCAAAATGGGAGACCTGTTCCAGAGTTGTAATGTAAAATTTGAAGCCATCATGAATGAAACTGTTGCATATTTCATTGATACCTGTGGCCGAAATCCAACGTCGCAGAGGATAACGCCTTCTGCTATGAGTTCGATCCGGAGTAGGTAGGCAACAGTCAGTGTCGCTTTGCACAGCTATGAGCATCCAGTTTCGATGGGCATCCGAAGATACATCGACATTAATGCTTCTATCTTCTATTTACCTTTCACACACACTTCGTGAAACGTCAAGCTCAAAACATTATATACAGTACCCTAAAATAAGTAGACCCAAGCACAACACTGAAGGCTGTGATAACACGTAAGTGACACTGAGATCTCTTCTAGCTGTTGCCGTGAGTTATTACTGTTTATGTGGTTGCGCAGTGAAAACTCTCAGCTGTGCGAGTTTACGTCTCGTGGTCTCTCAATACGTCATCAACGGACCATTAGAATATTCTTCTTTATATTAACTACGAATAATTGTTCATAAAAGTAACCCTCACAGTTCTCAAATGTTGAAATTCTACCTGACACTCTACAAGACTGATAAACAATTCACCAGACAGGAGCAACAAGACAATGAAATTGTTCGCTGACGGTTGTGTCGGCCATTAGAAGGTATCGTTCCAGCATGACTGCAGAACGGCGTAAAATGTTTTTCTGTCATACCTGGGGTAATATTGCTAATCGGTATGAAACTGAATAAAACGTAAAATCGGTATACAAAATGGCTGCCACGCTTAAGTATCTTCCAAAGATGGTAACGGAAACTGCATGCTTGAAGCCACTTGGGTGTGTTCTAAAGTACTATTACGGTGCTTGAGGCTCTTATGAAGTAGGATTAGTGAAATATAGTTATCAAAATACTCACCGAATAAAAGCGGGTAAGTATAGCCCGTACGAAAGGAAAGTAAGAGCTAATCGAAATTTAATAGGAATCAGTGGAACGAAAGCAGAGTTGTGAGTGAAACTACGATGCATACTGTAACCACAATCATTCTGTTGGAATATATCAGGGAGTGGTTGATGTTCGTATACTATACAGGGTGAGTCACCTAACATTACCGCTGGATATATTTCGTAAACCACATCAAATACTGACGAATCGATTCCACAGATCTAACGTGAGGAGAGGGGCTAGTGTAATTGGTTACTACAAACAATAAAACAATGCACAGAAGTATGTTTTTTAACACAAACCTACGATTTTTTAAAATGGAACCCCGTTAGTTCTATTAGCACATCTGAACATATAAACAAATACGTATCAGTGCCGTTTGTTGCATTGTAAAATTTTAATTACATCCGGAGATATTGTAACCTAAAGGTGACGCTTGAGTACCACTCCTCCGCTGTCCGATCGTGTGTATCGGAGAGCACCGAATTACGTAGGGATCCAAAGGGAACGGTGACGGTCCTTAGGTACAGAAGAGACTGGAACAGCACATTACGTCCACATGCTAACACCTTTGTATTGGTCTTTTTCACTGACGCACATGTTGATTACCATGAGGGGTGAGGTACACGTACACACGTGGTTTCCGTTTTCAATTACGGAATGGAATAGAGTGTGTCCCGACATGTCAGACCAGTAGATGTTCAATGTGGTGGCCATCATTTGCTGCACACAATTGCAATCTCTGGCGTAATGAATGTCGTACACGCCGCAGTACATCTGGTGTAATGTCGTCGCAGGCTGCCACAATACGTTGTTTCATATCTTCTGCGGTTGTAGGCACATCACGGTACACATTCTCCTTTAACGTACCCCACAGAAAGAAGTCCAGAGGTGTAAGATCAGGAGAACGGGCTGACCAATTTATGCGTCCTCCACGTCCTATGAAACGCCCGTCGAACATCCTGTCAAGGGTCAGCCTAGTGTTAATTGCGGAATGTGCAGGTGCACCATCATGCTGATACCACATACTTCGACGCGTTTCCAGTCGGACATTTTCGAGCAACGCTGGCAGGTCATTCTGTAGAAACGTGATGTATGTTGCAGCTGTTTGGGCCCCTGCAATGAAGTGAGGACAATGTTTCAAGCGTCAACTTTAGGTTACAATATCTCCGGATGTAATTAACATTTTACAATGTAACAAACGGCACTGATTAAGTATTTGTTTATATGTTCAGATGTGCTAACAAAACTAACGTGGTTCCATTTAAAAAACGTAGGTTTGTGTTAAAAAACATACTTCCGTGCATTTTTGTATGGTTTGTATTAAACAGTTACCCTAGCCCCTCTCCTCACGTTCGGTCTGTGGAATCGGTTCGTCAGTATTTGATGTGGTTTACGAAATATATCCAGCGGTAACGTTAGGTGACTCACCCTATATTCTCTGTGCACATTGTTCAGCTACATTAGTCTGTGGCATGGGTATATGGATGTAGAATGAAGGCGACCACTCATTTCAGTAAATTCCATTCAACAGTATAGCTAATTATAATCATATGAAATGTGAATGGAACTTTTCTCTTGTGAAATCATTGCTTCGAGGGGATAAACTTTTTCCTAGTTTTTAAGTTTGCTACATTAAAAACACTTTGATGGAAACTACACACGCTAGGGTGACAAAAATGCAACACGGCCTAATATCGTGTCGGACTTCCTTTTGCCCGGCTTAGTGTAACAAAGCTAAATGTCATGGCCTCAATAAGTCATCGGAAGTCCCTTGTAGAAATATTGAGACATGCTGCTCTACAGCCGACCATACTTGCAAAAGTGTAGCGAGTGCAGGATGTTGCGCACGAACTCACCTCTCCATTACGTCCTATAAATGCTGCATGGAAGTCATGTTGCTCGATCTACAGTCTAGAATGTTCTTCAAACCAATCGCGAACAGTTGTCGTCCGGTGGCATGGCATCGTTGTTCCGAAACAGGAAAGCCATGAATGGCTGCAAATAATCTCCAAGTAGCCGAACGTAACGCTTTCCAGTCAATGATCGGTTCAGTTGGACCAGAGGACCCAACGCATGTCGGGCGACCTGTATGGCCAAATCATTGGCTCGAATTGTCCAGAATGTTCTTCAGACCAATCGCGAACAACTGTAACCCGACGACTTGGCGCATCATCATCCATGATAATCCTATCGTTATTTGAGAACAAGAATGGTACAAACAGTCTCCAAGCAGCCGATCATACCTAACTGCAGTCGATGACCGGTGCATTGTTAACAACGTGGGTGCATGGCTTCGTGGGGCCCCCACCACACTCAAACCCTACCATCATCTCTCAACAACTGAAACCAGGACTCAACTGACCAGCTCACGGTTCTCCAGTCGCCTAGGATCCAACCGATATGCTCACGAGCCCAGAAGAGACGCTGCAGGCGACGTGCTGTTAGCAAAGTCACTCGCGTCGGTCGTCTGCTGCCATACACCATCAACGCCAAATTTCGCAGCACTGCCATAACGGTTGCAGTCTTAGTATGCCTCGCAATGCTTTCTGCACTTATTTCACGCAATGTTGCTTGTCTGTTAGCTCTGACGACTCTACGCTAACGGCGCTGCTCTCGTCGTTGTCTGTAATACCTGAAATCTGTATTCTCGTCACACTCTTTACACTGTGGATCTCGTAATACCGAATTTCCTAACGATTTCTGACATGTGGTGTAACATTCATGTAATTGAAACTATTATTCCGCGTTCAGAGACAGTTAATTCCCGTTGTGAGGGTGTAATTACTTCGGAAACCTTTTCACATGAATCGTCTGAGTACAAATGACATCTCCGTCAATACACTCACATTCTATACATTGTGAACGCGGTTCTGCCACCATATGTACAGTCGTGGACAAAACGAGCGAGACCACTCGCCTATCGTTATGCTGATCCGCACAGCTTTAAAGTCGCCTACACAGCATAACAGGCAAGGCGACAAGTGCTACCAACATACTATGCAAGTTCGCTCAGCTGATGTGCTGAGATAGCTAGCACTGGAGAAACTCGCGCTTCGAAGACCTCACAGCATCGTCTGCCACCACCTCGTGGGAAACGAAACACCTCAAGTATAAGCCATTGTGTTGTATACGCATATCTACGACTATGACCTGGATCTGAACTGTGGTTATGGATAGTACGTATGCTCAGATTGCGATCATGAATAAAGACAAGGGGAAATGAATTGGCCGTCCTTCCTCTTTCGTAACATCAAATATATTTTAGTTATTCTTTTTTAAATGAACTGCCCAGAAAATTATTCACCAGGTTTGAATAATTTTTAGCAACATCAGATGATATTAACAGCTTGCCGGCGCGGGTTAGCCGTGCGTTCAACGTCGTCATATCGCGGACCGCGCGGCTGCTTGCTCCGTCAGTTCGAATCCTTCCCCGGGCATGGACGTGTGTTAGGTTAGGTAGGTTGAAGTAGTTATAGATCTAGGGGACTGATGACCTAAGCAGTTTGGTGGCATAGTTCTTAGAGCCATTTTTTGACCTTTCGCGTAAATTTTCTTTACAAAAAATGGTTCAAATGGCTCTGAGCACTATGGGACAACATCTATGGTCATCAGTCCCCTAGAACTTAGAACTACTTAAACCTAACTAACCTCAGGACATCACACAACACCCAGCCACCACGAGGCAGAGAAAATCCCTGACCCCGCCGGGAATCGAACCCGGGAACCTGGGCGTGGGAAGCGAGAGCTCTACCGCACGACCACGAGATGCGGGGCTTTCTTTACATAAACGGCCGTATCTTTAGATTGCGTTGACAGAAACTGCAAATCATATAGCCATTTTCATTGCGAAATTCCCGGCTTATTCATGTCTTGGGTAATAATAGAGGGCTGCCTGCCTGCGTTGTCTGCTAGCGTAGTGAAAGGTATTTGCTACTGCAAGGGAGGTCTCGTTTGTTTTCAGTACTAATCTCGATGGAGGTACATTATTAGTAAAGGAATTTTAAGAAATTCTCGCGCCCCCAATACGTTTTATTGCTACCTTTATTCTGTACCGGCACTCTGTGGATGTCGATATGAAACTCTTGTAGAATTTCATGCTTGTTACTGCCTGCTTTTTCCGCTTCTGTCAATAATTGAATTGACTTAAGTGTGGTACTGAATGAGTTTTAAATGAATTTCTTTACGAATCTTTACGCATTGCTAAATTTGCACACTTTCATGGTAGGTCAGCAACGGTAATCCGGTATGACTGGTCTGAACGTTGACACAGACCATTTCGCGGCCGGATGCGCATAATATTTTGCTAATTCGTAACGATCTGGGGTTCTTTGTCTTACTAAAACAGTTATGTTACCTCGATAAGCTGAAATTCATTTTTATTAATACAGTTCATATTAATTAGCTTTTCTTCTTTCATTTATATATTATATTTACGTGTTGTGGTTAACACCCTAATCAGCATTATTATAGCCTTACACATGACTGAAAACAGTCTGACAAATTTCGGATAGTGTTTCAATTTCACCCCTGTGCATAGTATGTTGGTATCACTTCCCTGTTACGCTGTGTAGCAGACTTTAAAACTGTGCGGATCAGCATAACGATAGGCGAGTGGTCTCGCTCGTTTTCTCCACGACTGTGCATGACCATATCGTGCATATCGCTGCCCTATGACTTCTGTTACCTCAGCGCACATTCTCCGCACACACTGTGTGTCTACCTTAGCTCGTAGAAAGCGTATGTGGATATAAAGTCACACCGAACTCTCATTTAAATAAAGTCCACTCAACAACAGTATAGGTAACTATAATTACGTTCAGAGTACCAAATGCGAATAAAACTCTTCTCTTGTGAAGCAATTGTTTCGAGAGATTAATTTTCTAGTTTTTAAGTTTGCTACATTAAAAATAATTTCGATGAAAGCTACATATTATATAAGGAATTTTCATGTTAGGAAAGGAGCACTAGTCAGCGCACAGGTTAATAACAAAGCTTGTTATAGGCTATATTATGTAAATACATCTGTAGCTATACCAGTTTCCACGTGACTGTCGCTTGCAATAGCCTTGGGATGGGCCTAGGGCTGCGGGACGCGTCATAGTAAGCACGCAGCACGAATAATAAGTCACGCCAAGGAAACATGGCGTTAAAACTGTTTTACGCTGCCTCTAACCTTCATGATGGACTCAGTACGGCAAAAGAGTATAAAAATTCCTACTATGCCATATCTGGCTGAAGACGCTCACTGCCGATTAGATCCCTTAGAGCTACCAGACTTCAGGGCTGTTAACTACTGCCTTCAACATGTGTCTTAAAAGGTTACAGATATTTTCCGTGGGAAAAAGATCTGTGACTTTCCTGGGCAGTCGACATTCGGGTGGGGACTCAGTGTTCGTTAAGCCAGGAACATATGCGTGCACACCTCTGAACAGGCTAGTAGTAATCACCTAAGACAGGAACTGCGATATACGCCGAAGAGCCAAAGAAATTGGTACACCTTCCTAATTTCGTCTTGGGCCTCCATGAACATTCGGAAGTGCTGCAAAATGACGTGATATGGACTCGACTAATGTCTGAAGTAGTGTTGGAGGGAATTCACACCATGGATCCTGTAGGGCTGCCCATAAAACATCAACAGTAGGAGGGGGTGGAGATCTCTTCTGAACGGAACGTCGGAAGCATCCCAGATATGCTCAATAATGTTCATGTCTGGGGAGTTCGGTGACAAGTGGAATTGTTTAAACTCAGAAGAGGGTTCCTGGACACACTCTGTAGGAATTCTGGACATATGGGGTGTCGCATTGTCCTGCTGGAACTGCCCAAGTCCGTCGGAATTCCCAATGGACATGAATGGATGCACATGATCAGACAAGATGATTACGTACGTGTCACCTGTCAGAGTCGTATCTAGACGAATCGAGAATCCTGTATCATTACAATTGATCACGCCCCATACCATTACAGCGCCTCCACCAGCTTGGACAGTCCCCTGCTGACATGCACAGTCCATGAATTCATGAGGTTGTCTCCATACCCGTACTCGTACATCCACTCGATTCAATTTGAAAGGAGAGTCGCCCGACCAGGCAACATGGTTCCATTCGTCAATAATCCAATGTCGGTGTTGACAGGACCAGGCAAGGCACAAAGCTTTGTGTCGTGCAGTCGTCAAGGGTATACGAGTGGGCCTTCGAACCGAAAGCCCATATCGATGATTTTTCCTTGAATGGTGCGCAATCTGTCACTTGTTGATGGTCCAGCGTTGAAATTTGCGGAAGGGTTGCGCTTCTGTCACGTTGAACGATTCTCTTCAGTAGTCGCTTGTCCAGTCCTTGCAGCATCTTTTTCCGGCCGCAACGATGTCAGAGATTCGATGTTTTACCGGATTCCTGATATTCTCGGTATGCTCGTGAAATGGTCATACGAGAAACTCCCCACTTCATCGCTACCTCGGAGATGCTGTGTCCCATCGCTCGTGCGGCGACTATAACACCGCGCTCAAATTCACTTAGACATTGAAACTTTCCGTTGTAGTAGCAGTAAGGGACGTAACAACAGCGCCAGACACTTGTTGTGTGCCGTATTCTGCCCGTTTACATATATCTGAATACGCATGCCTGTACCCATTTCTTTGGCGCTTCAGTGTAGCACTCAGCAGAAATATGTAGATATGGTCGCCGAGACTATTATTTGCGTCTTTAGCGGTGCACTGAGTTTCCAGAACCGAAAATCACTCCTTGATCGAGTTAAGTGTGTTTTTATTTTATGATGTACTGATCTGTCAATAATTGTAATGCACTAGATTAGCAGTTGCATCAACTTTGCTAAAAAGTGCTCAAATTTGACAACTGTTTACAATGTGAAATATGTTTCGATGTGAAGTCGCCACGACTATAAACGTTATAATTTATGTGAGGTTGGTGCCAGTCTCCGCTATTAGGAGATTAGCATGCACGAGTACGATTGTCCTCGATAAATTGTGACGCAGCCGCAGGCGAAGTCTCATTCAGTGGGCTACTGAATGTGAGGCATGTAGAAACCGGTATAGCCTCAGAAATATGTTTGATCGTGATGATCTTTAGTGATAGCAGGAAACGCCGCGCGGCCTGTTCCTGCAACCGTCTGCACGCAGATCCGTGTGGCGAGGCGGGCTTCCCGGTGGACGCAACGCGGTCACGGCCGTACAGGCTCCACTAGCTGGCTGGCTCAGCGCGCGGGACCGCCGGTTGCTGCCGGTATACCCTACGTGACGTCACACTGTTGCGTGCACGCCGGCAGGTAAATGTACCAATTGTTGCGGCAATGGGAGGCATTAGTCAGGGGCCAGCATGCTAAACGCTGTTAGTCAGCACTGAAAGAATCGTTTCTTCCTGGCAATTTCGCCATTTCACTTTCGTAGGAGCTACCAAATGGTGGTTAGTTTCATACTTCTGACCAGACTCGCAAATATCAATTAGAGTCAATTATGCCATGTACACTGCTTGAAAACTGCTAAGAAACAACTGACACTTGCTGGAGAACAACTGTCAATTGCTACGGAACAACCGACAATTGCTTCGGAACGCTCGACCAAGGATCGTTAAAGGAAAAAAGGAGGGCGGGACGTCTTTACTGATACGGCGTCTGACAAAGCGAGCTGTGAAACCGATTTGTGCGACATTCCGTGTGGTACGGCAACAAATCTGCAAGACATCACTCGAGTGCTCACGATCTTGGACGAGCAGTTGGACACCTCGAAGCCTGTCACAAGTGCCACACTATGGGCACAGAAACGGACGTGTACAAAAGTTTCAACTCGCGACGTAGGTGGAAATGCTATACGAATTCATCCCGGTGGCCGCAGACGGACCACCACACGGCAGCAGGATCGGTACGTAACTCTACTCGCGTAAAGGAACAGACATTCCTAGGCAGATCACTGTAGACATTGAAACTGTCAGAACCATTTCGCGGCGATTAAGTCAGGCTGGTCCGTATGCTCGGAAGCTTGTTAAATGCACCCCACTTCAACCAGGAGGAAGAATTCATTGATACAGGGAGCACGACGGTTGGGATCATCTGCACCTACATCTACATCCATACTCCGCAAGCCACCTGTCGGTGTGTGGCGGAGAGTACTTTGAGTAACTCTATCAGTTCTCCCTTCTATTCCAGTCTCGTATTGTTCGTGGAAAGAAAGATTGTCGGTATGCCTCTTTGTGGGCTCTAATCTCTCTCATTTTATCACCATGGTCTCTTCGCGAGATATGCGTAGGAGGGAGCAATATACTGCTTGACTCATCGGTGAAGGTGTGTTCCCGGAACTTCGACAAAAGCCCGTACGGAGCTACTGAGCGTCTCTCTTGTGGAGTCTTCCACTGGAGTTTATCTATCATCTCCGTAACGCTTTCGCGAATACTAAATGATCCTGTAACGAAGCGCGCTGCGCTGCTCTCCGTTGGATCTTCTATATCTCTTCTATCAACACTATCGGGTACGGATCCCAATGGTGAGCAATATTCAAGCAGTGGGCGAACAAGCGTACTGTAACCTGCGGATTGCATTTCCTTACGATTCTTCCAATGAATCTCAGTCTGGCATCTGCTTTACCGACGATTAATTTTATATCGTCATTCCATTTCAGATCATTCCCAGAGAATTTATGGAATTAACTGCTTCCAGTTGTTGACCAGCTATATTGTAACTAAATGGTAAATGATCTTTCTTTCTATGTATTCGCAGCTCATTACACTTGTCTACATTGAGATTCAATTGCCATTCCCGGCACCATGCGTTAATTCGTTGCAGATCCCCCTGCATTTCAGTACAATTTTCCATTGTTACAACCTCTCGATATACTACAGCATCATCCGCAAAAAGTCTCAGTGAACTTCCGATGTTATCCACAAGGTCATTTGTGTATATAATCCAGAGTTCTATTCTCCAGCGAATCCCTCCTCACAGTGGCAAGTGAATGTGGCCATCAGTTAGTGTGGAGAGTGGGTAACCTGTTACACACGGCACATTGTTTACGAACGTCATCGGTATGACCTAGGCGTTATGATGTTGGCAGACATTTGTGGCTAATGGCCGATCACCGCTGCATATCTTTGCGCAAGGTTCCGTTACATCAGAGTGGTATCGGTGGGAGATTATTCTGGACCATATCCATCTCTTTAGGGGCACAGCAGGTCCCGACTTTCTGCTGATGGACGACAATGCCCGCCTACAACGGACCACTGAGATGTCGGACACACTGAAAAGTTAAGATATTGAACGTACGGGGAACGGCATGTGTACTCCGCGGGCCTAAATTCTATAGCTCATACCGTAGATGCTCTTGGCAGACGCATTTATCAATAAACACCCCTTTCCCGAACCGTGCTAGATCTGAAAACCGCTGTGAGAGAGGAGTGGGATAACATACCCCAAGGACTCCTCAAAACGTTGGTAGCTAGCATGAATAAAAGGCGCAAAATGTGAATTAGAACCCGAGAGGCCATATTCCTTACTGAGAGTCCGATATCGACGTTTATGTTGGGAGTGTGACCTGTTTCAAGCATGAATGTTATATGTATCTGTTATCTTGTTTTCCGATGTAGTGAAATCTGTACCATTTTTAATTATTAAAACACCATTTCACCACTATTAGGTATGCAATGTGTTTCATGTCGTCCAGCATTGCCTGTGATTATTCCTGTCCAAAAATGTCTCTGTTCTCTAGCAGTTGTTAAGCATACATATTTAACTGGCCAGGTCAAGTGTTTACATAAAAGTGCTAAACCGATTATACAGGGTGGTCCATTGATAGTGACCGGGACAAATATCTCACGAAATGAGCATCAAACGAAAAAAAACTACAAAGAACGAAACTAGTCTAGCTCGCAGGGGGATACCAGATGGCGCTATGGTTGGCCCGCTAGATGTCGCTGCCGTAGGTCAAACTGATATCAACTGCGTTTTTCTTAAATAGGATCCCCCATTTTTATTACGTATTCGTGTAGTACGTCAAGAAATATGAATGTTGTAATTGGACCACTTTTTTCGCTTTGTGATAGATGGCGCTGTAATAGTCACAAACGTATAAGTACGTGGCATCACGTAACATTCCGCCAGTGCGCACGGTATTTTCTTCGTGATACGTTACCAGTGTTAAAATGGACCGTTTACCAATTGCGGAAAAGATCGATATCGTGTTGATGTATGGCTATTGTGATCAAAATGCCCAACGGGCGAGTGCTGTGTATACTGCTCGGTATCCTGGTCGACATCATCCAAGTGTCCGGACCGTTCGCCGGATAGTTACGTTGTTTAAGAACCAGGAAGTGTTCAGCCACATGTATGTCAACCACGACTTGCAACAAAGGATGATGCCCAAGTAGGTGTTTTAGCTGCTGTCGCGGATGAGCCGCATATCAGTAGGAGACAAATTGCGCGAGGATCGGGAATCTCAAAAACGTCGGTGATGAGAATGCTACATCAACATCGATTGCACCCGTACCATGTTTCTGTGCACCAGGAATTGATTGGTGACGACTTTAAACTTTGTGTACAGTTCTGCTACTGGGCACACGAGAAATTACGGACGATGACAGATTTTTTGCACGCGTTCAATTTAGCGACGAACCGTCATTCACTAACAGCGGTAACCTAAACCGACATAATATGCACTATTGGGCAACGGGAAATCCACGATGGCTGCGACAAGTGGAACATCGGCGACCTTGGCGGGTTAATGTATGGTGCGGCATTATGGTTCAAATGGCTCTGAGCACTATGGGAATTAACATCTATGGTCATCAGTCCCCTAGAACTTAGAACTACTTAAAGCTAACTAACCTAAGGACATCACACAACACCCAGTCATCACGAGGCAGAGAAAATCCCTGACCCCGCCGGAAATCGAACCTGGGAACCCGGGCGTGGGAAGCGAGAACGCTACCGCACGACCACGATCTGTGGACGCGGCATTATGGGAGGAATGATAATTGGGCCCCATTTTACCGATGACAATCTAAATAGTGCAATGTATGCTGATTTCCTACGTAATGTTCTACCGATGTTACTACAAGATGTTTCAGTGCATGACAGAATGGCGATGTACTTCCAACATGATCGATGTCCGGCACATAGTTCGTGTGCGGTATTGAATAGCATATTTCATGACAGGTGGATTGGTCGTCGAAGCACCATACCATGGCCCGCAAGTTCACCGGATCTGAGGTCCTCGGATTTCTTTCTGTGGGGAAAGTTGAAGGATACTTTTTATCGTGATCCACCGACAACGCCTGACAATATGCGTCAGCGCATTGTCAATGCAAGTGCGAACATTACGGATGGCGAAGTACTCGCTGTTGAGAGGAATGTCGTTGCACGAATTGCCAAATGCATTGAGGTTGACGGACATCAGTTTGAGCATTTGTTGCATTAATGTGGTATTTACAGGTAATCCCGCTGTAACAGCACGTGTTCTGAGAAATGATAAGTTCACAAAGGTACATGTATCACATTGGAACAACCGAAATAAAATGTTCAAACGTACCTACGTTCTGTATTTTAATTTAAAAGACCTACTTGTTATCAACTGTTCGTCTAAAATTGTGAGCCATATGTTTGTGATTATTACAGCACCATCTATCTAAAACATTCATATTTATTTACGTACTACACGAATATGTAATAAAAATGGGGGTCCCTATTTAAATAAACGCAGTTGATATCCGTTTGACCTATGGCAGTGCCATCTAGCGGTCCAATCATAGCACCATCTGGTTTCCCCCGTCAAGCTAGACAAGTTTCGTTCTTTGTAGTTTTTCCGTTTAACGCGTATTTCGTGAGATATTTGTCCCGGTCACTATCAATGGACCACCCTGCATGCAGGGTGTTAACAAAATAGTACGGCCAAACTTTCAGGAAACATTCCTCACACACAAAGAAAGAAAATATGTCATGTGGACATGTGTCCGGAAACGCTTACTTTCCATGTTAGCGCTCATTTTATTACTTCTCTTCAAATCACATTAATCATGGAATGGAAACACACAGCAACAGAACGTACCAGCGTGACTTCAAATACTTTGTTACAGGAAATGTTCAAAATGTCCTCCGTTAGCGAGCATACATGCATCCACCCTCCGTCGCATGGAATGAAAGTCAGGAGGGTTGAGGTCAGGAGAGCGTGGAGGCCATGGAATTGGTCCGCCTCTACCAATCCGTCGGTCACCGAATCTGTTGTTGAGAAGCGTACGAACAGTTCGACTGAATTGTGCAGGAGCTCCATCGCGCATGAACCACATGTTGTGTCGTACTTGTAAAGGCACATGTTCTAGCAGCACAGGTAGAGTATCCCGTATGAAATCATGATAACGTGCTCCATTGAGCGTAGGTGGACGAAACTAAAATGAGCTCTAACATGGAAATAAAGCGTTTCCGGACACATGTCCCCATAACATCTTTTCTTTATTTGTGTGTGAGGAATGTTTCCTGAAAGTTTGGCTGTACCTTTTTGTAACACCCTGTATAAAATTGAATGATGACTCCATTCGTCCAGAGTAGCTGTATTGACTGAAGTAGGTTAGGGACTCACACAACCGATTTCGCAACTTTAAGTTGCATCTTCTGGTGTAATGTGTCTAATCTTGTTTTGGTGGAAGCGATATTTAAGGGATTAAATTATGTGCCTAGATTCTTCGTTTAATACTGGTTATAGAAACATTGTAAGCAAAGCAGCTGGTATCTACGAGGGCATTAGTAATTAATGCAAAACATTTTTTCCTGCCAATTTCGGTTGGAAATCTACTCAGTTAGTTGTGGGATGTTATGGAATATCTGCGTTTCAGTCCCTAAAGTTTCATGAAGTTCCGACAGCTGGAGGCGCTATTCATAGGATTCAAAATGGAGGTGCGTTCCAAACAGAGAGTTGTCATTGAGTTTCTTTTAGCAGGAAACCAGAGTATTGCCGATATTCGTAGGAGCATGCAGAATGTCAACGAAGTCCTGACAGTGAAGAAAATCACGGTGAGCCAATGGGCAAGCCGTATGTCATCGTTGTAACGAGGTCGCGTAAACTTGTCCGATCTCCCACTTGCCGGTGGCTACACACAGCTGTAATCCAGCAGTATTGGAGCGTGCGGACACTCTTATTCGAGGCGACCCACGGATTACAAACAAACATCTCGCTGCACAACTGGACGTCTCTGTTGTAGTGCTGACACACTCGTGAATCAGTTGGGGTACTCAAAGATGTACACCTATTGAGTTTCTCGCCACTTAACAGCAACGAAGAACCATGTGTGAGGAATTGCTTGCGCATTATAAGGCTGACTGTGATAATTTTTTGTCGAACATCGTCACAGGCGATGAAACATGGATTCATCACTTCGAACCGAAAACAAAACTGTAATCCATGAGGTGCCGCCTCACCACCTCTCGTCCGGGTTGTTCTGTTTGATGTCGTCCCTCATGGTGCAACGTTCAACTCGGAAGTGTATTGTGTTCCCCTCAGGAAGTTGAACAAACGACTTCAGCGTGTTTGTCGCCATAACAATGCAAATGAACTTCTCCTTTTTCATGATAGTGAGAGGCCTCTCAGAAGTCTCACACCCAAGAGGAGCTCACTAAACTTAATTGGATTGCTCTTCCTCATCCCACAGCATGGATGAAGCACCTTCTGACTTTTATGTGTTCCCCCCAATGAAGGATGCATTCCATGGGATGCAATAGATGGATGAAGGGAAGGATAGACCCTACCAGTACGTTGGCGTAAGGCCGCCACATTGAACGGAGATTATGTTAAAAAATAGTGTTTTGTAACTAAAAGAATGGGGAATAAGATGGTGTATTGGAATCCCGAATAAAGCCAACCAGATTTCAGAAAAAAAGTTGCTTTACTTGTTGAATGCCCCTTGCATCTTCAAGTTTCTGCTACTTGAGGTTTCTCAGTATCGGGGCAGGTCCCGCCGTCTTGGTACAGGTCTTCTTACATTCGACGCCACATTGGGCGACCTGCGAGCCGGATGGGGATAAAATGATAATGAAGACAACACAACAGCCAGTCCCTGAGCGGAGAACATCCCCGACCCAGCCGGGAATCGAACCCGGGCCCGTAGGACAGCATTCCGTCACGCTGTCCATTCTTTTTTTTCCCTTTTTCTTTTTTTTTAAAATGTTAGTTTGTTCGCTTTCGTTCTTTGCATCTGCTCGGGGCGGACGTCGTAAGACACCCGTTTAATTTGTCATTGATCGATCAACTCAGTTCTTTTATTACAGAGGGCAGCTAACTCACTGACCGAACACACTGAGCTACCGTGCTGGCTGTCACTCAGATATTGTAGTGGACACAATAACACACAAGTGGCACAAGCAAATGGCGACATGCAAATAAACGATGTTCTTCAGTATATACAATTCGTAAGTTGGTGGCCTTGAAGTTGCCAATCTTGATGCTGCTGTAAAAGTGAGCCGCGACCAGTCGGTGCGGCGCTTATGTCCTCTTCGCATAGAGGCCGCTGCCGTTGTGTTGTCGTCCTGGAGAGGGGTCGGTCATCGTGCAAATGGCGACGTCTTCTTCACAGCCCTCTCTGCTCTGTCGTTATCGACTGGCGTACCGGTGCTTGACTTTACGGCGCAACACTGTGAGCCATGCAGTGCGGAGTAATGATGTGTAACATCTGAGCTAAGTCGCTCCATGGCATCCTAGCACTGATGCGAAAGGCAAGAAAACTGGCACGTTGGAGACAGGACGGCTGACACCTCTCGTTAATGACGGCAAACGAGCGCATCGCCTGCAGCAATGAGATTATGTGAGCTTAAATAACTATGTTTCAGAAACCTCAGTCTATGTGTCTTGTCATCCAGTCTGCATCTCTGGTTCTAACAGAGTGACAGTCTTGCTGGTTACAGAGTAACTACGTGGTGAATCGTGACATGCTACCTGCTGCCTGTGTGAAGACTTCGCACAGAGACTGCAGCTACTGGACTGCGGTGGGACTTCGTTGCTGCAAGCTGCCACTACTGTTTGATCACATCCGTCACTGACAGAAGATTCAGACGAGCTCCCCCTTCCTCTGGTAAAGGTCTGTATCAAGTGACTGCAAGCCGTTAAACGCAACCTGTTGGGTGAGACATCTTACTGCCTCTTTGGCAGTCCATTGTGTTGCTAATTAGGGTCTTAGGCATCCGCCTTCACGATAGCCGCCGTCAGTTGTATGTCTTTGGTACATGTCTGAGCGCTCGTCCGTCTTCGAGAGCATTTAGGCGTGCCGCACCTGCCGTTGGCGAGCTGCTGTAGGATTGCACCTGCAGACTCCCTATCTGGCTACTAGTAAGACACCGCTGTTGAGTCCTGGCTGGCACAGTCAGTCGGCCTCCAGATGCTGTTCCACATTCCTCCCCGCATATGGTTGTGCGATTCAGCAACTCCTATTCCGCTGCGAAGGCAACGAATGATGTAAAATCGCATATCATCAATATATTTCCAGACAACGCTGTTTAACTGACGCCTTTAGGTGTATGACAACCACCTTAGCAGGCTCTACAAGTTCGACATCATGCACCTGCAGCGCCACCACATCTGCACAGCCTCCTGGTCCGTTAACATCACCGAGCTAGGTGGCGCAGTGGTTATCACACTGGAGTCGCATTGGGGAGGAGGACGGTTCAATCCCGTCTCCAGCCATCCTGATTTAGGTTTTCCGTGATTTCCCTAAATCGTTTCAGGCAAATGCCGGGATGGTTCCTTTGAAAGGGCACGGCCGATTTCCTTCCCAATCCTTCCCTAACTCGAGCTTGCGCTCCGTCTCTAATGACCTCGTTGTCAACGGGACGTTAAACACTAACCACCACCACCACCACCGTTATCATCCTGAATCTTGGGGTGGCCTCTACAGTATACCTTGTTACTCATATTTCGCACGGGTGCTACAAACCTTAGGAATACTCTGGTACGATGACAAGTGTAGCAATATTCTTTGTAAACTGATTCCGTTTCCCCATTATCGCCGGCCGATGTGGCCGAGCGGTTCTAGGCACTTCCATCGGGAATCGCGCGACCGCTACGGTTGCAGGTTCGAATCCTGCCTCGGAGATGGATGTGTGTGATGTCCTTAGGATAGTTAGGTTTAAGTAGTTCTAAGTTATAGGTGACTGATGACCTCAGATGTTAAGTGCTCAGAACCATTTGAACCATTTTCCCCCATTACCCTACAATGAACCTGTAGCAGCTAGAGTTTTTTCATTCAGCCATGACGAAGTGTTACTATGATTGCAGCTGTATTCAAGTCAGGGTGAGATAAAAAAAATGAAGCATGCCTAACATCTTCCCCTATCGAAGGCGAGAGAGTCACTAAACTGCCGATCTTCTGCCTCTTCATCACGCAGGCATCCGTGTTTCTCACCTACTTGCAAGTATTTATTGACTAGTCAATTATACAATTATTAAGAAAGGGACAGAGGAAAGCTACAGTAAGTGAAAGGCTTTCAGTGAGGTTTAACACGAAAGCATATTGTAAACGGAAAGAAACATAAATTGAGGTATCTCTGTCACACAATTAGACTTCCCCTCTCGCCCGATTGAAAATTATTTGAAGAGATGCCTTCCTGCTGTAGGCCAGGTATTATACATTACAAACACATCAAGAAATTCGTTGAAGAAAACGAAATCGAAGACCAGCACCTACAGAGTGTGTGTGTATGTGTGTGTGTGTGTGTGTGTGTGTGTGTGTGTGTGTGTGTGTGTGTGTGTGTGTTTGAGAGAGAGAGAGAGAGAGAGAGAGAGAGAGAGAGAGAGAGAACCCTAATGGCGAAAGTTGAGCCACAGATATCAGAAACAGGGGACAGCTTACTGCATTACTGCTGACGGATTCGCGATTCCGAATGCGAGCGATACTTCCGCTATGACTGTATGATGATAGCTACCATAGTTGGTGCAAGCATCCGATCATTTACCATATTACCCGATTGGTATCTGCTCCATAAACGTTGCTGCTTCCATGGTGATGGAGAGACAGCCTTATTCTAAGATGAGACTTCCACGTTGCGGCTACTCAAGGAGTGACACGTCCTACATCTTCAAGTGGCTGCGTACAGCTGAAGAGCCGGAGTTCGGCTCCCTGTGATTTTGTTACTTCGGACGCCACCACACAGTATCACAGTATGCTTTTAAGTGAGGCGAAGAGGTGCCCGATGCGAAGATAACTTACGAAGGAGGCGCTAACAGTTCCTGTGGTCTCGAGCTGATGGAACAGTTTGACCGTTTGACCTTTTAGGTTACCGAGCCAGACCTGTACTGTTGCTTGCTCCAAAAAGTGAGCGCTTACGGTCTAACCGATGACATATGCAGTTGGATAGAAAGTTTTCTAACAGACAGGGAGCAGTATGTCGTCCTAAACTGGGTGACTTCAACAGAAACAAGAGTAACTTCAGATGTGCCCCAGGGTAGCGTAATAGGTCCGCTGCTTTTTACGATTTACATAAACGATCTGCTTGATGCCATTGACAGCGGTATTAGACTGTTTGCCGATGATGCTATAGTCTACAGGAAAGTAGTATCACACGAAGGTTGTTAACAAATCAATGAGGATTTGCAGAAAATAAATGCGTGGTGTAATGACTGGCAGTTATCTCTGAATATTAGTAAGTGTAACCTACTGCATATAACAAGGTGAAAATTTCTATTAATGTACGAGCACAAAATAAATGCCCAGTCTTTGGAAGCGGTAATATCCGTCAAGTGTCTGGGCGCGACTATTCGAAATGCTCTCAAATGGAATACTCAGATTACACAAGTAACGGGTAAGGCGAACTCTAGATTCCGGTTGATTGGTAGAATCCTCCAGCGATGTAGTCCTTCAACAAAGTAAATAGCTTACAATACGTTACCTCGTCCGGTTTTCGAGTATTGTTCGTCTGCATGGGACCCTTATCAGTTGGGTCTGATTCAAGAGCTTGAGAAGGTCCAAAGAAGAGCGGCAAGATTCGTAACTGGTACATTCAGCCATCGCGAGAGCGTTACAAATCTCATAGAAAGTTTGAAGTGGGACACACTTGCAGATAGACGGCGCGCTAAACGGAAGGGGCTGCTCACTAAATACCGAAATCCGATCTTCACCGAGAATGTAGAGCATATATTATTGCCATCAACTTTCAAATCGCGCAATGATCACCATGCACAGATAAGGGAAATTAGAGCTCGTACTGAGGCGTTAAGAGAGCAGAGAGTCGCTTTTTCCTCGCGCGATCAGCGAGTGGAACAGACCGGGGGGGGGGGGGGGGGGGGAATATGACTTGGGCGCTAATTATGACCTCCGCTACACACCGCTTGGTGGCTAGCGGAGTATACATGTAGATTTAGATGTAGATGTAGATTTATTTGCACTCACGGGCAGTTGGTATCAATACACACCGGTGTTTGAGAGTAACGGCTCCAACTTTAAGAAAACTCACCATTTGAGGTACTATAATAATTGAGTGGTGAACAGAAAAAAATGTTTAGCTCCTTTCACCAGATAGTCTGCCATGCAGGCATGACATCAATGGTGTTCGTTGATCTGAGAGAATTAGCTATGATATTCAAATTTATTGATTTAATTAGTGGCCTTTTTAATTAGACAGCTAAGGGGTCCGTTCTTGACAGCAATAAACTCGGCACCTCGTCATCATTATGAATCTGTAATCGATTTTTCTAGATTAACAGTACTTTTTTCTGTCTGTCTGTCTGTCTGTCTCTCTCTCTCTCTCTCTCTCTCTCTCTCTCTCTCTCTCTCTCTTTGTTTCCCGGTACTGTTAATTGCAGTCTGGGTGGGTGGCTTCACTATCCTCATCTACATCACGGGCACAGTCTGCAAGCCACCGTACGGTACATGGGGAAGGGTGCCACGTACCTCTACTTGCGATTTTCTTTCCTGCTCCACTTGCAAATGGAGCGACGGAAAAACGACCATCAACATGTCTCCGTACGAACCCTAATTTATGTTATCTTCATGGTTCTTGCGCGAAATCTACCTAGGATTCTCATTTGAGTTCACGTGCTTGCCCGTAATAGTTGTGTGCTGATCGAACTTACCGGTAACAAATCTAGATACCTAGTAGCACGCCTTTGAATTGCTTCGACGTCTTTCTTAAAGTAGTCAAGAATTGGTCGTACTAGCGTTCTATATGCAGTCGCCTTTACAGATGAACCATACATTTCTAAAATTCTCTCTATAATCCGAAGTCGACCATTTCCTACTACCTTCATTACATTACATGCTAGTTACATTCCATATCACTCTGCAGCGTAGCCCCTAGATATTTAATCGAAGCGACTTTGTTAAGCTGTCAAGCAGCGCACTTCTAATGTTGTATTCGAACATCACGCTATTGTTTTTGCTGCCGTCTGTAGTAACTTACATTTTTCTACATTTAAAGCAGCTGTCATTCATCACACCAACTACAAATTTTTTCTAAGTCATCTTGTAGCCTCCTACAGTCACTCACACCTTCCCGCACATGACAGTATTATCAACAAACAGTCGCAGACTGTTGCTTACCATGTCCGTTAGATCAATTATGTGTATAAAAATGAACAGTGGTCCTGTCACACTCCCCTGGGACACTTCTGGCGAAGGTCTCTGATGAGCACTCGCCTTCGAGGACTAGAGAAGTCTTTGATTCACTCACATATCTGGCAACCCATTACGCGCGATCGTTACTTCGTTAACAACCTGCAGTGGGGCACCGTGCCAAACATTTTACGGAAATGCAGGAATATGTAATCTGACTGTTCATCCGTGGCTCGCAAGATGTCATGCTAGCAAACGGCAAACTGAATTTCTCACCGTGCTGATTTGTGCACAGAAGGTTTCCTGTCTCAAGGAAACTTATTATGTCCGAACTCAGATTATTTCCGAGAATTCTGCAGTAACTGATGTTAAGGATATGGGTCTGTACTTACGCGGCTCCCTTCCTTTACCCTTCTTGTCTACATGGGCAACCTGCGCTTTCTTCCAATATAATCATAGGACACTATATTTCTTTCATTTTGTGAAGTGCACAGTTTTACCTTTCTCGACATTTAAAGCAAGTTGTACTATTATATCTTGGCCATCGATGTACTAAGATTCATCGATATCAGAGACTGTGGTTTACAGATTTCGCCATAAGCGGCAGAAACTACGTTACGTAACTGCCTAGCCCTTTAGGGAAGGATGACGATGCAACCGGCTGCAGAGCAAGCGGAAGTCAGCTCAAGCGGATCATCGCCAGCTATGCTAAGGCGTCACCTCCTCTCTACCACTGCCGTTGGACTCTGAGTACGACTTCGCTCCCCCTGCTGTACTGTCGCGGGACTTTGACGATAGTACTTGATTACAGGTGATATGTCCGGAAACAATCCTCGGGCTATCGGTGCTACCGTACTCTGTTTCGTGTTGAACCCTCGACCTTACCCACATCATCATATTGCGCCACTGTCTTCTCTAAATTCAAGAGTTAGTTCTTTCTATTCTGGTTATTTCCTTGTGGGCTTTTATTTTCCCAGACGCAAGAATCTGGAGATTGATGTTGTATTAATGGTTGATGATATTGTTATTTTTAAAGTGTCTGTTTACTGCTGTAAATTACAGGATGTTGTACTTTTGTATCATATCAATATCTGACTGAATATTATGCAACTTTTTTCAAATAATATTTTTTGAAGTTAACTGTATCATCTTCAAAAAAACCTGAGAGTACTATTAATCTGCTCTGACAGACCAATAACATATCTTGTAACATAAATAGTATGGGTAGCAACATACATCCCCGCGGCACACCTAAAGTTACCTCTATATTTTGCCTATACATCTTCATACAAAAGATCGTGTTCCGTCCTCCCTACCAAGAAACCCTGTCCAGTCGTAACTTTTGTTTCGTTACGCTCTATGATCGTGCTGACAATAATAAACATTGATGTTGACTGTGAAATGTTCTTCTTAAGTCAAGAAATACTGCATCTACGTAACAACCTTCTTAGGTGGCTTTCAAAATACCATGTGAGAATATCGCTACTTGAGCTTCGCATGACTCAAATATATTCTCAATCAATGGTGGATGGCGTGGAACTCGTCATTGTGTTCAAAATGAACACAGAGCTCAGACTACGTTCTAAGATTCTACAACAGACTGATGTCAAAGACATTGGGCGGTACTTTCGTGAATCACTTCTGCTACAGCATCTCGTTGACAGGTTTGACTTGCGCTTTCTTCGAACCACCGAGCATAACTTATGGTTAACTCAATTCTCTGCATAATTTGGAGGAGGCTCTATTAACGCCTGGAACTTTATTTAATTTTAGCGTTTTCGCCTGTTTCTCAGCACCACATACGCTAATATTTATATCATTCGTCTTTGCGATGGTATACGGTTTAAATCACGACTTTCTCCCAAATTTTCCTTTGTAAAGGAAGACGTAGTTAAGCAGTTCCGATTTTGTGTTGCTATCCGCAGTTTCGGTTTCTGTGTCATCCGTGAGTGTCTGGACGCTAACTCTGGTGCCAACGACAGACTTCACAGAAGATCAGAGTTTCTTCGGGTTTTGTGAGAGTTCTTTCGATAAAATTCTGCTGTTGTCGCCGTAGAAGGCTTCACCTATTGTTAATCTGATAGCCAAACGCGTTTCAATACCACCTGTCTATCGACTTATCTATTGTACAATTGCCGGTATTTCACCAGTAAACTGTTTTGGATAGGTCCTTCCTGGTTCTCTTCCAAAGACCGTTTTTGCTCACTGAAAAAAAGAAATTCAAGGGGTTTGAAAGGGTCAGCTATTGGGAAATTTTCTCTTAAAAACTATGTTTCCGATCAACATAGGGAGTGCGTTTCTCACTGATTTGTAGTGTGACTAAGACGAAATTAAAAAGAGAGAAAGAGAAATAGCTTTTGCCAGCGTTTTGCCATGCGTTCACGATTCTAGGTACTCACTGTCATTCACAACTGATGTCATACAAGTTCGTGACGAGCCGAGCTGCGTTTCTCACACGTGACACATTAACGATGGCCTCACACTTCTCGAAAAAAAATAATGATGGCTTATCTGCTTCATCATAAAATAATGTAAATTCGCCGAGGATGCACTATATAAGGACATGAAGCATTTTGCGTTCGTGTTTGAGTGAAGTTGATTTAATTAAGACACATGGAATCGATCTGGGTGCAATATCGGCTTTATCACTTCCGCCTCTGTTCTAAAATTCACAAAGGACAAAGAATATTGTACATATCTCCCCTAGTTTAGTGTTCCTGGAATGGCAATGTGTTTCCTTGGCATATTATAGGAAACGGCATCACTTACAATCCAACCACTCCAATTCTTGTGTAGAATATGTGCTTTACTTTCCTAACATGTTCCAAACAAACCCCGTAATGGTTTCTTCAGTATGGTTCTCTATAAGTAATAATGTATCTAAACTCGTTTAATGTAATTTTACCAATGTCATTTAAATCTCTGTGACGAAACGATAGAGACATTGAAAAATTAAGTCGTAGGCTTTCGTGACACCAACAAAACATCTTAAAAATCTGTTTCCCCTAGCTCTCAAGAAACCAACAAGATCTGTTGACTTCCAGATTAGCAACAGAAAAATTCGGTGTGGTACAGGAAAACTTCTTGCAGCTAGCTTGTAGTTAAATCATACGAAACAGAAGTTTAAACTATAGGAAGTCACGAATTCTCTTTCACTTGAAGCGGAACATGATGATTCAAGACATCGTTGAGGATGTAGACAAATTGATGACTCAAGTCGTTCGAGTACAGTCCGCGTGGAACTCGAAATCCGACAACGTGGAAAAAATCTCTTGAATCCCGTGACGGTGATTCTGTCCAGCAGACGCAGCACAATAGCGTCATTGGTAGTCCAATACCTCCGGAAGGAAAGGATCCTGGTTCGAATCCTACTTCGGCACGTATTTTCTATTTGTCACGTACGATAAATATAGGGAAATTAGGATAATAAAAAATTTGCAAGTCAACTTTAAATTCTCTTCGTCATATTGTACAACACTGTGCGACAAGAGCTTTAATGTAAGGCACTTAGGCAGCAAAAACTAGAAGGGACATCTTAACATTGACGAAGGATTAATTTTTCCTTTTCTTTGTCTGCGTCGTCCAGGTATGCGAAACCAAGGTTAATAGACAGAACTGTAGTGGAAGAACCCCCTTTGGAAACATTACTGCAATAACCTGAGAATGTCCCAAGAAAAGAAACAACAAAAACATCGAAAACACGCCACCGAGTGCAATATGTGATGTCCGTTAGCAGAAACGAGATTTTAGTGCTACCTTATGATTGTAAGTCCAGAATTGTCCAAAATTTCTTCTTGTAAATAATGTGTTATGAAGCAGGCGAATACTGCATAAGTATTTGCCTATAAAAAAATAAAGAGCCATTTCACTATAGCCAATTTTTGCAATTCTAAGTCTCCTATACTACATTATTTATCTCAAAAACTCTAACGGTCTATAAACACTGGCGTATAAAGCCTTGTATTTATGGCATCATTCCAGTGTAGTTTTCAGAGCTCCCAAAATCTCCAGTGATGACTGAACAGCTAGTGGCAAAGATTTAGGTAATTTACAGTGGCGTGTACTTCGTATCTCACGTGATAACGTAGCGAAATTTGAAAGAAGCTCTGCTCACTCAAAGCTTGCATGTGTCTCACACACTGTAGTAAGAATAATGAAAACTTATAATCATTTATGTTATTCCTTAGAGTTTGTATTTTGTGGTAAATCAAAACTCGAGATTCTTATCATTAATGTAAGGCGGCTCGACGGATAAAAGAAAAATTTGAACAAATTTCAGCTCGTAAGTATTTGAAAAGTTTCATATTTAAAAACTTTCAAGAGTTGGTGATAAAATAATTCCTGGTGTCTATCATCTGGTCATCTTCAGATACAATTTATTTACAACATCTTGTATCGCCATGTTCTTATTGTGACTTCAAATAACTTAAAAATCAACCTGCATCACTGACATCTATAGCAAAATACATAAAACTGTTAAATGGAAGCTATAAGAGACATAGGTAACGTACAATATGAATAAAACCCAAGGAAGAACAATAATAATGGATGACTAAGAACGAAATGCTCGGTTTAAGAAGAGCGTAAGACAGGGATATTGTTTTTTTCCCTGTCGTTCAATACGTATAATCAGAGATATAAAAGATAGATACAGGAGTATAATCAGAAGTTTTGTTGACGACACTGCTATTTTCAGTGAAAGTAAGGAAGATGTTCAGAACCTGTTGAATGGAATGAACAGTCTACTGAACACAGAATATGAATTTAGAATAAATCGAAAAAGACGAAAGTGTAGAAGTGAGATTAGTAATAAACCGAGAATCAAAACTGGGGGTTACGAAGAAGACGAAGCTAAGTAATTCTGCTACCTTGGATGCACAATAACGTGAATAGAACGCAAAAAGATTGGCACAAGCAAAGGGAGCCTTCCTGGCCAAAAGAAGTCTACTTTGAAAAATTTCTGAGAATGTACGTGTGCAGCTCACATTGTGGTAGTGAATATTATACCGTGGGGCACCTGAAAAAGAGAAGAATCGAAGATTCTGAAGTTTGAAGCTTGTCGTGGTAGAAGCGGGAAGGAATTGGTACAATGCAGGGGCGAAATTACATTAAACATTTAGCTTAAAATAATTTATTACACAGAAATTCTAACTTCAATACATAAAACCAAGAACTTTGTTTTAGATTTCTCAGGATGAATAGCACATGCTATTTACTTCATATTACAATTTTTGATGCTGCAAGAAATAACACTTTAAGAGTGTGATGTGATCCACATGAAATCAAGCAAACCCACAAATTTTAGACACTAGATATAACACCGGAAAAGGTTTCAAAACTGACGTAAATTTAATAGAGCTTTAACAGAGCTAAGCAAGTTAAAGCCTGAGTTAGAAAACGTAGCTACGGTTTCGCGAATATTGACTTATTTTAATTCCAGAAGAATGAACTTGCATTTACCATATAAATTATTAAACCTTGTAAAAGGTGCCATAGCAAAGTTCACTGCAGTGAACAGATTGTAAAAGGATCGACAAAATTATTAATTTCAGCTAGAGAACACGTTAAAACTGAAAATTGCCAAATAACGTAAACCTCAGGCACAAAGCCTTTCCAAACAATATCTGCCTATATAAGTTGTGCATCTATTCAGAAACAGTGCTAGTTCAAAGAAAAACAATAACTTACAACACGAAAAATTAAAACTTAGGTTACTAAATTTAAGAGCCTGGATCCAAATAATACAATAGGTACAAGCTCCACTGTCAAATGGCTGCTTCCTAGATTTTTTAACAAAACATCAGTCATCAAGGTGGGACTTACAACACGTTAATGTAGAACATTTGGGTAGAAACACCTGAAACACAGGTTTGTTACAACAACCAATCAACATGATTAAAACATAAGGGATGACACTTACACACTTGTTAAGGACAGTAGCTGCTGATTAGAATATTAACAGTCATGATCAATTTGAGGTCATAACACTGTTCAAACGTTGACTTGAGAGTAACCGTAACTCTGCTGGAATTGCCAAGTCCGTCGGAATGAATAATGGACATGAATGGATGCTGGTGATCAGATAGGATCCTTACGTACGTGTCATCTATCAGAGTCGTATCTAGGCGTATCAGGTGTCCCATATCACCCCACACCATTACAGTGAGCGGAAACAGTATACGTAGTACAAAAATTCACTCCGCTTTCTGGAGAACTCGGTAGAAGGAAAACACACGCATATATTTTACCTCTATAAACAAGCTAGAATTAACACGGTGGCGACGGCATACCAAGTAAGAGTAGCTGACAAGACTCCCACAATGGTCTGCAACAATGTCACCAATTCGTTGTAGACTCCACAAAAGCCCGCTTCACAGAATTTCAAAATCGCACAGATTTTCCTGATCTCACAGCACACTAACAGATCCCTTCGAGACACTGACAAGCCGCACCCCACGTATCAGCCACCTTAGACACGCTACAGCGCAGCACCGGGGCCAGTCGCTTCAGTCGGCGCCTGCCGCGAAACCTCGTGGAGGGCCACCACGCAGTCCAAGGCGCTACTCTCAAAGAAAAAACACCACGGCAACGCGTACCAGCTCAAAAGCCTCGCGTTTGCAGCACAAGAAATCCTCTAACGGGAAAATTTCGACAGAACGACGGAATCATCCAAGGAGTTACCCTGTAGCGCCAAAGAAAGTAGTGTAGGCATCCGTATTCAAATACAGACACATGTAAACAGGCAGAATGCAGCGCTGTGGTCGGCAACGCCTGTATAAGACAACAAGTGTCTGGCGCAGTTGTTAGATCGATTTCTGCTGCTACAATGGCAGGTTATCAAGATTTAAATGAGTTTGAAAGTGGTGTTATAGTCGGCGCGCGAACGATGGGACACAGCATCTCCGAGGTAGCGATGAAGGATATGGGTATCTTTCCGCACGACCGTTTCACGAGTGTATGGTGAATATCAGGAATCCGATAAAACATCAAACCTCCGACATCGCAGCGGTAGGAAAAGGATACTGCAAGAACATGACCAACGACGACCGAAGAGAATCGTTTAGCGTGGCAGAAGGGCAACCCTTCCGCAAATCGCTGCAGATTTCAGTGCTGAGCCATCAACAAGTGTCAGCGTGCGAACTGTTCAACGAAACATCATCGATATGAGTTTTCGGAGCCGAAGGCTCGCTCATGCGCCCTTGGTGATTGCGCGACAGAAAGCTTTACGCCTCTCTTGTGCCAGTCAACACCTACATTGGACTGTTGGAAAGCTCAGGCAGGAGCACGGTGTTGTTCATGAATACCGGCTGTACTTCCAGAGGCAGCTCAGGAGACTGTAAGCATGTTGCCTGGTCGGACGAGTCTCGTTTCAGATTGTATCGAGCGGATGGACGTGTACGGGTATGGTACAACCTCATGAATCCATGGATTCTGCATGTCAGCAGGGGACTGTTCAAGCTGGTGGAAACTCTATAATGGCGTGGAGTGTGTGCAGTTGGAGTGATATGGGATCCCTGATACGCTTAAATACAACTCTGACAGATTACACGTACATAAAGATCCTGTCTGATCACCTGCATCCATTCATATCCATTATGCATTTCGACTGACTTGGGAAATTCCAGCAGGACAATACGACTCCCAACACGTCCAGAATTGCCACAGAGTTGCTTCTGGAACACTTCCACTGGGCTGCGCAGAATTAGCCGAGCGGTCTTAGGCGCAGCAATCATGGACTGTGCGGTTGGGCCCGACGGAGGTCCGAGTCCTCCCTCGGGCATGGGAGTGTGTATTTGTCCTTAGGATAATTTAGCTTAAGTAGTTTGTAAGCTTAGGGACTGATGACCCTATCAGTTAAGTCCCATAAGATTTCACGCACATTTGAACATTGGAACTTCCACTGGCCACCAAACTCCCAATACATGAACATTATTGAGCATATCTGGGATGCCTTGCAAAATGCCGTTCAGAAGAGATCTCCACCCCATCGTACTCTTACAGATTTATGGACAGCTCTACAGGATTTATTGTGTCAGTCCCCTCCAGCGCTACTGCAAACATTAGTCGTGTCCATGTCACGTCGCGTTGCGGGATTTCGGCATAATCGAGGAGGCTCTACACGATATTCGGTAGGTGTACAAGTTTCTTTGGCTCTTCAGTGTAGAAGGCGCAGCAAAACCATCGCAAAATAATTTGGTAAAAGCAAGCCGGACGACTCAGTGCTACTGAAAGATGCTGATATTCAGATGTACTCCTAAGGAATGAGGAGGTTCGCCGCAGACTCTGCGAGGAAAGAAATATGTCGAATACACTAGGAAGGAGAAGGAACAGAATGACAAAAAAATGTTCAAGTGTGTGTGAAATCTTAACTGCTAAGGTCATCAGTCCCTAAGTTTACACACTACTTAACCGAAATTATCCTAAGGACAAACACACACACACCCATGCCCGAGAGAGGACTCGAACCTCCTCCGGGATCAGCCACACAGTCCATGACTTCAGCGCCTCAGACCACTTGGCTAGTCCCACGCGGCACAGAATCATAAGACACGTTTAAGGCGTCAGGGAGTAACCCTCATGGTACTAGAGGGAGAGGTAGACAGTAAAAATTTGTATAGGAACTCGTAGCTCCAAATAAATCTAACAAACAATAATTAAGGAAGATGGGTGTAAACGCCATTCTGAGATGTAGACCTTGGCAAAGCAGAGAAACTCATTGCTGGCCGCATGAAATTAATATGAGAACTGATGAGACCCCCTGCCCATCCCACCAAAAAAATAAATAAAAGGTACTGACAGCGTTAATCACTCTCGTACACTTTATTATCTGATTTCCATCTTATGATAAACATTATGATTAATTTTCTGATACTTGAAAATGAACAGATGATAAAAGTCGATAGTAAATAATGATTATTTTATCAGCAACTCCTATGTATTTTGAAACATGACGGTTTTTGAATACTTATGAGCTTTGAGGCACCACCCGCAAAATTGCATTCTCCTGAGCTGCCTCTGGAAGTACAATCGATATTCATGAACAACACCGTGCACCTGTGTGAGCTTCCAAGTTCCGCCGCCTTGTAGCAAACCACTCAAGTTGGTCGCACGCGGAAGAACGGGGCGATGAATTGCAGCGGCGACCTTGGCATTTGTCGGTGGCGGAGGCAAATGTGCCGACACCATTAATTACAGGCGGGGTTTCGCAAATAAGTACGGCGACCCCTAAAGCATCTCCGACATAGCTTTAATACTACACGCGCAGATAATGCGGCCCGCCCTCTTGCGAAATACAGACGTCAAGACATGTTTCATTCGCCGGAAGTGGTACTTAGACTGACTAAGCGAGACGTATCAAAAAATGGTTCAAATGGCTCTAAGCACTGTGGGACTTAACATGAGGTCATCAGTCCCCTATACTTAGAACTACTTAAACCTAACCACACATCCATGCCCGAGGGAGGACTCGAACCTGCGACCGCAGCAGCAGCGCGGTTATGGACTTAAGCGCCTAGAACCGCTCGGCCACACGACGTATCAACTGACCCAGATGGCAAGGCGGACCACGCTACTACACAAGTAACAGCCACCTGAAACAGACAAAACCGGTTGATCCGGTGCCTATCTTCGCTCTAAACGAACAATTTTACAACCTTACTCACACACCAAATATCTACATCTACATTTATACTTCGCAACCCACCCAACAGTGTGTGGCGGAGGGCACTTAACGTGCCACTGTCATTACCTCCCTTTCCTGTTCCAGTCGCGTGTGGTTCGCGGGAAGAACGACTGCCGGAAAGCCTCCGTGCTCGCTCGAATCTCTCTAATTTTACGTTCGTGTTCTCCTCGGGAGGTATAAGTAGGGGGAAGCAATATATTCGATACCTCATCCAGAAACGCACCCTCTCGAAACCTGGACATCAAGCTACACCGCGATGCAGAGCGCCTCTCTTGCAGAGCCTGCCACTTGAGTTTGCTCCGTAACGCTATCACGCTTACCAGATAACGCTGTGACGAAACGCGCCGCTCTTCTTTGGATCTTATCTATCTCCTCTGACAACCGGACCTGGTACGGATCCCACACTGATGAACAATACTCAAGTATAGCTCGAACGAGTGTTTTGTAAGGCACCTCCTTTGTTGATGGACTACATTTTCTAAGGACTCTACCAATGATTCTCAACCTGGCATCCGCCATTCCACTTCAAATCGTTCCCTATGAATACTCCCAGATATTTTACAGAAGTAACTGCTACCTGTGTTTGCTCTATCATATAATCATATAATAAAGCATCCTTCTTTCTACATATTTACAATACATTACATTTGCCTATGCGGCAAGTGCCTATGCGCTGCAGATCGTCCTGCATTTCGCTGAAATTTTCTAATGCTTCAACTTCTCTGTATATTACAGCGTCATCCGCGTAAAGCCGCACGGAACTTCCGACATATCATTTATATCGATGCCAGAAGACGTCTCCGTCTGTGCATCACTGCTGCACTTCTAGTGGGTGGAAAATATACACTGATCTTTAGAGTATACATGATGCATACGATAGATGCCAGGTAACCGCACGTGTTAACGCGACCCCTTCTGGGACGGGGAGGTATGCCGGCCCCGAATCGAATCCGCCCGGCGGATTAACGTCGAATGGTCGGTGTGCCTGCACGCCTGGATGTGGCTTCTGGGCGATTTTCCACGTCTCACTAGGTGTAAACCGAGACGCTTCCCAGCTTTCGCCTCGGATGTACGCTACGCAAACATTTAGAACACTTCCCCATACTTGCACCAGAATTTACTCTATACGCAGACTGGGTACACTGTTTCTGTCCTGGCGTGTGAGTCGAAGACTAATGGCCTTAACTGTTCGCTCTCCTTAAACACTTATTCAGAATCAGCAGCATAAAATCCTAGACTGAGTTTATATGAACACTTTCTGATCGGAACTGTATATTTAGATCAGTGCTGACATAAACAACTTACAGCTTAAAGCGGTAACGTATGCTTCAAGTGACGACAGTCAATCTCAATACGTGTCTTACAACGACGCATAAAGCTTTTCCGCGCTCTCTCGGATATCTCTGCTGCCCGGTGTACAATTCTTTTTCCTACTGAAAATATACACTGAAGCGCCAAAGAAACTGGTATACGCATGCGTGTGAAAATACAGACACGTAATCAGGCAGAATACAGCGCTGCGGTCGGCAGTGCCTATGTAAAACAACAAGATTCTGATGCAGTTGTCAGATCGGTTACTGCTGCTACAGTGGCAGGTTTTCAAGATGTGAGAGTTTGAACTTGGTGTTATAGTCGGCACAAGAGGGATGGGACACAGCATCTCTGAGGTGGCGATGAAGTGGGGAATTTACCGTACTACGATTTCGCGAGTGTACGGTGAATATCAGGAATCCGGTAAAACATCAAGTTCCGACATCGATGCGGCCGGGAAAAGATCCTGGAAGAACCGGACTTACGACGACTGAAGAGAACCGTTCAATTTGACAGAAGTGCTACCCTTCCGCAAACTGCTGCAGATTTCCATGCTGGGCCAGTATCAGTGCGCGACACAAGCCTTACGCCTCGCCTGGGCCCGTCAACACAGACTTTTTACTGTTGATGACTGGAAACATATTGCCTGATCGGACGAGTGTCGTTTCAAATTGTAAAGAGTGGATGGATGTGTACTGGTATGGAGACAGCCTCGTGAATTCATGGATTTTGCATGTCAGCAGAAGACTTTTCAGACCGGTGGAGACTCCATAAAGGTGTGAGGCGTGTGGAGTTGGAGTGCCACTGACCCTTGATACGTCTAGATACGACTCTCACAGGTGACAGGCACGTAAGCATCCTGTCTGATCACCTGCATCCATTCATGTCCATTGTGCATTCCGACGGACTTGGGCAGTTCCAGTAGGACAACGCGACACCCCACACGTCCAGAATTGCTACAAAGTCCACTACTGAGTTTAAACACTTCCGCTGGTCACTCGTGTAGCCTTGATGACTGCACGACACAAAGCCTTATGCCTCGCCTGTGCCCGTCAACAGCACCAATGGACTGTTGACGATTGGAAACATATTGTGTCGACGTGTACGGGTATTTAGACAATCTCACGAATCCATGGGCCCTGCAAGTCAGTTTGATGGAAGTTCTGTAAGGGCGTGAGGCGTGTGCTGTTGGAGTGATATGGGACCCCTGATACGCCAGACACAACTCTGACGTATGACACGTACGAAAGCATCCTGTCTGATAACCTGCATCCATTCATGTCCATTTTGTATTCCGACAGAGTTGGGCAATTCCAGCTGGACAATGCGACTCCTCACACGTCTAGAATTGCTATAGAGTGGCTCCAGTAACACTCTTCTGAGTTTAAACTCTTCCACTGGCCTCCAAACTCCCCAGATACGAAGATTATTGAATATATCTGGGATGCCTTGCAACGCCCTGTTCAGTAGAGATCTCCACCCCCTTGTACTCTTCAGTTGTAATACGGTTGCTGCACCATGGGCCAGTCTCTGCTAGGATCTCAACACAAGGTTCATCGTGTAAGTCCACTGGAGAAAATCCTTAGGAGTGAGATGCAGCGACCTTATTAACCGTAACACAGGGCCTCCCTTTCTAATCGTACGAAAAGGCTATCTGTTGCTCAGGTGCTCGTTAACGTTTGTAACGACTTATGGTACTGCACAGAAGTTTCGAAAACACATTCTCTTGCAGAAAACAGTTTTTCCAACAACTGCCACAGAACATCTCAAACAAACATTCAATCGTGGTGGCAGCAAATTAGATCATATTACTTGATCTTGTAGCTTTACAGTCCGTCAGTTGAAACAGAATCATGGCTGGTGATGTGATACGAATGTGGTGTATGGATATTTATCACTCCAGAAAGGTTGGCGAGTAGAGAAACAATCACGGTTACAAGAGATCTCTTCCGTGACCAACACATACTGTACAAAGTTTCACACTGCAGTACTGTGCTAGGTGAAACAATAACAGAACCTGAACTCTGGGTTCAAAATCATTTTGTCCCATTACATGCACACGTTGTTCATGATTATGATATAGTTTACTACTCTCCATACGCTATCCCCCGCAGTGTGAATTTCAGTGGAAGATGATGGCTGCAAATTGTTGAAACTTTTCTCACCTCATCCACCACCATTTTTGCAAGTTGCAAACCGTGAATGATTTATTGTCCAGATCTTGGGCACCTCTTCACGGCAGGAATTTTCTTCCGTTTAGGATGATGCACATATTTTGCGAAACCTTTCTTTATACAGTCGTTCGGCGTTCTTTAATTTACATTGTGCTGGACAATGCATGTGTTCAAGTTCCAATAGCAAGTAATGATTTTCGACAGTCTGTTATTAACTGTTAACAGTGGTAAATTCCGCAGTAGAGACACGATAGACAATTTTGTTTTGCAGAGACTAGGCGTACTGAGCAACTATAACGAAGTGACAGGAATTACGTATTTTCTTCCGTGTTAATACCACAAATGTCAATGCGGGTTGCAATATTCTTATTATGACACAGATACGTACTTCGCACGTCTTGTTATTTCTAGATCTAATATCGACGGAAATTCTCGTTTCTGAAATTAATTCATTATCTCAAAATACTTGTTTAGTATGTTGTACCATCCGTAAAATTTTTCCCTAAAGATCACACAGTGCAGCCTTTATCGTCCAGTTTTTATATCGTTGTTGATTTTTGTTTGATGGGCGTTAGGCCATAGTCTAAAATATGTTTCTGTGTTTAATGTTTCGCCTCCTAACGCTGGAGACACCTTTAGAGACACCAGAGGCTGCGGTAACAGTTTCGATCTTGTGCAGGCTCAGCAAGGCGATCTGTTTTATTATACTAATCCCTGCAACGGTCGGGTCGTGACATCAGACCGACTTATTGTTGTTGCTTTATTTAACCTCAAGTGTCTGCACTGACGTCTAAAACACGTGTTTGCATTGTATACTTAATTGTATGAAGAATATACATATTTACGGAAATAAGAGTTCATGCAGTCACAACTTTCTGCACAATAAATTTTTAACAAATAGCACATTAAGTAAATTAGATATTTTTCAGTAATAGCACTATTATTTGGACTTAATGAAAAGCTATACAGAGGTATGAAAATAGGGATAATATTAAACATTATAGATTTTATCCTATACTCTTAAGAAAACTAACAATCACCTATTAAAGGCGAATATTTTTAGTAAATGAACTAGAAAAAACTGAATGATAGAGGTAGTGTTCTATATTTATCAAGGTCTCGAAAAAAACCGATTTTTCTCTGTAGAATTTGGGACACGGAAAGAAGATATGGTTTACATTAGCTTCATTTCAGAATCACACTCACATGAGGGAGAGTCGTAAATGTTGTTTCTATATACACACAGAGTAAAAGAGACATGTTTAAATCGGAATCGACTGGTGATAGAAATCATAGATCGGTTCAAATGAGTCCTCGTAAGCCACTACAATGCGGAAATTGGAGGTTGTAATCCTGTATAACACCCATTTTTCCGTTGCTGTGACACCTTCCATATGACTTATATCAATCATGCTTTACGTGACTCTTGGCCTCATATGAGTAACATGCACGGGGTAATTTCAGACATCTTGCTTCTATTACAGCGGACGCAGGAGTGCGAATGTACTCGCAGAAGACACCGTTTACTACGAACATATCCAGCCTATAACGTTTGGTTTGCTTATTCTATTTCCAGTATCAAATATTTTTAAGGACACACTATGAGTATCTTTAATACAGAAGTTGAAGACACAAACCTGAGTGCTTCCAAAACTGGCACTGCCCCTCCGCAAAAACAGATGTCCTGTGACCGCTTCCTAAGACATGGTCTAGTATAAAGAGAATTGTTAAACTATCCTCCTTCCTCTTCCTCCCCGCCCCCCTCACCGGCTGTAACCGTGCCTGTTTGTGAGCAGTAATTGTACTACGAGGGTCGGTCAAAAAGTAATGCCTCCCATTTTTTTTCTACTTAAAAAAATTAAGTTAAGTGAAAAATTTGAATTTGGCGCCATTCCTCAAACCTTCTTCTGCAATCCACTGCAGTAGTAACTTTCTGTGTCACCAGGTGGCAGCACAGCAGAAGTTTGTAAGATGGCCGACATCGATGTTCGTTTGAGACAGTGTTGTGTGATTGAATTCTTGAATGCAGAAGGTGAAACGCCCATACGAATTCATGAAAGACTGAAGAAGGTGTATGGTGTTGTGACAGTGGATGTCAGCACTGTTAGACGATGGGTTCGTCGTTGTAAGGAAGCTGAAGGGCAAACACCGTTGACTGACGAAAAGCGGAGCGGCAGGCCGGTGAGTGCAGTGACTCCACACAACATTCAGCAAGTTGATGACATCATTCGTGGTGACCGTCGGGTGACTGCAGATGAAGTGTGTCGCTTTATTTCTCTTAGTAAAGGCAGTGTGATCACGATTATTAAACAATTGGGGTACTCAAAAGTTTGTGCACGGTGGGTTCCAAGAATGTTAACCTATCAGAATAAAGAGGCAAGGAAAACAATAGCCTCCCAACACTTGCAGCGCTTCCGTTTGGAGGGAGATGAGTTTCTGAAAAAAATTGTGACCGGGGACGAAACATGGGTGCATTTTTTTGAACCCGAATCAAAGAGGCAGTCAATGGAGTGGCGTCACACAAGCTCGCCGAGGAAGAAAAAATTCAAAACTGTGCGATCGGCAGGGAAAGTTATGGCAACAGTTTTCTGGGATACAGAGGGTGTGATTCTGGTTGATTTTTTGGAGCAGGGATGCACAATAAATTCTGTTCAATACGTCACAACCCTCAAAAAACTTAAATCACGTCTTCAGCGAGTTCGCCCAACAAAATCAATGGCAGATGTTCTTCTTTTGCATGACAATGCAAGACCACACACCAGTCGTCACACCTCTGACGAGATTGTCAAAATTGGATGGGAAGTTTTGCCTCATCCCCCATACAGCCCTGACCTGGCACCATCAGACTTCCATCTGTTCGGGCCACTAAAAGAAGCTCATCGTGGGATTCATTTTGAAGATGAGGAGGCCGTCAAAACATCCGTGCGTCAATGGCTTAGGAAGCAGAGCTGTGATTTTTACCGTGCTGGGATACATGCCCTTGTTCAAAGATGGACCAAAACTGTAGAGATGGGCGGAGATTACATTGAAAAATGACAAAATGATCCTCAATGTTGTGGTTTTCAACCTATGTAATTGCATTTAAATTTTCTGACAATTAAACGTAGAAAAAAAAATAGGAGACATTACTTTTTGACTGACCCTCGTACATCACGATCTCCACTGCCTCGGCGCCCAGGATCTCGGGATCCTGTAGCACGCTTTAGTGACTCCGATTAAAGAGACGGGAACAAGAGCAGGGCTAGTGCTCAGAGCCGAACTTAGGTAAGACTAACTGACGCAATATGAGCGATGCCCCGTCTTCTTACTGAACACTGTGGCCGCTGTGTTCAGTATCTCGACATAGAGAAGATCTGTAACGACATCTCAAACGACAGACATTCCGTCAGGTACAAACAGCGCCATAGCCCTCGCCTGCTGCGGCCAGGTTCCCAGGACAGGCCCGCTGCTTGAGCAGTACTCGTCCCCCGGCGTGAGTCAGCAGCCAGCAGCTTGCAGTCAGCGGCGGAGGCCGTGACCGCACCGCGCTTAGCGCCTGCCGCCCACGCACGCATTGCGGCAGCTTCGCGGAACGCGCGGAGGGCTCCGGCTGCCGGCAGCAGACACCTGGCTCCGCTGGTGCTCGCGTCTGTGCCCCCGGTAAGAGAGCACTCAGCGGCAGTGTGTGTACGTAGGCGGTGCGAAACGTCTGAACACGTGTGCATCTAAGCACCTGTTAGGAAACAGAAAACATCCCGCTATTATTTGCGTCATACAACAGGAAAGAAGGGAAAGCAGAAAGGTGGAAGCAGTATATAGAGGGTCTATACAAGGGCTATATACTTGAGGGCAATATTATGGAAATGGAAGAGAATGTAGATGAAGATGAAATGGGAGATATGATTCTGCGTGAAGAGTTTGACAGAGCACTGAAAGATCTAAGTTGCAACAAGGCCCCGTGAGTAGACAACATTCCATTAGAACTACTGACAGCCTTGGAAGAGCCAGTCCTGACAAAACTCTACCATCTGCTGAGCAAAATGTATGAGACAGGCGAAATACCATCAGACTTTAAGAAGAATATAATAACTCCAATCCCAAAGAAAGCAGGTGTTGACAGATGTGGAAATTACCGAACTATCAGTTTAATAAGTCATGGCTGAAAAATACTAACGCGAATTTGTTGCAGACGAATGGAAAAACTGGTAGAAGCGGACCTGGGAGAAGATCAGTTTGGATTCCGTAGAAAAATGGGAACACGTGAGGCAATACTGGCCCTACGACTTATCTTAGAAGTTAGATTAAGGAAAGGCAAACCTACGTTTCTTGCATTTGTAGACTTAGAGAAAGCTTTTGACAACGTTGACTGGAAGACTCTCTTTCAAATTCTGAAGGTGGCAGGGGTGAAATACAGAGAGCGAAAGGCTATTTACAATTTGTACAGATACCAGATGGCAGTTATAAGAGTCGAGGGACACAAAGGGAGGTAGTGGTTGAGAAGGGAGTGAGACAGGGTTGTAGCCTCTCCCCGATGTTATTCAATCTGTATATTGAGCAAGCAGTGAAGGAAACAAAAGAAAAATTCGGTGTAGGTATTAAAATCCATGGAGAAGAAATAAAAACTTTGAGGTTCGCCGATGACATTGTAATTCTGTCAGAGACGGCAAAGGACTTGGAAGAGCAGTTGAACAGAATGGACAGTGTCTTGAAAGGAGGATATAAGATGAACATTAACAAAAGCAAAACGAGGATAATGGAATGAAGTCGAATTAAGTCGGGTGATGCTGAGGGAATCAGATTAGGAAATGAGACATTTAAAGTAGTAAAGGAGTTTCGCTATTTGGGGAGCAAAATAACTGATGATGGTCGAAGTATAGAGGATATAAAATGTAGACTGGCAATGGCAAGGAAAGAGTTTCTGAAGAAGAGAAATTTTTTAACTTCGAGTGTAGATTTAAGTGTCAGGAAGTCGTTTCTGAAAGTATTTGTATGGAGTCTAGCCATGTATGGAAGTGAAACATGGACGATAAATAGTTTAGACAAGAAGAAAATAGAAGCTTTCGAAATGTGGTGATACAGAAGAATGCTGAAGATTAGATGGGTAGAGCACATAACTAATGAGGAGGTATTGACTTGGATTGGAGAGAAGAGGAGTTTGTGGCACAACTTGACTAGAAGAAGGGATCGGTTGGTAGGACATGTTCTGAGGCATCAAGGGATCACCAATTTAGTATTGGATGGCAGCGTGGAGGGTAAAAATCGTAGAGGGAGACGAAGAGATGAATACACTAAGCAGATTCAGAAGGATGTAGGCTGCAGTATGTACTGGGAGATGAAGAAGCTTGCACAGGATAGAGTAGCATGGAGAGCTGCATCAAACCAGTCTCAGGACTGAAGACAACAACAACAGGAAACGGGAAAAGTCAAACTGAAGCATACTGACAGACAGACAAGAGACGGTGATACACTACCTACCTCAGATATAAAATTTTTGTTAAAAAGCATTGTGAAGCATTTCAGGAAAAGTCTCTCTCTGTCTCTCCCTCCAATCGTTTACACCCGAAGGCTCTCCGGTTTGAAATCCATTCCTTCTGTGCTGCCATCGATCCATCCCATCCTTTGCTTTCCTTTTCTTCCTGTGCTTTTGCTCTTCCCCATCATCTTTTCCAGTGAATCATGTCTTCTCACACCAATTTAGCCCAGTTTTTGTATCACACCTTTCAAGAAGCAGTCTGGTTTTATTTGCTGTAATACTGACTTATTCGTTCTCTTTGCGGTCCACGGAACTTTAAAGAGTTTCCTCCGACACCAGAATTCAGAATATTCCACGCCGTTCAGCCTGCCTTTTGGTGTAGGTCTCACAACCATACATCCAAACTGAAAAGACCTTAGTTCTTACTATACAGATCTTTGTTGCTAAAGGTATGTCCCTGCTTCTTAAAACAGTGTCAAGATTGGACATTGCCTTTCTGCCACGTAGCAAGCGTTTCTTGATTTCGTAGCTGCAGTCATAATCAGCAGTAATCTGAGAGCCGACATAAATCAGAAATTACCTACGTTGTTCCTCCTCCTAAAAACCACGTGTGATATGTGTAGTTTCCATAATTATCGTTTTCTTGATACTCAGCACACAACCGGCCTTTGCACCTCCTTGCTGGCCGCGGTGGTCTCGCGGTTCTAGGCGCGCAGTCCGGAACCGTGCGACTGCTACGGTCGCAGGTTCGAATCCTGCCTCGGGCATGGATGTGTGTGATGTCCTTAGGTTAGTTAGGTTTAAGTAGTTCTAAGTTCTAGGGGACTAATGACCACAGCAGGTGAGTCCCATAGTGCTCAGAGCCATTTTTGCACCTCCTTCTTTCACCTTTACTAAGAGGACATTTAACTTTTCTTCACTTCCGACCAACAAAACAATATCATCTGGACATCTGATGTTATTTACATTTATTCCAGCTATTTTAATTCCGGTTTCTTATCCATCTAACCCGGCGCTATAAACGGTGTGATAGCAGGTACCCTTCCCGTAGTCATTTCTGAATTTTGTCTCATTTAGTTACTCTACACAGGGCTCTCACCTTTGCTTCTTCGTCAGTGTATAAATTCCGTAAGACGTAAATGAGATGATCCGCTACTCCTATGTTTTGGAGTCGGCCGCGGTGGTCTCGCGGTTCTAGGCGCGCAGTCCGGAACCGTGCGACTGCTACGGTCGCAGGTTCGAATCCTGCCTCGGGCATGGATGTGTGTGATGTCCTTAGGTTAGTTAGGTTTAAGTAGTTCTAAGTTCTAGGGGACTAATGACCACAGCAGGTGAGTCCCATAGTGCTCAGAGCCATTTTTGCACCTCCTTCTTTCACCTTTACTAAGAGGACATTTAACTTTTCTTCACTTCCGACCAACAAAACAATATCATCTGGACATCTGATGTTATTTACATTTATTCCAGCTATTTTAATTCCGGTTTCTTATCCATCTAACCCGGCGCTATAAACGGTGTGATAGCAGGTACCCTTCCCGTAGTCATTTCTGAATTTTGTCTCATTTAGTTACTCTACACAGGGCTCTCACCTTTGCTTCTTCGTCAGTGTATAAATTCCGTAAGACGTAAATGAGATGATCCGCTACTCCTATGTTTTGGAGTCGGCCGCGGTGGTCTCGCGGTTCTAGGCGCGCAGTCCGGAACCGTGCGACTGCTACGGTCGCAGGTTCGAATCCTGCCTCGGGCATGGATGTGTGTGATGTCCTTAGGTTAGTTAGGTTTAAGTAGTTCTAAGTTCTAGGGGACTAATGACCACAGCAGGTGAGTCCCATAGTGCTCAGAGCCATTTTTGCACCTCCTTCTTTCACCTTTACTAAGAGGACATTTAACTTTTCTTCACTTCCGACCAACAAAACAATATCATCTGGACATCTGATGTTATTTACATTTATTCCAGCTATTTTAATTCCGGTTTCTTATCCATCTAACCCGGCGCTATAAACGGTGTGATAGCAGGTACCCTTCCCGTAGTCATTTCTGAATTTTGTCTCATTTAGTTACTCTACACAGGGCTCTCACCTTTGCTTCTTCGTCAGTGTATAAATTCCGTAAGACGTAAATGAGATGATCCGCTACTCCTATGTTTTGGAGTACTTCTCATAATTTATTGTGGTCGACACAATCAAAGGTTTTAACAGAGTCACTGAAAGAGAGATACTTATTTTTCCGAAATTCTCTTGTCACCATAATCCATCGGATGTTAGCAATTTAATCTCCGATCCTTTCTACTTCACGAAATCCAGCTTCTTCTCCAGGTACCTTTCGGTCTATACACTGGCAAAATCTATTTTGTAAGATTTTCAGCATTACTTTAATATCATACGAGGTAAGAGCAATTATTTGGTGATTCGAACACTCTTTAAAAATACCGCTATTTGGAATCGACGTAAATACTGAAGAAGAGTATTTCCAAAGAGTATTCAGGTCACTGAACAATCGCATCTATCTCGCATGCTGGCTAAGTCCTGCTGAAAATGTTACAAAATAGATGTCGTCAGTATGTAATTCGTGGGAAGCTCTTTGAAACCTTGGTTTAAGTTTTCCATGGGGTTCCCTGAAATACCTCTGGCGAATGCTGGGATCATTTCTACTGTAATGCCATGTCTGTACTGACCTTGAGAGAAGGTGTACGTAAATAAGGGCGGGAACGTAACAATACGGGTCTCTGGACCATGGTGATAGAGCGAGGTTGGGCGCAGCATAGGTTTGAGACAACAGTCCATTATCCTCTTCCCTGAGGCTTGGCGGGATATTGACAGGGATGGATACTTCCCCTGTCAATATCCTGTCAAGCCTCAGCGAAGAGGATAATGGACCATCACCACGGTCCAGATGCATATTTTTACTTTTGGACTGGTTTGGGTCAGGCAGAAGAGGGCAGTGACTGTACAACTGAAGGTTACCAGTCTCAGGCTCTTCCGCTCCCTTCAACCTTCCTCCTTCCACCCCACACAGACAAACCTGTGGTCCCATGGGCTTGCTGATGATGATTGATGATGAAGTCTGAGCAACTTCGATCCTGGGTCTACATTCATTGAATAAACACTTCGACACCATTATATGTGCCTGGTTGCCAGCTGGCGGCTTTGTCACCATCTGGTGGTCTTGCGTAGCGTGGCAGCCCTTGAGTGTCGCCTACAAAGAAAGCGTAACTTGGACGTAGTGTGTGTTGCAGCTGGCGGAGCAGGTGTCAGTTCACGATACAACAGCATGAGTTCTCCTTCTCAAGCTCTGACTCCATTAACTAGTTAATAGATGAAACAATGCTATATCCGATGACCGTCACTGTAATACACTCCTGGAAATGGAAAAAAGAACACATTGACACCGGTGTGTCAGACCCACCATACTTGCACCGGACACTGCGAGAGGGCTGTACAAGCAATGATCACACGCACGGCACAGCGGACACACCAGGAACCGCGGTGTTGGCCGTCGAATGGCGCTAGCTGCGCAGCATTTGTGCACCGCCGCCGTCAGTGTCAGCCAGTTTGCCGTGGCATACGGAGCTCCATCGCAGTCTTTAACACTGGTAGCATGCCGCGACAGCGTGGACGTGAACCGTATGTGCAGTTGACGGACTTTGAGCGAGGGCGTATAGTGGGCATGCGGGAGGCCGGGTGGACGTACCGTCGAATTGCTCAACACGTGGGGCGTGAGGTCTCCACAGTACATCGATGTTGTCGCCAGTGGTCGGCGGAAGGTGCACGTGCCCGTCGACCTGGGACCGGACCGCAGCGACGCACGGATGCACGCCAAGACCGTAGGATCCTACGCAGTGCCGTAGGGGACCGCACCGCCACTTCCCAGCAAATTAGGGACACTGTTGCTCCTGGGGTATCGGCGAGGACCATTCGCAACCGTCTCCATGAAGCTGGGCTACGGTCCCGCACACCGTTAGGCCGTATTCCGCTCACGCCCCAACATCGTGCAGCCCGCCTCCAGTGGTGTCGCGACAGGCGTGAATGGAGGGACGAACGGAGACGTGTCGTCTTCAGCGATGAGAGTCGCTTCTGCCTTGGTGCCAATGATGGTCGTATGCGTGTTTGGCGCCGTGCAGGTGAGCTCCACAATCAGGACTGCATACGACCGAGGCACACAGGGCCAACACCCGGCATCATGCTGTGGGGAGCGATCTCCTACATTGGCCGTACACCTCTGGTGATGGTCGAGGGCACACTGAATAGTGCACGGTACATCCAAACCGTCATCGAACCCATCGTCCTACCATTTCTAGACCGGCAAGGGAACTTGCTGTTCCAACAGGACAATGCACGTCCGCATGTATCCCGTGCCACCCAACGTGCTCTAGAAGGTGTAAGTCAACTACCCTGGCCAGCAAGATCTCCGGATCTGTCCCCCATTGAGCATGTTTGGGACTGGATGAAGCGTCGTCTCACGCGGTCTGCACGTCCAGCACGAACGCTGGTCCAACTGAGGCGCCAGGTGGAAATGGCATGGCAAGCCGTTCCACAGGACTACATTCAGCATCTCTACGATCGTCTCCATGGGAGAATAGCAGCCTGCATTGCTGCGAAAGGTGGATATACACTGTATTAGTGCCGACATTGTGCATGCTCTGTTGCCTGTGTCTATGTGCCTGTGGTTCTGTCATTGTGATCATGTGATGTATTTGATCCCAGGAATGTGTCAATAAAGTTTCCCCTTCCTGGGACATTGAATTCACGGTGTTCTTATTTCAATTTCCAGGAGTGTATATGACTCATATCGCAGCTGACTGTGTAGTCAACAGATAATGAGACGTTTCATGTTCTGACGAAACCTGTGTTTGATCTCTCTCTCTCTCTCTCTCTCTCTCTCTCTCTCTCTCTCTCTCTCTCTCTCTCTCTCTGTGTGTGTGTGTGTGTGTGTGTGTGTGTGTGTACGGTTCCTGTTAAGCCTCATACATTATCTCGGTTCTTAACTCCGTAGTTACCCACTAATTGCTCCTTCCCAAGTGTGTTGGAACTAGCCTGATAACCTGTAAAAAACAGTAGGCCCAGGTAAGGGAGGAAATTCACAGGCTGACCATACCGTCTGTCAACAACAAAAACCAATACTGTTTGTGAGTTCACAGGTAGGGACGGCAAACTACAGAAAGGTGAATAACGCAAGATACAAAAAGATAGACCCCCTTAGTTCTCTAAACAAAAAAATAACAGGGGGGCTGACTTCTCGGACTTATAAGGGAATGACTGAAAACGACAGCATTCCACTAATTTGCACACTTGCACAGCCACAGACTAACTACTTGTGTTCAAAATCGTGGTGCTTAGTGAAATAGCGATACGACCGATTAGGTACTATAATTTTATACCGTGTAAATCATGAAGCCGTCAGTGTTTTGAGACTTCGTATCTGTTACAGTTGTTAAATCAATTGCATGACAAGTGCTTCTCAGATTTCCAGAAATTCCTTTTTCTGGATTCCAATCCTCGGAAATTTTGCGAAAGCGATGTAATAAGCACTGCTGTAAGCAAATTATTATTATTGTTACATTAAAACAATTTATCTATTGTACCACAACTAAAAAAAATTATTACCATAAGATCAACTAACTTTGTGTTCTCACTTACGGCAGGTCTTGTCATGAGGTACGCCTCGCATGAGCGTCTCCGAGCGGTCTGAGGCGCTGCAGTCATGGACTGTGTGGCTGGTCCCGGCGGAGGTTCGAGTCCTCCCTCGGGCATGGACGTCTGTGTTTGTCCTTAGAATAATTTAGGTTAAGTAGTGTGTAAGCTTAGGGACTGATGACCTTAGCAGTTAAGTCCCATAAGATTTCACACACATTTGAACATTTTTGAACATGAGCGTCTAGGGAAGTTATTCCAATGGTGGTTCCCGTTGACTTCCGCTGATGATGATGAAATGATAATGAAGACAGCACAACACGCAGTCCCTGAGCGTATAAATTCTCCGACACAGCAGGGAGTCGAACCGGGCTCCTTGGCGTGACAGACCGCCACGCTTACCACTCAGCTATCGGGGCGGACAATAGAAGATCAAAGCATTTAATATTTGTATGCTCCTTTTTATTAAAATCCTAGTACTCGTGGAATGCTAGAAATGAGGGTGAAGTCACATTATTTTTGAGGGTAGCGAAGAGACAATAACAAGTGTGTAGTCAAACCAGTGGGTTAATTATTTACTTATTCTAGCAAGACTAGAGCCATAAAGCCCTCTCTTTGATCTAATCAAGCATTCGTCATATTTTACATAACATTCATTATGATGTACATGTTATAAGTGGTCTTGTATTTATTACGTAAACCAACACTTAGAGTTATGACAAAAATTGTAAGAACAGCAGTAGGTATATCAGAAAAGAACCACTTTATGTTTGTTTGGAGAGAGCAAAATAAAGAAGATTGTTTACAGGTAGGTAGGTTTAGGTGGTGTGCTGTTGGAGCAATGTACGTAAGGGAAGATATGAGAGAAGGAGAATAGAAATATATAATAAATTTGACATAAAAACGTAAAGAGAAAAAAGTGTAAGTGGAAAAAGAAGTGAGGTTTTGGTATACAGTTTGACAAAGACAAACGCCCACAAAGTTTAATTTTTGAGGAAAAATAAAGAGGATGAAAACTGGAAGTGCTTCAGGTTTTTCTTAAATGTAGAAGAATATTGAGTTAAGTGTAGTGTGCAGGATATCTGGTTCCACAGGCAGAAAGCAACAACAGAGAACGAGTTGGAGAATATTTTCATTTTATGTGTGGGTACATCTAGGATACTACAGGAGTGTGACATTTTCTTGCCAATATAATGAGATTCACTATCTGAGCAAAAGTATCCGGACAGTTGTTAGTGCACATATGTCTGCTGGAACGCTGCTGATAACATTTTCGAAGAGTTGTGTAGATGTCTGCGGAGGAACGGCAGTCCATTCTTCCTCAAGGACCGAAATCAGGAGAAGTTAATGAAGTTGAACGTTGGAGTCTGGAGTGAAGTCCGCATTATTTCTTATCTCAAAGGTGTTCCACTGGATTTCGTTGGGGTCTCTGGACAGGTCAGTCCGTTTCAGGAATGTTACTGTCCACTAATCGCTGTCTCCCAGACGGTGCTTTATGACGGAGTGCTCTGTCACGTAGATACGAAAAAGCATCGCCTGTTCCTCTACTGCGTCTCTGAGAACTATAGGACTTAACATCTTTGGTCATAAGTCCCCTAGAACTTAGAACTAACTAACCTAAGGGCATCACACAACATCCAGTCTTCACGAGGCAGAGAAAATCCCTGACCCCGCCGGGAATCGAACCCGGGAACCCGGGCGCGGGAAGCGAGTTCTCTACTGTGGTCAGTACACAGTGCCTTAAAATTCCTTCACGTCCTTCCGCATTTAGCGTTTTCTTCAGTGCGTTAAGGGGACCACACCCTAACCAGGAAAAACACTTCCATACCGTAACTTCATCTCCTCTGTATTTCACTGTTGGCACTACACTTGATGAGAGATGGCGTCCTTCGAGCATTTGTCTAACCCAAACCCTTTCATCGGATTTAGACAGGATGCAGCATGATTCATCACTCTATATCACTCGTTTCCAATCGTCCATTGATCAGTGACGTCTCTTTATACTACATCAAGTGTCACTTAGTACTGACTCCAAAAATGTTTTGCTTGTGAGACTCTGCTCTACGATTGAACCCCATTCATTTTTTAATTCCCTACTTGCAGCTATTTTGTTAGCTGGACTGCTGGTAGCTAAATGGAACTCACGAATGATTCCTTCCACTGATCTCGTGCGATTTTTAGAACCATACTTCGCAGTGCTCGACGCTCCCTGTTCGTCTCTACATGAAGTCTCTCCAGTCTCGGTGTATCTGTGTTTGTAGCTTCGCGTTTGCACTTCACAACCATATCAAGAACAGTCGATTCGAGCAGCTTTAGAAGGATTCACGTGTTACTGATGAATTTGTTACTCAGGTGACGTCCAGTAACTAGTCTACGTTCGAAGTCACTGAGCTCTTCTGCACCGACCCATTCCGCTGCTGCTCTACTGAGAACTCAATACTTCTCGCCTTGTTTTATACGGGCGGGTCCACTTCTCGTGTCATCTAATGGCCAATTCCGCATTATGCAGCGGTCACCAGATGCATTTGATCATATAGTGTAGGTACTTGTTGTCTGATGGAGGGTACTGGAGCACATGCGTATGAGGAGACAATGAAACAGAGAAAGCGTATGGTAGTCACGTAACCTGTCTGTCCGCAGGCATCCAAACTGGGCGCACGAGACACTAACACGATCAAATGTAACATAGACAAACATCGGTAGTAGGCAAAACCTTGCTGGATTACTTCGCTATAGTAGAGGTTCAGCAGAAGGAGTGATTGCACTATTGTACCTTTCACATTCTGCGGAAAACCTTCGAAGCTTCTGACAGGCCTCGAGAGAAGATGAAATCTTTCTTTCAGTGTCAACAGGATTTTCTGCCCAGCTGATGTGGTCAAGTAAATTTACATGCAAGTACCGTCCAGTTATAATTAATGTGAAGCTACTCACAGAGGTCCAGTGTGGGCTGTAATTACTGAATGGAAGCGTAACTTGGTAGATATTCTAATGCATGAATGCAGAACCAATTTAAGCTTAAGAAAACTTAGTTCCAATGTTGGCCACCAGGTGCAGCTCTGGTGCTGTGGATGCAAGAAAGACATATAAAAATATTTCTGTGTGTAATGGATTAGGAATGGGGAGGTGGGCGGAAAAGGTCAAACAAGTGAGAAAGTCAAATGATGATTTTATTACACAGGACTGCGACATAAAAATTGTTTCAAATTTATCAAGTGATTTTTATAGTGTTTTCAACGCTGATTTCGGGAAAAATAGAGAAAACATTCCATCACGTACAGTTATTTCACAAACTGCTTTTCTAGTTTTATTTTTTATATATATTTCAACACTCTAGTGAGTTTGATTTTTGGTTTTTAGAATCTCCATAAACTGTTATTTAGCCCTTTTTGTACTAGACATACGTAAAATAATGAGTAATTAGAAGAAACCAGCAGTATTTTCATGTCAGTGCCTGTCTGCCCCTTCCCCCGCCATCACCAAACAGTGAGCTTCTGCTATTGTCCTTCAGTTCACAGTACCTCTTCATTCTGTGCTGTTCGCGTGTTGTTGTTACTAGTGCTTTAAAGTAGTGACTGTTTTTTGTGTTGTCAAGTTGTTTTATGGAAGTGGACAATGGCTACCTGACAATGTATAAACTCGCCAGATTGCTTCTGCTACATTTGTGGTAACTATACCGTTAAAAAGCAACAAAGAAACATTTCCGATTTTGTTGAAAAAGTTTATTTCGCCTATTTCGGAATAAAGTTAGGCGATCAAGATAAGCCTTGGGCCCCACACAAAGTTTCTCCAGTGTGTGTTGAAGAACTGAAGCAATGGCTTCAACGTAAAAAGCAGTCCTTACGTTTTGTTAAACCAATGGTTTGGAGGGAACCCAAAAATCATAGTGATGACTTATTTTTTTCTTGCAACGTACGAGGTTTCAATTTGAAAAACAAAAAGGATATTTCTTACCCTAACATTCAGACACCCATTCGCCCTGTTCCTCATGGACCTGAAGTATCTATACCCTCTACTCCAGATTCTTTGGATGATATAGATGATCACGAGCCATTGGCGCAGCTAGGAGATAGTTGACATTGCCAAAAGAAGGGCAGTGTTTCAGATATCTTGGTGGACAGCTTCCTGGTTTATCTGAGGCAAAGCTAAAGGAAGGAATCTTTGTCCGACCAGACATTTGAAAGCTAATGATGCATCTCAACTTCGTGGACAAAATGGAGCCGGGCGGGATTATCCGAGCGGTCTCGGGCGCTGCAGTCATGGACTGTGCGAGTGGTCCCGGCGGAGGTTCGAGACCTCCATCGGGCATGGGTGTGTGGGTTTGTCCTTAGGATAATTTAGGTTAAGCTGTGTGTAATCTTAGGGACTGATGACCTTAGCAGTTAAGTCCCATAGGATTTCACACATATTTGAACATTTTTTGAACATTTGACAAAATGGAAACAACAGAAAAGGCAGCATGGACGCCTCTAAATTAGTTGTTACCGATTTCCTAGAAAACAAAAGAGATCCAAACTACAAGACAATCGTCGCAGACACGCTCGACAGCTTTAAGGAGCTGGGCTGCAACATGAACATTAAAGTTCATTTTCTCCTCTCACATCTTGACTACTTCCCTGCAAACCTTGGTGATGTAAGTGAGGAGCAGGGCGAAAGATTCCACAAAGGCATCAAAGAAATGGGAAGAAGATATCAAGGAAGATGAAACGTCAACATGAAAGCGGACTAATGCTGGAAGATAAAAAGAGATGATGCTCAACGAGTCCACAGCCGGAAAAGCAATAAAAGAAGCTTCGGCAGAAAGTGCAAGCGTTATCATAAGGACTTATGAGCTTAATGGAAGTGTACTGGAAACGTAGTTTAGAACATGATTTATAAATAAAATAAAATTTTATAATGTTGTAAAAATGTAATGAATTGTTTAAATTTTGTTATTATACCAAAAAAATACTCCCTTTTTTGTGAGAAAACCTAACGTGATAGAAAAAATGGATTGCATTTTTCAAGTCAGCCCTGGAAAGTACATAAAAGTCAGTTACCAAATTTCAAACAACTTTCACAAAAACTTTTTTGCAGACCTGTGTAATTAATGTGAGGCTACTCACAGAGGTCCAGTGTGGGCTGTAATTACTAAATGGAAGCGTAACTTGGTAGATATTCTAATGAATTAATGCGCAACCGATTTATGCTGAAGAAAGCTTAGTTCAAATGTTGGACACCAGTTGCAACTCTGGTGCTGTGGATGCAAGAAAGACATATAAAAATGTTTCCGTGTGTAATAGATTAGGAATGGGGAAGTGGGCGGATAAGGTCAAACAAGTGAGAAAGGTATAATGTTGATATTATTATTAACCGCCACTTACACAGTTGATTCATTGTGAACAACGGAGACTTCTTCGAAATGCTGTAGAGAGCCAGACTTGCTCCTGGTGGCCAAACTGGAATTAATTCTTTTCTAGTTTAAATCGATTCCGCATTAAAGCGTTAGCATGTCTACCAAGATTCGCTGCTATATGATAACTAAACTTGCTGCTTTTTTCCATATTACACAGCTTCTGACTGTTTATGGTGGGTTGTCGTTTGTCTGGCAGCCCTTTAGGCGCTGTGAGGGGTTGTGGGGTATGATATGTTATCTACAGATCATGCAAGCTCCCATCTCTCATGTGGAGGTAGTTTTTTTTTTTTTTTTAATCAAGGAGTGTGACTGAATGAAATGTAAAATGCTTATTTGACACCACAAACGGTTGTGGCCACAGGCACTAAAACAATAATTTTTTTTAAAATTTCATTGTTTTAGTGACTGTCTCTTGACGACCGTTTGTGGTCTTTGTTTTCTTCATCTTTTTCTCTTTTATTTTAATTTTTCTTGTTGATCATCTTTTGTTCTTTGTGTCTGCAACAGTGAAAAACATTTATGAATTAAAAATCGGAATACAAACTGTTGTGGTTGGCAGGGAGCCAACCCGTATACCTAAAGGAGGCCGGAATGCACGCGTTTTAGCTCACGCAGGCTGGCGTGAGGTCTGGAACATGACAAGGGAATTAGAATTGAGAAAAACGGACGTAGCTGGTGGAATACTTAACTTTAATCTATTAATGGAGAACGTCGCTCTGTATGGTACATGATTCACAATATCAATAGTACTGACTATGGCGCCTTGCTAGGTCGTAGCAAATAACGTAGCTGAAGGCTATGCTAACTATCGTCTCGGCAAATGAGAGCGTAGAAGTCAGTGAACCATCGCTAGCAAAGTCGGCTGTACAACTGGGGCGAGTGCTAGGAAGTCTCTATAGATCTGCCGTGTGGCGGCGCTCGGTCTGCAATCACTGATAGTGGCGACACGCGGGTCCGATGTATACTACCGAACCGCGGCCGATTTAAAGGCTACCACCTAGCAAGTGTGGTGTCTGGCGGTGACACCATAACGATATTTTTAGGAAGAATAAAAAAACAGAAGATAGGAAAGATGATAGTGGAAGACCGTCCCTTCACCAAGTATATATGACGGTGAGTGTCTTTGAAATGTCCATCAAGCCGCCGGCCACCAATCACAGCTCTTCATCTAAATCTAACATCTACTCTAGATTTCCTATCAATTAAACCTTAACCCGTAACAATTGTCTTTACAATATGTTTTCAGTATGTTTCTTTTCTACTTCGATACAGAGTTGTTGAGTTTAATGTTATTTTTGCTATTGTTGTCTATTTATGGTATTACTTCATTTTCATTTACGGTCGACCCGGACTTAGTGCTGTCAATTACAGGTCACACTGAACCTCCGTGAGTAGTTGTACTTTAATGATAACCACCTGGAACTTCACTGCTTTCTGATACCGTATTGGGATAACGCTGAGAAAAATTTGGAGCAAATGTCGCAGACCTCAGAAGTAAGTAACATCTAAATAGAACCTAGAATTACTTCCGATTACTTCTCATTTAATTTTAGTTCAATTGGTTCAAATGGCTCTGAGCACTATGGGACTCAACTTCTCAGGTCATCAGTCCCCTAGAACTTAGAACTACTTAAACCTAACTAACCTAAGGACATCACACACATCCATGACCGAGGCAGGATTCGAACCTGCGACTGTAGCGGTCGCGCGGTTCCAAACTGTAGCGCCTAGAACCGCTCAGCCACTACGGACGGCCTTTAATTTTAGTCTCAGCTTTAGCGTCTATCTGGAGACAGATCGTCATTCATCAGGACGATGACCGTAAATAAAATTGGAGGTTATACAAGCAAATATGTTTTCGGGATAATGTATTGAATGATACGCTGATTGTAGAGTGAAAACCTCCACGTTTATTCGGAACCAGTAACTCAACCAATTGTTCATCAACATCTCTTCCTCTATTGGTCAAAGTAATCTCTGATCAATTATTTATACATAATTGCAAGTATCATTGATTTCAAATAGGCAGCATTGTATCACAGAAGAGAGCAGCGGTTTTATTATTTTGCAAACGAAGCGGTCTCTACCACTTTTTTATTTAACTGTTGTTGCCAGTCTGGCCGAACCATGCTGTCTTCAGCTCGAAAACTAAAACTCACGGCTGTTGATGGTACGCATGGAGAAAGCCGCACCAGCCGAAATTGGCGGTAGCAACCGCCCTCTCGTATTTCAGCTTTAGACCTGAAGGTGGACTAGTTCGGCCGAATCGGGCATAACCGTCAAATAAAAACGTGACCAGGACTGTTTTGTTCTTAAAATAAAATCAATTACCGTAAAACTGGGTAAATTTGTGACTGAACTCTTATTTTGTCGTAACAGTGCGCTCTGACTTTTTATTCTTAAATACTGTAGCTTGCGTCAACATTCAACATATTGCGCTGCTGTTGTCTGTTCTTCTGTTGCGCAGCCATTAATGATGGAAGCTACAAGTTTATGAGTTTTAGGATATTTCATTGCATGTAAATGTTGTGACCTTTTTTTTTCTCGTGCAGTTCCACAAAACAGATGAATAAATAAGTGTGAAAAAGTTTTGTTGAGTTACCTTGCTTAATGTAGTTTAGCTTTTGTAATTCCTGTTTCGTTACAGTGAAAACAGGCCTATACTTTTTTTGACTTTAAGAAGATTAGAAAAATAAATCTCACCAGACTAAAAAGCTTAGTGACAAATGATTTTTTGAGTTTGCCCAGTTTTAAACATGAAGGGATACAGGTGGTTCGCAGCTGTGAGCGAGTCTTCGATTAGTAACATAGGTCCCATGCAAACGCAGGGAAATGTCTCTCATAGCAATATACTACTCTCGCCAGCCTGCATCCGTGGAGCGTTGAACGTTTCGAGCCACCGTTCACCTCTATGCGGCGTTTGTGGAGACGACCATCGACGAACTGCAGCAAAAATGTGAGTCATCCGAAGAGCCGACACGCTTCCATTGACCGCTGATCGAATCCCGACAGTACCGTCCCTACTGCAATCGTAATTGACGTGATCGTTGGGTCAGTATGTGAACACGGAACTCCATCATCAACAATGTGCGATGGACGGCGTACTCCGAAACACTTGTGCGTGCACCAACATTGTGCTCTTTTGGCAGAGGTGCCACAGATCACCATCTATCCTACTTTACATAACAGACAAGCCGTCAAGTCCGCGTTCTGTGAACGCGCCTAGTGGTAGTTTCACTGTCGCTCCACCTCTTTCCATATATGCTCACGACAATAGCACTTGAATATTCGGCCAGGTTCGTCGTTTTCGAGATACTCGTTCGCAGGATCAGCGTAATAATAATCTGACATTTATCAAAGTCATTAATCTGAATGGATATCTCATTTACAGTCCATTTCTTCTCTAAGGTGATCTTGTGTTCGTGTTTGCTCCGCCGGCCGAAGTGGCCGTGCGGTTCTAGGCGCTGCAGTCTGTAACCGCGAAACCGCTACGGTCGCAGGTTCGAATGCTGCCTCGGGCATGGATATGTGTGATGTCCTTAGGTTAGTTCTAAGTTCTAGGGGACGAATAACCTCAGAAGTTGAGTCCCATACTGCTCAGAGCCATTTGAACCTCGCGCCACATGTCCACAATGTCCCGTTGGCAGTGGTCATTGTGTTTTGGATGATCTGTGTACATAGAATACATAATTGTGCAGAGAAAATGCGTATATATAAAAGCTCAAGCTGCCAATTTATTAACAACCAATATTTAAAAATTAGCATGATCAACAAAATAACATTTTATGTTGTCATTCACACTAGTTCTTATAATTAATAATACGCAGTACCCTACTAAAATCTACATTTTTTCCCCTGTTCTCTTTAGAAAATTCAGAATCATTTTGTAAGAACGAATGACTTTCCCTCCTCAATCCATCCCCCTCCGCCTCCTTCTTCCTATCCCTCTGGGAACCTCCATCTTTCCCCCCTTCCCCTCACTAATACGAGTGCACTTTCTAGCTTGAATTATTCGAATAGCCCCCTCCCACTCTATCAGTTTGGTTGAACAATTAATTAAATTGATTAATTAATTAACCCCTCGTTCTCTGTTAAATTCTGCAGGCCCCGTCCCCTACCGCACTTCCCCACTCCCCACCCACCCGCAAATTGGCGGTATGTGCTGGAGCGGAAGGATCTCAGGACAGGAAAGTTACTTACATATCTGAGGGTATGCCAACGGCCTTGCGCAGCGGTAACACCGGTTCTCGTCAAAATACCAAAGTTAAGCACTGTCGGGCTGGTATAGCAGTTGGATGGGTGACCATCCGATCTGCCGAGCGCTGTAGACTAGCGGAGTGCACTCAGCCCTTGTGAGGCAAACTGAGTAGCTACTTGATTGAGAAGTAGTGGCTCTGGTCTCGAAACTGACATACGACCAGGAGAGCAGTTTGCTGAGCACACGTTCTCGCTTCCCACGCCCGGGTTCCCGGCTCTGAGCACTATCGGACTTAACATCTTAGGTCATCAGTCCCCTAGAACTTAGAACTACTTAAACCTAACTAACCTAAGGACATCACACAACACCCAGCCATCACGAGGCAGAGAAAATCCCTGACCCCGCCGGGAATCGAACCCGGGAACCCGGGCGTGGGAAGCGAGAACGCTGCCGCACGACCACAAGATGCTGGCCCACGAGATGCTCTGCCTCGTGATGACTCGGTGTTGTGTCCTGCCCTTAGGTTAGTTAGGTTTAAATAGTTCTAGGATCTAGGGGACTGAAATGAAATGTCGTGTGACGAGGGCCTCCCGTCGGGTAGACCGTTCGTCTGGTGCAAGTCTTTCGATTTGACGCCACTTCGGCGTCTTGCGCGTCGATGGGGATGAAATGATGATGATTAGGACAACACAACACCCAGTCCCTGAGCGGAGAAAGTCTCCGACCTAGCCGGGAATCGAACCCGGGCCCTTTGGATTGACAGTCTGTCGCGCTGACCACTCAGCTACCGGGGCGGACTCTAGGGGACTGATGACCATAGATGTTAAGTCCCATAGTGCTCAGAGCCATTTGAACCATTTGCTGAGCGCATGACCCTCCACATCCGCATCCAGTGACACCTGTGGGCTGAGGGTAACACGACGGCTGGCCGGTACCGTTGGGCCTTCATAGTATATTCGGGAGGAGTCAGGTAGTTAGTTACCTGAGGGTATAATGTTTATCAATAAAAATTCAATTTGCAGCGATTGGGTGTCGTTTGCTCATACTTCTTTGCTCTTTGGGAAGATGCAGGTCTTGTAAAACACATCGAAAAGAAGTAGTTAATTCGATCGCTCTTTTTATCCCGACCACGTAAAGGATACCGTCATGAAGACTCATCACACGTAATTAACACCAACCGCAGAGCAATGCGCACTGGGCCAGCTGCTTTGCTATTGCCGCATAGACAGGGCCCGCTGCTGACAGACCATATGTCGCCCTAATCCCCGAAAAACAGCGTCAGGTTTCGTCAACACTTTGATGTTGATATCTGTTGAAACACATGATCACTCTCTCTCTCTCTTTCAACTGGCCATTTCCTGTCGTGTGCCATAGCTGGGCCTGCATGCACCATTGGTCATGGTCGGACCAAGCCATAAACGAAGCAGCGTTTACCTAGTAAACCCCCAGCTGTGGATGTCTTGGAAACATTCCCTGGCTCTATGAGATTGATTGACTAATTTATTAAATCGATACCCTTTGTGCGGGGTATTTATTCCTTGTTTCCTATTGGTGGACACAAGGATTGGAGTATTTGATGGGATTAAATCCTGCAACCATCAGGTTTCCAAATCCTACACCATTTGTTTTCCCTTGCCCCCTATAGGTGGATACAGAGACAGTTCAGTCATCAGGTAGCAAGTCCAATATGTTGGAGGTAACTGGAAATCTCAAATTTCACCTCATTTGCATGCTATGATCTTAAACAATTTGCGGGGGTGGTGGATAGATTCGTGTTCACAATGCAACTATCAGAAGAATAAATTGGTCAGTCCTGAAACAGATGTTGCGTTGTCCTAAACTATTGCTCTCTGTTATATACAGAAGGAGAAGGTAGGGCCTACCACGTGATGGTATGACCTACCATGTGATGGTATAGGGACACGACCAACAAAAAATAGCTCTGCTTGATCAAGTCAATTACAATATATTGAGAAGAGCTATATACGTCACACTTAAACTGCCATCCAATCCATAGTAATAAGTTGTCATGGCTAAATTTAAGAGATCACTATCAGTCGGGAATTTGACTTTGAGATTTGGTTTTTAAAGCATTGTAGAAATTCTAAATAGGTTTTCTCCACTACATTCGCAAGGAGGAAAGTTCAACTGTGTGATAGGATACAGACAACAGCACATACTACTGCAAGATAGAGTCCACTGCAGTATACTGAAAAGCACTAAACACGACCACAATCCGATCGGTACTAGAAGTTCTGATGGCTAACTGAAAGAGATCGTTGAAACAATTGCACATCCCACGTGCTCGTGTCCCAATGTCCGCATGCATGCGCTTATCCCATCATACGTTACCGACACCAATGCTCTGTGGTCGGGGCAAACTACCGCCGCGGCTGCAGCCATAGTCGTGGATGCACTTGTATGGTAGAGTACACCAACCCCGACCAGCGACAGCATCCGGAGATCATTGGAGTGGTAGGAATCCGAATTTTATCAATATTTCGTGCGCCAAACCTTTGGGACTGATCGATACTGAATCGCTGAATTTTCCACGGAGAATACATGCATTACACACGATCGCAGTGACAACCCAACACATACTCTGTATTAGTTCGCTACTCAGCTGTCCAGACAGTGGTGACAAAGGGACCTGCCCCTGCAGCTGTGGGCTAGAACCGACTAACAGGCTGGCCGGAACTTTTCTTTCTACCCATGGCTCTCGAGATAATGATGATGATGATGATGTTTGGTTTGTGGGTCGCTCAAATGCGCGGTTATCAGCACCTGTACAAAGTCCCAACCTTCGCTCAGTCCAATCTCGCCACTTTTCAGGAATGATGATGAATTGATGAGGGCAACACCATCACCCAGTCATCTCGAGGTGGGTGAAAATCCCTGATACCACCAGGAATCGAACTCGGGAACCCGTACTCAAGAAGCGAGAACACGTCGCGAGACCACTAGCTGCGGACCGCTCGCGAGAGCCTTAATCCGGAAGTACTCATACGTTCCGACCGAAGGCCACCACCGCCACGTGCCCTTCCACTCCACGTGGTGTCGTCCTAGCAAACCAGCTACATATTTATCACCGTAACTACAGTTGCATATTGCGATTACGTCCCCAGTCTGATGAAATTCGGCAATGAGCGAAGTATCGGAAATAGCTCTCCCTAACGGCTGTGACTCTGGAAATGTCAATATCTATTACTTCTCTTATGACTGGACATAATTTTACAGGCAAAATCCTTCATCGCCCCTTACGGCTATCGGCGAGATGAAATCGCAATCTTTCATGACAAATTCATACCTCACTTCCGACCACATATAGTCATATTCTTTGCACATGCCAGAACAGTGACCACAGTAACTTCACACCCCAACACAAACTTTATAAGCCTGCTGATCACAATGAATCTATCACACTTCCCCTACTAAATATAAATTTTCGCCAATAACTGATTGCTGCTGGCACCAAACAATATTGAGCGAAAATCCGTAATGGATGGACACGCATCGTTTGTTTCTACTGTGAAAGGTACCACTGTCTTTTAGAAAGAAAGAAATAATCGTTTTATAAGCGATCCAGATGTTAAAAACACGATCGCAATGATCATGTTATTGTCACGCTGCATAAAAAGCGGTCATAGTTCTACAGGCACACACAAGTATCGCAGATTATATCCATGTTAAAAACCATACAAGCTTTATAAATCAAGTTATGGTATTGCTTCTCAATGAAGTGGTCTTGCACACAAATACGGTGACATTGAATATAGACAGTGTTGGCGAGGTGTGTATTGCACGTGGGCATCATCATTGGTATAAAATGTAATATAATCATGAAAACCCTGACATGAGAAGCAAATCCAGTAGTATCTCACATAGCTCCAAATACATCGTGACTTTACATTAACCAAAGTAATACGAGTAATGAGTGAGCAAATGGAATACCACAGATTAACACAAGAATGCCTAAATGCATGTCATACCTTCCCACCACGAGGTCCACCCCCCAGCCCACGTTAAAAGATAGAGTCCTCCAGAAAAACAGTACAGATCTTACGATAACACTAAAAGGGCCACACCAGCCGCAAGTTTTTGCGCGAGACTTTTTCGCGTCTCTGTTACGTTGCAAACGTTAAAAACATTGCCCCACCACGAAAAGTATAACGTTTCTCATTGGATAGCCAGAATTTTTGTAGGCGGAGCTTAAGGGTAACATTGGGACCCTGATCGGTCAGATGAAAACACAGCCATCTAGTATTTTTTTAAACCAACTTCGGTAAATTGTAGTAAGGAGAAGTCAGGAGAGAGTTGCTTCCGAGACGGCGAGCTGTATGGAGCTGCGCCAGCCGCCACCCCCTGACAAACACCGACAAGGTGATGAACGCACGCAATGCCGCATTTTTGAGCGCATAAGGCTTTACTCACAACTGCCGAAGTCTCATCTGTTAAGTCCTCCATTTTGCGATGGTCAATTAAAGCTCATGGTATTCACATTTGCTACGTAAGTTAAAATCTGAAACGCGATGATTTTTCTGTTCTACAATTATTGAGAAGCCACATCAGCCACTGTAATTTACGACAAGTTAGGAAACTTAATTTAAACCTAGATTATAGATGTGATATGGCATAGGTCATCCTTTGATTCATTGGAGAACTTGGAAACCCCTTCAGGGAATATCCGTTCACATTTTTGTTGAATGCGGTTGGTTTTTATCATAATGTATTAAAAACATTTCCTTTTATCAATAGTGCAATTTATAAACAATGTTTTGTGAGTAGAATAAAATTTCCAATGGTAAACTTTACTGCTTTTTCGACGTTATTTTACCAGCTAACTAAAAATAGGAAAGCCTTGAACCCCTTCCACTAAATTTAGTTAGTATTAAGATTCTTTTACAGGGAGTGCAGTGGAGCTGACGTTCAAATCATTAAGTATTTGGTTATATCATCGCTAGTCTCACTGAACTCTTCTGAACTCTACATGTCATGTGTGGTCTGGCGTCTCCTTACCAGCAACAGGTCCCAGGTTCAAACTAGTCAATTCCCTAAAAAACATGCTCAGAGAATCATTGCGTGAAAGTGGTAGGGAGACACGACATAGAACAACAGACACCACGCAAAATGTTAGAGAATGGCGACCCTGCCGGGATGGTAAAATACCATGATTGAAGGGCGGAAAAATATCTTGTTGAAAAATTTTTTTAACAAAATTTTTTTCCTAAATTTATAAATCGCGAAAACAGTAGCCGCAGCGATAGATAGTAAGAAAGTTTTCAATAGAACATGAGACATTCTAGCAGAGACAAAAGCATAATTAAGTTATGAATTTTAATATTGTTAGAATTAAGTTTTCTCTCTAATGCAAGCGCACAGGCGGCGGATACATCGTTGATAAGTAGGTTCTGACCCTACAAGTAAGTGAATGGCTTTTCAAGTCGTGTGTGCAAAAAGTTTATGAAACACTTGAGATCGTATGAGAACATGTTGACGTGAAGTAGGGCGCGTGAATTGCTATTAAAACAGAAAATAAGGGATTCGGAAAGATTAGCAATGGCAGATCGAGACCTTGACCGAATTGAGGTAGAGACCCAGCATGAAGATGAACGATGCAGTATCGCAGGAAGTAGGACAGATAACGCACCATAACGAGGATAATGTACGCCAAGGCACAGAAAACCTTGGTCAGCATACGACAGAGGAGCAGGAACGCAGACAGACAGCCGATGAGGATTCTAACTTGGGTCTTGAATACATAGAACCCATAGTACAAGTAATCAGAGCTCCCTCACCACCGAATAGAAGGAATTCGAGCAGAAACGCGTCATCACACAGTTCAATGCAATCGGTTGCAAACCAACACTTGGGCGAAAACACAGAGCGTAGGACGTCGGAAGAAAACGCAATAGGACCCATCAATCTGGCAGAATTCTTACAATTAATGACGGAAACCATGGCAAGACAAAATAAAGAAATTGCGAACCGAATTAAAATTCAGAATGTAGAAACCAAATTGCAGAAACCACGAGCAAATGCTTGAGATTAAAGAAAAAAACAATAAAATTCAGTTACACCTAAGTCATATTGAAGACGAGGCAAAAGAATCTCGAGAAGTGATAGGAAACTTAATAACATGTCACAATCAATTGAGAACGGATATTGACAAGGTACAAGTGGACGTACAAACATTGCGTAATGACATTCAGGACGAGATCAAAACATTACGTAACAACACCCAGGGAGAAGTCAAGAAACTAGAGAAACCGATAAACGTAATTACTAAACAAGCAGCAGATACAGCGCGTGAAATTGTTGAAAACAGTGTGTAACACAAACGTATCACAAAAGCAGCGCTGAAAAGATATGATAACCGCATAGTCAAAATAGAAGCGCAAACGAAGCAACAGTATCAGAAAATACGAACAGAGATGTTGCAAACCATTGAAGAGCGTAGTGAACAGGATTGAACAAGCACTGAGTCTGCAACCACATCCGTATCTGTAACAGCACCGGAAAAACAAGCAATTAACGAAGATATCATGCACTTTCGACTCCGCACAGGCGAGAAATAACATACGTGATATCAGACAGCCTGCACCGCAACAAACACGTTTCTAAATTATTGATCAACAAACGGCACCACAAACACATGAAGAACCACAAATGTATGTGTCAAGACAGTTTGGATCGTGCAATGAAGCGGCAAGGTTAGCCAGACAAGATACCCAACCAATACCTGACAATGGAAAGCCAGGTCGCGAAGAGTACAGTGCAATGCATTCAGCTACACATTCACAACGGATGGAAAAAAATTATTGCGTACCACTCCAACGATACTACGCAAGGGTAGGCGAAAGTTACAGTGGACAATATCCAATGGATCTACCACAACCGGAAAGAACGACGGGAGAAATGATCAGAAACAAAAGTGACGAAGAATCGCGAATTTCATATGGAACTATGACGAAGTACGACAACGATCATTTCCTCACAGTCAGAAAATTTAAACACTTTCGAGAAGGAAACTCATTACATCCACGAACTTTAATTGATCAATTCCGAGTAGGATTACCAGAACACTGGGCGATAGCACACAAATTAGAGTTTATTTGTGCATACATGTCAGGAACAGTCGCAGGAACCATGCAGAATGTTGCAGCGACATGTCGATCGTATGAAGATTTCAGAAAGAAGTTTCTCTCACGATATTGGTCCAGCGAAGCACAGAGTGAAGTACGAATTATTACAGAACCCATATTTTGAAAATTCAGGAGAGAAGAGTCCCGTGAAATTTTTCGAATTAATGGCAAAGAAAAATCAATGCTTAGATGTGCCATACAGTGACAGAGAGTTCATTAAATTATGCGCGATGAAGTAACCATTAAAATACCAGCAATCATTAGTAGGTCGCGGAGGCAATGACGTCGAAGCATTTAAAGGTATTCTAAGGGAACTTAGAGTTCATATTTTCGGAAGATGACGCAAGAAAAAGACGAAGCGCACGTGAAAATGAAAGCAAAAAGCAGTGGAATCCACAAGACACGGTACGAAGAAACAATAATTACGAACCACGTGATAACTTTGCACCAAGAAACCAGAATAGATTTCAACAAAGAATCGGTTATGGATTTAGAAGAGGATATGGCAATAACTATTATTCACCCAGGAACGGCAACAAGTATTACAGAAGGTACTGGAGAACCAATAGACCGACAAATTATCAACAAAGAAACCACTATCACCAAGCGGAGCAAGAAACGAGAATACAGATAGAAGAGGTTGAGGTAAGACCAACAAACCCCGAAAAACGTTCGAATTGACAGCTAAGCACCCATGCCAAAGGGAATGACGCACCGACCCAGGACAATTGCAGCACCTTGAACAGAGAAGTACATACCTTATCACGAGAAGAGAAGAAGGAAGAAACAAATCCGCAGGGACCAGATGAAAACAAAGACAGGAAAATAACAATACCGTGTTGGGACGAAATTAATTGGGAGAATACTGACGAAGAAAATGAATTACCAGAGACATGCACAACGAATGTAGGAGGAAAGGACGAAGTAATGAGTATTGCAGACCTATTTGAGATGGAAACCAGGGAAACCGAATTGAATGAGGATAATGCGCAGTCGACAGAAGTTGAAAATAAGTTACTAGTGGGCACACAACCCAACGTATATAATGCAAGAAGTTATTGTTGTTGCGGTCTTCAGTCCTGAGACTGGTTTGATGCAGCTCTCCATGCTACTCTATCCTGTGCAAGCTTCTTCATCTCCCAGTACCTACTGCAACCTACATCCTTCTAAATCTGCTTAGTGTATTCATCTCTTGGTCTCCCTCTACGATTTTTACCCTCCACGCTCCCCTTCAATACCAAACTGGTGATCCCTTGATGCCTCAGAACATGTCCTACCAACCGAACCCTTCTTCTGGTCAAGTTGCGCCACAAACTTCTCTTCTCCCCAATCCTATTCAATACTTCCTCATTAGTTATGTGATCTACCCATATAATCTTCAGCATTCTTCTGTAGCACCACATTTCGAAAGCTATTCTCTTCTTGTCCATACTATTTATCGTGATGTTTCACTTTCATACATGGCTACACTCCATAAAAATACTTTCAGAAATGACTTCCTGACACTTAAATCTATACTCGATGTTAACAAATTTCTCTTCTTCAGAAACGCTTTCCTTGCCATTGCCAGTCTACATTTTATATCCTCTCTACTTCGACTATCATCAGTTATTTTGCTCCCAAAATAGCAAAACTCCTTTACTACTTTAAGTGTCTCATTTCCTAGTCTAATTCCCTCAGCATCACCCGACTTAATTCGACTACATTCCATTATCCTGGTTTTGCTTTTGTTGATGTTCATCTTATATCCTCCTTTCAAGACACTGTCCATTCCATTCAGCTGCTCTTCCAAGTCCTTTGCTGTCTCTGACAGAATTACAATGTCGTCGGCGAACCTCAAAGTTTTTATTTCTTCTCTGTGGATTTTAATACCTACTCCAAATTTTTCTTTTGTTTCCTTTACTGCTTGCTCAATATACAGATTGAATAACATCGGGGTGAGGCTACAACCCTGTCTTACTCCCTTCCCGACCACTGCTTCCCTTTCATGTCCCTCGACTCTTAAACTGCCATCTGGTTACTGTACAAATTGTAAATAGCCTTTCGCTCCTTGTTATTTACCCCTGCCACCTTTATAATTTGAAAGAGAGTATTCCAGTCAACATTGTCAAAAGCTTTCTCTGAGTCTACAAATGCTAGAAACGTAGGTTTGCCTTTCCTTAATCTTTCTTCTAAGATAAGTCGTAGGGTCAATATTGCCTCACGTGTTCCAGTGTTTCTACGGAATCCAAACTGATCTTCCCCGAGGTCGGCTTCTACTAGTTTTTCCATTCGTCTGTAAAGAATTCGTGTTAGTATTTTGCAGCTGTGGCTTATTAAACTGTTTGTTCGGTAATTTTCACATCTGTCAACACCTGTTTTCTTTGGGATTGGAATTATCATATTCTTCTTGAAGTCTGAGGGTATTTCGCCTGTTCAAACATCTTGCTCACCAGATGGTAGAGTTTTGTCAGGACTGGCTCTCCCAAGGCCGTCAGTAGTTCCAATGGAATGTTGTCTACTCCCGGGGCCTTGTTTCGACTCAGGTCTTTCAGTGCTCTGTCAAACTCTTCACGCAATATCATATCTCCCATTTCATCTTCATCTACATCCTCTTCCATTTCATAATATTGTCCTAAAGTGCATCGCCCTTGTATAGACCCTCTATATACTCCTTCCACCTTTCTGCTTTCCCTTCTTTGCTTAGAACTGGGTTTCCATCTGAGCTCTTGATGTTCATACAAGTGGTTCTCTTATCTTCAAAGTTCTCTTTAATTTTCCTGTAGGCAGTATCTATCTTACCCCTAGTGAGATAAGCCTCTACATCCATACATTTGTCATCTAGCCATCCCTGCTTAGCCATTTTGCACTTCCTGTCGATCTCATATTTGAGACTTTTGTATTCCTTTTTGCCTGCTTTATTTCCTGCATTTTTATATTTTCTCCTTTCATCAATTAAATTCAATATTTCTTCTGTTACCCAAGGATTTCTAGCAGCCCTCGTCTTTTTACCTACTTTATCCTCTGCTGCCTTCACTACTTCATCCCTCAGAGCTACCCATTCTTCTTCTACTGTATTTCTTTCCCCTATTCCTGTCAATTGTTCCCTTATGCTCTCCCTGAAACTCTGTACAACCTCTGGTTCTTTTAGTTTATCCAGTTCCCATCTCCTTAATTTCCCACATTTTTGCAGATTTTTCAGTTTTAATCTACAGGTCATAACCAATGGATTGTGGTCAGAGTCCACATCTGCCCCAGGAAATGTCTTACAATTTAAAACCTGGTTCCTAAATCTCTGTCTTACCATTATATAATCTATCTGATACCTTTTAGTATCTCCTGGGTTCTTCCATGTATACAACCTTCTTTGATGATTCTTAAACCAAGTGTTATCTATGGTTAAGTTGTGCTCTGTGCAAAATTCTACCAGGCGGCATCCTCTTTCATTTCTTAGCCCCAATCCATATTCACCTACTATGTTTCCTTCTCTCCCTTTTTCTACTGTCGAATTCCAGTCACCCATGACTATTAAATTTTCGTCTCCCTTCACTATCTGAATAATTTCTTTTATTTCATCATACATTTCTTCAATTTCTTCGTCATCTGCAGAGCTAGTTGGCATATAAACTTGTACTACTGTAGTAGGCATGGGCTTCGTATCTATCTTGGCCACAATAATGCGTTCACTATGCTGTTTGTAGTAGCTTACCCGCGTTCCTATTTTCCTTTTCATTATTAAACTGACTCCTGCATTACCCCTATTTGATTTTGTGTTTATAACCCTGTAGTCACCTGACCAGAAGTCTTGTTCCTCCTACCATCGAACTTCACAAATTCCCACTATATCTAACTTTAACCTGTCCATTTCCCTTTTTAAATTTTCTAGCCTACCTGCCCGATTAAGGGATCTGACATTCCACGCTCCGATCCGTAGAACGCCAGTTTTCTTTCTCCTGATAACGACATCCTCTTGAGTAGTCCCCGCCCGGAGATCCGAATGGGGGACCATTTTACCTCCGGAATATTTTACCCAAGAGGACGCCATCATCATTTAATCATACATTAAAGCTGCATGCCCTCGGGAAAAATTTAGGCCGTAGTTTCCCCTTGCTTTCAGCCATTCGCAGTACCAGCACAGCAAAGCCGTTTTAGTCATTGTTACAAGGCCAGATCAGTCAATCATCCAGACTGTTGCCCTTGCAACTACTGAAAAGGCTGCTGCCCCTCTTCAGCAACCACACGTTTGTCTGGCCTCTCAACAGATACCCCTCCGTTGTGGTTGCACCTACGGTACGGCTATCTGTATCGCTGAGGCACGCAAGCCTCCCCACCAACGGCAAGGTCCATGATTCATGGGGTGGATGAAGGAAGTTATGAAGCGATAAATAGAGCATTTAGATGCGATTATGTGGAAGTAGCGACGAAGAAGGAGAAGATAGACGAGGATCAGGAAAAAGTAGAGGATGTTGAAGAAAGCGTAAATGAAGGAAGAAATAGAGAAGAGGAAATCAAAGAGAGAGAAGTAGCAGTGAAAGCTTATCCTACAGAAAGTTCGAATTCACAGGGGAAAGTCCTGAAAAGACTCATGTATGATTCAGTGGAGGATTTGTTGATGTAAGAAAAAGAAGAACAGAACCAACCCTTTCAAATTCAACCAATTCTGAAGGCCATGGTAAAGCATATCCCAGTCAATATTGTAATTGATAGCGGAAGTGAACTGACCGCGTTCTCAGAAAATTTATTCATGCAGTGTAATGCCAATGAGGAATTTCCAGTTCTGAAAGCACGTAATATTAAAGTAAGGGGTCCTCTTAGAAACAATGCTGTTGAAGTTACGAGACAAACAAGGTTAACTGTTTCGTGTCAAGGTCAAAAGATCGAAGCCAACTTCGTGATTATACCTAAACTAACTGTAGAGTTGATTATAGGTGCAGATTTTTTAAGTGAGAGACGAGCGATAATAGATGTGGGGAAAGGTAGCGTAACATTCGGGAATGTGACACTTCTCTTTGAGCAAAAGCTAAAATTAGAAGAAATACCAGTTATAAACAAACAATTAAGAATAATGCGTGATAAAGAGGATGTACAATTAGAATGGTATGCACAAAAGGGGGAATCACCTCAACTCATGTTAGAAGTCCATAAAGAAAACGACGAAAAATTGCAAGAAGTTCAAGGTATTTCGGAACACAGTAAAAGAGAATTAGAGGATATTTTACGAGATAAAGCAGAGGTATTTTTACCTGAGACTGGCAGTATTAAACACTTTCAGTATAAGTTTGAAGTAAAACAGCACAAACCATTTAGATTGCCACCCTATACAATCCCATTAAGCTACAGGAATAAAGTATTGCAGGAGATATCTAAAATGTTAAATCACGATATTATTGAACCAGCTACCTCCACATTTAACAGCCCGCTCCATATTGTACAAAAAAGAGATGGGAGCATCAGGTTAGTGCTTGATTCCAGATAGATCAACACAATCAGAATTACTGAGACAGATCGCCCACGGTGCTAAGATATTTTCATCAATTGATTTATGGAGTACTTTCTGGCAGAATTGGCTGCAGAATGTAGAAAATTTACAGCATTTATCGTATTCGGTAGGTGTTACCAGTTTAAACGATTGCCATTTGGTTTAAACGTATCATCAGCAGCGTTTATTTGGGGATTTAATACTATACTCAGTCCTGAAATTTTACAAAAAATTACTTGTTATGTTGATGATGTGATTATAGCAGAACCCTCTTGGGAACATCAAAACGACACATTAAATCAGTTTTTTACAGATCATTAAATAGCATGGGGTCACAGTAAGTATAAAAAAAAATCCAAATTTGGAAGGCAAGAGGTCAAATTTCTAGGACACACAATTTCAGAGAAAGGGATAATGCCCGTCCCCAGAAAAACTAACGGCAATCAAAGAATTCTGTACTCCGTATAATAAGAAAACTCTCAGAGGATTTCTAGGTCTCACCGGATTCTATAAAAAATTTATTTGAATCGAGTCTCTCGCAACACCACGCCTATGTGCATTGACTGGAAAAAACACGCAATGGGTATGGGATCAACAAGCCAATGAAAAATTTTTAAAAGGGAAAAACGCACTAACAACTCACCGATTTTAGCACATCCTGATCTAAGACAAAGTTTTTGTATGGCCACTGATAGCGCGAAAACAGGTTTAAGAGTTGTTTTATTCCAAGAATACAAACAGGCAGGGCTAAGATCATATAGAACAATTGCATTTGCCAGTCGGGTACTCACAAAAAGCGAGAAAAACTATTGAGTCACAGACCTGGAAGTATTGGCTATTGTATGAGGCTTCCAACGTTTTCGATACTTCCTATTCAGAAGAAAAACAAAAGTATACAGTGACCACAAAGCATTAGAATTTCTGGTATCCACCAAACTAACTCATGGGAGGTTATCCAGATGGATATTAATACTACAAGAATTTGACTTCACTATTACATACATACCAGGACCAGCGAATGTATTAGCAGATGCTTTATCACGATGTCCGCACGTTGCATCCAATAACATAGGTTTGGAAGCAGCAGAAGACCAGTTTACAATGTGCTGTATGAAACAAGTACCTTTGGCAAACTACATTACGACAGCACTGAAAAACATAGGCAAAGAACAGGACAAGGATCCCGAAATACTAGGAATCAAACACAAGTGGAGAAGTAAGGATTTTCCAGAAATTCTACAGCACTATCTCGTAAAAAACAATGTTTTATTTTTTAGTCGAAATGTTGCAACTAATGAATGGTTAATTTATATCCCAGATAAACTAATTAATAAGTACATATGGTATACACTTTTAAGTAATGGCCACTTTGGACCAAAGAAATGCTTTTTAAAAATAAAACAAACAAGCCATTTTCCTAATATGGAAAGACGAATTAGAACAGTATTAGTCAAATGCAAAAAAATGTATGAGGGCTAAACACGTCACTTTCCAATCCAAACCACCTATGTTTCCAATAATCCCTAAACGATTAAAACAAATAGCTGCAACAGATTTGATGGCGCCCCTCCCATGCACAAAAAAATGTATATATTTTCACATTTGTCGTTTTGGAACTTACTTCTGAATATGTTACATTGACACCATTAAAATGGGCAACAGGTCTTACTATAAGTAAAGCATATAGACAAGATTTTCTCAGGAAAGTAGGTCGAGTGGAACGAATAATTTCGGTTAATGGCCCACAATACAAATTAGTGCAATGGCAGAACACGTTAAAACAACACAAAATAAAACCCATCTACATATCTAAGTACAAACCTAGCGTAAATCCAGCAGAACGATCTATGAAGGACATATGCACTTTATGCCGATTACATGCAGACAAAAGACACAACACTTGGGATATATACCTTAAGGATTTTCAAGTAAGGATTTTCTTGTAATAAATGAAATGCCACATAGCACTACACTACTACCTCCAGTTACTGTACCTAAAAATATTGAACCCCCAAACATAACCAGAGAAAATGTTAGATTTCCTATTGTACCACGTAGACAGCACAAACAAGTCATAGCAACAGCACTCTCCAACATCAGAAAGGCAGCCATTAAAAGAAAAGAAAGAGGATATAGAACAGCAATTGGAAGAACATTCTCAGTAGGCCAGAAAGTATTTGTAAAAACACACCAACTCTCTAGCAAACAGAAACACAAAATACATACTTTTTACGCTGCATACAAAGGACCTGTCATAATTAGCCGAATTGCTCATGATAGTGCTGTGGAACTAATGAACCCAAAGACAGGCAAAACCTTCGGACTTCGCCATGTGAGCCATATAAAAAAGTTTGAAGAATAATTTTATTACTGGTAAATAATCAGCACAATATTTCAAGATTAAGTTGCAGATAAGATCGTCAGGAGAAAAAAGAAAGAAGAGAGAGGAAAGTGGGAAAAAGAAAATAGCTTCAATAAAAACAAAAACAAAAATAACATCAATAGTACCATAGATTAAGGTGAAGGGATAAAGTGTAGACAGTCTAACAGCATGAAATACTAAAATGCTATACACCACGACACTATACAAAATAAAAAACGAATTGGAGGATTCTTGTAGAAGTTAAGACTCAAAATATCTTAGAATTGTAACATGGAAAGGGTGCCAAAATTTCTAAAGCTTTTTAAGAAGGCGTAAAGCAATGTAGATACTAGACATATGTTAGACGATTATAAGTAAAACTTTTTGTAAGAACCATAGTAAAAACTCCAGCAAACACCAGATGCAACGACCCACAAGTTGCAATGTGAGAAGTATCAAGAAAGAAAAGGACGTAATTAGCAAGACACGATTCCTACAAGGCAGAAGCGTCAAGAGAAGGGAAAGGACAGCGAGACCAACAGAGGGCCCTTCTAGCTGAAGTGGGCAGTAAATCTGCTGAACTCTGCTGGGACAGAACACGGAACCACAGAGTGGTGGAACACGGAAGGCCAAGAGGGTCTTGGAATAGCCCGATTCACCAGAGCGAGCAAAAAATGGCCCGATGAGGAGACCGCTTGGGCAAGCCACCACTGGCAAAAAAATATGTGTTAAAGTTACACTACTGCTATTAAACAGCACTCTGATGCCCAAAACTGAAGAAAACTTCCACCAATTAAAAATGACACGCCCAAACAATTTATCAAACTGTTAGTAAGAGGAGAATTTCAAAGCAACTAGTTATCAATAAATATTTCCATATCCTGCCCAGAGAAGAACCAAGAAGCAAGTAAGAAGCAGAGAAAAAGCAGGAAGAACAGAAGTTGAAGATTCGCAAGGCTGAGACCAAGAAAGAAGATGGGTGAAGAATAGACGACATACCTTCCCAAATCCCTATCCTATTGGAAACTTGTCGTCTGTGAAGTATTACAACGAAAAACGATCGCTTTCAGCGACACATAACGATGACTTTCATGCATACAAAGCCAGTGAACCACGAGATTCTGCACTCATAGCTCCATTCCATTATGGGACCTCCACAACAGCAACACACACTAGCAAAGCCAACAAGGAATGACGAACAAAGCTCTACATCCATCTCGCTCAAGTACATCACCTTCATGCAAAAACATTCGTCAACCTCATGCTTAAATATTCATAGGATTGTGTGAATGTCTAAAATCAAATTATGTGATGTGGGAATTGTGCAAAAATAAACATGCGAAAAACTAAATACGTTAAGCACACCACACAGCTAATAAGCTACAAAATAACAGTCAATTACTATGGACTTAAGTAAAAAATAGACTATCGATAAAAATAAGTCATTAGTTCTGAAATGGATAGTATATAAAGAACAAAAGTATGGCATAATAGACACTGAAACTATAGGCCACTTATTTTCTCCTTATAAAAATAAAAGAATAACTATATTTTACTTATTTTCTCCTTATAAAAACAAAGAATAAAAAATTTTCTTGTTGGATGTTTTCCCTTCTTTTTACACATTTGTACCATTTGTTAAGATATGTTAAGATAATATATCAATACTTGTGTATGTATATTTCTTTGTCAAAGCAATTCCTGGAAATAATTCTTATTTGTTAGTGTAACAATGTTGAAATGAGTGTCTAGAAACAAAAACATTTTACTTGTGCCTGATATTTAGAAAATGTGTTAGGAATAGATTTTACTTAATTAACACATCCATAAAAAAATATTTCTAAGGAAATCGATGTGAAAGACTCCTCACTTCCGATAAGAAACTTCTTAAAAAACCAACTTCACACTTAAAGAAAGAAAGAAAATAGTTAAAAATTAATAATAATAATAATAGCATAAAAATATTCTTCTCTTGTCAATATAAACATATTTTTGAGAATAATGTGGAAGAATATAAAAATATAAATAAGTAATACAAACTAGCATAGAACCAGAATAACATGGCTGAACAGTAGGCAACAAAATTTAGATAAAGGAATAATTTTTGACTTACTTAGACAACGATTCAATCATTGCCTAACTTCAGTGCAAAAATTAAGTTCGAAGGGTGGTGATATGTAAGGTGTCAGGCAAATCCAACACCTTCCATGAAAACCCTGACATGATAAGCAAATCCAGTAGTATGTCAGATAGCTCCGAATAAATCGCGACATTAAATTAACCAAACTATTACGAGTAACGAGTGAGCAAATGGAATACCACAGACTAACACAAGAATGCATAAGTGCATGTCACACCTTCCCACCGTGAGACAGACGCAGTTCCGAGGGGAGTAACGAGAACAGAAGCTGAGAGCAGATCTGTGTTAAGCTTGAAGGCCTTACGATAAGGGATGGACACCCACGTCTCCAGCTAACCACCAGGACCACCCCCCAGCCCATGTTAAAAGCTAGAGCCCTGCAGAAGAACAGTATAGATCTTACGATAACACTAAAAGGACCACACCAGCCGCAAGTTTTTGCGCGAGACTTTTTCGCGTCTCTGTTACGTTGCAAACGTTAAAAACATTGCCCCACCACGAAAAGTATAGCGTTTCTCATTGGATAGACAGAATTTTTGTAGGCGGAGCTTCAGGTTAACATTGAGACCCTGATTGGTCAGATGAAAATACAGCCAGATAGTTTTTTTTTTAAACCAACTTCGGTAAATTGTAGTAAGGAGAAGTTAGGAGAGAGTTGCTTCCGAGACGGCGAGCTGTATGGAACTGCGCCAGCCGCCACCCCCTGACGAACACCGACAGGGTGATGAACGCACGCAATGCCGCATTTTTGAGCGCATAAGGCTTCACTCAGAACTGCAGAAGTCTCATCTGTTACTTCCCCCGTTTTGCGATCGTCAATTAAAGCTCATGGTATTCACATTTGCTACGTAAGTTAAAATCTGAAACGCGATGATTTTTCTGTTCTATAATTATTGAGAAGTAATTAAAGTAAATCTAAGGTCACTGTAGACCATTTTGATATTTTTCTCTTTCGTGAAACTTAATTTAAACCTAGATTATAGATGTGATATGGCATAGGTCATCCTTCGATCCATTGGAGAACTTGGAAACCCCTTCAGGGAATATTCGTTCGCATTTTTGTTGAATGCAGTTGGTTTTTATCATCCTGTATTAAAACATTTCCTTTTGTCAACAGTGAAATTTATAAACAATGTTTTGTGAGTAGAATAAAATTTCCAATGGTAAACTTAACTGCTTTTTCGACGTTATTTTACCATCTAACTAAGAATAGGAAAGCCTTGAAGCCCTTCCACTAAATTTAGTTAGTATTAAGACTCTATTACAGGGAGTGCAGTGGAGCTGACGCTGAAATCATTAAGTATTTGGTTATATCATCGCTAGTCTCACTGAACTCTTCTGAACTCTACATGTCATGTGTGATCTGGCGTCTCCTTACCAGCAACAGGTCCCAGGTTCAAACTACTCAATTCCCTAAAAAAACACGCTCAGCGCGTCGTTGCGCGAATGTGGTAGGGAGACACGACATAGAACAACAGACACCACGCAGAATGTTATATTGTCACTGAATTTATAAAGTGATTTGGGTAAGTGACGTGGTATTAAACCAATATTTGCAACTCGCTCATGCGGCCGCTAGACACTTCTCATGCTGTTCTTTCGGACATATCCGAAAGTACCGACACCATATAAGTATATAGTTCTGGTAACACCGGCGATGACCTTCTTCTTCTGTGCGGATGCACACATATTCCCCGAACTCTTATGGGACTTGGCAAGAATGGCTTCCACGAGTAATGAGTGGGTTCGGGTGGGACACTACGAATGTAGTGTGTGGACGTACAAGGTGAGAATGTGTGTCTCACGGAAGGCGTGCGCGAGATAGTCCCTGCAGTCGCGCTATCCTCTGTGCCCTCGGTGGGTCAGGTGGATAGAGCGTCTGCCATGTGAGCAGGCGATCCCGGGTTGGAGTCCCGGTCGTGGCACACATTTTCACCTGCCTCCATTGATATATATGAGCGCCCGTTAGCAGCTGAGGGTATTACTGTAATTCTCATTTCATCGGCACTGGACGTTGGCGATGTGGCAGAGCGTTGCCTGGTCCGATGAATCCCGATACCTTCTTCATCATACCTGTGGGATGACGCGAATCGTGGTCTTCCAGGGGAACAGGCCCTTGACACCTGAACTGCAGGACAGAGACAAGCTGCCAGCGGAAACATTATGCTCTGGGGAACATTCACGTGGGCAGCCATGGGTCCTGTGGAGCACTTGCAAGGCGCCATGACGCCAAGGAGTGTCGTACACTGCTTGTAGACCACGTACGTTCAATCATGACGACCTTAACAGCAGTGGCATTCGTCAACATGACAATGCGCCATGTCACAAAGCGAGGAGTATAATGGAGTAGTTCGAGGAACACATTGGTTAGTGCCACTTGATGTGCTGGCCTCTCCAACTAGCCAGATCTGAACCCGACCCGGCACACGTGGGATGTGACTGACGTGGCGTCAGAGCTCATCCCCTCCCACCTCCGGAATTAAGGCAGTCAGCTGACTGTGTGTGCAAATGTGGTGCCATCTCCCTCCAGCGACCTACCAAGACCTCATTGATTCCATGCTAAGACGCGCCGCCGCTGCTATCCATGCCAAAGGTGGACGTACCAGCTATTAGATAGGTGGTCACCATGTTCTGGCTGGTCAGTGTATCTTCTCTTTCATACCTAGGTTAACATCAGAGATACCGTCATCATATTCACTTTTTTAAGTTGAACTGTAGTAACTGTGACACCAAGCTGGAAACAGCAAGTAATTGTCTTCATTTTGTAAACATTACAGCTGTGTTAGAATATAGCACATCATCTTGTAATATGCATATGTATACTTAACAGTATCGGTGGTACCCTATTTTCAGAAAATGATATCAACTGATGCCTACGCACGTGAAGAGGAGTCACCGGGGTTCTAAATGCAACGTGCATTTTAATAAAAATCACGACTAGTGACCGAAGTTGGTTTGTTTTCTTTTTTATGGAGGTATATATGCTTCTTCTTTCCGAATTCTGCATAGGGAACGCGAAGCGAACAGCTGAATTGTGTTCACACTATGCAAAAAATTGTTATTGGAAGGGCGCGGAGCACTACGCAGAGGGTATGTAGCAAACCACCAACGAACGGAGCGAACGGAAAAGATGTTCTGCCAGCTGTTTCTAATAATCCACATGTTAGCTCCAGAGAAATGATGAGTCTCCCTGGAGTAAGTCGAACCAACATCGTTGGCATTTTGCTCCCAAACAGCTTCCATCTGTACCATGTGTCACTTCACGGACAGATTAGCTAGCGGAATTGCAGGAGACGCAAGGAATTTGTTGCTCGCTTCTCGTGGGACATTGTACAATAGTTTCTTTTTTCAAAATATTATATTTATCGATGAAGCAATCTTTACAATACTTGAAAAGCGGAATGTAAGAAACATGCGTTATTGGGCGACTGAGAATTCGATCTAGCTTAGGCAGGTTGATCATCAGATGCAGTGGAGGAATGTGAACCCTTGGTGCGGGGTTTTTGGAGACAACGTGATTGATCCATACTTTAATGGAGAAAGCTTAACAGGTAAAAGATACAATTTCTTGCCGAAGTGCTACCGGTTCACATAGAGAATGTACCAATTGAAATGCTTAGATCTGTGTAGTAACAACACGCCGGGTGCCAGGCTCACTAATAGCTTGTGGCTATGAAGGCGCTCATTGCTGTTTCGTTGTCATTGTGTAGGACCTGAGGGCGTTATCAGCTGGCCTGTACGTTTGCCCGATTTAACGTTACTGAACTTTCTTCTCTGGGGTTAACTCAGAGATATGGTTTGCGCACAAGTTTCGACAATCCAAGAACATTTTAAACACCGCGTTATTGCAGCATATGATATCGTAGGAAACTCTTCAGTCTCTCCAGAAGTCCTCTCACCAGTGACTGTAAGTTGCGAATTGCAGTAGATGATGGGTGTTTTGGACACTGTGAAATAACTGTATTTTAAGGAAGTGTTTATGACCACATTCTTTTGTGATTTACTTTTTGTTGGTGTCACAATGTGACTGAATTCATGTCTCTAATGTTTAACAATGCCTGCGTTACAAATCCATTTCATTTTTGAGTTGCATGTTTTTTGAAAGCGCTGGCAGAAACAGAGCAGAACTATGAAGTGCAGTCAAATGATAACGAGACAGATGAAAGTAAGTAAGTAAACTGTTTATTATTTCAACAGTAGTCGCCATAGCGCATATATACCACTCTGATTGAAGATGGTCAATGACTTTACGTTAAAATGTTTTCGGATGCCTACAGGATCATGACTGTATTCAGGCGTGCACATTTATTTTGATCAAATCGACGGCCAGTTGCATTTCTGCAGGGTCCTGAGAATATGGGACTCGCACTGGGAGACATCGGAACTGTAAGGGGGAGGTGTAAGGGGTTCTCAGCGAAATTTCTAGAGTGTGGTCGAAACAACCTTAGGAACATATGTGTCTGCCCACGTACGTAACTGCAGTCTGCAGTAGCTGCAGCACGTGATTACGTGTATACAGGGTGTTACAAAAAGGTATGGCCAAACTTTCAGGAAACATTCCTCACACACAAAGAAAGAAAATATGTTATGTGGACATGTGTCCGAAAACGCTTACTTCCCATGTTAGAGCTCATTTTATTACTTCTCTTCAAATCACATTAATCATGGAATTGAAACACACAGCAACAGAACGTACCGGCATGACTTCAAACACTTTGTTACAGGAAATGTTCAAAATGTCCTTCGTTAGCGAGGATACATTCATCCACCCTCCGTCGCATGGAATCCATGATGCGCTGACGCAGCCCTGCAGAATGGCGTCCACAATACGAGCACGAAGAGTCTCTACATTTGGTTCCGGGGTTGCGTAGACAAGAGCTTTCAAATGCCCTCATAAATGAAAGTCAAGAGGGTTGAGGTCAGGAGAGCGTGGAGGCCACGGAATTGGTCCACCTCTACCAATCCATCGGTCACTGAATCTGTTGTTGAGAAGCGTACCAACACTTCGACTGAAATGTGCAGGAGCTCCATCGTCCATGAACCACATGTTGTGTCGTACTTGAAAGGCACATCTTCTAGCAGCACAGGTAGAGTATCCCGTATGAAATCATGATAACGTACTCCATTGACCGTAGGTGGAAGAATATGGGGCCCTATCAAGACATCACCAACAACGCCTGCCCAAATGTTCACAGAAAATCCGTGTCGATGACGTGATTGCACTATTGCGTGCGGATTCTCGTCAGCCCACACATGTTGATTGTGAAATTTTACAATTTGATCACGTTGGAATGAAGCCTCATCCGTAAAGAGAACATTTGCACTGAAATGAGGATTGACACATTGTTGGATGAACCATTCGCAGAAGTGTACCCGTGGAGGCCAATCAGCTGCTGATAGTGCCTGCACACGCTGTACATGGTACGGAAACAACTGGTTCTCCCGTAGCACTCTCCATACAGTGATGTGGTCGACGTTACCTTGTCCAGCAGCAACTTCTCTGACGCTGACATTAGGGTTATCGTCAACTGCACGAAGAATTGCCTCGTCCATTGCAGGTGTCCTCGTCGTTCTAGGTCTTCCCCAGACGCGAGTCATAGGCTGGAATGTTCCGTGCTCCCTAAGACGCTGATCAATTGCTTCGAACGTCTTCCTGTCGGGACACCTTTGTTCTGGAAATCTGTCTCGACACAAACGTACCGCGCCGTGCTGATCCATACATCAAATGGGCTTATGCCAACCCCGGATTTGTAAACATTGCACTTACTGCAAAACCACGTTCGTGAAGAACACTGACCTGTTGATGCTACGTACTGATGTGCTTGATGCTAGTACTGTAGCGCAATGAGTCGAACGTCAACACAAGCACCGAAGTCAACATTAATTTCCTTCAATTGGGCCAACTGTATCGAGGAAGTACAGTACATACTGACGAAACTAAAATGAGCTCTAACATGAAAATAAAGCGTTTCCGGACACATGTCCATATAGCATCTTTTCTCTATTTGTGTGTGAGTAATGTTTCCTGAAAGTTTGGCCGTACCTTTTGGTAACACCCTGTATTTACGTGGCAAGCTACTGTTAGCCACCTCGTATTCTGGCTATTAAGCAGGATAGGCGTGGCACGTTGAGCAAACAGTAGGGACGTCGGCGTAGCGTGGAGGTGCCGGGGTCGTAAATGCGTATGTGGTGTGGCTCCTACGCTTCGCAGACTCCACGCTCCGTCAAGCAGTATTGTTCGTTCACTCCACGGTGAGTCATGTCTATCAAGGCCTCTTTGCCTCCTCCTTGGACGATGGCCTCGGGCGCTAAAACAAGCACAGCCGGTCACGGTTGGACACAGTTTATTCAGCAACCCCTACCTAACCTGGACAAACCAACGAAGTCTTTGAAAACTGTGTGTGTGTGTGTGTGTGTGTGTGTGTGTGTGTGTGTGTTTGTCGAACACGTGGAAGTTGTTTCCCTGTATACAAAAGAAATCAGTTACGTTCACAGATTCGTGTTTCTGGCGCATTGACATCTTAACTTACACAACAACAAATGCTCTGATGATTCAGCTGTGACTTCGAAACGTATATTGGCCCCATTCAAATGGTGTAAAGACTTGAGTAGATGGATTATCGAGTTTTTCATTTATTTCACTGTCTCGGGTAAAATGGAATATAACTGTTAAAGCACTACGTACATAATAACTTGAGCAAAATATAGTTTTGATGTATAAACTTCCCCTCAAACCTCTTCATTATCAGTGGCCTAATTCTCTTAGTTTGCTGTTATAACGTTCGTGTGGCTACCTCCCTTTTGTAAAACGGACATTTTTTATTTACAATGCCGGCCCAAGTGGCCGAGCGGATCTAGGCACTAAAGTCCGCAACCGCGCGACCGCTACGGTCGCAGGTTCGAATCCTGCCTCGGGCATGGATGTGTGTGATGTCGTTACGTTAGTTAGGTTTAAGTAGTTCTAAGTTCTAGGAGCCTGATGACCTGAGAAGTTAAGTCCCATAGTGCTCAGAGCCATTTGTTTTATTCTACTGTCTGGAACTGCGCGACCACTACGGTCGCAGGTTCGAATCCTGCCTCGTGCATGGATGTGTGTGATGTCCTTAGGTTAGTTAGGTTTAAGTAGTTCTAAGTTCTAGGGGACTGATGACCTCAACTGTTAAGTCCCATAGTGCTCAGAGCCATTTGAACCATTTGTTTTATTTGCCGTATTTTACTAGCTTCTTTATGTTCGGTTTTAAATAATGTCTTCTTGCATTCAAAAATGCATTTCCATGCTACCTTCCTCAATCGTTCTCTCGAGGTTGCCGTAAGATGCCGTTTCACATAGTTTTAACGTAAACAGCCATTTCACTGGCTACAGAAAAGGCACTGGTAATCCACTATTTCAATAAAGCTACAGAAAAGAAAACGAAACCTACACGGAAGGGAGACACCATTTGCATTTCCATGACAGCGAATAAACAGTTCAGGACAGTGATGCGGCGCCAGGATTTTCTACCGCAGAATTCTATTCACAATAAATTTCGAGGGCATGGCGGGAGTATACAGTCAAAAATGGTTCAAATGGTTCTGAGCACTATGGGACTTAACATCTGAGGTCATCAGTCGCCTAGAACTTAGAACTACTTAAACCTAACTAACCTTAGGACATATACAGTCATATACAGTCCTCTTATTCTGCTTACATTCAAGGGGTAAACCCTTCGTGTATGAAAGTTTCTCGGGAGTAGGATTATCTGTTTTTTGTCGATCTGGAATCCGTACCAAGTTATGTTAATGTAAGAGATAGAAGAAAAGCGTATTGGTACGCCATTCGCTGCGAGAGCCTCACAGAACTGTTCTATGGACTCCGGTTTCATATGACGTTTGCTGTACATAACATGAAGCCATCAACCTGGCTAACAAAATTCTGAGACCATATAATATCTGTTAACAGATCATGACATATCATGACAATTATCAACAAATGCAATTACCTTATATCCTAAAGAAAAATACACACTAATTTGTTCTGAATTAAAAATTTATAAAAATAATTCCAAAGCCAAGATCGCTTAAATCGCTAACAACCGTTGTTAGTCGAGCAGCGGTCATGTACCAAATAGTTTTATCTTGTCACTTCGGATTTACATATCTGATGGAATAGAATGACCACGAGAGCAGTTGTTTTTTATTTTTGTGACAATGATTTTATATCAGCTGGTCTGCCTCATGTATCGTTATATCCAAATGGTTTTTAAATGTTAAGCTACATTCAGATCCGATGATGGTACCTTCAGTGTGTTGAAACCGGTTATCAAGTAAACAGTATTTAAGCGATCTTGGCTTTTGAATTATTTGTACAACAGAAATGGTTCAAATGGCTCTAAGCACTATGGGACATAACATCTGAGGTCATCAGTCCTCTAGAACTTAGAACTACTTAAACCTAACTAACCTAAGAACATTACACACATCCATGCCAGAGGCAGGATTCGAACCTGAGACCGTAGCGGTCGCGCGGTTCCAGACTGAAGGGCCTAGAACCGCTCGGTCACACCGGGCGGCTTGTACAACAGAGTGATCGCCCCACAACACACTATGTGTTCACGGTAAAAAAGCCATATAATCGTTGGTTACAGGATGGCCTCCATGTGGTAAAGGTTTAGCAAAACATAGACATGGCACTACAGTTTGGCAAAGCCCGTGAAACGGATTAGAAGGTCTCTAAGGAAATATATATTCCGTTATAAATACTGTTTACTGTCTGTTAAAAATTGTTGTTATGATTCTGTCAATTACTGTATTTTCTGATACAAGGATAGTGGTGACCTAGTCGTAGATGAAGCCATCAACCTGGCTAACAAAATTCTGAGACCATATAATATCTGTTAACAGATCATGACATATCATGACAATTATCAACAAATGCAATTACCTTATATCCTAAAGAAAAATACACACTAATTTGTTCTGAATTAAAAATTTATAAAAATAATTCCAAAGCCAAGATCGCTTAAATCGCTAACAACCGTTGTTAGTCGAGCAGCGGTCATGTACCAAATAGTTTTATCTTGTCACTTCGGATTTACATATCTGATGGAATAGAATGACCACGAGAACAGTTGTTTTTTATTTTTGTGACAATGATTTTATATCAGCTGGTCTGCCTCATGTATCGTTATATCCAAATGGTTTTTAAATGTTAAGCTACATTCAGATCCGATGATGGTACCTTCAGTGTGTTGAAACCGGTTATCAAGTAAACAGTATTTAAGCGATCTTGGCTTTTGAATTATTTGTACAACAGAAATGGTTCAAATGGCTCTAAGCACTATGGGACATAACATCTGAGGTCATCAGTCCTCTAGAACTTAGAACTACTTAAACCTAACTAACCTAAGAACATTACACACATCCATGCCAGAGGCAGGATTCGAACCTGAGACCGTAGCGGTCGCGCGGTTCCAGACTGAAGGGCCTAGAACCGCTCGGTCACACCGGGCGGCTTGTACAACAGAGTGATCGCCCCACAACACACTATGTGTTCACGGTAAAAAAGCCATATAATCGTTGGTTACAGGATGGCCTCCATGTGGTAAAGGTTTAGCAAAACATAGACATGGCACTACAGTTTGGCAAAGCCCGTGAAACGGATTAGAAGGTCTCTAAGGAAATATATATTCCGTTATAAATACTGTTTACTGTCTGTTAAAAATTGTTGTTATGATTCTGTCAATTACTGTATTTTCTGATACAAGGATAGTGGTGACCTAGTCGTAGATGAGCATCTTGTTCACTGCACGCTGCCAGACAAACTGGGGAGTCTGATGGTCACTGCCTGAGCGGTGAACACTTACATGTTCTAATAGGAATAGTATGATCGTTCTGTTGGAAATCAAGACAAAAGAAGGCGCCAGCCACATACCGTTGATCAGCTATTTTCGACTCTTCAGCGAATATTTTAACCGCTTCGAGCCACTGCAATGTTTGACGTATCGAATCTGCGAAGAAGGTGGATGTTGCACTAAGAGAGTAAGCGAAATTAAAGAATTTCGATCTGGTTTATCCGATGAAGTGGCCACTAGGAAAACTTAAGCAGCGGTTATTGATCAGAAGCATTATTTTTGTATTTATAGTGCCAAGATAATTTATGCGAAGTAATTCCTGCACGTCTCGTAATTTATAAATAGCTAAATACGCCAGATCTTGTATTCCCGATACAAAGAGGCTCCCAAGTGTTCGGTGTGAGGTGCAAATTCTAACGGAGTGGCGATGTATGTAGCCTAATTTGGCGAGTGCCGACTTCATGGCCTGTTGCAAATTAACCTGCTGTAACGGCATTGAGGTCGCACCAGCAATGAATACAGCGTTAAATATTTCAGCATAAGGCTCACACACCCACCAACTGTGGGCCAACACAAGGAGAACGCTTAGCGTTTGTTCTAGTCTCGGAAACAGATGACAGATGTGGTTGTAACACGTCAGACGTGAGTCGTAGACTATTCACAGGAAGCCGGCCATCGAGGTTTCTGGTATCCTGTGGATACGAACTTTACGTACGGAACACGATGCTGCTCTCAGGTGCAACTAAATACAACTACTTGTGATTTTGAAGATGATATTGCCAGCCCATTGCTTATCTGGTAATCATTATGACAGAAATGTCTACTCCTCGGCAAACTCTTAAAATTGTGGCAGCGTTCATCTCTATAAGATTCAAGAATCTTTCTCATATGCAGAGTGCTGATGATGCTAAAATTTGAGAACGTTAGTTCACACGGAGGTCTGCCATAACAGTTTTCCGCCTGCACCATTCTCTACTGGAAAAGGAAGATGATAAAATCTTAATGAGACATTATGTGTCCTTCGCTACTCGCTCGTGGCTCACAACTGTTGATGAAGATGGTAAAATATGTGCAGTCGTAACAGCCTGGATTTGGGATGAAAGTCTAAAAATTAGGCTCCTGGGCACCGAGCAGGTTTCTCGACGTCTCCGAATATTGTGAGGAAATACTCTACTCTGTGAACACTTGATCCTGCTCACAGTGTTGAAGTCTTGGAGTCCACGTATAAATCCCTCCACTTTGTTCTATTACGAATTTAGCTGTTTCTAAGCTACAGTTCTTTCAGTCTAGCCCTTCTCTTAGTCAGTTGTGGCATAAAATCCTCTTGTTTCCGATATTATTGAGTAGATCCTCGTCAGTTCCCTGATGTGTCAATGTAATCCTCAGCCATTTCAAAAGCTATTTTCTTCTTGAGGCACAGTTTATCGTCCACGGCTTTGCGTCAAATAAGGCCACACAGCAAAAAAATACTTTTAGAGAAGACTTCTTAACATTTACTAGCGCGTTTTTCAGTAAGTGCCGTTCTGAAATTAAGAAAAGACGTGCTAAGGTATCTAAATAATTTTATTTAAACATGAAAGCCTGTACCTTACTTTTCCACATAATTTCCGTCAATATTGAGGCACCTGTCATAACGTTGTACCACTTTTTGAATACCCTCCTCATAGAAGTATGCCGCCTGACTTATTAACCCACTGCATCACCACTGTTTTGACTTCGTCATCATCTTGAAAACGTTGATGACCGCCCAGGTGTTTCTTCAAGTGCAGGAACAGATGTTAGTTTCTGGGCGCAAGATCGGGGCTGTACGGAGGATGATCTAGAGTTTCCCATCGAAAAGATGTGATGATATCTTTGATCTGATTCGCCACATGCGGACGGGCATTGTCTTGCAGCAAAACGATACTCTTGCTCAACTTCCATGAACTGTTGCTTTGATTCTGGTGTGACGTAGGCCACCCATGTTTCACCGCCCGTAACAATTTGGCTTAAGAAATCATCACCGTCGTTGCGGTATCGCACAAGGAAAGTCAATCCACTGTCTAAGTGTTTGGTTTTGTGCACATCTGTCAACATTTTCGGTGCCCAACGTGCGCACAATTTTCTGTAATTCAAGTGCTCGGTCACAATGTCATACAAAACACTACGAGAAACATTAGGAAAGTCATCCCGCAAGGAGGAATCGTAAATCATCTGTTTCCTTTCAACTTATTGCCCACTTCCTGCACCAAACTTTCATTAACGACCGAAGGACGCCCACTCCTTTGTTCATCATGCACATTTGTGTTGCCATCTTTAAATACTCTCACCCACTTTCTTACCATCCCATCACTCATATTGTTTTCTCCGTAAACTGCACAGATCTCACGATGAATATCGATCACTTTACCGCCTTTAGCACTAAGAAATCTTATAACAGCCCATACTTCACAGTCGGTGGGACTCACGATTATCGGAGGCATCTTAAACACTCAGTACACAACGTAAACAATGAAGAATTAGACAGTAATGGCATCAGTGCGTAGATTAAGGTACAAGCTTTCATGTAAAAATAACAAAAATAGCTCTTAGCACTATGGGGCTTAACTTCTGAGGTCATCAGTCCCCTAGAACTTAGAACTACTTCAACCTGAAGTTAAAATCTTCTGGGTTATTAGGCCGCGTCATGTTTCTTTTAAAATGTTCGACGTTTCGACCCCTCTGCTGGGATCTTCCTCAGGATCTTTTGGTGTCCACTACTGCTAGAACAGTGAGTTCGAAACGTCGAACATTTTAGAAGAAATATGACGCGGCCTAATAACCCAGAAGATTTTACCTTAAGTGACAACGGCCACGAAAGCCTGCAGAGTTATATACTTAAACCTAACTAAACTAAGGACATCACACACATCCATGCCCGAGGCAGGATTCGAACCTGCGACCGTAGCAGTCGCGCGGTTTCGGCCTGAAGTGCCTAGAACAGCTCGGCCACTCCAGCCGGCTGTAAAAATAACATTATTGAGATATCTTAGCACGTCATTTTTTTAATTTCAAAACGGTACTTACTTAAAAAAACACGCCTTGTACATTCATACTCGATTACAACATACTTTTTTTCAGATCACCTTTTCCATCTGTTAGCAGTCTGCGTTGTATATTCTCTTTAGTGTGAAGTATTACAAAAAAATCTATTGCTGATATTGACCGACGACAAAGTGAGGTGAACAAGTCATGGGATACCTCCAAATATCGTGTCGGACCTCCTTTTGATCGGCGCGGTGCAGCATCTTTACGTGATACAGACTCATCAAGCCGCTGGAAGTCCCCTGCTTCTGCAGCCGTCCATAATTGTGCAAGTGTTGTCGGTGTAGGATTTTTTTGCGCGAACCGACCTCTTTATTGTGCTTGATGAATGAGTGATGGAACTTACGTCGGGCGAAAAGGGTCGCCAGATCATTCGGTCGAATAGTCCAGAATGTTCTTCAAACCAGTAGGAAACAGTTTTGGCCCAGTGACATGGTGCATTATCATCCACAAAAATTCCATCGTTGTGTGGGAACATGAAGTCCATAAATGGATGTAAATGGTCTCCTAGTATCTGAACATAACTATTTCCAGTCAATGATCTCTTCATTTCGACTAGAGGACCTAGTTAATTCCATGTAAACACAGCCCACACCACTACGGAGCCACCACCAGCTTGCACAGTGTCTTGTTCTGCCATCAGCTCTTACCAACTGAAATCTTGACTCATCTGACAAGTTCACGGTTTGCTAGAGGATTAGGATCTAACTGCACGCTCACGAGCCCAGGAGAAGCGCTGCAGGCGATTTCATGCTGTTAGCAAAGGCACTCGGCATCGTTCGGCTGCTGCCGTAGTCCATTAACGCTAAATTTCGCGGCACTGTCACAACGGATACGTTCGTCGTACGTCCCACATTGATTTATGCAGTTATTTCACAGCAGTTAGCAGTGGCGACTGTACGCCGCTGCTCTCTTTCGTTAGGCGAAGGATGTCCGCCAATACGTTGTGAGCCGTGAGAGGTAACGCCTGAAATTTGGTATTCATGGTATACTCCTGACGCTGGCCGGTATGGCCGTGCGGTTCTAGGCGCTTCAGTCTGTAACCGCGTGACCACTACGGTCGCAGGTCCGAATCCTTCCTCGGGCATGGATGAGTGTGGTGTCCTTAGGTTAGTTAGGTTTAAGTAGTTCTAAGTTCTAGGGGACTGATTACCTCAGATGTTAAGTCCTATAGAGCTCAGAGCCATTTGAACCATTTTTTTTTTTATACTCGTGACGCAGCGGATCTCGGAATATTGAATTCCCTAACGATTTCCGAAACACCTTGCATCTAGTTTCGACCATCATTCCGAGTTCGAAGCCCGTTAATTTCCGTCATGCTGCCATAACCACCGCGGAAGCCTTTTCACATGAATCACCTGAGTATAAGTGACAGGTCTGTCAATGCACTACCCTTTTATACCTTGTGTAGGCGATACTACCACATATCGCTATACCATGACTCATACCTCAGAGTCTTACAAGCTTTACACCCACATTACTACAGTGAATAATAATTACGTAGAACGCAAAACATCTAAATTTTTCCCTCTCATTCAAATTAAGGTTCAAATGGCTTTGAGCACTATGGAACAACATCGGAGGTCATCAGTCCCATAGACTTAGAACTACTTAAACCTATCTAACCTAAGGACATCACACACATCCATGCCCGAGGCAGGATTCGAACATGCGACCGTAGCAGCAGCCCGGTTCCGGACTGAAGCGCCTAGAACAGCTCGGCTACAGAAGCCGGCTCAAATAAAGGTAATGTTACTTGAAATCAAAATGCGTTCAGCATACAGGCGTCGAAGATTACGTTACTTTGGACAGAACTACAGAATTATACTTTTATATGTTATTCAATCAGTATATTGAGCAAACAGTGAAGGAAACAAAAGAAAAATTCGGAGTAGGTATTAAAATCCATGGAGAAGAAATAAAAACTTTGAGGTTCGCCGATGACATTGTAATTCTGTCAGAGACAGCAAATGACTTGGAAGAGCAGTTGAACGGAATGGACAGTGTCTTGAAAGGAGGATATAAGATGAACATAAAAAAAGCAAAACAAGGACAATGGAATGTAGTCGAATTAAATCGGGTGATGCTGTGGGAATTAGATTAGAAAATGAGACACTTAAACTAGTAAACGAGTTCTGCTATTTGGGGAGCAAAATAACTGATGATAGTCGAAGTAGAGAGGATATAAAATGTAGACTGGAAATGGCAAGGAAAGCATTTCTGAAGAAGAGAAATTTGTTAACATCGAGTATTGATTTAAGTGCCAGGAAGTCGTTTCTGAAAGTATTTGTATGGAGTGTAGCCATGTATGGATGTGAAACATGGACGATAAATAGTTTGGACAAGAAGAGAATAGAAGCTTTCGAAATGTGATGCTACAGAAGAATGCTGAAGATTATATGGGTAGATCATATAATTAATGCGGAGGTTGTTGTTGTTGTTGTGGTCTTCAGTCCTGAGACTGGTTTGATGCAGCTCTCCATGCTACTCTATCCTGTGCAAGCTTCTTCATCTCCCAGTACCTACTGCAACCTACATCCTTCTGAATCTGCTTAGTGTACTCATCTCTCGGTCTCCCTCTACGATTTTTACCCTCCACACTGCCCTCCAATGCTAAATTTGTGATCCCTTGATGCCTCAAAACATGTCCTACCAACCGATCCCTTCTTCTAGTCAAGTTGTGCCACAAACACATGCGGAGGTATTGAATAGAATTGTGGAGGAGAGGAGTTTGTGGCACAACTTGACAAGAAGAAGGGACCGGTTGGTAGGACACGTTCTGAGGCATCAAGGGATCACAAATTTAATATTGGAGGGCAGCGTGGTGGGTTAAAAAGCGTAGAGAGAGACCAAGAGATGAATACACTAAGCAGATTCAGAAGGATGTAGGTTGCAGTAAGTACTGGGAGATGAAGAAGCTTGCACAGGATAGAGTAGCATGGAGAGCTGCATCAAACCAGTCTCAGGACTGAAGACCACAACAACATGACCTCTCAACATTTTCAAACCAGTCTCAGGACTGAAGACCACAACAACATGACCTCTCAACATTTTTATGTGTGAGAAAAGGTTATAGAATACCTATGTTTATTAAGTGAATATACTTTTCATGAAACGATATATGGAACAAAAGATAAATTTATTTTTTCTTTCATAATCAAAGTAAACGTTTGTTAAAAGATAAGACTCTGAAATCACAGAACTTTTACATCATATCGTTAATAACAATTATGTTATCATTACATGTTATCATTACATCTGCGTGAATTCCGAGAGAGCGGATGTCAGCTTCAATGAACTACATTTTGCTAGTAATAACTGAAATGTTCATTGTACTTAATCGCGTGTAGTTGTTTGAAAATCAGGTTCCTTACTTATCTCTTTGTGATGATCATAATTTTCTTAGTATTTTGATGTTTTACAGCAAATGAAAGCGAGAACCTGGAAGCGGATTGTTAGATGACGAAACGACCGAACACTGTTCGTATTCTTTCTGTAATTCTTCTTTAATAGAAGATACAGCCTCCTGAGATTGTTCTGCCGATCATTTTCATTGTCTACGCATCTTTCTGTATAAGAATTTTTCTCGATTAATTGGTCACACAGCATCAAACAGCGACGTCAGTCAACAGGCTCTCTATCCTGATACGGTGTGGTTTTTGTCATCTCATTGATGATGACACGTCTAAATGTGAAGGAATTTTAGTTTTCACATTATTAACTTGCATCACACGGGGCGTCAGCAAAAGAGACTTTTGCAATCATCATTGGAGAGTGTGTTCTTGTTGCAATATTTAATTTTCTTGAAATCTTATACTGTTAGCAATATTTCGTAAACTCGCTCATTGAGAAACCTTCCATTGAAAAGCCACAATGTACAAGAAAAACACATTTCAGACCCTCAACCGACAGAAAATTTACAGTCCGTCTTTTGTTAAGTAGAGGAAGCAGGGACAGTGGAGTGAACCTCTTGAGCCATAGGCTTCGAGCCGTGGGTAAATTCTGTCTCTCCGCAGTGCGTGAGGGAGACCCCTTTTTCAGTTTTGTCTTCTGACTTGTCAGACGGATGCGGTTGTTATGACCGGTGGCCCCTTCTGCTGTTTTTAGATAAGTAAGCGGGATTCATCTTCTCTCTCTCTCTCTCTCTCTCTCTCTCTCTCTCTCTCACTCACTCATCGTAATCAACAAAACGAACGTGATACTAAAACTTCATAAGTATTCATGTCAGGCATCTGCATTTAACATGTACCCTTGCAACATGATAGTTAAAACTCCTCAAATCAAAGGTGCCAACATGTATGAAGAAAGAGTACTTGTGCAAACTAAGCAGCTGAACATGCCTCTCGGTGTCATCCAGTTCACGATGCTATACGACCTTACTTTTTCTTTATTAATTTACAGGAAATTAATCAAAGACGCTAATGAAATCTGGAGAGTTGAATGTAAGAGAAATATCAGCAGAAAGATGAAAATTTTTTAGGAGAAAATTAAAAGAAGCACATAATTAAATTCTTTCGGTTATCCCATTTGTACGTAGTTGTGGGATAAAAGTAAGGAGATTAGCAGAGATACCGGACAGCTCGGTACTGCTTCGAAGCTGAATGCTGGTAAAGCGCCGCATCCTGGAAGAGTCCGCGGAGATGTATGACATTTGACGGCAGAGGTGACGCGCCAGCCGAGCTTCGGTCACGACGCGTCCGTCATCGCTGAAAAACATTTTCTGCAGCGAGCTGCCGGCAATTATCACGCTCGTGGCCGTTCGGTCGCGGCGGGTTGCTCAATGGCGGCGGCTGGCGATGACATCCGGCAGCGTAACAAATGACAAGCGCCTGTGCGAGCAGCTGCTCCGGGCTGCGGATTGGCCGTCTTCAATTAGCTGCACGTCGTGCTCGGCCTTCGTCTCCGTACGCCGGAAAAGCGTTTCTGATTACATATAGTTGATCAGTAAATATATCGGTAAATGCAAGAATATTAACGCAACGTTTTAAATTTGGTGTCCAGTGGAAGATAGTCTCTGCACGGGATTATATGCTCAACGCTTGGCGAACAGTAGCCATTACAAGGCGACTGGTGTACTAGAGGAGTGTACGGGACTAGAACAGCGCGTATTTGTGCGGTTTTTAATGTCTAAGAACTGTTCACAGTGGAAGATTGTTGTTTTCACTAAATAAGTATGGCGCCCAGCATAAAGGTAGCAGAAAGTGAGTCCCAGAAACCAGTAATGGAAATGAGCGTTTGGCGTCATTAGCCAGGAGGCCCCTTGCTGGGTCCTGAGCGGAATAAAATCTCCGTCTCAGCCGGGAATCGAACCAGGGTTCGTAGGAGTGCAATGCGTCACGCTGGCCACTCAGCTATCGGGGCGGACCCCAGAAACCAGTGACGGTATTGAGCTGGGCTACTTGCATGCAACATGTTTAACGACATAGGAGACAATCTGAGTAGCCGTCTCAGGTTATTTGCAGATGATGCTGTCATTTACCGTCTTGTAAATTCATCAGATGATCAAAACGACTTGCAAAATGATTTAGATAAGATATCTGTATGGTGCGAAAAGTGGCAATTGACCCTGAATAAGGAAAAATGTGAAGTTATTCACATGAGTACTAAAAGAAATCAGCTAAATTTCGGTTACGCGAGAAGTCACACAAATCGGAGGGCTGTAAATTCAGCCAAATATTTACGGATTACAATTAAAAATGACCTAAATTGGAGCGATCACATAGATAATATTGTGGGTAGACTGCGATTCATTGGCAGAACACTTAGAAGGTGCAACAGATCTACTAGAGAGACTGCTTACATCACGCTTGTCCGCCCTATTCTGGATTATTGCTGTGCGATGTGGGATCCGCATCAGGTGGGACTGATGTATGACATCGAAAAAGTACAAAGAAGGGCAGCTCGTTTTGTATTATCGTGAAATAGGGGAGATAGTGTCACAGACATGATACGTGAATTGGAGTGGCAATCATTAAAACAAAGGCGTTTTTCTTTGCGACGGGATCTTCTAATGAAATTTCAATCACCAGTTATCTCCCCCGATTGCGAAAACATTCTGTTGGCACCCACCTACATAGGGAGAAATGATCATCACGATAAAATAAGAAAAATCAGTGCTCGCACAGAAAAATTTAAGTGCTCCTTTTTTCCGCGTGCTGTTCGTGAGTGGAACGGTAGGGAGACAGCTTGAAGGTGATTTATTGAACCCTCTGTCAGGCACTTTATGGTAAATAGCACGTAGATGTACGTAGATGTAGATGTAGAACTGACTGGTCACAGGTAAATGTTGGACTAAAACATAAATAGCTTTGGCAACACCATGAGAAACAATTAATTATCATTTATTTAAAAAATGTACAGAGTAAACACTCAACTTTAGTTTGGTGTGTCGGTGGGGCACTGATGTAAAAGTTATGAATACTGCTCTGACTTAGTGAATGATGACTAAAGTAACAGTAACTCCGTCTGGATTGTTGTCGATGATAGTCTTCAGTTCATGAAACACAGCGATACGCAGTGAGGATTGCAGTAACGTGATGAATCTTGTTGATGACTGCTGGTGACTGATAACTGTAAGTGGCCGAGCGAAGCCGTGGTCGAACGATGAATGTACAACTAGCGATCTACACTGCCGGAAACAAAATTAGTATACATCGAAAGACGACGTCGATTTTGATCCAATGACTGCTTATGGCACCTAAGGGTTGTAGATGCACTGATAATGTTTTCAACGTCATCCGCCAACAGGTATCGTAGTGTCATAGTTTAATATTTTTGGGATCTAAAATTTAAAAACCTCTCTCACACCGGCCTGATTTAGCTTCACTGATCAGGATAGTAAGAAACATGCGTATATTAAGGGAATTTTCATTCACAAAGCAGGCTTATCACATTCACACAGTTCAATACTGTTCTGTCCTGATTAAATTGAGCTTAACGTAAATTCCATAAGGCAGTGAAGCAATTTCGAAGTCTCGGTGTGACGAAAATTGTCAGTCGATCACCTAAAAACATTTTTAATAATCATTAACTTTCGGTGATCACATGGGGAAGACCGGAGATCTGCTAGTAAGACCGTGTTAGCCTATTTGTTGGAAGTAATAAACTGTATATCTTGAGCATACAAAACGGCAGGTTCGTCCAGTGTAAATCAGACGATCTCCACTGATCCGGTGCAACACAGCGTAGGAAGCAGACACTGTCAATAATAATCAGTTAAATAATACGCGAACACACTTACTTTACTTTAGTTCACCTATTAAATTCCTTCTCATACAGAATCTCATCAAGATGGCGACTAGCTCAACAATACATACATATACATCTTCGTTGTTTCACGGCTAATCGGCAAGCACTCCTTCATTCTTTTCATAAGAGAAAACAGATACCAGAGGAGCTATTCCATTGAGTAAATGGACGCTCCAAGGAATAATAGGGCATGAAACTAATTTCCATTGATAATCATCGTATATTAAAGTTTAGGAATCGGTAAGATAAGAAGAGATATTTCGAGATATGTACTGAGTTATATAACTTAAGAAATTTCGGAAAATATTGCGGAGAGACCGCTGCAGGAGACATTACCTCTAGCTCCCAGAGCGCCATCTGTGTGTAACCTTTAATAGGAAATGCTCACAGCCAGAAGATTAAGTGTCGTGCACACCTGTGAAGCAAGCAGGCAACTGTGCCACGAAGACGGACTCGGTCTTGCTACAGCCAACTGACAGAGTCTGAAAGGGCTAAAATGGCTCTGAGCACTATGCGACTCAACATCTGAGGTCATCGGTCCCCTAGAACTACTTAAACCTAACTAACCTAAGGACATCACACACATTCATACCCGAGGCAGGATTGGAACCTGCGACCGCAGCGGTCCCGCGGTTCCAGACTGAAGCGCGTAGAACCGCTCGGCCACAGCGGCCGGCGTGGAGGGAACGTTAACCAACGCTTGGTACGTGCAGAATGTCGTTAGAGACATTCTTTTGCCGTTCTTCAATAGGAAAGTGATGTGTTGTTCCAACAGGATAGCGCCCGTCCTCACACTGCCTGTGAAACTCATTGTGATCCTACAGACGTGCTGCAACTTCCCTGGCTAGCACGATCTCCAGACTTGTATGCAACCGAGCACGTGTGGAATGTGATGGAACGATATGTGACTCGTGCTACTCGGTAACCAACATCTCTTAGAGTACTAAATGAATGGGTTGAGCAGGTGTGGCATAGCGTATCCCAGGGTAGGATTCGCCATCTTCATAATCGACTGGATGCCAGAGCCAGCGTACGTATTGCTGCCCGTGGGGGCTACACCACGTACTAATATGGGGTTTTCAGCATGTGTCTATACCTGGTACCTCAGAACCACTTGTGCTGTTCATCTGTAAATGTAATTATTGCAACAATAAATCTTGAATAAATTGGAAGTCTCTAAAAGGGTGTGCTATTTTTTCCCCAGGAGTGTATTTGGTGGTGTTCCCGGTATCAGCACCTTCTGTGACGTCTGGCATAAGATCGGCGGGTAGACCCGCATTATTTGTAAATCGTGTGGCGAAAGCGTGATGTGTTTCCAGCTGTGTGTGCATTGTTAAAATGTATCTGAATTGTTTAAACTCTTTTGTTCCTACTCCCGATTCTTAATCACCAACTATTTCTTGAATTCCGCTTCCTATGTTTTGTCATATGCGAAAGATTTTGGTTCTAATGGTTCATCACAAACATCCATGCCCGAGGCAGGATTCGGACCTGCGACCGTAGCGGTCTCGCGGTTCCAGATTGTAGCTCCTAGAACTGCTCGGCCACATCGGCCGGCCAAAATACCTTTGCAGAATACTACGATTCTCAATTAACAGTAGGCATAGCCTTATTATCTCACCGTCCAACTGTGTCCAGTGTCATATAAAGCCTCTACAAAAGTTTACTTATATTTGACCCAATGAATTATCTGAAAAAGCGCAACGGAAATTAATAGTGAGATTGTAGCACGACGATGCTGTTAATGGGTTTTATTAAACATTGTTCTTCATTTCTTAAGGAACATGAAAACGGCAGAATGCAGTGAAGAGTGTATTATATTCCGCGAAACATTTGTTTCTCAGCCAGACAGATCTTCCCTGTCGACTCGCACGTCGTATACCAAGAACAAACTTATTATCATGGTTCCTTAAGAGGGGTGAGTTTGTCTTAAGCATTCTTTACATTTAATATTACGAAGGGATCTCCGCTCGAAGATGATAAGATGTGCATAGTCTCGGGATGGCAATAAGCTCTGAGTGTCGTAACACGCAACACATGTACGAGCGTAGTCTCGGGATGGCAATAAGCTCTGAATGTCGTAACACACAACACATGTACGAGTCAAAAAATACGGAAGAAGGTTTCACGCGATTTGCATACCAGTATCCACTATTTTTACAGATGGATCACAAAGGAAAGAAGAAGTTAAGTCCACCATATTGACGAAATGTCTGATAATTCCAATAAAAAGCAAGCAATCAATTTCTCTGGCTTGCGCGTATTTATTCCGACCAGGAAACTGAGTACGATACGACTGTATGCTATCGTGGGTGGACACTAACTTCAAAGTTAACCTGTTAAAAATGTATTGAGACTGCTACAACTCAGCACACGTAAACTTGATATAGGAGTGTATGCAGGTATACAATCCACGCAACAAGAAAAGCAGTCTTTGATTATTAGAATGATAATTTTATGTAGAGATCGTACTCGTGATTCCAAAAAAGGAAGGTAAATATCCACTTCACACATTAATTTTCTTGGATATTAATTTAAGGAACCACGATGATTTCATACATCGAATAGCGAAATTTTTAACCCATCGTGACCAAAATTTAGCGTAGAGGCGATGCAATCTCCCGGCCACCTCGACACCTCGTCTCTCTTTCCGCGATTTTTACCTTTGTGTATTCAAATAATCCTCACACGCTGGAAGAGCTGCAGCAGAACACACAGAATACTAGTGCTCTATATCTCAGGCAGAGCTGCTACTCGTGTCTCACAGTTTGATAAATAGAGTACACCTCTGCAACGAGTAAATACATCCCCCGCCCATTTTATTTTCCCATCCTGTATGAACACGTATTTGAAAGCGGCTGAACATAAAGCTGTCTGCTGACATATTTGCTGAACAAAGGGTAATTTTACATAGCAGCTGACATGTATCGAGTGGTCATCATAAAAGTGTAGCTACTCACAGAGGTGAGTGTTGCCTGTAATGTATGTAGGGTAGATATTCTAATGCGTTCATGCAGAACCGATTTACGCTGCAAAAATTAGGTTCAGTTTGCACCACCAGGTGCAGATCTGGCTTTATGAATGCAAGAAAGATGTAACGGATTAGAAACTGGCCGCGGGCAGAAAAGGATAAACAAGTGAGAAAGGTATAATGTTTATTTTATTATTAACTGCTGCTTAGAAATTTTGGAAATTTGTGGTAGATTTCTATGGGATCAAATTGCTGAGATCATTGGTCCATAGGCTTACACATTACTTAATCTAACCTAAACTAACTTACGCTAAGGACAACACACGCACCGATGCCCGAGTGAAGACTCCAACCTCAGACGGGAGCAGCCTCGCGAAAACTGCTGCTTACACAGTTTGTTCAGTATGAGCACCGGAGATGTCGGCGAGAAGGCGAGAAGCTGCATCCATAAAACGACTTGATCAACATTTGCCCGCTGCAGTTCCGGTGGAATCTGAGCAACGTGTTCCTGTATACTGGCCTTCAGGTCAGATAAAAACCGAAAGTGTGCTTGGGAACGCGTCCTTTTAGATATCCCCAGAGCCAAAAGTGACATGGATTCAGATCAAGTGACCTTGTAGACCACGCATCTGGAAAAACTGTGGAGATAACATATTCGTGGAAGATTACATTAAGCAAATCGTTCACTGGGCGAACGACATGAGGAGGTGTTGCCCCATGTTGCATGAAAATAGTGGTTTCACACCACTGCGCCCTTTCACACCAGGTCACTACCGCGAAGCTCTCTTCGTGCGCTTTTTTTTTGTGACTGGTTTGATGAGGTCCCTGACGAATTCCTCTCCTCTGCTAACCTCTTGTAACCTACATCCTCAATTATTTGCTGGAGGTATTCCAATCCCCGTCCTTCTCTACAGTTTTTATCCTGTACACCTCCCTCCAGTACCATGGAAATCATTCCCTCATGCCTTAACAGATGTCCCATCCTTATCAGTGTTTTCCAGATATTCCTTTCCTCTCAGATTCTGCGTAGAACCTCCTCATTCCTTACGTTATCAGTCCACCTAATTTTCAACATTCCTCTGTTACACCACATCTCAAATGCTTCGATTCTCTTCTGTTCCGGTTTACCCACAGTCCATGTTTCACTAACATACAATGGCGTGCTCCAAACGTACGTTATCAGAAATTTCTTCCTCAAATTAAAGCCTATGTTTGATATTAGTAGACTTCTCTTGGTCAGGAATATTCTTTTTGCCATTGCTAGTCTACTTTTGATGTCCTCCTTGCTCCGTCCGTCATCCGTTATCTTACTACCTAGGTAGGTGAATTACTTAACTTTATCTTCTTCGTGACCATCAACCCTGATGTTAAGTTTTTCGCTATTGTCTTTTCTACTACTTATTACTTTAGTCTTTTTTCGATTTACTCTCAATCCATACTCTGTACTCATTAGACTGTTCATTCCGTTCAGCAGATCATGTACTTCTTCTTCACTTTCACTCAGGAAAACAGTCAACAGCGAATCATATCATTGATATACTTTCACCTTGAATTTAAATTCCACTCCTGAACCTTTCATTTATTTCCATAATAGCTTCCTCGATGTACAGATTGAACAGAAGGGGCGAAAGGCTGCATCCTTGCTCTACACCCTTTCTAATACGAGCACTTCGTTCTTGGACGCCCACTCTTATTATTCCCTCCGTCTCTTCCTATTGCTTACCCCTACTTTTTTCAGAATTTCGAACATCTTGCCCCATTTCACACTGTCGAATGCTTTTTACGGGTCGACAAACCCTATGAAAGTGTCTTAATTTTTCTTTAGTCTTGCTTTCATTATTAACTACAATGTCAAAATTACCTCTCTCGTGCCTTTGTCTTTGCTGATAGTCATCTAGTGCATCCGCAATTTCCTTATCTATTCTTCTGTATATTATTTTTGAAAGCAACTTGGATACATGAGCTGTTAAGCTGATTGTGCGATAATTCTCGCACTTGTCATCTCTTGCCGTCTTCGGAATTGTGTGGATGATGCTTTTCCGAAAGTCAGATGGTATGTCGCCAGACCCATACATTCTAACACCAACGTGAATAGTCGTTTCGTTTTCACTTCCCTAAATGATTTTACAAATTCAGATGGAATGTTATCCATCCCTTCTGCCTTATTTGCTCTTAAGTCCTCCAAAGCTTTTTTAAATTCTGATTCTTATACTGGGTCCCCTAACTCTTCTATATCGACTCCTGTTTCTTCTTCTATCGCAACAGACAAATCGTCCCTCTCATAGAGGCTTTCAATGTATTCTCTCTGCCCATCCGCTCTCTCCTTTGCATTTAACAGTGGAATTCCCGTTGCACTCTTAATGTTTCGCCCTTGCTTTTAATGTCACCGAAGACTGTTTTGACTTTCCTGTATGCTGAGTCTGTCCTTCCGACAATCATTTCTTTTACGATGTCTTCACATTTTCACTACAGCCATTCCGTCTTGGCTTCCCTGCAATTCCTATTTATTTCATTCCTCACCTACTTTTATTTCTCTATTCCTGAGTTTCCCGGAACATTTTTGTACTTCCTCCTTTCATCGATCAATTGAAGCATTTCTTCTGTTACCCATGGATTCTTCGCAGTTACCTTCTATGTCCTATGTTTTCCTTCCCAACTTTTGTGATGGCCCTTTTTAGAGATGTCCATTCCTCTTCAACTGTACTGTCTACTGAGCTATTCCATATTGTTTTATCTAAAGCCCTAGAGAACTTCAACCGTATCTCGTCATTCCTTAGTACTTCCGTATCCCACTTCTTTGTGTATTGATTCTTCCTGACTAACGTCTTAAACTTCAGTCACATACGGGGAGTGAAATGGCTCTTCGTGCCCAATACCCGGGGCAAAAGACCCAAAATTCGGCAGTTCCATGTATGTGCCTCGTCATTCCTTAGAATATTGTCCGGGCACATGTCATCAACTTCGATTCTTATCAGAAACCGAAGAGCAGATTCAGAACCTTGCTGCGGATCATGACGCTCCAGTTGCTGCGCCGTCTGGTACCAGTCCAATATAGACCGTACTGTTGATCATGGGATGGACAATTCTCGCCACACTGCATGAGCACTAGCACTACACGGGGGTTTGGGTTGTTTGGGGGAGGAGACCAGACAGCCAGGTCATCTGTCTCATCGGATTAGAGAAGGACGGGGAAGGAAATCGGCCGTGCCTTTCCAAAGGAACCATCACGGCATTTGCCTGGAGCGATTTAGGGAAACCACGAAACCATAAATCAGGACGGCCGGACGCGAGACTGAACCTTGGTCCCCCCGAATGCAAGTCCAGTGTGTTAGCCACTGCCCCACCTCGCTCGGTGCACTACATGGGGCTCGTGCCGCATGGTCAGCTACAGCAACAGTAATCCCGCCAATAACTTTCACAGGTATAGGACGCCTTCCACTTCTAAGTGCCACTCATGTTTTTGAATTTCATTATCGTCTTTAAATCATTGAATGACATTGGACCTCTCCTCGGACCTATGAGTCGGTGATACTCTCTCAATGCAGCACTGTAACTGCTGCTGCCAGATTTACACCTGGTGACCAGAATTGCAACTAATTTTTTCCAGTGAAATTGGCTTCCTATTAACACTATAGAACATCTAATAAGTTTCGCTGCCATACGATTATTACAGCACACGCTGCATCTCCGTGGGTAGCTGCGCTTTATTATAGTCTCCAGGCACTTCGCTGCCTACGAGGGGAACCAAAATATTATTCATTCGTATGTAATAACTCCCCAAAAAATGGAAGCTTTGTGAGCACAATGTACTAGAAAACTGAATAATACGAAGCGAACAACTCAGATTGCCGTAAAAAAATATTATCTGCAGGTGGGTATTGTTAGAAACGTGAGTACATACTAAAAGATTTAATTGCCAGCACACTACGGAATGTATCCAACACCTGTAATATACATGAGAGGAATTCTAAAAGTAAGTTTCACATTATCACGACAGGCCACACACATTTTACTGAATGCTGCACTACACTTCAAAGTGACACAGATACACGACACAATTTTTCGGCATAGTCACTAAGTTTCTGTAAACATCAGTCGGAACGTTCTATGAATAGCTCAGTTCCTCCATGAAAGAAAGCCGCTCAGTGGTTCCGGAGCTATTCGAAAACTGTTTTGTGTACGTCCTTAGTGTTGGAAAATCTCTTTCCCCAGCTTTGTCGAGATGTCATCTGTGTGGCCTAGGCCAAATTGTTGGAACCATTTCAATACACCTGGACTCGACATTGCATTCGGTCCACATACCACCAGATTTCACGGTGAAGCCTTGTGCAATGTAGACCTTTTGTCCAGAAGAATCGTACTCTCTCGCGGACTTTAACTTTGCAGGACTGTACATTATGTAGTCAAAAGTACCCGGACACCTGGCTGAAAATGATTTACAAGTTCGTGGCGCCCTTCATCGGTAATGCTGGAATTCAATATGGTCTTGGCCCACCCTTAGTCTTTATGACAGCTTCCACTCTCGCAGGCATACGTTCAGTCAGGTGCTGGAAGGTTTCTTGGGGAATGGCAGCACATTCTTCATGGAGTGCTGCAATGAGGAGAGGTATCAATGTCGGTCGGTGAGGCCTGGCACGAACTCAGCCTTCAAGAACATCCCAAAGGTGTTCTACAGGATTCATGTTAGGACTCTGTGCAGGACACTTCATTACAGGGATGTTACTGTCGTGTAACCACTCCGCCACAGGCCGTACATTATGAACAGGTGCTCGATCGTGTTGAAAGCCGCAATGGCCATCCCCGAATTGCTCTTCAACAGTGTGAAGCAAGAAGATGCTTAAAACATCAGTGTAAACCTGTGCTGCGATAGTGCCACGCAAAACAACAAGGGGTGCCAGCTCCCTCCATGAAAAAAAAACGACCACAACATAGCACCACCGCCTCCGAATTTTACTGTTGGCACCACACACGCTGGCAGATAACGTTCACTGGGCATTAGCCATACCCACACCCTGGGATCGGATCGCCACATTACGTACCGTGTTTCGCACTCCACATAACGTTTTCCCACTGTTCAATCGTCCAATGTTAACGCTTCTTACACAAAGCGAGGCGTCGTTTGGCATTTACCGGCCTGATGTGTGGCTTATGAGCATCCGCTCGATCATGAAATCTCCCGCCTAACTGTCATGGTACTACAAATGTGAATGTTTCATGGAAGAGGCATGTAATTAGTGATTTTTATAAACTGCAGCTATCTATGGGATACTTAACTTATACCTTGTGGCTGTGTAGGTGAAACGCTCAGTATAATTGACGTATCTCCCATATCGTGTCCTGTTTCATACATTTCGGTTGCAACAGATGACTTGCTGTATTCGTAAGAAGAAGTGCTACTAAATGTTTATTACGTATTACGGCGAATGCTCTGTCTCCCTGTTTAGTGTAGAAGTTTCCACATGAACGCTGTGTTCTGTAGTCTCCATAACTAACGTCTCTTGAAATCTTTTCTCTAAGCTTTAGACAGATAACGAAAAAATCAGGAGTTAGGAGTTGATTTTACAAGCTCTTACAGGATGTCCATTCGTGAGCTATTGATAGTTGCGCAAGCACTTGAGCACAATGGTTGGCGTGTCATTTACTTCTTACTCAAGCTTCTCGAATCAGACAATTACTACTGTAATATAAATCTAAGTAAAAAAGATTTGTTTTTCTCATTAGCCGCTCGTGATCCACGGTAACCAAGAGAAATCTGATCGTTAATACAGACACTGGCAAGTTTTTCTTAGCCATAGGTCATGTGACTCCCACGTAAACACAAAGAGTATAGAAGCCAGTGGTACAATGCTGTGCCTGGCTTTTGGAAACGTTTCCACTCACAATTAGAAAGCTTTCGATTCCTTGGCATTCGATAGAGCTGTGACATATTTGTGGGTTTACAATTACTGTTAGGAGTTCTTCCCCATCACTTATCTTGTGATGACTTGTTTGACGAGTAATTTTACACTATTACTAACTTCCTGAAAATCCAAACAGTTTCCTTACTTTCCATCCTATTTTGGGATTATCCGTGAAAATCACTAAACGAACAGGTGTTTGCGGCTGCTCAATAATGAGTGTCTCTGCTTTACGTCCCACATTATCTTCTATTTTACCTCTAAACTCTAGTGTTTTGATAATTACTTATTTCTTTTTGAACTACGTCTCGATATGCCAGTCTTGTGTCAGTAATTAGCATGTGAATCACCTTAACGTCTCAAATGCATTGATATTACGATTGTGTTATTCTTAACTGATTCGCGATTATTACATCAAAATCAGACTTAACAGGCTGCAGTTAATTATGTTATTACCAATTATTTAAGAGACCCTACTAGTTGAAACGTTTAATTTCTATCTGAGACATAAGACGTATATTTTTGGAGAAATAACAGAATTTTAATTTTCTCCTCCTACATGCGTAAGTTATATATTTTGATTGCTGAGCCTACGATTCCGTCTGCAATAAGGATGACTGTAACTACAATCATATTGAATCATCTCAATAAATGCAGTTTCTGTCGTTGTTAGTCGCGAAATAGGGTATTGTTATCTCCTGAAAGTAAAAACCCTCCGTCTGCACTAAATAAAAAGTTGTTCGTATAGCTACCAGACGTGTTAAGTTTCTTTTATTTTCGAAGCATTGGCAATGGCAATTTAGTGTCGTCCTTTTATAAGTTACCCAATGTCATTATGTTACAATGTTGTTTTCTTGTCATATACGTGCAGATTTCACAAATGCATCGCACGACTGTCACCAGTTTGTCTTTAAAAACATGTCTGTGTTTTCTGTCAGGTGTCTTACGGTCGCCATGTTTCGCAGCTGGTCTATACGAATTGCAGTATTTTACAAGAATGGCGTCTTTTTACACACTGCATATAATTTTTTTCATTTCCTTATACAAATAGGCGCGTTTCGCCTTTTTTTCATTTACTGGTTTTTAGACATAAAATAGTTCACATAAATATTTTACAATAGAGGGTACTAACAGCGAAGACTGATTCAAAATTTGAAAAGCATACAGTTTTCATTGATGTGGAAAAGTGGTTGAAAATCTCCAATGTTTGAGTAGTCACGGTAATCTAGTAACATAACGTTTTAATTGCCATTTTCATTATCTAGAGTGCGTTATTTTTAGAAATGGATTCCATCCTGCAGCCCGACATTATTCCGTTGACAACGCTGAAAATTGCTTATCTCCAATGCTATTATCGCTTGGATTTTCGCCTCACCAAGGTTCTGCCACTTCGCCCAAAGCCTCTAAAACCGTGCATTCCGCCTTTTTTTCCTTAACCGTATACCCTGTCCACACGAATACTATAGCAGATCTAAATCTCTCCGGGCTCCAGCTTCTCCCCGACTTTCTCATTCACATTATACACGTCTTTGGACTACTTTGCATTTCCCTCAGATATGACACCGATAGCCGAATCATTTTATATCTCACATCCAATCCCTTTATTCTTGTAGCATCCCATCTCCCCACTATTAAACTAATACAGCTTCTATATTTGCTTCCAACGAATATTTACTACATCCCTCTACCTGACAATGAAATATGCCCAGAGATCTGTCCATCCCTGCAGCTTTAACAATATACGCTGATGGTAAAAAACAATATGACCACTTACATAATAGTTTCTTTGCACGTCTTTCGGATGAAATACTTCACTGATTCTGCATAACTGGGATCCGACAGTTTATTGGTAGGTTTCTGGAGGTTTATAGCATTAGATGTCTGCGCACAGATCATGTAATTTGCGTAAATAACGGGTCTATAATTCGCATACGCGGTGATCGCGCCCGATAGCGACCCAGGTGAGTTTCATACGATTTATAACAGGCGTATCTGGTCGCCGAGACGTCAACATGAGTTCGCTAAAATGCTCCTCAAAGCCCTGAAGCACGGTTCTGGCTGCGAGACACGAACAATTATCCTGGTTGAAGAGGACATCGCCGTCGGGAAACATCAAGCATGAAGGGATGTACGTGGATCGCAGCTGTCATCGTATCTTCGGTTACTACCACAGAACCCACGCAAACGCAGGAGAATGTCTCCCTTAGCGTAATACTGCTCCCACCAGCCTGCCTCCGTGGCGCACTGCACGTTTCGAGCCGTCGTTCATCTCGATGACGGCGTTTGTGGAGACAACCGCCGACATAGTGTAGCACAAATGTGATTCATCCGAACAGCCGATACGTTTCCATTGATCGACGGTCGAATCCCGATAGTCCCGTTCCCATTGAAATCGTAACTGACGATGTCGTTGGGTCAACATCTGAACGTGCAGCGTTGATCTGCTGCGGAGCTCCATGTTCAACAATGTACGATGAATGGTGTGCTGCAAAACACGTGTGCGAGCACCAGCATTGTGTATGCTCTTTCGGCAGAGATGCCACATGTCAGTATCTACCCTACATTACAGAGTAGAGTCGCGGACGTCGTTCCACCTCTTTCCGTAGACGCTCACTACAGTAACACGTGAACATTCGACCAGTTTCGAGATACTCGTTCACAGGATCTGCGTAACAATAATCTGTCCTTTGTCAGAGTCGCTCATCTCAATGGATTTCCCCATTTGCAGCCCATATCTTCGCTAGGGTGATCCCCGTCCCGTGTCCGCTTCGTTTACATACCTTAGTTACCGCGTCACATGCCTGCAAAGCTACCAAGCGACATTCAACGTCGCGGTGGGCAGTGGCTTATCAGAAATGGCTCTGAGCACTATAGGACTTAACTTCTCAGGCCATCAGTCCCCTAGACATAGAACTACTTAAACCTAACTAACCTAAGGACATCACACACATCCATGCCAGAGGCAGGATTCGAACCTGCTATCGTAGCAGCAGCGCGGTTCCGGAATGAAGCGCCTAGAACCGCTCGGCCACAGCTGCCGGCTAGTGGCTTATCAGTCTACTTTATGTCGTCTATGTTTGGACTGTTATTTGGAAACTGCGCCTCTTTGATATGAGTTAAAACAATCACCTATGAAAGCCACATGTTTTCACGCGTGACGCTTTTAGAGAGCTTACACCTTCGTTTTCAGGTGGATCGTTGGATTATATTAAAATTATTTTTTTATGTACCATTTCGTCAGTCTTAACCTTCATATTAAAGTTTTTACAGTCAAAGGGCTTTGAGATTCGTTACAAATACACATTTGTACTACTCAATAGACACAAATGTAAAACAAAACAGTCCAGTTATCGTTTAGTGGTATTTTTAGTAGCATTACGCGGGCCCTCTCTTTCAGGCTACCGTGAACATAAAGAGGCACATACACCTCATCATTCTCAGTGAGCAAATGTGGCCCATTCTATCTATGATGAGTGTGATATCTTTCAAAATGAAAACAGCTCTTCTCACACCCCTGGACGCACATGTTACCCATTTGTGGTACACTCGGGCATCCTATCGCACGTCGACCGACCCGAAAATCACCTGATCTCAGTGCCGCAGAAACGTATTGGGCTATTAGTAACAGCCGGCCGCGGTGGTCTCGCGGTTCTAGGCGTGCAGTCCGGAACCGTGCGACAGCTACGGTCGCAGGTTCGAATCCTGTCTCGGGCATGGATGTGTGTGATGTCCTTAGGTTAGTTAGGTTTAAGTAGTTCTACGGTTCGAATCCTGTCTCGGGCATGGATGGATGTGTGATGTCCTTAGGTTAGTTAGGTTTAAGTAGTTCTAAGTTCTAGGGGACTGATGACATCAGATGTTAACTCCCATAGTGCTCAGAGTCATTTGAACCATTTTCGCTGTCAACTTATTCATTCTTGCACGGTTTCTGATTGGCAAGTCTGTTGCAAAGGGATTCTGTACTAGGTTAACGTTTTCTTATGTATTAAAGTCTCGGACTAATCGAGAGAAGGCATGCCTGCCAGCCCATACTTTGTTAGTGAAGACCGGGCAAGGCATTCTGACACCGTTTCTGATTCTGTTCTCGCCTGTTGGCTCGTCTCGCCGCTTACACGTTTTGCTGTGAACGAATGGTGTGGCAGCTTGCTTACGTTGCACTTTCAGGTCTTTAAATGTGCCTTCACTTGTTTTCAAAGAGGTAGATCAAGGTCGATGCAACGTGGTACAGCATGAGGTTTTACTGATTCATCCGTATGGTACGCATATCGTATTCCTGTTAATTTAAATGTCTTCTGGATATGTTGGATTTTTGTGTGTTCAGTTTGTCATGTATCGTGGCCCTGATGCAACGGGTAAAAAGAGAGTGCTCCTATTGCCAGTGGTGATGACAGTCACGAGTATAATGTTATACGAGGTGCATTCAAGTTCTGAAGCCTCCGATTTTTTTTCTAGTTAACTACGTACCCGAAATCGATGAAACTGGCGTTACTTCTCGACGTAATCGCCCTGCACACGCACACATTTTTCACAACGCTGACGCCATGATTCCATGGCAGCGGCGAAGGCTACTTTAGGAGTCTGTTTTGACCACTGGAAAATCGTTGAGGTAATAGCAAAACGGCTGGTGAATGTAAAGCCATGGAGAGTGTCTTTCATTGTTGGAAAAAACCAAAAGTCACTAGGAGCCAGGTCAGGTGAGTAGGGAGTATGAGGAATCACTTTAAAGTTTTAATCACGAAGAAACTGTTGCATAATGTTAGCTCGATGTGCGGATGGGTTGTCTTGGTGAAACAGCACACGTGTAGCCTTTCCCGGACGTGCAGTGCAGGAAGGAATTTGTTCTTCAAAACATTTTAGTAGGATACACCTGTTACCGTAGTGCCCTTTGGAACACAATGGGTAAGGATTACGCCCTCGCTGTCCCAGAACATGGACACCATCCTTTTTTCAGCACTGGCAGTTACCCGAAATTGTTTTGGTGGCGGTGAATCTGTGTGCTTCCATTGAACTGACTGGCGCTTTGTTTCTGGATTGAAAAATGGCATCCACGTCTCATCCATTGTCACAACCGACGAAAAGAAAGTCCCATTCATGCTGTCGTTGCACGTCAACATTGCTTGGCAACTTGCCACATGGGCAGCCATGTGGTCATCCGTCAGCATTCGTGGCACCCACCACCTGGATGACACTTTTCGCATTTTCAGGTCGTCATGCAGGATTGTGTGCACAGAACCCAAAGACATGCCAACTCTGGAGGCAATCTGTTAAACAGTTATTCGGCGATCTCCCAAAACAATTCTCTCCACTTCCTCGATCATGTCGTCAGACCGGCTTGTGCGAGCCCGCGGTTGTTTCGGTTTGTTGTCACACGATGTTCTGCCTTCATTAAACTGTCGCACCCACGAACGCACTTTCGACACATCCATAACTCCATCACCACATGTCTCCTTCAACTGTCGATGAATTTCAATTGGTTTCACACCACGCAAATTCAGAAAACGAATGATTGCACGCTGTACAAGTAAGGAAAATGTCGCCACTTTAAGTATTTGAAACAGTTCTCATTCTCGCCGCTGGCGGTAAAATTCCATCTGCCGTACGGTGCTGCCATCTCTGGGGCATATTGACAATGAACGCGGCCTCATTTTAAAACAGTGCGCATGTTTTTACACTCCTGGAAATTGAAATAAGAACACCGTGAATTCATTGTCCCAGGAAGGGGAAACTTTATTGACACATTCCTGGGGTCAGTTACATCACATAATCACACTGACAGAACCACAGGCACATAGACACAGGCAACAGAGCATGCACAATGTCGGCACTAGTACAGTGTATATCTACCTTTCGCAGCAATGCAGGCTGCTATTCTCCCATGGAGACGATCGTAGAGATGCTGGATGTAGTCCTGTGGAACGGCTTGCCATGCCATTTCCACCTGGCGCCTCAGTTGGACCAGCGTTCGTGCTGGACGTGCAGACCGCGTGAGACGACGCTTCATCCAGTCCCAAACATGCTCAATGGGGGACAGATCCGGAGATCTTGCTGGCCAGGGTAGTTGACTTACACCTTCTAGAACACATTGGGTGGCACGGGATACATGCGGACGTGCATTGTCCTGTTGAAACAGCAAGTTCCCTTGCCGGTCTAGGAATTGGTTCGATGACGGTTTGGATGTACCGTGCAGTATTCAGTGTCCCCTCGACGATCACCAGAGGTGTACGGCCAGTGTAGGAGATCGCTCCCCACACCATGATGCCGGGTGTTGGCCCTGTGTGCCTCGGTCGTATGCAGTCCTGATTGTGGCGCTCACCTGCACGGCGCCAAACACGCATACGACCATCATTGGCACCAAGGCAGAAGCGACTCTCATCGCTGAAGACGACACGTCTCCATTTGTCCCTCCATTCACGCCTGTCGCGACACCACTGGAGGCGGGCTGCACGATGTTGGGGCGTGAGCGGAAGACGGCCTAACGGTGTGCGGGACCGTAGCCCAGCTTCATGGAGACGGTTGCGAATGGTCCTCGCCGATACCTCAGGAACAACAGTGTCCCTAATTTGCTGGGAAGTGGCGGTGCAGTCCCCTACGGCACTGCGTAGGATCCTACGGTCTTGGCGTGCATCCGTGCGTCGCTGCGGTCCGGTCCTAGGTCGACGGGCACGTGCACCTGCCGCCGACCACTGGCGACAACATTGATGTACTGTGGAGACCTCACGCCCCACGTGTTGAGCAATCCGGCGGTACGTCCACCCGGCCTCCCGCATGCCCACTATACGCCCTCGCTCAAAGTCCGTCAACTGCACATACGGTTCACGTCCACGCTGTCGCGGCATGCTACCAGTGTTAAAGACTTCGATGGAGCTCCGTATGCCACGGCAAACTGGCTGACACTGACGGCGGTGGTGCACAAATGCTGCGCAGCTAGCGCCATTCGACGGCCAACACCGCGGTTCCTGGTGTGTCCGCTGTGCCGTGCGTGTGATCATTGCTTGTACAGCCCTCTCGCAGTGTCCGGAGCAAGTATGGTGGGTCTGACACACCGGTGTCAATGTGTTCTTTTTTCCATTTGCAGGAGTGTATCTCTTTCCAGTCCGGAGAAAAAAAATCGGAGGCCTTAGAACTTGAATGCACCTCGTAGCACGATATTCAGTACCAACCAACAGGAAAGATTAAATGTTTATTTTCTTAGCGTTAAGGCATTAAGTATGTATTTGTTCCGTGTTGTCGATAAGTAAGAGAAAACGGAACTGAAGTCAGTGCAGACGCGAGAGAGCCGCAGCAAGACGGAAAATCCTTGGCTAGCTTTCATCGACGATAGGCAAGAAGGTGACCGTAAGCAAGAGCTTCGACAGCCATTCGTAAAAACTAAGCTGTTGTTACTAAGGGGCTAAAAAATGAGGTTCATGTTTTCGCATGTACACTATCTCTGGGTTGCAGAAGTGGTAATATATGTGAATTATTGACATAAAATGGGAACGTGTTGCGATTTTGGAACTTGGCCTAATGTGAGTCACTATTTTGAGATTTGTTTGGTCAGACAGTACAAGTGATGAAATTAGATCTGTTGGAGTAGTTTTGCGGGCAGCTTAGTACGAATCGGCGACTATTGAATTATTTTATACTGGAAGGGTAAAGTAACCGCTCGAATTAAGTGGTTAACGAGATGCGGAAAGTCTTCCCCCCACATACATCTCGCGTATTGACCTCGCGGAGAAAATTCGATAAATTAGGGGCAATACAAAGGCTTACCGGAAATCATTCTTCCCACGCAATATTCGGGAGTGGAACAGGGCTGGAGGGAGCAGATAGTGGAACCAAATGTACCCTCTGCCACACACCGTTGGTGGCTTGCGGAGTATGATCTAGATGTAGATGTAAAAGTGTATATGTTTTTGGTATATAACCTTTTAAAGATAGGCACACATTGAAAAATCGTAAGTGGTGCCCAAACTGAAATTGATTCTCTACGACACTCTGTGTCGGACACCTGGCTGAAAATTACTTACTTACTTCGTGGTTCCCTCCGTCGGTAATGCCGGAATTGAATATGGTGTTGGACCACCCTTAGCCTTTATGACAGCTTCCACACTCGAAGGCATACGTGCAATCAGGTGATGGAAGGTTTCTTGAGGAATGGCAGCCCATTCTTCACGGAGTGCTGCACTGAGGAGAGAAATCGTTGTTGATCGGTGATGCCAGGCACGAAGTCAGCGCTCCAAAACATCCCAAACGTTTTCTATAGCATTCAGCTCAGGGCACTGGGCATGCCAGTCCATTACAGGGATGTTATTGTCGTGTAACCACTCCGCCACAGGCCGTGCTTTATGAACAGATGAAAGATGCAATCGCCATCCCCGAATTGCTCTTCAACAGTGGGAAGGAAGACGGTCTTAAAACATCAATGTAGGCCTGTGCTGTGATAGTGCCACGCAAAACAACAAGGGGTGCAAGCCCCCCCCCCCCCCCCTCCATGAAAAACACACCACTCCATAACGCACCGCCTCCGAATTTTACTACTTGCACTACACATGCTGGCGGATGACGTTCACTGGCCATTCGCCACACCCACACTCTGCCATCGGATTGCCACATTTTGTACTGTGAATCGTCACTCCACACAACGTGTTCCCACTGATCAATCGTCCAATGTTTACGCTCCTTATACAAAGCGAGGCGGCGTTTGACATTTACCGGCGTGAAGTGTGGCTTATGAGCAGCATCTCGACCATGAAATCCAAGTTCTCTCACCAACCGCCTAACTTTCATAGTATTTTCTGTGATCCTGATTCATTTCGGAATTCCTGTGTGATGGTCGGGATAGATGTCTGCCTGTTACACATTATGACACTCTTCAACTGTCGGCCGTCGCTGTTAGGCAACAGACGATGTCGGCCTGTATTCTTTTGTGCTGTACCTGTCCCTTCACGTTCCCACTTCACTATCACATCGGAAACAGTGGACCTAGAGATGTTTGGGAGTGTGGAAGTCTCCCACACAAACGTTATGACAGAAGTGACAGCATATCACCTGACAACGTTCGAAGTCCGTGAGTTCCGCAGAGCGCCCATTCTGCTCTCTCACGATGTCTAATGACTACTGAGGTCGCTGATATGGAGTACCTGGCAGTAGGTGGAGTACCTGGCAATATGTGGGGCACCTGGCAGTAGGAGTCAGCACAATGTACCTAATATGAAAAACGTATGCTTTTGGGAGTGTCCGGATGCTTTTGATCACATAGTGTATTTATCTCCGAAAGTTAGTGAGGTAGTTAAACAGGATCCAACGCCTGAAAAAGGAGAGTTTTAGTAACACAAAGTTAACGGACAGTTGAAATGGGATAAATTTGTATTTATTTTTCTGATTAGCATACACTGAGTGGTAGGTTCGAAACGGATTCTGTGAAAATCGGTTTCAGCGAAGTACAATAAAAAAGATTATAAATGTCAGCATTGACTTTTTATGAAACAAAAGGCGTAACTGTATGTCCTTTAGAGCTCTCACTGTTTGAAGTTGACAAAAAATTATTTTGATGGTACTCTCCGTTTAATTTACACCTTGAAATATAGTATATAAATACGTATTTACAGGGTGTTTCAAAAATGACCAGTATATTTGAAACGGCAATATAAACTAAACGAGCAGCGATAGAAATACACCGTTTGTTGCAATATGCTTGGGACAACAGTACATTTTCAGGCAGAGAAACTTTCGAAATTACAGTAGTTACAATTGTCAACAACAGATGGCGCTGCGGTCTGGGAAACTCTATAGTACGATATTTTCCACATATCCACCATGCGTAGCAATTATATGGCGTAGTCTCTGAATGAAATTACCCGAAACCTTTGACAACGTGCCTGGCGGAATGGCTTCACATGCAGATGAGATGTACTGCTTCAGCTGTTCCATTGTTTCTGGATTCTGGTGGTCCCACAGAAAGAAGTCACAGGGGTTCATGTCTGGCGAATAGGGAGGCCAATCCACGCCGCCCCCTGTATGTTTCGGATAGCCCAAAGCAATCACACAATCATCGAAATATTCATTCAGGAAATTAAAGATGTCGGCCGTGCGATGTGGCCGGGCACCAACTTGCATAAACCACGAGGTGTTCGCAGTGTCGTCTAAGGCAGTTTGTACCGCCACAAATTCACGAAGAATGTCCAGATAGCGTGATGCAGTAATCGTTTCGGATCTGAAAAATGGGCCAATGATTCCTTTGGAAGAAATGGCGGCCCAGACCAGTACTTTTTGAGGATGCAGGGACGATGGGACTGCAACATGGGGCTTTTCGGTTCCCCATATGCGCCAGTTCTGTTTATTGACGAAGCTGTCCAGGTAAAAAATAAGCTTCGTCAGTAAACCAAATGCTGCCCACATGCATATCGCCGTCATCAATCCTGTGCACTATATCGTTAGCGAATGTCTCTCGTGCAGCAATGGTAGCGGCGCTGAGGGGATGCCGCGTTTGAATTTTGTATGGATAGAGGTGTAAACTCTGGCGCATGAGACGATACGTGGACGTTGGCGTCATTTGGACCGCAGCTGCAACACGGCGAACGGAAACCCGAGTCCGCTGTCGGATCACCTGCTGCACTAGCAGCACGTTGCCGTCCGTGGTTGCCGTACGCGGTCACCCTACCTTTCCAGCACGTTCATCCGTCACGTTCACAGTCCGTTGAAAACTTTCAAAGAGATCCTTTATTGTATCGCTTTTCTTTCCTTTGGTTACATTAAACCTCCGTTGAAAACTTCGGCTTGTTGCAACAACACTGTGTTCTAGGCGGTGGAATTCCAACACCAGAAAAATCCTCTGTTCTAAGGAATAAACCATGTTGTCCACAGCACACTTGCACGTTGTGAACAGCACACGCTTACAGCAGAAAGACGACGTACGGAATGGCGCACCCACAGACTGCGTTGTCTTCTATATCTTTCACATCACTTGCAGCGCCATCTGTTGTTGAAAATTGTAACTACTGTAATTTCGAAAGTTTGTGCGTCTGAAAATGTACTGCTGTCCCAAGCATATTGCAACAAACGGTGTATTTCTATCGCTGCTCGTTTAGTTTTTATTGCCGTTTCAAAACACCCTGTACAAGCAAAGGAATACATCTTATTAACACTAAAGCTATTGGGAAAGGACTGGTCGACGAAAAGTGTGGACAAAGGACAGTATATCGCTGACTCTTGAGCGGTGAACTTCTTTGCTTTTCAGTTATATGTAACAAATGAACGAACTTGTCAAAATTTTATCAACATCTTTTACGTGAATAATCTAAATGAAGCAGCAGTAAGGACGACTGACAGATAATGTTGAAAGGCGAATACTTTAAAAAGGATTAGAATGAAGAATTCCCATGCTTGTGCACATAATAGCTCCGAAATGAGAAATAGTACAAGGTAATCATGTACTGTGACATAACGTCGTTGCAAATTAGATCGGTACTACGATTCACAGATAAACTGTCAAGATTATTGAGCACTCATCAGACTAAACATCTTTCGACGAAATAAGAGGAGTGTAGACCACGGAGGCACTAACTATAATACAGAGCATAGCATGAGGAAATTCGTAACTGATCTCCCTACCTAAAGAACTCAGCTCACAGGGGCGACAGAGGAACGTTGTTACGTTGTATACCACCCGTGATCCATCACAAGACAAGTGTAATTTTTGATATTGCTTTTGAAATGAGTCTCAGAAACCAGCAATTTAACTAAAATTCTTACGATTTATGTTGTGGTTGGCAGGAGAGCCAACCCGTATACCTAAAGGAGGCCGAAATGCACGTGTTTAAGCCCACGCAGGCTGGAGTGAGGTCTGGAACATGACAAGGGAATTAGAATTGAGAGAAACGGACGTAGCTGGTGGAATACTTAACTTTAATCCATTAATGGAGAACGTCGCCCTTTATGGTACATGATTCACAATATCAATAGTACGGATACTGGCGTCTTGCTAGGTCGTAGAGAATAACGTAGCTGAAGGCTATGCTAACTATCGTCTCGGCAAATGAGAGCGTATTTAGTCAGTGAACCATCGCTAGCAAAGTCGGCTGTACAACTGGGGCGAGTGCTAGGAAGTCTCTATAGATCTGCCGTGTGGTTTCGCTCGGTCTGCATCACTGATAGTGGCGACACGCGGGTCCGACGTATACTAACGGACCGCGGCTGATTTAAAGGCTACCACCTAGCAAGTGTGGTGTCTGGCGGTGACACCACAATTTATGTTTCTTCCCTAGTCACTTAATGAAATCCATGCACATGTCTGAGTGCTTGCTCACGAACCCGAATTTAATTTGAGCATGAACTTTATTGTGAAAAATGCCTTCACCAGAAATATTAATCTTTATGCAGCCAAACTGCAATCAGCAGAAGTTGTTTTCAGTTCTTTGCAGGCCCTTAAAGCTCAGAAGATAGGTAGTGCTGCAGAGACTTCTAGGAAACTTGTTGCTGGCAAGATTTCGTCGACGTGCCTTTATAGGTATTAGACTGTGACTGAGGCTTACGTATTCACAGCTCTTGGTCTACCTGCAAGGAAAATGAACAACACGTTCACTGAATGGGGTTATGAAAATGTGGTGATCTTAAATTCATTTAGATATACATCGAGGCTCCTTACTTCTTTCCGTTGCGAAATGTAAGCACACCCTGTTTTTGAATATGTTTTGAACCGTGGTCGTCGTTATGGATTATTTATTGGGGCAAAATTTTGTACAAAAGAAGCAAATTTTCACTGCATCTAACTGAGCTCACACATTCTCATGTATAATTTCAGTCAAAGGAAGCAATATACCAGCAGTCTATTAGCTCTACGCCGCAACGGTTGCCAACCTTTTTCGATTAGCAGATCCATTCTACAGCGATCTTTGTTGGGTGAACCAATGTCTTTAAATATACACACAGTACACACGCATAAAATTTAATTCCAAGCAAAATGTTTAACAACCTTGACGGTTAAAAATTAAAATTACTCTAGTTATGGCTTGAAAGTAACACAACGTGTAGGTCTACTTTCTGTACTAAGTACAAGTTTTCACTGCAATTACTCATCTCTTCTTTTGAAATTCAGTGAGAAGGTTGCGTCTGCTTTCCATGGCTCAGGACTTTGAAGTCAGGAACCACAGAAGTTAAATAAAAATCTCAAATCACTTTCAGCGTCAAGTCTATTTCTGTATTTATTTTTTAAAAATAGATATATGAAGAAAACCACTTTTCGCACAAACATGTGAATGAAAAGGTTAATTAAGCCGTTAAGGACTTACTCACAAACGCTGAAAACTCTTTTCAACATAACTAAAACCAATTAATGACAAAGATTTATAACTTTCCCGTAATTGAAATCAATGAAAATTCAAGAATCTGCCCTGTTCCCTTTACGCTTAATGTGGACATATGTATTAATATTGGTGGGGATTATGTTGAGAAGTAGTAAGAGTAACACCTTGCAAAAACAGTTTTCTGTATTAATTTGTCTTCTTAATTTTACAATCTCCCTCATATACTCTCCAACGCTCCCAGTTCTGTGTTGGCATGTCGACACGAGTGGAAAATCATACTTTTCCTTATGATATCATGGTTTACTAGCAATGTAAAAAATTTTAAATGAAAATGTTCGCCCTATAATGAGCTGACATGAGAATAAAAAGTGAGACGCGTAACGAGTGTTACGTGCGTTATGGTATTCTGAATGGTATCTTAGATAATCAGTAGAGCAGAGAACACGCATGTCCGACAATGTGTTCAGATGGCAGCGCCCGAACAGGTGTGAGGTACCTCATCCTAGCAATCTACTGCTACGTCCTGGAACTAGAAATCTGTTCTTGCGTGGCGCACTGCATCATTATGGGTTTTCCCAATAGACTCTTACTACACGTTGCTTGGTGCAAAGGAATGGATAAAAGTAAGATAGGTAGCGAGGTGCATCAGCGAGTACCTTGCGATTCGCGAGACGGATAGGTACAGACAAGGCAATGCACTTCGATGGCGTCCTGATGTCCACAAAGAACTACATTACCTCACCCCGCTTTGTCACGCTTCTGAGTTACAAATGCGAAACAAAGGTGACGAGGATGAGGTAAGACTTTCGCTTTCGTTCCGAGAACGTAACGCATCAGGGTGGGCGCCCATGAGTCAGTTCGCAGCGGGTCGGGAAGCCGTGGGAGGGCACACCCGCTGCTTTCCTGTGACCACACACACACACACACACACACACACACACACACACACACAGTGGTTTCTCGGTAGCTGTCACTTACCGCTGGCGAAATGTCTTATTCTGGTGGTAATCACTGACTCATCCTCGTAAACTACACTTCTACATTTACATGACTGCTGCACAATTCACAATTTACCATTTGAGTACCAATCGTTTCTGCCTGATACTAACATTTTGGACAAGAAGAGAATAGAAGCTTTCGAAATGTGGTGCTACAGAAGAATGCTGAAGACTAGATGGGTAGATCACATAACTAATGAGGAAGTATTGAATAGGATTGGGGAGAAGAGAAGTTTGTGGCACAACTTGACTAGAAGAAGGGATCGGTTGGTAGGACATGTTCTGAGGCATCAATTTGGTATTGGAGGGCAGCGTGGAGGGTAAAAATCGTATAGGGAGACCAAGAGATGAATACACTAAGCAGATTCAGAAGGATGTAGGTTGCAGTAGGTACTGGGAGATGAAGAAGCTTGCACAGGATAGAGTAGCATTGAGAGCTGCATCAAACCAGTCTCAGGACTGAAGACCGCAACAACAAAAACTAACACTTTATTATTTTTTTTAATGCCAGTGTCTTTCGCATACACTATCGATGCTATCGCAAGACAGAGGCACCTAGTGCTGCGTTGACATACTTCTACAAATGTAGTCCACTGTGGGAATCATTTACAGCGTTCAAAGCAACAGTCAGCTCGGGGACTGTGCTGAATGATTGTAGGACATTACGATGTGTGGGTTTCTTTGTAGTGATCATCTTGAGAAGATCATTTACAGAGAAAGAAAATATATCTAAAGTTATTGGAAAGATAGCTACTCAAACTGGTGGCACTAACGTGCATTTCGTGCAACTGTTTCAGCGTCATGATCGGCGCCATCTTAATGCTGCTGTTAGGTGAGTTGACATAGGGCTGGGGAGGGCGCTGATGGCAGAGGGAATGGGTCACATTTTAGTGGTGCCAGCTGGGTCTATCAGTAGATCGGGTTTCACTAGGCGTGGCCTGCACCTCAATACGTATGGGTTAGGGGAGGCTGGCAAAGGTTATAGGCGACAGTGTAGTGGGTGGTGGTGGGATCACTCATGGAAAAATTCCTGTAGTAGTTGGTGTTAGAGCTGCACCTATTTTAGATTGAAGTCATCTGGTAGATATACCTGCTTAAAGGAAGTCCCTCCAACTAAGGGCTCGCCTTCAGAGGACGTCATGTTTCCAACTAGAGAAGAAATTAGCATAATTCATCAAAATATAGGAGGTATTAGAGATAAAGATAATGCCTCAATATCGGTAGGATTCCGACACTGCCTCACCACAACCTACTTTCAATACAATAATAACTTTTATGAACAGATTGACGGGATGGCTATGGGCAGTCCTCTCAGTCCTGCTGTGGCTAACTTGTTTATGGAGGCTTTTGAGCAACGGGTGTTGCAGACTGCCAGGCAAGAGACCAGCCAGACGGTATCGCACGTTCATAGTATGGACAGACGGAGCACAGGAGTTGGATGCCTTCCTGACACATTTAAACAGCATTAATCCGAAAATCCAATTCACTATGTAGACTGAAAGGAATGGGCAATTGAATTTCCTGGATGTGTCTGTGATTAAATGACGGGACGGAACGTTGGGCCATAAGGTGCATATAAAGCCCACACATACTGATCGTTATCTACACAAAGATTCAAGCCACCACCCTAGACAAAAAAGAGGTGTAATGAAAACTTTGGTAGACAGGGCGAATAAAATTTTGTGAAGCTGTTTATTTAGATGATGAGATTGAACATCTACGGTCAGCTTTCGTGAAGAATGGCTATTTTAGCAAGGATAAAGATCAAGCACTTTGCTCTAGGCAGAGAATCAGGAGTAACGACGAACAACAGTCGCGCAAGGGCAAAGTTTTTCTTCCGTTCATTAGTAAGGTCACAGACAGCATTGGGAAACTTTTAGGCAAGTATGAGGTGGAAACTATTTTCGGACCCACCAGGAAAATAAAAGAATGTTTAAGATCGGCAAAAGATGCACGACACCCTTTGGCTACACCGGGGTATATAAAATTCCTTGTAATTGTGGACAGGTTTACATCGGTACCACAAAGAGAAGTGTGAACACCCGTCTTGTCGAACATAAGAGGAATTGCCGCCTGGGTCACACGGATAAATCGGTCGTAGCGGAACATGTTTACCAGGAAGGTGATCATGAAATAAAATTCAGCGAGACGAGCGTCATATCAAAAACCTCGCATTATTATGCACGCTTGTATAGAGAGGCTATCGAGATTGATAAACATCGTAATAATTTTAACAGGAAAGACGAAGGTGTTAAACTGTACAAAATTTGTATGTCAGCGTTGCACCGCAAGCGTGACGATCGATTACTTTCAATCGAGAATGTTGGTGTTACCGGAGACAATCTCATAGCCGACGCCACGTGATCAACAGTGGCTCCCTCTGTACTGCCTATATAAGCAGCGCTTCCTCGAGTTCTCTTTGCAGTTCGCCGCTTTACCTCCAAGGATGTCTCCCGCAGAGACGAAACGTCAGGAGAGAGTTTTATACTCCGAACACAGCCTATCAGCCCGGAAGTTTTAAGTGAAGACAATATCGGGCGTGCATGATCAGAGTGGTAGCATGTTTATAGTGCCGATAACATAGAAGATAAACATAATGCTTCCCTTAGCACACTTCTGATGCTCTTTGAGAGTTGCTTTCCATTAGAACGTTTTAAACGGGATACTAGCAGCAGTAGGCAGCCCGGATGGCTGACTAGTGGGATAAGGATATCATGTAGAACAAAGCGGGATTTATATGAAAATGTTACAAGTAGTCACAATCAAGCTACAGTAGCCCATTACAAACAGTGCTTAAAATGTTATTAGGAAAGCAAAGAGTATGTGGTATGCAAATAGGTTAGCTAATTCGCAGGATAAAATTAAATCATTATCGTCAGTTGTGAAGGAAGTGTCTGCTCAGCACCAGAACGTCGACGATATAAAGTCAGTTCGTAGTAAAAATATTTCTGTTACTGATAAATCAGATATATGTAAAGTATTTAACAAACATTTTATGTGTATTGCTGGTGAATTAAATAGAAAATTTTGTTTCTACAGGGAATCATATAACTTTCTTGACAAATGCCTTTCCGAGATTGATGTCTGAAATACTCCTCTGTGATACACACAAGGGGGAGACTGAGTGAATAATTAAATCACTGAAGACTACGGACTCTCATGGTTATGATGGAGTGTCTAGTAGAATATTAAAGTACTGTGCTGCACATGTTAGCCCTGTATTTAGCCATAGCTGTAATTTTTCCTTTAGGAATGGTCAGTTTTCTGAACGATTAAGGTACTCAGTAATAAAGCCGGTTTATAAAACGGGAGAAAGGGATAATGTAGATAATTTTAGAACTATTTCTGTGTCACCAGTGTTTCCTAAATTTATTGAAAAGGCTGTCTATGTAAGGATAATCGATCATTTTAAATCATACGATTTGCTGTCAACTTTAAAAGTCGTGAAAATGCTATACTCTCTTTTCTCTGTGAGGTACTGGATGGGTTAAACGTAAGGTTTCGAAAGCTAGCCTTTTTTTTATTTAACTAAGGCGTCTGATTGTGTTGATCACAAAATATTGCTCCAGAAGTTCGACCATTACGGAATACCGGGAGTAGGTCACAATTAGTTCACCTCTTAATTTAGCAACAGACAGTAAAAGGTTCGACGCACAAGTCGCCGCAGTGGTGTCAAATCGAAAGACTTGCACCTGGCGAACGGTCTACCCGACGGGAGGCCCTAGTCACACGACATTTTATTTTACTAAAACGTCATTATTCCCAACGTTCAGAATGGCTGTGATGTGGGATCTTAGTGGGGTACAGTCAAGTGGGGGACCGGGGGAGGGGCAGGGGGTGCCCCAGGGATCAGTGTTGGGGCCACTCCTATTCCTTCTTTATATAAATGAAATGCCCGAAAGTATTACGAGTAAGTCTAAAATATTTCTATTTGCTGATGACACTAGCTTGGTAGTAAAGGATGTTGTGTGCAATCTGTTCATCAATCGCCTCAGTTGTGTGACTGGTTTCGTGATTTCCTCTCAGAGAAGTCACAGTTCGCAGTGATAGACGATAAATCATCGAATAGAACTGAAGTAATACCTGGTGTTGCGCAAGGTAGTGTCATAGGCCCTCTGCTGTTCCTGATTTACATAAATGATCTAGGTGATAATCTGAGCAGCCTCCCTAGATTGTTTGCGGATGACGCTGTAATTTACCGTCTAATAAAATCATCAGACGATCAATTCCAATTACAAAATGATCTAGAGAGAATTTCTGCATCGTGCTAAAAGTGGCAGTTGGCACTAAACAAAGAAAAGTGCGAGGTCATCCACATGGGTATTAAAAGAAATCCGATAAGTTTTGGGTATACGATAAATTGCACAAATCTAAGGGCTGCCAATTCGACTAAATACCTAGGAATTACAATTACGAGCAACTTAAATTGGAAAGACCACATAGATAATATTGTGGGGAAGGCGAAACAAAGACTGCGCTTTCTTGGCAGAACACTTAGAAGATGCGACAAACCCACTAAAGAGACATTACAGTTGCCCGTCCTCTGCTGGAATATTGCTGCGCGGTATGGGGTCCTTACCACGTAGGATTGACGGAGGACATCGAAAAAGTGCAAAGAAGGGCAGCTAATTTCGTGTTATCACGCAAGGGGTGTGAGAGTGCCACTGATATGATACGCGAGATGGGGTGGCAGACACTGAAACAAAGGCGGTTTTCTTTGCGTCGAGGTCTATTTACGAAATTTCATTCATCAACTTTCTCTTTTGAATGCGAAAATATTTTGTTGACACCCCCCTATGTAGGTAGAAATTATCATCACAATAAAATAAGAGAAATCAGAGCTCGAACGGAAAGATTTAGGTGTTCCTTTTTCCCACGCCCCATTCGAGAGTGGAATGGTAGAAAAGTAGTATGAAAATGGTTCGGTGAACCCTCTGCCAGGCACTTAAGTTTGAATTGCAGAGTAACCATGTAGATGTAGGTTAGACATTGGCCCGGTTTCAAATGGTGCAATTCATGACCTACGTTCATGGCTTGTAGAAAACAAACTAACGCTAAATCACAATAAGAGTCAGTTTTTACATTTTGTAACACAAAATTCAACAAAACATGACGTTTTAATTTCGCAGAATGGGCATATGATTAGCGAAATTTAACAGTTCAAATTTCTAGGTGTTCAGACACAGTAAACTGTCGTGGAAATCTCACGCTCAGGATCTTGTTCAGACTTAATGCTGCCATTTTTACTATCAGAACGGTAGGTGAAGTGAGTGTTGACTATCAAAATCAAGCACTCAAACAAAATACTCACAACTGGTGCCACTTACTTTACTTGGGGTCACTCAGTCAAGTACCATGAGCTTCTCTGACGATAGATTGATTTCAAGATAGTTCATAACCAGTGTGGTCAACAAGTGTTGTGGCTTTCGGTATGAAATTCGTACGGTCGTAAGAATAATTGACCAGAACTGTTTTTTTTTTTTTTTTTTTTTATTTGCCGATACGGTTTCGAGTGTTGGATCATTCTCAAGTAGTACCTAGATACAATCAATTATTAGAAGCATGTATAACTTTTGTATATGTATAATTTTTACACATGTTATAAGAGCCTAAATATTATTTTACAGTTATGATCTACTGTCGTTTTGTTCTATATTTGCATAATTATTAAAATATCGACTTATGGCCGGCCGGTGTGGCAGAGCAGTTCTAGGCGCTTCAGTCTGGAACCGCGCGACCGCTACGGTCGAAGGTTCGAATCCTGCCTCGGGCATGGATGTGTGTGATATCCTTAGGTTAGCTAGGTTTAAGTAGTTGTAAGTTCTAGGGGACTGATGATCTCAGATGTTAAGTCCCATAGTGCTCAGAACCATTTTTTATCGACTTATGTGCCAGAGCAATGGTTTCGTAATAAATTTATGTCTTTGCAGAAAATAATTTTACATCGTCAGTAAAATTTAGGATTGTCTTTTGTTTTGACTTGTCAATTACCGATAAGACATTTATCGAAGTTCTCGGTATATTCTTTCTTTCTAAGCTCAGTTTGTTCACTTTAAATGATTTATTTTTTTTATTTTTCTGCAGATGTGTGTAGATTTCTATTTCCTCTAAGATATAGCTGCATTTAATGTACTACATTCCTGATTCGTCGTGTTTTTTAGCTTTGTATGTCATGTTTATTTCTAGGGTATTCTCTGCACAAAAGATAATTTTAAGTACTTTTTTTAGAATTACTTGCAATATAATGGCAGCGTAAGGAATTTTTCTTCTTGTTGTATTTAGTAAGGGGAACTCTAATGTCATGAACTGGCGTGGCATGGAAAATGCACTGTTTGATGTGGTAGTAGGTGACATGATGAGTTATGTATTGTACACAATCGCCTGTATTAGTTTACAAAGTATGTCGAATTTATGGATATCATTATCAACAACTGTTTTCGTGTATAATATTCTTATGGTCTTGTCTGCTTCATGTTCGATGCTAAATTTGTTTACAACGTTATACGTTTCGTTCAACTTACTGAAGCTGCAGAATAGCATACACAAGGTTTATTCAAGTTGTGGCGTATTTTATCAATTATGCCCGTTCCTTGAGGGTAATGGACTATCAGAAGTCGCAAAGCTGACAACATGGTGCGGTACATTTTTCATCGTAGGGGACTGTAAGCGGAGTAGCATACTTTTCCATGTGTTCCCGTACTCAAAATGCAGCGGTGAAGGTCAGGAGACCGATCAGACCAAGACAATAGTCCTCGACGCACGATCCAGTCTCGGGAAGATATTGTTTTAAAAGTGTCGTACATACAAATTGAATTTCGCTGGTTCCCCTTTGAAATGGGCACATCCAATACTCATTCCCTATCCTGCCCTACTGCTGTCCCCAATAACATCGTTGGTGGCGCAACGTTAACCCTTAAGTGTCCTTTCTTCCATTTCGCGATCAGTGGTTCTCTTCAGTCGCTTAGCCCAAATGAAGAATGGTTTCTGATGAAAGAGCACATCTGATCTCCTTCCCCACCCCTGCTCTACTCGACTTTGTAGTCTACTGGCCTTGTCACTGACGTAGTGTAAAACATTTTGGACATAAAGCCATTCAAGGGATGATTATGAACCATTACTGGGAATCTCTTTTCGCCTTGATCGTCAAAAATTTTTATTAATTAATCACCTACACAGGGGTTGGACAAAAATATGGAAACATCGCGAGAAACGCTTGCTTGAACATTAATTCAGATGCTAGGCAACTCTGCAAGTGACACAGTTGTATCTGACCGTGTAATATCTCTTTATATTCGATGCATTATTCTGATACAATTGTACCCTTAAATGACTTTTACGAATTTTCTATCTTCATACTCGCAGAATCCATGCGCAAAGTAGTTTCATACAATAGCTTTGCCATGAGCGCATAATTATTCTTTGTAGTACTCTTTCTGGTTGTTGTTAGAAAAGGCTTCCGAGATTGTCTTCGTGCCTATTAGCCTGAGCATTGTTTGAAGAATTGTAATCTGAATATTGAGATTTATGACAATAGATAACTGATACGAAATTGTACGATTAAAAGGGAAATATATACACATATATTGCTCCTTCATAAAAAAGGTGTGTAACAATTTACATAATTTGACGTTTGAGAATTAATGATATTCACCGATATATTGTGTAGTTGTTAATCAGGAGGGAACTTCCGGAAGACTGGATACGAATCTGCATTACTTCTTCGGAAGGTTAAACTTCATCAAAGCCAAATATCCGCTTGATCTGTTTCCCGACTGATTATACAACGCTCCCAAAAATACGAGGCATTTTGTTTGTACAGATTAGCACAATGCCGCAAAGCACAAGCCTGCAGAGAAGAAGAATCGTCGCCTGATTTCATTCTAACAAGTGAAACTTCTGAATCATTTTGAGTGGCTTAATTATGACTGTGGTTCCTATTATGAATGACTGATTGCTCGAAACAATTGAGAACTACATAACTACATAATTACATAGATAGGAGGAAAAATTACAACCGCGAACGGCACCCGTACGTTGCGACTGTCAGTTGTCGTCAGAAGCGTGTTCTTCGTAGTTGTGAGTGCATTACGACGGACGTAAGTGAACTCAAGCGACGGCACGTCGTTAGCGCTCGTATTGGTGGTTGCTTGCATAACCAAGGTAAACGAAGTGTTTTGTGTTTGAAGAGGCACATTATCAAAGATTTACACTGCATACAGGGAAAGTGGATAAAACACCATCCGGTAAGTCACAATGCGGACAAAAGTGTATGTTGAGGGGTCGTGACAGAAGGTCATTTAAGAGGACTGTGACGAAAAATAAGAGGTCGACAGCTTCAAAAGTCAGTGCAGAACCGAATGTCACACTAGCGAACCCTATCAGCAACAAAGGGAGTTCCACAAAGAGGGAATTGCAGAGAGAGCTGTAATTCCAGTATCACTCATCGACGATGGAAATGTCCGTAACAGGAAAACGTGGTGCTGAAGCCATAATACCAGGACCATGGAGCTATGGCTGGATGACTCTTGTTAATACTGTTTCAAATTTCCGGCCGAGTTTACGTCAAAAGAGTGAAACATGTTCGGGGCTCGGTGATAATTTGGGCCGCCACCTCATGGTATTCCGTGTCCCACATGCTTACTTTGCAAGGTCGAGTTACTGCCAAGGATTTCCTGACTATATTGGCTGATCGTGTCCATCCCACGGTACAGTGTTTGTTCCTCAATCGTGAATCTGTGTTCCATGACGTCAGGGTCCCCCGTTCACACAGCTAGCATGGTCCAGGACCGGATTTTTAGCTCGAGGATGAATTCTCACTTCCCTCCGCGTAGCATCTCTCCTGGCCACCAGTCACCAAATCTCAATATTACTGACCCTTTGTGGTCTGCTTTGGAGAGAAGGATGAGTGATCGGCATCTACGTACATTATCGTTACTATCCATTGTTTTGCAGGGAGAACGGTATAGGAACCCCTTGTAGACCGCGCATCACCTATATTTATTCATTTAGAGACGACTGGTAGCTGTTTCGAATGCCAGCGGTTTTCGTACATCGTATTAGACGTGGTGTTTCCATATGTCTGTCCACTGCCTGTATTACCCGCTTCGCATTATCCTCATCTTGAGATCAGTGACTAATTCCAGTTTGTTCCGTCTCGGCAGTTTAAGCAATCTTTTTTCAGTAAAAGCGCTTAATATGTTCCTCTCCCCTTCACTCTTTAATCTGTTTAACATGTTGCAGGCTTAACGGCTTAACATGTTATTGATCTGTTTCCGTTTATGCTACATGTAAATATTACATCGTAATACAGAATGAGAATTTCACTCTGCAGTGGAGTGTGCGCTGATATGAAACATCCTGGCAGATTAAAACTGGCAGAATTGAAGCTGTGAGGACGGGTCGTGAGCTTGGGGAGCTCAGACGGTAGAGCACTTGCCCGCGAAAGGCAAAGTTTCCGAGTTTGAGTCTCAGTCCGCCACACAGTTTTAGTATTTCAGGAAGTTTTTTATATTGTAATGTTTCGTTTCCAGTATTTTGATATATATTAAATTGACAAACATATGATTATGTGGAGAGTGCTTCGCCAATCAGTGTTCGCTGTTTTGGATAATTGCAGTGCTACATTTCGAAGGGGATTGGTTCGTGTGCTTTTGTTTCCGTACAAAAAAAGTTTCTGAATATTGCCATAGCAAGTTGTTTGAAGTTGAGATTTTAGCTATTACGGCTTTCTTAAGGTATTTTCTATTTTCAATGTTCAGATTCCTAATTTTCTTAAATCTGCCTATTGTAAACTGATTAATGAAGCACGATAGTGGAACACTGAATATAGGACTGCATGAACTGTATGGTGTGACACATTATGTTAATTTATTTTGCTATTGTTCCATGTGCTGCTTCATATAGTATATTTGGCTCGTTACTGTTTCCGTTATTTTACTACAGGTGCGATGTTGAGACTAACGTGGTATATGTTACATGCGATGACTGGTTGATACAGATTTTTGGCTATCAAGACAAACCGAGGTTATGGATACGAATATTAAACCATAACCTTCCTTCCTTCCTTAATTTCTCGTCCCGTATTTACATCTTCTCGCTAACAATGAGCTACCGTCTTTCAAGAATATGTCCTTGATATGACACTATCGGATACGATGGAGTCATAGCCATACGTCAAGAGAACTTTAGATGCGTATGAGTAGACTTCTAGTGACATTCATCATTACCTACATTTTCAGATATACTCTCCGCAAGTCACTGTACAGTGATTCGTGAAATGTACTTCACACCAACATCACCAAATTTCTGTCTTATCCTATTCACGACAGTAGCGAAGGAAAAGTGGCTACCAATATTGAAGGTTCTCTGTGTGAGACTCTTCATGAGATTTTACCAGAAGTAACCTCATCTCAGTACCTGTGGAATCTAAGTTTACGGTGCAGTTAGTAAATTCCCTCCGGTATAAGAAGAGTGAGTAATTAAGTGCGTTCATATCAGCTAAATTTTACATATTTTTCATATTTTGTACTAAACTTGTTTGTTGGTAGCCTAATTGAGATACACTTGTCAGAAGTGCATTAAGTTTTGCTACTTCTCCGAATCTTTTTACATTGTCACACTGCTATATTTCTCTCTGCATGTCCTTTCCTTTCTTCCCTGGAATAATAAAACGAATGAATGTGTGTCAATTCTATGTGCATAACAGTGGGAGTAGAGTGGCCTGCTACTTTGACAGTATGGTCAGTATGGTCAATACTAGATGATTGATGGGTAGCAAAGAGTTTAGATTGGTCGAATCTTTGTGTAGGTGGACACAATAAGGTAGGCGTGCTCTCTGGTCACTTCGGTAGGAGGGATAAACCCCGGTTTCGTGAGGGTAACTTTTTACTGTCAGCTAGGATTGAGTAAGGTTGGTTGTTCGTAAAAGCTTCTTCTTGAAACTTTAGTCAATGTTTGACTTGTGTAAGTTTTCTCTCTAACTGAAGCCCTCATACATTTCCCCCAAATCTTCATAGTCTATTAGTTCGAGGGATGAATTTTATTTTAATATCGCGAGAGTTGAATACTCTGAAATTAGAGCTATTTCGTAGGTCATTGTTTGATTCAATTAGTCACTTGCTCACGTGGAGGTGTTTTGGCTGGGTCACGATTTAGTTTAATGAGCCTCTCACTTTTTAACCGCGATCGCGTGTGCATTACGTGATACAACTCTCATTTTGCCACTGATTTTTCAATCTGTTTTATTATTTACCTTACATTATTCGGTACTTGCTTTGTTCAGTACCACCACGCGTCAGTGTTCATGTTCAATGCCTTCAGCTTACACATCTCGTTAGTTTGCAATAAATACAGTGCAGTTATAATCCGTTTATGCAGAAATTCCTATTTGTTCGGTACTTACTTTCGTTCTGTTACCAAGACGTGCTTATTCTTCGTTTTAAGAGCATTTTGTGCTGTAGCTTCCGTAATATTCCTCTTGCACAGTGCATTTAAATTAAACGTGTTTAGATCTTCATTCGTATATTTCAACAGTAATTTGACGTATTCACTCAGCGAGTTAAAATCGAGGCACCAGCATCAAAGAAATGGTTCAAATGGCGCTGAGCAGTCGCACGGTTCCGGACTGCGCGCCTAGAACCGCGAGACCACCGCGACCGGCGCACCAGCATCCCTTTGCTACCCACGTGGAGGGCCTTTGTACTTCCCTTTTTTCCTCCGTGTAAACCTCATCAGTTGCATATGAATGTAAAGTGCGTATATGGTTAACTCATCGTTTGATTGTTCCCATTTCAAAATTCACGAATGTAGTAGTGGTCTCAAAGGCAAAGTTTACGATGGAACTTATATATATAACACCAGCCATCGTCACCTTTTATCATGTTAACAACCGTTAACTAAGTTACCGAGGTCAATAAATTTTCAGTTTTACTCGTAAAAGCCTGTCCTTGATAGTTTAGTTAATTAATGAAATCATGCCACGCCCCATCCACCTCTGATCGAGGGCGCATCCTATAGCAATCTCTTGCCCAATAATTGAAAAGATTCCATTGTTTTTCTTGAATTATGAGTTGTTTAAATTATCCCAAGGTTAGATAGGATGGATTTTACATTTTTAAATTCAAGGCCTTAACTATTAGACCAGAGCCAAGACTATTCAGGCTGCAGCCGCAGCCTCACTCAGTATTGTAACCTTTTACAACTAATGTGACAACCATTTAAACTGCCTTTTCACTTGTCCTAATTTCTCTTACTTTATTATTATCCAGCGAAATGATTGCAGGGCCCTATAAATTTATCCAACAGGGTTTCACGAGACTTACGAGGTGTATGAGAACACTAATGAGAGAGATATTTTATCTACTGAAGTTTTTTTTTCAGACAACAATACTGTTAACTTCAAAGTAGATCCCTTCAGCAGCTATAACCGACGGAGTCATTGTTCCCAGTCTTGGTAGCAGCGCTAAAACGCCTCAGCTGGTAGGGTCTTAAACATGTCGGCCATATTCGTTTGAATGTCCCAAAATGACGTCGTTTTAAGACGTTTGTCAATTTCGGGAAAAGAAAAAAGTCACAAGGATTCAGATGAGATGAATATGGGGGCAATGGAACAACACGATCGTGTTTTGTGTCAATAATTTAGTGATGGATGTGCGCGTGTTTCATGGGTGCGTTTTCATGACGCAGCATCCACTTGTCTGCAATGTCTGCTCCCACACGATCCACCCTTTCCTTGAGCCTTTCAAGGACATCTTATTCAACACATGGTTGATAGTTTATTCTGGAGGAACAAATTCGTTTTGCACAATACCAATAGTGTCAAAAAGCACATCAGCACTGTCTTCAACTTTGATTTAGTCATTCGAACTTTTTTCGGCTGAGGGCATGTTTCAGTGCGCCACTCCTCACTTTGCTGCTTTGTCTCAGGATCGTGACTCTACAATTGACGATTCATCACCTGTGATAGCACGATTGAACCATTCGTGATCATTGGCAATCCTTTCAAGATCAACACGACATAAACCTTTCTTAAGCGCAAAACTTCGGGAAAACCTTAATATAATTGTTAAATGTCGCTCTGGTCTCACAAGAGCAGGAACGCGTTCGACGTTTTTGTCGATTTTTTGAGATCTCCCTGAGCGAGGTTCAACTTACACGTCTTCTTGGCCTTCCAAAAATGATTTTTGCCTGTGAAAAACTTGTGCTCTTAATAAGGAATGTTCCTTATAGGCATGTTCCTACTTTTCAAATGGCGCATTCGCTGATTCACCGAGTTTAACGCAAAACTGTATGGTATAACTTTTCTCTAAATTCCGCTGTTCCATTTTCATAACACGCAACAAAAACACAGCTCGTTGATGGCGCTCTCAAAAATCATATGATAGCTGTATAGAGCTGAAACTCAGACTGATCATCTGGAACGGATGAACACACCGGTCTACACAACTCAGCTTTGTCAGATCGTTCTCAGTGTTGTCGGTGTCATTACTTTACGCACACACCTCGTATATCATCTTTCTTCTGTGCACACCCACTCAGGTTACATGAGTTAGTGATAGCAAGGTAGTGAAGATGGTGAAAATTTTCACTTCATAAAACAAAATTACACAATTAAGTTTTGGACTGCAGATACGAACCTGCAGTCCTGGTACACACTGATATCCCCACACTACAATACCACTGCAAGGCATTATGGGAACCAAATTGTATTGTTGCGCTGGTATTTGGCTGTGTGCCAGGACTCCAGAGATGGATTAGGTTGTTGCTTAAGTTCGTAATGTTCTCTTTTGCATATTACTATTTCGGTTGCTATGATTTATTTCCCGATTGTCAATTTTTTATTTATGGTTCACTGTTCCTATTTCAGTTTACATGTTGTATTTTGTCATTTGGAGGCAGTGAGTGGAGCTGTGGAGTGCCACATGGAGAAATCGGAAAATTTCCGACATTCCTCTCTCGAGTTCAATAGTGGGGTGACAGTAGCGGGGACAGCCACAAACATTTGCGCCGTGTATGAGGATAATGGCGTTAGACAGAGCACTGTACGAAAATGGTTTTCTCGTCTTAAGGAGGATGTTTCGACATTAGCGACTATTCACGTTCTGTGACACCTTCAAGGTTTAAGTGAGAACGTTTAAACGCATTAATCCACACTTCATGCAGTGGGGAAGGTTTTAAAATCGAGTGTATTGGTATCGCATACTCAGAACCGAAAACACAAAAATCAGAGGGTGGGCATATGTGCATCTCGGCTTGCTCGTCATCAGCTGGCTCGAGAACATGACCGACCTTTCTTCATGCTAATATAAGCAAAAGAAATTAATGGTCGAACCTAAACGAAGCAGCAACTCCCGCCCTACAAAGACTTACATAGATCCACAAAAGATGATGATATGCATCTGGTGAAACAGCGATGGTGCGTTGGACTTCTAATTGCTTCCCTGACATGTAGCCATCACTGCTGACATTCATAGTCAACAACTGAGACTTCTTGTAGGCGCAGTCCGAGTACAGCGACCAGGAAGACTGCGTGAGGTACGGGCACTCCACGGTAACGCCCGCCCGCATTCTGCTACACCGATAAAAACGTTACAAGTTGGGTTGGGAAGCCATTCCAAACACATCTTATTCACCAGATCTTGCGCCCTCAGATTTTTATCTTTTCCGCTATGTATCGAAAAAGTTTCAAGGAACTGCCTTTCCGAACGAAAATGCGCTGCGAATATGGCGCGACCAGTTCTTCGCTTCAAAACCACGTAATTTCTACAGTCGCGGAAAGTGATCGCCAGCGTTGGCAGACTGTTGTAAACAGAGAATGATAATATATTATTGATGACTGTTGTGTTTATTAAACTTATGGAAAAAGTCTACGAATTTATGCGCCAACCAAATAGGTACAAACAAACTATAAACTGTGACTTTACTCTTTCAAGTTAATGACTAAACCTATGACTATCTCTGGTCCGTGTGCCTTGTGAGGAAAAGCCAGGCGCTTGCTGCTAGCCGCCGTATAGCCAGCGGTCTGCAGTGCTGCGGCTGCCTCCGCGGTGTGGGCCGGTGTCGCAGTCGGTGTTTGCGCGACCCGCCCTATGCGTCACGCCGAGCGATGTCTGGCGGCGGACCGCGACCTTGGATGCGCAGCGGTACCTCACCGCCACACACCGCCCACCCACGTATACTTCAGCGTGCCCCATTGCCCTCAGCAAGGATGCCAGGCTAACTCGGCTCGCTCTAATTTTCATCCTGACCCGCCTCTGTGGCAGATGCCACTGATGCACACTTGTGTAGTGTCCCTCTACGTGAAGTAACTACACTCACGCTCGTAAATTAAGAATAGTGCTGATACATGGTGAAACAACGCTCTGTGGGCAGTTTGCGGGCTTAAATCACCTCGTGGTACGACCATGCGGTGCATTCGACCTGTGATCGTTGCACGGTGGCGCTGGCAGTAGACCACATACGCAGAGGTATTGAAACGTCCCCTTTGAACAATTGTACAACACTGTGCTTAAACTGACACATATAATTTTTAGCGCAACACAATCTGACTTTCAAAAATCCCTACAGAAGAATGGCCCTGACCAACATTAACCTATACGTTTCACATATCACTTACCTCACAAAAGTCTTGGTTACTCGAACTACTGCAATACAGCGAGCACCAATACTGCCAGCTAAATAAAAGATTCAAGATACGGAAGGCACTAACTACTGATAGGTAAAGTTAGCAAATGAAAGTTTTTAATAGAGAACAAACAATGTATTTACCTTAATAGTCATAATTCATGACATCCATTCTTACAAATTTCAAAACTCCGCCATCTCTCTCCTCACATCCACCACTGCTGGCGGCTCACCTCCAACTGCGCAACGCTATGCGCTGTTAACATCCAGCTGCTTAACACTACAATGGCGAGTATTACAACAATGCCAACCAGCCACTGACTGCACACAGCACAGCCAGTTATTTTTCATACAGAGAGCTATGTGGCGTTACCAATCAAAAAATCTAAACAGCCTACAGTATGTTGGTGCATATCAGAGTACAGTGCAGCGGGTCGGGGATTTTCTCTGCCTCGAGATGACTGGGTGTTGTGTGTCTTTCATCATCATCTCATCCTCATTCACTCGCAAGTCGCCGTAGTGGCGGACCGGCGGCCGAACCGCCCCGCGATGGGTCTCCCGGCCACCAATTCCATACGCCCATTATTATTATTATTATTAACACATATTGATGACGTTATGAGGGGTAGAATACTAGGGCGACTGGTGGCTGGTCAAACAAAGCAGGTCGTAGCACAGGCCCTCCGTGTGCCACAAAGTGTGATCTCAAGATTATGGCAACGATTCCAGCAGACAGGAAACGTGTCCAGGCGCTACAGTACGGGACGTCTACAGTCTACAACACCATAAGAAGACCGATATCTCACCATCAGTGCCCGCAGACGGCCACGGAGTACTGCAGGCAGCCTTGCTCAAGACCTTACCGCAGTCACTGGAACAATTGTCTCCAGATAGACAATCTACAGACGACTGAACAGACATGGTTTATTCGCCCAGAGACCTGCAAGGTGCATTCCACTGACCCCTGGTCACAGGAAAGCCCTTAAAGCCTGGTGTCAAGAACACAGTACATGGTCATTGGAACACTGGTCCCAGGTTATGTTCACGGACGAATCCAGGTATAGACCGAACAGTGATTCTCGCCGAGTCTACATTTGCCGTAAACCAGGATTCAGATACCAACCCCTTAATGTCCTTGAAATGGACCTGTATGGAGGTCGTGGTTTTATGGTGTAGGGTGGGATTATGATTGGTGCACCTACACCCCTGCATGTCTTTGACAGAGGAACTGCAAGAGGTCTGGTGTATCGAGACATCATTTTGCACTAGCATGTCCGCCTCTTCACGGGTGCAGTGGGTCCCACCTTCTTCCTGATGGGTGATAACGCACGGCCCCACCGAGATGCCATCGTGGAGGAGTACCTTTAAACAGAAGATATCAGGCGAATGGAGTGGCCTGCCTGTTCTCCAGACCTAAATCACTTCGATCACGTGTGGGATGCTCTTGGTCGCCGTATCGCTGCACGTCTTAAAACCTCTAGGACACTTCAGGAGGCTCCGACAGGCACTGGTGCAAGAATGGGAGGCTATACCCTCGCAGCTGCTCGACCACCTAATTCAATGCCAGCCCGTCGTACGGCCTGTGTACGTGTGCGTGGTGATCATATCCCATATTGATGTCGGGGTATATGTGCAGGAAACAGATCTGTGTCGTGTGTGTTCCCTATGTGCCTATGCTATTATCGCCAGTTTTGTGTAGTGCCACGTTGTGTGGCAAAAAATTCTGCAATTATCCTTAATTTATGAGTATGAGTGTAGTTAGAAATAATTTTCATCACCACTGTTTGCTCTTTCCGCCGACAATAGGTGGTTGCATACATTTCCTCTTCGCAGTCCCGTAGAAAGTGAGCGACATTGTTGATGAGAACATTGTGATGCCACATTCTCCAAGGGCTGCACACACTGAGGTGACAAATGTCGTGGGACAGTGATATGCACATATAAATATGGCTGTAGTATCCGTACATAAGGTATAAAAGGCAGCCATGAGCAGAACTGTCATTTGTACTCACAGGATATAACTGATAAAGTTTTCGACGTGATTATAGCTGCACTACGAGAATTAACAGACTCTAAACGCAGAGTGGTTGTTGGAGCTAGATACATGGGACCGTTTCGGAAATCGTTAGGGAATTTAATATTCCGAGATCCACAGTGTACCGAGTATACCAAATTTCAGACATTATCCCCAAAGTACCTCAGAGTGAAGTTTTATCGGTCCCTCACCTTTAAGGACCACCTTACAGATACAAAAACGAAAGTCAGTGCGAGGAACAAAATTATTAAGAAAATGACCGGCAACAACTTGGGAGCACACCCACAGATCCTCCGAACATCTGCCCTCGTTTTGTGCTCTCCGCTGAATATGCAGCACCTGTATGGCAGAACTCCAGCCATGCCAAACAGGTAAATATTGCCGTAAATGAAACAGGACGAATTGTAACAGGCTGCTTGCGGGCAACCCCTGTTGTCAAAATCTACCACCTCAAGGAGACCAGCAGCTGAAGTGGAAAGAAGGAAGCAGAGACTGATCAGAGACACCCGCTGTTTGGATCAAACACCAAGACTCAAGTCGAGAAAAAGTTTTCTCCGGACAACAGAACCAATCCAGAGATCACCTCCAGGCCATAGGATATAACACTGGCGTAGCTCATCATCAGATAAATATTGGGACAAACCCAAGGAAGAATTTGCTACAGGTGATCATCTCCCATACACGACATGGAAGGTACTAAATAGACTGAGAACTGGAGTATCTCGGTGTAAGGAGAACATGAAGAAATGGGGATACATCTTAGGGAACGAACTATGTGAGTGTGCCGGCCGCGGTGGTCTCGCGGTTCTAGGCGCGCAGTCTGGAACCGTGTGACTGCTACGGTCGCAGGTTCGAATCCTGCCTCGGGCATGGATGTGTGTGATGTCCTTAGGTTAGTTAGGTTTAAGTAGTTCTAAGTTCTAGGGGACTAATGACCACAGCAGTTGAGTCCCATAGTGCTCAGAGCCATTTGAACCATTTTTGAACTATGTGAGTGTGGTGAACCTCAAGACAATCAGCACCTACTCAACTGCAGGAAACTGTCGGAACCTGTTTCCATGGACGATCTGATTATCGCCAATGATAACGCAGTCTGTGCAGCGGAATATAAATATGCACATATTCTCTGTAATACTTGTAATATATATGCATGATATGCTATGTATGATAAATCATATATAATATATTATGTTCTGGGCACGTATAAATAAATGAATAAAAATCTCTCACCGCTGACATCGCAGTGGCCTACGACCATCATTTAACTACCGAGAACAGTGGTGTATGCTTAGAGTTTTCAGTGCTAACAGACGAGAAACACATCGTGAAATAACCGCAGAAATGAATGTGGGACGTACGACAAACGTATCCTTTAGGGAAGTGTGGCAAAATCTGTCGTTAAATAGCTGTGGCAGCAGACGACCAGTGCGAGTTCCTTTGTTAGCAGCTCGACATCGCCTGCAGCGCTCTCCTGGGCTCGTGACCCTACTTGTTGGACCCTAGACGACGGGAAAACCGTGCCCTGGTTCTACGAGTCTAGATGTCAGCAGGTAAGAGTTGATGGTAGGGCTCGAGTGTGATTCAGACCACACGGATCTAAGGACCCAAGTTGCCAATGAGGCACTGTGCAAGCTGGTGGATGCTCCACAATGGCGTAGTCTATGTTTACATGGAACAGACTTCCAACTGAACCGATCGTTGACTGGAAATTATTATGTTCGACTACTAGGAGACCATTTGCAGCCATTCATGGACTTCATGTTCTCAAAGAACGATGTCGTGTTACCTTACCACAATGCTTCACCACTGGTTTGAAGCTCTTTATGGATAATAGATCGTTCGACATGAACCCCATCCAACATTTATGGGACATAGTCGAGACGTCAGTTCGTCCACAACATCCTGCACCAGCAATACTTTCGCAATTATGGGCGGGGTCGGAGACTGCATGGCTCAATACTTCTGTAGGGGACTTCCAACGACTTGTTGAGTCCATGCCACGTCGAGCTGTAGCTCTACACTGGGCAATATTAGAAGGTATTCTATGACTTTTGTCACCTCAGTGAACTATTATCGCCACATTGGTGTTATGTTAGTGATTAACAAGCCTTTGGGGCTAACAATGATATTAATCAATTTTGAGTGCAATTTGTGATTTTATGTGTAGTGTGAGGATGAACAAGAGGTACCAAACAGTTGGTAATGATGGCAGAGTATAGAGGTACTTTCACAATTAAACCGCGGAACAGATTTTGATGAAATTCAGTATGGAGATAGCTTGAACGGCGAGGTAGATCACAGCCTACCTTAGAAAGTATATAGTGCGAGATATTTATTGATTTCTACATCTACGTGGATACTCTGCCAATCACATTTAAGTGCCTGGCAGAGGGTTCATCGAACCACCTTTTGAAGAATATAACACGAATTAGGGAAATATATATACTCTTTGAAAAAGCTATTGAGTCTTTGATTCTAGAATTGTATCATATTTGTGAAAATGTTTTTATTTGTTGATATTTCTCTATAATTCGATTCAAAGTACTGAGTACAATTCTTACAGGATCCTCAATGTGTTTAATCCCTACTCCTGAACTACTATTATAACTGTGAAAGCAGTTTCTCCTGTTTAGTTTTCACGACTACATTGCAGAAATGATTTTAATGAAATAAGGCATTACAGAGATAATCTAAATCCTGAGGAAGATCATAGCTTGCTTTACAGAGGGAAAAAATCAATCTATTCGTAACAGACTGAAATAAGGAATAGAATTTTCAAGTTCTCCAAAGCTCTTTTAAATTCTGACTCTAATAGTGGATCAAGGCACCGTCAGTGTAGTACTGAAAGGATGAGTGCTGGGTAAAAATTGTGGAGGGAGGCAAATAAATGAATACAGTAAGCAGGTTCAAAAGGGTGTAGGTTGTAGTAGTTATTCGGAGATCATGGAGTACCATGGAGAACTGCATCTGCATCAAATGAGTCTTTGAACTCAAGGCCAGAAGATCACAAGAAAGGCGCTGTGATATAATCAGCTTTTTCTTATTTTTTTTTTTTTTAGGAAATTTCCGCGTGCTGAACGGAAGTAACGAATTTAGATTACAGGAATATATTAGCTGTAAAATACGCCTTAGAGTGTTTTAATGATTTTTACTGTCCACAATGTCAACCATATTATGTATCGCCGATATGTACTCGTATCCTGTAATACGACAACTGTTCGGTAAGACGAGAAATATGTTTTTTGGACGATAACGTATCACAGTCCAGAATGAGATTTTCACTCAGCAGCGGAGTGTGCGCTGATATGAAACTTCCTGGCAGATTATAACTGTGTGCCCGGCCGAGGTCGAGTCTCGGTCGGGCACAGAGTTTTAATCTGCCAGGAAGTTTCATATCTCATTCTGGAAATGAAAAATTAATAGTCGAATGGTTGAAATTTCTTTAAAAAATTATGTATGACTCTTGTTCAACATGAACGAAAGACCATTAATCAATTCTGAATTCTTTACTACATGTCCAAACAGCTCATTTTTTTCACACACGCTTTCTTAACATGTTAAGTTTTTACTCAAATGCCTCTCTAGTAAAAAAATATTTTCTTCTATAAAATTATACAGCAGAACTATAAGAGGGATTTTAATTAAAATACGTATACTAAAATAAAAATTAGTTTTTACTATTCGTTCCACATACTTTAAGAAATATTCTCAATGTACTGTTCGAAAAAACATTATGACCACAGCCCAACGCGACACTGCATGCCACCTGGTGGCGTTTCGGGCAAGTGAAGCAGGAACAGAAGTATGTAAGCGAAGCAAACACGGACGCACGCTCACCCTAGCGAAGATATGGGCTGCAAATGGGGAAATCCATTGAGATAAGCGACTTTGACAAAGATCAGATTATTATTGCGCAGTGCTTGTGACGAATATCTCGAAAACGTCGAACCTGGTCGAATGCTCACGTAATACTGTCGCGAGCATCTACGGAAAGAGGTAGAATGACAGTGACGCTACAACTAGGTGCTACAGGGTGTTTCAAAAATGACCGGTATATTTGAAACGGCAATAAAAACTAAACGAGCAGCGATAGAAATACACCGTTTGTTGCAACATGCTTGGGACAACAGTACATTTTCAGGCGGACAAACTTTCGAAATTACAGTAGTTACAATTTTCAACAACAGATGGCACTGCAAGTGATGTGAAAGATATAGAAGACAACGCAGTCTGTGGGTGCGCCATTCTGTACGTCGTCTTTCTGCTGTAAACGTGTGCTGTTCACAACGTGCAAGTGTGCTGTGGACAACATGGTTTATTCCTTAGAACAGAGGATTTTTCTGGTGTTGGAATTCCACCGCCTAGAACACAGTGTTGTTGCAACAAGACGAAGTTTTCAACGGAGGTTTAATGTAACCAAAGGACCGAAAAGCGATACCATAAAGGATCTGTTTGAAAAATTTCAACGGACTGGGAACGTGACGGATGAACGTGCTGGAAAGGTAGGGCGACCGGGTATGGCAACCACAAACGCGCAGCTAGTGCAGCAGGTGTTCCAACAGCGGCCTCGGGTTTCCGTTCGCCGTGTTGCAGCTGCGGTCCAAATGACGCCAACGTTCACGTATCGTCTCATGCGCCAGAGTTTACACCTCTATCCATACAAAATTCAAACGCGGCAACCCCTCAGCGCCGCTACCATTGCTGCACGAGAGACATTCGCTAACGATATAGTGCACAGAATTGATGACGGCGATATGCATGTAGGCAGCATTTGGTTTACTGACGAACCTTATTTTTACCTAGACGGCTTCGTCAATAAACAGAACTTGTTCATATGGGGAACCGAAAAGCCCCATGTTGCAGTCCCATCGTCCCTGCATCCTCCAAAAGTACTGGTCTGGGCCGCCATTTCTTCCAAAGGAATCATTGGCCCATTTTTCAGATCCAAAACGATTACTGCATCACGCTATCTGGACATTCTTCGTGAATTTGTGGCGGTACAAACTGCCTTAGACGACACTGCGAACACCTCGTGGTTTATGCAAGATGGTGCCCGGCAACATCGCACGGCCGACGTCTTTAATTTCCTGAATGAATATTTCGAAGATCGTGTGATTGCTTTGGGCTATCCGAAACATACAGGAGGCGGCGTGGTTTGGCCTCCCTATTCGCCAGACATGAACCCCTGTGACTTCTTTCTGTGGGGACACTTGAAAGACCAGGTGTACCGCCAGAATCCAGAAACAGTGGAACAGCTGAAGCAGTATATCTCATCTGCATGTGAAGCCATTCCGCCAGACACGTTGTCAAAGGTTTCGGGTAATTTCATTCAGAGACTACGCCATATTATTGCTACGCATGGTGGATATGTGGAAAATATCGTACTATAGAGTTTCCCAGACCGCAGCGCCATCTGTTGTTGACAATTGTAACTACTGTAATTTCGAAAGTTTGTCTGCCTGAAAATGTACTGTTGTCCCAAGCATATTGCGACAAACGGTGTATTTCTATCGCTGCTCGTTTAGTTTGTATTGCCGTTTCAAATATACCGCTCATTTTTGAAACACCCTGTAAATGGTTGAACGTCCACGACTCTTCACAGAACGTGATGATCGGAGGCTTGTCTGCCCTATAAAGTAGGATAGATGGTGATCTGTGGTGTCTCTACCGAAAGAGCATAATACTGGTGCACCTACAAGAGTTCCGGAGCATACCGGTCATCATACATTGTTGGATGTGGAGCTCCACTGCAGAATACCCCTACGAATTAAAATTTTGACCGAACAGCATCGTCAGTTACGACTGCAGTAGCCACGCTTCCATCGGAATCCGACCGTCGATCAATGGAAACGTGTCCGCAGTTCAGGTGAATAACATTTTGGCTACACCAGGTCGACGGTCCTTTCCACTAACGCCGTCATCTGAGTGAATGGCGGCTCGAGATGTTCACCTTGCCACAGGCACAGGCTGGCGGGAGCTGTGATATGCTATAGGACACATTCTTCTGCGCTTGCATGGGACCTGCGCTAATAACCGAAGACACACTGACAGCTGCCGGCCGCGGTGGTCTAGCCGTTCTAGGCGCTCAGTCTGGAACCGCGCGACTGCTACGGTCGCAGGTTCGAATCCTGCCTCGGGCATGGATGTGTATGATGTCTTGAGGTTAGGTTAGGTTTAAGTAGTTCTAAGTTCTAGGGGACTGATGACCACGGATGTTGAGTCCCTTAGTGCTCAGAGCCACTTGAACCACTTGAACCACACTGACAGCTGCGAACCGCCTGCATCGCTTCACACTCGATGTCTTCCCCGACGGCGATGTCATCTTTCAGCAGTATAATTGTCCGTGTCTCGAAGCCCGTATTGATATCTCTGAGACCAAATTCGCTTGATATAAATACTATAGAACCCGTCTGCGGGCCGCTATAGGTGACTAAGTGACGTCGTCACCCCGTATGAAAAAGAGCGGTCCGTTATTTACGGGAATTACATCACCTGTGCGTAGACGTCTAATGCCACATATCTCCACAAACCTACCACCAAACTGTCGGGTCCCTGATAGGCAACATCAATGATGTATTTCGATCCAAAGATAAACAATCTATTAAGCACTTGATCATAATGTTTTGACTCATCAGTGTATATTATTAAACTGCAGTCACGGAACCCAATATGATTTGCAGGTTGCATATCTAACGGCTTTCATGGGACGAAAAATTTGATTTTCAAAATTTCGCGTGTTTATTGGACATATTTAAGAATATAAAATGCTGTCATAATCTATTCATTAAGAGATAAAATCTTACATTAAAATTATGACAAAATATGATAAGTATTACAGTTAAAAACTGTTTATATCCAGGCGGCGTAACTGAAAGCGCACGAATATCCGGACTATATCCATCCAGTATTTGAAATGAGAGTAATTAGCGGCTTCCAACAAACGTTGCACAAAATTTCAGCCTTTCACGAAACATTTTCTCACTGACACCCAAACAAAATGATGAAAGGAAAGACGTTTATCGTTTACTGCCTTTTCTCTGTTAATGCAGCTGAACTGCAACATGAGGCATGACATTTTAATTAACAAGTTCTTTACTATTGACTATATTAGCAATACGTTATGCAGGAGCATCTACATATACAACTGAATGTACCTGCAAAATTATATCATTGTTCGACACACTGTTCAAGGGATACGAATTCATAAACATTGAGATGCTTGAAAAACTAGTTTTCGCTAAAAATTGAGAGCAAGTTACTCAGACCATATTCATCCTACGTTTCATAATGAGAGCACTTAGTGACTTCCAACAGACTTTAATCATAGTTTAAAACCTTTTTTAAAACTTTCTTTCGCTTAGATGTTTAAAGCCAAATATATGACACGTGAAATCATTGTTTAAAGAATCGGGTGTTTCCTGGTTAAAGTAGGATAATGCATTTCTTCCGAGTCTTACTGGAAGGTCCGCGGGGAGCGGCCACGCGGTTTGAGGCGCCATTTCACTGATAGCGCGGCCCCTCCCGCTGGAGGTTCGAGTCTTCCCCCGGGCATGAGTGAGTGTTTTGTTCTTAGAATAAGTCAGTTTAAGTGAGTATAAGTAGTGTGTGAGTCTAGGGGCCGATGAGCTCAGCAGTTTGGTACCTTAGGCATTCACACCCATTTCTTACCGGAAGGAATGAGTACAGAAAAACTGCAATTTGTGTGTCGTAGCTAGTACAGGCAATAATCTCAACCTGCAACAGTGTAAGATCAAACTATGCATAACTTTTTTGGTGGTTTTAGTTGTAGTGCCAATACGCCGGGTTCTAAGACATGTTTCTGTGGTAAGCTGTTCTCTCCTAATGTCAGAGGCAGCATCAGAGGCTATAAACATTCTGAGGATGTCTCCAGCATTAGAAGGGAAAAGTCTAGTACAGTAACTTGCCTTAGAGCATTTAAAGCCGACCGTGGAAGCTTACATTGCATGATTAAACTACTACTATTTTTCTCTTATGTATAACCATAAATTGTCCACGTTTTTCTGCATTCGTAGTGCCTCAAGCAGCTGAATGGTCAACACGAACAAGATACCGTTGGATTAACGTAGAGAGATAAACGATTGTAGACCAAAATAGAGAAAATACACCACCCTTGAAGCACGCCATTCGAAACGACGAGTGACCTTACTTTTAAAAATTATCAAAGTTGTATTAGGGCTACAGGCTGGACCGCAGCCGCCTCGTCAGCACACGAGTGCGAGCTGGGGCAATCGTGGAATGCTGACGAAATTCGGTGTCAGTATGTGTCGGCCGCAGAGTGCCTCCACACAAAAGAAGTCGAGTCGTGTCGTTGGCTGCCTGCAAGGGCACAGCTATTTCCAACGAGCGTGGTTTCGACTAGGAATTTGTCTTTTTCGGCTCAGAGTGGAGTCTTCACAAATTCGTATTTATTCGCAGTAGGACGTCAGGCACAATTATGACGGATCAGCACAGCGATCGCGTCATTGTACTGTTCTTATAGAAATAAAGTGGTGAAGATTAACAACTCGGTGTTCGCTGTTCACGCATTTCCGTACCATAGGAACCCAAAGCCTGCATAGTCCTGACAAATATCAAGGAAGGCCATCAACCGAGAACACAAGACCCGCAACCACATTACAATTCATTGCTATTATGCTGTGATGATTACAAAAAATGGAAAATACGATACTATAAAAAAACACAGCAAATACGCTGAAGAGTCCTCCCTTGGACATGAGTGAGTGTTTTGTTTTTCGAATAAGTTAGTTTAAGTGAGTATAAGTAGTGTGTGAGTGTAGAGGCCGATAACCTTAGCAGTTTAGTCCCTTATAGATACCTCAAGTTCTTATGTCAAATACACTGGTTGCAACCAGTTTCAACCAAAAATGTTTATCAAGCTCGAACAATTTCAGCATTACTTTCTCGTCTGTGTAACGATTCATATTTTGTCGAATATAATCATCCTGCTCGTCATTAATCTGAGCAGATTACGATAGCAGATTCGCCTGTGTTAGTAATCCGTAACGTACGAATATCCGTTTACAAATAAATTCGTCACGAAGACGTAAAAAAATGGCGCAGAGAATCCTTTCATCGCCGCACTGATGAATATTCAGTAGTCAGGTGTGTTGCTTTGCGATTTCTCATGTGTTACAATGAGGCAACGCACGAATAATGGATGCATTGCAACGGTCGTTCGCGAGAAACAGCGTCACCTCCTTAGGAGCGTATGTATGCTACTATCTCAAGGTAACACGAGCCCCTTTTGTGTCAGCAACGACTGGGATCGTCCTAGACCGACTTTTAAATTGACATTTCCCTGCTGTTGTTTCCTGTAGTAGCTTTGACTCGATGCTTCTTCGATCATATCAAATTACAGAGTGACAAACAAATTTCTGCTGCGTCGCCCATGACCTAGTCATTGACATAATGCCTTAATCTTCCTCCCTTTCCTTCTTCTCGCCAGTAGTTTTGTTGGTGCACGTCGTGAAAACGTGAAACAGCGTCCCCACCTGTGCGGCTAGGAAATGAGCACACACTAGCCTGCTCCCTGCCCTACAATGACTAAAGCATCGAATTCTTCCCTCACTGCAGGCGTGATTGTACCTTGTCTTCAGGGGTGATGGTCCATTAAGGACGGAAAGGGGTAGCACAAACCTACTTCAATAAGTCAGCTATAGACTCAGTTACATATGTATGATAAAGACTGACAAATATACACTCCTGGAAATGGAGAAAAGAACACATTGACACCGGTGTGTCAGACCCAACATACTTGCTCCGGACACTGCGAGAGGGCTGCACAAGCAATGATCACACGCACGGCACAGTGGACACACCAGGAACCGCGGTGCTGGCCGTCGAATGGCGCTAGCTGCGCAGCATTTGTGCACCGCCGCCGTCAGTGTCAGCCAGTTTGCCGTGGCATACGGAGCTCCATCGCAGTCTTTTAACACTGGTAGCATGCCGCGACAGCGTGGACGTGGACCGTATGTGCAGTTCACGGACTTTGAGCGAGGGCGTATAGTGGGCATGCGGGAGGCCGGGTGGACGTACCGCCGAATTGCTCAACACGTGAGGCATGAGGTCTCCACAGTACATCGATGTTGTCGCCAGTGGTCGGCGAAAGGTGCACGTGCCCGTCGACCTGGGACCGGACCGCAGCGACGCACGGATGCACGCCAAGACCACAGGATCCTACGCAGTGCCGTAGGGGACCCCACCGCCACTTCCCAGCAAATTAGGGACACTGTTGCTCTTGGGGTATTGGCGAGGACCATTCGCAACCGTCTCCATGAAGCTGGGCTACGGTCCCGCACACCGTTAGGCCGTCTTCCGCTCACGCCCCAACATCGTGCAGCCCGCCTCCAGTGGTGTCGCGACAGGCGTGAATGGAGGGACGAATGGAGACGTGTCGTCTTCAGCGATGAGAGTCGCTTCTGCCTTGGTGCCAATGATGGTCGTATGCGTGTTTGGCGCCGTGCAGGTGAGCGCCACAATCAGGACTGCATGCGACCGAGGCACACAGGGCCAACACCCGGCATCATGGTGTGGGGAGCGATCTCCTACACTGGCCGTACACCTCTGGTGATCGTCGAGGGGACACTGAATAGTGCACGGTACATCCAAACCGTCATCGAACCCATCGTTCTACCATTCCTAGACCGGCAAGGGAACTTGCTGTTCCAACAGGACAATGCACGTCCGCATGTATCCCGTGCCACCCAACGTGCTCTAGAAGGTGTAAGTCAACTACCCTGGCCAGCAAGATCTCCGGATCTGTCCCCCATTGAGCATGTTTGGGACTGGATGAAGCGTCGTCTCACGCGGTCTGCACGTCCAGCACGAACGCTGGTCCAACTGAGGCGCCAGGTGGAAATGGCATGGCAAGCCGTTCCACCGGACTACATCCAGCATCTCTACGATCGTCTCCATGGGAGAATAGCAGCCTGCATTGCTGCGAAAGGTGGATATACAGTGTACAAGTGCCGACATTGTGCATGCTCTGTTGCCTGTGTCTATGTGCCTGTGGTTCTGTCAGTGTGATCATGTGATGTATCTGATCCCAGGAATGTGTCAATAAAGTTTCCCCTTCCTGGGACAATGAATTCACGGTGTTCTTATTTCAATTTCCAGGAGTGTATATTGACGGAAAAAAATCGCAACACCAAGACGGAGTTGTACGACACAAACCAAAGTTGGTTGGCGTGTATCTAGATCTGAGAGATGATGTCTTTCAGTTTTGCGCCAGTCGCATAAGAGTGGCGTTAGTAGCGCCTAAGAGGATGCTCATCGACCTTGCTTTAAATAAACGTCGTAACGGTGGTGAGAGTTAGTTATTTTGACATGGTCAGTTGACATGTTAGTCAGGAATGCCTTTAAGGCGATAAACATTCCATTATCAACCATCATATGAACAATGTCGTAGGGCTACAGGAAGCAGGATGTTCCTTCTGTGATACTGAGGAAAGCCTTGGCAGGAATGTAGCCGTTGTTGCTCACAACGGCGGTCACGGGAATCTACGGTTGCAAGAAGACCGAACTCCAGAGATCCACGTGGCGCTACCGAGAGGGAAGACCATGGTGTTCGACGCATAGCAAGCCCACAACTGGCCTTCTACATCTGCATCTACATCCATACTGCGCAAGCCACCTGACGGTGTGTGGCGGAGCGTACCCTGAGTACCTCTATCGGTTCTCCCTTCTATTCCAGTCTCGTATTGTACGTGGAAAGAAGGATTGTCGGTATGCTTCTGTGTGGGCTCTAATCTCTCTCATTTTATCCTCATGGTCTCTTCGCGAGATATACGTAGGAGGGACCAATATACTGTATGACTCTTCGGTGAAGGTATGTTCTCGGAGCTTTAACAAAAGCCCGTACCGAGCTACTGAGCGTCTCTCCTGCAGAGTCTTCCACTGGAGTTTATCTATCATCTCCGTAACGCTTTCGCGATTACTAAATGATCCTGTAACGAAGCGCGCCGCTCTCCGTTGGATCTTCTCTATCTCTTCTATCAACCCTATCTGGTGCGGATCCCACACTGCTGAGCAGTATTCAAGCAGTGGGCGAACAAGCGTACTGTAACCTACTTCCTTTGTTGTCGGATTGCATTTCCTTAGGATTCTTCCAATGAATCCTAGTCTGGAATCTGCTTTACCGACGATCGACTTTATATGATCATTCCATTTTAAATCACTCCTAATGCGTACTCCAAGATAATTTATGGAATTAACTGCTTCCAGTTGCTGACCTGCTATTTTGTAGCTAAATGATAAGGGGCCTATCTTTCAATGTATTCGCATCACATTACACTAGTCTACATTGAGATTCAATTGACATTCCTTGCACTATGCGTCAATTCGCTGCAGGTCCTCCTGCATTTCAGTACAATTTTCCATTGTTGCAACCTCTCGACACACCACAGCATCATCTGCAAAAAGCCTCAGTGAACTTCCGATTCCATCCACCAGGTCACTTATGTATATTGTGAATAGCAACGGTCCTATGACACTCCCCTGCGGCACACCTGAAATCACTCTTACTTCGGAAGACTTCTCTCCATTGAGAATGACATGCTGCGTTCTGTTATCTAGGAACTCCTCAATCCAATCACACAATTGATCTGATAGTACGTATGCTCTTACTTTGTTCATTAAACGACTGTGGGGAACTGTGTCAAACGCCTTGCGGAAGTCAAGAAACACGGCATCTACCTGTGAACCCGTGTCTAAGGCCCTCTGAGTCTCGTGGACGAATAGCGCGAGCTGGGTTTCACACGACCGTCTTTTTCGAAACCCATGCTGATTCATACAGAGTAGATTTCTAGTCTCCAGAAAAGACATTACACTCGAACTTCTAACTGGTACACGGCTATCACTGGCACCGAAGCAGAACCAGTTTTCAGAACACACAGCACACCTCCACGCTACCCTCCAATGAACTCTCGCTTGACTTCAAATGACATGGCTTTGGGATCTGTGGAAAGAGCGCTATAGGGCTGACTCGGAGCTGTCTTTGAAGTAACCGATTTTAAACAGTTCATTGTGTCACTGTGGTGCCAACTGCTGATCAAATTTCTGCTGCAGATGCAGATCCAGCTGTGCTGGACACACTGGACCTAGACCTGGAGCTATGATCTGGAGTGCGATTTCGTATGAGAGCAGGAGCCCTCTCGTGGTTATCCCACGCACCCTATCTTCAAATTTGTACGTCTGGTGATTCGACCTAAGCTGTCATTCATGAAAAGCTTTCCAGGATTTTTTCCCAACACATACCGCTGTTGTAACCCAACATATTCTAGAGACTGTCGACATGTTGCCTTCACCTGCTCGATCACCGGAGCCGTCTCCAATCGAGCACGTGTGGGAAATTATCGGAGGACAACTCCAGCTTCATCCAAAACCGGCATTAACCGACCCTGTACTGGTCGACTAAGTGCAACAGACATGGAGCTCCATCCCACAAACAGAAATACGTTCCCTGTACAGCACAACGTATGCACGTTTGGATGCTTGCATTCAACGTTCTCGTCGCTACACCGGTTATTAATGCACGAGCGATTCACATTTGCAATGGCTTATTTCGCGCTTACATTAACATGCGATATTGCACTGTTAATCACTTAAATAGACAAATGTATTCCCGAATTTTCACTACTCTACATTAATTACTTTTTAGTACTGCGATTTTTTTCCGTCATTACATTTGCAATGACGCTCCCCGACTGAATAGGTGGTAAAAGTTCCTCGATACTAGATAGTTATCACTGAACCTGGAACAGTCAATCGAGAAAAGCAACACATATAATTAAACAGAAGACATACATGAACTGAATAAACATACACTACTGGCCATTAAAATTGCTACATCACAAAGATGGCGTGCTACAAACGCGAAATTTAACCGACAGGAAGTAGATGCCGTGATATGCAAATGATCAGCTTTTCAGAGCATTCACACAAGGTTGGCGCCGGTGGCGACACCTACAACGTGCTGACATGAGGAAAGTTTCCAACCGATTTCTCATACACAAACAGCAGTTGACCGGGGTTGCCTGGTGAAATGTTGTTGTGAAGCCTCGTGTAAGGAGGAGAAATGCGTACCATCACGTTTCCGACTTTGATAAAGGTCGGATTGTAGCCTATCGCGATTGCGGTTTATCGTATCGCGACATTGCTGCTCGCGTTGGTCGAGATCCAATGACTGTTAGCAGAATATGGAATCGGTGGGCTTAGGAGGGTAATACGGAACTCCGTGCTGGATCCCAACGGCCTCGTATCACTAGCAGTCGAGATGACTGGCACCTTATCCGCATCGCTGCAACTGATCGTGCAGCGACATCTCGATTTCTGAGTCAACAGATGGGGACGTTTGCAAGACAACAACCATACGCACGAACAGTTCGACGACGTTTGCAGCAACATGGACTGTCAGCTCGGAGACCATGGCTGCGGTTACCCTTGACACTGCATCACAGACAGGAGCGCCTGCGTTGGTGTACTCAACGACGAACCTGGGTGCACGAATGGCAAAAAGGTCATTTTTTCAGATGAATACAGATTCTGTTTACAGCATCATGCTGGTCGCGTCCGTGTTTGGCGACATCGCGGTGAACGCACATTGGAAGCATGTATTCGTCATCGCCGTACTGGCGTATCACGCGGCGTTATGGTATGAGATGCCACTGGTTACACGTCTCGGTCACCTCTTGTTCGCATTGACGGCACTTTGAACAGTGGGCGTTACATTTCAGATGTGTTTCGAACCGTGGCTCTACCCTTCATTCGATCCCCGCGAAACCCTACATTTCAGCAGGATAATGCACGACCGCATGTTGCAGGTCTTATACGGGCCTTTCTGGATACAGAAAATGTTCGACTGCTGCCCTGGCCAGCACATTCTCCAGATCTCTCACCAACTGAAAACGTCTGGTCAATGGCGGCCGAGCAACTGGTTCGTCACAATATGCCAATCACCATTCTTGATGAACAGTGGTATCGTGTTGAAGCTGCATGGGCAGCTGTACCTGTACATGCCATCCAAGCTCTGTTTGACTCAATGCCCAGGCGTATGAAAGCCGTTATTACGACCAGACGTGGTTGTTCTGGGTACAGATTTCCCAGGATCTATGCACCCAAATTGCGTGAAAATGTAATCATATGTCAGTTCTAGTATAATATATTTGTCCAATGAATATCAGTGTATCATCTGCAATTCTTCTTGGTGTAGCAATTTTAATGTCCAGTAGTGTAACACGTAATTGAGAGCGGGCGAGAGCGATACAGATGATTAACTGTCTCTCTGACTAACCAGCAATGTATTATAGTCTCTTCTGCTGCCTCTAGCACTCAGTCACACTGTCTCACATGTTGCCTGAACGGGAGGACCACGTAGTCTGGAGACTGACTGCAGCAGCAACGGAAACGCGCCTTTATGGCAAAGCGGCTCGGGTCCCACTGAGCAGACCTATTATTTAAAATCTCGAGTGTCTAAGAAAATGGGCGACGGCACAGAGGCCTGTACTTTTCATAGCCAGAGCAACTGTGCTCATTTGCACCGTTTCGGGCAGCTTGTTTAGTTACATGAAGTGTATTCGCAGCAGCGAATACAACAGTTATCATTTATATAAAGAAATGAACACAACGAAAATTTGTGCCGAACAGAGACTCGAACCCAGGTTCTCCGGTTTATGTAAGCGATCTTCCTAACCGCTCTGGTTATCCGTGCCCATCTCACGGCCAGACCCAAACTTCCATATGCCATCGTTCCTGCGTCGCAACCTGTACCCGTACACACATTATGTAACTCCCGTTCAGGGGAGACACTTTTAATAGAAAGTCGCTGCCTGCTATCGGCAGATGAATTCGCTATTGCAGCGCCTGTGTTGTTAAGAAGAGCGATGCTACAGTGTCTTATTTATACCAGGCAACGATTTTTCTTCCCCTGTATGGAATTACGTAATGTGTGTACGAGTGAAGCAGGAACGACGGCATACTGAAGTTTGGGCGTGGCCGTGAGTCGTGCACGGATAGCCGTTACTATTAAGGCGAATGTCCGCATAAAGCGGGAAATCCGGGTTCGAGTCCCAGTACGGCACAAATTGTCATTGTCATTCTCTCCTATAGCTGACGGTTGTTCATATTCGCGACTGCGAATACATTTCATGTCTCTCATAACGGTTGTAACAGCCGCAGTGCCTGTTCCCTCGGACATGCGTTAATGGTTAAAATGGCTCTGAGCACTATGGGACTTAACAGCTATGGTCATCAGTCCCCTAGAACTTAGCACTACTTCAACCTAACTAACCTAAGGACATCATACAACACCCAGCCATCACAAGGCAGAGAAATCCCTGACTCCGCCGGGAATCGAACCCGGCAACCCGGGCGTGGGAAGCGAGAACGCTACCGCACGACCACGAGATGCGGGCCATGCGTTTATGTCCGAACGAACATTGTATCATTCATCTTAACAGGCAGTGCAATATCTTGGTTTAGTGGTTTTAGGGTGCTAGACACTTACGTCTTCTAACGACCAGAACTGCTTCTCTGGCAAGCCCGTTTAAAGTTAGCACATAGGGCCTCTTCACAACGGAAATCGCTGTCTTGGCTAATATTACTGACTGAACTGATTGTATTTATTACGATCAGAAAAATTTACTGATAGTACCTGTCTGCCTGGACATCATTGCTGTTCACCCTCGCAACACACATAAAGTTGTGTATCAGTCTGTATAAGATTTAACTAATATTTTTGTATCCCGCCTCCCAAGCGTGGCTAAGGAACAAGAAAAGGTACTGATCTCTCTGTACTGCAGTAACAGTTAAGGAACCTTTACTAGAGGATAAACATATGCAAACATATAACATAACTTGAAAGGTGGTGCGAAGTTGAAGCGAAGTGTCCTGGCTGGCTGCACCTGATGAAATGGGCTGCAGCAGTCACGGAGCTCGTAGATCTTGACAGCACCGGCTAGAGGGCGCTGTCGTCAGAGTCCCTCGAAGTGCCAACCTAGCAGAGCGGATCTACTTTGTGGCATCGTAGCTATCTATGCCACATCCATTGCTAGTCTCAAAGGCATCTTAATCACCAGTTAACGTAATTGTAAGCAATTGCAATAACAGTTGGCTATTCCTGGCAGCATCACAACATGGCGTGGCTTATTTGTACAGTCACAGCTGACAAGCGTGTGTGAGTTTTGTCTAAATACTGTAGAAAATACTGTAGCACTACTGAATATTCGCAATATTGTTTTGACGATGCTGTTAGTCGAGCACGTACTCAAAAGCTTCAGCTGCTGATATTAAAAAACGGTCCGAGACATGAGACGAGGACCTGACAACGTGGCGCAAAATTTTCTAGACTAAGAAAATTGACACCATGATTCTTGCACGGTTGTCCATAAATCCGTAAGAATACGATGGGGTGGAGATCTCTTCTGAACAGCACCTAGGAATGCATCCCAGATATGCTCAATAATGTCCATGTCAGGGGAGTTTCGTGATGAGCGGAAGTGTTTAAACTTAGTAGTGTGTTCCTGGAGCCACTCTGTAGCAATTCTGGACGTGTGGGGTGTCGCATTGTCCTGCTGGGATTGTCCAAGTCCGTCGGAATGCACAATGGACATGAATGGATGCAGGTGATTATACAGGATGCTTACGTACGTATCACCTGTCAGAGTCGTATCTAGACGTATGAGGGGTCCCGCAGCGCTCCAGCTGCACACGCCCCACACCATTGTAGAGTCTCCTCCAGTCTGAACCGTCCTCTGCTGACATGCAAAATCCATGAATTCGTGAGGTTGTCTCCATACCCGCACACGTCCATCCGCTCGATACAATTTGAAACGAGACTCGTCCGACCAGGCAACACGTTTCCAGTCACCAACAAGTCTTTGATGACGGGCCCAGGCGAGGCGTAAAGCTTGTGTCGTGCAGTCATCAAGAGTACGTGAGTGGGCCTTCGGCTCCGAAAGACCATATCAATGACGTTTCCTTGCATGGTTCGGACGTTGACGCTTGTCGATGGCACAGCCTTGAAATCTTCAGCAATTTGCGGAAGGGATGCACTTCTGTCACGTTGAACGATTCTCTTCAGTCGTCGTTGGTCTCGTTCTTGCAGGATCATTTTCCGGCCGCAGCGATGTCGGAGATTTGAAGTTTTATCGGATTCCTGATATTACGATACACTCGTGAAATAGTCGTACGGGAAATTCTCCACTTCATCGTCACCTCGGAGATGCCGTGTCCCATCGCTCGTGCGCCGACTATAACACCACGTTCAAACTCACTTAAATCTTGATAACCCACCAGTGTAGCAGAAGTAACCGATCTGACAACTGCGCCAGACACTTTTCTTAGATAGGCGTTGCTGACCGCAGCGCCATATTATGCATGTTTACATGTCTCTGTGTCTGAATAGGCATGCCTATACCAGCTTCATTGGCGCTTCAGTGTATATTAAAAGACAGATCATAGCATAAAAGTTCAGAGATGTGACTTTGAGAACAGCGGCTAGTTATACTTTCTAGATTGGAAGATATTGTTAGGAAAGAATTTACATATTTATTTCGAATGCAGAAATAGTATGGTAGAGGAACATATGAAAACAGCTTGTAATAATAATGCAAGAAACCAGACCACAGAAATCACTGCTGCAATACAGGCTACAATAAAAATACGATAGATGGACCAAAGAAAAGACAATCATTGGAAAATACTGGAGGATGGAACAAACCAGATATGGTTTTTACCTTGTTGGTGTTGCTGATGATGATGTCGATGATGGCGCCGATGATTATGTTGAAGACGATTATAGGATCAATGTGTAGCGTTTGTCAATTCAGAGAAAGTACGTTACATATTTACCTCAGGCCGGAAGTTAAAGCGGAAAAGGATAATGCAATAACCGATTTGCAAAATTTGTTTATCATAAAGGTGACGTTTCTACACAACAGACCGAAGATGTCTGTCCTTATATGAATTCCCGATAATTTTACTCTTTATTGAGGTTTTTTTTTTTTTTTTTTGCAACGAATTAACATCCTGTTATGTACTTTTTAGCTCGTTATATGCTGTACTCTAATGATTACTATTCCATTATTATGGACAGTAAGCACTTTGATATGCGATTTTGAACATTTTGAACGCGTTGCAAATCTTTTCAAAAGCCTATGTGCAAAGTAATAGTCGCGAATACATTTCTAACATCGCCACACCTGTTTCCTCCTGGCTCATTGAAGGTTAGAAGAGGCGATATACTGCAATTCGCTCCTGTCTCACGTCCGATCAGCACTTCACACCCACCGCAAGGAATGACACCTCGTGTTACTCAACCACTCTCTGTGTGCGGTGCATGTTAATCACAAGTATTACACCAGTATTATATCAGGCTTCTGAAGACAGTGCCTGGTACTGGTCATAACAATGTAATGCTCGTTCTCATTGAACGGTGACTTAGTAGCTTAAAAGTGACTCCTGACTTTTTGTCATTATCACTTAGGTTTCTGTTAAATATGAGGTTATGAAGACCATTGTAACGGAAATTTCAGATTTGTCGTGCAGTCGTCAGCACTGTCAATTTATACTCGTAGAATAGCTGTAGGAGTTTCCAGTACAGTTTTACACAGAAAAAAGTCTTGGAATCATAGTTAAGAAATTTTTGTGTAAATCATAATGAATTACTTTTTAAAATACATACATCAAAATCTACACACGTCACCTCGGTTTCGAGAATTCCGGAACCTGTACAGAAAATTGGAATGGAGATCAACGTAAACATCATTTACGCCCTTTGTATTGCTCATGAAAATCACACATTGCATGTTATTCCACCATACAGCGAGACCTTCAGAGGTAGTGGTCCAAATTGCTGTACACACCGGTACCTCTAATACCAATAGCACGTCTCTTGCATTCATGCATGCCTATATACGTCGTGGCATACTATCCACATGTTCATCAACACCTGTTAGTCCAGATTGTCCCACTCCTCAATGGCAATTCGGCATAGATCCCTCAGAGTAGTTCGTGGATCACAGCCCTTTTCAATCTATTGCAGACATGTTCGACAGGGTTCATGTCTGGAGAACATGTTGGCCACTCTAGTCGAGAGATGTCGTTATCCTGAAGGAAGTCACTCACAAGATGTGCACGATGGGGGCGCCAATTGTCGTCCATGAGGAGGAATGCCTCGCCAATATGCTACCGATATGGTTTCGCTTTCAGTCGGAGGATGGCAATCACGTATCGTACAGCCGTTACGGCGCCTTCAATGACTCCCAGCGGCGTACGTCGGCCCCACATAATACCACCCCGAAACAGCAGGGAACCTCCACCATGTTGCACTCGCTGGAGTGACCGGATTGCCTCCAAACACGTCTCCGACGTAGGTCCGGTTAAAGGCATATGCGACAGTCATCGGTGAAGAGAATGCGATGCCAATCCTGAGCGGTCCATGTTGTTTGGCCCTCTGTACCGCGCTGCATGGTGTCGTCGTTGCAAAGATGGACCTCGCCATGGAAGTCGGGAGTGAACTTTCGCGCCATGCAGCCTACTCCGCATAGAGTGAGTCGTAACCCGAAGTTCTGCGGCTGCACGAAAAGCATTATTCAGCATGGTGGAGTTGCTATCAGGGTTTCTCCGAGCCATTACCCGTAGGTAGCGGTCATCCACTGCAGTAGCAGCTCTTTCGCAGCCTGAGCTTGGCATGTCATCGTCTCTGTGTATCTCCTCCATGTCCGAACAACACCGCTTTGGTTCATTCCGAGTCGCGGGGACACTTCGCTTGTTGAGAGCCATTCCTGGCACGAAGTAAAACGAGGACGAGATGTAACCGTGGTATTGACCGTCTAGGCATGACTGAACTACAGACAACACGAGCCGTGTATCTCTTTTCTGATGAAATGAGTGGAACTGATCGGCTTTCGGACCCCCACCGTCTAACAGGCTCTGATCCTGCATGATTGTTTACATCTCTGGTCGAGTTTAAAGACATCTCTGAACAGTCAAAGGGACCGTGTGTGTGATACAACATGCACTGTCAACGTCTATCTTCGGGAGTTCTGGGAACCGGGATGATGCAACACTCTTCTTGATATGTGTAGTGTCGTTATAAGTGTAACCCGACAACGAAATTAAAAGCCCAACCTGATCCAAATGAACCTGACAATTTTATATTTGTGCTGATGAATTAACTCTGTTAATTTTTAAGAGTTTCAGACCTTAATCGGCAAAGAAACAGATCCCTTACAGTATCACTTCTTTTGCGTCTGCCTGGAAGTTTTGGTGGAGCGGCACGGTCTGCTGAATCCCGGTAGCTTCTTCATCATGCCGATGGAATGACGCGAATCTGTGGTCTTCCAGGGGAACAGCTCCTTAACACCTGTACTGCGTGGCAGAGAGCAACCGGCTGGGCATCGATGGGTCCAGTGGAGCTCCTGAAAGGCCCTATGATGCAAAGGAGTATCGTACACTGGTTGCAGACCACGTTCACTCCTTCGTGACTATCATGTTTCCCGACGGCAGTGTCATTTTTCAAAAAGATAATGCGGAGCCAGGAGTGTCATGCAATCGATTGAGGAACACGGTGGTGAGTTCCAATTGATGTGCTGGTTCCACAACTCGCCATATCTGAACCCGATCGAACGTGCCGTCAGAGTTCATCGCCCCCTCCCCAGATTATGCGGAAATTAGGCCACTTGTGTGTCAAAATGTGGTACCAACTCTCTCCAGTGATGTATCAATTCTCATTGCTTCCATGCCACGACATGTAGCCAAAGGTGGACATACCGGCTATTAGGCATGTAGCCATGATATTTCTGGCTAATGAGTGTACGTCGTTTGTATTGTTCTCGGTGTCGAGACAGGTGCCATACAAACAGCCGTAAGCAATACAAACAGCTGGTACGCTGGAAAAACCTTAAGGTGACACGGAATGAAGGATGTTAAGGGTGTAAGTGCAGATAGTGTGGTCATTGATCTGTTAATATATACCCACGCCTGTGAGTTAGTTTTTTCTCTGTGTTTAGTAGTCTCCCCGCAAACACATCACATGAGTTAGTACCTGATGGGTTCTGCACTTTCGTAGCTGCACCACTATGTGGACTATGCCTATCAGTATGAACTAATCGCTTTGCGTCCACGTGCACAACAAAACATAACCATTAAGAGAATAGACTGGGTTTAGAAATTTTGTTAGGCTAATATTTTTATTGGTTTAAAATGTTTCTTAGATAGCCTACTTTTAAGATTGATTCATATAAGTGTGCCATAAATATTAAAATACTGCATGGGGGGATGGCGCAGCCGATATAATACGACAGTGTAATACACTGAAGAGTCAAAGAACCTGGTACACCTGCCTAATAGCGTGTAGGGCCACCGCGAGCAAGCAGAAGTGCCGTAGCACGACGTGGCATGGACTCGAATAATTTCTGATGTAGTGCTGGAAGGATCTGAAAAAAAAAATGGCTCTGAGCACTATGGGACTTAACACCTTAGATCATCAGTCCTCCATCAGTCCCCCAGAACTACTTAAACCTAACTAACATAAGGACATCACACACATCCATGCCCGAGGCAGGATTCGAACCTGTGACCGTAGCAGCCCCGCGGTTCCGGACTGCAGCGCCTAGAACCGCACGGCCACCGCGGCCTGCTGGAAGGATTTGACAGCATGAATCCTGCACAGTACGATGGGGTGGAGATCTCTTCTGAACAGCACGTTGCAAGGCATCCCAGAATGCTCAATAATGTTGTCTGGGGAATTTGGTGGGTAGCGGAAGTGTTTAAAATCAGAAAAGTGTGGGGAGTAGCATTATCCTGCTGGAATTCCTTGAGTCCGTCGGAATGCACAATGGATATGAATAGATGCAGGCGATCATAGAGGATGCTTACATACGTGTCACCTGTCAGTCATATCTAGAGGTATCAAGGGTCCCATATCACTCCAACTGCACACTCTTCATACCGTCACAGACCCTCCGCCATGTTCAACAGTCCCCTGCTAACATGCAGGGTCCATGGATCCATGAGGTCGTCTCCATACTCATACACGTCCATCCGCTCGATACAATTTGAAACGAGATTCGTCCGACCAACACGTTTCCAGTCATAAACAGTAGTATGTCGGTGCTGAATGCTCCAGGCGAGGCGTAAAGCTTTGTCTCCTGCAGTTATCAAGGGCTCCGAAAGTCCATATCGATAATGTTTCGTTGAATGGTTCGCACACTGACACTTGTTGATGGCCCCTCACTGAAATCTGCAGCAATTTGCGGAAGGGATGCACTTCCGTCACGCTAAACGATTCTCTTCAGTCGTCGTTGGTCCCGTTCTTGCAGGGTCTTTTTCCAGCCGCAGCGATATCGGAAATTTGATGTTTTACCCGGATTCCTGATATTCACGGTACACTCGTGAAATGGTCGAACTGGAAAATCGTCTCTTCATCGCTACATCGGAGATGCTGTGTCCCATCACTCGTGCGCATACTATAACCACGTTCAAACTCACTTAAATCTTGATAACCTGCCACTGTAGTAGCAGTAACCGATCTAGTGGCCGAGCGGTTCTAAGCGCCACAGTTTAGAACCGCGCGACCGCTACGGTCGCAGGTTCGAATCTTGCCTCGGGCATGGATGTGTGTGACGTCCTTAGGTTAGTTAGGCTTAAGTAGTTCTAAGTTCTAGGGGACTTATGACCTTAGAAGTTAAGTCCCAGAGTGCTCAGAGCCATTTTTTGAGTAACCGATCTAACGAAACGACTGTGCAACTGCGCCAAACTCTTGTTGTCTTATATAGACGTTGACGACCGCAACGCTGTATTCTGCCTGTTTACGTATATCTGTAATTCAACACACATACCTATACAAGTTTCTTTTGCTGTTCAGTGTAGTTACGAACGGAACTGGCGAGCTGTTAGTTTCGTATATTATCACAGAGAGCATTAGCGTCAACTAAAATACGATTCTCCACAGTATTTCTCTTTGTAACATGATTCGTTTATGGTAAACAGTCTGAAAGCACGTGCTTGTCTCGCGTCTGCTTAACTTGTCGTTTCGCTTATTTTTTTGTATGAAGTAAAACGCGAGTGCTTAAGAATACAAGCAGAGGAATTTATACTGATAGGAAAGGTTCGAGAATTAATTCCAGTCGAGCAAAAAATGCTTCAAATGGTACGTGGGAGCCATTTAATCGATACAAGTTCTTCGCATTGAGAGCTTTTCGATATCAGTGAAAAAAAGAAGAAAAACGCCAGCTGTTCGGTGCTGGCATTGCGATTAAAGGTTCAATAGTAAAAAACACACAAAGTGTAGACGCTTGTTTTTTCAATAGACTTTTCAAGCTGGCAGGAGCTGTAAATCATGAATACATATGTAATTACATTATACCCTTTAGTAACTTGTGAGTCAGTGGTTTAGGATAGTATTTTTGCGATATAATTTAATTTAGATTTTTGGTGCACTTTTTTATGACTATTTGTCTGTCGAAAAATGCAGAATGGCCGATTTTGTTAGAAACCATGTTTTTAAAAATTAAAAATATCTCTAGGTACTACGTTACACAATATCAACAATTTCAAACTAGTTTTTGAAACTTTGTGCTACATTGAAAATTGGGGCGTTCAGAGCTCCCACCAACCAACGTCGCAAAACGCGGTATGCGGTCTTTGTTCGATGGTGTGAAGTGTCCTCTGTGTGCAAGTTTTTTACTTAAAAAATACATTGTACAATCTTAAGAGTGTACAATTAAGGTCTAAAGTTAGTTCTGTATGTTGTTTGTTACTTTATCGAAAAAAATCGTTAATATCATTTCCAGAAACGAGCGTGACCGTGCTCTACTCCCTTAATCGCTTGCTCATGCCCGTGTACTTGGAGATACTAACCAACCTAAAAACATACTACTCTTAATAGCTATAATTGTTAGTCTGCAAATGAAGTAAATACTGATGTAATGTTGCTCTGTACATATTCTCAGACATCAATACAAATACCTGCACTTATTCCCATTACACACTGTACATGTTTTGTTCGCTTTATTAATACCACAACTAAAAAGCTTTGGTACACGCAGAAGAATCTTCTGGGGAGACATGTGACATCACTTATTCAAATAAGTTTGGATCACACATGTTCCCCTGCACTGTTCTGTAGTATCGGACTTACACTGTCAGGACTTACATACAGAAGACGACGAGATGCGAAACACTCCATATTGGAGTGTTCTACGCATCTGCCACACAAAAACAAACTACGAAAAAACCTCCTATCGATTCCCTTAGCAACAAGCATTAAGAAACTAATCAGTCCGAAAAATATTAACTGTTTAATGTCACATTATCTGCAAGAAGCGAACATAAACTTCGATTGCTTCAAATACTAACGATTTAATATTTAATTATGGATAAAACAGTCGCATTCGTAATATTAATAAATAATTGTAGTGGCGGTATTATTCCCAGCAAAAAAATTAAATTAAATTAAATTCATACAACCTAAACTTGCTATTCATTTCGAACAAGACCTTGAGTTTTTTTTAATTTTGTTCTGGTTGCTATTAGTGTCAGTTATTATTACTATTACTATTATTATTATAATTATCATTGGGAATATTTCGTAGTATCTTTGGCATGTGTTGTTTCCCGTTAGATGTAATACCATAATCTGCTCAGGCTAAATAAGCAATAAGTTAATAAATAAATGCCAACCAAATAACTAATCTAAACTCCATTTCATATTTTCGTTCATGTAATTATTATGAAACATGATAACTCTTCAGAGTATCACCACTGCGCGCTGTTGGGGTTGCAGAACACTTGGCCGACCCCTGGTGGTACCTAGTATGGTGTAAGGTAACTAAAGCGTCCTGGCTTTTGCAGGGGAAGGAAGCTTTGACAATAACCAAATAACAAATCATTTAGTAAAAAACAGGGTGCCACTGAAATGGAGGACTGTTTTTGCTATATGTTAAAGAATGTGACATTGTACAAGAGAAAAACGATATCAAAACTGGTACTGAGTGCAAAGCTTTTTATTACATAAAATTTTGGTAATTTCACGGCTCGCTGATGACATAACGGTACTCGCCAAAAGTGAAAAGGTGTTGAGTCTAGTGCTAACTGCTGTTTATAGGAAGAGGGCTTTTTTCCAAGATCCGACAGGTGGCGAAATTAAAACCGCGGTGACGGTACGATGAACCTTTGGGCAGATGTGGTGGCACAGTGTCACTTTTATGCCCCTCGAGCACAGCATGTTGCACTTTTCAATTCTGAGGCACAGTGAGCACGGAATGGCGCCTGGAAGAGTAGCGTCTCCAGCCATATGTGACGTGCGTATTGTCCTTTAACTTCTCCATGCTGAGGGGTTGCGTCTGATTTCAAGCAACCTACGTATCGTGTCTGTCATGCGCGTCAGTAAAGTGTGGTAGTGGTGCATGACCTCTTGAAGCAGGCCTAGAGACATCCATTATGCACACGCGCAGGAAAGGAAGCGAGTGTCAACTGAAGATCATGTTGTGATGATCAGACGATTCGAGAACAACAAAGACGCTCCTGCAGCGTTTTCGGGGGAAGTGTTTGTTCACTATGGCGTCACCTTAACCTATCTAATTTATGACGCGAATTATTCAACTGATATTAATGTAATGCAAAACAAAAAAACTAATGCTAGTAATATTATGAATCATGCTGTCGAATCTGATAATTGTGACAAATATTGTAAATATTTTACATTAATTGCAGAGATAAAGAGTACGACAGTTCAATACGTTCCATGAAAGCATGGAACTTCAAGCGTAATATACACTACTGGCCATTAAAATTGTTACACCAAGTAGAAATGCGGATGACAAACGGGTATTCATTGGACAAATATATTATACTAGAACTGACATGTGATTACATTTTCACGCAATTTGGGTGCATAGATCCTGAGAAATCACTACCCACAACAACCTCAAAAAAAAATGGTTCAAATGGCTCTGAGCACTATGGGACTTAACATCTGTGGTCATCAGTCCCCTAGAACTTAGAACTACTTAAACCTAACTAACCTAAGGACATCACACACACCCATGCCCAAGGCAGGAATCGAACCTGCGACCGTAGCAGTCGCGCGGTTCCGGACTGAGCGCCTAGAACCACGAGACCACCGCGGCCGGCAGAACAACCTCCTCTAGCCATAATAACGGCCTTGATATGCCTGGGCATTGAGTCAAACAGAGCTTGGATGGCGTGTACAGGTACAGCTGCCCATGCAGCTTCAATACGATACAACAGTCCGCAGCTCGTGGTCGTGCGGTAGCGTTCTCGCTTCCCACGCCCGGGTTCGATTCCCGGCGGGGTCAGGGATTTTCTCTGCCTCGTGATGACTGGGTGTTGTGTAATGTCCTTAGGTTAGTTAGGTTGAAGTAGTGCTAAGTTCTAGGGGACTGATGACCATGGATGTTAAGTCCCATAATGCTCAGAGCCACGATACCACAGTTCATCAAGAGTAGTCAGTGGTGTAGTGTGACGAGCCAGTTTCTCGGCCACCATTGACCAGACGTTTTCAATTGGTGAGAGATCTGGAGAATGTGCTGGCCAACATCATCTCCTTCCTGTCGTTTAAATTTCTCGTCTGTAGCACTTCATCTTCATGGTGTACCAATTTAATGGCCAGTAGTGTATGTACACAGGAGTCTTGTTGCTCGCCATTGTCTGTTCTCTGTTTTCCGACTGTTTGTTCTCTCTCCCCTGTGGATCGATATATGTATAACCAGTCGCGTGTATGAGCTTTAAGGTTACAATATATTGTCAACTGAAAGTATGTTATGTTTCCTTTCAAAAACACCTCTTTCTCCACGGAATATTTCAGTCTTTACGCGCTTCACTCACAAAGGAAAATAATCTTACGTGCATTATGAATTTTTACAGTCAGTTTTCAATATTAAAGTTAGTTAATATTTTTGATTTCAACGTATTCTGAGATATAACACTGCAAGGCTTAGATGAGACTTGACCTATGTTTTAAACTATTTTCAGTTAATTCAAAGGATTAAAAGTTAAATTAATTCTTAAAGAGATAAAGTGAAAGATATTCTTTGTAATTATTTTAATAGTAAGCAAGTGTTTGCACCATTCTTTCCTTCTGTGTAACATTAGATTAATTTGCTGTGAAAAGAAATAATTTCAAGCTCAAAATTATTGCTGGGTTAGTTGCAGGTTACGTTACGTCCTCATTCACTGAAAGAAAGCGTAACATATCCATTAATAATAAATCACTTTTTGTCTGCATCTTGAGATTAAGTCACGCTACGTATATTTAAGATGGATTTACTCGCGCTCAAAATATACGCTGCGTTCCAAGAATGATATTCAGAATTTAAACTGCTACGTTATATAATCATCGCTGTAGGCTGCGACTCCCGCCTGCGCGTGTGTTTCAAACCACTCGTAGCAATCGACACTGACTCGTACGAAACAAAATTAATTCTACACCACTACAATTACGTAGGGACGTCATATATTAAATAGACTTCCATGTGACGCCACATCGCCCATCACACTGTCCGGACTTCCCTCCCAGATTTTGGTCTCTTTGTTCACGTGAACCGCTGGCTACGGGGACAACATTTTGGCACAGACCAGTGTAGAGAATTGGTGGAAAGCAGTGGTTGCTGCATTCAATGACGAGGGTAATGGAAAGATGGTACAACGTTACGACTGAGTAGAGATGTAGCTGGAAAATGTAGCTAGGTGTTGTAAATGAAAAATTTTTTATTTTCACTTGAAAAAAATGCTTTTCAACATACATAAAAATACGGCAAAACTGTGTTCAGTAAACGGACATGCTGGACGTTTAAATGTTAAACACTGACAATACGCTCTGTAAAAGGAGGACGTATTTTGCAGTATACGAAGTACACCAGTTTAGAAGCAATATTTTCGCATTGCTGCACCAGAAGCAACATAGCGTCAAGGCTGTTGACGTTAAAGCTTGTTGTTGCTGCCGTTAACTGCGGTGAATTTAATTCACTCTGCCGCACGAAAAAGATTCTGTCCTTGATCTAACACTGCAGCCACTTAATATGCAGGAGCGGAAACTTAACACTGGCAACACCTTCACTAGCAATACTGTGCCACAGGAAGGTAAGGCCACACGCGGGGCCATGAGGATGACAGCTGTAAGAAAACAGTTATTTACTTTGTTCATTAAAATGGCTCCACGTATTACTTCTCTCTCATTCGCAATTTGTGTTGTGATTTAGGAAGTTAAGTGGGCATGGGGAAAGAGAAAAAAAAGGATTATCGGCAAACGTAAAACTTAAGGGAAAATTTTGTATTTTTTTAAGGCGTCTATCACCGTCATAAGGTGATCTACATCTACCTCTACATCTACGTACTTCGCAGTCCATCGAATGATGTGTGACGGGTGGAACCTTGTACCAAAATTAGTCATTTCCGTTCCTGTTCCACACGCAAATAGAACGAGGAAAAACGACTGTCTATACGACTCCTAATTTTTCGTCTCTTATCTTCATGGTCCATACTCGAAATTTATATTGGCAGCAGTAGAATCGTTTTGCAGTCACTTTTAAAAATTGGTTCTCTATATTATCTGAATAGTGTTTCTTGAAAAGGACTTCGCATTCCATCAAGGTATTCCCACTTGAGTTCTCAAGTCATCTCCGTAGTACCTGCGAGTTGATTGAACCTATCGGTAACAAATCTAGTAGCCCGCATCTAAATTACATCAATGTCTTCCTGTAATCCGACTGGTGTAGACACCAAACAATCGAACAGTACTCAAGAATAGTTTGCACTGGCGTCTTGTATGCGCTCTCCTTTCCTAAACCTCTCCCAAAAAACAGAAGCCGACTGTTCGCTTTCCCTACTACAGTCCTTACACGCTCATTCCATTTATACGGCATAGTTGATCGCCGTGACTGTGTCAAGCGGAACTTTACTAATACTATGTTCGAACAGTATAGTTGACTTTTTCCTACTCTTCCTCATTAACTTACATTTTTCTATATTTAGAGCTAGCTGCCAGTCATCCCACCAACTAGACGTTTTGCCTTAGTCATCGTGCATACTTCTACAGTCAAACGACAACGCCATACTGTGCGCCACAGCATCATTAGCAAACAGCCGTGGACTGCTGTTTAGCCTCTCCGCTAGATCACATATGTACTGTGTACAGAAAATAACAGCTGTGCTAACACACTTTCCTGGGGCACTTCTGACTATATGCTTGTCTCTGATGAACGCCCGCCGTCTGGGTTCTTTTGCTTAAGAAGTCTTCGAGCCACTCACATACCTGGGAACCGTTCTGTATGCCTGTACCTTCGTCAACAGTCGACAATGTGGCACCACTAAAATCTGGAGGAAATGACAATTATTTTCGAGCTTCTGGAAAGACATATCGTTCAATAACTACGGAAACAATCGTCTAAAAACTTCATAATGCTCAACAGAAAAATTTTCCGCATATATGTGTTTTCATTAAGGACTTTCATGAACTGTGCCTGGCAGATATCATAGATATGACTCAGGTTTTAAATATACACACATCAAAAATAGTTTTGCACCACCTCGCTTCCGAGAGTTCCGGAACCTGCACAGAAAACTGGAATAGACGTCAACATAAACATCATTTCCGCCCTTTTTATTGCTCATGAAAACCACATATTGCATATTGTACCACCATACAGCAAGACCTTCAGAGGTGATGGTCGAAATTGCTGTACACACCGGTACCTCCAATACCCAGTAGCAATTGCATTGATGCATGCCTGTATTCGTCGTGGCATACCATTCACAAGTTCATCAAGGCACTGTTGGTCCAGATTGTCCCAATCCTCAACGGCGATTCGACGTAGATCTGTCAGAGTGGTTGGTGGGTCACGTCATCCATAAAGAGCCCTTTTTAAACTGTCCCAGGCATGTTCGATAGGGTTCATGTCTGGAGAAAATCTGACCACTCTATTCGAACGATGTCGTTAGCGTGAAGGAAGTCATTCACAAGATGTGCACCATGGGGGCACGAATTGTCTTCCATGAACACGAATGCCTCGCCAATATGCAAGGATATGGTTGGACTACGGGTCGGAGGATGCAATTCACGCATCGTACAGCCGTTACGGCGCCTTCTATGACCACCAGCAGCGTACGTCGGCCCCACATAATGCCACCCCAAAACAGCAGGGAAACTTCCACCTTGTTGCACTCGCTGGGCAGTGTGTGTAAGGCGTTCTGTCTGACCCGGTAGCCTCCAAACACGTCTCCGACGATTGTCTGCTTGAAGGCATATGCGACACTCATCGGTGAAGAGAACGTGACGCTAATGCTGAGGGGTCCATTCGGCATGTTGGTTCAAATGGCTCTGAACACTATGGAACTTAACTTCGGAGGTTATTAGTCCCCTAAAACTTAGAACTACTTAAACTTAACTAACCTAAGGACATCGCACACATCCATTCCTGAGGCAGGATCTGAACCTGCGACCGTAGCGGTCGCGCGGTTCCAGACTGAAGCGCCTAGAACCGCTCGATCACAGTGGCCGGCGCGTCGCGAGTGAAGTTGCGCATCATGCAGCCTATTGCGCACAGAGTTGAGTCGTAACACGACGTCCTGTGGCTGCACGAAAAACATTATTCAACATGGGAGCGTTGCTGTCAGGGTTCCTCCGAGCCATAATCCGTAGGTCATCCACTGCAGCAGTAGTCCTTGCGCGACCTGAGCGAGGCTTGTCATCGATTGTACCTGTCTCTCTGTATCTCCTCCATGTCCCAACAACATCGCTTTGGTTCACTCCGAGACGCCTGGACACTACCCTTGTTGAGAGACCTGTCTGTCACAAAGTAACAATGCGGACGCGATCATCGAACCGCGGTATTTACCGTCTAGGTATGGTTGAACTACAGACAACACCTCCTGGTGGAATAACTGGAATTGATCAGATATCGGATCACCTCCATCTAATCCTGCACGGTTGTTAACATCTGTAATGGGTTTAGTGAACAGTCAACGGGACTGTGTCTGAGATACAATATCTACAGTCAACGTCTATCTGCAGGAGTTCTGGGGACTGGGGTGATGCAAAACTTTTTTGATGTGTGTATTTTGATGATCATTGATACATATTCAAAGTTGCTTAGGAATTTTGTAAAAACAAAGATTCGCGAGTCAGTCATAGGGGTGTTTGAACAATTACATCAAATTGGCACAAATAGTATCTAGACAACGTACAGACTGATCGTGATAGTTAATTTCACAATCAATACTTCAGGACGTTAATGCATAGATATTTCACTTTCACAAGATGAATGCGTTAATCATTCAACGATTGAAAAGAAAAATTGAAACTCGTATGTGTCCAAAATTCAGTCTCCGAAGTTCTAATAGGTGGAGAGGTATACTTCCACAAATAATTACCCAATGCAATCGTTCAACTCACAGGACGACGTATCGACGAATATGAAGGCAATAAATATTCATGTTAATGAGCTTCTAACTGTAGCGTACAACCTTATCAAAACGAAAGATCCAAGTAAACAGAATTTTAAAGTCACAGATTTCGTTGGCATCTCAAAACATAAGACTACATTTGAAAAATCATATTTATCAAACTGGTCTATGGAGATATTTACGAATCCACGCCCATATATCTTGAAAGACGGTGGAAAAAGAGAGATAGCGGGCGCTTTTTGCACCGAAGAATTGCTGAAAACGAAGGAACTTGTCGTGCATTTTATAGAGTGCATTATTAAACGACAAGAAAAAAGGGTGTTAGATAAGTGGTTAGCGTTTCTGTCATCAGACACTAGCTTGGGTAATGTTGATGATGATGTTACATATAACATGGTGTGTAAATCATCAACCAGGACCGTTGCATAGTATGGGGCCAATAAGGCACATTGTGTATGGACTTGGTAATTTACTACATAAATTGCCAGATGAACTTTATATTACATATACAATGGTATAACAGGTGTAGGATTCGTTATGAATAGGAAGGTAGGGCAGAGGGTGTGTTACTGTGAACAGTTCTGTGACCGGGTTGTTCTAATCAGAATCGACAGCAGACCAACACCGACAACGGCAGTTCAGGTATACTTGCCGACGTCGCAAGCTGAAGATGAACAGATAGAGAAAGTGTATGAGGATATTGAAAGGGTAATGCAGTATGTAAAGGGGGACGAAAATCTAATAGTCATGGGTGACTGGAATGCAGTTGTAGGGGAAGGAGTAGAAGAATAGGTTACAGGAGAATATGGGCTTGGGACAAGGAATGAAAGAGGAGAAAGACTAATTGAGTTCTGTAACAAGTTTCAGCTAGTAATAGCGAATACCCTGCTCAAGAATCACAAGAGGAGGAGGTATACTTGGAAAAGACTGGGAGATACGGGAAGATTTCAATTAGATTACATCATGGTCAGACAGAGATTCCGAAATCAGATACTGGGTGTAAGGCGTACCCAGGAGCAGATATAGACTCAGATCACAATATAGTAGTGATGAAGAGTAGGCTGAAGTTCAAGACATTAGTGAGGAAGACTCAACACGCAAAGAAGTTCTAAGGAATGACGAGATACGTTTGAAGTTCTCTAACGCTATAGATACAGCAATAAGGAATAGCACAGTAGGCAACAGAGTTGAAGAGGAATGGACGTCTCTAAAAAGGGCCATCACAGAAGTTGAGAAGGAAAACATAGGTATAAAGAAGGTAGCTGCGAAGAAACCATGGGTAACAGAAGAAATACTTCAGTTGATTGATGAAAGGAGGAAGTAAAAACAAGTTCCGGGAAAATCAGGAATACAGAAATACAAATCGCTGAGGAATGAAATAAATAGGAAGCGCAGGGAAGCTAAGACGAAATGGCTGCAGGAAAAATATGAAGACATCGAAAAAGATATGATTGTCTGAAGGACATACTCAGCATACAGGAAAGTCAAAACAACCTTTGGTGACATTAAAAGCAACGGTGGTAACATTAAGAGTGCAACGGGAATTCCACTGTTAAATGCAGAGGAGAGAGCAGATAGGTGAAAAGAGTACATTGAAAGCCTCTATGAGGGTGAAGATTTGTCTGATTTGATAGAAGAAGAAACAGGAGTCGATTTAGAAGAGATAGGGGATCCAGTATTAGGATCGGAATTTAAAAGAGCTTTGGAGGCCTTACGGTCAAATAAGGCAGAAGGGATAGATAACATTCCATCAGAATTTCTAAAATCATAAGGGGAAGTGGCAACAAAATGACTATTCACGTTGGTGTGTAGAATATATGAGTCCGGCGACATACCATCTGACTTTCGGAAAAGCATCATCCAAACAATTCCGAAGACGGCAAGAGCTGACAAGTGCGAGAATTATCGCACAATCAGCTTAACAGCTCATGCATCGAAGCTGCTTACAAGAATAATATACAGAAGAATGGAAAAGAAAACTGAGAATGCGCTAGGTGACGATCAGTTTGGGTTTAGGAAAAGTAAAGGCACGAGAGAGGCAATTCTGACGTTACTGCTAATAATGGAAGCAAGGCTAAAGAAAAATCAAGACACGTTCATAGGATTTGTCGACCTGGAAAAAGCGTTCGACATTATAAAATGGTGCAAGCTGTTCAAGATTCTGAAAAAAGTAGGGGTAAGCTATAGGGAGAGACGGGTCATATACAATATGTACAAGAACCAAGAGGGAATAATAAGAGTGGACGATCAAGAACGAAGTGGCCGTATTAAGAAGGGTGTAAGATAAGGCTGTAGCCTTTCGCCCCTACTCTTCAATCTGTACATAGAGGAAGCAATGATGGAAATAAAAGAAAGGTTCAGGAGTGGCATTTAAATACAAGGTGAAAGGATATCAATGATACGATTCGCTGATGACATTGCTATCCTGAGTGAAAGTGAAGAAGAATTAAATGATCTGCTGAACGGAATGAACAGTCTAATGAGTACACAGTATGGTTTGAGAGTAAATCGGAGAAAGACGAAGGTAATGAGAAGTAGTAGAAATGAGAACAGCGAGAAACTTAACATCAGGATTGATGGTCACGAAGTCAATGAAGTTAAGGAATTCTGCTACCTAGGCAGTAAAATAACCAATGACGGACGGAACAAGGAGGACATCAAAAGCAGACTCGCTATGGCAAAAAAGGCATTTCTGGCCAAGAGAGTCTACTAATATCAACAACCGGCCTTAATTTGAGGAAGAAATTTCTGAGGATGTACGTCTGGAGTACAGCATTGTATGGTAGTGAAACATGGACTGTGGGAAAATCGGAACAGAAGATAATCGAAGCATTTGAGATGTGGTGCTATAGACGAATGTTGAAAATTAGGTGAACTGATAAGGTAAGGAATGAGGAGGTTCTACGCAGAATCGGAGAGGAAAGGAATATGTGGAAAACACTGATAAGGAGAAGGGACAGGATGATAGGACATCTGCTAAGACATGAGGGAATGACTTCCATGGTACTAGAGGGAGCTGTAGAGGGCAAAAACTGCAGAGGAAGACAGAGATTGGAATACATCAAGCAAATAATTGAGGACGTAGGTTGTAAGTGCTACTCTGAGATGAAGAGGTTAGCACAGGAAAGGAATTCGTGGCGGGCCGCATCAAACCAGTCAATAGACTAATGAAAAAAAAAAAAAAAAATTGCGGTCCCAGTATAGAGCTGCAGAAACGGCTGGCGGGAAGTGATAAGGGGATTAACCTACTGGATGAGGCATGTAAGCAGCATTATATAGAATACTCTGGTAGTAAAGATAGTGTTGTGTTGGCAGAAGAGCCAACACTGTGCTACTAGGGGAGGCTGAAATGCACGCGTTTTAGCGCACGCGAGCTGGCGTGAGGAGGGAAGGACTATACTGACGTGAGTTTTGGAACATGACAAGGAATTAGAATTCAGAAAGCGGACGTAATTAGTTTCATACTTAACTTTAATCCATTAATGATGAACGACACTTTTTTTTGTTTTTGTTTAAGGGCGTTCAACTGCTGAGGTCATTAGCGCCCAGTCACAATTGTAAGAGCACATAGAATCTAGTAAAACTCAAGGGGGGGGGGGGGGACACCATAAAGTTCTTACAAAGATGCAGATAAAATAAGTGAAAGAGTTAGAATTCTTTGGATAAGCCACTCAAAGTAATAAAACGAAGAACACGAGCAGCTGCTCGAGCGTTATCAGCTAAAATATCCTGTAAAGTAGATGGCAGAGACAGGACAACACGAGATTGACTAAAACGGGGACACGACAATAAAACATGGCGCACTGTCAATGCATGACCACAAGGGCACTGCGGGGCTGGGTCACCGGAGAGCAGGTAGCGGTGGCTAAACCGGCAATGCCCAATCCGCGACCTGGTCAGAAGGACCTCTTCTCTCCGAGATGGTCGGGAGGAGGTTGTCCAAGCAGTTGGGAACGGTTTTACGGCCCGGAGCTTGTTTCCTTGAAGTGATGACCAAGTATCCCACCACAATGACACAAGCTTCCTACAAACAACCCCACCAATGTCAGATGACGGGACACAATGGGAGGCTGGCAGAGGCAGGAGGACTGCAGCCTTGGCTGCAGCATCAGCAGCCTCATTCCCAGGCACTCCTACATGGCCGGGAACCCACAGAAAGCTGACAGGAGAGCCATCATCAGCAAAAGAATGGAGGGACTGCTGGATCCGTTGCACCAAGGGATGGACCGGATATGGAGCTCCAAGGCTCTGAAGAGCACTGAGTGAATCAGAGCAGAGTACATACGATGAATGGCGGTGGCGGCGGACATACTGAACGGCCTGATGAAGAGCAAAAAGCTCGGCCGTAAAGCTGGAACACTGGTCGAGGAGCCGGTATTTAAAGATGGCGGCCCCGACGACAAAGGCACAGCCGACCATCGTCAGTTTTGGAGCCATCAGTGTAAATAAAGGTGTGACTGGCAAGTCGCGCACGAAGTTCGACAAACCGTAAGCAATACACTGCAGCTGGAGTACCCTCCTTCGGGAGCGAGCTGAGGTCGAGATGAATATGAACCGGAGCCTGGAGCCAAGGTGGTGTCGGGCTCTCATCCTCTCTGAAGGTGGTAGGGAGGGCAAAATCCAATTGTCGAAGCAGGCGCCGAAAGCGGACTCCAGGGGGCAGCAGGGCAGACACGTACAAACCATACTGACAGTCGAGAGAATCGGCGAAGAAGGACTGATAAGAGGGGTGGTCGGGCATTGACAACAGCCGGCAGGCATACCGACAAAGCAGTACGCCGCGCCGGTAGGTCAATGGTAATTCGGCAGCTTCAGCATAAAGACTCTCGACGCGACTAGTGTAGAAGGCTCCGGCCGCAAGACGTAACCCCCAATGGTGGATGGAGTTGAGACGGCGTAAGAGGGAGGGCCGAGCAGACGAGTAGACGAGGCTCCCATAATCCAGCTTTGATCGGACTATGGACTGATACAAGCGAAGCAGGACAGTGCAATCCGCTCCCCAAGATGAACCACTAAGAACTCTGAGGACATTAAGGGAACGTGTACAACGGGCAGCCAAATAAGAGACGTGCGGAGACCAAAAAAGTTTCCTGTCCAGTGTGAGCCCTAGAATCTTAGTTGTTTCCACGAATGGGAGAACAACGGGACCGAGATGGAAGGATGGCGGAAGGAAGGTTTATATCTCCAAAAGTTTATGCAAACCGTCTTCTCTTCAGAGAACCGGAAGCCATTAGCCACACTCCATGAGTATAGGCTGTCAAGACAACGCTGAAAGCAGCCCTCCAGGAGGCATGTTCTCCGGGCACTGCAGTAGATCGCGAAGTCATCGACAAAAAGAGAGCCTGAGACATTAGGTGGAATGCAATCCATAATTGGATTGATCGCTATGGCAAAAAGGGCTACGCTCAAGACGGAGCCCTGAGGCACTCCGTTCTCCTGGAGGAAGACGTCGGACAATACGGAACCCACACGCATCCTAAACTTTCGATCTGTTAAAAAGGAATCAATAAAAAGGGGCAGGCGACCGTGTAGCCCCCACCTGTGCATAGTGCGGAGGATACCTCCTCTCCAACAGGTATCATAAGCCTTCTCCAAATCGAAGAACACGGCTACCGTTGGGCGCTTTCGCAAAAAGTTGGTCATGATGAATGTCGACAAGGTCACAAGGTGGTCAACAGTGCAGCGGCGGCAACGAAAGCCGCATTGAACATTGGTAGGTAGCCGTCGAGATTCAAGAATCCAAACTAACCGAGCGTTAACCATGCACTCCATCACCTCATAAACACAGCTTGTAAGAGAAATGGGGCGGTAACTAGAAGGAAGGTGTCTATCCTTCCCGGGTTTAGGTATAGAAACAACGACGGCGTCATGCCAACGCATGCGGACTTGACCTTCGGTCCAGACGCGATTGTAGGTACGAAGAAGAAAGCTTTTGCCTGCCGGAGAAAGGTGTGTCAGCATCTGAACGTGAATGGCATCTGGCCCCGGAGCAGAGGACCGGGACAGTGCAAGTGCACGTTCGAGTTCCCGCATAATAAAGGGGGCATTATAATTTTCCAGATTCAGCGAGTGGAAGGAAGGTCGCGGAGCCTCTTCTGCCTCTTTCCTGGGAAGGAAGGCAGGGTGGTAATGGGCTGAGCTTGAAACCTCCGCGAAAAAGCGGCCGAAGGTGTTGGAGACATCCACAGGATCAACAAGTACCTCATTACCTGAAGTCAGACCAGGTACCGAGGAGTGGGCCTTAATGCCCGACAGCCGGCGCAGGCCAGCCCAGACGACAGAAGAGGGAGTAAAACTGTTAAAGGAGCTGGTGAAAGAGGCCCAACAAGGTTTTTTGCTGTCTTTGATGACTCTACGGCATTGCGCTCGGAGTCGTTTGTATCCAATACAATTCGCCAACGTAGGATGGCGGCGAAAGGTGCGTAAAGCACGTCGTCGAGCACGGATAGCGTCTCTACAAGCCTCATTCCACCAGGGGACGGAAACGCGACGTGAAGAAGAGGTAGTACGAGGTATGGAACGTTCGGCAGCATTGATGATAACAGCCGTGAGGTATTCGACCTGACTGTCACAACTGAGAAAATCGTGGTCCGGAAAGGTCGCCAGGGAGGAGTAAAGTCCCCAGTCAGCTTTCGGTATGTTCCAGCTCGAAGGACGTGGGGATGGGGTGTGGTGCAGGAGACGAACGACACAGGGGAAATGGTCGCTCGAATAGGTGTCAGAAAGGACATAGCACTCGAACCGACGGGCAAGAGTGGTAGAACAGATCGAGAGGTCCAAGTGGGAGTAGGTATGAATAGAGTCCGAGAGCAAAGTCAGGGCGCCAGTATTGAGGCAGACAAGATTGAGATGGTTGAAGACATCCGCCAAGAGGGAGCCTCTCTGACGGGATGCAGGAGAGCCCCAAAGGGGATGATGGGCATTGAAGTCGCCAAACAATAAAAACGGCGGAGGAAGCTGAACAATCAGGTGCATCATGTCAGCCCGACTAACTGCGGACGACGATGGAGTGTAGACTATACAAACAGAAAAAGAAGTAATACGGACAGCTATTGCTTGGAGTGTGGTGGTCAGTGGGATGGGATGGTAATAGACATCGTCCCGAACGAATGAACGTCGCTCTTGACGGCACATGATTCACAATATTATCTGTTCATATTATAGTAACTGAGTATGGCGCCTTGCTAGGTCGTGGCAAATGACGTCTCGGCAAATGAGAGCGTATGTAGACAGTGAACCATCGCTAGCAAAGTCGGCTGTACAACTGGGGAAAGTGGTAGAGAGTCTCTCTAGACCTGCCGTGTGGCGGCGCTTGGTCTGCAATCACTGATAGTGGCGACACGCGGGTCCGACGTATACTAACGGACCGCGGCCGATTTAAAGGCTACCACTTAGCATGTGTGGTGTCTGGCGGTGACACCACAGATAGAACTGAATGCCATGTAGCAGATCGAATTTTAGCTGACAAAGACAAGGAGATAGGAAAAAAAAATACTGATAATGTACGGCGTTTTGCAGCATGAGCGGTTGATAAAATAATGTGTGCCAAAGTTAAATCTACACATGTAGACTACCCGAGAAGTTAGAATTTCTATCAATACTCCATGCTGCTCAACCACCATTCGGTCGTCGGATCCTGAATACGGATGAGAGACTCTTTACGCGTGAGGGTATCATGAACACTCATAACACGCACATTTGGGTGTATGAGAATCCTCGTGTAACTGTAGTAAGAGAATATCACCATCGTTTTGCAGTGAACATTGGTGTCGCATAGTGAACACTCGGACCGCATGTGATCCCATAGCGTCTGACTGGCAGAGTGTATCGACACTTTTTTCTTATCCCGATAAGTGGGTACGTCGTGCAGGACCTATTGCTTGGCCCGCCAGATCTGCGGACCTTAACCTCGGGGCTTCTACCTTTCAGAACATCTCACCTAGCTCGTGTATGGTGCTGCAACTAGGAATGTAACTCAAGAGCAGAAGCGAAACGATAATTACTGTGCAACTGTTCATTATGAGGTGAACGGAGCCTGCAACATTCCGAGGGCGGTAAGACGTCGAGCACGTCACTGTCGTTATCTACATGGACATCACATTGAGCATGTTCTGGAGTAAATGTACAGTACAAAGTTGTGTTGAATTTTGCGTTCCTTCGTGCAGTTTCTTTCTGAGAAGAATCAATTTTATGTTGTTGCATTAGTGATCTCTACTGTACTGTGTATCTCGGAAATAAAGAAATTTCAGGCAAAACTTTATTTAATATTTTACTCTTATTCTGATGCATACATTACACCCATGAAGTGTGTACAATTACTTTTGAATCAGCCTGTCTTTATGATACCTTCCTCATCAAGTACGACCCGCCAATTTGGAGTGGCTGTCAATTGCAAAAGTCCACGTCAGTCTCCAGGAATGAAAGTCACATGTGTCCCTGTAATTAGGTAGGTCAGAAATTTGTAAACCCAGATGTATCTCAGGAATGAAGTAGATCAATTGTCCCAGGAATTAAGCAGGCCAGAAGCTAAAAATAGCGCCCCCTAGTCCTGGATCGAAGTATGTCAGCCAAAATGTAGACCTGGGGGCTGATCCACTTTGTCGCAGGATTTGTGGGTGCCTACTGCTGCCGCTGTTAAACTGCTGCTCAAGGCATTTTATTTAAATATGTAGTTGGTCGTAAACATGGTTGTAATTAATATGAATCATAAATCTTTCTTTTATTAATAAGTGAGAATATAACGGAACCATTACGTAAATCGGTGTGCATACATATCAAGTACTGTTATTTGATTGAGATCTATTAATTTATAGCTTTTATCTACTGGTGATTCAGCGTATAAGTCTATATTGAGGTATTTGACGTACAGCCTGTTTTGTTACAAACTGACTCTGCAGTTCAATGAGGTATTTCGCAGTTCTGTTCTGCTTTCTGGGTACGTTTCAATCCCAGTTTTTTTAATAAACACATGTTACAGTTCTGTTTGATCAACGGAGTCATAATAACCAGTACCTGATTTCAGATCTGCGACGAACGTGAGGCCATCCTAATTAACACTGGCACCCCAAAGTGCTTATGAACTTCGTGAATAGCACGCTATTCATTTTTAATCATCCATAGAAGATGTACGTTAAATCTGTCATCTTTGAAGCTAATCGGAAACAGAAAGCAGCATGTCATTCTCAATGGAGAGAAGTCTTCCGAAGTAAGAGTGATTTCATTTGTGCCGCTGGGGAGTGTCGTAGCACCGTTGCTATTCACTATATATATAAATGGCCTTGTGGATAATATCGGAAGTTCACTGAGGCTTTTTACTGATGATGCTGTAGTATATCGAGAGGGTGGAACAATGGAAAATGTACTGAAATGTAGGAGGATCTGCAACGAATTGACGCATGGTGCAGGGAATGGCGATTGAATCTCAATGTAGACAAGTGTAATGTGCTGCAAATACATAGAAAGAAAGATCCCATATCATTTAGCTGCAATATAGCAGGTCAGCAACTGGAAGCAGTTAATTCCATAAATTATCTGGGAGTACGCATTAGGAGGATTTAAAATGGAATGACCATATAAAGTTGATCGTCGGTAAAGCAGATGCCAGACTGAGATTCATTGGAAGAATCCTAAGGAAATGCAGTCCGTAAACAAAGGAAGTAGGTTACAGTACACTTTTTCACCCACTGCTTGAATACTGCTCACCGGTGTGGCATCCGTACCAGATAGGGTTGATAGAAGAGATAGATAAGACCCAGCGCGCTTCGTTACAGGATCATTTAGTAATCGCGAAACCGTTACGGAGATGATAGATAAACTCCAGTGGAAGACTCCACAAGAGAGACGCTCAGTGGCTTGGTACGAACTTTTGTTGACGTTTCGATAACATACCTTCACCGAGAAGTCAAGCAGTATGTTGCTCCCTCCTACGTATATCTCGTGAAGAGACCATGAGGATAAAATCTGAGAGATTAGAGTCCACACAGAGGCATACCGACAATCCTTCTTTTCATGAACAATAGGAGACTGGAATAGAAGGGAGAACCGATTGAGGTACTCAAGGTACCCTCCGCCACACACCGTCAGGTGGCTTGCGGAGTATGGATGTAAATGTAGAAGTAGGCTATGTGCCCACATTTAAAACTCTTCTTTCTGTAGTCGTCAATAAATACACAATCGAAACACACCCGTCTACACAGTAGCCAAGATTTTTTCGCCGTGAATAGTATGTAAAGGAATAAATAATATAAAGATTTGTTGTTGGCCGTAATCATGCAGTATTGATGTAGACAACTGTAAGATTATTCAATGAAGTTCACGCCAAATGCTCAAGTAAGTGACGGCTCAAGTCGACAATCCCACAGCTCGCTCCGTGGAAGTAATGCTACAGACCGGGAAGCTCCGCTCTTAACATCAGGGAAATACGTCGAGTGCTTTGCAGGCATACATTTGTGCCCGTTATTTCCTTACACGTGGCTCAGTTTCTGGTAACGATCTGTTTACTTGTAAGTGACGCAGATATTACAGCCTGTCAACCTGAGACTTGTGTTAAAGAGACGAGACTCTGTATACTTGAAAAGGTTTTGGGGGAAGTTTTAGAGTGTTGTACATAAGGTCACACCGTATGCGAAATCTGTGAGTCATATTTTCTCAGTTTTGCTACACAAATATTAAAACAGCCACATCCGCTAAGGTTTAATCAATCTTGTTAACGCAGTAATCTCCAGTAATTTCGAAACCAGGTAAGTATAGACTTCCACAAGGCTCAATCTTAGGTCCACTATTGTTTGCCGTACATCTATACGACGTTCTGCCCAACAACCAACAGAAATAGTTCTCTTTGCGGGTGACACTAGTACTCTAGTCAGTTCAAACATACATACAACAACAGAAGAAATTTTAAATAATGTCTTTAAAAGTATAATTGAGTGGCTTTTTGCGAATAGTCTCATTCTCAATTCCAAAAAGACACAACATATTTAGTTATGTACGTCTGGAGGTACATAAGTGATAAATGCAAGACATGGTAGTAACTAACTAGAGTGAAAACGTCAAAATTTTGAAGTGTCCCTATTGATGATCTACGTGAAATAGAGAATGGGAAAAGTAAGGGAATGGGTGAGAATACGTGACTTGCAGCCGCCCAGGGCGTTGCTCTAATGGAATGGCGAAAATTGAAAATTTGTGCTGGATCGGCACTCGAACCCTGATTTACAGCTTGTGCCGGAAGCGGTGGCCGTGCGGTTCTAGTGGCTGCAGTCCGGAACCGCTGGACTGCTACGGTCGCAGGTTCGAATCCTGCCTCGGGCATGGATGTGTGTGATGTCCTTAGGTTAGTTAGGTTTAAGTAGTTTTAAGTTCAAGGGGACTGATGACCAAAAATGTTAAGTCCAATAGTGCTTAGAGCCATTTGAACAATTTTGAACAGCTTGTCGTGAGCCATTGCCCTAAGTTCTATTTATTTTTTTTTCTCTTTTGTGGAATGTTCTGGGGGGGGGGGGGTGGCGCAGAGTAGCAGGGGTAAATATAAAAGGCCTGACAACGATGTTTTCGTTGCCGAACCACTTCGGCCTTTCAAACACGGTCCCTGAGAAACTCAAATTTCCAACTTTTCGCACGTTGCAGTGCAGCGCCCGTTGTCCATTAAACCCCTACTCACAAATTACTGATTTCCATAGCAGTTCAGATGATATTAGCTCATCCGCACTGAAATAAACGTTAAGGAGGCGTCGCGATCATAAATAAATCTATATATTTAGCCGTGTCAGTCAAAAATGTGCAATAAAAATATTATGTGGTGCTCACCTACCTATATCTATTAGACATCTGTTTAAAGATTAGGCGTTTTGATTACTGCTTCATGGTATATTTATTGCCTGATGAAGTATCTATTGCTTTATTTAGAAGCTATACAGTTCGAAAGAAACAATGATGTACACAAATGCAGTGCCAGAAGAAAAACGACATTAATTACTCCACATTAAGGATGTCTGTAGCACAAAAAAGGGGTACAGAATGCTACTGCCAAAATTTTTGATCACTTACCCAATGATAGAAAAGATCAGACAAACAGTAAGGTAAAATCTGAAAACAAACTGAAGAATTTTGTAACGTGTAAAAGGTCATGAGCAAGAATTACTAACTCACAACAGTAGAAAATTAAAAAAAAAGAAAAAAAAAGATCTAGATGGTCAGCCATATTTACATTTGAATTTCCAATGTGAATGTGAACGACTCGTTCCACTTCATTACGATTAAAACTTTTATCCATTTTGGCTTTGGAACACTGTGACTGTCTTGTTAAAGGTTAGAATTAAAACTTTTATCCATTTCGGCTTTGGAATACCGTGACTGTCTTGTTAAAGGTTACGATTAATCGTAAAAATGATCCACGGAACATGAAACTAATTAACTAATTACTTAATTTCAGCTGATAAGTATTCCAGTACACTGAAGTGACAGAAGTCCTACTATCTTGTGAGGCTTCAATTTTCTCAGCATGTATGTATATATGTATGTATGTGTTAAACCAGGGACCCAGAAACGACGGAGAGGCTTCGTTCCTCCATACCCCTCAGTGGTTAACAACCCCACAACAGGCCACAGCAGTCCACTGAACCCAGGGTTATTGTGCGGTTCGGCCCACGGTGGACCCCCCTCCCCGGGAACGTCTCATACCAGATAAGCCTAAATGTTTGCATAGTAGAGGAATGGTGGTGTGTGTGTACGTGGAAACGGTGTTAGTACAGCAATCGCTGACGCAATGTAACTGAGGTGGAATAAGGGAAACCAGACCACATTCGCCAAGGTAGATGGAAAGCAGTCTTAAAAACTATCCACAAGCTGGCAGACACACCGGACCTCGACTCTTAATTCACCGGGCGGTTTCGTGCAGGTGACCTGTACACCTTCCTGCTCGGGAAGCAGCGCGTTAGACCGCGTGGCTAGCCGGGCTTTCACAGTACAGTGCAGGAACTCGAAGTGGCACGGATTCATCAAGTCGTTAGAAGTCCCCTTCAGAAACACTGCGACATGCTGCCAATATAGCCGTCCATAGTCGCGAATGTGTTGCCTGAAATTTGGTATTCTCGGCACACTCTTGCCACTGCTGATATCGGAATACTGAATTCCCTAATAATTTATGAAATGACATGTCCCGTGCGTATATCTCCAAGTAACATTCCGCTTACAAAGTCTGTTAATTCCGATCGTTCGGCAACAATCCTGTTAGAAACCTTTCCACGTGAATCATCTGAATAGAAATGACAGCTGTACCAATGCACAGCCGGCCGCGGTGACCGAGCGGTTCTAGACGCTTCAGTCCGGAACCGTGCGAATGCTACGGTCACAGGTTCGAATCCTGCTTCGGGCATGGATGTGTGTGATGTCCTTAGGTTAGTTAGGTTTAAGTAGTTCTAAGTTCTATGCGACTGATGACCTCTGATGTTAAGTCCCATAGTGTTCAGAGCCATTATTATTATTATTATTATTATTATTATTTTGCCAATACACTGCCCTTTTGCACCTTGTGTACGCGATATTGCAACCATCTGTATAAGCTCATAAAGCTATCCCAGGACCTTTGTCACCTCATTGCATTTCTACCATAATACGTTTTATGTAATCGACCGTGGTTTTGCTCGCAGTGTCACTAACAAACACTGCAGCATTGTCCTGGCAAAACGAAGAAATGTCATATGTTGAAATCATATATCGCTGCTTACAGTTTATTTTTGTGCTGTATACACTGCTTTTCGAGCTGTATCCTGCGTACACCAACGTTGATGTGGGTATTCCAGCGGTGGTAAACGTATTTTTCGTACTGACACCATTATCTGCTTTTGTAACATTTGTTGTATTCATCAGACCACACTATACTTTTGTACGGCTCTCCATACTAGTTTACCTTGCGCACGTCTTTTCATGCATGTGTGACCGCTGAACCCAACATCCATATGTGTCTGCTTACTGTGTCCTAACATTTAAATTTCTCTATAATAGTTAGGTTCCACACTTCCCTCCATTATTGAATAACTACTCCTTTGTATCTCAGGATGTGTCGTGCCTTCTTTTAATCACATTGCAAAATAAATTTATTTTCTCATCGTCTCGATTCATTGCCTCTTTAGCTCCGCTATCCACCCAGCTAATCTTTAACACAGTCCTTTTGGATCTTTTTTCAAAAGCTTCTGTTGTATCGTTTTACTGCCCGTGTTCCACATTCACATGAGCTACACTACAAAGTGTTGCGTACGTGCAAAGACGTACACAGTAATATAACGAGAGTTCACTACCCCATGGGTACAGCCACTCGCCTGGTGTCCTTTAAAGCCCAAACAACTGCTTCCAGATGGCCCTCACTGCTTCCGTATGACGTCCATCAGAGCTTCGTATTCTTCGCCAATAGCGTTGCCAGCTCCCAGAGAGTACTGTCAACAGTGGACTACTTTGCTTCTGCCTAGTACTGACAGGGATTGAGATCCTTCCTGTAACAAGCACAAAAGGCGATGTGCCGCCAACACTCTCCACAATTCCTGCTGTGCCAGCAGCACCTGCAGTTACTGCAGTCCAGCTCTTCCGACAGCATTTCCTGCAATTAAGCTACGGGGCACAGTTCCGCGAGTTCCGTTCAGAAGACAACAGTTCCGATTTTGCAGTTGGTGTTTACGAGGGGCATCCAATAAGGAATGCAACACATTCTTTTTCTAAAAGGATGTTGGTTTTATACATTATTCAAGTACACCATATTATTCTCCACTCTTTTGGCTACAAAACCATATTTTTTCAACATAATCTCTGTTCAATGGAACGCCCTTACGCAACCTCAGTCTAAGTACCTGTATGCCCGCATGATACCAGTCTAATGGTCGACGTCTTGCTGCGTCAACAAATTCCCCATCATCCACGTGCTGCTTCGCGTGGAGAGCATCCATCATTGGGCCAAACATTGTGTTGTGTGCTAATCGAGCAGCAGGAACACAAGCGAATACTTGCTACAGTTCACAGGGTTTTTGAAGTATTTGAACCACGACACAAAAACTCGGAGTTCATGTAGCCAGTGCCTGAGATGTCAACTAAACTTCCTGGTGAAGCACCGATTTCAAGTTCTTGCTGCCTCCTCTCGGTTCAAATGGTTCAAATGGCTCTGAGCACTATGGGACTCAACTGCTGTGGTCATCAGTCCCCTAGAACTTAGAACTACTTAAACCTAACTAACCTAAGGACATCACACACAGCCATGCCACAGGCAGGATTCGAACCTGCGCGGCTCCGGACTGGAGCGCCTAGAACCGCACGGCTGCCATGGCCGGCTGCCTCCTCTTACGCTTTAGTATAAACATAGGTGGATTAAAGCAACCAGAAGCACTGACAGCACAAACAATTATGGAGTTAACTCCTCGCTCGTCATAGATTCCACTTGGTGGTTTCCTTATTGCGCGATGACTTTTTGTTGCCTTTTTTAACAGTTGTAAACACGGATTCCTCGACTGCTTGCTATAATTCTGTTCTCATCGACTATTTTCTCAAGGAGATCGAAGAACTGATTCACATTATCTCTGTTAAACCCATTTGCTCTGGCCATTGATGTTGCTTCTGGCTGACAGAGGGAAAGGTGTGGACTATGTCTCATAAATGAATAAACCACTTTTTACTCGCCATTCTCTTCACTCTGTATAAATAATGAGGTAGTTCATATTTCTTTGCTATGTCGGATGCAAGCTTGATAGTAAATCCAAAAAACCTCTCTTCAAATAAAATGAGGTGATCTGCGAGAACCTTTTCCGTCTCAGTCATAAAAGTAGATTGTCTTCCGAAAAACTGAACTTCATTTGAGAACGAGTTGTCACTATCAGACTATCAGAATGTCTCGTTATTGTAGTTTTGGGTACCCCATATGCACGAGCACACTCATTTAGTCCAAGGTCAGCATTTCTGTATGCTGCTACGTCGACCTCCAGCTTATCTTCTGTCCATTTCCCATACATTGTTCTTTTTGCCATCGTGAAAACCTAAAAATTTTCCAACTTGAAAACTTGAAAACATTACTTATTGCAAAAATGCACTTAAATATTATTTGTTATGAGTGTATTTTAAATCGCACTGGTCCAAATTAAGAAACAGGAATTGATCCAACTTCGGCAGCTGGACACCATATAAGTAAAGATAACTCTACAGGAACACACAAAGTCAAACTCTAGTTTTGCGATACTTAATTACTAACTAATGAATGTCGCTTATGGACTATACCGTAAATAATTTATTTAATTACTGGTCCTGTATAGAAGAGCTTAGGATTTGAAGACAACACAAGCAGCAAGAACGAAGAAAATACAATAATGGCAACTATTCTTGCTTCAGTGGCTATTGTCGACTGACCGCTGTGCCACGTGACCTCGGCAACATTTCCCACCAGTAGTACCAACTTAGAAGAAAATGGTTCAAATGGCTCTGAGCACTATGGGACTTAAGTTCTAAGGTCATCAGTCCCCTAGAACTTAGAACTACTTAAACCTAAGGACATCACACACATCCATGCCCGATGCAGGATTCGAACCTGCGACCGTAGCGGTCGCGCGGTTCCAGACTGTAGCGCCTAGAACCGCTCGGCCACTCCGGCTGGCCCCTAAAGACTGGAAAGCTACGCAAGTCACACCAATACTGAAGAAAGGAACTAGGAGAGTAATCCGCTAAATTACAGACCCACATCGCTAACATTGATTCAGAAAGGTCATAGTTCGTAATAACTGATGGAAAGCCATCGAGTAAAACAGATGTAAGACAGATGTAATATCTTGCGTTCCCCAAGGAAGTGTTACAGACTCTCTGTTGTCCCTGACCGACGTCAACCATGTGGGAGACTATCTGAGCACTCCACTTGGATTATTTGTAGATACTGGTGCAATTTATCATATTGTGAAGTCTTCAGAAGATCAAAACGAATTTCAAAACGATTTAGACAAGGTATCTGTATAGTGCGGCAACTTACTCTAAATAATGAAAAGTGTGAAGTCGTCCAAACCCGTACTAAAAGGAGTCCGCTACATTTCGATTACATGATAAATTTCGGTTACATGATAAATCACACAAAGGGGTTTCAATTACATATAATTTAAACTGGAACGATCACAAAGATAAAGTTGTGGGGAAAGCAAATCAAAGACTATGATTTATTGGCACAAGGAAAATTCACCAGGGCTACTAAAGAGATTACTTACAGTACGGACTACTTACAGTTCGCTTCTCCATTCTCTTGTGGAGTATTGCTGTGCGGTGTGGGGTCCGCATGAGTTAGCATTGATTCAGGACAACGAAAAACTTGAAAGAATGGAAGCTCGTTTTACGTTGTAGCGCAATAGGGGAGAGAGCGCCATGAATATGATACACGAAGTGGGTTGGCAATCATTAAAACAAAGGCGCTTTACGTTGCCGCAGGGTCTTCCCATGACATTTCAATCACCAACTTTCTCCTCATAATGAGAAAATATTTTGTTGGTTCCCACCAACATAGGTAGAAACTATTATCATAACAAAATAAGAGAAATCGGAGCATGCGCGGAAAGATTTAAGTGGTCGTTTTTCCCCGCGCTCTAATCGAAAGTGGAACGGTAGAAAAATGACTTTTTTTTGTCATCAGTCTACTGACTGGTTTGATGCGGCCCGTCACGAATTCCTTTCCTGTGCTAACCTCTTCATCTCAGAGTAGCACTTGCAACCTACGTCCTCAATTATTTGCTTGACGTATTCCAATCTCTGTCTTCCTCTACAGTTTTTGCCCTCTACAGCTCCCTCTAGTACCATGGAAGTCATTCCCTCATGTCTTAGCAGATGTCCTATCATCCTGTCCCTTCTCCTTATCAGTGTTTTCCACATATTCCTTTCCTCTCCGATTCTGCGTAGAACCTCCTCATTCCTTACCTTATCAGTTCACCTAATTTTCAATATTCGTCTATAGCACTACATCTCAAATGCTTCGATTCTCTTCTGTTCCGGTATTCCCACAGTCCATGTTTCACTACCATACAATGCTGTACTTCAGACGTACATCCTCAGAAGTTTCTTCCTCAAATTAAGGCCGGTATTTGATATTAGTAGACTTCTCTTGGCCAGAAATGCCTTTTTTGCCATAGCGAGTCTGCTTTTGATGTCCTCCTTGCTCCGTCCGTCATTGGTTATTTTACTGCCTAGGTAGCAGAATTCCTTAACTTCATTGACTTCGTGACCATCAATCCTGATGTTAAGTTTCTCGCTGTTCTCATTTCTACTACTTCTCATTACCTTCGTCTTTCTCCGATTTACTCTCAAACCATACTGTGTACTCATTAGACTGTTCATTCCGTTCAGCAGATCATTTAATTCTTCTTCACTTTCACTCAGGATAGCAATGTCATCAGCGAATCGTATCACTGATATCCTTTCACCTTGTATTTTAATGCCACTCCTGAACCTTTCTTTTATTTCCAACATTGCTTCCTCTATGTACAGATTGAAGAGTAGGGGCGAAAGGCTACAGCCTTATCTTACTTCCTTCTTAATACGGGCACTTCGTTCTTGATCGTCCACTCTTATTATTCCCTCTTGGTTCTTGTACATATTGTATATGACCCGTCTCTCCCTATAGCTTACCCCTACTTTTTTCAGAATCTTGAAGAGCTTGCACCATTTTATATTGTCGAACGCTTTTTCCAGGTCAACAAATCCTATGAACGTGTCTTGATTTTTCTTTAGCCTTGCTTCCACTATTAGCCGTAATGTCAGAAGTGCCTCTCTTGTGCCTTTACTTTTCCTAAACCCAAACTGATCGTCACCTAGCGCATTCTCAGTTTTCTTTTCCATTCTTCTGTATATTATTCTTATAAGCATCTTCGATGCATGAGCTGTTAAGCTGATTGTGCGATAATTCTCGCACTTGTCAGCTCTTGCTGTCTTCGGAATTGTGTGGATGATGCTTTTCCGAAAGTCAGATGGTATGTCACCAGACTCATATATTCTACACACCAACGTGAATAGTCGTTTTGTTGCCACTTCCCCTAATGATTTTAGAAATTCTGATGGAATGTTATCTATCCCTTCTGCCTTATTTGACCGTAAGTCCTCCAAAGCTCTTTTAAATTCCGATTCTAATACTGGATCACCTATCTCTTCTAAAGGTTGTTTTGACTTTCCTGTATGCTGAGTATGTCCTTCAGACAATCATATCTTTTTCGATGTCTTCATATTTTTCCTGCAGCCATTTCGTCTTAGCTTCCCTGCGCTTCCTATTTATTTCATTCCTCAGCGACTTGTATTTCTGTATTCCTGATTTTCCCGGAACATGTTTTTACTTCCTCCTTTCATCAATCAACTGAAGTATTTCTTCTGTTACCCATGGTTTCTTCGCAGCTACCTTCTTTGTACCTATGTTTTCCTTCCCAACTTCTGTGATGGGCCTTTTTAGAGACGTCCATTCCTCTTAAACTCTGTTGCCTACTGTGCTATTCCTTATTGCTGTATCTATAGCGTTAGAGAACTTCAAACGTATCTCGTCATTCCTTAGAACTTCCGTATCCCACTTCTTTGCGTATTGATTCTTCCTGACTAATGTCATGAACTTCAGCCTACTCTCCATCACTACTATATTGTGATCTGAGTCTATATCTGCTCCTGGGTACGCCTTACACCCAGTATCTGATTTCGGAATCTCTGTCTGACCATGATGTAATCTAATTGAAATCTTCCCGTATCTCCCGGCCTTTTCCAAGTATACCTCCACCTCTTGTAATTCTTGAACAGGGTATTCGCTATTACTAGCTGAAACTTGTTACAGAACTCAATTAGTCTTTCTCCTCTTTCATTCCTTGTCCCAAGCCCATATTCTCCTGTAACCTTTTCTTCTACTCCTTCCCCTACAACTGCATTCCAGTCGCCCATGACTATTAGATTTTCGTCCCCCTTTACATATTGCATTACCCTTTCAATATCCTCATACACTTTCTCTATCTGTTCATCTTCAGCTTGCGACGTCACAATATACATGAACTATCGTTGTCGGTGTTGGTCTGCTGTCGATTCTGATTAGAACAACCCGGTCACTGAACTGTCCACAGTAACACACCCTCTGCCCTACCTTCCTATTCATAACGAATCCTACACCTGTTATACCATTTTCTGCTGCTGTTGATATTACCCGGTACTCATCTGACCAGAAATCCTTGTCTTCCTTACACTTCACTTCACTGACCCCTACTATATCTAGATTGAGCCTTTGCATTTCCCTTTTCAGATTTTCTAGTTTCCCTACCACGTTCAAGCTTCTGACATTCCACGTCCCGACTAGTAGAACATTATCCTTTCGTTGATTATTCAATCTTTTTCTGATGGCAACCTCCCTCTTGGCAGTCCCCTCCCGGAGATCCGAATAGGGGACTATTCCGGAATCTTTTGCCAATGGAGAGATCATCATGACACTTCTTCAACTACAGGCCACATGTCCTGTGGATACACGTTACGTGTCTTTAATGCAGTGGTTTCCATTGCCTTCTGCATCCTCATGTCGTTGATCATTGCTGATTCTTCCGCCTTTAGGGGCAATTTCCCACCCCTAGGACAAGAGAGAGCCCTGAACCTCTATCCGCTCCTCGGCCCAGTTTAACAAGGCCGTTGGCAGAATGAGGCTGATTTCTTATGCCGGAAGTCTTCGGCCGCCAATGCTGATTATTTATCAATAATTTAGGCAGTGGCGGGAATCGAACCCGGGACCGAAGACGTTTTGATTATGAATCAAAGACGCTACCCCTAGACCACGGGCCACTTGATAGTGGTGTAATAAGCCCTCTGTCAGGAACTTAAACGTGAATTACAGAACAGTCACGTGGATGAAGATGCAGGTGTAATACTGAGTAAGAAATATTTTGTGTCTGTCTCTGCTGCTACTTTTCTTCGATTATTATGTGACTAACGTTGTCACAAAATGTCGCCGAGCACATCAGTGTAATTTTCCGACCTAGGATCGGCTGCATTCCTGTTTAGCTACGCTTCGGAGGCAGATCCACTCTGACATTTACGTAACTGGACCGACAGATAAGGACACACAAGGCCGCATCCTATCCGGCTTTAATAAATTCCCTCCGCCTTCGGTTTGGCGGCAGCGTTGGCTGGCATGACTTCATTTTGTCACACCACAGTCGATTTGTAAGACTTATTACCTCGCCATTCATCGATTTTCGATTTCCACAGACGTATTGCAATCTTGTAGAACTATGGTCACAGTTTTGTAATACCTACTGGCGATCAACACTTTCGGTTATGTATAGATATCAGCATGGCTCACCGAGCGAGGTGGCGCAGCGGTTAGCACACTGGACTCGCATTCGGGAGAACGACGGTTCAATCCCACGTCCGGCCACACTGATTTAGGTTTTCCGTGGTTTCCCTAAATCGCTCCAGGCAAATGCCGGGATGGTTACTTTCAAAGGGAACCTCGCTGGTCTTTTCCCCCAAACAATCCAACTCAAACATGATTCACTGCAGGAATTTCATCACCTGATTAGGGCCGGAGGGTGAGACTTGAAGCAATGTAAATATTGAAAATACACGGACAGAATACTGGGAATTGAAGATGCACTTAACTGTATATGCGATAATTTCTTTAGGTACTCGGAGACCTTTCGCTCTAAGTCTGGTAAGAAGTGCACGACTAGATGACGTCATCTTTCCTCCGCTTGGCGTCCGGCATGTGAGTACGAAAATCTTTTCCGAGGTTCAGCTCTGAGCCCTCCAAATGTGTATGTAATGTATGGTACACTCTGTATCTCCACTGGCGTTGCTCTATTACGTGATCCATTGTACGCACGTCTGCATGTGCAGGGCAGATAAACAGTTGTCAGCCTCCTACTTGGACAGTAAATGGACATCATTTAGTGTCGATATGATGGATGTAGAGGGATTTTGAGCAAAGTTTAAACTGACCGTAAAATTGCGTTCTGGAGAAGTAGGTGTCGTGTAAATGTATTAAGGTCGGAAAAGACCCATAGTAGCTTACTAACAAAATTCCGAAAATGCTGAGGAGTCAGAGATTCTTCCACACTTGGTTTCGAAAAAGAACGTGGAGATGTCGACAGGCAAAAATTAGTAGAAAATCGTCCGTCTCTAAAAAGACCGATGCATGAAACCTACTCTTACGACTTCCACCGTCATACCTGCCGAGAACGCGAGAAAATTCTGATCCGACGTAAAATCAGTAAGTGGATCAAAAGCTTCTTTCTATCCAGTCACTCGCCTACAAGTTTTGTGTGGCAATAGAAGACAGTAAATGGAAAAATATTTTAAATTTGGTATTTAAAAAACCATTCACACAGTAGTGACCGTACATGCATACCGTCCTAAGACCGTCATACAGACCTCCGCATGGAGGCATCCCTGGCGTGGAGAAGCAACTGAAACAGTTTAAAACATGTAAGAAGCCAGGTCCAAATGGAATCTCAGTTCGGTTCTACAGATAGTACTCTTCGTGACTGGCTCCTTATTTAGCGTGGATTTATCGTGAATCTCTCGCCCAGTACAAAGTCCCAGGCGACTAAAAGAACACGCAACTGACTTCAGTACCCTAAGAAGGACAAAAGAACGGACTCTCAGAATTACAGACCAAAAACATTAACATCGGTTCGCTCCAGAATTCCTTAGCATATTATTTGTTCGAATACACTAAACTTCAGAAAAGTTTGCTGTGCGCAAATCAGCATGGATTTCTTGTGAGAAACTCATCTTGCCCATTTTTCACAAGAATCCTGCGAACCATGGATGAAGGACGACAGGCAGATTCTGTATTTGTCGATATTTTATAGCGTTCGACACATTGCAGGCTGTCAATAAAGGCTCGAGCATAAGAATATATTCTCAGATATTCGAGTGGCTTGAATAATTCTTAAGTTATAAACCCCCGTACGTTGTCCCGGATCACGAGTGTTCATCAGAGATAAGGGTATCGTCAAGAGTACACCAGGAATCTGTGATAGGACCGTTCGTGTTCGCTATACACATAAAAGATCTGATGGGTGCGGTGAGCAGTAATTTGTGACTGTTTGCTGAATACGCTGTAGTGTATCGAGAATGGTTGCGGAATTTCAGTAGTATGATACAGGACGACTTAGACAGGAATTCTAGTTGGTATGATGAACGAAAGCTTGTTCAAAATGTAGAGAAATGTAAATTAATGTGAGTGAGTAGGAAACTATCCTGTAATATTCAAATAGAGCATTAGAGGTATTCTACTTGAAGCAGCCACATCTATCAATTGTTTACACGTAACGATGCAAGGCGATATGAAATGGAAAGAGAACGAGATCGCTAGTAGAGAAGGCGAATGATCAACTTCGGTTTATTGGGAGAATTGTATGACAGACGCGGTCTCCTTTATAGGTGAGATCACCTATAAAGGAGACCGCGTATAGAACAGTGGTGCGATCTATCCTTGACTACTGCTCGAGTGTTTCGTATCTCCATCTGGTCGGGTTAAAGGAAGCAAGCGAAACAATTCAGAGGGGCGGTGACAGATTTGCTATCGGGAGGTTCGATCAACATGCGAGCGTTGTGTAGATGCTTCGAGAACGCAAACCGGGAGCACGGTACAACGTTCTTCTCGCGAGACTCTATTGGAACAATTTAAAGATTTGGTACTTGAGACTGACAGCAGAACGATTTTACGGCCGCCAATATACATTTCGCACAAGGACCACGAAGACAACATAGGAGAAAATAGGGCACTTACGGAGGCGTATGGACAGTCGTTTGTCCATTCCTGCATGCGAATGGAACTGGGAAGGGAATAACTAAAGTGGTACAAGGTACCCTCCACTATGCACCTTACGGCTGCTTGCGGAGTATGTTTGTAGATGCAGCTGTCCCTTCAAGCCAGTGAAAACTGTCTCACGTAAGCACTCACTATTTGTTCAGTATCTTGTTACGCCCTTTCCATTCAGTTGTCGGGTAGTTCATCTGAAGAATAACTGAGTAGCGGAGTATCAGACTAACTAAACCCGGATTTCTGAGTTTTCACTACCCATCTCTAGACGCGAGATGGTTTCCCGATGGATGCAGTATGTTCTCTAACTCGACCTGGAACGTACTCTCTAGTTAAGTTTCCAATAAACCTTTACCTGATGCAATCCATCTTCAATGCTTTTTTATTTGGCGCTTTTTCTCAGACTAAACGAAGACGTGACGCATCGTAGTGCTCTTGTTTTGAGTATTCCTTGTCTCTTCCTATTTGCTTATGTAAATACACTCCTGGAAATAGAAAAAAGAACACATTGACACCGGTGTGTCAGACCCACCATACTTGCTCCGGAAACAGCGAGAGGGCTGTACAAGCAATGATCACACGCACGGCACAGCGGACACACCAGGAACCGCGGTGTTGGCCGTCGAATGGCGCTAGCTGCGCAGCATTTGTGCACCGCCGCCGTCAGTGTCAGCCAGTTTGCCGTGGCATACGGAGCTCCATCGCAGTCTTTAACACTGGTAGCATGCCGCGACAGCGTGGACGTGAGCCGTATGTGCAGTTGACGGACTTTGAGCGAGGGCGTATAGTGCGCATGCGGGAGGCCGGGTGGACGTACCGCCGAATTGCTCAACACGTAGGGCGTGAGGTCTCCACAGTACATCGATGTTGTCGCCAGTGGTCGGCGGAAGGTGCACGTGCCCGTCGACCTGGGACCGGACCGCAGCGACGCACGGATGCACGCCAAGACCGTAGGATCCTACGCAGTGCCGTAGGGGACCGCACCGCCACTTCCCAGCAAATTAGGGACACTGTTGCTCCTGGGGTATCGGCGAGGACCATTCGCAACCGTCTCCATGAAGCTGGGCTACGGTCCCGCACACCGTTAGGCCGTCTTCCGCTCACGCCCCAACATCATGCAGCCCGCCTCCAGTGCTGTCGCGACAGGCGTGAATGGAGGGACGAATGGAGACGTGTCGTCTACAGCGATGAGAGTCGCTTCTGCCTTGGTGCCAATGATGGTCGTATGCGTGTTTGGCGCCGTGCAGGTGAGCGCCACAATCAGGACTGCATACGACCGAGGCACACAGGGCCAACACCCGGCATCATGGTGTGGGGAGCGATCTCCTACACTGGCCGTACACCTCTGGTGATCGTCGAGGGGACACTGAATAGTGCACGGTACATCCAAACCGTCATCGAACCCATCGTTCTACCATTCCTAGACCGGCAAGGGAACTTGCTGTTCCAACAGGACAATGCACGTCCGCATGTATCCCGTGCCACCCAACGTGCTCTAGAAGGTGTAAGTCAACTACCCTGGCCAGCAAGATCTCCGGATCTGTCCCCCATTGAGCATGTTTGGGACTGGATGAAGCGTCGTCTCACGCGGTCTGCACGTCCAGCACGAACGCTGGTCCAACTGAGGCGCCAGGTGGAAATGGCATGGCAAGCCGTTCCACAGGACTACATCCAGCATCTCTACGATCGTCTCCATGGGTGAATAGCAGACTGCATTGCTGCGAAAGGTGGTTATACACTGTACTAGTGCCGACATTGTACATGCTCTGTTGCCTGTGTCTATGTGCCTGTGGTTCTGTCAGTGTGATCATGTGATGTATCTGACCCCAGGAATGTGTCAATAAAGTTTCCCCTTCCTGGGACAATGAATTCACGATGGTCTTATTTCAATTTCCAGGAGTGTATCTCATACTGACAAACAACCGTCAAGAGCTGATTAGACGATTGAGTTTTGTAATCATATGATTATATTTCTTTACAAGGGAAACTCACCATCTGGTTGCAAATCAGTCTCGTGGTCCATGTCCTTTTTTTTCACGAAATCATGAACTGTCCGTCCGGTCATTGACATGTTGGTTCACTGTATTCAAAATTGCGTCTGTGTCCCGGTGTAGCGCCCGTTTGCAACAGCGATGTGTAAGAATGGGACTTCCGGACGTACGTATCTCTTGTTTGTTCTACACAAGTATCACATGTCATGAGTCTTGGAAGTTTTGGTTCTTGAATTCCTTTCTTATAACGTACTTCACACCCCATTATTTGTTGTTTTAATTTCTGTGAGAGGACTATGCGGCCCCTCGCCTACACTCACTATTCATCACATTTACTTGCAATGGTAACGCAGTATAATCTTACCACGTGACTTTTTCCATAACCAATGTCGAGTACGACAATTGCCAAGATTTCAGGAACGACAGTGACCGAACGGACAGTCTGTAAGTTCGTGGGAAAGAAAATGGGCACGAGGGAGGTTTGAACACGGATCTCCTGCTTCACCCCGACACTTCTTTTTCACAGTTCAGTACCCCTTCTTCCTGGTTTCATGTTTCATCTGCGTTCAGTTTCGAAGCGCTATCCACTGGGCCATTTTATCACTAAGTCATGGGGAGGGGGGGGGGAGGTTCCTTAGTCAGTACTTTACAATAAAATTACTCTCATTATGGCATCTGCCTCATCCAGAAACAGATTGTGAACGTTTCTCTACAAATCTCTCCTGTGCGAACACCACATATTTGGCGGCTCTGGCTGAGTCCAGAGACTACTGGGCGATGGTGTAGCAAAAAATTTCACGTACTTTCAATTGGTTGTGCTCCTGCTGCTACATCTGTTTATCTTGGGGATCATTTGCCAATATTAGTACCGAGGACTGATCATTTGCAAGCCTTCTTGTATTTCCCAGCAATTTTCTATCAATTCTGTATCCCTGTACACAACTAATTTGTCTGCGAACAGGCTCGGAGAGATACTGCTGTTGTCTTATTTATGTAGTAACTTGAGAAAGTAAGTTACACATGTCGCCCGACGTTAAGACCATTGCGCAAAATGCGTGGCGTATTGTCAGTAGACTGTACGTGTTCTTGTCGCCCTGCAGACACATTTCTGTTGCGGAACGGATAACGAAAGCAGCAGAGTGAGCGTGTGCAGTGGTGCCTCCTTGACCAAAGAATGGATGTCTATCGCCGTGAACTGAACTGTAGGCAGAACGTTCGGTTCGTTATTTGCCGAGATTCGATGACGATGTCGAAGAATAGTGTCGTGCTGGAGTGTCACTTCGAAGTGCAATGCAGCATTCAGTTAAAAGTTACATAGCCTGCCATTATGTACGTAATTTACTAACTTACTTTTTGCAGTCCTTCGTATACGTATCCTGTTAGTACCGAACATGCAACATTTCCTTGCATTGCGTCCGACCCTACTTGTTCTTCTTTAGCAGCTTCCAAACGTCAAGGACGTAGGACTTTGATGTGATGTTTCTACTGTCTCGGAGAAATAGTTCCGTTAAGGAGATATGGCAATCATATTCACCGCGGAGAAGGCAGCTAGAAGGAATTACACAAAATGGACATCGTTAGGAAATATACGCTTCTTTATGTGGCATTCTTATGAAATTAAACGGTTAATGCTTACTGTCTCCAGTGCGGACGGAAATGTCAGCTACTCTGAGCAGTTGTGTGCTGATTCTGACCTTTAGCGGCAGAATCTACCTTTGTGTCATGCAGTGAACCATGTCAGGGTGTTTGTGCTCATAACTTAACTGCGATGAAGTAAATCCTTTACTTCATAATGTCACAACTTCTGATTTACGCCGCTTATTAAAACACCTTCAGGCGCTATAGTACGTGCGAAAGGGACCAAGCACAGTAAAAAGCCTAAGTTATACAAAAACTTCCTGTTGCCCAAGTACGGTTCGTACAAGCTGAATGTTCAGTTTGATTGTAACTGACCACACAAACTTATTCATTTTCTTCCCTTTCAAACAGCGACCAATACTCTCACAAATGCAGAGGCTCCATAAACTATCTTTACAGTTTTGGGCTTTAATAACTTTAAAACTTTAGTAGATGATAACAACCGATTGTCAACATGTAAAAAAATAACTACAAAGTTTAGTTTCCTATTTCATAGACGTGAATCCATACCCTCAGTTGCACGGACAACGTCTAGGCGGCATCAGTTTATCTCCTTTACGCTACCCCTCGGAGACATGTTCAAATGTATTACAAATGTGTTACTTCAAACACTACACGTTTGTAATCTCGGTTTGGTACACGTGATTCTGGACTCCTTTCATACGTCAGCTACACCTCGTCCACGCTGGCGTTTGGACCAGACGAGCACACCGCCCACTTTTGCCAGAAATGGCGTGTGGCAAACCCAAATAGTTGGTCAGGAAGATGGTTCTCTTCTACACTGTGTCCAAGAGTTTTGCTGCATTTTGACACCGGAAATCATCTCCATGAATCAGTCTACACGCTGACGTCGACATATTCCGTCACATTTTTAGCACTTGGAAAGTAAAGGAAACTACATGAGTTACCTCGAGATGTGTTGAAACCAGATGTAGTGGTATCGTAGATCGATACCACGTCCCCGTCGGGCCACATTTGGCAACGGAAATTCACGTTTGCAATAGACACCGATGCCCCCTGGGCACGCCTTCAGCATCTCCGGATTGGAGCTCCCTCTGCCGCCACGATGTAGGATGGCCAGCGGCATCCAGACGTCCCGGTCTCAGTTGCGGTCTTCAGTCTTACTAGCCTTCAACAGTTCGCAAGTGCATTAGTAGCGGAAGCCTCACACTGCACGACGCGTCTTTAGTTTGGTTCTTGTTAATAGCTGGACTTTAATACTTTTTGTTCTTTTGTAAAGGTGCTTCGCAATGTTTGGAGAAAGCCACAAGGGAATTAAAACTTTTGTTTACAGTATTTACAGGTTCGCCAGTAATTTCTGCTCCCGTGCAGCTTCCCTAGGGACACACAAGTCGCCGAAGTAGCCTACAATTAAAACACTTGTCCTAGGCGGTTGAGCTACACAGAATTTACATTATTTATTTATTTATTCATCCAGTGACCATCTCACAATCGTACAGTATTCGTCATCATACTAATATGAAAACAGTCAGCTCAAAATATATATACACAAAGAATATATATATGTATATTTGTACAAGGATAGGTGGTCGGCAGAAGTATTGCTGAAGGAACCATCCCGGCATTTGCGTGAAATAATTTGGTAAAACCGTGGAAAACTGGCAGTACACAATAAACGCCATCCTCACCAATACACAGTCAGTCTCTTAACGACTGCACTGTGTCATTCGGTTGGTCTCCATTATAAATACACTCCTGGAAATTGAAATAAGAACACAGTGAATTCATTGTCCCAGGAAGGGGAAACTTTATTGACACATTCCTGGGGTCAGATACATCACATGATCACACTGACAGAACCACAGGCACATAGACACAGGCAACAGAGCATGTACAATGTCGGCTCTAGTACAGTGTATATCCACCTTTCGCAGCAATGCAGGCTGCTATTCTCCCATGGAGACGATCGTAGAGATGCTGGATGTAGTCCTGTGGAACGGCTTGCCATGCCATTTCCACCTGGCACCTCAGTTGGACCAGCGTTCGTGCTGGACGTGCAGACCGCGTGAGACGACGCTTCATCCAGTCCCAAACATGCTCAATGGGGGACAAATCCGGAGATCTTGCTGGCCAGGATAGTTGACTTACACCTTCTAGAGCACGTTGGGTCGCACGGGATACATGTGGACGTGCATTGTCCTGTTGGAACAGCAAGTTCCCTTGCCGGTCTAGGAATGGTAGAACGATGGGTTCGATGACGGTTTGGATGTACCGTGCACTATTCAGTGTCCCCTCGACGATTACCAGAGGTGTACGGCCAGTGTAGGTGATCGCTCCCCACACCATGATGCCGGGTGTTTGCCCTGTGTGCCTCGGTCGTATGCAGTCCTGATTGTGGCGCTCACCTGCACGGCGCCAAACACGCATACGACCATCATTGGCACCAAGGCAAAAGCGACTCTCATCGCTGTAGACGACACGTCTCCATTCGTCCCTCCATTCACGCCTGTCGCGACAGCACTGGAGGCGGGCTGCATGATGTTGGGGCGTGAGCGGAAGACGGCCTAACGGTGTGCGGGACCGTAGCCCAGCTTCATGGAGACGGTTGCGAATGGTCCTCGCCGATACCCCAGGAGCAACAGTGTCCCTAATTTGCTGGGAAGTGGCGGTGCGGTCCCCTACGGCACTGCGTAGGATCCTACGGTCTTGGCGTGCATCCGTGCGTCGCTGCGGTCCGGTCCCAGGTCGACGGGCACGTGCACCTTCCGCCGACCATTGGCGACAACATCGATGTACTGTGGAGACCTCACGCCCCACGTGTTGAGCAATTCGGCGGTACGTCCACCCGGCCTCCCGCATGCGCACTATACGCCCTCGCTCAAAGTCCGTCAACTGCACATACGGTTCACGTCCACGCTTTCGCGGCATGCTACCAGTGTTAAAGACTGCGATGGAGCTCCGTATGCCACGGCAAACTGGCTGACACTGACGGCGGCGGTGCACAAATGCTGCGCAGCTAGCGCCATTCGACGGCCAACACCGCGGTTCCTGGTGTGTCCATTGTGCCGTGCGTGTGATCATTGCTTGTACAGCCCTCTCGCAGTGTCCGGAGCAAGTATGGTGGGTCTGACACACCGGTGTCAATGTGTTCTTTTTTCCATTTCCAGGAGTGTAGTTCAGATGGCTCTAAGCACTATGGGGCTTAACATCTGAGATCATCAGTTCCGTAGAACTAAGAACTACTTAAACTTAAAGACCTCACACACACACACATCCGTGCCCGAGGCAGAATTAGAACCTGCGACTGTATCAGTCGCCCAGTTCCAGACTGAAGCGCCTAGAACCGCACGGCCACCGCGGCCGGCGGTCTCCATTATACAATGCTCTTATGATGATACGCAGTTTGTATCGGATAACTTATAATATAAAATACAGTTTATCACTGCACACACAACGAACATCTGCTGCGACTCCTGGGCAACGAACTCGCTGCTGTACCTCTTGGTCTCCTTCCAATTTGTTCGAACAACTGACTCCAGGACGGTAAAGAGGCAACTGTGCCCCATGTACGTCTTCATGTGTTTGCTCCTGTCCCACTAGAACACCTTCCAACTTATTAATGTCTTAAATTGTAAAGATGATTTATGGTCACCTTTTAAATGAGGTGCAGCACATAGAATGCTAGATCCCCCATAGGCAGGACCTGAGGACAAATTCCCGTCCGTCGATAACGATTCAGAATTTTCATGATTTGCCTAAGTCACTTCAGACTTTTGCTATCAATGTACCTGTGATACGGCTACGTTGGATTATATACTGTCTACCGCTCTCTAGTGAGCACTGCGGGAATATACGCTTTTCCTAAGGATGCATCGAATTTACACTATTAGCATGTTTTATGCTGTTGTTTCTGGTATGATTATAACAGATTCCATGACTGGTTTACAGTAAACAGAAACTCTATAACGGAAAGGAATAACTCCTGATTTTGTAATACGATGTACTCAGTTCCATATGATATACTAAGTTCAATTCATAGGGATATCGTATGCAACGAAATGACAGACACAAATGATAAAGGAAGCGTTTCATAAGGCAAATTCTAAAAAAAATTGATACACATGCGGGAACACTCCAATATCGTGCAAGAATGTCGACGGGATCCGGCTGCATACTCGGAAATTATTAGAAGAACCACAGGAACATCGGAACAACAGGAAATGGACCATTCACTGGTTCTCTTTTGCCACCAGACAGTGAACATACTAAGTAATGCAATGATGTTTGCGCAAATGATGTCAACGATGTTACATAGCTTGCGAAAGAGATGATGACATGCGAGCACATACATGTCATATTTTTTATAATTTTATGTGTTCTGAAGCACAAAATTTTCAGAGTGAGAAAACAGCTACTGTACTGCTGTATTATTTCGCTCTGGAATAAAGACTATTTGACTGCTTGGGGCTAACTTTATGCGCTAAGTAAATGTCTCACTAATGTATCCAATGTCCAAGTAAGAGTGTACTGACGACTGTTGACCGAAAAATCTCAAGCAAAACGGGCGAACACGTCAACTAGGGCGAGGTGAAGCCAGGCTCCCATGTGTTGGCAGATTGACAGTAAATCGAGTGGAAAAAAGAGCGAGTGAATCTGAGAACCGCTGAAGTTTATTCATAACATCAGAATGATCAGGTTTTACATGTAAACCGGCCTAGAGTGGATGCGGGTGGCCTTGAGCTAAGATAACTAGTGGACAGCGCCTGGTCGTCATCACCGATTTCGTCCAAATTTATGGTGTGAGCAGGGCTTGGCCAGAAGTGGGAGCTCCTGACGACCAAGCGTTCAGGAAAAATATCGTTTTCGACGAAGGTAGCGGGAGGCAAGAGACATTTATACTACGCAAATGTGCAGGTGGCAGTTGGCACAGCGGAAAGAGCACAGAACGTTAGTTCCAGGGTAGTGGATCAAGCCCCCTGTGGAAACCTTATTTTCTTTAACTTTCAATTTTTGCGTTACTGACACTGCAAATAAACTGAAATAGTCTCGAAATATTGTATTTATTAACATTTTTTATAAAAGGCGTGAAAAAAGGCAATGAAAAATTTGGGATTATAGATGTATTTCCAAGAAAGGATTGTACTTAGAGCGTTCACTAGGACTTGCCAAGAAAGGATTTTAATTAAGGCGTCCGGTCAGACACGTAATTGAGAATTTTCATACGTCGACGTCAACCTGACTAATCTTTTCAACGTCTTGCGTAATAAAATAAATTTCTATGTCCTCTTTCCGGTTGTAGGTACCAATCGACCTGTATTTAACCCTGGAACATCGGAAGCAAAAGTAGTTCTGGTGAAACTAAAGGATATGAGCAAAGTAACCGACTCTTATGCAGCGCATTAAACTAAAGCGCTTTCTGGAATATTGCCCACAGTCTACATATGCCTATACAGTTTACAGTCTCTTTTGGGTCGAGAGCTCAAAAAACTGTGAAAAATTAGCTGCAAAATGTAGGACCGTTGCCATAAATTCATCAGAATCTTGGAAACTTACAACACCTTTGTACAAAACTTTTTTGATTGAGATGAAGCCATATGTGCAGGAGAACAAATTTCTTCTGTTAGCTGATTAGGGAGGACGTCCAAATCGTCAATTATACAACGAAATTTTTCAAGACAGGAGGATAACCATGGTGCAGTATTATACCGATTTCCCCCAAACGCATTCCGCTTGTGCAACTTGCGATTTCTATCTTTATGACCAGGTATAGAATTTGATCAGAAAATTTCAGAATTGCTCATATCTCTTGGAGAGAGAAAAAAAGACCATTCAAAGAATACTGGATAATAATACATTCCTTTGTACATTACCAGGTTTCTTCGCCTGTATTTGGCGACACAATACGATACGCATGATTTGCTGCCACACTGTGCAGTGAGAAAGAACCATTTTTGAACGTAAACCAAGTTTTTTATCCTACAGAAACATGTAACTGAAAAATACCACGTATATAGCGTGTGCAAAATGCCTAGAAAATTATTGGTTCCTCTGTTTTTACGATGAATATCACCTCAACAGATCTAAACCATCAACTGTAAATTAATAAAATTTCTTGTGTACCCGTTACAGTCTCTTCCTGAAAACTTATTTGCAAACCTACATTTTCGTTCGCCTTTCCATTTCATTTCTTTTGTTAACACGTTAATAAACAGACTGTATTAAGCATTTTTTCGATTTATTTCCAGTATATGTAAAGTAAAAATTAAATAATAAAAAAAGCGTTCTCAGATTAGGACTGGATCCCACGACCCTTGTATTAATGTTATGAGGACTCTCTCCGCTGTGGCAATCACTGTCCGAAAAATCCTCTAACATGAATGACTCATGCTTCTCCCGACCCGCGCAAAAATGACATTTCCGTATCGCAGTCAGTAAAAGAGAAACTCCTGTAGGACGATTTGTTGCCGGTCTGTCTGCCTGAACGACTGTAAGAACCCTTTTTTTTCTCACGAACGGGTTTCAATTCGACATTTATGTCACATACCAAGGTCTACGGCAACATGACACAGTAAAAGATGTTAGCTTCTCAGTGAGTGGAATCAAAAGACACGGGAGTGTACGCTACATAATATATTCGCAAACTCACTCATCGAAATCTGTAGGGAACTTGACGTGGACCTAGAATCATGAAATTTCGCAAGCAGCATGGTTTCACAGTACAAGTAAACGAAAAAAATTTTAAAATTGTTAATCTGGAATTATATCGCACGAAACGATATTTGTTGTCATTTGTTATCAGATTGTCTGTCTGTCCGGCCGACAAGCACCTATTTTCTTCGGAATTATAATTGCAAAGGCGAAATTACACAAAAAATAAACTTAAAATTAAAACATTCTCGAAAGTCTTGGAATTCCAAGGACCAATATCTTGCATGCAGCGATATCGACAACAGGCTTGATTCATCGAGATTCTCGATTGCCGGTATTGATGACCTACCTATAGACATACTGGTAATTAAGTTTGTACGGAACCCACAGTACGCGAATACTATTCGCACTTGGGCAATTTTTTATAAATGCTTAGCCATCTGGAGCTCCCAGTTCCGTCAGTTTCATTTCTGGGCAAGCCCTGACGAGGAACAGGCGCGGTCCCATGGTAAGCCCGGTAAACCAACATATTAGCATAGACTGGAAATACATGGAAGCAACTAATTCTAGTACGAGTACAGTGTGGCGATGGCCTGGCAGAGCTAATGGCGTCCCTGCCGAAGTGAGGGCTCACAGCTTCACGGTTCTATCACTAAACGGCGGCCCAATGAAAGCATAGTTCGCGATTACATGCACATCCGTCCCTACATCACTGCCGTGACAAATAAAAAACTGAAGAATGCTCGGCTTGATGAGATCCGTCAAATGTTAAATCAAACGAAATCGATCTCTGTGTCTCTCCACGGTTTTGAACTAATGATAAAGACGTACCACACTGATATCACTTTCGCAGTAATCACCTCCAAAGTGAGCTCTGGTAAGCCTTGTAAGACTGATGCGGCGGCAGTGAGCAGATGGAATAGACCTACCACGTGCCTCAATTCTCGGCCTGCCCTTCCTGGCTTACCAGGCAACAGTTGAAGATCGTAATGACTATAATGTCTCCTAATACTTAAGTCTAGCCTAAGGAATTGGTACAACTAGGCAATAGTTCCGAAGATTACGGTATTCCATGTAAACACTCATTTATTAGACACGACCTAATGGTTCAAATGGCTCTGAGCACTGTGGGGCTTAACTGCCGTGGTCATCAGTCCCCTAGAACTTAGAACTACTTAAACCTAACTAACCTAAGGACATCACACACATTCATGCCCGAGGCAGGATTCGAACCTGCGACCGTAGTAGTCGCGCGGTTCCAAACTGTAGCGCTTAGAACCGCTCGGCCACTCCGGCCGGCAGACACGACCAGATAGACATCGTAGGGGAGAGTATTGTATCTTGATATCTTTCTCAGAGTTTCGTCTCTAGCCAGAAGTTTCATATATTTTCTATTTGTTGTTATCTTCAGTGCGAAGAATGGTTTGACGTCGCTCTTCCTGTGCAAGGCTCTTCAACTCCCAATAACTACTGCAATCTACGTGCTTCTGGGTCTGTGTATTGTATTCATCTCTTGGCCTCCCTTTCCGATTTTTACATTTCCCTCCATTAGTAAACCGGTAACTCCTTCATGTCTCAGGAAGTGTCCTATCACTTAATTCCTTCTTTTGGTCCAGTTGTGCTACAAGTTTCTTGTCTCGATATTTTCATTCAGTACTTCCTCATTAGTTATGTGATCTACCGGTAAAATCTTCAGCGCTCTTCTGTAGCATCACTTTTCCGAAGCTTCAGTTCTTTTCTTGTCTACACTGTCTATCGTCCATGTTTCACTTCCATATATGATTACACTGCATACAAATACTCTGAGATAAGACTTTCTAACACTTAACTCTATATCTGATGTTAGCAAAATTCTCTTCTTCAGGTGAGCGTTTCTTGCCACATTCTACATTTTATATTCTTTCTACTTCGGCCATCTTCAGTAAGAGTCTCGTTCTCTAATCTCATTCCATCAGAATTATTTGACGTAAATCTATTACATTCTATTATCCTTGTTTCGATTTTGTTGATATTCATCTTATATCTTCTTTTCAAGGCCAGTTCATTCTATTCAACTGCTCTTCGAAGCCCTTCGCTGTCTCTGACAGAATTGCAATGTCACCGGCAAAGCTAAAAGCTTTTATTCGTTCTCCCTGAACTATAATTGTTTTTCTAAATTAGTCTTTGGTTTCCTTTACTGCTTGCTCAATGATCAGATTGCATAACGTCGGGGATATGCTATACCTTTGTCTCTCTCCCTTCTCAACCACTGCGTTCCTTTCAAGCCCTTTCTGGTCTGGTTTCTGTACAAGTTGTAAATAGCCTTTCGCTCCATGTTTTTTTTACATTTGCTACCTTCAGAATTCAGAGAGATTATACAAGTCAACATTGTCAAAATGCTACAAACGTAGTTTTGTCTTCCTTTAACCTACACTCATCAAAAAAAGTTTTGCATCATCCTGGTTCCCAGAACTCCTGAAGATAGACGTTGACTGTGGACATTGTGTGACAGACAAAGTCCCTTTGACTAAACCCGCCCAAAGATGTAAACAACCATGCATGAGCAGCGCCTATTGGGTGGAGGGGGTGCGACAGCCGTTCAGTTCCAGTTATTTCACAGGAAAGAGGTACAAGAATGGCTCTGAGCACTATGGGACTTAACACCTATGGTCATCAGTCCTCTAGAACTTAGAACTACTTATACCTAACTAACCTAAGGACATCACACACATCCATGCCCGAGGCAGGATTCGAACCTGCGACCGTAGCGGTCGCGCGGCTCCGGACTGCGCGCCTAGAACCGCTAGACCACCGCGGCCGGACGAGGTACAAGAGTCGTCTTTTCTGTAGTCCGCGTTACTTTGTACCAGGAAGGGCTCTCAGCAAGGGAAGTGCCCAGGCGTCTCAGACTGAACCAAAGCGACGTTGTTCGGACATGGAGGAGGTACAGGAACTATCGATGACATGCCTCGGTCAGTCCGCCCAAGGGTTACTACTGCACTCGATTGCCGCTACCTACGGCGTATGGCGAGGAGCAACCCCGTTAGAAACGTCACCATGTTGAATAATGCTTTTCGTGGAGCCACAAGACGTCGTGTTACGATTTAAGCTGTGCGCTATAGGCTGCATGATGCGCAACCTCACTCCCGGCGTCCATGGCGAGGTCCATCTTTGCAACCACGACACTGTGCAGCGCGGTACAGATGGGCCCAACATGCCGAATGGACCGCTCAGGACTGGTATTACGTTCTCTTCACTGATGAGTGTCGCATATGCCTTCAACCAGACAAGCGTCGGAGACGTATTTGGAAGAAACCCGGTCAAGCTGAACGCCTTAGAAAGGTGGAGGTTCTCTGCTGTTTTAGGGTGGCATTATGTGGGGCCGACGTACGCCGCTGGTGCTGAAGGAAGGCGCCGTAATAGCTGTACGATACCTGAATGCCATCTTCCGACCGAGAGTGCAACCATATCGGCAGCATATTGGCGAGGCATTCGTCTTCATGGACGACAATTCGCGCCCCCATCGTGCACATCTTGTGAATGACTTCCTTCAGGACAACGACATCGCTCGACTAGAGTGGCCAGTATATTCTCCAGACAACAACCCTATCGAACATGACTGGGATAGATCGAAAAGGGTTGTTTATGGACGACGTGACCCAACAACCACTCTGAGGTATCTACGCCGAATCGCCGTTGAGGATTCGGACAATCTGGACCAACACTGCCTTCCTGAACTTGTTGATAGTATGCCACGACGAAAAAGGCATGCGTCAATGCAAGAGGACGTGCTACTGGATGTTAGAGGCACCGGTGTGAGAACTCGCTGTATGGTGGTACAGCATGCAATGTGTGGTTTTCATGAGCAATAAAAAGTGCGGAAATGATGTTTATGTTGATCTCTATTCCAGTTTTCTCTACAAGTTCCGGAACTCTCGGAACCGAGGTGATGCAAAACTTTTTGGATGTGTGTATTTTATAAAAGAAATCCTAAGGTCAGTATTGTCTCACGTCTTCCTACATTTCTCCAGAATCTAAACTGATCTCCCTCGAGGTCAGCTTCCAACAGTTTTTCCCTTCTTTTGTAAAGAATTTATCTTAATATTTTGCAACCAATCTATAGTTCGGTAATATTCACAAGTGTCAGCACCTGCTTTCTATGGAATTGGAATTAGCATATCCTTCTTGAAGTCTGAGGGTATTTCGCTGTCTCATACATATTGCACACCAGATGGAAGAGTATTCTCATGGTCTGGTCTCCCAAGGCTGTCAGTAATTCTGACGGTTGTCGTCTACTCCGGGCCCTTCTTCGACGTAGTCTTTCAGTTCCCTGTCAAATTTTTCTCGCAGTACACTGTCTCCCATTTCTTCACTATGTCCTCTTCCATTTAAGTAATGTTGCCTGTAAGTTCATATCCCTTGTATAGACCCTCTACGTACTCCTTCCAGCTTTCAGCTTTCCCGTCTTTGCTTAAGACTGGTGTTCCACCTGAGCTCTTGGTATTCATACAGCTGTTCGTCTTTTTTCCAAAGGTCTCTTTAATTTCTCTATTGTCGGTATTTATCTTTCCCACCAGTATCATATGCTTCTAAATCCTTAGATTCCCGCTTACTTATTCTGCGCTTCCTGTCTGTCTCACTTTTTAGACATTTGTATTCGGTTTCGCTTGCTTCATTTGAAGAATTTTTATTTTTTCTCCTTTCATCAGCTAAATTCATTCCATTTTTAAATCATGGGATTCACTTTTTATGTGCTGTAATGTGTTACCGAAATTACAAAAATTACTCCAAAAAATTAAGGTTTTCCCATGTGTGAAAACATGTTCCAAGGTAAAACGTGGTCGTTCACGTAGGAACAAATGTTCGGTTGAAATTGAAAAGCATCGCAATAGAGAAAATTTTGTCAATACTGTATTTAACAGTTTAGCTGTTAAATTATAGCTCCGCTACACTCAAATAATCAGGAACTGAAATCAAATTAAGGAAAAGTACTATCAGAAACTAGTTACGAATTAAATAATTCTGAAGTATTAGAAGCTATTGAAAAATGAGACAAATTTCCATTTACAAGATAGTTAAAATTGTTAAAACGTTACAGAAACGCAGTTCATTTGGAAGTATCAGATGTTCTATGGTAATAGATCTTCTGTTTCAAGGTACAAGATGAGACACAACCGACGAAGTATTGCTTAACTGTCCACATATTATATAAATAGTTTTAAAAATATGTAGAATCTTAATCTTCATAAAATTCTATACCTGTAGAATTGACAGTATATACCAAATATATTTATATTTTATATAGCACTTATATGTATAGAACGCGAAATATTTACAAATTCTCGCGCTCAATTGCAACCTCAAATCTAACAACTACTACCTCAGGAAAAGGCGGAAACTAGAGCCCATTCCTTCAAGTGACTCCAAAATCAGTCACCAGTCTGAAGTACCGACCAAAAGACATCGTGTGTTTCAAGGTACACTGTTCTCTAGGTACAACACTCTCCCCTACAGATTTGAACTTTTAGTGACACTCTAGTGTAGGCTGTAACCTCTTCCGGTTCTAATCGGCTATGCAAAATTTACCGTAACTACGTGAATCTAATCGATCAGTAAATTTAAGGCAGTCGTTTCCGAAGTAAATAACTGATTAGTGGGGAAAATTGCACAACAGTTTTTTTTACAAATAACTTTCTAAACTCTTTGCTTACTTGAGTTGTGAATAATGTATGTGAAATACTGCAATCACACAAGGAAGATACAAAACGGAAAAGAGGCACCACGAAGTTCTCACTTATTCACAGCAGAATCAAATAAACTAATTTGTGAAAGTAAACGGCCCCATTCCAGTTGGATAAAATCTGTTAGTTACCCTACCGATAATTATAACAACAATTATAATGTACTTATTCAAGTAAACGTGTGTCAATAGAAGGTTAACGCACATGTTACCGACACAAGAACACAGTGCGAAATTAATAGTGAGAAAATGTTAGCAATAGTTTTGAACCATTGTGAAAACTGAAATTTGAAAAATAAGCAAGTGATCGTTAATGAAATAATTGACTGATGAAATCTCTCTATTATTGTAAAAATTGCGTTACATCATAGTAACGTTTGCTTACATGTACAAAACTCATAAAATTTGCAGATGAATGTCATTGAAGTTCCTCGTCTTAAGTAGATCGGGAATTACTTGAATGAATAAATAACAATTTTCAGCACAGTCGCTGTGTCGAAGTCCAAAACATCAAGCCTACATAAAATAACACTTCGTCAGATAATCATCGAATCAATTCGTGCAAAATTTGTAACTTAGTTTCAGTCTTAATTTGCCAGTATTATCCCATTCATATTTACTTTACTATTAATTTAGTCAAACTGAACAGCTAGTATTGTCTCTATTATTGAACAAGTTAGTTAATTTGTGAAAGCGTCGTTACTGACCAGTTTAATTAATAGTTTAACAAACAACAAAACTGGCAGCATTTCTCTTTCTCAATATTATCTTTCTTTCATAAATCGTTGATACTGTGTTTTTTCTATAGTATGAAAGATATACGACCCTATTCAAAGTAACAATGGCATATCACATAATGAGATCGATTAGTTAAAATTTTCAAATATTTCTGTCATTTAAAGTTTCGCTAAAATTCAGTGGGTATGCCCACAGTATTTCCAATATGAACTAACGTTAACCGTCTTACAGTTCGTCGAAGCTGTTGAGACGACCTCATAGGTCCCTTTACTCAATTTTTACGGGCACTCCTTGATTAGCAGCGACTGCTTATGGGGCAGGAAATTGATGTTAAATGTAGCATTATACATTTGCCCAAATGCGCTGCCTTCTAATTGGACCTCGCATGGACTTAACTTCTCAACCCGTACTGGATTCGCGCTTCCACTCTGCCCGTGCCCGGCTCACCACTATCTCTGGCCTCACACAGTTGCGCCCAGAGACGTTGCCAGCATTTCCCTTTACTCTGTGACAAACATATTAAGTTTTACCCAACATTCGCTGTCGTGTTCTTATCGGCAATGACTCAGGGGAATCATAGTATACATTACATTGCAAATGTCAATTGAATGTGTTTGACAACATTTGTATCAATTACCAGGCAGGGCGGCGCAATGTTTAGCACACTGGACTCGCATTCGGGAGGACAACGGATCAAATTCGTGTCCAGCCATCCGGATTTAGGTTTTCTGCGATTTCCCTAAGACGCTTCAGGCAAATGCCGGGATGATTTCTTTGAAAGGACACGGTCGATTTCCTTTCCCATCCTTGACTCAATGCGAATTTGTGTTTCGTCTCCTGGCCTTGGGAGAGCCAGTCCTGACAAAACTCTACCATCTGGTGAGCAAGATGTATGAGGCAGGCGAAATACCCTCAGACTTCAAGAAGAATATAATAATTCCAATCCCAAAGAAAGCAGGGGTTGACAGATGTGAAAATTACCGAACTATCAGTTTAATAATTCACAGCTGCAAAATACTAACGCGAATTCCTTACAGACGAATGGAAAAACTGGTAGAAGCCGACCTCGGGGAGGATCAGTTTGGATTCCGTAGATATATTGGAACACGTGAGGCAATACTGAAAGATTAAGGAACGGTAAACCTACGTTTCTAGCATGTGTAGACTTAGAGAAAGCTTTTGACAATGTTGGAATACTCTCTTTCAAATTCTAAAGGTGGCAGGGGTAAAATACAGGGAGCAAAAGGCTATTTACAATTTGTACAGAAACCAGATGGCAGTTATAAGAGGCGAGGAGCATGATAGGGAAGCAGTGGTTGGGAAGGGAGTGAGACAGGGTTGTAGTCTCTCTCCGATGTTATTCAATCTGTATATTGAGCAAGCAGTAAAGGAAACAAAAGAAAAATTCGGAGTAGGTATTAAAATTCATGGAGAAGATATAAAAACTTTGAGGTTCGCCGATGACATTGTAATTCTGTCAGAGACAGCAAAGGACTTGGAAGAGCAGTTGAACGGAATGGACAGTGTCTTGAAAGGAAGCTATAATATGAACATCAACAAAAGCAAAACGAGGATAATGGAATGTAGTCGAATTAAGTCGGGTGATGCTGAGGGAATTAGATTAGGAAATGAGACACTTAAAGTAGTAGAGGAGTTTTGCTATTTGGGGAGCAAAATAACTGATGATGGTCGAAGTAGAGAGGATATGAAATGTAGCCTGGCAATGGCAAGGAAAGTGTTTCTGAAGAAGAGAAATTTGTTAACATCGAGTATAGATTTAAGTGTCAGGAAGTCGTTTCGGAAAGTATTTATATGGAGTGTAGCCTTGTATGGAAGTGAAACATGGACGATAAATAGTTTGGACAAGAAGAGAATAGAAGCTTTAGAAATGTGGTGCTACAGAAGAATGCTGAAGATTAGATGGGTAAGATGACATAACTAATGAGGAGGTTTTGAATAGAATTGGGGAGAAAAGGAGTATGTGGCACAACTTGACAAAAAGAAGGGACCGGTTGGTAGGACATGTTCTGAGGCATCAAGGGATCACAAATTTAGCATTGGAGGGCAGCGTGGAGAGTAAAAATCGTAGAGGTAAACCAAGAGATGAATACACTAAGCAGATTCAGATGGATGTGGGTTGCAGTAAGTACTGGGAGATGAAGAAGCTTGCACAGGATAGGGTAGCATGGAGAGCTGCATCAAACCAGTGTCAGGGCTAAAGACCACAACAACAACAACTCCAGTGACCTCGATGTCTATGGGACATTAAACCCAATCTTCCTTCTTTCTTTCATTTGTAACAATTACAAAAACATGTTCCTTTTACAGCACCAGGTTAAATTCCAGAATTTATAACTAATAAATATTTACAGAAGACAATGAAAAAAACAGCATACCTGTGTTATAGTGCTACAAGGCCATCTCAGTGACCAGCAGAACAGAAATTCAGTTGTAGTCTACATTAATATTTAAACTAAGGTGAGATAGATAAAGATAAATTACACAAAATATGAATGTTAGCTTAGCGCCAACAGAACGACAGTCGATTACTTTTACCCGAGAATGATGGCGTCAGCCGGAGATAACCACGCAGTCGGCATTAAGTGAGGAACGATGGTGCCCTCTGTGCTCATCTGCAAATGTGGGAAGTCCTCGTGTCCTTGATTCAGTTGCCTTTTTGCCTCCGAAGATGTCTGCCGCAGTCGAAGACGAAACGTCAGCGTAGTTCTATCAAGGTTGGTTAGAAACAGTCTGAAAAGCTTGTACGGACGTCGCAGGGTAGGTTGTGAAGCGAAATAGTTGTTAAGAAAAAGGTCGATACGTTGCACTGTTTTCGAATTAATTAACATTCGAATTAGACAATCAGGCCGTTGCGCGTGCAAATACAAGCGGCCCGCCAGAGAGAGTACAGCCAAACTGTTCTTCGTCTGGTTTTCTAAACCCGAACATCAGAGACACACCAAAATTGGACTAGGGATGGTGCTAAGGATCGAACCTTAGCCAAAGGTAGAGTGTATCGTGCGCTATCATCTTTGCTATGAGAACAATAGACACTAATTGCATCTGGCGGGCCGCTTGAGTTTGAGCGCGCAGCAGCCTGATTAGCTATCTTCGAAGCTAATCAACTCGGAAACGGCGCAACGCATGTAATTTTTTTCTCAACAATTATTTCTCGGCACAGTCTACCCCCAACACCCCTCCAAGCGTTTCAGACTGTTCCTGAGCTCCCTGTATATCGACCACGACCTCTCAGCCCGAAAGTTTTCACTGAAGTTAATAAAGTTTTGAAGTTCTCCTGAAATACAGGTAGAGTAGGACTAAAGTAATACTACCAAAATACTGAAAAGAAGGTAAAAATAAAAATTGACTGGCTGGACAAAGGAAAAAATGTAAACAAAAGATTAAACAGGCCCAGCGGTCCTTTTTGTGTACTAAATATTGTTTTCAAAATCAAGTTTCAGATGCGGGTGAAAAGGTAATTTAACAATGTGCATTACATGTGTTGTCAGACACTGATATTTTACATGAACACAATTTAAAAAACTGAAGGCTCATTAGCGAACAATGTAGAGACAGGGAAACACTGCCGGCCACTGTGACCGAGCGGTTCTAGGCTCTTTAGTCCGGAACCGCGCTGCTGCTACGGTCGTAGGTTCGAATCCTAACTCGGGCATGGATGTGTGAGATGTCCTTAGCTTAGTTAGATTTTAAGTAGTTCTAAGTCTAGGGGACTGATGACCTCAGAAGTTAAGTCCCATAGTGCTTAGAGCCATTTGATTTGAACCAGGGAAACACTCGTACAGATCAGGGAACGGACTGGAGGAAAGGCTGAATTATGACGGTAGTGAAATGGGGGTGAACAGGACGTGTAGCCATACGATAAGATAGTAGACTTATCTAAGTACTATTTAGTTGGAATCCGATACACAAGAAAAATATACAGGAGTAAATACATGTATCTAGCCGCAGGCTGTAATGCAAGCACCAGACTGCAGAAGACCTTATCCATGAGTTGGTGTCAAACAGCTCATACTGATAGTAACACAAGTTTTATACTTTGCTGTTAAGTGTTCTCGCAACATCACGAAGTGTTAGAAAAATCAACTCCCTTACACGTAGAGGAAACACAAGCGAAATCACATCCGAGATCTCACGATCGCTCTCCAGACTTGCCCATCGTTGTATTAGCAAGTATATCGAAGGCAGACAAGGAGAGTTTTTTGCCGAGGCAGGAGCGTAGCGTCCTCGCCTTGTGCCTTTATGACGTCACGCGTGTAATATCTAGAAGCCGGAACGAGTTGCGTGCAGCATCGGCATCGGTCACGCGGTCCCTGGCACCGCTTCTCGGAATTCAGCCCAACCGCATTTCGCGTCGAATTACAAGCCGGAGATGGACTGCGATCGATAAACGCGAAAAAACACCAGTGTCACCGATTCTTCATTTGAGAATTGCACTGTCTTTCGTTCATTAGCAGCTAGGTTACAGTTCGATAAACAACGATGTTAATAATAGAACTTGTCAACTTACTTTGCTATTTATAATTTTTACTACCGAGTCCGGCAGTGCTTCGAAGTTGCTAAATAAACACATCAAAAAAAGTTTTGCATCACCCCGGTTCCCAGAACTCCTGAAGATAAACGTTGACTATGGATACTGTATCACAGACACAGTCACTTTGACTGTTCAGAAATGTCACTAAACCCGCCCAAAAATGTAAACAACCATGCATGAGCAGCACGAATGTGGTCCGACAGCCGATCAGTTCCAGTCCTTCCACCAGGAAGGAGGTACACGTATCTTGCTGACTGTAGTTCAACCATGAGCAGATGGTCAATACCGTGGTTCCATTGCGTCCGCATTGTTACTTTGCGCCATGAAATGCTCTCAACAAGGGAAGTGTCCCGGTGTCTCGGAGTGAACCAAAGCAGTGTTGTTCGGAGATGTAGGAGATACGGAGAGACAGGAAGTGTCGATGATATGCCTCGCTCAGGCCGCGAAAGAGCTGCTACTTCAGTGGATGGCCGCTACCTACGGGTTATGGCTCGGAAGAACCGTGACAGCAACGCCACCGTGTTGAATAATGCTTTTCGTGCAGCCACAGAACGTCGGGTTACGACTCAAACTGTGCGCAATAGGCTGAATGACGCGCAACTTCACTCCTGACTTCCATGGCGAGGTCCATCTTTGCAACCACGACACCATGCAGCGCGGTACAGAGGGTCAAACAACATGGACCTCTCAGAATTGGCATTCTCTTCACTGATGACTGTCGCATATGCCTTCAACCGGACAATCGATGGCGACGTGTTTGGAGGCAATCCGTTCAGTCCAGCGAGTGCAGCAAGGTGGAGGTTACTTGCAGTTTTGGGGTGGCATTATTTAGGGCCGACGTACGACGCTGGGAGCCATGGAAGGCGCCGTAACGGCTGTACGATACGTGATTGCCATCCTCCGACCGAAAGCGAAATCATATCGGCAGCACACTGGCGAGGCATTCATGGACGACAACTCGCGCTCCCATCGTGCACATCTTGTGACTGACTTCCTTCAGGATAATGACATCGTTCGACTTGAGTGGCCAGCATGTTCTCCAAACATGAACCCTGTCGAAAATGCCTCAACAGATTGAAAAGGGCTGTTTATGAACGACGTGACCCACGAACTATTCTGAGGGATCTACACCTAACTGCCATTGAGGAGTGGGACAATCTGGACCAACAGTGCCTTGAAGAACTTGTGGATAGTATGGCAAGACGAATACAGGCATGCATCAGTACAAGAGAACATGCTGCTGGGTATTAGAGGTACCGGTGTGCACAGCAGTCTGAACCACCACCTCTGAAGGTCTCTCTGTATGTTGGTACAACATGCAATGTGTTGTTTTCATGAGTAATAAAAAGGGCGAAACGATGTTTGTTTTGATTTCTATTCCAATTTTCGGTTCAGGTTCCGGAACTCGCAGAATTGAGGTGACGCAAAACTTTTTTTGGTGTATGTATGTTTGAGAATTGGATGTACAGGATAGTCCGGTGATAATGTTACAATCTTTCAGGGATGGTGGAGAAGGGTAAATGTAAGTTATCAATTTGAGGTAAGAGATCCCGGTCCGGAAACGACAGAGTCGACAGTGATAACCGAAAATCGTTTTGCTACCTCTGATAGTGGAGCATATGTTCCGTACTGTCGTTGCTAAGACTGTAGGAGAGACACCTTTCAGAGGTAGTACTATGGAACAAGACAAGAGAAAATAGTCTATTAAACGAGGGATCTAAAGTGCGTACCTTAAGAGCTATGAGCAATTGTTCATCTTCAGTACAGTGAAACACACCTCTTCTACCGAATAAGTGCCCATAGCTCTTAAGGTATGAAGTCTAGAACTCATATTCACCAGACTTTTTTCCTGTTTTAGCCCATACTACCACCTCTGAAAGTTGCCTACCCTACAGTCTCAGCAGCAAGCATACCAGTACATGTATTCCATTATTAGAGATGTTAGAGCGATTTTCGTTTATAATTTTCGTCTCGGTTGTTTCCGGAACAGCGTCCCTTACCTAAAATTGATTCATTTACCCTTCTCCATCATCTCTAAAAGTCTGTAACATCATCACGGAACCACCCTCTATGTCCTGGTTTGGGTATACCTCATAATTGTGTCAGAACGCAAATTTCGGCTCCTCGTTGTGACTTCGGCCAGTTTAAAGGAACTCGAAATAATAATAAACAATATAGAATATACATGAAAAGACGCAATTGTTTGATTTTTTGGTATTTATAGTCATTAAGCCTTCTTTAATTTTTTTGTAGACAATGCAGTTAAGAAACCAGTATATACAACTCTTTTTCTTTTTCTGGATACTGTGTGATAAAAAAATGAACTGACTTTCTGAACTGCCAATTCGTGACATGGCAACATACAGTTGATCACCCGGAAAGCACTCCGATCGTAAGTTAGTTTCAGCGTATTTGAATGTCTGATCTTGAACCTCGTATGTTGTATTGCTAACTAAACCTTGATTGGGAATTGAAGCCGCTAAAATGACTGGGTAATGGTTGGGTTCATTGGTATACTGGGTATGAGACCGACCTCTGCAGCTGCTGAACCTGTGAAGATAGACGCTTTAAAGGCATTATTTCTCACAGTTTTAATCTGAAAACGAGCACCAATACAAAGTTTCGAAAGAGTGTGGTTGTCTATTAGTACTACAGGCGCGCTGGCTAAGTCTCAAACTGTATGGCGGAAACCCAGCTGGAGTCACCGAGTTGAGAAATTCTTGTGGATATAGGTGACTACAGTTGTGATTGAGTGCTTTCTCTTGTGTTCTTCTACCACTTTTTCCAAAATAATATTGTTTACTTCAGATGTAGAAATGCTTCTTTCACACAAGTGGTAGGAGGTCTATAAAGGATCTGTACGTTAGGATAAACTCAGTTGTTGGCATGATGTTACTAGGTTTCTCATCGACAGATATACATCTATTCTCTTTTGGTATATAGGTTGTAATCTTTGCCCACATATGATTATTTAACTGTGCCGAAAAAAAAGACAGGGAGAAATTCTAATTTTCTAAAATCGTATGGGAGAAAGAATTGAAATGCCTGTTACTGTAGCTAAAATTAAGGAATAAGAAACTAAAATAGCACATTTTCACAGCACAACTACACTATTATGTATACAGGGTGTTTGTTTTAACTTGAAACAACTAAATATCTCGAAAAATACGCAGTCGTATGGAAAAAATGTTCTAAATGTAAAGTTAATATTTTCAAGGGAGGCGTCTGTGCTAAAACTGAGCACATCCTAAATGGGAGATCAACTTTTTATTTTCTGACGGGAAACTCCCTCCTTTATTGCAGATTCGGATTCTAAGACAAAAAGTACCTAGGGTATTCTTTCCGGTTTTTGCAGGTTAAGATCAAACTCATTTGATTTATATTACATTTTGTTTAAAAATGTTAACTTTTTTATTCTAATCAGTTGATATTATTGTTAAAAATTTAATTTAGTTTTGTAAATCTGATTGCACTGTGAAACCTTTACATTTAGACATTTAAATGAATAGCAAATAAGCTGTTTTTAACGAGTCACAGTTTTCCGATCCCTTCAGCGTTGATTTCGGTAACTCCCCACACTGTCAGGATGTTTGATTTCAGTAAATCCGTGGAATCTCACCAACAGGGTGAATGGTTTCGGTGTGTTCAACCGCCTTAACTCTCACGCCTATTACATCAACATCTACCACGAATAGGAAAAATTGTTTCAGTTAAACCGTAGGTATTCTTTCACGTAGAATTCGAAGCTGCAACAAAAAAAGAGGGGTTCCCGTTTGAAATTAGCGAACGCACAGTCCCATAGGGGAGGGAGAGGAGAAGGGGTTAGGGGGTGACCAGATTTACCACAGAGTTTGAAGATATTAACTCTCTATCTGGGACATTTTTGTCACACGATGGGTATTTTTCGAGGTATTTAGTTGTTCCACGTTAAAACAAACAACTTGTGTACATAATTGTGTAAAATGTTTGCACAGGAAATGTTTAGCCCATATCTCAAGAGTGTAGTTTTAAGTTTTGGGCTTCTGTGGGCTGTGAGTTAGTGAAAGGCACATGAAACTGACCTTGGTTAAAACACCCTAATCGTAAATCAATTTTAACTTGTTTTAATGTACGACCTTGATCCATCTTTTTTGTTACTACAAACAAACCAAAACAAAACATTAATTCACCTAAATCGTGTTGCAACATGACTCTATTCGTTGCGATGAAATGCCCCTGCAACACTCAGCAAAACGACATGATACAAAGGGAATTGAGTTTCGGCCAGACCTCCCCAAAGCATTCCACAAGAAATTGAAAATCATACCCATTCAAATAATGGAAGAGCTGCACTGATGAGCTTCCCTGTTAGATTACAGTGTTCTCTACGCCAAGTTTCCACCTTTCTACCCAAACGAAGCTTACAAATATGAAATCCTCCTGCGAGATGGTCATTGGGATGTTACTGCTATAAAGTCCATCATCATCCCATACGAGTTTCTTGAGCTCATAGAGCAACCATCTCACGAGATTATCTTTGGTACATGAGTCAAATAAGTTGCGACTAGCATCGTATGAGCATACAACCTGATATACTGTCACATACAGTACGTGTCATTCTGTGAAAGCGACGTGAGAGGCATTGGTATCACCTTCACATTGCATGCTGCCTCTGGATCACGGGGTCCCAGGTTCGATTCCTGGCCGGGTTGTGGATTTTCTCTGCCCGAGGATTGTGTGTTTGTGTTGTCCTCATCATTTCATTATCGTTATCATTCGAGAAAATGATTAGATTGGACTGTTCACAAAATTTGAACTGTGTAAAAATTGGGACTTTTACGGGCACTGATGACCACACAGTTCAGCGCCCCACAAATCAAACACCATCATCATCATCATCATCATCATCATCATCATCATCATCATTATCATCACCTACACATTGGACCATAAAAACAACTAAGCACTCGAAGTCAGCGTATACAACAAAGGGACATCGTTTCCGGTGATGGGCATTCTTAAACTTTAAGTACCTATTATCCTCAGTGGGCATTTCCACACGTACCAGTTCCTGGCTCGAACAATCAGATGCCTTTCTAAATGCTCATACTTCTTGTATGTTAACTGGGGGCCTAGAAACGACAGAGAGGCTCCGTGCCCGCCGCAGCCACAGTGGTCCACAACCCCACGACGAATACCGCAGTCCACTTCAACCCTCTGCCGCCCCACACTGAACCCAGGGTTGTTGTGCGGTTCGGCCCCCGGTGGACCCTCCCCAAGGAATGTCTTACACCAGACGAGTGTAACCCCTATGTTCGTGTTGGTAGAGTGATGGTGGTGTACGCGTACATGGAGAACTTGTTTGCGCAGCAATAGCCGACGTAGTGTAGCTGATGTGGAATAAGGTTAACCAGCCCACATTCGTTGAGGCAGATGGGAAACCGCCTAAAAACGATCCACAGACTGGCTGGCTCACCAGACCTCTACACAAGGCCACTGGGCAGATTCGTGCCGGGGACCAGAAAGCCGTGTGTTAGACTGTTCAGCTAACTGGGTGGGCCATACCCATACTTAGTAAAAAAGTTGATACATCTCTGGAAAAAATGCCACGTATTCTCATTTTTACTCATTTGGACTGAAAGTGGACAGGACCAGTTATAGTTTTGCTTCTTACCTTTAGAGAGTAGCAATAAATCTATATGTTTAGGTCACTGAAGGTCTAATTTGGAGAAGTAGAGGCATCCAACTACTTCATGCCTCAAATCTTTTGGCTTGCTTCTTTTCTCATCTATCAACAGATCACAAACATCAACCAAGTGATTAGAGTTCTGCCTCTCGAATTTTGGCTGGTATTTTGGTGGGTAATGAGATGCCTTCAAAGTTATAATGGCCACAGGTATTGAATGTTTGTATATACTCATAGCTTTTCCATTTATGAGAAATTTTTAACAAAAACCAGAAGCCACCATGTGAAGCAAAGTTTATCACTCTTCATTGTATTCTGGACATTAATACAGACCTGTTTAGCGGAAACATCTGGAGGAGGGATGCAACTGGACTCAACATCTGATCAAAAAATGTGCAAGTACACATCAAGATGGAGTACAAAGCTGTCTGCCTTACCATAAGAGGCTCCTCCCACCACATCGGAAAAACGCTTCAGCGTGATGCTCTCGGTAGAAGCTCCAAACCACTCTACAACAGCCATGTCCTGCGATATCACACTATTCTTCATCTAAAGTGTAACTATGCTGGTCTCTGCAGAGTGTGGTGGGATTACAGATAGTGGGACACTGCTAAGCGTTTATGCTTTCAGGGAGCTCTCTTACCAACAGTGCTTCACATCCAAGAAGGAAGGTAGCCATATCTTGAAATCTAGCAGCCAGATCTTAAAATCCAGCATTGATGCTATCAGTGGGAGACTGTAAAATTCTATCCCCAAAAGCACCAGCAAATGTGGCTACATGATTTACCTGGTGTTGGTGGACAAGATAGTCTGCAGAGGTGTTACCGCTAGACTGGGGATGCTGTGACAGAAGTGAAATTGACAGAGACGTCCTGCTACTGCTGGGCTGTAGACAGTAAAAATGTTCAAATGGCTCTGAGCACTATGGAACTTAACTTCTGAGGTCATCCGTCCCCTAGAACGTAGAACTACTTAAACCTAACTAACCTAAGGACATCACCAACATCCGTGCCTGAGGCAGGATTCGAACCTGCGACCATAGCGCTCGCGCTCTTCCAGACCGTAACGCCTAGAACCGCTCGGCCACACCGGCTGGCTGCGGGCAGTAGCATGACTGCTCTAGATGTGATACAGACGTCGACGGCACCACCCTGATACCGATAGGCTGGGGATGGTGGTCTGATGCCCCAGATGAGTAGATACTTACTAGCATCAGACAGAGGGTTGTAGCCTGATGGCCCTGAACAAGGTGAACATTGACGGCACTGCCTTACTAGCATCAGACAGAGGGTTGTAGCCTGATGGCCCTCAACAAGGTGAACATTGACGGCACTGCCTTACTAGCATCAGACAGAGGGTTGTAGCCTGATGGCCCTGAACAAGGTGAACATTGACGGCACTGAATTACTAGCATCAGACAGAAGGTTGTAGCCTGATGGGCCTGAACAAGGTGAACATTGACGGCACTGCCTTACTAGCATCAGACAGAGGGTGGTAGCCTGATGGCACTGAACAACGTGAACATTGACGGCACTGCCTTACTAGCATCAGACAGAGGGTTGTAGCCTGATGGCCCTGGACAATGTGAACATTGACGGCGCTGCCTTACTAGCATCAGATAGAGGGTTGTAGCCTGATGGGCCTGAACAAGGTGAACATTGACGGCACTGCCTTACTAGCATCAGATAGAGGGTTGTAGCCTGATGGGCCTGAACAAGGTGAACATTGATGGCACTGCCTTACTACAATCAGACAGTGTGTAGTAGCCTGATGATCCTATACAAGGTGACACAGTTGTTGACTGCTAGGTCTAGAAGTCGCAAGTATTAATGGCTGCATCAGTGAAGGATCCTTTGGCAGTGTTGTGAACCTTCCAATACTCCTTCTGGAACGAAAGAAACGAAAATGCTCAGATAAAAGCAACAGACACATACACCAACCAATAATGTTAATTTCTGATGCTTATTTGGAAGTTCACTAATGATAAGTGCTTTCAGCCACTCATTATCCGCATTACTATTCATAATATTAGCTGAGGTATATTCTAATATTGTTCGGTTTAGTTCAGTTTGCACTTCCCTTGCAATATCAGCATCGAGTGCATCTAGAAGAAATAGAGAGACACTTTATGTCGGCATAGAAATTATTATTATTATTATTATCATTATTATTATTGTTATTGATGGAAGAAGTAGTAATATTGGTACTCATGTATCTGCCTCTCAGTGACTGGTGCCATCCCCCATGAGCTCTGACTAGAAAAAAATTGCTGTCCTTAGTTGTGGTAACTGATTTACAACATCATCGAAACCCCATGAGGTCTGAGTGGAAAACCGCGTTAGCTGTTGCTGGGATGTATCCGATCATCGAACATCGAACTGAAGCCCCATTAGCTTTATGTGGAAATGGGCGTCATAGGCACTTGTGCTATCACAATATCGATCTGTTTACCTCCAGCAATAGCGAAGGAACACATATTTATCACATGCAAACGTGAACCACAAATATATAAAAAAGTTCTTACGTTTGCCTTAATGTAAATCATTCGTGAGAAATGCCATTGTCCCATCATCAAAAAAGTGATGACGTTTTGCCTGGAACTAAGCTGTCAGCACCTGACAAGTGAATGCAATTAGCAGTGCCTTTGTTGTCAGCTTGTGCAGAATGCTTCACGATTGATCAGACTGAAATGAGGATTCATTCAGCGCTGATCAAACATATACAGGCCAACGGCCTTGCCGCAGTGGTAACACCGGTTCGCGTCAGATCACCGAAGTTAAGCGCTGTCAGGCTGGGCTAGCACTTGGATGGGTTACCATCCGGTTTGCTGAGCGCTGTTGACACGCGGGGTGCACTCAGCTCTTGTGAGGCAGACTGAGGAGCCATTTGACTGAGAAGTAGCGGCTCCGGTCTCGTAAACTGACATACGGTCGGGAGAGCGGTGTGTTGATCACATGCCCTCCATATTCGCATCCAGTGACGCCTGTGTGGGCGGTCAGTACTGTTTCGTTTTCCAAGGTGTATTCGGACGGAGTTTAGTTTTAGTTTTTATATACAGGCGACGGGCGCATCTGGATGCATGAACAAATGTACCGAGAGAGGCGCACGTCTACATTTGTGTGAATCTAGAACAGTGCTGACGTTCCTTTCTTTTCACCCCACGTGTAGCACACGTTTATACGTGCCATTACGTTCGCGTTTTTTCCGAGAGCTTGAGTTAGCTCCCCTTCACACATTTACACACGCGGAATCCTACACTGCGAGCTGGTACTACGATGCATTCTTTTACTTGTAATACCACACAGATCGGCGTGTTACTACGCTTGCATATGTAGTACAGCTAAAATATTCCAGGTAATTTGGTATAATCAAACCAAGGTTGTGCCGCCTATCAGCCAGTGCAAGTCCCTGTTTATCAGAGACAGCTGGATCATGCGTTCTTGCAAAGAGCCAATAGTGCTTCGATCATCGTATTCTTTACAAGCAGCGCAGAAGAAAGTATAGGCTAAATACTCACCTGAATCTTGTTGGCAGGGAGGCGAAAAATAGGAAATGAACAAATAAATACAAAGTCTTTTCTTTAACAAAAAGGAACAATTAATTTATTTTGTAGGCCAAGTCAATAATAGTTGTACATTTTTGAAGTATTCATAAACCCACGATGTATGTATTTCTTCTTCAACTATTTGAGGGCAAAACATCCCACTATTCCCAGATTCTGGATAGGTACACATTTATAAAATTCTCTAAACCAGAAAATCTTCTCCTGATCTATAATGTAAACTATGCTGTCTCTGAATGCTGAAGATAAGGTGGATAGATCACGTAACTAATGAGGAGGTATTGAATAGGATTGGGGAGAAGAGAAGTTTGTGGCACAACTTGACTAGAAGAAGGGATCGGTTAGTAGGACATGTTTTGAGGCATCAAGGGATCACAAATTTAGCATTGGAGGGCAGCGTGGAGGGTAAAAATCGTAGAGGGTCACCAAGAGATGAATACACTAAGCAGATTCAGAAGGATGTAGGTTGCAGTAGGTACTGGGACATGAAGAAGCTTGCACAGGATAGAGTAGCATGGAGAGCTGCATCAAACCAGTCTCAGGACTGAAGACCGCAACAACAACAACAACAACAACATGCTGTCTCTATGATCCTACGTTCGAAACAATAGCACAATATCTTCATATACTACATCTTCCTTAAACCGGGGTTTTTCTTAGTAAAGTTGTGTCAACCACAACTTTTTTTTTGGATTTTGGCGCACTACACTGAGTTAAACGGTTTGGATGTAGGAACGATTGTGGAATACGTCATTAATACTTCTCCAGTGGCAGAGAATGCAAGGAATGCAATATCTTTAAACGCATAGCACTCGATGTAAAACCTTTGTTTGTCCGTGACAAACTTTTCTCTTTGAGGCATCGTTGTATAATGTACTGCACATTGTGTAAAGCCTCAACATTTATACTACTCGTACAATTTCTACTAGCAGTGAGTAGTTTATGAGACAATCATGTATTAATTTATATTCTGCAATGGCCGTAGGGAAGTTTTCAGATGATTTGGATTCAATACGTGTGTCCACAGTTTCAGCCTTCACTGCCTCGCATTGCTTTTAACGAGCTATTACCACTATGACTGATAATTCCTTAAATTGCTGTGGGATAAGCATGCATCTGAAACCGTCGTCAAACTCATAAAAGACTAACACAATATTGCGTACGTATCGTGCAACAGTACACTTGCGTTTCTGTTCCAGTTCAGCTGAAAATTATCATACGAAAAAAAACTGGAAGTTTCGGTAAACTTTAGCACTGTTTAGTTTACAGTTGTTAAATACACTCGAATCAGTTTTGAAATTTCCCTTCCTGTCTGTAAGCAGCCCCAAAATAATAAAGAGAGGCATTTCTAGCTGGAAGGAAGACTTAAGAGTCATTGGCTGGCGAGATGGCTGTGGAAAGCTCAAACAACTCCCATAAACGAAAACTTAATGGCAGTTGCATTCCTGAATTCAGAGCGTGTACAAGTTTCAGATTCCCTTCGTCTGAGAGAGACAGGTGCGTTACTTCCCATATCAGTTTATTCAGAACAGTTTAAGCTCTTCTCCTTGTCCTAGAATCAGCTCCTACTTAGCGTTCATAACAATGTGATTCCTCTGCTCAAAGAGGCCCATTAAATTTTCGAATAAGCACACACTAAAAGTTTTATCTATTGATCCACCCTGTGTTTTGGTTCAAATGGCTCTGAGGACTATGGGACTTTACTTCTGACGTCATCAGTCTCCTAGAACTTAGAACTACTTAAACCTAACTAACCTAAGGACATCACACACATCCATGCCTGAGGCAGGATTCAAACCTGCGACCGTAGCGGTCGCGCGGTTCCAGACTTTAGTGCCTAGAACCGCTCGGCCACTCCGGCCGGCCCTGTGTTTTGTAGGGTATTCATATCTGATGTTGACACAGAGGCGTATGTTTTGAGAATCGGTGTGAACCTAACGTTTACATCTATATATACACTGCGCTAGCCACGAAGCGGTGTGTAGCGGAGGGCACTATTCGCGCCAGAGTCATATTCCCCCTCCCCCCTTCTCTTCCACTCGCGGATTGCGAGAGGAAAAATGACTGTCAGAACGCCTCAGTACGAGCTCTAATTTCGCTTTACGGTGTGGTAGATTTCTATCTCGTTAAGTTTGTATCTTATTTCTTGAAACAGAAAAGCGAAGCCATTATATGAAAAGCACGATGTTATGATGTCGCTGAAGACTTCTAGTGTGTAAATGTCCCTTCCAAATATAGGAAGTTCTTTCTTGAAAGTGTCATTCTGTCTTGATGATGAATGGTAATTCATACCTTGTCATTATTATTAAACATGGTTTGTGGGAATAATATTCCGGGCTAATGATATGGCTCATCATATTGGACATGGAGTGACGTTATTGCAAAATTCCAATCCAATGGACTTAAAAAACTCGTAGCTGTCATATGTTATAACGTTCTACCTCTGCAACAGAGGGGTCTTCTGATGGTTGGATGTGGCATATATATACTTAATACCCACAGTTTTGCTTCAGATGAAGACGTACTATAATTTCCTCACCACGAAAATCAACTAGATTCACGTTATGATCTACGACATTCAGCTCGATATGGTCTAATGTTTGGAAAATCACAGGGAGATATATTGGATTACTGGGAAATCCTGCAGGTTTATAACCAGGAACCAAAACAACTGAATCTCAGAATGATCTCATCGAGACCAAGAATTTAGTGCAAAGTAATCTATGGAATGGCCTGTGGACATACAATGCTTGGGTATGGTTGGCTTACTGTGTTAAGTTAGGCAAGTGTGGTGAGCATGTTCAACTCATCTTTCATGCGCTGTGCACGTAGTCTTACCTTTACAGGTTTTGCCACACTGCCATAGTATTCTGTAGATTACAGGCAAGGTATTCTGTAGATTCAAACCCTCTGCAACCCCATATCGTCCTTTGCCGAACGAATAGTTTCGTCTGTGTACACGAAAGCAGAACATTTCAAGTCCTCGTCGCTCTCCAATTTCCACGTATCTCTTGCTGAACAGTTGATCAAAACTCCCTGTGTTGCCCTGTGCATCCCACCAAGCTACATAGCGCAGTGGCTAGGATTACGGTTTTATTACTCAAGTGGAGCGTTGTCTGAACGACGCATCAGACATTTACATTTACCGTAGTTTTCATGTGTTATTTGAGATAAATGCCAAGGTATTTCCTATTTAGTGGCCATTCGCGATTAATCAGAATTTTTCCTCGAGCTCTAACGTCCCCGGTACTTTCAATTATAGCATTCTTCATCCGCTCTATGCATACCAGTAATTATGGGTGTACTATATTTAATAGCCAGCAATGTAAATTGCACTTCCTACAGACAATACTTACAACCGCTTCTCCGACATGCTACACACGATACACGACTAGAATCAGTACAACACAAAAAGCGTTTGTAAAATTATGAAACGATCTTGGACCGAAGTTTAGCGTTCTGAAAATATGTAGTAGCCCCATCCTAAAAGCAAAGACGTCGCTAAACAATTCCGGAGAAGCAAGTTGTGGAAACACCGTTTACGGGTAGTGGTTCAACGTGTGTTGCCTGTTTGTGGTTAGCACTTTGTCCTTGTTCGATGGGTAGCCGCCACTGCCGAGGTCGACAGGCATATCATCACCTCTGGGAGTACAGTGAGATCTGAGATGTTATCAGGCTTGGTCGACAACATGCAACTCTGGCCATATTTCTCTTGCCCTTGGGACTTGTTGTTGTGGTCTTCAGTCCATAGCTTGGTTTTAAGCAGCTCTCCGCGTTAATCTCTCTTGTGCAACCTACTTCATTTCTGAATAACGTCTATTCTCTTCTTGTCTGAAGTGTTCATCGTCCATCCGTCCGTACAAGCCTACACTCAAATAAATGGCTTCAGAAAAGACTTTCTAATCTTAAATTTGAGTTCGATCTTAACCAAATAGCGAAACTCATCGACCACTTTCAGTTTTTCATTTCATCATCTAATTGTCTTAGCATCGCCTCATTAAATTCGACTACATTTCGTTACCACATTTTTTCACTTTTGTTGAATTTCATCTTATAACCTCTTTCAAGACTCTTATCATTCCGTTCAACTACTCTTCAAAGTCCTTTGCTTTTCTGACAGAATGTTACGATGTTGTCGGCAAAGCTCAAATTTTTATTTCTTCTTTCTTAACTTTAATTATCTTTGCTGGTTCCTGCTTTATTTTATTTAGTACTTGCGCAATGTACAGATTTATTAACGTCGGGGACAGGTTAAAAGCCTGTCTTGTGTCCTTTGAATCTCGTAAATCCAGTCTGGTGGTTGTATAAGGTGTAGATAATCATTTTACCCCTGCTTTCTTCAGAATTCCAAAGAGTGTTTTCCAGTAAAGACTGTAAAAAGCTTTCTCTAAATCTACAAATGCGACAAATGTAGGTTTGCCTTTCTTTACTCTATTTTATACGATAAATCATAATTGAAGTACTGTGTCGCTTGTTACTACATTTCTTCGAAATCGAAACTGATCTTCCCCGAGGTCGGGTTCTACCAGTTTTCCATCCTTTTGTGAATAATTAGCCCCATATCTTACGAAACAGATGGTTCTATGATATTTACACCTGACAGTACCTGCAAACTTCTTAAAAAGTTCCTCTCCACTCCTAGAAAACAGAAAGCGTATTACAATATTACAACGTCCTCCCTAGTAGAACTAGTTCCAAAGCTCAATGCTAATTAGCTTTGTATCACGTATTTATTACCTGTGTTGGAATGACGGACACACCTCGATTTAAAGTAATTGTGTTGAGTTTTCCAGCCACCTCAACTGGTTCAAACCTCACGAAGTTTCTTTACGTACTAACCATTCGTCATAATTATTATTAGTTACGAACTGCCTCTTTTTTTCTTCCCTTTCATTCCCCCGGAAACGGTCGGGTTGACGCAAGACGTGTACACGCAGCTGCTCTGAGGCCTTAAAATTTATAAAGCAGGGAAATTTGAAACAGTCATTAAAAGGTAAAAAATACGGACTATATTAATTAAAAGAGTTGATACGACGGTGACGACCGCAGTATTGATGAACCTAGCATTATTCGCTACTGATGTTGATGTTGAAGCTGCTGTTTTACTTGGAGCTGGGTGGTGTGGTGTGTAGATGAGGAGAATTTCGGTAGTTGGAGAGGGAGGTGCTGATATTATACAATTAGATCAGATTCCATAATTTACAGGGCGCATAATGACTCGCAACAAAACCACAAACTGGATAGGAAATACATTAAAAAGACAGGGTCTTAGTATAGCATATGGGGCAAAGAACACAATCCAGAACAAACTTGACAGACAAGCCACTAACACGGACAAATAAACCCAATCTGGCATCTGCCAATTAACCTGCAACTGCCGTCAAGCTATAAATGGAGCAACATTCAGGAATTTCGGGATCAAATACACAGACTATCAAAGGGCATTAAAAAATAAAAGCCTACATTCAACATTTACACTCCATCTATGAGTAGGGAATCAACATCCTATTAACATATACAATGATTTGTAACTTCTTAAACTAGAAATAATCAATACCGAATATTAACAATAGAGGAAAAATATGAAATATAAAAGCAATAGCCCGGTGAGAAACGTAATAAATGCATACACATCACTCTGGGGGAAAAGAGCACTATTTGCCACAACATAAGAATTGTATAAATAATGACCACTGCCCTGTCACCCTCTCTCTCTCTCTCTCTCTCTCTCTCTCTCTCTCTCTCTCTCACACACACACACACACATAAAATTTTTCTATCACCAAATGTCACTGCCACCACATACACAGTAAAGTCCCTGAATATCAGTAAAAATTTTGCAATTCACACATCACCCATCAAATAATCACGCAACGAAACAAATGAACAGCAAACAGGCGCAATAACACGCTAGAGGAGAGCAGAAACCTTATGTGTTGGGATGAAATAAACAAAAATGCATGTGAAACTATCAGTACTTCCGTTATGAAGATAGTAATTTCCGTAACACGACATAAATAATGGGAGTAAAAGCTAGAAGAATAATATATCAGAAATAATGCGAGATTGGATCTAAAATGAAAGAGGAACAGAAAAGTGTCTGTTTTTTTTTTTTTTTTTGCTCATGAAAAGCTATGCACAAATAACACTATCAATATTTATTATTTAGACCTGCATTCTAGACCTGAATTTCTCTACAACAAAGGCATGCAATATTTCGTGTCTCAGTTAGGTGACATGTGCACTTAACTAGATATGTAGACCAATATGGCATTTACATATGTCTGCCTGTGTCTGTATATGTGCAGATGGATATGTGTGTGTGTGCGAGCGTATACCTGTCCTTTTTTCCTCCCTAGGGTAAGTCTTTCTGCTCCCAGGATTGGAATGACTCATTACCCTCTCCCTTAAAACCAACATCCTTTCGTCTTTCCCTCTCCTTCCCTCCTTCTTGGTGAAGCAACCTTGGGTTGTGAAAGCTTGAAATTTGTGTGTGTGTTTTTTATTAACATATCAACGCTTTTGGTAAGTTACAGCACCAATTTTTCTCAGCAAGAACGGAAAGAAAGAAGAGCAACAGTATCCAAAAAACATAACTAAAATGTATCAACAGAATGGGGGAAAACAGATTAGCTGCTGCGCGGGGTAGCTGCGCGGTCTTAGACGCCTTGTCACGATTCGTGCGGCTCCCCCCAGAGGGGTTCGCGTCCCCCCTCGGGCATAGGTGTGTCTGTTGTCCATAGCATTAGTTAGTTTAAGTAAGATTAAGTAGTGTGTAGGCTTAGGGACCGATGACCTCAGCAGTTTGGTCTCATAAGACCTTACCACAAATTTCCAAAATTTTCAGATAAGCTAAACGTGTAATCAATAACCAATAGAAGAGATGTAGAACGACCGAAGAACAGGATGATTCAGTGATGAAGGAACAGATTGTAAGCCCACTCCATGTAATGAAGAAGATGGTTCAAATGGCTCTGAGCACTATGGGACTTAACATCTGAGGTCATCAGTCCCCTAGGACTTAGAACTAATTAAACCTAACTAACCTGAGGACATCACACACATCCGTACCCGGGGCAGGATTCGAACCTGCGACCGTAGAGGTCGCGCGGTTCCAGACTGAAGCGCCTAGAACCGCTCGGACACACCGGCCGGCTAATGAAGAAGAAAAACAAAAGAAGAAGATGGCTCTTTTCCACCTTTTGGACAAATCTGGGAGAACAAAATCTTCACCGAGCACGAGAACTCCACCGAATACAAGCGAATCGAGCCCCACGGCACTGTCAGAAGTCAGTGACCTCGGCCAAGGAGGAAAGTTACCGAGCCAATCGTATCTTTATGCGTCGCAGTAGACTGAGCTAGAGCTCCGAGAAGGTCCAGGAGAAGAGCGCTGCCGGGGTCTCAGTTCGGTCACCGCGCGTCGCCATTGAGGCGGGTAAGGCGTCGGCAGCCGGGCGGCGCATCTGCCGGCTACGCATCCGCGTGGGTTTTCCCGCCTGACCCCTGCACCTCCCCCGCAGCCGTGTCCGGCTCTGTACAGACGTCCGTGACCCGGCACCAGCCGACACGGTCGGTCGCACTCCATCGCCTCACTGGTCGTGACTGGCTGACCACTGCCAATAGGCAGCGCTTGTCACCGACTGATCGCAGCCGATTTCTCAGAGGTATGACTTCCCTGGAAATCGAATGTTTGTTGGAAGATTTAAGCACATGCATTGAAGAGAAATAACAATTACCTTTTACTTAATTTTTTCATCTGTAAACTGATCCTGGATCTCGTTCATGCTTTATTAGCTTGTGCAGAATGTGATCAAATGTATCCGGACAACTATTAGTGAAATTACAGCATCTTCCCAACAGCCTGGAAGCGGGGGCCCATAAAAAACCGCTATCCAAAAATGGAATCTGCCAAAGAACCCTTTGACTTCAGGACAATTTGCACTCTACCAGCATCTAAGCATCTAAGGTCTTACAATACAAATTAACGATAAGCTTACAAATTACAGTCAGTTCCACAAGAAATTCTACGCCATAATTTTAAACGCAACGTCCGCAGCCACATCTCTGGTAGTGGTCTCGAATCTGGATTCAGTGCGCTTTTGCACGGTATACAAACAATGTGAGAGTTGAATGCTTTATTTTTCAAGTTTCAGTTTAACATGAGTGCAAAAGGTATTTACAGTCAATTTAATCGCTGAAAAAATTGGCAATGTTTATCAAAAATGCCTTCTGAGGCCGGCCGATCTGGCCGAGCGGTTCTAGGCGCTTCAGTCCGGAACAGCGCGACTGCTACGGTCGCACGTTCGAATCCTGCCTCGGGTACGGATGTGTCTGATGTCCTTAGGTTAGCTAGGTTCAAATAGTTCTAAGTTATAGGGGACTGATGACCTCAGATGTTAAGTCTCATAGTGCTCAGAGCCATTTGAAAATTTTTTTTGTCTTACGAGGCGCGTTAATAAGGTATTTGGTTCGAACGAGGCAAACTAGGCCCTTCGAGAGGCTAATGATCCGAAACATCTCAGTTCTCTCTGTAAAGTGTTGAAACAAGGCAATGAGGTGTCCACGATAGATTAGCCTGCAATGTATCTGGATTCAAATCCAATCGAAAATGTTTGATCTTATATTAATATGAAGCTTAAAGGAAAGCCAATATATATTTTGAAGCAGCTGTCTTATAAAATCAGGACGATAAGAGGATCGTTACTTAGAGAATACGCAGAAAATCTCGTGAAAAGCATACCACAAACGTGCCAAACTATAATTCATAATGGCAGCGATTGGATTAACTATTGGATAATTGTGCAATTAGTAACAACATGTATTTTCATGTAAACATGTTGTAAGAGGTCCATGCCTAAGGAATTTATTGCTAACGCATTCGAACAGATGTAATTTCGATCGATTGCTCACGCGCTGCCTGCGATATGTATGCTACAATAGAATCTCAGACCAGAGAGCAGTGTCGGCAGCAATATAGTAGTAGTAGCTCGCAGTCGGGCGGTTTGGTCGGACGTGGAGAGCGATGGCCGCGCATAAACAATGTAGTATAAGGTAAGTGCAGCCGCACGTATATGTAATTTGTAACAACTGATTTTGTTCTATTGTTATATCAAGTTCCATGAAATTAGTAAAATCTTTAAATTCAGATGCATGATTGTCAAAAGCTATCTTTGTAAGAAAGATTATTATTAAACGATCTTTAAAAAAACATTTACATCGAAATTACATCTGCTCGAGTGCACTAGAAAAAAATTCCTTAGTCATGGGCCTCTTACAATGTATTTATAATAGTTTTATTATCTCAGAGACAGCAAAGAACTTGGAAGAGCAGTTGAACGGAATCGATAGTGTCTTGAAAGGAGGATATAAGATGAACATCAACAAAAGCAAAACGAGGATCATGGAATGTAGTCGAATTAAGTCGGGTGATCTGAGGGAATTAGATTAGGAACTGAGACACTTAAAGTAGTAAAGGAGTATTGCTACTTGGGGAGCAAAATAACTGATGATGGTCGGAGTAGAGAGGATATAAAATGTAGACTGGCAAATGGCAAGGAAAGCGTTTCTGAAGAAGAGAAATTTGTTAACATCGAGTATAGATTTAAGTGTCAGGAAGTCGTTTCTGAAAGCATTTGTATGGAGTGTAGCCATGTATGGAAGTGAAACATGGACGATAAATAGTTTGGACAAGAAAAGAATAGAAGATTTTGAAATGTGGTGCTACAGAAGAATGCTGAAGGTTAGATGGGTAGATCACATAACTAATGAGGAGGTACTGAATAGGATTGGGGAGAAGAGAAATTTGTGGCACAGCTAGAAGAAGGGATCGGTTGGTAGGACATGTTCTGAAGCATATCAAGGGATCACAAATTTAGTATTGGAGGGCAGCGTGGGGGGTAAAAATCGAGAGGGAGACCAAGAGATGAATACACTAAGCATATTCAGAAGGATGTAGGTTGCAGTAGATACTGGGAGATGAAGAAGCTTGCACAGGATAGAGTAGCATGGAGAGCTGCATCAAACCAGTCTCAGGACTGAAGACCACAACAAAAACAACATTATTTCATACAGACAATGGCATACACTTTCTTGTGGAACTACCTGTACTTTACATCGAATAATCTTTTATGTAAATACCAGTCTGGTTTCTGGAAAAATCACAGCTGTGCGAGTGCTTTTATGAAACTTATGACAAACTTGTTAATGAACTGACGATTATTAACAATAGAAACGCGGCTATCAGGGTCCCACAAGGATCAGTATTGGAGCTGTTATTTTCTTCATTTTTTGTTAATTATGTGTCGACTATTATCTCCCATTATAAATCTCACTTACACGCTGACGACCTTCAGCAAGTCCAACAAAACTGCGCGCAGCCATCCACCACGTAAACGCTGATTTACTTGCTTTATCTGAGTGGATGTACAGCATAAGTTTGAGACTTTATCTTTCCAAAACGAATTCAGTCTCTGTCGCTCACAATAGATTTATTATCCCACAGTTCACATAATCCATTCCACCCTTAGTTCTACACGACACAGAATTTACCTTTTCTACTTCTGCAAAGAACTTGGGATAATTCTGACCCATTACTTAGATTGGATTGGCCATACAACTTCCAGTCTGTACTTCATTCATAGCAGAAATATAAAGAAGTATTCCCTCTCGAGATTAAAAAGGAACGCGTAGAATTACTTACGCTCCCCATTCTTGATTCGGCCGGTCCTCTTCTACAAGAACTTTCGTATGAAAGCTAACGCCAGCTGTCACTAGCAATGAATTCATTGTGTGCGATGCACCTGTGACGTTTGCTATTTCGACCATATTACTCCTGCCTAAGAACAATTACTATGGCTACGCCTAGATAAGCTTAGAGATTATCGTAACAGCTGTTTGCTCTATTACCTCAATAATTTAATTCCTTCTTAGAATGACATTTTCACTCTGCAGTGGAGTGTGCGCTGATATCAAACTTCCTAGCAGATTAAAACATTGAGCCAGACCGAGACTCGAATTCCGGACCTTTGCCTTTCATGGGCAAGTGCTCCACAAACTGAGCTACCTAAGCACGACTCATGGTACCCCCTCACAGCTTTACTTCCGCAGAATCTCGTCTTTAGTAGAGCACTTGATCGCGAAAGGCAAAGGTCCCGAGTTCGAGTCTCGGTCCAGCACACGTTTTAATCTGGCAGTAAGTTTAATTCCTTCTTATTTATCTTCAAAGCTCACACTACTATCTGAATAGCACAGCAGAAATACTCGTTCTCAACAAAGTGCACCACTACACGGAACTGTCATGTTCTCTAAATCATTTTCTTTATCAGTAAACTGACTTTGAAGCAGTCTCCCTCAAAATATTAGAGAAATTAAAATCATTTCACACTTCAAAACACAGCAAATGGCTCACCTTCCATCACAACAGCTATCCCTTCCAAACACTTGAATGCAGCTCGCTCTCGTTATCTCTCCTTCCCCCACCACTTTTCCTTCTGCCTTGTCTCCTCTTTAATTACCCCTCCTCTTCCAACTGTGCTATATATCGATACAAATGTGCTAAATAAATCACTATCATTCTTAATGCCCTCTGTTATTATTACTATTGCCAATTGTTATGTTTATAAGTAATGAAAATTATTATTATTGTGATGGTTATATAATTTTTTTTGGAATTTGTTCCTGGTAGGTTGTAATGGAAGGTATTAAGCCCCTAATCTGGTCAGGCAAATTAAGCAATAAAAAAATAATTACACGAGGGCGTGCCCATCCCTCGCCTTTATGATGGCTTTAAATCTGCCAGAGACGCCTTCTATGAGATGTCTGACGTCATGCGGAGGAATGGCAGCCTATTCTTCCCCAAGAGCCTAAACCAGAGATGGTACTGATAATGGACAATTAGGTCTGGGGCGAATTCGATGTTCTAACTCATCCCAAAGGTGTTCAGTTGGGCTCGGGTCGATACTCTGAGATGATCAGTCCATTTCATTGAAGTTATCAAATGGCTCTGAGCACTATGGGACTTAACTTCTGAGGTCATCAGTCCCCTAGAACTTAGAACTACTTAAACTTAACTAACCTAAGGACATCACACACATCCATGCTCGAGGGAGGATTCGAACCTGCGACCGTAGCAGTCGCGCGGTTCCAGACTGTAGCGCCTAGAACCGCTCGGCCACCCAAGCCGGCTTGAAGTTATCATCCACAAATCATTATCTCACAGACGCTGCTTTATGACTGGGTTGATTGTCATGCTGATACAGTCATCGTCACTGAACCGTGCATGTACTGTTCACAGTAAACATTGCTGCAAGAAGTGTTCGTATCCTTCAGCACGTATCGTTTTTAAGCACAATTTATGGGGCACACCGTAGCCACGCAAACCACCACCAGAACACCCCTCCTCTGTATTTCACTGTTACATACGACGTCGGGTAGGGCTATCCAGGCATTCACCTTCCCACCCATTGCCACAGGGTACAGCGTGATTCATCGCTCCAAGTTACTCGTTTTCACACGTCCACTGTCCAGTGGCGTTGCTCTTTTACCTCAAGCGTCGTTTAGCAGTGACTACAGGTATGAAGAGCTGCTTGAGCATTTATACCATTCTTTTTAAGTCCATTCGCAGAGTCGTGCTAGCTGGCTTGCTGGTAACACTATGAAATTATCGTGCGATTCCTTCCGCTGATTTTATGCGATTCTTACACCCACCCTGCACAGTGGTCGACGGTCCCTGTCCGTCAGTACTGAGATTTGCCTGGTCTAGCTATAGCTGAGGTTGTACTTTGACGTTTGCATTTCGCAATCGCATTATTACCTGTCGATCTGAGCAACTCTAGAAGGGCTGAAATGTCCCTAATGGATCTGTTACTCAGGTGACATCCAATGACTAGGGCACTCTCGAAATCACTGAGCTTTTCCGAAGACCAATTCTGCTGTTACTGTTTCTCTATTGACAACACAGTACTCCCCTCCAACTTTTACAAAACCAGATCCGCCTTTCGTGATATCTAGTGGTCAACTTCGCATTGCATAGGATTGTCCGGATTCTTTATATCACATAGTGTCTATCGAATGATAGTTAAACGCATTTCTTGCAGTGAACAAACACTTTTCTCCCAAAACCTACTGTCACCCATTCCACAGTACAATACCACCCTACATGCCAAGTCCACTACGCGCTCACCTCCCATGCGCTATTCAACAAGCCTTTCGAGGCAAAAAGTGTGACATTCAGTACAAATATGATCGTCAGGTAAAAGCTTACACTAGCTAGGTACAGCTAATCTGTTCGAGAGAGACAAACCTCATGCGGTCACACGACTAGGATAGTTGAGTCGCGTCACGAGGCTGCAATGTCTTCAGAATTGTTATTAAGCTGCCTACTTAGAGAAAGCTTTTGACAATGTTGATTAGAATACTCTATCTCAAATTCTGAAGGCGGCAGGGGTAAAATACAGGGAGCGAAAGGCTATTTACAAATCATTCAACTGGCTCTGAGCACTATGGGACTGAGAACTACTTAAACCTAACCAACCTAAGGACAGCACACACATCCATGCCGTAGGCAGGATTCGAACCTGCCATTGTAGCAGCAGCGCGGTTCCGGACTTAAGCGCCTAGAACCGCTCGGCCACTCCGGGCGGCGGCTATTTACAATTTGTACAGAAACCATGGCAGTTTTAAGAGTTGAGGGACATGAAAGGGAAGCAGTGGTTGGGAATGGAGTGAGACAGGGTTGTAGCCTCTCCCCGATGTTATTCAATCTGTATATTGAGCAAGCAATAAAGGAAGCAAAAAAAAAAATTCGGAGTAGGTATTAAAATCCATGGAGAATAAATAAAAACTTTAAGGTTCGCCGATGACATTGTTATTCTGTCAGAGACAGCAAAGGACATGGAAGAGCAGTTGAACGGAATGGATAGTGTCTTGAAAGGAGGATATAAGATGAACATCAACAAAAGCAAAACGAGGATAATGGAATTAGTCGAGTTAACTCGGGTAATGCTGAGGGAATTAAATTAGGAAGTGAGACACTTAAAAGTAGTAAAGGAGTTTTGCTATTTGGGGAGCAAAATAACAGTCGAAGTAGAGAGGATGTGAAATGTAGACCGGCAATGACAAGTAAAGCGTTTCTGAAGAAGTGAAATTTGTTAACATCGAGTATAGATTTAAGTGTCAGGAAGTCGTTTCTGAGAGTATTTGTATGGAGTGTAGCCATGTATGGAAGTGAAACATGGACGATAAATAGTTTGGACAAGAAGAGAATAGAAGCTTTAGAAATATGGTGCTACAGAAGAATGCTGAAGATTAGATGGGTAGATCACATAACTAATGAGGAGGTATTGAATAAAATTCGGGAGAAGAGGAATTTGTGGCACAACTTAACTAGAAGAAGGGATCGGTTGGTAGGACATGTTCTGAGGCATCAAAGGATCACCAATTTAGTATTGGAGGGCAGCGTGGAGGGTAAAATTTGTAGAGGGAGACCAAGAGAAGAATAGACTAAGCAGATTCAGAAGGATGTAGGCTGCAGTAGGTACTGGGAGATGAAGAAGCTTGCACAGGATAGAGTAGCATGGAGAGCTGCATCAAATCAGTCTCAGGACAGAAGACCATAACAACACGAAACAGCCGAGCGCAGAAAAAGCAAGACATGCGATATGAGCGCTCTTGGTCCAGGGCAGTTTCTGAGTGCCCTACGAACAGAAAAAGCCACATCAGAGATAATGCAAACATTGGTCAACAATGTGGTGCTCCGTGCCCACACCTAACAGATGCTGCATGCATGCCCTGCATGCATCGCAGCCTCTGGCCTGAATGAAAACGCCAAAGAAGCAACCATTAACAACTGTCCACTGCAACGGAAATGAGCTATAAAGAAGAAATGGTACTACCCAGCAGAAGAGCGTCAGTGTCAGCTGGGTCCCGGATGCTTTCTGTAGCAGCTGCCCTTTCGTGAGCCCGTATCGCCGTTACCAGCCCTGCCATTATGCAGCTTTACACGTATGAGGTGGCTCTGCACTTCTGTTAAGCGTCCTCACCGGGCGCTTACATGTTGCGGTAATGGGTTTCTCCTTCGGGACGAAAACACGTGGCTCGCGTCTTCCTCCCTGCGCCTGAGTCACCGTTTATTATTAGTCCGGCTGTTCCTGGACGATGCATCATCGGTCTCTCGTAAAACTCGCAATGAGAAAATGATACGACCTGCCATGGGCACGTTTCTGCTTTATTTGCTCTGACGCAACACGATATTAACGAGAAGGCTTGAGAGCGTCTTCGGATTCCACGGATTCTACACCTGCATTCCCACAACACCCAACTACGACAAGAGAAAGAAATAGTCTCGTGGATACAAATTACTACCACTATGATCAAGAGACATTTATTCGTTGCCTCTGAGTAAGCAATTAGAAAGAAACGTGGCAGAAAATTTTGCGTACATCTCAACATTTAGTTTCGCCCAGTATACACACTAAGAAGAAGGAAAAAGAAACCACGAAGGAATTGTCCGAATGCGGCGGAACTCAGTAAAGGTGATGTTCATGTGCAGACAAATAAATGGGTAAAATTTCAAAAAATTTGAATGATTTTTTCAAGAGAAAGAGCTTAACAAACTGTGCAAGTCAGTAACGCGTTGGTCCACCTCCTGCAGTTATTCGCCTTGGCATTGATTGACAGTTGTTGAATGTCCTCCTGAGGGGTTGTAACGTCGGAAATGCATATCCCCCTATTTCCATCTATTGTACTATAAATGTTTTCCTTATTTTGTTATCTTAAGGTATGACATTTCTATGTCTTTATATGTTGTAATTATTTTACTATATATATATATATATATATATATATATATATATATATATATATATATATATATATAATTGGTTTGTTTCGTAAATATTGTTTGTATTTTTACGCTGGGTCTGGCCTAGGGAAAACTATGCTATCGAACGATTACATTGATAGGTCGTGTGGAGAACCAAAGTGTTTAGGATCTTTGGTAGTGTTAACTCTGGCGCGTTGAGCGCGGGCAGAGCAGAGTCTGGCTGGAGTAGGGCTGCGGAGCAGTTATGTTGAATGACGCTCCCGCGAGTTGCCGCGCTTTCGGGGTTTGTAATTCCGCTCGACTTGCTATGATAGTTTCTGGCACGGTGTCGCGGACGGGAAACATTAGCTAGCACACATCAAGAGACCGTTTCGCCTGGTGACCGTGTCGAGAAGAAGGCGCGCCAACATCCAGCTTCTGCAACAGCGACGGCCGACAATAAGTGATTGTCGCCACCTCCTCAATCGACGGCTTCAAACCTTCAATCAACCAACAAGGAAGATTGAAAGCACGTAAAGTTTTAGAACTGTATGGCAGACCTCAGATCTTCAAACTGTTCCATATACATCACTAAAATACAACAACTTAGCATGGACCTTTGTTGCTCATTGTCCCAATTGCATTACCAAGGAGGGTCCCTTCCTTTTCCGAAATGAACTCGAGTGTCGTTGAAAATCAAACTCCAGCATTAACGTAGTATCATTCCATTTCACTGCTTTAATTTCTAAGTTCAGTTAAAGTATTCATAGCTGGCTACAATATTTAGATTACACAAGCACAAATTAAGAGTGCCAATTTTGTTACCCTATTTTAACTTACCTGTGACTGCAGCTCAGCTTGGTACATACTAAATTTTACTATTGTTAATTGTTCAAAATCATTTAATTCAAGTTCAAAGTTAAACCTCTTATTTTTAAATTGCATAGATTCATGTAGTTTTTGAGATGATTGTTGAGGTACCCCAAGACCTTATTTTATTTTATTTCATAGTGCTTCAGAAACAAAGTTCACTATTAATTTCTGTTACTAAATTAACTTTCAATTTTCTGGTTTTATTAATTTTTTTGCTAAATTAAGTCAGAGTCTATCGAAATTTATTACTCCTGACAAACATTCAGTTTTCACACAACACGTGTCAACCTTCAGTTGCCACGCTTTTAGTGCTAATTATATGTGCATTAACCTGTCTTTTTCCGTTATTATAATAGTTGTCCATAGGACTGGCAAGTGTAATTTTCCCCAAATCTCAAATATCTAATTAACGCCAATTAATTGTTAACGCAACGACCGCACATTAACTTTCTTCATTAACTTTATCCTTTCTCAAAAATTAATTTCTCGCGGTTCTAGGCGCTCAGTCCGGAACCGTGCGACTGCTACGGTCTCATCTTCGAATCCTGCCTCGGTCATGGATGTGTGTGATGTCCTTAGGTTAGTTAGGTTTAAGTAGTTCTAAGTTCTAGGGGACTGATGACCTAAGCAGTTGAGTCCCATAGTGCTCAGAGCCATTTGAACCAATTTCATTTGCATTTTTCCTTTCATTTAGATGTAACCCTTCCTCCCTATTTACCGACAGATTAACTTCGGTGACGATTGCTTTTCCCAAATTTCCATTAGGTACACGTGGTTTAATCTTTCACTGTCATTAAGGTCGATAAGTGAGGGAGAGGTTACAGGTTGTACACGCGGTTTAATTTTTCACTGTCATTAAGGTCGATAAGTGAGGGAGAGGTTACAGGTTATCGTGCCAAATTCTGTCCAACTAGCGCGTCATATCATCAAAATCCTGAGCTGGTGGGAGGACCCTGCCCACAATGTTCCAAAGGTTCTCAGTAGGCAGATATCCGGCGACGTTGCTGGTCAAGACAGGGTTTGGCAGAGCACGAAGGCAACCAGTAGATACTCTCATCGAGTGCGGACGACCATCTGGTTGAAATGTAAGCCACGAAGGGCAACAAAATGGGACGTAGAATATCGTCGACCAACCGCTGTGCTGTAAGGGTGCTATGTATGTCAACCAAAGGGAACCTGCTATGAATAAAAATGTCACTCCATAACATCAGACCTGATTGCCGGGCCATGCTGCGGGTGAGTCAGGTTGGGACCCCACCGCAGTCAGGTTAGTCTCCAGAAACGTCTCGGTTGGTAATCGTTGCTCGGTTCGAAGTCGGACCATCACTCCAGTCAATGAGAGTCCACGCCCAAGACGTATCTGAAGACGCCCTGGACAGCAGTGGGATCCAACCTGATTGTCGCCCTCCTTGCTGCCCAGCAATCAGGGGTGATGGTCCGGCATGCCATTTGTTTTCATATCATGACACATTTCGTTGTCCCCCGCGGCACCCTTACAGCACGGCGGCACGTAGGCAATATTGTATGCCCCGTTTCGTTGCCCTTCATCGCAAGCCATCTTCGGCTTGTATTTTAGCAAGATAACGCCCGCCCGGACACGACGAGAATTTCTACTGCTTGTTTTTCGTCCTTGCCAAACCCTGCCTTGGCCTGTAAGCTGGACCAACACGTTACTGGCTTGCTCAATTTGTGAAGCCCTTTCTCTTCACTAAATTACCCAATTTTTCTGAAACTGTAGAAGTTTGTCTGTGCATGCAACTCAAATCTACAGATTTCCGTCCCTCTCGGATAATTTCTTCGTAATGCTTCTTTTTTTCTTCTTCTTAGCGTGTATTCCAATTTCACCAGTCCCAGAAATCAAACAAATGGCTTCATTAAACAATAGAAGGTCATCTGTTGCTCCTGGAGTCTTACACTATCCCTCATATGACGATGGTGTATTAGTCAAAGGTTGACTTCAGCCATAGGGGCACATTTCAATTTTGTGCTCTTTTATTAAAGTTTATTTCTGCTGTGTTTTCAGCACCTGTAATCGCTTGGAAGTGACCAAAAGATCGAAACTGCAATAGTTGATACTGCAAAAAATGTACAGTCAGTAGCTAATATGAAGTCGTTTAAAAATCAACTGTTGCTGTTTATGGATGGAGGAGTGAGAACCGTAAAAGGGGATGAAAAAATGTAGAGTCACTTAAGATCTTGACCAGGAATAAGCAGTGATAGCAGTGATATTTTGTGTCAGACCTAGAAGAGACAGACAGGCTGTCATGTGCAGTACCAAGTAAAGAATGACATTACAAAATTAATATAAATATAACAAAATGAATTTTAATTGCCTTCAGCTTCCACATTCACTACAGATGAACAAAAGACATTTCCCGGAGCCACCGACATTTGTCAAAGCGCCAACTGCGATTGCTGTGGATGCTGTTTTAACGTGCAAAGATGATCCTGCGCACATCCATTGCGGCTCCTGCAAAAGTCCAGTGGAGTTTAGAATGGAAAAAGGAGGAGACGCTCACTCTAATATTTTTAACCGATTCATTGTCGTACATAACAGACATCTAAATACGCTCGTGTTTTTTGGTCATAAGACGATGGTGCACTTGTTGGAAATAATATTTTTCATTCAAAGTCTAACCGAATTTGAACACTTCATAGAATACATAAGCGATGAATCAATATCTCGTGTGACTGACTTGTTACTGTGTCCGAAGGTAAGGGCTTGTTACTGGACACCACCCGTTTCCAATTGTAGGGTGCCCGATCGCCGCTTTGGACTCGCTTCTTCGAGTAGGTATCCTAGGCCGTGAGTTGGTAGCCAGTCGGGCAAAGGTATGGAGTTTAGCCACCTTAATGGTGTCAAAGTATACTGACATTAGAGGAACAGGTCCTGTTCGATGCCTAGAGTGGAAGGAGGGTATGAAAAAGTTTGTGTAGAATGCGAGAGTATCATGTATTCCTAGGAGCTTATGAGACAGACTTACTCTCTCGCAAAGAGACATAGTGTAAATATTAATCAAAATTTAAGTATTGTAAAAAATTTAGCTTGTAAGAATATTTCTAAGTCTGAACTTGTCTTTATGTGCCAAGAATATCTTTTTGAAACGTTCTCGTCGATTTTTGTCTCTGCAGTTGTAGGAGGTTGATAGGTCATATACCCCTATACTACAAACACAAAGACACACAGTTTCTTCAGTAAAATTCGCACCCTTTTTCAAAATTCACAAGCAGCCGACTGGCAAAAGCAAGTAACTGTTGTATGTACTTTACTTCTTGTTTTGCCTTTACATCGTCAGTAGCCTATATTTCGTAATGGAAGATTCAAGTAACATCGCAGGATCGCTTTCCTACCTCCTGGGTAGTCCCCACCCAGAGATCGAAATGGGGGACTATTTTACTTCCGGTATATTTTACCCAAGACGATACCATCATCACCAACCACACAGTAAAGCTGCATGCCCTCGGGAAAAATTACGGCTGTAGTTTCCCCTCGCTTCAACAGTTCGCAGTACCAGCACAGCAGGGACATTTTGCTTGATGTTACAAGGCCGGATCAGTCAATCATGCAGACTGTTGCCCCTGCAACTACTAAAACGGCTGCTGCACCTCTTCAGAAACCACACGTTTGTCTGGTCCCTCAACAGATACACCTCCGTTGTAGTTGCACCTACGGTACAGCTATGTGTATCGCTTAGGCACGGAAGCCTACCCACAAACGGCAAGGTCCATGGTTGATGGTGGGGGACAAATCTAATGCAAAACATAAAAATCCATAAAACCCACAGCATGTGGTAACAAGGTATATATAAATACGCTGAAATTTGTGAATACATTGTAAAGTGTGCATGTCTTTCGGGTTTTGTATGCCATCGATGTGTACGTCAGAGAACGAGCAAGTTACTTTATCGTTAAACAACCTTTGGTGTTATCGTGACACAGTATTTGCCTCTGTGCAGTCTTATATACATTCTTATTTGAAGTGTGGTAGGCGATGGACGTATTTAGTAACCCTGTGTGGACTTTTGATTGTAAGTGTTAGGTGAAGAAAGGACAGCAAGGCTGAGCATGATGGGTTCATTGAAAAACGAAAGGAATATATATTTTGGATAATGTCACTTTTTTTAAGAGAAGAGGTTTGAGGTAAAAATGCATCACTGCGCATCTAGGAATTATCATCGTCAGCTAGTTAACGTTCTCAGAGCTGAGAGGAAGACCACACCACTTCCCTGAGTCATGGCTTTGCGTATTAATTTATTAAGCTGTTTGACTTTTATAGAAATTCCCTGTTACCTTTGTACCCTCCTTACATTACAGTTCATTTAGTTAAGCACAGTATTGTTCACACCAGTGTTATGTGTACAAACCACACGAAGTAGTACTCTGTCTTTTTGAATATATATTTCATTAGTTGTCTTGGCGTATCATTTCGTAGGAATAGTTACTCTCTCAACCCACTGTTTGTCATATACATTACTACATGCAACAGTGTGAATATGCATTTAGAAACAAAAATTTAGCTTATCCGCTGCCTGCTTGCTGTTTGTTGTTGTGTTTTCGAGAAATCCGCAAGCATGTTGTCAAGTCGCGAGTTAAGTGCAAATTTTTATTAGGGCCAGATAACTGTTTGACTTCCGTTGCGCATTTAACACAAAGTCAAGCTGCATTCAGATCATTTCAGTTCATATTACATTCTGTAAAGTTGGGCTAAATTTCAGGCAAAAACAAATACAGAGAACAACTTACAATATTCCTAAAAACTTGAATTTGTGTACGTAGAGACAGTAAGGACAAATTTTTCCTGTTGTTTAGTGGAACACAAAATTCAGCGAAACGTGTCTGGGAAAAAGAAAAAGAATCTGTGCTTTGCTGAAGGTGGATGCCATCCGAGAACATATTTATTAGTAAGCACTCAAAGACACGGCAGTTTCAATCACAAGTTGAGTATGTGTAAAGTTTGCTGGAAGTCACTAAGAGCTCTCATTGTCAAATACTGGATGAATATATTTTGGTTAATTTGCACGCCATCAGTTACTCTCTGGTCTCGCGGTTCTAGGCGCGCAGTCCGGAACCGCGTGACTGCTACGGTCGCAGGTTCGAATCCTGCCTCGGGCATGGATGTGTGTGATGTCCTTAGGTTAGTTAGGTTTAAGTAGTTCTAAGTTCTAGGGGACTGATGATCACAGCTGTTAAGTCCCATAGTGCTCAGAGCCATTTGAACCATGAGTTACTCTGCATCAAGGCATATACACAGTTTATAGCTGTAACGCTTGACACTTGACGTTTACAATAAGATTATTCATTGAGAGGACAGATGTAATGGCATAGCGATATACACCAATACAGATGGCTGTAGTATCGCGTACACAAGGTATAAAGGGGCAATGCATGGGCAGAGCTGTCATTAGTACTTAGGTGATACATGTAAAAAGGTGTCTGACGTGATCGTGGCCGCATAACGAGAATTAAGAGACTTTGTAAGCGGAATGCTACATGGAGATAGATGCATGTGACATTCCATTTGGTAAATCATTAGGGAATACAATATTCCGAGATCCACAGTGGCAGAAGTGTGCCGAGAACACCCAATCTCAGGCATTACCTCTCATCGCGAACAACGCAGTAGCATACGGCCTTCACTTAACGATAGAGAGCAGCGGCATTTGCGTTGAGTTGTCAGTGCTAACAGACATGCAACACTGCGTGAAATAACCCCAGAAAACGATGTGGGACGTATAACGTATCAGTTAAGATAGTGCCGCGAAATTTCGCGTTAATGGGCTATGGCAGCAGACGACGGACACAAGTACCTTTGCTAAGAGCACGACATCGCATGCAGCGCCTGTCCTGGGCTCGTGACTATGTCGGCTGGGATCTGGACGATTGGAAAAACGTGGCCTAATCAGACGAGTCCCAATTTCAGTTGGTAAGAGCTGATGCTAGGGTCAGAGTGTCGCGCAGACCCCAAGACGACATGGAATCAAGTTGTCAACAAGGCACTGTGTAAGCTGGTAGTACTCCCTGCTGGTGTAGGCTATATTTGCATGAAATGGACTTGGTCCTCTGGTCAAACTGAACCGGTCGCTAACTGGAAATATTTACATTCGGCTACTTGATTTTCAGCCATTCGTGAACATGTTTCGATAGAACGGCGGAATTTTTATAGATGGCAATGCGCCATGTCACCAAGCCAAAATTGTTTGCGATTGATTTGAAGAAGATTTTGGACAGTTGGAGCAAATTATTTGGTTACCCAGATCGTCTGACATGGGATACAATCGAGAGGTCAATCCTTGCACAAAGTCCTGCAGTGGCGACACTTTCGCAATTATGGACGTTTCAGTTCTTCTGCAGATAAATTCCAGCGGTCTGTGGAGTCCATGCCACGTCGAGTAGCTGCAATACGCCGGTTAAATTGAGTTCCGACACGATATCAGGACGTACCCCATGACTTCTGGCATCTCAATGTAGCTCTTGATAGTAGATTATAACAGAGTTTTTAATTTTTAAATTCTGGCAATAACCACATGAAATACAAAGAAATCAATTTTTTATAGCTCCTGGAAGCTTTATCAGGCAACCTGTCCCTGGTATTGTGCCGTGGGTCGGGTTTCTCCTACCCGCTAGGATTAACTTAAGGTCATCCACATTTGAAGTAGGCTACAGTTCATCGAACCGAACTGATATTCTGTGTAAGTTACCCTAATGACTCCAACAGTCACTCAACTCGGAGATCTTCCGCCACAAATCAAGGTCATAAGCAAACCGTTTCAGTCTGCTGCCCACCATATTTAACAGTTCGTTTATGTATCTGGTGAACGTTGGCGGACTTTTCAAACTGCCCTGGGCGCTCTTGACATTATCTCCCAATAGGACTGGCAAAATTTAACTGGCCGAAAAATATTTATGGGGCTGACGCGGAACTGATCCTTGTTAATGAACAGGAGACCTGCGCATGCGCAACTATTTGCTCAAGAAATGGTTCAAATGCCTCTGAGCCCTACGGGACTTAACATTTGCGGGCATCAGTCCCCTAGACTTAGAACTACTTAAACCTAACTAACCTAAAGACATCCATGCCCGAGGCAGGATTTGAACCTGCGACCGTAGCAGCTGCGTGGTTCGGACTGAATCGACTAAAACCGCTCGGCCACCGCGGCCAGCATTTGCGCAAGAGCCTAAGACAAGAAACAATTTGACAAAACGTCCATTTGAGTCTGTAGTGCAAGAGTTAAAGGTAAGTGTCCATTTTCGGCATTTTCTGTAACGTTAATTAATAAAGGTCAGTCCTGCGTCAGCCTCATTGTACGTATATACTTTCGAAGTAAGTTTTATTTCGTCCACTCTGTACATCTGCGTCTACAGGGTGTCGCACGAGAAACGGTCAGTGTTCAGGTATATGACAAGAACGTTCATTTGAAGCAAAAAACGTCATATGGACATTTGCCCTGTTCGAATGGCTTTCAAGATACTGTACTTATAAAACACATTAATATAGTCTGTTTTTCGGCTAGTAGCGCGCTCTACATATCCTATTCACCCAACCTGTTTGACGTTTTATTAGAGCCCAGCCTACATCGTTGTTTTCAACCTATTTGTTCTGGGTGTCTTCCTCTATTAAAATAGCAGTTGAACGAGCAGCTTTCCATGGTGTATTGTGAGTGAACTGTGCGAGATGCTGAGAATGTATGTACGGATGCATCGGTTACTTGTTTATATCCGTGCTGGCTAACATGCCACATCTACACTTGTGAAGAATATGCAGACATGGCGTATGTTTACGGCTTCACACATGGTAGTGGTGCTGCTGCTTTCGAAGAATACCTCTGGCGCTTTCCGACACTGGAATTTCTAATCGTGAGGTCGTTACCAGAGTTTCTAGAACATTTCAAGAAACAGATAGTCTTCCAGGTTCCCATTTTTCTCCTGAGCCTGTAGTTCAACAACCTGTTGTTGAACGAGTTGTTGAAATGGGGCAGCGTAGTCCCATTACCAGCACAGGGCGACTTTTTGGACTTATCATTGTCCAACGAATACATGTAAGGCGAACATTTCATGTGGAAAACTTGTACTTATTTCACATATATCATGTTCACAATCTTCACAGAGGCCACAATGCCACACGATTTGAACTTTTGCACTGGTTAAACGACAACCGTCACAGAATGGAATCGAAATCACACGCAATAATCATCAATGATGACAAGAAAATCCACACGCTACAGAGGCAGCCAATTTCCGAGTTCGTTTTTCGATTCATGTTTGGTGCGGCATGATCGGTAACATGGTTGTAGGTCCAGTCATTTTAGAAGAGTGGTTGATGGGACTGGATGACTCGCATTGTTTGGAAAAATCGTTTGTTGAAGACCTTGAGAACATTCCGTTAGCCACGCAGACTGCGATGGACATGCAGGTTGACGGAGCCCCTCCACATTCTACCAGACGTATGAGGGTACACCTCAACCCCACTTACTCTAATCGCTGGATTGGCCGTGGTAATACAGTTAACTGGCTACCAAGATCTTTAGATCTTACGTCATTCAATTTTTTTGTTCGTGGATTGCATGAAGTCATAGCAGCACAAGGGTGATCAACGGGAGACGTACCGCTTGGTCGCATCAGGAACGCTGCTGCCTTCATTGGGAAATGTGCAGAGGCGCTAAGACAAGCAATACATCATGCTCTCTCCAGAGTACACAAATGCATGGAGACTGGCGGTGGGATATTCTACATTTATTGTGAACTGTACAACAGCTGTAATGTGACGTGTGCGATAACACTTAAAGGTGAATGCGTTAAAATATGCATTTTTCAATCTATACTTTGTAAAAGACATGTTGTAATATTTACTAATTATTGTAGATGTATACAGGTGCCGACCAGACAATGTACTCAATAATACAAAAAATAAACAACGATGTACATTAAATGTTTTATACCTTGGACACCATTCCGAATAGGGCATATGTCAACACGATGTTTAACGCTTCAAACGATCGATTCTGTCATACCCCCGAATATGGACCATTTCTCCTTGGACATCCAGCATATTTTACAAGCCACTGGCGTGTGGCGGAAAGTGTGTTCCATTGTCACTTCCCCCGTTCCCACTTCACACGCCAATGGAGCGCGGGAAGAACGACTAACTGTACCTTAAAGATTTTGACGATATACACTGACAGAAATAAAACCGCAACACCACACCTGTCCTTCAAGTAATCGATTTGTAAGGGTTCGTTGTGTCACTGGGGTTGCTGGCAGATTCAGTACGACGCACCACAGCCGTACACTGAACTGACCTCCGGAGCCCGGTCATCTTGCGACTGTCCTTTCTCGTGACCACCGCTTAGAGCAGTCACGTACAGTGGGTACATTCCTGCCAAGTCTTTGCGCAGTATCGAAGAAGGAACGTCCAGCTTCTCATATTCCTACTACACGATCTCTTTCAAGCTCAGTGAGACGCTGATAATGGCATCTTGGTCGCCTTAAAGGGATTCTTGGATAGTATTAATTTACCACTCTCGATCTCAAAGGTAACTAACGCTCACAACCGTTACAGAGTATATTTCAAGCAAACCTGATTTGCATTCTCATAGTGGAGCTAGTATGTGACAGGTGCGGAACTGGAATAGACACGCCTACCAACTTTCGGTTATGTCGCGCAACTCCTCCTTAATGTTGCGATTTTTTTTTCGTCATTGTATATGTAGGAGGTAGCAATATACTGTTTGTCCCTTCTGGGAACGTATGCTCTCGGAACTCTAGCAGTTATGCACAGCATCATTGTAATTAGATGTGGCAGGGACAAAGAATCCAGTGAAATTTTTTCAAGTGCTTTATCTGAAAACTACCTTGAGCAGTTAAACAGATAAACGACTCGTGGCGATAACATATTAGACCTTCTAGTGACAAACAGACCCGATCTATCTGAAACAGTTAACGCAGAACAGGGAATCAGCGATCATAAAGCGGTTACTGCATCGATGATTTCAGCAGTAAATAGAAATATTAAAAAAGGTAGGAAGATTCTTCTGTTTAGCAAAAGTGACAAAAAGCAAATTACAGAGTACCTGACGGCTCAACACAAAAGTAGTTTTGTCTCAAGTACAGATAGTGTTGAGGATCAGTTCAAAATCATCGTACAATATGCGTTAGATGAGTATGTGCCAAGCAAGATCGTAAGAGATGGAAAAGAGCCACCGTGGTACAACAACCGAGTTAGAAAACTGCTGCGGAATCAAAGGGAACTACAGAGCAAACATAAACATAACCAAACCCTTGCAGACAAACAAAAATTACGCGAAGCGAAATGCAGTGTGAGGAGGGCTATGCGAGAGGCGTTCAATGAATTCGAAAGTAAAATTCTATGTACTGACTTGGCAGAAAATCCTAAGAAATTTTGGTCTTATGTCAAAGCGGTAGGTGGATCAAAACAAATTGTCCAGACACTCCGTGACCAAAACGGTCCTGAAACAGAGGCTGACAGACTAAAGACCGAAATATTAAAATCTTTTTCCAAAGCTGTTCCACAGAGGAAGACTGCACTGTAGTTCCTTCTCTAGATTGTCGCACAGATGACAAAATGGTAGATATCGAAATAGACGACAGAGGGATAGAGAAAAATTAAAATCGCTTAAAAGAGGAAAGGCCGCAGGACCTGATAGGATACCAGAGTACGCGAAGGAACTTGCTCCCCTTCTTGCAGCGATGTACCGTAGGTCTCTAGAAGAGCGTAGAATTCCAAAGGATTGGAAAAGGGCACAGGTCATCCCCGTTTTCAAGAATGGACGTCGAATAGATGCGCAGAACTATAGACCTATATCTCTAACGTCGATCAGTTGTAGAATTTTGGAACATGTATTATGTTCGAGTATAATGACTTTTCTGGAGACTAGAAATCTACTCTGTAGGAATCAGCATGGGTTTCGAAAAAGACGGTCGTGTGAAACCCAACTAGCTATTCGTCCACGAGACTCAGAGGGCCATAGACACGGGTTCACTGTTAGATGTCGTGTTTCTTGACTTCCACAAGGCGTTCGATACAGTTCCCCACAGTCGTTCAATGAACAAAGTAAGAGCATATGGACTATGAGACGAATTGTGTGATTTGATTGAAGAGTTCCTAGATAACAGAACGCAACATGTCATTCTCAATGGAGAGAAGTCTTCCGAAGTAAGAGTGATTTCAGGTGTGCCGCAGGGGAGTGTCGTAAGACCGTTGCTAATCACAATATACATAAATGACCTTATGGATGACATGGGAAGTTGACTGAGGCTTTTTGCAGATGATGCTGTGGTGTACCGAGAGGTTGTAACAATGGAAAATTGTACTGAAATGCAGTAGAATCTGCAGAGAATTGACGCATGGTGCAGGGAATGGCAATTGAATCTCAATGTAGACAAGTGTAATGTGCTGCGACTACATAGAAAGATAGATCCTTTATCATTTAGCAACAAAATAGCAGGTCAGCAACCGGAAGCAGTTAATTCCATAAATTATCTGGGAGCACGCATTAGGAGTGATTTAAAATGGAATGATCATATAAAGTTGATCGTCGGTAAAGCAGATGCCAGACTGAGATTCATTGGAAGAATCCTAAGGAAATGCAATCCGAAAACAAAGGAAGCTGGTTACAGTACGCTTGTTTGCCCACTGCTTGAATACTGCTCAGCAGTGTGGGATCCGTACCAGATAGGGTTGATAGAAGAGATAGAGAAGATCCAACGGAGAGCAGCGCGCTTCGTTACAGGATCATTTAGTAATCGCGAAAGCGTTACGGAGATGATAAACTCTAATGGCAGACTCTGCAGGAGAGACGCTCAGTTGCTCGGTACGGGCTTTTGTTAAAGTTTCGAGAATATGTTGTTGTTGTTGTTGCCTTCAGTCCTGAGACTGGTTTGATGCAGCTCTCCATGCTACTCTATCTTGTGCAAGCTTCTTCATCTCCCAGTACCTACTGCAACCTAAATCCTTCTGAATCTGCTTAGTGTATTCATCTCTTGGTCTCCCTCTACGATTTTTACCCACCACGCTGCCCTCCAATGCTAAATTTGTGATCCCTTGATGCCTCAAAACATGTTATACCAACCGATCCCTTCTTCTAGTCAAGTTGTGCCACAAACTTCTCTTCTCCCCAATCCTATTCAATACCTCCTCATTAGTTACGTGATCTACCCATCTAATCTTCAGCATTCCTCTGTAGCACCACATTTCGAAAGCTTCTATTCTCTTCTTGTCCAAACTAGTTATCGGCCATGTTTCACTTCCATACATGGCTACACTCCAAACAAATACTTTCAGAAACGACTTCCTGCTACATAAATCTATATTCGATGTTAACAAATTTCTCTTCTTCAGAAACGCTTTCCTTGCCATTGCCAGTCTACATTTTATATCCTCTCTGCTTCGACCATCATCAGTTATTTTACTTCTTAAATAGCAAAACTCCTTTACTACTTTAAGTGTCTCATTTCCTAATCTAATTCCGTAAGCATCACCCGATTTAATTTGACTACATTCCATGATCCTCGTTTTGCTTTTGTTGATGTTCATCTTATATCCTCTTTTCAAGACACTGTCCATTCCGTTCAACTGCTCTTCCAAGTCCTTTGCCGTCTCTGACAGAATTTGAGAACATACCTTCACCGAAGTGTCAAGCAGTATATTGCTCCCTCCTACGCATATCGCGCGAAGAGACCATGAGGATAAAATCAGAGAGATTAGAGCCCACACAGAAGCATACCGACAATCCTTCTTCCCACGAACAATGCGAGACTGGAATAGAAGGGAGAACCGATAGAGGTAGTCAAGGTACCCTTCGCCACACACCGTCAGGTGGCTTGCGGAGTATGGATGTAGATGTAGTTCATCTATGTAACGGCTTCACACTTACTTAACGAACCAGAGACGAAACACGTTGGTATTGTTTGGATCCAGTCTGCTTCCTGTATCAGTCCTATATTGTAGCGATCCATGACAATCTGAATTCCCACCGCATAGTATAAATAAATTTTTACTAGCAAAAGGAAAATAAGGGTAACCGGTGCGACGATTTGAAAAATTACAGATTTCTGTAGCCTCACTCATTAGTCCCGCAGGTAGGACCTAGCTGGGTTCCTGGTCACGATTCGTTACATTAGACGCATCCATCGGATGGGTCATGCCCGCTTTAGACCTTGGCCTTCGTCACGACGCGGGACCGCCCCATCTCGCAATTTTGTGCCTCACGAACAAAACAGCTGTTCCTTTTTTTGTTCTGGCGTTTGAGCCGCCTTTTTTTCCCTTTCCGACTGCAGCACAAAATAAACGCAGGACGTCCGACTATCAACAGCTCATTTATACCTGCTCCCTCCAATCCGAGCCAAGAATGATGACATGAAGCTGATCCTTATGTTCTTCAGTTTTTCTCTGCTAATGTTTCTGATAGCTCCAGGACTCGACGTAAATTTGAGATATCAAGTATTTATAGATGACACATTGGCAGGATTTTCAGCGAAATATCATCATATCAGAAAGAATATACACTATGATATAATCATACAAATTGTCAACAGATGTCATTGCGATCCTGTTCTGCACGGAATATGGCATTCCGATCAACGGACGACCACATCAGCAATGACGTCAGAACGCCTATCAAGCGGGGTAGTGTTTGCAGGGTAGTCTACAATCGTTATGTACACCGTCACAGACGGTGTAGTATGAGAAGACGTCTGCACACTCTCTGCGGTGGAGAACCGTAGGAAGAAGGGATGCAGGAGAATCGCGAACTGATGTGGTCCGATGATTGAACGTGAATCGTCCTGTTGTTTCTCGGATTAGGCTACAGTTTATAGATACCGAAACTGTATCTCGGAGACCAGGACAGGACCGACCACGTATGACATCAGAAAGAGTGGACAGTTATTTGGCTGTAAGGTGCAAATGGCTCTGAGAACTATGGGACTTAACATCTGAGGTCATCAGTCCCCTAGAACTTAGAACTACTTACCCCCCCCCCCCCCCCCCCAACTAACCTAAGGACATCACACACGTCCATGCCCGAGGCAGGATTCGAAACTGCGACCGTAGCATTCGCTCGGTTCCAGACTGTAGCGCCTAGTACGGCTCGGCCATGGCTGTAAGGGCACAACGGTACCGCATTAGCACTGCACTGCAACTGGTATCTGACCTCGCAGCATCCCCTGGATGTGTTGTATCGAGGCAAATGATGTAGAGAAGACTTTACCAGTGCGGCCTTTGTTGTTTGAGACCTACTTTCAGTTTACCTCTGGCCTGTCTTAACACAAGGGAACGTCGAGAGTGGCACTGTCAAGTATCACGTGGATAGTTGAACGGTGTCTTCTTTTTACAGATGAATCCCGATTTGATCTGGAGAGTGATTCTTGACGGATTTGAATCTGTAGGGCACATGGAACACGATTTAGGGACTCAAACATTGTGGAAAGGGACCGATATCGATTGGGTTCCGTAATGATGTGGGCAGGGGTTATTTTGACCACTTGAACATCTCTCCATGAAATTTTACAGGTGACTCAGTAAGATTTAACTGCTGTGAGGTATCATGAGGAGATCTTCGTATGTCATTAGCGGTTGTTGCGAGGTGCTCTGAGCCGAGGCCTCATACTGATGGACGATAATGCTCGACCTCACAGAGCACAGGTGGTTGATGTTCTTTCTGAAAACGGAAGATGTTGCACAAATGGCGCGGTCTGGTCGCTCTCCCGATTTGAACCCCGTAGATCATGTCTGGAATGCACTAGGGAGACGGGTTGCATGACGTTAGCATCCGCCAAGCACTCACCAAGACTTGTGAGCAGCTCTGCAGGAAAAATGGGAGTTATTGCCTCAATCTAAAATTGACGACATCATTCACAGCATGACCCGTCTTTGTCAGGCCTGTATTGGTGCCAGAGGTAGCTACACCCCATACTGAGCACATTAACCAGCTGTCTGAATGTGTGCGCAAAGTCCCTTAAGTTGGGAAAAAACGAATAACATTTTTGTATCCATGTTGCAGTTGATTACATTCTGCATTTTAAAATTTTTCTAGTTTACCATCAGCTGTTTATAGTATTTTGTGGCAAAATAAGCGCAACCTTGCAAAATCTGTTTGTTGCTTTAATTTTGGACACCAGTGTATGTTTTAGTTTACAATCGCAAAAATTGCAGCTATAGACTAAAACCTTTTTTGTAAACTATGTTCATCGCTGTTCCAGCTGACAGTATGTGAGGTATACTGATCAACGTATCAATGCAACGAAATATAACACATGCAGGCTGAGCAGTTATGTCAGACTGGGGGAGTGGAGATAATGTGAGACAATGTAGAATGGCGAGATTCTTTTATAGACGTCGACAGCAGTTTCTAGTTTCACGTCGTCCTCTGCCTTGGTGACAAGCGCAACCCTTAATTAGAACCATGGTGGCGACTCTTGAAGCTGTGAATGACCTACGATCGTACGACGTGCGAAAAAGCAGCCTACAGTCGCAAAGTGAAGTTTTTTCTAAACAAAACGATGTGTTTGGAGCCCTAAAGGCCAGTCTTGCGGCAAGTAACTATGTTTTCATTACATGTACATATCACTTCTCACTGGTCCCACTGCAGAAATACTGTTTAGTTCAGTGATGGGATAATCGTGATTAAAATAAACATTTGTAAAAAAATTATTTATGGCTTCAAATGTATAGACTTGGAGATAAGTTGTACAGATAAAGTGCGGATAATATATGTTGTTAAAACAAAGATTTTGCACATTAGCGCCTTTCTTAGCAATCATATACAACAGCTCACTTGACGAAAGGTCTGTTCCTAAAGATTGGAAAGTAGCACAGGTCACGCCAATATTCAAGAAAGGAAATAGGTGTAACCCATTGAATTAAAGACCCGTATCACTGATCTCAATTTCCAGTGGGATTTTGGAGCATATACTGTAATCGAACATTATGAATCACTTAGAAGAAAATGACTTATTGACACATAACGAACACGGATTAAGAAAATATCGTTCTTGTGCAACACAGCTAGCTCTTTATTCCCATGAAGTAATTAGTGCTGTCGATAAGTGATCTCAGATCGGTTCCATATTTCTGTATTTCCAGAAGGCTTTTGATTATGTTCCTCACATGCGACTATTAAACAAATTGCGTGCATATGGAGTATCGTCTCAGTTGTGTGGTTGGAGTCGTGATTTCCTCTCAGAGAGGTCACAGTCCGTAGTGATAGACGGTAAATCATCGAGTTTCTGTATGGAGCGAAAAGTGGCAATTGGCACTACACAAAGAAAAGTGCGAGGTCATACCTGGATACTAAAAGAAATCCGATAAATTTTGAGCATGCGATAAATCACACAAGTTTAAGAGCTGTCAATTCGACTAAATGCCTAGGAATTACAATGACGAGCAATTTAAATCGGAAAGACCACAAGGATAATATTGTGGGGAAGGCGAAACAAAGACTGCGACAAACCCACTAAAGAGACAGCCTACATTACATTTGTCCGTCCTCTGCTGGAATATTGCGGAGCGGTATGGGATCCTCTCCAAGTGGGATTGACGGAGGACATTGAAAAAGTACAAAGAAGGGCAGCTCGTTTCGTGTTATCGCGCAATGGGGGTGAGGGTGTCACTGATATGATACGCGAGGTGGGATGGCAGTCACTGAAGCAAAGACGGTTTTCTTTGCTGCGAGATCTATTTACGAAATTTCAATCACCAACTTTCTTTTCCGAATCCGAAAATATTTTGTTGACACTCACCTACGTAGGGAGAAATTAGCATCATAAAAAAAGAGAAATCAGAGCTCGAAAGAAAAAATTTAGGTGTTCCTTTTTCCCACGCGCCATTCGAGAGTGGAATGGTAGAGATGTAGTATGAAAATGGTTCGATGAACCCTCTGCCAGGCACTTAAGTGTGAATTGCGGAGTAACCATGTAGATTTTCTTCCACACGTTAACATTTCGAATGTTTTACGAAGACATAAACAGTCAAATTATAGCTATAGAAAAATATATTATCCTTCTTTTCCCTGGCGTCTATCTCGCATCTTCGCGGGGTCGGCGTGTTAATTTTCCGTTTGGCAGACGGTGGCCAGATGCGCCTTCCTTTTGCCACCATGTCTCCCTCCCGTGACGCAATTTGTGCACTCCATCTGTCTACGTCTAATGTTATCTCCTGTTAAAATCTGCGAATATTTTCGAAATGTTTTCGAATCAGGTTCCAGCCCGGTATTCTACTAGTCGGATGTGCGACACCGCCAAAAAAAACTTCCACACTGGCCGCTACGCTGCCGTCGTCGTCAGTTCGCTCGGTGGAATCACTTCAGAACCATGGAGCCTCTCCGAAGCCCAGAAGCGTCGTGCCGATGTGCACAGCTATGCAGGAGGGTTTATGTACAAATATATCGTTTTTTTGTACTGTAAGACATGGCTATAGTTAAAACAATAGCTTCCCGGAGATTTCAGATGTGATTTTTGGACAATCTTTAACGGAACCTAGAGTATGCTCTTATCTTAATTATCGGAACATCTTAGAAAGAATGCAATGTATTTGTATTAGGATGGTGCATACGTTCGCAACGTTTTTATTTTGTGTATTGGTATTCCGGTTGCTATAGGTATACATATTATAAATCGTAATTTTCTTTTGTTTCAGAGCTGCTATTCGACTTTCCATTTGTCAGTTGGAGGTAGTGAGTGGATCCGTGAACGCCAGAAAATGGAGTGCTAAGTGGAGTAATTGGAACATTTCCGATATATTCTTCTCTATGATTTCAATAGAAGGTTGACAGCAGCGGAGATATCCAGAAACATTTGCGCCGTATAAGGGGATAATGCTATTGGCCAGAGCACGGCAAGGAAATGGTTTTCTCATTTTAAGGAGAATAGTTTTTACAGTCGTGACTCTCCACGATCAGGAGCACCTTCGGGGTTCGATGAAGATCATTTAAACTCATTAATCCACAATGATCCACGGCTGTATATTCGACAACTGGCAAATGCGATGAACTGTGATCACTCCACCAACGTGCGACATTTACATGCAATGGGAAAGGTAAAAAAAAAAAAAATAGTGTGTGTGGGTACCGCATGCTCTAAGCCAAAGTCACAAAAATAAGCGAGGGGCCATGCGTGAATCTCTGCTTGTTCGTCAGCAAGTTGCTCGTGATCATTACCTACCACTCCTATCCTGTACCGTTACTGGCGACGAGAAATGCTCTCTTAATGCTGACATAAGGAAAAGAAGTGGATGGTTGAGTCCAGACGAAGCAGCAACACCCTGTAGAAAGACCTGTGCGTGTCACAAAAGATAACGTCACGCATCTGGTGGAACAGCGACGGTATCGCGTATTAAAAATTGCTTCCCCGAGGTAGAACCAGCACTGCTGACATTTACTGTCGACAGATGAGATAGCTTGCAGACGCCGTCTAAGAACAACGACTGGGGAGCCTGCGAGAAGTGATGCTGGACTGCCACAAATCATTACACCGGAGTTGGTCCTTGAAGTCATTCCGCAACCATCTCATTCACTTGATCTTGCGCCCTCGTATTTTCATCTATTCCGCTCTCTATTGAGAAACCTTCATACAATTTCGTTTCCGGATGAAAATGCGCTTCATAATCACGTGCTTTCTAGAGTAGCGGAATTGAAAAGTTAGTCCAGCGTCGAGGAGAAGGAAATTTATATGAATATATTATTGAGGTTATCTGTTGTGTTTATTAAACATATGGAAAAACGCTACAAACTTATGCACTAACCAATTCTGACATAATTAAATTTTTAAAGCTTGCATGCACGAGTATATTCAAAATGTTACACTAAGATAACCTGAACTAACACTTCATCAAGAGTGAACTTGGATCTCTCGCCTATTGCCCATCCAAAACAAAGCCCACAATAGACTAGAACCACTAAATTCACTATTCGGCGAATATGGTATTAAATCCCATAACCATCATATATACATACAAACCATCATCTGGACCCTTCTTATGTATGACAATGTCGCATGGACTTCTGCTCCTTACAAGTTATCTCGTTCCGTGCAAGTAGTGGGTGATTTCCGTAAATCACTTGAGGCCAATGCCGCAATAATTCGTTTGAAATGAACACAGCCGATTTCCTAGCCCATCGTCATTAATCCGAGCTTGTGCTCTGTCTCTAATGACTCCGATGCCGACTGGAGGTTAAACTCTAAACTTTCTTTTGTTTCCAGATCCCGGACTGGAATGACGTGGAATGCGTCTCTCTTTCTGTATCCGACAGCCTTCTCCCACTTGTAACCGGTACCAGCTCACAAAGATCCTATCCCTTCTTAAACAACTAGAACCCCTTATATCTCTTCTAAACCAGAGTTCCAGTACCCTGTAATAGGGTGTTCGAATGCTGCTCCACAGGCCGCTGACACTGCCGGACGCCTCTCAGCTCGCTCGCGACCACGCGCACCTGACGAAGGCAACCCAGCTGCTACCAGCCCATCCTGTAATCTCCCTCACTCTTGGTGGCCAAGCCCTAGCGCCGTACTTCTATCAACACAACCCACCCTCCTTACAAATGTTCAAATGGCTCTGAGCACTATGGGACTTACCATCTGAGGCCATCAGTCCCGTAGACTTAGAACTACTTACACCTAACTAACCTAAGGACATCACACACATCCATGCCCGAGGCAGGATTCGAACCTGTTACCGTAGCAGCAGAGCGGTTCCGGACTGAAGCGCCTAGAACTGCTCCGCCACCACGACCGGCCCCTCCTTACATTTCGTACTTGTGCGGAAGCCCTGTAGCTCCTCGGTAATACCGCCCACCTTTACAGTACAACGTAACTACTCACTACAGGTACACGTAATCTTACATGTGTGCAATACCTGACATTTTTGCACTGAAGAACCAAAGAGGCTGATACGCCAATATCGTGCACGGACCCCGCCAGCACCAGAAGTGCCGCAACAGGGCGTGGCATGGACTAGACTAATGTCTGAGTTAGTGCTGGAGGGAATTGACACCGTGAATCCTGTAGGGCTGCCCATAAATCCGTAAGGGTATGAGGGCGTGGAGATCTCTTCCGAACAGCACATTGCAAGGCGTCCCAGATATGGTCAGTAATGTTCATGTTTGGGGAGTTTGAAGGCCATCGGAAGTATGTAAGTTCAGAAGAGTGTTCCTGGAGTCACTCTGTAGCAATTCTGGACGTGTATGGCGTTCTGCTGGAACTACCCAAGTCCTTTGGAATCTGAATGGATGCAGGTGATCAGACAGGATGCTTTCGTACGTGTTACCTGCCAGAGTCGTATCTAGACGTATTGAAAACAATATAGTCAACTTAACGCTATTCTTTGCATTGTGCAAGCACTCACTTGTCAGATATCGATAGCAACAATCTGAAGGCGAAACATGAGAGCGCAATTCCAAGCATTGTTATGAGACGAGGTCTGTCTGCGAGAGTGGTAGTATTGGTCTAGAGCTCGGAGACAGAAGACGTGTCACGCTGCCCTGACGTCGGCAATGGCAGATATTACCACACTCAAGGCCTGATTTCATTTATCTACGCTCGTAGATAAAATTCAAAGTAAAATTCGCAAGAATAACGCAAAAACAACTGCAAACTCCGAGTTTGCAATAATCCCAATACTTGCTTGTCAGTTAAAGAAACCTTCTTATCCTCCAAATAATAATCATTCTTCTGAATATCTAAATAAAATGGTGTGGTTATTAAATGTTAATGTAACTTTGAACTTGAAATAACTTGTTAATCTTGGACTTAGCCATTATTGACGCCTGTATCATTGTAATTGTCATTGTCTGTTATTGGTTATGGGTTATGATGATTCTGAAGTTTTAAATAGACTTAATTTACGAAATCCCTTCTCACAAGTTATTTAGTAGTTAACAGGAACCAAGCAAACTCCTTTTTATTAAATTCATTATTAGTAACAATAAGCTTTAACCGCTGCTGCTGCTGCTGCATGCTGCTGCGTATTGCTGTAAACCACACCGAAAAAGACGGTCATTCAAAGAGGTGAGCGCAAAACTTAGGGCCAAAACAGAGACACTGGCTCACCACAACATGTCATGTACTCTAATTTAGAAAATTCCGTTGCACAAGTCGGATTCTGTATCACTTGTAAATTATTATTCAAATACGCAGTCAGGTAGCCTAACCTAATGTTAGTTTTCATGTAACAATCTGTTGAGGTCTTGAATGACAGTGAAACTGGCACTCATTCAACACACACACACTGTGTTACGCATGTTAGATTCCGTTTACCAATAGCTCAGGTTGCTTATCGAGGCCATTTTCACAGAGACGAACAAAAAAATGGTTCAAATGCCTCTGAGCACTATGGGACTTAACTTCTAAGGTCATCAGTCCTCTAGGACTTAGAACTACTTAAACCTAACTAACCTAAGGACATCACACACATCCGTGTCCGAGGCAGGATTCGAACCTGCGACCGTAGCGGTCGCACGGTTCCAGACTGTAGCGCCTAGAACCACTAGGCCACCCCGGCCGACAGAGACGAACATAGGCAATATTTTTGTAACTACACACGTAGTTGCACATACGTTACATCTGTCATTTTTTCAGTATGTGTATGAAGTTCACTATTAAGGCGTCTCACGTGTTCAACTTGCTGTTTGACTTGTCCCAATACTCTCCTTAGTATTTTTCTTTCTATGATTTCCAGTGCTTCCATTATTCCCCTTAATGCAGTGATATTATAGGAGAATTTATTGTTTGTTTATATTTGTTTTCTTTCAACTCTGATTCTGACTTTGCCTGTCTTAAAATCGTAATGGCTTGGTCATAAATCAATATCTGCATACTGTAATAACAAGTGGTATAATATAATAAAATGATAATATAATAGGATAGGGAATGAATCATAATAAAATGTTGGAATGTGTGGCTTTTTTAAAATGGATGAATTAAAGAGATTAATTCTTTGGCATGAAGGACAAGCACAATAAGCTAGGCATTGCCTGTAACGGGAAAGGAATCATTTTAGTTTATATTTATATAAATAAATCGTCTTCATAATATTTTATGCGTACCAATTATTAATATTATGTGCGATCGCCGTCTCCTTGACTGTGGCCGTGTTGTTATATTCGGATCTTCGTAACTTTTCCGAAGTACACAGGTGGGCTTCCGTTCTTCTTGTTGCATTACTACTTGAAATAATAATAACTCTCACAAATATTCTGTTAATAAAACACTACTATATTTCTGTTCGATGCACATAGAAAATACACACAATGGCGGTCTGCAATTACTCGCTAAAAAATTGCGGTTCTCACTCGTTCACTCACTGAGCGAAACCTTCCTTCCAACAACTCGTACAAGAACAAAAACTGCTCTGTCTTTTAACATCTGAAAGTCGAAAATATCTGACGGTAGGCACAGGCTCTACGCTGGGCTACTACCACCTCATCTTTTCTCTTTGCTTTTAAAGAGGATGAAAACATAAAAGTAAGAAATGCAAAAGGTATATCACAGTGGGAATTTCTTTTGTTGTTACTTTACTCACCGATATCATCATGTACACCTCTGCCGTACTCGAGATCCCTGTAAACAGTGCTACTTGTGCCTTACTTACAACGAATATACTTATTGTCACGGCCAATTTTTCCTTTACGTTTTATCATCCAAACAAAACTTTTCCACTTCAGGCGTTGAGGGCCAACCACCGTTATACCTCCCTACCTGTTGCAGCATTTGTTGTACACTAGATACAGCTGAACGCCGTTCATATTAATGGTTCCTTGTGGCAAACAGCGTAATTTAGAATTCGGGTTAATTAATTCTGCCACATTCGCGGCAATTAGGGCTTGCTAACAAATCTCCCTTAACGGTACAACCAACACAGTGCCTTCTAACACAACATTCAGCAGCTGTGTCATACCCATTAAGTTAATGCAATTCAAACTCCGATACGTAAGACATAACCAGTAACCACTTTTCCGTGAGAGTGTCCTGTACAGGACCACTACTATAGACCGAAAAAAAAACTGAATTCTTAACGATTCAAAATAACCCTCAAACACAAACCATTAAACTACAAGTAATTTGATAGCATCCAGTGTTTTGGTTAATATCGCTTACGTATACATCAACCTGTTTCGCCCCTTAAGTATGAGTGGACTGACAAAGAACTTGAATTCAGTTCGACATCGAGTAGCAATTGAACTGTGTCTTTAAACCTCTATAGAGCCCGTGTTAATTTCTTTGGAAATTAGCCAAAACAACCCATTAAACTACTATAACTTATTCACCGGTAGTCAAGTTCCCATGCTGACTTTCCCAACACCATAAAGGCGTGAGGTCACTACCAAGTAAACTTCCGCAAGTCGCTTACAGAAGCTATCCCGCAAGTTCATTGATGTTGATACACTCCCAGAAAGGATAATGGCGGAAAGACAAATAGACAGAAATAAATTTGCACTGCAGCCCCTAAACATAAATAATTGGCCACCGTCAGCCAAGAAAATGCGAAATGAATTTAGCGATTAATTTGTTTCACAGGAAGGGAAAATGGAATGACAGTAGCGATGTCTTTAAATTTTAGCGTAATCATAAATGTTTGTAATAAGTACTGTTTGAAAAAATCTAAGATTAATTCAAATGTGCTAGCTTGGTGATATAGCTTTAAGCATTTTTGTATCTCTTTACCAATGAACTTACATTTGTAACTAAAGTAATAAATATTTTTTGCAAAAATCGAAGAGTAATTAAAAGGTGAACTCCTCGTGGCGTAGGTTGCAACATTTTGGCATCTTGTTTTCGGATGCATTACATTTATAATAAAAGTATAGAATGTTGTTTGTAAAAATCAAAGAGTATTTAAAATGCGATCTCTTGGCGATTCAGCTTGGAGCATTTTTGTGTACTGTTTTCGAATATTTTATTGTACAAAGGACAAGAGATTTTTAAAACTTATATACGAAATTCTCAGAAAGTTCTTAATCTGAGTGAAGTCGTCTGATTTTTGTTCATTCAATAGTGTTTCTTGGTAACTTAAATATGTACACCTCTGTATCCATTTCTTCACACATACAGATATCCTATTCTCTCCTTTTTTCTTGATCATTTTTAATAATAATGATGCGACAGCCATGATGGCGGCTGCTCTTGTTTTTAACCACAACACTCTGAATATCCACTTGTCTAACCCACCATGAAACTCTTGTGAAATCACTTATGCAAGTACTTGCAGGAAGTTCCTGAAATTAATTTAAGCTTTTCCAAGCTTTGTTCCGATGTAAACATTTCAGTAAGTGCTTGCGGAAGTTACATGCTAGTGAACATACGCCTTAACCTCCACCCTACTGCGCCCAAATCAAACGGACATTCACGGTCACAGAACTCTCCGATACCATAACTGAAATCGGACTGTTAGTAAGACAGTATTAAACTTTCAGGAACCATTCAATTTGAACGTACGAGTATCACTGGCACGGCTTTGCAACAAGTCAGCATTGGTGCTATGGCCGTCGGAGAATTTACCAGTGGACGGCTGCCGCTCGGTGTAGATTCTTTGACACACGGCTAGAATCACCCTAGTAGCACAGCGCGCAGTACCTTTCTATTCTCCTTCTATCTATAACAATTTCTTCTCAACAATTTACATAAAGGTATCACAAACAAACACAACACCAACAACCATATTTTGACTTACGTTTATCGTACAGTTGATGCGTAAAATTGCTTCAATTTTTTTACAGTGACGCCAACCACCACGTACATGGTGTATCACTATGTCCAAACTCTCTATATCCTTCCCAGCCCAAATTAAATCGGCTTCCCCTTCTAGACTAAGAACTCACCTCTGGAATCTCCATTTCACCCTTTCGTTGACTACTATACCCATATCCCACCTACCAATTACTCGCTACCTACGCAACCCACATCTTTTTCCATACAATATCGTCGCAAATACTTCTCACATCCCAGTTTCTACCCACAGTTAACAAGAGTCTCCACCATATTATGTTCATAGTAAAGAGGATGTACGCCACATCAGCATCAGCTTTCCATAAACATCATCACACATGTTTACCTCTTATATTAGGTTTAAAATTAAGTAATACAATGAAAGAAGAACGACAGTATGTCCACTGCCCGGTTGTCTCCTGTAGGGGGAATGGGATTAGCTATTCAATTAATTAATAAAAATTAAAAAATAAGCTTCCTGCTATATACAGGTCTCTTCAGTTGCGTATTCCATTGTGAGGAAACTCTGTGTTTGTCTTTTAATTAATTTTCATCCTTTGACGTTATCCACCACTTACTGAAGCATGGATGACACTGGACGAATCCTACCACTTTTTACTTCATTCTTATGAAGTTTCTTGATAAACTTTTTGTTCATCACCTGTTTCATCTGTGATTCTTCGTATTCGTATTAATCGCAGCTGTGTATTTACTTCCTGTCCTGCAGACATAAAAGTGGGTATGAATGGTGACTAAGCAGCTTATTTAAACTTCAACGAAACAAGGTGAGAATAAATGATGTCACTATGATATAGATAACTGTGCGAAGAGAGTGGACAAAAACCGCATCAAAAGTTACAGATGATAGTAGCAATAATAAGCTTTTCAGACATTGTATTTACGTTTTAACCTTAAGAGCAAAACACGATGAACTGACGGTCGGGAGATTTTAACTACGTAAGAAATGCTCAACGAAGATTTCGATCTCTCCGCTCGTTGAAGGTCGTAAGGTTTGACGTCCATTACAGGCTCTTCACGTTCGCTAACCTGCTGATTCACCATGGCCCAGGTGCAGGTACAGACAGGCACATGAAAACTTGCACCGAACTGTTCTTGAGTAAAGCCGTCCCTTCAGCTGCTGTCTGCGGTAGCCGCAGATTTGCACAACTGACTGACGTTCTCTCCATTCGTCATGGATATGCCATGATGTTTCCTCATAAGCCGTAGAATGTCTTCCATAATGACCAGATAACTGGAAGAGGCACCAGCATGAGGTGTGACATAGATTTCGGAGAAATGACATCGAACTTCTGAGAATTAGTGATTTTCCAGTTTTTGAAATCATTCATGGGAAACAGCGCCCGTTATTAGTATTTATCTAATGGCAAACTAAGATCTACAAGATCCAAATTAGTAACACAAAAGGGAGAAAAAGAACACAACATTTAAAAAGAAAAATTACGCATCACAAATTCAACAAAAATTAATACAATTCTTAAAAAATAACTTTATTCAGCAGTCCACATTTATAGATCTATACCAGTTTTTGATGACCAGTTAACAGCTTCAGCTTCCTGAACATCACATCCCTTTAAATTATACGATTGAACAGAAAGTGTATGCCAGTGGATACTCTTCATTTAACAGTGTGGTAATGTTTCTTTCTGTTCCATTCATTTCTGGAGCATGCCTAGGCCAACAGAACTCACGTTCCACTATGGAGCATGCAAGACCAACTATAGGACGGCAACAGTTAATGTAAGACTGACATTCGGTTTAATTATATGACGTTTCATTGCACACCTCCACACACTGTTACTGCCAGTTATTTTCTGCATCAGATCTCAGGTGTTCATCTGAGATAACTACGGTGAAATGTCATCTATTGAGTTTCCATTAGCTTCTCATCTCGAACATTTCTTATCTCTTTAAATACGGCAAATAACTTCCCAAAATCAACATGGATTCTGCAACCATAAGTTGACGGAGTTTCATGCAGTTCCGCGATATCGTTTAGCGGACAACATAATGAGAAGATACAGTAATCGGATACAGGAGCCGGCCACTGTGGCCGAGCGGTTCGAGGCGCTTCAGTCCGGAACCACACTGCTGCTACGATCGCAGTTTCGAATCCTGCCTCTGGCATGAATGTGTGTGTAATCCTTAGGTTAGTTAGGTTCAAATAGTTTTGGGTCTAGGGGACTGATAACCTCAGATGTTAAGTCCCATAGTGCTTAGAGCCATTTGAACCATTTTTCGGATACAGGACTTCCATGCAGCCAGAATTCGACATATCATTCTTATTGCAAGCAAATCGGCAGTTATAAACGTTATTCCAGGAGTAAACTAAGGGAGTGAGTTGAGGCCGTTGATGTTTTCAGTGCGTATTAATGACAGAGTGGATAATGTTGGAGGGTCTGTGAGGCTGCTTTCTGCCTCATTTCATTTACACATTGAAATGACGTTATCATATCAAATACAAAGGGACTTGCGTATTATATAGTAGTGTAGCTTGTATCTTTGAATGAGCACGAGCTGGTGTGACAGGAACATGTTGCACAGCTCTCTGCTCCGGTGACTAGACTTTTTTCACCACAAGACTTCACTTTGCGGCAGTTCGGTGCAAGTAATTTTGATACTCTTGTTTCTGCGTTGTTTCTAGACAGCGTCTTGGTCGTTAGTTCCGGTCGCTGTGCTATATTCACTTCACGTTGTTGCTACCGCTGGTGACGTCGCTACTTGTTTTCGGTTTAAGCAAGACATTACAATTACAATCTGATTGCATTCATTTCGGACTACCTTACTTTTCTGATATGAATTTCAGTTTGAAGAGGGAAAATGACAATGTTAAATTAGATGGTACCTCTATAGACTGTGTAACAAATGCAAAATTTCGAGGAATAAATATTGATTCCCAGTTGAAGTGGTGTGAACACACAAAGGTACTTGCAAACAGAATGTCATCAGCATGTTATGCCTTAGAGTCCTATCATCAGTGTGTAACATGCAGTGTCTTTTAGTTACATGCTATTCATATGTACACTCAGTTCTTAGCTATGGCATTCTTTTTTGGGGAACAAATGCACAAAATATGAACACAAATTTCGAACTCCAGAAAAGAGCTCATTGTAAATATCTGTTCAAAACACTGGGGATTTTAACTGCTCCGAGTGAATACATTTACCACTGAGTTGTACACATCAAAAATAAAATTGGTAATTATTGCACAAACAGCTCTGTCCATGACCGTGGAACAAGAGATAGACTCAACTTACATTTACCAAAAAAACCATGAAAGTCAAAACATCATTTTCTACCAAGGAATAAAACTGTGCAATAAATTACCACAAGAGATTAAAGAAATTGCAAAATTGCTCTTATTTAAAAAGGCAGTTAAAAGGTACTTGTTATGCAATACATTTTGTAAATTGAAGGATTACTTAGACAAAACAGAACAGGGGTTTGGTTAAAAAAAAGTACCACAAATAAATAATAATAATGATTATAAAACATCTAACATTATACATAACACCTTCACACTATATTTCTTTCCTTCTTATTTCCTTTTCTAGAAAAACTTACCCCCAAGCTATGCATAGCACAATACTAACACCTCTTCCTCTCTCTGAGCTCAACATCTCACTCATTACAGAGGGATGCCCACTCAGTTTTTCAGGATACCAAATGGGAAGTCGTGGTACAGGAAATGGTGCTAAGATCACCAGCAATGTGTGTGTGTGTGTGTGTGTGTGTGTGTGTGTGTGTGTGTGTGTGTGTGTGTGTATGTGTGCTGGCGCAGTATTATGAAACAATGTGTGTATAGTGTGTGCAGTGACTGGCAGTGAGATATCAGTGAAGAGTGTGGCATTACTTTATGTAATAAGTTATTTGTAAAATAAGTATTGTGTACCAGGAGTATATCTAATGATTATCTCTAGCTAGAAGTCTGTATGTGTACACAAATTAGTTTTACTTTAAATTGGCCTAAACTTGAAAATACTTTGACATGTAATATATCCTTGTAAAAAGAGATCTGTGGATGAATAAAGCTACTGCTACAACTGCCGGCCGTAGTGGCCGAGTGGTTCTAGGCGCTTCAGTTCGGAACCCCGCGACTACCACGGTCGCAGGTTCGAATCCTGCCTCGGGCATGGATGTGTGTGATGTCCTTAGGTTAGTTAGGTTTAAGTAGTTCTAAGTTCTAGGGGACTGATGGCCTCCGATGTTAAGTCCCATAGTGCTCAGAGCCATTTGATTTACTGCTACTACTAAACAGTATTGACAGCAATTGAGAGATTTATAAAAAATAAATTAACAAATGACGGAGCTGATCCCCCATGGAACACAAAACAGGTCAGCACACTGCTGCAGAAACAACGAAAAAAGAATGCCAAATTCAAACGAACGCAAAATTCCCAAGTTTGTCGATCTTTTACAGAGACATGAAATTAAGAGCGGAGGTCAATGCGAGATGCCTATAATACTTGAAGTTCGTCTTTAAACCTGACAGAAATGCCGAAGAGGTTCTGGTTGTATGTAAAGTATGGTAGCAACAAAATACAACCAATGCCTTCTTTGCGCGACAGCAGCGGAAATACTATCGAAGACAGTATTACTAAAGTCAGCCTTCTGAAATTCCTTCATCAAGGAAGACGATGCAAATATTCCAGAATTCGAATCAAGAACAGCTGCCAATATGTGTAACTCAGAAGTAGGTATCCTCGGAGCAGTGAAGCAAGTTAAATCACTTAATAAAAGCAAGTCTTCTGGTCCAGATTGTATATCAACCAGGTTCCTTTCAGAGTATGCTGATGCAATAGATCCATACTTAACAATCGTATACATCCGCTCCATACCCAAAGACCGCAAAGTTGCACAGGTCACACCACTGTTCAAGAAAGGCAATAGGACTAATCCACTAAGTTACACGGAAATGCCATTGACGTCGACATGCAGCACGATTCTGTAACATATACTGCGTTCGAACGTTATGAATTACCTCGAAGAGAACGGTCTATTAACCCATAGTGGTTTAGAAAACATCGTTCTTGTGAAACACAATTAGTTCTTTACTCACACGAGGTGCTGAGTATCGACAAGGGATTTCAAATTGATTCCGTATTTCTAGATTTCCAGAAGGTTTTAGACTCCCTACGTCACAAGCGACTTGTAATCAAATTGCGTGCTTGTGGACTATCGTCTCAGTTACATGACTGGATCCGTGATTTCCTGACAGAGCGGTCACAGTTCGCAGTAATTGACGGAAAGTCATAGCGTAAAACAGAATTGACTTCTGGCGTTCCCATAGGTAGTGTTATAGGCCTCTGCTGTTTGCTATCTATATAAACTATTTTGAAGACAATATGAGCAGTCCTCTAGGTTGTTTCATATCATGTTGTCGTTTATGGTCTAGTAGAATCATGAGAAGATCAAAACCAATTGCAAAACGATTTAGAAAAGATATCTGTACTGTGTGAAAGCTGGCAATTGACCCAAAATAATGAAAAGTGTGAGGCCACCCACATGAGTGCTAAAATGAATCCGTTGGACTTCAGTTACACGATAAGTCAATCAAATTTAAAAGCCGCAATTCAAATAGATACATATGGATTACAATTACAAACAACTTATATTGGAAAGAACATTTAAAACGTTGTGGGGAAGGCGAACCAAAGAGTGCGTGTTATTGGAAGAAGATGCAACAGATCTATTGAAGATAGTGCCTACACAATGTTTGTCCGTACTCTTTTGGAGTACTGCTGCGCGGTGTGGGATGCTTACCAGGTAGGATTAACGGAGTACGTCGAGAAAGTTCGAAGAAAGGCAGCTAGATTTGTATTATGGAGGAGTAGTACAGAGAGGGTCACGGACCTGATACACGATTTGCGTTGAGCCTTATTAAAACAAAGGTTTCTCTCGTTTCGGCAGGATCTTCTCACGGAATGTCACCAACTTTCGCCTTCGAATGATGCCGAATTACATAGGGAGAAACGATCAGTATAATAAAATAACGGAAATCAGAGCTCCCACGGAAAGATACAGGCGTTCGTTTTTTCCATGCGCTGTTCGAGAGCGGAATAATAAAGAACTGTTTTGAAGGTGACTCAGTAAACCGTCTGCCAGGCACCTAAGTGTCGTTTGCAGAGTAGCCATGTAGTCGTAGATGTCAATATCCAAACGGTACATTTTCAGACATGTGATCCTTACAAAACTTTGGGCACTATTTCCCCCTTATAACCCATACAAGCTAATAATAGGAATTGTATAATCCCCTGTACTATGTCATCAGAAAAACAAAGATGGCTGAGGTATGCAGACGAAAATTTTCTGTAGCACTACATTTGGTGATACGAAATCACCTTGATGCATACATTATTCAGGACACTGCTCTGCCTGACAGAAAAAAGTGAAGCTCCCAGGAGGCATGCTCGGATGTCAACGTATCTTCGTACACGCACGTACTGTCGAAGGATCGAAGGGTACGTATGATTTGAGTTGCAGTTCTCTGTGACAAAACAGCCAACAGAGTGTTTTAATACTGTTGATATTTAGTGTATATAAGATGCCTAACAGGCTGTTAAAAGGCGTGGACAGCATCAGGTGTTGACTGATAACTGTGAAGGATACGAAGCTGCTGCGTACTCATATGAGACAGCGATATCAGCACCTTATGAAGTCTAAAAGGGGCGTCGTTAAGGATCTCCATTTGGCAGGCTGGTCGAACTGTGCACTATCCAGGTTTGCAGGTATTCGGATGTGACAGTGACTCAATGTTGGACTGTGCGGGAACATCAGGACATACATACTTGCAGTCAAGCTTCCAGTCGGTCACGTCTGACCACCACCATTGATGTTCGCAGTATTGTGCACCAAATACATCTCAATCCCTTCACATTTGCACCTACCATTCGAGAATGAGTAATGGACTTCACGCAAAATTATGTGTCATCCTACGCCATTGGTCGCAGATTAGAAGCAGCTGCAGTAGGGAATAACGATTCCGTGCGTAGTCCTCCATTAACACCACAACATCAATGCCTACGTTTGAAGTGATACCGTGACCAAGGAGCTAGGACTGCTGACGAATGGGTTCAGTGATGAACTGCTGTTCTGCGCTCTCCGGATGACCATCGTCGGTGAGTAACGGAAATGTCTCATTCTTCAAATGTTTTAGAGAGGCGTCAACATGTAGACGGACATCGGGTATGACTTAAAATAACGGGTATGACTTCATGTCACGGCTGGTGGCGATTGAAAGAATACTGACGCACAATGGCACGTCACAGATATCCTATATCCTGATGTGCTACCTCTCATGTTACAGTACTGTGGTGCCATTTTTCAACAGGACAATGCTCGTTCACACATAGCATGTGTCTCTACAAATTGTCTGCATGATGCTGATGTACCCTTTAGCCAGCAAGATCGCCAGACCTGTCCCCCAACAGAACATCTGTAAGCCAACTTGGATGTCAACTCCATCCCAGTGCAGTATCAAGGATATCAAGGACCACTTACAATAATTGCGAGCCAGCTTGCCTCAGGAGCATTTGGCAAGATTCTGTAATCACTGAACTGGCATCACATAATCTGTCAAGTTCCATTCGCTTCTTCCTCCACTTCTGGATGCATCAGGTTTTTTTCCGCCAGTGTAACACACATATTGATAGTAAAATTCCAGCACGCAAGGACAGAAAAGAACGAATTATTGTGTGTGGGCAGTAAAGTTGGAAGAACAGATAATTAAATTTATGCCTTATCTGGGGTATACAATGTGGGGAACTTAGTACACAGAGCTGCAACCGCTGTCAGAAACGACGGTTGAAACTTTGCTGGGTATCGAAATGAAGTGAGCTTGGATGACAAAAACAGGTACGTCATTCTATGCAGCTATAACTCCATTCCAGCATTCGTCAACCGCAGTCGCTAGCGAGTGGTGGCCTGCCAACCTCTCGGCAACCCAGGATCATACCTGTTTGCAGTCGATGTGAAGTGTGGGAAAGTACTGGTTAAGCAACAATTCGGTCAGAACAGCATGCCAACATTATCTTGGCTCTCAAAATGGTTCAAATGGCTCTAAGCACGATGGGACTTAACATCTGAGGTCATCAGTCCTCTAGACTTAGAACTACTTAAACCTAACTAACCTAAGGACTTCAAACACATCCATGCCCGAGGCAAGATTGGACCGTAGCAGCAGCGCGGTTCCGGATTGAAGTGCCTAGAACCACTCTGCCACAGCGGGCAGCCATTATCTACGCATGTATTACCTTATTGGAAGATAAAAACTCGGAAACCACCGGCTTTTAACACCTCAGAAATATATATATATATATATATATATATATATATATATATATATATATATATATATATACAGACTGAAGCAACGAATAAAAATTTCTACCACGGCCAGGATTCGAACCTGGGCTTCCTGCTGTCTAGGCAGGTACAGTGGGTTTGCATAACTGCATCAACTACTCTTGTTCAAAGACAGTCTGCCAGGGTGGTGTACTGGCTAATGCATCTGCCTAGTAAGTGGAAGAACTGAGTTCGAGTCCAAGCCTTTGTACAAATTTTCATTCGCTGTTTCAGTCTTCATAACAGACGTTTGAGTCTTGGAAAGGTCTCTGCAACCACATATTTTCATTTAAAAAATATAATGGTATTGAACAATGGCACCCCAAACCACCACTCCAAGTGCTGGACCCTTATGGCATTACAAATACAATCTGGCAACATTCGTCCTTCTCGGAACCGCCACACATCGATAGTTCCACGTTGATGCTGTATGCAAATCCAGTACACATCTGAAAAGACGAGGTGCCATTTCTGTGTCCAGTGTCGTCGTTGGGCGTACCATTCTCTGTGTACCTCTCTACGCTGCCAAGCCAATACAGGTTGCAACAGTGGTCGTCGTACTACTAATACATGTGCTCCAACTACAGCACTGTCCGTGTGGTTGCTTGTCTTCGTGGAAACGAATCCATTTCTTGTCTTGAGGTAAGTCACTTTGCTCCACGATCCTGCATTACTAATTGCACTGTGCATGCCCCTCCTGTAATCATTCATTTGATACCGCAGTAATAGTCATGGCCTCCTGATCAACGTGAGCAGCAACGCCATGGAACATCAAATTGCAGTCTCGAAGCAGAAATTTGACACATGTTTGTAGACATTTCTGCTTTTCGGAAGAAACGTAGCACGTCCATCTCACAAACACCCAACATTCAAATAAATTACTGAAAGGGAAGCCCACTGCATAATTTTTTTCTTATATATATAATGTAGATACCGTTACTCCAATGTTATTTGCTTCTACTGAATTTCTAATCCTCTGCATATCCAACCATGTAGCACATTTCATGCCGAACTTGACTTTTGTTGCGTGCTGTCTTAATGATGGATTATATTGGTCATGCAGCGCCCAGAAAAGTTCGAAGAGCGAATTGTGAATTTTTAAAGTTTTATATTACTTCCGCGGCTAGCCCAGCCGATGATCTAATCAAGTAGGCACTGGACGCCCGTCCGGTTAGCCGTGCGGTCTAACGCACAGCTTTCCGGTCGGGAAGGAGCACCTGGTCCCCGGCATGAATCCGCTCGGCGGACTTGTGTCGAGGTCCGGTGAGCCGGCCAGTCTGTGGATGGGTTTCAGGCGGTTTTCCATCTGCCTCGGCGAATTCTGGCTGGTTCCCCTTATTCCGCCTCAGCTACACAATGTCGGCGATTGCTGCGCAAACAAGTTCTCCACGTACGCGTACACCACCATTACTCTACCACACAAACATAGGGGTTACACTCGTCTGGTGTGGGACGTTCCCTGGGTGTCGACCGGGGGCCCGAACCGCACAATAATCCTGAAAGAGTGGTTCGGTGTGGGGCGGCGGAGGGGTGAAGTGGACTGCGGTAGTCGTCGTGGGGTTGTGGACCACTGAGGCTGCGGCGGGGATGGAGCACCTCCGTCGTTTCTAGGCCCCCAGCTAACATACAATGCAATGCAATATAAACCACTGGACAGTATTATTGACATTACGACAAAACACTCCGGGCATATGGGAGTTTGCGGCATTTGTAATCACGATACTTGGGTACTATCGAGAAAATCACGGGTTGCTAATTTAGCCGGGCAGAGCAAGCAAGAAAAACTCACAGGACGAGTGATATGAAGCAAACCTACTCGTCCCCTCAGGTAGGACTACGTCAGAAGAGTGGCTATTAAGGTATAAGTAATTCAGCTTAGGGGCTCAAAACATTCAGTCACGCCGTCTTTCTGTCTGGATCTTGAGCGGAGCGAATGACGAGGTTTGGGTTTTAGAGAAATCACAAACCACTCTTTCTTATGGAAATCAGCTGGCAACTTGTCCGCTGATTAGCTTATCGAGTCTACCTGTGACGTAGAGTTTGAGGGACTTGGGAACTTTACTGATGTTGGGAGCTGGTGGGCGGCAGGAATTCGCCTCTGAGGGATGTCAGCCGATGTACTACAGGCTGTGTACAATCCGGCTGGGGGAGGCACGCCGTTGTGGCCTCCTAGCCACCTAAGGCGTCATCGGTCATCTCTCTGATCGATCACTATGGAGATGACTGGGGCATTGCTGCTCTGCAACGGACAACTGGAGTTGGCTACTGGACACAAGAGCATGACATGGGAACTGGGAGTAAGCGATGGAGTCCATAGCCAACAAGATTACAGAGGACCGGGGTGGGCCGCTATCGTTCTTCATTGCTGGTGGCAAGCAGGGCCTCTACTGCTCGTGGGCTGCTCGTTATCGCACTAGCTGCCGTCCACGATCCATAACTATGGACGTTATCGGCGGATCGAGGCTCCAGCACGTTCCATGATCGAGTGCGTTTTCAAGCTGTGACGGCAGCCAGGGTGCTGTATAAGGCTGCTTGAATAAATACCTGTCAATACTATTACCATTTGACTGTACTCCCTGGCGTAGGTCTGCCCCTTCCCTCACCATTTCTTTCACCCATCTTGACGTGTAGCGCCCTGGAATGGGCAAGGTCGTTAGTCAGCACTGTACTGAATCATTTAGAACAGAATGTAAACTTATGAGCAATTAAATCTAAGACACATACCCAGTAGCAGCCTTTCACTCTGAACACTGCGGTTATACGCTCTGTGAATGTACTTCATAATGCATCGAAGGAGAACCATCATAAGCTTACAGCTCAATCGATGGTCACTACTCACTGAGATTGGTCGGTGCTAGATCCAGGTCCGCAAACATCACTCAGTGGCTTCCTATATATGATGAATACTAATGAGGTCAGGTGGTCTGGGGAAATGTACTACGAGGGTCACTCCAAAAGAAATGCACACTATTTTTGTAAAAATACAGTTTTCATTCTGTGTGAAAGTTTTACAGTGTGTAGATACATCCTTCCCTCTTGTTTTCAAACTTAGTTCAACCTGTTCCCGTGAGTGGCGCCGTCACAGCACGTCTCCAAGATGGCTGCTACGCTTGACGTTCGTCAGAAGCAACGTGCTGTCATAGATTTCCTGTGCTGTGAAAAGGAGACATTGGGAAACATCCACAAGAGGTTGAAAAAGGTGTATGGAGATGCTGTTGTCGATCGCAGTACAGTTAGTCGGTTGGCAAGCAGGTTCCGTGATGAAAGCGGGCACGGAAATATTGAGGACTGTCCTCGCAGCGGCAGGCTCGTAATGCACACATTCTCAACAATGTGCAGAGAGTTAACAAATTGGTGACTGCTGACAGATGCATCACAGTGAACGAATTGTCACGCTACGTTGGGATACGGGAAGGAAGTGTTTACAGAATACTGAAAGTGTTGGCGTTAAAAGAGGTTTGTGCCAGGTGGGTTCCCAGAATGTTGACAGTGGCTCACAAAGAAACAAGAAAAACGGTATGCAGCGAAGTTTTGGAACAGTACGAGAATGGTGGAGATGAATTTCTTGTAAGAATTGTGACAGGTGATGAAACATGGCTCCATCATTTTTCACCAGAGACGAAGAGGCAATCAATGGAGTGGCATCGTGCAAATTCACCAAAGAAAAAAATTCAAAACCACACCTTCTGCTGGAAAAGTTATGGCCACGGTGTTTTTCGATTCCGAAGGACTCTTGCTTGTGGATATCATGACAAGTGGAACCACCATAAATTCTGATGTATATGTGACGACACTGAAGAACAAGCTCGACTGAGTCGTGTTCAACCACATCGGCAAAAGCAGGATGTTTGCTGTTGCACGACAATGCACTGCCACATGTCAGTCAAAAAACCATGGAAGCGATCACAAAATTCGGATGGACTACATCGAAACACCCGTCTTACAGTCCTGACCTGGCTCCATGTTACTATCATTTCTTTGGAAAACTGAAAGAGTCTCTTCGTGGACCAAGGTTTGGAGATGATGACTCCCTCGCGCACGCCGCCAAACAGTGGCGTACGGCAGTTGAGAGGGATGGAAATTATGTGGAGAAATGAAAATATTGTTCCTAAAGGATGTATCTACACACTGAAAAACTTTCAAACATGTAGAATAAAGGATGCATTTCTTTTGGAGTGACACTCGTAATACTTGTATGGATACGAAGTTCTCAAACGGTTGTCACCTGAGGATTGATGTAGACGAACATGCGGTTTGCACAAGATGAGACAGGGTTTTTGTGTCGTGCGCTAATAAAAGGCGATGGCAGACGTACCAGGCCCCCAGTTCAATCCATAAAACATTCCCCACTCGTCTGTAGCTCTGTCACCTGTGTGAACGGTGCTGCTGTCAAACAGGAAGCAGCGAAGAAAGCCACTCCAAGTATACCCTAAACAAGTAAATATATCGACTCGCTATTTTCGCCAAGTTATAGCGGACGACGTGGAGAATTTTTTGACGTGCGCAAGTAAATTTTAAATTCTAAAGCTGCTGAATTATGACATCGACAAATTTTTTTAACTGTGGTACTGGAAAGAGAAAACGGCATAGAATTTGTGGACGTGATTGAACGGTAACAATATAACAACGTTGCCAACCATTCTCCTGCCATCAAGAGAATCACCGCACAAACGTCTAACCTGTTTTGCCAAAAGTAAGCAAACTTGTAATGCAGGTAGGATTAACGTATTTACCTGCGTGCGTGAAGCCCATCAGATAGTGTTTTGCTTTTGTGGCGGTTAGACAACTCGGTCGTGAAGCGAACCAGACTGTCACAATGTGTACGAGTGTCGAAAACGTGGGTATAGTTTCCGTCGCAAAACTGTTCGATCAGCAATGCAGTTGTATGGTGAAAGGCATCCTTATCATACCAAACCCTAACGATTAGTCTCTCCAAACTTTGTTAAGAATAATCATGATACTGATTTCATTAAACAGTGTTCAGGATATCACATTAACCATAGCTCCAGTGTCAAGTAGAATAATAGTTGGAATAGTTCCTACAATTCTACAACTTTTTACAATTTTTTCCATTCTCTCTGAACATTTATGATAGCTGTCTAACAACTCATTACAGGTATTAACGTCGCCACTATATCTCAATACGCTGTATTTAATCTGGCCCACCCGATTCCCCCTGGGGGCTCACAACTCCTTTGTGAATACGTACTTGGCTACCATGGGGCCCAACCTTTTTCAGCATTACTTCCTTTCCGTGCTGCTGCCGCATGCTTATTCTTCCACTACCTCTTTCCCCCTTTGCCTCTCCATCGGATGGTTTTCTTGGTGCCGACCCTGCTGGGACTTGCTATGTGATTCAGCCGTGAGTTTCCATTTCTGGCGTAATCTACAACTTTTCACTACCACCAATTTTCAAAATTCTCTGGAATTACATATTGCGTAGGGGGGAGGTCGCCCAGTGCAGTGCATGCTCCAACTTTGTGACTCTCAATCTGCGCACCCATCCTTTTAATACAGTATACACCTAAAATCCAGCACGGTAGCCATTCCATTGCGGGGAGGGTCATTAGGAAACTGCACGGTGATAGCCCCTTGACCACGCAGGGATCACACTGTTGGTGCCTGATCTGAAAACTCGCCAAGTATGCCAAGGATTATGTGTCCATATTGACTGCTGCACAGAGACTGTGAGCAATGGATTACCCGCCAGATAGCCGTTGCTGGAGCTGGGTTGCACCCATGGGGGAGACCCACTGTTCTGAGTGGGTGACACCATGGCAGACCAGGCACAAGTGAAGTGGGTGAAGTTATCTTCTGCTGGTGGTCATACGGCCCCAGCATTCTTTATGAAAGGATTGTCCTTTCTCTATGCAGAGAGATACAACCCTAAAATATTCCCTTCTCGAGCTATGCTGTGGGAGGAACATAAGGTTAAGTGCCAAGCAGAGCAATACTCCCCCAAATACTTGGTTTGTACAAGGACTGCTGGTAATTCCTTCTTGGCCACAAAGGCCTTGTTCTCTGTGGAGAACTTATAATTCGTTTGAGGAAGTGGCAGCCATCTCCAAAATGAAAAGTGGGTCAATTTTGATTACGCCCAGTCATGGGCATTGCTTGCATTCCTTGCTTGCAACAAGCTGGGTGGTATACCACTGTCACACCCCACAGCACTCTATCTTTAGTTCACGGCATCATTTTCCACAGAAACCTGCTCTTACAATCTGATAATGAGCTACACACCAAATCGGAGTGACGGGGAGTACGCTTTGTCCATTGTGTACATAGGAGGTCAAAGGAAAGTACGACTTCTGTCAGTGCCACATATTGGCATTTCAGGATGGTCCATTGCCTGAAAAGGTCAAAGTGATGTTATACCAATGCGATTGTCATTGTATGTCAACCACGCCCCCCCGACACCGCCCCCCCCCCCCACCGCCCCCCTGCCCCCCCCCCCCCCAATTGGCGCTTCAGGTGCTTGGAATTATGGCACATGTCTTCACATTGCGCTGCTAGACCCATGCATAGAGATTGTTGATGAGCACAACAGTGAATGATTCCCGTTCACCCCCCTCCCCCATCTCTGTCTACTGCTGAAAGCACCAATCTTCCTGCTCACCACATTGCACTGTTTGCCGACAGTGGCTGAAGGAGCCAAAAGTTGTTGGTCACAGGGCTTTGAGATCATCTTTAGATGGTACAGATTGAGAGAATCCTCAAAGGAGACGAAGGACAAAAACAAACGTCCTCGAAGAAAAAGGAGATTCTGGTGGTCCCCACGCCATTAGATCCCATCTGTTCCACGCCTGTAGCTGAGATGGAGATTCCAGTGGCAACTGAGGCCCTAGTTCGTACAACAAAAAGGAACCCAGAACCGATGTATATTGATGCCATAGCCCCCCAACCAATGGTATCATGTGACCTAAGGCATAACCTGCCCCCTTGGTCCCTTCATGTCCTCACTGCACATCGACAGCATCATTCTCCAGTGGAATTGTAGCAGCTTTTTCCACCACCTGACTGAGCTACGACATCTGTTAAACACTTCACCTGCCTTCTGCATTGACTTCCAGAAATTTGGTTTCCAACAGTGCCCTTCTTGTTTTCTGGGGATATTATAAGAATCGTTCTGCCTATGAAATGGTGTCAAAAGGTTTCAGGCGAAGTTTGCACATATATTCTAGGCACACTATACAGCAAACTCGTGCCTCTTAATACACCTTTGGAGTCCATGGCTGTTCAGTTAAGGGCATTCAGGATATTACCTTCTGCACTGTTTACCTATGTTCCGAGTGTGAAGCGTCTCAGGACATACTGTTTCCATTGGCTTCTCAGCTCCCCCCCCCCCCCCCCCTCCCAGCTTTCCTAACCTTGGGTGATTTCAGTGCCCATAACCATTTTTGCAGTATAACCATGGTCAGTGGTAACAGTAAAAATCTCGAAAATTTACTGGCACAAGTTGACCTTTGCCTCCTGAATACTGGTACTTCCACACACTTCAGTGAGCACACTGAACTTTTTCGGCCATTGTGTTTGCAGCCCTTGCCTTCCCATATTCATCTATTGGAGGGTCCTCGATGACCTGTGTGGCAATGACCACTTCTCGATCTCCTGTCCCTCCTTTGTGTCACAGCCCTGGACACCTGCCCAGATGGGCTCTCAACAGAGCTGGCTGGGATGCTTTCGCCTCTGCTGTGGACCTGGACTCCCTATCACATGGAAATATGGATGAGCCAGTCTACAATATAACTACAGCCGTTCTTTTGGCAGCTGATTTAGTGCTCCCCTGTTCCTCAGGCCCGTCCTGGCAGAAGATAGTATCCTGATGGTTCTCCAAAATCATGGAGGCCACTCGAGACCATAGGCAGGCTCTTCAACACCATAAGGCATGCCCATCAATGGACACCTAATTGCCTATAAGCAACCCTGTGCCTTGGTCCGCCACCTAATAAAAATATGGAAGGGAGAACGCTGGGAACAGCACATTTCAACCATCGGACTACATACCTCTCCTTTGCAGGATTGAGCTAAGATCAGACATCTCTGTGGGTAACATACTACTGCAGGTGTACCTGGTATTACTTGAATGACATCATCTGCATTGACCAGACGCTATCACCGAACATTTTGCTCTTGCACTTTGCTCAAACCTTAGTGTTTGATAATTATCAACCTGCCTTTCATGTCGTAAAACAGTGATTGGAGTGAAAGCAGTTATCTTTTACTGCAAGCCACCTGAAACAATATAATGCTCCATTCAGTGACTGGGAATTCGTCAGTGCCCTGTACAGTCCCAGGATCACACTGCACCTACAACGAATTGATCAAGCACCTTTCCTATGGATTATCAGCATCACATCCTTGCCATCTTTAACTGTATCTGGAGCAATGGCGAGTTTCCATCGCAATGACGAGAAAGCATCATTGTCTGAGTACTGGAACCTGGTAAGCAGTCTCTAGAGATGAAGAGTCGTCCCCCAATAAGTCTCACGAATGTTCTCTGTAAGTCGCCTGAACGCTTAGTGAGTCTGCAGCTGTGTTGGCTCTTTGAGACTCAGGGTCTTCTGGTTCTGTCCCAGATTGGTTTTCGCCAAGGCCGTTCCACTACTGATAATCTGGTTTACCTGGGGTCCGCTATCTAAAACAGCTTTTGCCTGACGTCAACATCTTATAGCCATCTTCTTCGACGTGCAGAAGGATTATGTTACAACATGATGACATCACATCCTTGCCGCCTTAGAGTGGGGTCTGGGGTCCACTACCGATTTTCATCCAGAGCTTCCTGTCACACCATATATTCCAGGTTCGAATTGGTTCTTCCCACATCACCTCCCATACCCAACAGGCTGCAGTCCTTCAGGTTTCTGTACTGAGTATCCCCCTCTAGCTATCATTGGTCCACATCACCTCCCATACCCAACAGCCTACAGTCCTTCAGGTCTCTGTACTGAGTATCCCTCTCTAGCTATCATTGGTCCAGCAGCAGCTGTGAGATCCTCAGTATAAGCCTCCTTATATTCTGACGACTTTCGCCTTTGCTATTGCTCCTCTAGTGTGAGCATCGCTGAATGTCGACTGCAAGCAGCCATATGGAAGGTGCTGGCTTGGACCCTCACATATGGCTTTCGAATTTCTGCCTCCAAGACTCGTGTCATGTGCATTTGTCGATGTTGTATAATTCACCCACAACCTGAACTTTACCTTGATGATCAGCTACTCAATGTGGTGAGGAGACTTTTCGTTTTTTAGGGCTGGTCTTCGATTCTCGGTTGACATGGATTTCCCATATTAAGTGAAAGTCCTGGCTGCATCTTAATACAATTCGCTGCCTGAGGAGCACCAGCTGGTGTGCAAATCGCAGTATCTTTCTGCAACTCTACAAAGCCCTGATACAATCCCACCCTTATCATGGGAGTGTGGCATATGATTCATCCTCGCCCTCAGCGTAGTGGATGCTGGATCTGATACATCACTCTAGGGTTCGATCTGTGACAGGAGCCTTTCGAACTGGGCCTATGAACAGCTTACTCGTGGAAGCTGGGATAATTTTAAGGAAAAACACATGGAAGGTGGACCCACATCTTTCATCGTTTGTTTTTCATGGAATACACTTTATTGTTTAATAACAATTATTATAATTAAAATTTGAAAACTTGTTGAAAGAATATCAACGCTCACAATAATTTAAAGAACTTGAATAGGATCAATTCGTTTATAACGGATCTTAATAATTTATACCATTAAGAACAGGGCTTGAAATCGGGGATATACAGACTCCAAATGCAAGTAAGAAGTCACATCAACTAGGTGTGGCTGCAAGTGGGTTCAGAAAATTTAGTTTAAAAAGTAAAATGAATTATGAATGACTGCCACTAAATGTACTAAAAATTCCCAAGCATGGGTAACACATTAAACAAATGGATAACGCCCATCCAAAATACAGAAAAGGCAACAAGTCACGCCACTGACTGTGGCTGTTGGAAAGCCCTTAACGATGTATAAACTTTAATAAAATCTCTTAAGCAATAAAATAAAAGCAAAGCTGGAAGGCATACAATTTAAATGTGACTCCTAGCTGGTCCACACTAGTAGAAACATTGAGAACGACCATTAAATAAATATACTAACCCCCCAAGTACAAGATAAGCTGGGAAAATATGCAATTTAAATGTGACTCCCAACTGATACACACCGTCAGAAACATTGATAATGACCCTTAAATAAATATATAATCCGCCAAAATACAAAATAAACTGGCAAATACAACAGGCGGCTCTCGCAGCCAACAGGCAACAAGCAGGCAAGTTTTACAATGGGCGTAATTAGCTAATGACTGTGGATAAAAGGAAAAGGCCAACAATTCATATTTTAAGTAACAGGCCTTAAAACTTAACACTCTCCAGAAATAGCAACAAGGGTGCAAGGTTTAAACGCGTAGTTAACGAGCAGGGATAGTGAGGAGGATCCTTGGGTTTGCAGAACACGCTTCAAAGCTTATGACGTTAGCGAATTCACAAATTAGATAAAGTAATAGTTCCTGGTTAATTGGGGACACTCCGTCGTGCCATGCATCAAACGATCAACTTTACTTAACGTGAGCCAACACGATACGGCTGGTAGAGGCACTAGATTGCAGGCCAACGTAGACTTCGTGTGACGACAGAAGTGTCGGCGCCGCAGGAGAAAAATACATCTCTGCTCTGGGCCCCGGAATCACGAAAGCGTCGTCCGCTGGCAAAACTACGCTGCCAACACACATCAGAAGGGAACAGTAATCTGCCCAAACAATGTTACAGACGAGAATGCCTAGGATGTAGCCATTATTAGCTTATTGCAGAAGCGGCTACACATAGAAGCTGAAAGCTCAAGACTCCTTAATATCACTTAAAAATTAAAGGGATGAAATATCAGATTCTACTAACGCAATGAATAGGGCATACTCATCTACAGAGAGTCCCTTGTCTTTGTCACAAACTATGTTACAATTTCAACTTGATCGATTCAATTTATAACAGGGAATGCTCGTATACTTGCATGGAATATGGCTTGGATCAATAAATTACATCAGTTATACTAACCGATGACCATACACACAATCACATATTAATATAACAGGTCTAATTACATATTAACACACACGTGGCCTGACGAGAACAAGCACCAATAAAAAAGCAACACCTAACTCCACTCAGGTGTGAAGGAGCGTTGACTTCCAGGTTTCCAAGCCGGGATCTTATTGCATCCAGTCCGTACAGGCGGTCTTCGATGTGCCACAAAATTTAAGCTAGCAGAGTAGACCGGGAGTTTGCCGACCAGATTGCACGCGGCGTCCACTGCTCTTCCCGCAACTCGCCGCTATCAGTAGTTAATGAAGCGGGCAAGACCGGTTCAATCAAAGATGGCTTCTCGAGGTCTGTAGCAGACAGCAGGAGTCGCCCACAACTAACAACTTGCCACCCACATGCCCTCCAGTTAACTGTCCATACCAGGTCTCGCCAAAACCAACAACTCACACCGCGACCAAAAACCCTAGCTCCCGACATATGATTACATCGATATCGGCAATCCAAGAAGTTAGTAGCACCAGCAGAGTGCCATACCCACCAAAACACCACAACTCACTGAGGTTCTTCAATTGTGAACCAGGCGCCAAGACAGCGTCCCATTCTACCTAGGTTCACAGCTCCACTAAACATCGAAACAATGGCCTCCTATTTCCAAGCATGGTAATCCATTTCCCACTGCAGCGGTCCTGATCAGGAATTCCGACTGCAATACGTATCTAGTCTGTCCTCTCTGTACTTCAGTTGTTTTCTCTTCCACCTCTCGTCTGGACCCACTCCGTGGTGTATCCTTCGAACACATCATTTTCTTGATCTATCATAAGGTCTGAAAGACTCCGTTCATCCCGAGGCCCTCAGCCTGCAATTTTTCTCAATCCTTGGCGCATTCCAGGTTTCAGAAATATTCAATACTGACGGCTCGATTGTTGTTGGTCATGTAGGCTTTCCTTACACTCATGCAGGATATACCGAACTGCTCTTCTTGCCAATTGGCTCTAGTGTTTTCACTGTGCAGTTGATAGCCATCTCTCGCGCTCTTGAGCGTGTCCTTTCTCATCTACAGAGATTCCTTGAGCAGTCTGCAAGCTCTCTACCAGTGTTACCGTCACCATCCTTGGTCACTGCTATTCAGGATTCCTTGAACAGTGTGAGTGCTCAGTGACCTTCATCTGGACCCCAGACCATGTCAGGATCCTGGTGAATGAACTCGCTGATACCCTGGCCAAACTAGCTACCAGTAAACCGACTCCTGAGATTGGTATTCCGCAAACGCACCTCCAGCCGGTATTTCGCCATCAAGTTTTGGGTACCTGGAATGCGAAGTAGCTCTGTCTGACTTCACCAAACAAACCATGGGTGATAAAGAAGACTAGGAATCTGTGGAGGTCCTCCATGCATGCTTCTTATGAGGACTGTACCGTCCTTTCCCATCTACACGTCAGCCATACTTGTCTGACTCATGCGTCATCTCCTCCATAGTGAGGATCCACTCGCTGCCATTGTGTCTCCCATTTGACAGTGGTCCACCTTTTTGCTGGACTGTCTCAATCTAGGCACGTTGGGGTGGACTCTTAATGTCCCTGACTTGGTGCCTCTGGTGTTAGGAGACGATGTTCCAGCAGCTGACACAGTTTTACGTTTTAGTCATTAAGCATGCTTTCACCACTCTCTATAAGGGAGGGCAGCTTAGCCTTATCGGCTCATTGAGGAGTTTGCAGAACACTCTGTTGCCCCCTCTGCCCAGACTTGGCCGTCTGGGCTTGGCAGTCCAGCTTGGTCCCCAACCTAACTGCTCTTTTACTCTTCTTCCTTGCTCCATAGATGTGTCTCCTTGATTGCCTTTCTTCCTCTGTCTCTCTTCTTTTTTTGTCCATTACTTCAGCTTCGTTGACAATGGATAGTCATACAGACCTGCCTGTTAGACGAAAAAGGGACTGATGACCTAGTAGTTTGGTCACTTTAACCATCCAACCTACCAACCCACCCCAGTTAACGGACATCATAAGGGACCTTAATGAAGTTGAATCGAGTGTGACAGATTAACGGTCACAGTTTGCGCCTCCTCCCTGACATCAACAATATTGACGGCAGGTTTATGATTTCTCCATTGCGGTTCAACATTATAGTTCAAATGAGAATTTGACTTATGGCAAGCATTGTCACATTAAAGTGTGACTGGTTTCTTCGATTATGGCACCACTGATTATCAAAATGTTCATGAGTCACACTGAACTATGGTTCATTCCGTGGTCCAGAATACGACATCACTGTTATGGTTATTCCATTAACGTGTACCATTATTTTGATAGCCAAAATGATATGTGTCATTGGCTCCCTTCCTTACTTTATAGTTCGAGAACTACCATTTGGCGGTCGACCACTCGACATCTGAAAAGCTAGCTACGAAGCAACAAAACGACTGCGGCAATCAGCTTATTGCTCTTGATTGTTATGGTACCAAGGGTGCTGAGGCGTTGCCTGGTTCGTGCCATTGCCATTTCCTCAAGTATTATTGTTATTGCCATTTGCTCTAAAGTCGTCATTTATTATATCGATGGAATCTACAATGGATAAAAAATATTCCAAATCCGATTCTGCGACTTGTGGTAGCTTTCTCTGATGTCGAGCAATAGTCTCTATTTAACGATGTGTAATACGTCTTCGTATGATATAGGTTCATCGCACCAACGAGTTTCATTTAGATATCTCTCGAAGTATTTTCTTACACTCCTTTGCTAAAAATTATATGGTTCTGGATTAAAAAGATAGTTATGCAGTCTGCTGTATACTTCTGGAGCAGTATTTCACCAAAAAGGCACTCTCAAATAATTCATAAGATCCCATGGTTTCTTTCTGTGCAAATCCTGTGACAAATTGTATTGTTAGTTGGTCACGCAATGTATTAGGAACATATCTTTGAAACATTTAATATAAATGACTGAATCTAGACTCTTTTTCAGGAATAAACAATTTGAATTGTCTATGCCTTAAAAAACACTCTTCTAGCGAAACAGAAAAAGAGAGGGCTCGGCCCCCATATTGCCGGTTGTAAGGTTTCATTGTGATAGATTTCTACCATATACCTCTTCAGTAGAAGTGTTTTCAGGAGACTCTTGGCTGTGACAGTCAGCACCAGTCCTAACTGCATGGGGTGTATCATTTCTTTCTTGTTCGTTAACCACATTCCATTCTTTTCGTTTATTATCTATTTGAGTACTAAACTGAGTTTCTACACTGTTCTTCCACTGAGGCAACTTTTTGTTACTATATTCTGTATTTGTCCTGAATCGCTCTTTATTTCCTGGAATGAAGTGCTTTGCTTCCCGCACACTTCAGTAATCATTTGTGATGTCGCCCCTTTAAACTTTGACTCTAACCTTTCTCTGAACCGATCATCTTCCTCCTTCACAAACTCATCAACCTCCTTTTCAACCTTGGTAGAAAGTTCCTCTACTTCTGTTACTACCTTCTGAGTTCTTTTACTGATTAAGAGATACCATTAATTGCTTTTTGCAGCCCTGAAATTTCAGTTGTTATGCTCTCTATGTCGCTCTGTAACACTTCTGTTTCTAGTTGCACAGTTTGATTTTTGACCAGTTCACTTATTTGTATGACGTGACTAGTTAAATTTTATTGTTGTTACTTCATAGTGATAAAATTGTTAGCCTTAGCACCTATTGCTGTTTTCAATTCTTGTAAAATCTGTATAACAGGATTGCGCCTCTTAACAACAGACTCAGCAAAGCCCTGCTCCCAGTACGTGATAGTACCTTACTTGTTTAAGCGGAAAAGTCATCTACATTTTTACTGGGGAATTCGTCCATGGGTACTTGATCCGATGCATTTTCTACGTTTAACGAATCAATTATAGTATGTTAACTTCTCCGTCTTACCATATTAGTGTACAAAAATAATCTGTCAAAGTTGTTGATTGTACTGCTATTAACACGTAAACAAGTCACGGATGATATTCGCTTGTAACATAACGTTAGTGAAGAAAAATATTTCTTGGAAAACAATAACACATCACTACTGCAAACTAAGCGTACATAACCATGAAGATCCATCATCTTGTGGCTATCTCACATAGTGTAAAATATTTATATAGAACTATAAATTTTATAAATTACAAAATTTCTTCTAAAAAATGGGATTCAAATTAATTGATTCTCCCTATACTGAAGGTGAGGCTATTATCTACTATGGAATGAATGAAACAATGCCTTACCTTCTTTCACTGTAGGCGATAATATCATTACTTTAACAACTGCCTTTTTTTATTTTACCAGTTTTGGTGTTTTTCTTCTATTTTATTTTTTATTTGATTATTTCTTGTTTATTTTCATAGATATCCATCTTTCGTCCACATTTACCTAGACTTCGTATTCTCATACTTGGCATCTGGTTACATGATAAAAATAAACAGTCGTGAAGTATACATATTTCTGAATAACAAAACACTCACAGCATAATACTGCAGCGCAGTGTAGCCGAGCGGTCTTAAGCGCCTTGCCACGGTCCGCGCGGCATCCCCCTGTCGCAGGTTCGAGTCCTCCCGCGGGCATGGGTGTGTTTGTTGTCCTTAGCGTAAGTTAGTTTAAGTTGGATTAAGCAGTGCGTAAGCTTAGGGACCGATGACCTCAGCAGTTTGGCCCAATAACGCCTTACTACCAGTTTCCAAAAAAACAGCATAATACTTTTTTTTACAGTTGCCGTTCTCCCACGGTCAACAGTGTAACGAAATGTTACATTGACAAACTGACAAACCAGATCAAATATTAAATGTAAAACACGAAATACTGTGTTTTAGAAGTAGCTGGCATAGTTAATTATTCTGCGACCGTGATTTTTAAATATTTCAAGTGCGCCAGTCTTATTTACACCGGGGCATCGGGCTTCTATATAATTACCACAATTAATAATTATCTCGTCAACATAGTCGCAATGGCTATGACGTCAAAGCCGGCCAATTCTAATTATGAAACAAACTCACGGTGAGCTGGAAAAAAAAATAGTGAGACAGCTTACACTACACTCGTTCGTCCTCTGTTAGAATATTGCTGCGCGGTGTGGGATCCTTACCAGGTGGGATTGACGGAGGACATCGAAAGGGTGCAAAAAAGGGCAGCTCGTTTTGTATTATCACGTTATAGGGGAGAGAGTGTGGCAGATATGATACACGAGTTGGGATGGAAGTCATTACAGCATAGACGTTTTTCGTCGCGGCGAGACCTTTTTACGAAATTTCAGTCACCAACTTTCTCTTCCGAATGCGAAAATATTTTGTTGAGCCCAGCCTACATAGGTAGGAATGATCATCAAAATAAAATAAGAGAAATCAGAGCTCGAACAGAAAGGTTTAGGTGTTCGTTTTTCCCGCTCGCTGTTCGGGAGTGGAATAGTAGAGAGATAGTATGATTGTGGTTCGATGAACCCTCTGCCAAGCACTTAAATGTGAATTGCAGAGTAGTCATGTAGATGTAGATGTAGATGTAGAAAACCGATGCGACAACGCATTTTTGACCAGGCTTATTATTATTCAAAGTAACTTATATACTCATATTCGGCCGTACATAAAGAGGCTATGACGAGAAAAGGTAACGAAGGAAGTGACAAGAGAATGTTGTAAGATTTAAAAAAAGGAGATATTTCCAGAGTTATCAGCATTTTAAGCTTGCACAGTAGGTGAGTCCCCTTTTATCATAAAAGCTAACTGACGATGTAAACCTAAGCATAGAAGAACATTGTGGCTCTACAATCTGCATATACACTGACGAAAAAAATCGCAACACCAGGAAAGAGTTGTGCGACATAAACATAAGTTGGCAGGCGTGTTTCTACACCTAACAATACCTTTTCAAATTTCGCAACAGTCACGTAAGAAGCATCAATACAAGGACGCAAATCAGGTTTGGTTTGAATACCTATAAGTGCCATGAGAGAGTCCTTTGACATTGAATGCGGTGCGTTGAGGTTAGTCAAGAATGCTCTTAATGCGACAAAACCGCCATTATCAACACCTCACTAAGTTTGAACGAGGTTATGTAGTAGGGTTACGAGAAGCTGGTTGTTCCTTCTGCGATATTGCAGAAAGACTTGGCAGGAACGTAGCCACTGTACATGTTTACTGGTAGTGGTGGTCACGAAAAAGTACGGCCGTAGGAAGACGGGACTTCGGACGACCACATGGCACTACCGGGAAGGAAGACCTTTAGGTTCGGCGTACGACTCTGGATCATGGTACTGCATGTGCATCAGCAATGTGAGCAACAGTCGGCATTACAATGAACTGTTAAAAATCGGTTAGCCGGCTGGTGTGACCGAGCGGTTCTAGGCGCTTCAGTCTGTAACAGTGCGACCGCTACGGTCGCATGCTCTAATCCTGCCTCGGGTATGGACCTGTGTGATGTCTTTAGGTTAGTTCGGTTTAAGTAGTTCTAAGTTCTAGGGGACTGATGACCTCAGATGTTAAGTCCCATAGTGCTCAGAGCCATTTCAACCCTTTGGAAATCGGTTAATTTAAGGACCGCTCCGAGGTTCATTCCACTGACCCCAAACCATCGGCTTCTTTTGGCAGACGAGAGCTCATTGGAGGGCAGAGTGAAGGTCTGTTGTGTTTTCTGACGAAAGCCGGTTCTGCCATGGTGCCAGCAATGTGTTGGTTAGAAGAAGGCCTGTTGAGAACCTCCACGCAACCTCTCTGCCCACTAGATACTCTGGATCTACATGTGGAGCTATTGTCTCGGGTGCGACTTCGTATGACAGCAGAAGCAGTTTTGTGATTAAGCTACGCACCCTGACTGAAAAGCTGTGAGTCAGTCTGTTGATTCGCCCTGTTGTGTTACCGTTCATGAACAGCATTCCAGGCGGTATTTTCTGACAAGAGAATGCTCGTCCACATACCGCTGTTGTAACAAAACACGCTATACAGAGTGTCCACAAGTTGCGTTGGCCTGCTCGATCAACAGATTTGTCTCCAATGGAGCACATGCGGGACATTGGCGAACGACAACTCCAGCGTCATCCGCAAACAGCAATAACCTTCCCCGTAATAATCGGCCAAGTGCAACAGGCATGGAGCTCCATCCCACGAACTGACCTTCGGCACCTGTACAAAGTGATACATAGACGTCTGCATGCTTAAATTCAACATTCTGGCAGTTACACCGGTTATTAACATAGCGACATTTCACTTTTGCAATTGCTTATCTCGCGCTTACTTAATTATGTTACCTATACAACTGTATTCCCGAAATATCAGCCAGCCGAAGTGGCCGTGTCGTTCTAGGCGCTGCAGTCTGGAACCGCGAGACCGCTACGGTCACAGGTTCGAATCCTGCCTCGGGCATGGATGTGTGTGATATCCTTAGCTTAGTTACGTTTAACTAGTTCTAAGTTCTAAGGGGCTAATGACCTCATAAGTTGAGTCCCATAGTGCTCAGAGCCATTTGAACCATTTTGAACCGAAATATCAACACTCTGCATTAATTATTTTTTTATGTTGAGATTTTTTCCCGTCAGTGTATGTTCAAGCATACATTTCCTGCAGTGTTTCTATATTTTGATCCAATCGCTATACATGACAGATTTCCAGTCCATTTCGCACACACAGTTGTAGTCCTTCTTAACAAAATATTCGGAAATCGCTGGATTAGTCGTTCGGAAAGCACAAAATAGCCTGCATTCTGACTTAACACCTTCAAACTTTTACATGTGGCGATTAGTCAAATTTCGCTTGGAAACAAAGAGTTTGGTTCTGTGGAAAGTTGTTGTTCAGAAGTAGACTTTGGTTTCTTTTTTATATTCAGATATACTGATTGAATTATTGACTTTTGCCCACACCCGGGTTCCCGGGTTCGATTCCCAGCCTCGTTATGGCTGAGTGTTGTGTGCTGTCCTCAGGTTAGTTAGGTTTAAGTAGTTCTAAGTTCTAGAGGACTGATGACCGTAGATGTTAAGTCCCATAATTCTCAGAGCCATTTGAACTATAACACTAAATGCTTGACCGCTAATCATGTGACGAGAGACCTGTCCTATTCTGCTAATCAATTTCGGCTGCAGAATTATGAGCCCCCCTGAATATTCCAAATTCTGGTGACATACAGACCGACCTGTACACTAGGGAGGCTGGTGTGCAGCGTCGAATACGCGCGCGGCGTTGTTCTCGGTGCAAGGAGTGATCGAGGTGGCGCAGAGTGTGTGGCGGACGATACTTCTGATACTACTAAGTGATCCCACTTTCCCTGTTCCACTCGCGAAATGGTTGTAGCAAGAGTGATTGACGGTAAGGCTCTGTATTAGGTCTAATTTCTCGTATCTCCTCGCTGTGGTCATTTCGGGAGACATATGGAAAGAAGTAATATACTGTCTGACTCTTGCCGGAAAGTACTCTCTCGAAATTTTAATAGCAAACCTCTCCGTGATGCACAACGCCTGTCTTGTAGCGTCTGCACCGGAGTTTGTTGAACATCTCTGTAATGCCCTCGCTCGTATTAAACGATCCCGTGACGAAACGCACCGCTCGCAAATCGTCACTGTCTTCTGGCATTGGTTCTTTCTAATAGACAACCGCAAAGTCTGCCAACAGCCTTAAAGAGCTGCCGACGCATTCTGACGCCCCATACATATACATGGTCAACAACAAAAATACTATTGCACTTCCTTGAGGCACTCCCGAAATTACCTTTTACGTCGATTTTCTTCAATTCAGAGCGACATGTTGTGTTCTCTGTGCAAGAAAGTCTTAAATCCACTCGCAAATCTCGTCCGGTACTCGGTTAGTTCGTGTGTCATTTAGTAATCGGTAGTGCGCAGCTGTGTCAAACGCCTTCCTGGTGTCGAGAAACACGGCATCAACCTAAACGCCGATGACAACAGCGCCGTGGATATCATGGAGGAACAGATCGAGCTAAGTTTCGCTGTATCTCTGTTTGCAGAATCTATGTTGATTTGCATAGATTTTACTTTTCCAAAAATGCCAAAATTCATTAAATAAATTATGTACCATAATTCTACAACAGACTGACGTCAACGATATAGACCTATAATTATGTGCATTGCTCCTAAGGCCCTTCTTGAATACAGGAATGACTTGCACCTTTCTTCCAACCGCTAGGAGCTCTTCGTTGCTCCAACGACTTTCAAAAACGGCTGCTAGACAAAGTTGTTTCGCATAATCTGTGCAGGATTTTACAGGTATCTCATCTGGGCCTGAAGCCTTACCGTTACCAAGCGACTGTAGTTGCTTTTCTAGTCCGCGATCGCTTATCTCAGTATCTGCGATTTCTAAGTTCATACGAACGGAGGAATGGTGTTATGATCTTCCTCGTTGAAATAAACAAACAAAAAATATTGTTGCTCACACTGGTTCCTAGAACTCCTGAAGACAGACGTTGATGGTAGAAATTGTATCACAGGCATAGTCCCTTTGACTGTTCAGAGATGGCACTAAACCCAGCAAAAGATGTAAACAACCGCGCATAAGCAGAGCCTATTAGACGGAATAAGATTGGAAATTTGTGGTAAGGTCTTACGCGACCAAACTGCTAAGGTCATCGGTCCCTAAGCTTAATCTAGCTTACGCTAACTCGAACCTCGGACGGGGAAGCCGCGAGACCGTGACAAGGCGCTTGAGACCGCTCGCTACCCGCGTGGCTTGTTAGACGGTCCGACAGCCAATCAGTTCCAGTCATTCCACCATGAAGGAGTTACACGGCTCGAGTTGTCTGTAGTTCAACCATGCCTACACGGTCAATACCGCGGTTCGATCGCGTCCGCATTGCTACTGTGTGCCAGGAAAGGCTCTCAACAAGGGAAGTGCGCAGGCGTCTCGGAGTGAACCAAAGCGATGTTGTTAGGACATGGAGGAGATACAGAGAGACAGGAATTGTCGCTAAGGCCACCCAGGGGCTACTACTGCAGTGGATGACCGCTAAGTACGGATTATGGCTCGGAGGAACCTTGACAGGAACGCCACCATGTTGAATAACATGCATGAAGCGCAACTTCACTTCCGACATCCATGGCGAGGTCCATCTTTGCAACCACGAGCCATGCAGCACGGTACAGATGGGCCAAACAACATGCCTAATAGACCGCTAAGGATTGGCATAGCGTTCTCGTCACCAATGAGTGTTGCATATGCCTTTAACCAGACAATAGCCAGAGACGTCCGCTGCCCGCCTTAGACCCACTGTCCAGCGAGTGCAGCAAGATGGAGGTTCCCTGCTGTTTTGGGGTGGCATTCTGTGGGGCCGACATACGACCCTGGCTGTCACGGAAGGCACCGTAACGGTTGTACGGGACTTGAATGCCATTCTCCGACCAATAGTGCAACCACATCGGCAACATATTGGCGTGGCATTAGCCTTCATGGACAACAATTCGCGTTCCCATCGTGCACACCTTGTGAATGACCTCCTTCAGGATAACGACATCTCTCGATTAGAATGGCCAGCATGTTCTCAGACATGAGCCATATCGAACATGCCTGGGATGGATTGAAAAGGGCTGTTTATGGACGACATGGCACACGAACCACTTTGAGGGATCTACGCCGTATCGCCGTCGAGGAGTGGGATAATGTGGACCAACAGAGCCTTGATGAACTTCTGGATAGCATGCCATGACGAATACAGGCTTGCATCAATCCAAGAGGACGTGCTACTGGGTGTTAAAGATATGGGCTTGTGCACGAATCTGGACCACCACCTCTTAAGGTCTCGCTGTATGTTGGTACAACATGCAATGGGTGGTTTTCATGTTGATCTCTATTCCAATTTTATGTACAGGTTCCGGAACTCTCGGAACCGAGGTAATTTAAAACTTTTTTTATGTGTGTAATATCGGAAGACCGAATTCATTATATCGCCTTCTCTCTGTCATTTTCCATTTCTATGCCATTGTCACTAAGTGACTGAACAGATTATTTAGAACCTCTTACTCACTTCACGGAGGGCCAAAATCTCTCAGGTTCTTTGTTGATAGATTGACAAAATTTTGCTTTCGTAGTCGCCCAACGCTTCTCTTATTGCTCTCCTTGCGCTCATTTTCACTTCAGTGTTTGTTTGTCATCTAGGTTTCGTCTTCTCTTGAATCTGTGTTGAAGTTCTCTTCGTTTACGTAGCAATTCTCTAACACGATTATTAAACCACAATCAGTCTTCGCATCATTTAAGGCCTCGGTTTTCTAGGTCATGTTGTACGATGCTTCCGATTTTTTTCCTATTTGCCCTTCACTTAAATTCCAGAATGGTTATTTTTAAAGCCGCCGATTTGTTCCCCTTTTTGTCCTGTTCTGATCTTGTGCCCCGTCTCTAACGAACTCTGCCAACGAACAAACTATGCTCTCTCTTCCTTGTTTCGATGTAGGGGAACGTGTCTGTACAACACCAGCCTTAGAACTGGCTGCTCGGTGAGTAGCTGGAGAGGGAGGGAGGGGTGGGGGAGGGGTGAGAGAAGTTCCCTCATCTCATTTCAGAAGCGGAACTAGTGTGCTCCTGGTGTTTACTAAGCACAGCTTGCAGACTAGGTCAGTTCCACAGCCTTCTGTGCTGCGCCGGCCTTGGCGAAGTGAAGCCGCCACCTCTGCCACGACATTCACCTGTCACGCAAGGTCATCAGCTGAAGGTGCCTTTCTGGGGAAGACTCTTCACAAACACATACACTTAACGGAAGTGCCTTTACATAAAAATACTCAGTATATATGTCATCCTCGGTCTCTAGTTATTACGATAGCTCCAGTGCCGGAGTGGTCGCTCGTGAGCTAATGGCATCAAGCGCTACTCCGCAAATGACTCACTCCTTTGTGCACTGCGGCAGGCTCACTACACACGTTTTTTATACTCATGAGCAACTGAATTAAAGAGAGCTGCTGTGTGGGAAGAACATCTCTGCCACCGGCATTGCGACGGAATGTCAAGTATCTGGGATGTCGTCAGATCTTTTGCGCGGTCTCAGCGCCGTTACAACCATGCAACCTACAGGTTGTAATGGTCGTTTGTCAGATGATCACCAATGATAGTGGAGCTGTTTTAAGTTTGTTTCTCGTATGTAATCTTGCTTGTCCATGAAACTGAGTAGTTTTGCACTTAATGTGTAATCTGCCATTTATGTGCTTGTTTAGCAAACCCATGTTTCTGACAGATGTTCTGATGATTTTCCATGTCCGAAACGTGTCAATAAAGTTTCTCTTTATAACTAGTGGATTTTTGTTACTCAGCAACCTGAAGCACTGTTAATGCCCACTGTTTACCGTCTTTGATTACCTCGACATTATTGGGACATTAATCTTCCTTATTCCGTGATCGGTAAATACCCAATTTCGAATTCGTCAGTCTGTGTCGCACGTAGTCTGGAGTCACGATTTCCGTTCTCTTTCCCTGCCAGATATACTGCTCGTATTGCAAAGAGGTAATACCCACGAGTGTAGTACAGCGACATTGTGTTACCCACACACACAACTTTTTTTTTTCTCTGACACTCAACAATATTTTTCAAGAAATGAACTAAAAAGAGTTCCCATGCCTCTGGCTCCGTTAACGGTGTTGAAGGGCTACCCTTGATTGTCAGACGACTGTCGAAACTGGAAATCCCCTCCCAATTACTAATCCCTCTCCTGGTCTTATGAGATACTTGGTTGAGGAGGACAAAGTTCTCGACAGCCGTCCCTGCTCTCATTATCAGGGAAGGAAAAATCATTGAAAATATAAACAGCCTCTTATCACTTCGTAGCGCTGTATCTGACTCTTCCCAGTTACGCAATGTGCACGGGTTGAGAGTAGTACGGCATATTAAGCCGGTGAGATAGAATGTCGTATCAGATGTGTTGGCTTGTAACTGGAAGGGGTTGAGTTCAAAGTCCCGTCCGATTTGGATTTTCGTAAATCATCTAAGGCAAATGCCGGAATGGATGCTTTCGTTGCATCCTTCCCCAATTCAAGCTTTTGTTCCGTCTTTAGTAATGGCGAGGTGGGCGGTATGCTAACTCCTAATTTTCCCTACTGAGTAAGCTACCGGAAATATTATTTTCAAAATCCTAGCTTATCCTGTATACATACAATGTTCTCTATCCCTCCCGTCTCATAGGGATTCAGTGTAGCTCTGCATAACTACAGAAACCTACATCCACTTGAGCTGACTTACTGCAATGAAGCCTTGTTCTCCGTCTAGAATGTTAACTCCCTCCCCCTCCTACCCCTCCCCACCACTTCTCTCCATCATCAATCTGACGAATCCTTGATGCATCAGGATGTGTCCTATTGATCGACCCCTTCTTTTCTTCAGGTTGGGCCACAAGTTTCCTCTTCCCTCAGTTCGACTCAGTACTTCTTGATCAGTTATCCAATCTACACAAGTTGTCTTCTTCTGATGCATCGGATTACAAAAGCTTCTATTCTCTACTTGTAGGAACCGTTCATTACTACTAACAATTAAATTTAGATTGTATGTAAATTTCCCCTTGTTAGGCACAGTTTTGTAGCTATTACTAGTCTGCATTTTTTGTCCTCTCTGCCACTGCCATCGTCCGTCATTTTGCTGCCCAAAAAGCAAAACACACAGGGGTTGTACAAAAATACGAAAGCACCAAAAGAAATGCATGCTTGAACATAAATGCAGATGCTAGGCAAGACTTCCGGTTGCACGGTTGTATTTGACCACGAATGGAAGCTGTCCAATGTTCGCAACACGTTCCAAGTGTCAATCGAGGTCAGAACAGTATTCGGTTTAGTTTTGAGTGCATTACGTAGTAGTTAACTGAAGGTGGAAAAATTATTGGTATTTGTATGGTGGATTCTTCCGTAGCCAAAGGAGCAAACTCAAGAAACATCGAAACGTCTCAACGATGGAGGCTGCATAGTGGTTAAGATACACTCCTGGAAATGGAAAAAAGAACACATTGACACCGGTGTGTCAGACCCACCATACTTGCTCCGGACACTGCGAGAGGGCTGTACAAGCAATCATCACACGCACGGCACAGCGGTCACACCAGGAACCGCGGTGCTGGCCGTCGAATGGCGCTAGCTGCGCAGCATTTGTGCACCGCCGCCGTCAGTGTCAGCCAGTTTGCCGTGGCATACGGAGCTCCATCGCAGTCTTTAACACTGGTAGCATGCCGCGACAGCGTGGACGTGAACCGTATGTGCAGTTGACGAACTTTGAGCGAGGGCGTATAGTGGGCATGCGGGAGGCCGGGTGGACGTACCGCCGAATTGCTCAACACGTGGGGCGTGAGGTCTCCACAGTACATCGATGTTGTCGCCAGTGGTCGGCGGAAGGTGCACGTGCCCGTCGACCTGGGACCGGACCGCAGCGACGCACGGATGCACGCCAAGACCGTAGGATCCTACACAGTGCCGTAGGGGACCGCACCGCCACTTCCCAGCAAATTAGGGACACTGTTGCTCCTGGGGTATCGGCGAGGACCATTCGCAACCGTCTCCATGAAGCTGGGCTACGGTCCCGCACACCGTTACGCCGTCTTCCGCTCACGCCCCAACATCGTGCAGCCCGCCTCCAGTGGTGTCGCGACAGGCGTGAATGGAGGGACGAATGGAGACGTGTCGTCTTCAGCGAAGAGAGTCGCTTCTGCCTTGGTGCCAATGATGGTCGTATGCGTGTTTGGCGCTGTGCAGTTGAGCGCCACAATCAGGACTGCATACGACCGAGGTACACAGGGCCAACACCCGGCATCATGGTGTGGGGAGCGATCTCCTACACTGGCCGTACACCTCTGGTGATCGTCGAGGGGACACTGAATAGTGCACGGTACATCCAAACCGTCATCGAACCCATCGTTCTACCATTCCTAGACCGGCAAGGGAACTTGCTGTTCCAACAGGACAATGCACGTCCGCATGTATCCCGTGCCACCCAACGTGCTCTAGAAGGTGTAAGTCAACTACCCTGGCCAGCAAGATCTCCGGATCTGTCCCCCATTGAGCATGTTTGGGACTGGATGAAGCGTCGTCTCACGCGGTCTGCACGTCCAGCACGAACGCTAGTCCAACTGAGGTGCCAGGTGGAAATGGCATGGCAAGCCGTCCCACAGGACTACATCCAGCATCTCTACGATCGTCTCCATGGGAGAATAGCAGCCTGCATTGCTGCGAAAGGTGGATATACACTGTACTAGTGCCGACATTGGGCATGCTCTGTTGCCTGTGTCTATGTGCCTGTGGTTCTGTCAGTGTGATCATGTGATGTATCTGACCCCAGGAATGTGTCAATAAAGTTTCCCCTTCCTGGGACAATGAATTCACGGTGTTCTTATTTCAATTTCCAGGAGTGTATTTGACTAGTATTCTGAAAGTGGTATCGCATTATCGGAGCCTTTGGTATCTCTGCCGATTGCCATGGAGTAGGTCAGTTCGTTTCGAGTAAGTCACTATATGATGAACTCAAAATATATTCTACATTTCCGCTACAGATAGAAGTGGGTGAGAAGGAATGTTAGTTCTTCAGATCTACTACCGTTTATGTGCTATGTGCTCTTTTCTAGTTATGCACTGATGAACCACATTTCAAAAACAGATGTGTGATTAAGAGCTCTGTGCTAAATGAGGGTTGACTGTGGAGGAAGTCGTCTTGTAAATTCTGGTTACAATCCGACATGAACTCAGTCGGGGCTGCAAATCTTTTAAAATGCTACAAATTTAAGAGTCCCACAGCCAGAGAGTGAGCGTTGGAAACTATCTGATAATCCTCTCTGATACTGTGAGCAAGATCCTAGTGGATGTCTCCCTAACACTGTTGTCTCCACCATTCATGTCTGCAGTGCCACAAAAACTCGATAGTTCAGGGCCACTGGCACCGCCTACAACTTTAGTATTCACAACATTCAGTCGTATTTACTTACTGTCATAATCTGGCCAAATAAAGATATTAGCAGCAATGTTGTTAAGCCAACATCGTCCAATGAACTCACCACTGGAGTGAACTATTCCAATCTCCAATTATTTCGAAGAAGCTTCATATACACTGCAGACCGCGTTCCACATTTTGTCTTTTTACTCACATTAGGGAAATACAGACTTTGTAAGGTGTCAGGCAAATCCAACACCTTCCATGAAAACCCTGACATAATAAGCAAATCTAGTAGTATGTCACATAGCTCCGAATAAATCGTGACATTAAATTAATCAAAGTAATACGAGTAACGAGTGAGCAAATGGAATACCACAGACTAACACAAGAATGCCTAAATGCATGTCGTACCTTCCCCCTGTGAGACCGACGCAGTTCCGAGGGGAGAAACGAGAACAGAAGCCGAGAGCAGAACCGTGTTAAGCTAGAAGGCCCTACGATAAGGGACGGACTGGACACCCACGTCGCCAGCCTACCTCTAAGACTACCACCCGCAAGTCTTAGCGTCAGACTTTTACGCGTGTCTGTTGCATTAGGACCACCCGCCAGCCCATGTTAAAAGATAGAGCCCTCCAGAAGAGTACTATAGATCTTTCGATAACGCTAAAAGGACCACACCAGCTGCAGGTTTTAGCGTGAGACTTTTTAGCGTCTCTGTTACGTTGCAAACATTAAAAGCATTGCCCCACCACGAAAAGTATAACGTTTCTCATTGGATAGACAGAATTTTTGTAGGCGGAGCTTAAGGTTAACATTGAGACCCTGATTGGTCAGATGAAAACACAGCCAGATAGTTTTTTGAAATCAACTTCGGTAAATTGTAGTAAGGAGAACAGAGTTGCTCCCGAGATGGCGAGGTGAGCGGAGCTGTGCTGCCCGCTGTCTCCCTGACGCTGCCTAAACACCGACAAGGTAATGAACGCACGCGATGCCGCATTTTTGAGCGCATAAAGCTTCACTCAGAACTGCAGAAGTCTCATCTGTTACACCCCCTTTTTGCGTAATACTAGTGTCGATCGTTAATTAAAACTCATGGTGTTCACATTTGCCACTTGAAGTAAAGATCTGAAACGCGGTGATTTTTCTGTTATATAGTTATTGAGAAGCCGCATCAGCCACTGTAATTTACGAGAAGTTAGATAAGTAATTAAAGATAATTGAGGGTCACTGTAGACCATTTTGATAGTTTGCTCTTTTGTGAAACTTAATTTAAACCTAGTTTATAGATGTGATATGGGATAGGTCACCCTTCGATCCATTGTAGAACTTGGAAACCCATTCAGGGAATATTGGTTCACATTTTTGTTGAATGCAGTTGGTTTTTATCATCCTGTATTAAAACACTTCCTTTTATCAATAGTGCAATTTATAAACAATGTTTTGTGAGTAGAATAAAATTTCCAATGGTGAACTTAACTGCTTTTTCGACGTTATTTTACCAGCTAACTAAAAATAGGAAAGCCTTGAATCCCTTCCACTAAATTTAGTTAGTATTAAGATTCTTTTACAGGGAGTGCAGTGGAGCTGACGCTGAGATCATTCGGTATTTGGTTATATCATCGCTAGTCTCACTGAACTCTTCTGAATTCTACATGTCATGTGTGGTCTGGCGTCCCCTTACCAGCAACAGGTCCCAGGTTCAAACTAGTCAATTCCCTAAAAAACACGCTCAGAGTGTCGTTGCGCGGAAGTGGTAGGGAGACACGATATAGAACAAACAGATACCACCATGAATGATTAGAACTTTGAAATACTGTGATGTTGATAATGCAGTATTTCTTGCCGATATGAGTTTCTTGGTTCTTTTTTTCAAACTGTCTTAATAAATCAGTTCAGCAACCGAGAAACGGTCGTCTTGGACCAACGTTTCAACCAGTTTCCTACTGGTCGTTTTCAGGCATTATCTTCTCCTAGATACCTACTTGTGATCTTGAGGCGTAGATGACACCAGAAGATAAGTAAAAACTTTCTTGGAACAATTTACTCGGGTGTGCAGAACTTAAGGACGAAAGTAACTTTCGACTTATGTGTCACTTCCAAATAACGTAACTTGATGAAACTTGCGCTATACATAGACAGAACTACTAAACCACAGTGCAATAAAGACGGCAACTGAAAGAAATACGCAATGAGGCAAACAGAAATGGCACTTTTAGTCGGAAACAGTGATTGCACCGCGGTCACTGCAGTTCATCATGGTCTGCTGGTCATCACAACGGGCAGGACATAGTTCTTAATAGGGTGTGTGATCACCGTGGACAGCAGTGCGTGTTCCGCGACATGCATCCAGCCGACCACAAAGTTGGTAAGAATTTCTTGTACCAGGACGTTCCATTCCTTCATCATCACGGCCGACATGTGCTGGATGGTCATTGGTGCACGTGGACATGGTGGGGGGAACTGGCAGGGCAGTCCATTCTCAGAATATCTTCTTGTTCCAAGAGTTCTTCTAACTACGCTGTTCGGAGGGGTCACTCACTGTCATCTTTAAAAATGAAGTGAGGCCGAATGCATGAAAAGATCCATATAGGGAAGGAATACAGTGTTACAATATGTTGACCGGTGAGTACAACATATTCAAAAAACTGGAGGTCATTACACCCATTCAACGTCATGCCTTCCCACATCACAATACCTGGATCACCAGAACGATCATGTTCGTGAACATTCCTGGGAGCATTATGCGCTGCCACCTATCATTCCATGTGGATACGTCCAGAACCGCTACTCGACTGAATCTGCTCTCATCCGAGAAGAGCTCGCCACCTTACTCGTGATTGGTCCAATTCCTATCCTCCTGGCACCATCGGAAATGGTGGCGCTGATGTGCGGGTGTCAATGAACTCTTCGAAGGTGCAACAGGTCTAGTAAAGAGACTGCTTACACCACGCTTGTCCACCCTATTCTGGAGTATTGCTTTGGGGTGTGGGATTCTCAGCAGGTGGCACTGACGGATGACATCGAAAAAGTACAAAGAAGGGCAGCTCGTTTTGTATTATCACAAAATAGAGGAAATAGTGCCACAGACATGATACGAGAATTGGGGTGGCAATCGTTAAAACAAAGGCGGCTTTCGTTGCGACGGGATCTTCTCAAGAAATTTCAGTCACCAGTTTTCTCCTCCGATTGCGAAAACATTCTGTTGGCACCCACCTACATAGGGAGAAATGATCATCGCTATAAAACAAGAGAAATCAGGGCTTGCACCAAAAAATTTAAGCGCTCCTTTTTCCCGAGCGCCGTTCGAGAGTGGAGCGGTAGAAAGACAGATTGAAGGTGGTTCATTGAACCCTCTACCAGACGCTTCATTGTGAATAGCAGAGTAATCACGTAGATGTAGATGAAGATGTACTGCTCGTCGAGCGAAGAGACCACTTCCACGCAGTCACCGTGTCACTGTCGATCGTGAGAGTGCGTGCCTCGCAGTCCTGTTGAATGTGGTTGCAATAGCACCGCTGTTTGCCGTAGGTACCGTCATTCCTGTTGAGCCTGCGGATTTGGTCGAGCGATTCTAAGCGCTTCAGTTCGTAGCCGTGCTGCTGCTACAGTCACAGGTTCGAATCCTGACTTGGGCATGGATGTGTGTGATGTTCTTAGGTTAGTTAGGTTTAAGTAGTTCTAAGTCTAGAGGACTGATGACCTCAGATGTTAAGTTCCATAGTGCTTAGAGCCATTTTAACCGACCATTCCTGTTGAACAATGTAGGAGAGCATGCCGCTATATTTTAGCGTGGTCACCATATCCTGTCCATCGGGCAGCAGTGTCCGTGTTTCAGCCCGTGGACCAATGCTGCGAGCAATGCCATACGCCTGCGCTATACTCGTTGCACTCCGTCCTTCTCCCAGTTTCCCGACGATTCTTCTACATGTTATCTCCGGCCACTTTATAATGAAGACCATCACCACAGTGCACCGTAGCTTCTCGCTGACTGACGCACTCTACCTTTTTCCCGTTCCTTCAGCTGCCTCGTGTTTCGGGGCCAGCCACATTTGGCGCTACAGGTCACTCTGATCTCTTGCCATGTGACGTCCAGCTTTCAGTGCAAGACTGGCAGACCTCTGTCAATAAGCTTGTGCTAATATACTACGTCTACTCACTATCGCCATTTTTCACAGCCCATCTATTTTGTACATTACGCAACACTATTTTCTCCACGCTACGAAATCCAGAAACCGACCTTGCATTTGACGGCCTTTTCTGTTTTGCGCCGCAACGTCCCTGTTTCGTAAACAATTGTGAAATACAATCGTCCTTCGTCTATTTAAATATGGATTTACAGGTTTTGTAAGCAAAAGGTATCCCCGATCAGTTGTGCTGACCAAAAACGTTGTTAAGTTTGTCATGTCATTTTGATGTTTTGTATCTCATCTATATGCACGACAGGGGGAGGGCAAGTTACGTTACTGTTAAAGAATCTTTGCTCTTGTCGTGGCACACTCTTTGCCTCTCCGCAGTCTGATACATTCTCAGTTAAAGTGTGGTAGGTGGTGGACGTGTTTAGTAGTGCTACGTTGACTTGTGATTGTATGTGTTGGATGAAAAAAGAACAGCAAGGACGAGAATGATGTGTACAATGAAAGGCGAAAGGAATATAAATTTTAAATAATGTATCTGTTTTTGTAGATAAGGAAGTTGAGGTGAAATTGCAGTACTGCACACCTAATTTGTCGAAATGATAATTGTCAGCAAGCTAACTTGCTCAAAGCTGAGAGAAAGATCACCTCACTCCCCAGAATCATGGATTAACACATTAATTGATTAAGCTGTTTGAGTTTTGTAGAAATTCGCCGGCCGTTGTGACCGAGCGGTTCTAGGGGCTTCAGTCCGGAACCGCGCTGCTGCTACGGCCGCAGGTTCGAATCCTGCCTCGGGCATGGATGTGTGTGATGTCCTTAGGTTAGTTAGGTTTAAGTAGTTCTAAGTGTAGGGACTAATGACCTCAGATGTTAAGTCCCATAGTGCTTAGAGCTATTTGAACAATTTTTTGTAGAAATTCACTCTTAGCATTGAACCCTTTTTAACTCATTGTTCACTTTTGAAGCACAGTATTGTTCTGACCCATGCAACGTGTGAGGATCACGCGATGTTTTATTCTGGAATATACATTTCATTCTAAAATCGTTGTCTTGGAATATCATTTAATAGGAGCAATTACTCTCCCTACCCCACTCTTTGTCATTACGCATTACTACATGCAACAGTTTCAATACGTATTTAAAAACAGAAATCTGCCGCACGGGGTAGTCGTGCTGTCTGAGGCGTCTTGTCAAATTTCGTGCGGCTCACCCCGTCGGAGGTTCGAGTCCTCCCTCGGGCATGCATGTGTGTGTCGTCCATAGCGTAAGTTAGTTTAAGTTAATTTAATTAGTGTGTAAGCCTAGGGACCGATGATCCCAGCAGTTTGGTCCCACAGTGCTTAACACAAATTTTAAAAAAAATTAAAAAAGAGACAAATCTGGTTTAGCCGCCGCCTGCTTGCTATTTGCTGTTGTGCTTTCAAAAATATCTGCAACGTTGTTGTGAAGATGCGAGATAAGTGTAAATTTCAATTAGGGCCAAAATGGTGCAAATGGCTCTGAGCACTATGGGACTTAACATCTGAGGTCATCATTCCCGTAGAACTTAGAACTACTTAAACCTAACTAACCTAAGGACATCACACACATCCATGCCCGAGGCAGGATTCGAACCTGTGACCGTAGCGATCGCGCGGTTCCAGACTGAAGCGCCTAGAACCGCTCGACCGCTTCGGCCGGCATTTAGGGCCAGATAATTGTTTTACTTTCATTGCGTATTTAATAGAAATACAAGCTGCATCCAGGTCAGTTACAGTTTAATTCAATTTGTGTTCTGTTTAGTCAAAAGTTGAGAGAATGGGAGGTAAAGTTGGGCTAAATTTCTTACGGAAACAAATGTATTGGGAAGGTTACAATGTGTTAGAAAGATACGAGGTTTGTCCGGAAAATATTTGTCAGGAAAATATGTATAAAAGTTGAATAATGTCTTTATGTTACAAGTTGCAGTCACCGCCAGGTGGGACTACTGCTGTAATCAATCCCATCAACGCTCAGTTCGAGTCAGAGCACTCTGCGTGAAGGTGGGAGTGTGCGGCAGCTTGTTGACAGTTACCCTTTTTCACCTGCCGTCGGCAAGGAGCTCTCTCTGAGTGAGGAACAGCGCGTCAACATCAAGTTTGTTGCAAAGCCAGGCAAGAGTGGCCATGAGATTATTAAGTGTTCGAAACAGGTTTACGGAGACAATTCTCTGAAGGAACCAACCGTGAACAATTGGTTAAAAAGGTTCCGGGATGGCCGAAAAGAAGTGAACAATGACCCTCGCCCAGAACGCCCGTCGACATCGAGTTCCGATGCAAATGTTGAACGAATTCGGGCTTGTGTTCTTAAAGACCGTAGATTGACAGTCAGAATGATTGCTGACGATCTGTCAATCCCCAAAACAATCGTTCACGAAATCCTGACACAAAAAACTTGAAATGAAGAAATTGTGTGGCAAAATCGTACCGAAGCTCTTGACGCCAGAACAGAAAGCAAAGAGGGTTGAGTGCCGTGAGGATTGGTTGGAAGCAGAGGAACGAGGGGACTTTCTCAACCGAGTCATCACTGGAGACGAGTCCTGGTTGTACGAATTCGATGTGGAGCTCAAATCTCAGAGCAAGGAATAGAAACGAGCAGGAAAACCGAGAACAAAAAAGTCGCGAAAATCAAGGTCCAATGTGAAGACAATGTTGATTGTTTTCTTTGAGTCTAGGGGCATTGTTCGCAAGGAATTTGTCCCTCCCGGCCAGAGAGTGAACGGAAATTTTTAAGTTGAAGTTCTGACGCGTCTCAGAGCTCGTGTGGCCCGAGTTCGAACGGAGTTGGCAAAAGGGGGCAGGTGTATCCTTCATCACGACAATGCACCAGCTCACACGTCGCCCGTTGTGCTCGAGGTTTTGGCCCGAAGCTCAATCACCGTGACAGACGACCCGCCTTATTCACCCGATTTAGCCCCGTGTAACTTCTTCATGTTCCCGAAATGCAAAATGATGCTTCGGGGGCGGTACTTGGGAGATGTGGAAGCCATCAAGGCGGAAACGACATGGCAACTGAACAACATCACAACTGAAGACTTTCAGCAATGTTATCAACAGTGGAAACGGCGTTGGCAGAAGTGTATCGCGTCTCAGGACGAGTACTTTGAAGGAGACCACATTGTAATACCTTGCTGTTGTTGTTGTTGTTGTCTTCAGTCCTGAGACTGGTTTGATGCAGCTCTCCATGCTACTCTATCCTGTGCAAGCTTCTTCATCTCCCAGTACCTACTGCAACCTACATCCTTCTGAATCTGCTTAGTGTACTCATCTCTCGGTCTCCCTCTACGATTTTTACCCTCCACGCTGCCCTCCAACGCTAAATTTGTGATCCCTTGATGCCTCAAAACATGTCCTACCAACCTATCCCTTCTTCTAGTCAAGTTGTGCCACAAACTTCTCTTCTCCCCAATCCTATTCAACACCTCCTCATTAGTTACATGATCTATCCACCTTATCTTCAGTATAATTGTAAAATAAAGTTATTGTTCAACTTTTATGCGTATTTTCCGGACAAACCTCGTATGCCTCTAACAAAAAGAATAACAACTTGTGTCTCATAATGTTACTTAAAATCCGTCTCGACTGCAATTTTTTTTTTATTCATATGACCGGTTTCGGTTCATTCAGAACCATCTTCAGATGTGATATTTCAGTTACAGGAGTAACCCGTCCAAATCCAGCAACTTTCACATGCTACGTAGCAACCGAAACCGGTCATATGAATAATAAAAAAAAATGCACTCAAGACGGATTTTAAGTAACATTATAAAATCACTGAATGCTGTTATCCCACAAGACATTATGTCTGATTTTGCAAAATTGTGTCTCCTGTGCTTCTCACTAGAAACAGAGAAGACTGGCTTCATCCTCTTTTCCTGTCGACCAGTGGGCGGTTACTCAACACTGTTGTAACACACTGCGGAGCGGTGTCCGTACAGGTGTGTGAGTCAACCGCTGCCGGATACAGCTGTAGTCGCGTCAGCCTCCGGCCGCGGCGCGAGGATCTGTTTGTCTCGCTCTCTCTCGCCGACCGCCACACAGCTGGCCCAGGCGCTGCCACTGGCACCTCAATGGGATTCCGATGCCGGTGACGTCAGCTAGCGCGCGAGGTCGCACGGGCCGCAACGCCCTCTGGGAAACCACACACTCCGAAATGCAAGCGGCCTACTCACCGGCACCGAGACTGCTGGCGCAGTGGTATGGAGCTTTGTTCGCATTCTGCAGGACGGCGATTCAAATCCCCGACCGACCAAGTTTGGTTTCCTAAACCCGCTTAAGTCAAATAGGGGGTTGCTGGGACGATTCATCTCAAAAGTTTTTTGGAAGATTGTTCGAGGAAAAATAGCGATCTATTATACAGGGTGTTACAAAAAGGTACGGCCAAACTTTCAGGAAACATTCCTCACACACAAAGAAAGAAAATATGTTATGTGGGCATGTGCCCGGAAACGTTAACTTTCCATGTTAGAGCCGGCCGCGGTGGTCTCGCGGTTCTGGGCGGCAGTCCGGAACAGTGCGACTGCTACGGTCGCAGGTTCGAATCCTGCCTCGGGCTTGGATGTGTGTGATGTCCTTAGGTTAGTTAGGTTTAAGTAGTTCTAAGTTCTAGGGGACTGATGATCACAGCAGTTGAGTCCCATAGTGCTCAGAGCCATTTTCCATGTTAGGGCTCATTTTATTACTTCTCTTCAAATCACATTAATCGTGGAATGGAAACACACAGCAACAGAACGTACCAGCGTGACATAAAACACTTTGTTACAGGAAATGTTCAAAATGTTGTCCGTTAGCGAGGATGGATGCATCCACCCTCCGTCGCATGGAATCCCTGATGCGCTGATGCAGCCCTGGAGAATGGCGTATTGTATAACAGCTGTCCACCAATCCATTGGTCACCGAATCTGTTGTTGAGAAGCGTACCAACACTTCGACTGAAATGTGCAGGAGCTCCATCGTGCATGAACCACATGTTGTGTCGTACTTGTAAAGGCACATGTTCTAGCAGCACAGGTAGAGTACCCCGTATGAAATCATGATAACGTGCTCCATTGAGCGTAGGGAGAAGAACATGGGTCCCAATCAAGACATCACCAACGATGCCTGCCCAAACGTTCGCAGAACATCTGTGTTGATGGCGTGATTGCGCAATTGCGTGCGGATTCTCGTCAGCCCATACATGTTGATTGTGAAATTTTACAATTTGATCACGTTGGAATGAAGCCTCATCCGTAAAGAGAACATTTGCACTGAAATGAGGATTGACACATTGTTGGATGAACCATTCGCAGAAGTGTACCCGTGGAGGCCAAGCTGCTGATAGGGCCTGCACACGCTGTACATGGTACGGAAACAACTGGTTCTCCCGTAGCACTCTCCATACAGTGACGTGGTCAACGTTACCTTGTACAGCAGCGACTTCTCTGACGCTGACATTAGGGTTATTGTCAATTGCACGAAGAAGTACCTCGCCCATTGCAGGTGTCCTCGTCGTTTTAGGTCTTCCTCAGTCGCGAGTCATTGGTTGGAATGTTCCGTGCGCCCTAAGACGCCGATCAATTGCTTCGGACGTCTTCCTGTCGAGACACCTTCGTTCTGGAAATCTGTCTCGATACAAACGTACCGCGCCACGGCTTTTGCCCCCTGCTAATCCATACATCAAATGGGCATCTGCCAATTCCGTATTTGTAAACATTGCACTGACTGCAAAACCGTTCGTGGTGAACACTAACCTGTTGATGCTACTTACTGATGTGCTTGATGTCAGTGCTGTAGAGCAATGAGTCGCATGTCAACACAAGCACCGAAGTCAACATTACCTTCCTTCAATTGGGCCAACTGGCGGTGAATCGAGAAAGTATAGTACATACTGACGAAAGAAAAATGAGCTCTAACATGGAAATTAAGCGTTTCCGGATCCATGTCCACATAACATCTTTTCTTTATTTGTGTGTGAGGAATGTTACCTGAAAGTTTGGCCGTACCTTTTTGTAACACCCTGTAGAGAAAGCGGAGAAATATCATCGGCTAGGTCACAATGCTGACGAAAATGTGTGTGGAGTGAATGTGACAGACGATCCTTGAAGAGGATCGTGACGAAAACTAAGAAGACGACAACCGCAAAAGTCACTGCAGAAATGAACGTCAGAGTCGCGAACCCTATCGGGCCAAAACAAAACGGTGGGAGCTTCATGATTAGGTAATTGCAGGGCGTGATGGAATTACAAAGCCATTCATCAGTGATTCAAAAGCCCTTGACAGGAAAACGTGGCACCGAAGCCATAAAAGTTGGAGCAATGGATGAAAGTCATTTGGTGGGATGAGTTTCCAGCTTACGGCCAGATTTATGTCCCAAGAATGAAACATGGTGGTATCCAGTAAAGATTTGGGCAGCCGTATTGTGGTATTCCATGGGCCCCATGGGTACTCTGCAAGGCCGCATTACTGCTAAGGACTTTGTGCCCATTTTGGCTGATCGGGTCCATTCCACGTATAATGCTTGTTCCCCAGTGGTGATGCTGTGTTACGAGACGGCAGGTTCCCTGTTCACATAGTCCATAGGACCGGTTTTGTGAGCACGAGGATGAAGAATCACATTTCTCCTGGCATATCACAATATTATTGAGTCATGTGGTCTACTTTGGAGAGAAAGGTGCGTGATAGGTATCCATTTCCATGATCGATACCTCAGCTTGCCACAAATTTTCACTGAGAATCATCCAGAACATGTATTTATCAGTCCCGGGACGAGGAAAAGTTGTTTTGAATGCCAGCGGTTTTCCTGCATCCTATTAAGCATGGTAGTATGTCGTGTTTTTGGTGTTTCCATATTTTTACCGACTCCTTGTAGTTCTCTCTCTCACAGTCTCGAAAAAGTGCGATATAGTTTTGATGTTCGCAACGATGAACTAACACATCTTACTTGCTCCACGGAATCAGGTCAATGGTGGTCTATATCGGAAAAACAATTAAGATGCTTTTCGCTCCTGTAGCATCTGTCTTTCTGAGAAGACGTTCAAAAGTCTATTTCACACGAAAGTTGCACACAAGGCGAATAAAAACTGGAATATATTCTGCACCTGCAAGGGAAACTGTGTACATCACACTACTGTCTTGCAATCACTTTTAGAATACTACTTCAGCGTTTTCGAATTCTTCAAGTAAGCATGACAGCCTACATCGAACGAATTCAGAGAAACTCTGTCAAGGATCATAACAGATCGGCGTAGCCAACAGGAAAGTGTAACAGAGGTGCTCAGGAGACACAAACGGGAATGTTTCGAAGAAAAGCGACGTTGTTCTTAAGAACCCTAGAGGACTTATTCAGAATCGGTATTCGAGGAATGATCGAGGTTTCAGCTGGTTCCGTTGTATACCTAGCATAAAGATCTTGAGAATAAGATGAAAGATATTAAGGTGCGTACAGAGATATACAGACACCTAGTTTTATCTTTCTCCATACCCTAATGGGATGAGACAGAACTCTGGTACGAAATACCCTTCATTAGATTCTGCAAGTGGTTTCCGGAATATATATGTCGCTGTAGATAGGATTACCACAGTAAGCATGGCAATTCGCGTAGTATTGACATGTGAAGAAGTGAATTACTTGTCTCAAACAGAGGGAGTTAACACATTCTGCAGATGATGAGTCTGAAAGAATTATCAAACATTATTAATGTAGTACGTATGTCGAGACGAAGAAGCGGGTAACGGGTAAAAAGAAATGTAGAATGGCAACAGACCAGCCGATTGAGTGTTTACCAACAAAAGCACAGCGATGTGCAACTGTGGATGAGGCAGTGGACTCGCATTTTGGGGCATCCCAGTTCAATTTCCATCCGGCCATCAGTATTTCAGCTAAGCGTGACGTACGTAAATCGCTTAAGAAGAATTCTTGGTTTGCTCCTTTGAAAACAAGAACTAAAGCTACGTTCCTCCTCTGACGTTGTCCAGTACACGCACCGACCCACGTGCCCCCTTCGTCTACGAGACCTTAAACGCTAATAACATTTTAAAAAATCCATCTGAACTGATACTTTGCACAGTAGGCCTGCGAGCTTGGCGTTACCACAAACTACCGAAACAAGTAGTTAAAAAGACGAGGGCTAGTAGAAATCCTTGGGTAACAAAAGAAATATTCCATTTAATTGATGAAAGGAGAAAATATGAAAACGCAGTAAATGAAGCAGGCAAAAGGGAATACAAATGTCTCAAAAATGAGATCGACAGGAGGTGCAAAATGGCTAAGCAGGAATGGCTAGAGGACAAATGTAAGGATGTAGATGCTTATCTCACTAGGGGTAAGATAGATACTGTCTACAGGAAGATTAAAGAGACCTTTGGAGAAAAGAGAGCCACTTGTATGAATATCAAGAGCTCAGATGGAAACCCAGTCTAAGCAAAGAAGGGAAAGCAGAAAGGTGGAAGGAGTATATAGAGGATCTATACAAGGGCGATGTACTTGAGGACAATATTATGGAAATGGAAGAGGATGTAGATGAATATGAAATGGGAGATACGATACTGCGTGAAGAGTTTAACAGAACACTAAAAGACAAGAGTCGAAAAAAGGCCCCGGGAGTAGACAACATTCCATTGGAACTACTGACGGCCTTGGGAGAGCCAGACCTGCCAAAACTCTACCATCTGGTGAGCAAGATGTATGAGACAGGCGAGATACCCTCAGACTTCAAGAAGAATATAATAATTCCAATCCCAAAGTAAGCAGGTGTTGACAGATGTGAAAATAACCGAACTATCAGTTTAATAAGTCACAACTGCAAAATACTAACACGAATTCTTTACAGACGAATGGAAAAACTAGTAGAAGCCGACCTCGGGGAAGATCAGTTTGGATTCCGCAGAAATGTTGGAACACGTGAGGCAATACTGACCCTACGACCTATCTTAGAAAATAGATTAAGGAAAGGCAAATTTACATTTCTAGCATTTGTAGACTTGGAGAAAGCTTTTGACAATGTTGACTGGAATACTCTCTTTCAAATTCCAAAGGTGGCAGGGGTAAAATACAGGGAGCGAAAGGCCATTTACAATTTGTACAGAAACCAGATGGCAGTTATAAGAGTCGAGGGGCATGAAAGAGAAGCAGCGGTTGGGAAGGGAGTCAGACTGGGTTGTAGGCGCTCCCCGATGTTATTCAATCTGTATATTGAGCAAGCAGTAAAGGAAACAAAAGAAAAATTCGGAGTAGGTATTAAAGTCCAAGGAGAAGAAATAAAAAAAAACGTTGAGGTTCGCCGATAACATTGTAATACTGTCAGAGGCAGCAAAGGACTCTGAAGAGCAGTTGAACGGAATGGACAGTGTCTTGAAGGGAGGATGTAAGGTGAACATCAACAAAAGCAAAACAAGGATAATGGAATGTGTTCGAATTACGTCAGGTGATGCTGAGGGAATTAGATTAGGAAATGAGACACTTAAAGTAGTAAAAGTGTTTTGCTATTTGGGGAGCAAAATAACTGATGATGGTCGAAGTAGAGAGGATATAAAATGTAGACTGGCAATGGCGAGGAAATCGTTTCTGAAGAAGAGAAATTTGTTAACATCGAGTATAGATTTAAGTGTCAGGAAGTCTTTTCTGAAAGTATTTGTATGAAGTGTAGTCATGTATGGAAGTGAAACGTGGACGATAAATAGTTTGGACAAGAAGAGAATAGAAGCTTTCGAAATGTGGTGCTACAGAAGAATGCTGAAGATTAGATGGGCAGATCACATAATTAATGAGGAGGTATTGAATAGAATTGGGGAGAACACGAGTTTATGGCACTACTTGACAAGAAGAAGGGACCGGTTGGTAGGACATGTTCTGAGGCATCAAGGGATTACAAATTTAGTATTGGAGGGAAGCATGGAGGGTAAAAATCGTAGAGTGAGACCAAGAGATGAATACACTAAGCAGATTCAGAAGGATGTAGGTTGCAGTAAGTACTGGGAGATGAAGAAGCTTGCACAGGATAGAGTAGCATGGAGAGCTGCATCAAACCAGTCTCAGCACTGAAGACAACAACAACAACCGAAACATCTTTTTTGTATGTGATAAAGCGGAAATACTGACTGTTACTGTCAGTTACTGCCTTTTGTCCCTTATCAAGAGAACACTTGTTAATTTGTGTGAGTGTGTGTGAGAGAGAGAGAGTGAGCGACTGAGAGAGAGAGAGAGTGGGGGGGGGGGGGGGGAGGGGTGAGAGAGAGAGAGACAGAGACAAAGAAAGAGTACGTAGTCTGCTGATTGGCTTTTATTAGTCTTGTATTATGACAAGGCAACACCTTTCCAAAATGAAATAATGCTGCACAACATCGCTATCCAGCAACGTCCTTCTGTTATTTATAATTAAGTACCTGCATTTAAACACAATATCCCCTGTTCCCTGTTGCAAAATATTATAGCATTACAGCTGTAAATCATTTTGTCACGATATCAACTGATACACGTGGAAATTCAGTGCCAGACTTCTCGGTGGATAATGCCAGCAACTAATTTGTTGCAGCCGTTACTTTTGTCTTTAGCACTACAGGGGAAAAAATGGAAGGATTAATAACTGTTGAGTCACCGTTTTGATCAGTGATGAAGTCACCGTCAGCTCTTTTAATTGGGCGAATACCGCTGTAGCTGAAATTAAACTCGTTCCTGCGAGAAAACCACCTGCGCAATTTACGCTCTTGACGTCACGTGACGTGGGCCAAAAGCGCCGACCCGTAACGTGGACAAGGCGGGAATTCTGAGCGCTGTAGCCGCCTTGATACGCATCACGCGCCGCTTCCTGTTCCGATTACAGAACTCACAGTCCGCTTGCTAAAATTTGAGTAGCCGGGTTATAACATTTCATCAGCTTGAAAAGTTTCTTAAAAGGATAGCTGTAAGCTGTGACTCTCGAAACACAGACGAAATTACAATGAAATGAACATCCTTAGCTGCTTGCAGGCGTTGACATACGTCAACGGGGACAGATGAAAATGTGCGCCTCAACCGGGACTCGAACCCGGGATCTCCTGTTTACATGGCAGACGCTCTATCCATCTTTCTTTTATCGTCGTGTTTTTTCGTTGCGGACGTCGCAAGACATCCTGTTCAAGTTCCGTGGTTGATCCTTCCACTCAGTTTTTTATTACAGAGGTCAACCGGCTCTCTGACCGAACACGCTGAGCTACCGTGCGGGCTCCATCTGAGCCACCGAGGACACAGAGGATAACGCGACTGCAGGAATTTATCTCTGGCACGCCTCCCGCGAAACCCACATTCTCAACGTATTGTCCTGCACTACATTCGTAGTGCCCCCGCCCATTATACTCGTTACTCGCGGCGCGTTGCCGATTCCCGTAAGAGTTCGGGCACTGTTTGTACGCTCGCACAGAAGAAGAAGAAGATGGTCAAGTGGCCGGTGAGCCTTAACTATATATATATAGACGAAATTGTCGGTAGCTCATCGAAAAGTGGGATGTCCAGTTTTGTCTGATCGTATTTTGTAGAAACCATAATTTTGTTTCTATAGTTCTTCACCTTTCGTTAGGTTCAACGCTTCGGCAGCTTGCAATCTAATGCGTAATTTTATAGTGTCGCCAACTGTTACGGGTACCTCTGCTGTGTAAAGTTGCCTACGGGGCCGTATTTGCGATTAGGCTATGTAAGCTACAGTCTAGAAGCCAGCACAACAAAATTTTTTAAAAAAATAATACTAGTGTGCCGCTCATTTATAATTGTAAAAGGCGTAAACGTAATTTTCTGTTGGCTTATTTTGCTGAATTTTTTAGTGGACAGTTGAGACGAATTAACTGAAAATTTGACCTCTTAAACCATGCACTGCCTAGTTTGACGTTTCATATTCGCTGTGGCACCCGTTCAAAGGAAGGGCACTTCAGTTAGCAAAACTACGGATACATTTTATGATAGTTAACTGAATTATGACAGTTTCAAATGAGACTTCACGGAGAGTGAAGGTACGCGTGGTTTCGTCCTTGTCAGATACATTTGCCCAGGAGAACGGGGAGCCTCAAGGCTCCGTTCTGAACGTCGTCCTCTTTGCTATAGCCACCAACGCAATTATGATGCACTGTCACCCGCCAGGCATCTCCAGCTCCCTTTCCGTCGACGACTTTGTGTTCTGTTCCAGATCTCCACGGGCTTGTCTCTTTCAACAGCGTCTTCAGCTGTGTCTCGATCTTTACTCGTGGAACATCAACAATGGTTTTCGATTTTCCATTGACAAAACCTTTGTGAATTTCTGGAGGCTCAATGCGTGTCTTCCACCGTCTTTAGATCTTGAGCCTATTGCTCTTCCGTTCGCTGAAACTACGGATTCCTCGGGCTCTTACTTGATAGGAAACTTTCTTGGTCCTCCCATGCGTCTTAGCCGGCCGCACACTGTACCCTGTCCCTCAGTGTCCTACGTGTCATAAGTGCTACTTGTCGGCCGGAGTAGCCCAGCGGTTCTAGGCTGGTCTGGAACCGCGCGACCGCTACGGTCGCAGGTTCGGATCCTGCCTCGGGCATGGATGGATGTGATTCCTTAGGTTAGTTAGGTTTAAGTAGTTCTAAGTTCTAGGGGACTGATGACCTCAGAAGTTAAGTCCCATAGTGCTCAGAGGCATAAGTGGTACTTGCTGAGGAGCGGATCGAACCACCCTCTTTTCTAATTTTCTTATGAAAGTCCATGTGCTTACCACTGCTTTCCCATTGTTAGGAAATGAATAACATGTGTGTTGTGACTTGATTCAAGATGCTGAGCTGATAGGTTTTCATATGTACTTGTCGTGAAATACTACTATAGTTCCAGCACGACATGCATTGTACTTTACCCTTGTGTTATGATAAAAATCATTACCTACAAGTGCGAGCTAAGGACTCAAATTGTCCTACAACTGTCCTGTTCATTCTTCCAACACTGAATGAACTCATTTCAGTTGAACTAATAACGGGTCAGAGTCAATTAACTTTTTCTAATGTAGATAGCACTTCTGGGTCTGAGTGTGTTAGTCACAACTGTGATAGTTTGCATTCTGATATAGCTTTATAATGTTAATTGAGTACTGCTCTCTTCTAGCTCTAAAACATCTACACTATCATTATATTATCCCAGAAAAGAACTCCATTGTTTTGTTTGTCAAAATGGTACTAAAAATTTTGGTTTGAATAAAATGAACCAGTAAGACGCACTTAGATCACCCTAGTCTCTGAAGGCGCACCAGTTCCCTCTCCGTTCAGAACTAGACTATGGGTTTATTTAATACATCTGAACATCCGTCTGTCTTATGCCGTCTTAACACAACCCATCACAGTGGAATACGTTTGGACACTGGCCCCTTTTACACTAGCAGAAGCTGCAGAAAACCACTGTCATACTGGCTTGATGGCCTCCTCATTGGATACGCATGTCGTTGTCTGCCATACCCGGCCATCCAAAATATGCCCTCTTTCCCGATGACTTCCCTGGCCGCCAGTATGGGGAGCGCCCTTCTTGTCTGTTACCTCCCGCAGTTCGCTTTTGACTACTGCTCCGGCAGCTTCACGCTACTTGCCCCGTGCGCGATCGTTGTGAACCCTTCACCGCCTTCGACCGGCGGCCCGTGTTCATCTTGGAGTTCGTTCGCTTCCCAAGGACACTACTCCGGATTCGACCTATCGCTGTGAGTTTCTCGACCTTTGTACACAACTTAGAGATAGCACCTTCGTGTACACTGATGGCTCTAAGATTGACCGTGTAGACCGTACCTTCGTCATTGGCACCGACCATTTTCGGTATCGGCTTGCAGAACACTGCTAAATATTAACAGCCGAGATCTTCACCTTCTATCAGGCCACCCAGTACATACGGCGACGCAGGCTTTTCAATTCTGTCATATGACCTCTACATTTACATCTACGTGATTACTCTGCTATTCACGATAAAGTGCCTAGCAGATGGTTCAATGGAACACATTCATGGTATCTCACTACCATTCCACTCTCTAACGCCACGCGGGAAAAACGAGCACTTAAATTTTTCTGTGTGAGCTCTGATTTCTTTTATGTTATCGTGGTGATCATTTCTCCATATGTAGGTGGGTGCCAACAGAATGTTTTCGCAATCGGAGGAGAAAATTGGTGATCGAAATTTCATGAGAAGATCCCGTCGCAACGAAAAACGCCTTTGTTTCAATGATTGCCACTCCAATTCACGTATCATATCTGCAACACTGTCTCCCCTATTTTGCTATAATACAAAACGAGCTGCCCTTCTTGGTACTTTTTCGATGTCATCTGTCAATCCCACCTGATGCGGATCCCACAGCAATACTCCAAAATGTGTATTCTAAGTGTTCTGCCAATGAATCGCAGTACTGGTTTGCTCTACCCACAATATTATCTATGTGATCTTTCCAATTTGGGGTATTTGTAATTGTAATCCTTAAGTATTTAGTTGAATTTACAGCCCTCAAATTTTTGTGGCTTATCGCGTAATCGAAATTTAGCTGATTTCTTTTAGTACTAATGTGAATAACTTCACACTTTTCTTTCTTCAGGGTCAATTGCCACTTTTCGCACCATACAGATATCTAAATCATTTTGCAAGTCGTTCTGATCATCTGATGACTTTACAAGACGGTAAATGACAGCATCATCTACAAACAATCTAAGACGGCTACTCAGATTGTCTCATTAATATAGATCAGGAACAATAGAGGGCCTATAACACTTTCTTGGGAAACGCCGGATGTTACTTGTGTTTTACCCAATGACTTTCCGTGTATTACTACGAACTGTGACCTTTCTGACAGGAAATCACGAATCCAGTCGCACAACTGAGGCGATACTCCGTAGGCAGGCAGTTTGGTTAGAAGACGATTGTGAGGAACGGTGTCGAAAGCCTTCCGGAAATCTAAAAATATGGAATCAATTTGACATCCCCTGTCGATAGCACTTATTACTTCATGAGTGTGAAGAGTTAGTTGTGTTTCGCAAGAACGATATTTTCTGAATCCGTGCTGACTACATGTTAACAAATCGTTTTCTTCGAGGTACTTCATAATGTTCCGATACAGTATATGTTCTAAAACCCTACTGAAAATCAACGTTAGCGATATAGGCCTATAATTCAGCGGATTATTCCTACTTACCTTTTTGGATATTGGTGCGACTTGAGCAATTTTCCAGTCTTTAGGTACGAATCTTTCTGTGAGCGAGTAGTTGTATACAGTTGCTAAATATGGAGCTATTTTATCAGCATACTCTGAGAGGAACCTCACTGGTATACAATTTGGACCGGAGTGATATAAGCTGCTTTGTTACACCGAAGATATCTACTTCTACGTTTCTCATCTAGGCAGTTGTTCTTGATTGGAATTCAGGAATATTTACTTCGTTTTCTTTGGTGAAGGACTTTCGGAAAACCGTGTTTAATAACTCTGCTTTAGTGGCACTGTCATCAGTGACTTCACCGATGTTATCGCGTATTGAAGGTATTGATTGCGTCTTGCCACTGGTGTGCTTTATGTATGACCAGAATCTCTTTGGATTTTCTGCCAGATTTCGAGACAGAATTTCTTTGTGGAAATTATTGAAAGCATCTCGCATTGAAGTGCACGCTATATTTCGAACTTCTGTAAAACTTTGCCAATCTCGAGGATTTTGCCTTCTTTTAAATTTGGCATGCTTTTTTCGTTGCTTTTGCAACAATGATCTGACCCGTTTGGTGTACCATGAGGGATCAGTACCATCACTTATATTCTCTCAGTGCCCTTCGGAGTCTCTCTGCGCTTTAGATAGTCCATCCCCTAGTGCAACGGATCCAAGCAAGTTCCACTTGGTCACTGTTGAGGGAGCCACTGTAATGATAATGTGGGATACAGGTCATGTCAGTCTGACGGTAAATGAGACTGCTGCCAGGGCTGCAGTCCTCCTACTTTGGCCTGCTGGCTCTTCAATTTCTTCCGGTGACCTACGTGTTGCCGTCAGTCGGCAGATGGTGCCATTGTGACATTACCACTGGTCTCCTCTTAACGGGAAAAAGGTCCGTGGAATGAAATCTCTCTCAGAGGCTCGGCCGAGTTCCTCTCTGGCCTCTCGTTGCGAGAAGATCATTTTAGCTAGGTTGTGTATTAGGCGCTGTCTTTTTATCCGTCGCCATTTGTTAAGTGCTTATTGTCATCAATCTATGACGTTTCGCCATTTACTGACCGAATGCCCTTTTTGGTACAGCTAACATTCCCGTATGTGTTTACCATGTGAGACATCGACCGTATTAGCGAACGACGCGCAGGCAGCCAACCACGTTTTACTTTTTATCCGTCATAGCAATATGGCCAAGGACATTTAATCATTGGTTCGGGATCTCCGCTGTCCCTGCGGCGTATTTCGTGGACCATCCTCCAAGGGGAAGTCCTTGTTTTCAGCACTCTTTCCTTCAGTCGTTTGGGTTTAACGTAGTTGCTTTTACTTTCTTTTAATTATCAGTGTTCAGAGTTATAACACGGGCGCTTATGACCTCAGTTGTTTTTGCGCCCTAAAATAAAACCAAAAATGATCTTGGGGGAAAAATCTGGATTTGTAGCGCAATTGAATCTCAAAATTAAAAATCCTCGCCGCGCGGGACTAGCCGAGCGGTGAGGGGCGCTGCAGTCATGGACTGTGCGGCTGATCCCGTCGGAGGTTCGAGTCCTCCCTCGGGCATGGATGTGTGTGTTAGTCTTTAGGATAATTTAGGTTATGTAGTGTGTAAGCTTAGGGACTGATGACCTTAGCAGTTAAGTCCCATAAGATTTGACACAAATTTGAATATTTTTAAAAAGCCTCAAACACTCAGATTGCGCTGTAGCACGACGGGAGACATAAAACCAGTCTATACTTTTCCAGGCATTTCTGTCAGAATTGATTTTTTCGTTTACACAAGTCTCCACATGGCTGTCCACCCTATTCCTTTTTGGAAATCTGTGATAAGTTCCAACGGGACCAAACTGCTAAGGTCATCGGTCCCTCGGTTCACACACAACTTAATTTAACTTAAACTAACTTACACTAAGGATGACACACACGCAGCCATGCCCGAGGGAGGACTCGAACCTCCGGCGGGAGGAAGCCGCACGATCCGTGGCCAGGCGCCTGAGACAGCGCGGCTGCCCCGCGTGGCCCACCCTATCCCTTACGGCTTACGGCAATAGAAGTCACACACACAGTACCCGCTGCTCGCAGACCTGTACTCACCGCCTGCTCGCGAAGCACGTTTGCTGTGAGCTATGAGCAGATACACTACTGGCCATTAAAACTGCTACACCAAGAAGAAACGCACATGATAAACGGCTATTCATTGGACAAATATATTACACTAGAACTGACATGTGATTACATTTACACGCAATTTGGGTGCATAGATCCTGAGAAATCAGTAACCAGCACAACCACTTCTGCCCGTAATAACGGCCTTGATGCGCCTGAGCATTGAGTCAAACAGAGCTTCGATGGCGTGTACAGGTACAGCTGCCCATGCAGCTTCAACACGATAACACTGTTCTTCAAGAGTAGTGACTGGTGTATTGTGACAAGCCACCATTGACCAGACGTTTTCAATTGGTGAGAGATCTAGAGAATGTGCTGACCAGGACAGCAGTCGAACATTTTCTGTATCTAGAAAGGCCCGTACAGGACCTGCAACATGCGGTGGTGCATTATCCTGCTGAAATGTAGGGTTTCGCAGCGATCGAATGAAGGGTAGAGCCACGGGTCGTAACACATCTGAAATGTAACGTCCACTGATCAAAGTGCCGTCAATTCGAACAAGACGTGTCCGAGACGTGTAACCAATGGCACCACATACCATCACGCCCGGTGATACGCCATTATGGCGATGACGAATTCATGCTTCCAATGTGCGTTCACTACGATGTCGCCAAACACGGATGCAACCATCATAATTATGTAATCAGAACCTGGATTCATCCGAAAAAACGACATTTTGTCATTCGTGCACCCAGGTTCGTCGTTGAACACCATCGCAGGCGCGCACTCCTGTCTGTGATGTAGCGTCAAGGGTAACCGCAGCCATGGTCTCCGAGCTGATAGTCCATGCTGCTGCAAACGTCGTCGAACTGTTCGTGCAGATGGTTGTTGTCTTGCAAACGTCCCCATCTCTTGACTCAGGAATCGGGACGTGGCTGCACGATCCGTTACAGCCATGCGGATAAGATGCCTGTCATCTCGACTGCTAGTGATACGAGGCCGTTGGTATCCAGCACGACGTTCTGTATTACCCTCCTGAACCTGTGATATATACCCTTCAGTTTTACTTCCATATATGGATGGCCCAAAGTACCAAGTATGTGCCGGCCGTTGTGGCTGAGGGGTTCTAGGCGCTACAGTCCGGAACCGCGCTGCTGCTACGGTCGCAGGTTCGAATCTATCCTCGGGCATGGATCTGTGTGATGTCCTTAGGTTAGTTAGGTTTAAGTAGGGGACTGATGACCTCAGATGTTAAGTCCCATAGTGCTTAGAGCCATTTGAACCATTTGAACCAAGTATGTACGTAAAGGGTGGCTGTGTGAGTAAATTATACAACCGTTTGACAAGCTGTAACCTCCATCACATTGTGTCATTCGTTAATGCTAGTATTTGGGGAAAAATCTAATTATTGGTAACTTATGTAATCAGTGTTACAGCCTTATTAAATAGTGATACTAGTAATGATCTTTTAAAGATAATTTTGTTTCGTGTTCAAGCGCAGCTGATCCCTTTTATTTTTAATCCTAAGAAAAATTCATATCTCCCTCAGGAGGCACTTACCCTCAGGTTGCTGTAAAAGATATAAACCCTTGTGAATTGTAGCTTTGGAAATAATAGCTTTGTAATGCTGTGCGCAACGTTTAATCGCTCTTCACCGATATTTCATGATACTTGATGGTTGTAGCTAATTTCAGCAACTAATTCACAATCGTGTCGTTTAATGACATTCGATAGTTCGATCTGTTTACGCGCATTGTATCACTTTCTTAGGTCAGGCCGCCAGCTTTTACACCAAACGTTGACCACCATCGTATTTGAAGATTTTCAAATTATTCTGTCTACATCTTATTCTCCTTCTTGTCATTGTTTTCAACAACTTGTATGATTTCAATGCAATTTCCGTATCTTCTTGTTTCTAATTTCTGTATCATTTCTTTTCCTCGCAGCTACTTCCCTCTTGGCAGTCCCCTCCCAGAGATCCAAATGGGGGACTAGTCCGAAATCTTTTGCCAATGGAGAGATCAGTCATGAGATTTTTTCAGTGTCAGGCTACATGTCTTGTATCTATACACGTTATGTATCGTTAATGCAGTGGCCCCATTCCTTTTTGCGCCCTCATGCCGTGTGTCATATCTACTTTTTCCGACTTTCAATGGCAGTTTCCCACCCCAAGGACAAGAGTGTGCCATGATCCTCTGTCAGTTCCTCCATCCTATTTGGCATGGCCACCATTGCTGATGATTTTTATTCAAAATTTAAGTAGTGGTGGGATTCGAACCCTGGACCGTGAAGGTTTTGATTAGTAGCCCACCGTGTTACTCCCCTTTTCTCCCTTCCTTGTTCTCGGTATTTGGTCACAAGACATTCCTTCAAGTTCAGCGTTGAACACTTTGTTTTTCAATACAGGGGCCTGCCACCCCTCTGACCGAACACGCTCAGCTATCGTGTCGCACCCCCCCTCCCCCCGCCCCCTAGACCACGAGTTCTCCACAGAATCGGTCAGGAAAGGAATATATGGAGAATCAGAAAAGAAGAAGGGACAGGATAATAGGACATGTGTTAAGACGTCAGTGAATAACGTCCACGGTACTAAAGAGAACTGTAGACAGTACAAGCTGTAGAGGAAGAAAGAGATTGGAATACAACAAGCAAAAAATTGAGGACGTAGGTTGCAAGTGCTAACCCGACATGAAAAGGTTGGCACAGGACAGGAAGTCGTGGGGAGCCGTATGAAACCAGTCAGCAGACTGATGACTCAAAAGAAGGAAAAATTTGTTATTTTTATATTGGTGCTCTTCCGTCCATGTGTTCGCATTTTCTCTCCTTGCGGCAGTCTTCTGTTTTTCGGTCTATCTTGCGAGATAACGGACATCATCCATAGCTGATATGCAGCAGTACAACATTTACTGAAGTAACGTCAGCAAACCATCTGATGCAACTGAGAGTGCCAGCGTTAATTTAGCGCACCCGGATGCGCGTAGCGCGGAGTTTCCGAATGGTGGGAGACCGACCTTTGCGTGTTTACTCCGAAATGTGGTCGTCCACAGCTCCGCACCGATTCACTCACCTCTGTGAGGACATGTGCTGCTTCTTCATTCTGAATGCCACACAGGCGCATTGTTTTTTCGTTCAGCCTGCGGATGACGGGATAATCTCTCGCCAAAGGCCAAGGTTGATTACTGCCTGTTGAGACATCCAAAGAGAGCAAAACGCAGCTACAATCCGCAATGAAATTTCTGCGAGCAGCTCCCAGGATGGAGGTCCACTGGCTCGGCTCCCTAAGGGTCGGGATAATCTCTCGTATTTGCGGTCTGAAATCACATTACTAGGAACACAGCTGTCTGGTTTCCAGGATTGTCGCAGCGTGTTTGTGTCAGACCGTTGTTAAATTATTCTCTTCTGCGGGGAATACCGGCCTATTAGGTTGCTGCACGTGGTCACTCGGAGACCCGTTACTAAACATCCGCATCGCAGTTTCTTACCCCCCCCCCCCTCCCAAAAAAAAAAAAAACCTTGACGCAAAAGTGGATGATGTTGCCTTGCGGAAATGTTTTATTGTAAATTTTCGTGGATTCTCAACTTCTTAATTGAATCAGTTGTTTGTAGAAGGGAACAAGCGCTAAAAACTAGATTTTTTTTCACCTATCGTGTGTTAACATATAAATGTACATTGTGAACTATAAAAAAGGAACAAAAACCAGTCGTATGCCGGCTTATTCGAACTTGAAAATATGAGTTAGTTCAAAGCAGGTAACATATCCCAGTTTGGAGTTCCTTCATCCTCAACGTTGGTGATTGTATCTGTTGTTCAGCTGCTTAAAACCTCGCGATTTAAGGGCATCCGACTGTTGTTTTGCGTTTAATGTCCGACGTCTGAGTTCAAATACTCTTGATTAAATGTAAATGAATAACAAACTTGCACCAAACGACATTCTGATGTAATAAAAAAGAAAACAATAAATTAAATTAAATAGATTAAATATTACAAAATATTATTGACTATGCGTATGAAGACGCATTTTTGTAGAATATAATGATTTCATTATTAAAAAGTTCTGTGCTTATTTGTATATTAGGGGAATCGGACTTCGCTTAAACTTTAATTGAAGCTGCAGGCGGCGGACTCCGAGAACACCGGCGCTTGTCGTAATCAAGAAAATCCTCCTTATATGTTCTTCTCTTCACTTCAAAAAAAATTACTTGATACTGTTGTTCAATATAATATTATTCATGCACACATATGATACATAGAGCTAGCAATACCTCATATCTAAAATCGCACAATCGCAAAAAAAAGAGGTACAAAAATTGAATGTTTTTTCGTTCATTTGTATGCGCCTTACAGAGAATTCATAATTAACGTCTTTTCCAACTCTCTGGTAGTTCTGTGTTTCATTTTTTTGTTTTTTAATAAATCTTTATTTTACGGCATCCTGGGCGCCATTCATCATGTACCTATGCACTGGTCAACTCTGATGTTGTTTCTCTGTTTATGAAAGTGCCACTCAGTGACTCTCTGGAGCGCCACAGTTCCATTTTCCCGCAAAATATCACAAAACTCTTTCATGCATGTCTCTCCACGAGCTATTTCATGTGGAATGGTAACTTCTATAACTGCTGGAAACCGTCGCCATTTTTGTCGTCTTAGTCGAGTAGTGGCCAACTTCTTCATGGAACATTTCGAAGCACAGGCACTGGACTTGGCACATTGTAAACCTAAGGTGTGGTACAGATACGTCTATGATACCTTCTTCGTGTGGAGCCATAGTGTAGAACAGCTCGGTGACTTCCTTAGACACTTGAACAGCCTCCATGCCAACATAAAATTTACCATGGAAGTAGAAAAGGACAAATACTACCATTTCTAGACGTGCTGGTCACAAGGGATGGTGAAAGCCTGGGACACAGCGTGTACCGAGAACACGATAGGTTAACTCCGAACAAAGTTTCTCATCAACATCATTTGGTTTCATATGACAAGCTACCTGTAATAAATAATGTCCTAAAAATCATGCACACCAAGTGTAAAGGTATCAACAAGAAGAAACCAACTATTGTTTGAACTAAATATCCACATAATTTTGTAATCATTTAGTAAAAATGTTCACATTACAGATTAAGTAAAACGGAAACCCACTGATGATGGCACAGTGCTGCTGAAACGCGTTTGTGTGCTTGAAAAAACGGTGTTTCGCGTAACTGGCAAACCTCACATCCCACAATTTTAACTGCAAACGTTGTAAACACAAGGAGCTGCCAATTTAACTGATGAAAAACACACTGACTTGATACAATCCTCAAGGGAGACGGGATTCAATGTCACTCAAATCTCCACTGAAAATATTCTGGATTGCAATAACTCGTGGCCTAAGTTCTATAAAAACTAAACTAAGTTCTGGAGAAGTCCTCATTTTCGCATTCCAAAAGCAGGGAGTTACAATATTTCTTTCTTAAAGATGTTTAACTGTATCTGATTTCGGTGATAGTGTAGTGTAAAAGATTTTCTTGTTGCAGAAGAACTGTGCAAGAGTGCCCCACACTACAACAGAAAAGGCTTACAATGGAAAAATACCAATACAAGAAGATCCTGGGCGTGCGCAAGATAGTTACATACATTCCATTTGAGCACAGATCATTTTATGAGGAGTTGTTGATGTGGTCAATAACAGACACTGCAGAGGACGGTGGAAGTGAAGGACAGTAATGATTTTCAGAGTAAATTTCATACGTGATGCTTTCAAAACGTGTGAGAAGTATAGACATTTCCTGTATGTGTCGTATTATGAATTTCTGTGAAAATGTAATGATGTGTAATAAGTAATTCTATTGCCTAGTTCCAAATCAGTTCGAAGAAGGGAACAAATCTTCGGTTTCTAGTATCGCGATGCATCCTTCATGACAAGCCAATTCATCTTTCCAAGATACTGAGATAGAAGGTTAAGGTTAATATGAAGAACCTCCTACAGCTGTCTGGTTAAGACAAAATTAAAAATAAAAACGCGATAAAGTTTTTTATACCTCCTCACTAAAGGAGGTTTTAGATTCGTTCCCTTCTTCAAACAACAATTTGTCTGATGACAATTTGTTTAAGGCAGTTCCACCAGAAAGCAGAATCATATTCGAATCCTCGACACGGAGGTAAAGTCTACACGCACTTTTTCATGCTTTGTATTGTAGTTGTATAAACCAGAGTCCAACTGAAACTGTTTTGTTATTGGCAATAAACATAACTAAAACGTAAATTTGCTGGTAAGTGAATGAGAATTTCAAAATCTTTGAAGATGGCTCTGCAAGATCTTTGGGTATCTACACTGGTGTGCAAAACTTAAGGATGAAAGTAACTTTCGCATGACGCGTCACTGCTAAGCAACACAGCTGATGAAACTTGGAGCATATACAGAAAGAACTGCTACAGCATAGTAGAGAAGGTAACTCAAAGAAATACGCAATGATACGAACAGAAATGACACTTTTATTCAACGACAACGATTACACTGAAGTCACAGCGATTAATGATGGTCCCCTGGACATTACAAAAGGCGGGACGTGGTGTGTCATCACAGTGGAGAGTAATGCATGCTCTGTAACGTGCTCCCAAGTTGGTCAGAGTGAAACGTCCGCTTAGACAAATTAATGAATTACTGTGCTGGTAAACTTCTACGTGATTTGATTTTCAAACAGCTGAGCAAAACTGAACGTACTCGGACATTACTCTCTTTACTTATTCTGATCAACACTAAACTGACATACAATATTTTTAGTGCAACACAATCTGACTTTCAAAAATCTCTACAAAAAGAATGGCCCTGACTAACATTAACCTATACCTTTCATGTATCACTTACCTCACAAAAGTCTTCGTTACTCGAACTAAAGCAATACAGCGAGCGCCAGTACTGCCAGCTAAATAAAAGATTCTAACTACTGAAGGCACTAACTACTGATAGGCATACTTAGCAAATGAAAGATTTTGGTAGAGAACAAACAATGTATTTACCTTAAAAGTGTTCAAAAGTCATAATATATATAGCAGTTCATGGCATCCAGTCTTACAAATTTACTGTCTCTGATGGACACACGTCCAGATCATTCGCTCTCAAAACTCCGCCATTTCTCTCCCCACATCCACCACTGCTGGCGGCTCACCTCCAACTGCGCAACGCTACGCGCTGTTAACAGCCAACTGCCCAACACTACAATAGCCAACAACAATGCAAACCAGCCACAGACTGCACACAGCACAGCCAGTGATTTTCATACCGAGTGCTATGTGGCGTTACCATTATAAAAACCTAAACAGCCTACTTACAACAGGAGTGGCAAGTTCTTGTAGCCGGGCTGTTGCCAACTGCTGCATGAGCGTTGGTGTGTGTGGACGCGCTGCAGCACGTCCCCCTATCGCATCCGACACGAGCTCCAAGAGATTTAACTCGGGAGAAAGAGAGTGCCAGCCCATTCCCGAATTTCCTCTCGTTCCAAGAGTTCCTCCCCTCCGCAGTTCAACGCGGCCGAGCCTTGTCATCCATAAAAATGAAGTAAGGGCGGTATGTAGCCCTGAAAAAACTCACGCGGGGAAGGAGTGCAGTGTCATGATGACGTTGACCATATAACACCAGAGCTCCATAGCTCTACTGACATACACTTTTCTTTTTTGTGTGTTCTACCATCTGCCATTACGATACTGTAAATATTGTTTGATTGTATTGACACCACAAGAGTTTACGCTTTTTCCTTTGTAAAAACTTTGATGTCATGGTTTATTCCTATATACGATGTAGTGTCTCTGTTATTTAAATTATTTGCCGCATTTGGAGGGGGGACAAAACATACTGTATATAATTGTAATTTCTGTGTGAATAATTTTTTGTAGAAATATCAATATGTATAACTGATCTATTTTATTTAAAGTGACGGTTTGCTTTTATGTAATTGCTCATCCTCACTTATATTTTTTAGTAAATTGTAAGATGAAAAGATGCTGTGGTTCCCCTCGAGAACGGAGACGTGCAGTCCACTCAAAATGTGGTTGCCGTGGATAGAAAAGTGGAATCAAGAGTCAGTCGGGGACAAGCTATCAAACTGCCAACAGCTTATGCAAGAGTCGTGTATTGTGCTGCTGCCGAGAGAGGCTTTTTATGCCGTGTTTCAATGTGCCAAAGCCTCGGATGGACTGATTTGTAAGCTAGCTATGTTTTGGAAATGGTATCTACACTCCTGGAAATGGAAAAAAAGAACACATTGACACCGGTGTGTCAGACCCACCATACTTGCTCCGGACACTGCGAGAGGGCTGTACAAGCAATGATCACACGCACGGCACAGCGGACACACCAGGAACCGCGGTGTTGGCCGTCGAATGGCGCTAGTTGCGCAGCATTTGTGCACCGCCGCCGTCAGTGGCAGCCAGTTTGCCGTCGCATACGGAGCTCCATCGCAGCCTTTAACACTGGTATCATGCCGCGACAGCGTGGACGTGAACCGAATGTGCAGTTGACGGACTTTGAGCGAGGGCGTATAGTGGGCATGCGGGAGGCCGGGTGGACGTACCGCCGAATTGCTCAACACGTGGGGCGTGAGGTCTCCACAGTACATCGATGTTGTCGCCAGTGGTCGGCGGAAGGTGCACGTGCCCGTTGACCTGGGACCGGACCGCAGCGACGCACGGATGCACGCCAAGACCGTAGGATCCTACGCAGTGCCGTAGGGGACCGCACCGCCACTTCCCAGCAAATTAGGGACACTGTTGCTCCTGGGGTATCGGCGAGGACCATTCGCAACCGTCTCCATGAAGCTGGGCTACGGTCCCGCACACCGTTAGGCCGTCTTCCGCTCACGCCCCAACATCGTGCAGCCCGCCTCCAGTGGTGTCGCGACAGGCGTGAATGGAGGGACGAATGGAGACGTGTCGTCTTCAGCGATGAGAGTCGCTTCTGCCTTGGTGCCAATGATGGTCGTATGCGTGTTTGGCGCCGTGCAGGTGAGCGCCACAATCAGGACTGCATACCACCGAGGCACACAGGGCCAACACCCGGCATCATGGTGTGGGGACCGATCTCCTACACTGGCCGTACACCTCTGGCGATCGTCGAGGGGACACTGAATGGTGCACGGTACATCCAAACCGTCATCGAACCCATTGTTCTACCATTCCTAGACCGGCAAGGGAACTTGCTGTTCCAACAGGACAATGCACGTCCACATGTACCTGTGCCACCCAACGTGCTCTAGAAGGTGTAAGTCAACTACCCTGGCCAGCAAGATCTCCGAATCTGTCCCCCATTGAGGATGTTTGGGACTGGATGAAGCGTCGTCTCACGCGGTCTGCACGTCCAGCACGAACGCTGGTCCAACTGAGGCGCCAGGTGGAAATGGGATGGCAAGCCGTTCCACAGGACTACATCCAGCATCTCTACGATCGTCTCCATGGGAGAATAGCAGTCTGCATTGCTGCGAAAGGTGGATATACACTGTACTAGTGTCGACATTGTGCATGCTCTGTTGCCTGTGTCTATGTGCCTGTGGTTCTGTCAGTGTGATCATGTGATGTATCTGACCCCAGGAATGTGTCAATAAAGTTTCCCCTTCCTGGGTCAATGAATTCACGGTGTTCTTATTTCAATTTCCAGGAGTGTATCATCGCCACCAAGAAATGACAAAACTTTATCATTACCAACTGTAAATCCACCTGCCAATATGTACTCGCCACCACATTGCGCAATCACTGTAAAGGAACAGAATAATTATAGTGATGTACAGTTAAGGATCAGCTCATGGATATTTTGTTGTTGTTCTTGTGGTCTTCAGTCCTGAGACTGGTTTGATGCAGCTGTCCACGCTACCATATCCTGTGCAAGCTTCATCTCCCAGTACTTACTGCAACCCACATCCTTCTGAATCTGCTTAGTGCATTCATCTCTTGGTCTCCCAGCCCTCCAATGCTAAATTTGTGATCCCTTGATGCCTCAGAACATGTCCTACCAACCGACCCCTTCTTCTATCCAGTTCCCACAAACTTCTCTTCTCCCCAATCCTATACAATACTTCCTCATTAGTTCTGTGATCTACCCATCTTTTCTTCAGCATTCTTCTGCAGCACCACATTTCGAAAGCTTTTATTCACTTCTTGTGTAAACTATTTATTGTCCATGTTTCACTTCTATCATGGCTACACTCCACACAAATAGTTTCAGAAACGACTTCCTGACACTTAAAAGTATGCTCGATGTTAACAAATTTCTCTTCTTCAGAAACGCTTTCCTTGCCATTGATAGTCTACATTTCATATCCTCTCTACTTCGACCATTATCAGTTATTTTGCTCCCCAAATAGCAAAACTCCTCTACTACTTTAAGTGTCTCATTTCCTAATCTAATTCCCTCAGCATCACCCGACTTAATTCGACTACATTCCATTATCCTCGTTTTCCTTTTGTTGATGTTCATCTTATATACTCCTCTCAAGACACTGTCCATTCCATTCAACTGTTCTTCCAAGTCCTTTGCTGTCTCTGACAGAATTACAATGTCATCGGAGAACCTCAAAGTTTTATTTCTTCTCCATGGATGCTAATACCTACTCCGAATTTTTCTTTTTTTTTTCCTTTACTGCTTGCTCAATATACAGATTGAGTAACATCGGGGAGAGGCTACAACCCTGTCTTACTCCCTTCCCAATCACTGATTTCCTTTCATGTCCCTCGATTCTTATAACTGCTATCTGGTTTTTGTACAAATTGTAAATAGCCTTTCGCTCCCTGTATTTTACCCCTGCCACCTTTGGAATTTGGAAGAGAGTATTCCAGTCAACATTGTCAAAAGCTTTCTTTAAGTCTACAAATGCTAGAAACGTAGGCTTGCCTTTTCTTAATCTTAGTCGTAAGGTTAGTATTGCCTCACATGTTCCAAAATTTCTGCGGAATCCAAACTGATCCTCCCCGAGATCCGCTTCTACCAGTTTTTCCATTCGTCTGTAAAGAATTCGTGTTAGTATTTTGCAGCTGTGGCTTATTAAACTGATTGTTCGCTAATTTTCACATCTGCCAACACCTTCTTTCTTTGCAATTGGAATTATTATATTCTTCTTGAAGTCTGAGGGTATCTCGCCTGTCTCATACATCTTGCTCACCAGATGGTAGAGTTTTGTCAGGACTGGCTCTCCCAAGGCCGTCAGTAGTTCCAATGGAATGTTGTCTACTCCCGGGGCCTTGTTTCGACTCAGGTGTTTGAGTGCTCTGTCAAACTCTTCACGCAGTATCGTATTTCCCATTTCATCTTCATCTGCATCCTCTTCCATTTTCATAATATTGTCCTCAAGCACGTCGCCCTTGTATAGATCCTCTATATACTCCTTCCACCTTTCTTTGCTTAGAACAGGGTTTCCATCTGAGCTCTTGATATTCATACAAGTGCTCCTCTTTTCTTCAAAGGTCTCTTTAATTTTCCTGTAGGCAGTATCTATCTTACCACTAGTGAGATAAGCTTCTACATCCTTCCATTTGTCCTCTAGCCATCCCTGCTTAGCCATTTTGCACTTCCTGTCAATCTCATTTTTGAGACGTTTGTATTCCTTTTTGCCTGCTTCATTTATTGCATTTTTTTATTTTCAACTTTCATCAATTAAATTGAATATTTCTTCTGTTACCCAAGGATTTCTACTAGCCCTCGTCTTTTTACCTACTTGATCCTCTGCTGCCTTCACTACTTCATCCCTCAAAGCTACACATTCTTCTTCTACTGTATTTCTTTCCCCCATTCCTGTCAATTGTTCCCTTATACTCTACCTGAAACTCCGTACAACCTCTGGTTTAGTCAGTTTATCCACGTCCCATCTCCTTAAATTCCCACCTTTTTGCAGTTTCTTCAGTTTTAATCTACAGGTCATAACCAATAGATTGTGGTCAGAGTCCACATATGCCCCTGGAAATGTCTTACAATTTAAAACCTGGTTCCTAAATCTCTGTCTTACCATTATATGATCTATCTGATACCTTTTAGTATCTCCAGGGTTCTTCCAAGTATACAGCCTTCTTTCATGATTCTTAAAGCAAGTATTAGCTATGATTAGGTTGTGCTCTATGCAAAATTCTACCAGGCGTCTTCCTCTTTCATTTCTTAGCCCCAATCCATTTCCACCTACTACGTTTCCTTCTCTTCCTTTTCCTACACTCGAATTCAAGTCACCTATGACTATTAAATTTTCATCCCCCTTCACTATCTGAATAATTTCTTTTATTTCATCATACATTTCTTCAATTTCTTTGTCATCTGCAGAGGTAGTTGCCATATAAACTTGTACTACTGTAGTAGGTGTGGTCTTCGTATCTATCTTGGCCACAATAATGCGTTCACGATGCTGTTTGTAGTAGCTTACCCGCATTCCTATTTTCCTATTTATTATTAAACCTACTCCTGCATTACCCCTATTTGATTTTGTGTTTATAACCCTGTAGTCACCTGACCAAAAGTCTTGTTCCTCCTGCCACCGAACTTCACTAATTCCCACTATATCTAACTTTAACCTATCCATTTCCCTTTTTAAATTTTCTAACCTACCTGCCCGATTAAGGGACCTGACATTCTACACTCAGATCCGTAGAACGCCAGTTTTCTTTCTCATGGATATTTTAGTGTGCTCAAATATAAGGTAACTTATACTCGAACTCTTATACCTACCTTGATTTTTTCTCCCTGGTCACACAACCACTTAGGGTCCTTCACATGTCAAATATGCTTACCCAGTGTCCATATTGTGAAAACAGAAACGCCAGTTATTAATTCAATAATGCCACTTGCAGATAGTAAAAACAAACTAAGTTAAAGTTAAAGTTAATGTAGCAGAACTGAGTAATATAGTACGTGATACTTGCTGAAAATAATTTTTGTATTAAAACTGCTTGTTAATATTTTGTTGCCAACTTCAAAAGTGAATGTTCTCAAAACTGTAGCTTATAGAGTTTTGGGTATTAAATGATCATAGTGCAGCATCTTAAAAATCACTCAAAAGTGAGTTATTGTGTGATGTCCTTAGGTTAGTTACGTTTAAGTAGTTCTACGTTGTAGGGGACTGAACCATAGATGTTAAGTCCCATAGTGCTCAGAGCCATTTGAACCATTTTTGAGTTATTGTAACAAATAAAAAGCACCAGTTTGCTTTAAAAGCAAACGGTAGTGTTATAACCGGTGAGTGTGTCGTGTTGAAGTATTTGGAGTTCAGTTGGCCCCTGGAAAATTATGCCTTCGCACACCACCTGACCCGCCGAAACAATTAAATTCTATAATGTTCCTATGTAATTATCCTGCTCCCATCCCTCGCCATATGAGTGTACGTCTAGCATGTAACTAGCTAACTAACTAATTAATGGGCAAGCTGTTAGAAACTGTCGCCGAGCAAAGCTTGTTGACAGGCTCCCAATCCTACTTCCAGAGGCACTCCCTTTCCTTGGATCACGCTCCTAGAATTCAGCCTTGTAATACAAGAATTACTTTTAAAAAAATGTTTCATGCCTTTTATCGTATTTGATATGACGCATTTTCAACACCCAGCTTTCATTTCCAGCAAATTTTTTTACCTCATCGTGACACATCTTGAATGTCTTTGTCAGAATGTTTTAATTTCATAAACCACGAAGGTATTCTCTACTGTGCGATGGTAGCAGACCTGACTGCCATGATCATTTGGACGTGCACCACCTAATTGCCAAGGCGCTCAGCTGTTTCATTCATTTGAGCAAACCACTGAGATAGAACCCAATGAACTTTACGTATACACAGATGTGCCTGTCTAGTAATGATAAGTGGTATCAGCCAATTTTTTAGTTTTTGTGACATACTCCACTTGCAACTATATGCAAGACTTGTTTCTTCATTTTCTGCTATGTACAATATTTGTGTATTGTCTATCATATATATGGCAGTTTTCAGAACCACTTGAAAATGGCCTACGGTAAAGACCGGAATCGGCACTCAGTACAGTTCTTTACACAAACCGGGGCCGTTTTCATTAATTAAACTAACAGTTGCGAAATTATCGCACACTCCAAAAATGAAAAAAATAATAAGTACTGTAAGAATTTTAATGCATAGCTATGTATCTTTCATGTGACCGTCAAAATGTGATTGGAATCATGAAATGGTAAGATCATGTTCATTCTAATGAATTCTAAAACAACTAATTGTAGTGAAGCTCATTACGCTGCTACCGTAAGTCAGTAGCAGTGTCACTATGTCGCCTCGAAAACGATTTGTCGACAGTGATGAGACAGATCACCCACATCCGTTTTTCTCGACTTCTCCAACTTGCCTAAAGGAAGCTCACTGATTCTGTTTAGTGAAGGGGCAAAGTACTGAGCCCGGCAGCACACTATATCTGGATTACTGCGTTAGCGAGTTGACGGTCAGAGTGGTCCGCTCACCTGATTGCCAGCTACTGACTCTGTTACCAGTGCTCTTCGCGGCTACTTTACTTAAAGTAGGCTAGCGTGAATACTCAAACAAAGTGTATGCGTGAGTCTCCTCCCTAAAATATTTCGTCAGACGTTGTAACCTCCCAACAGATTATTTCCATAACCTCCCAATAAAAAGTGACTAACCTCCCAACAAAAAGTAACTCATATATAAGCGTTCAAAAAAATCTGGTAATGTAACCTTTCAATAATGAACTGTCTGTGAATCTAAACTGGTAAATCTGGTAAATCGACTCATATATAGCCGTTCCAAAAAAATCTGGTAATGTAACTTTTCGATAGTTAACTGTCTGTGATTCTAAACTGGTAAATCGACTAATACATAACCGTTCAAAAAAATTCTGGTAATGTAACCCTTCAATAATTAACTGTCTGTGAATCTAAACTGGTAAATCGATTCATATATAACCGTCCAAAAAAAATCTGGTAATGTAACCTTTCAATAATTAACTGTCTGTGAATCTAAACTGGTAAATCGACTCATATATAACCGTTCAAAAAATCTGGTAATGTAACCTTTCAATAATGAACTGTCTGTGAATCTAAACTGGTAAATCTGGTAAATCGACTCATATATAACCGTTCCAAAAAAATCTGGTAATGTAACGTTTCAATAATTACCTGACTGTGAATCTAAACTGGTAAATGGACTCATATATATAACCGTTCTAATAAAAATTTGGTAATGTAACGTTTCAATAATTACCTGTCTGTGAATCTAAACTGGTAAATCTGGTAAACCGACTCATATATAACCGTTCAAAATAATCTGGTAATGTAACCTTTCAATAATTAACTGACTGTGAATCTAAACTGATAAATCGACTCATATATAACCGTTCCAAACAAATCTGGTAATGTAACCTTTCAATAATTGACTGACTGTGAATCTAAACTAGTAAATCGACTCATATATAACAGTTTCAAAAAAATCTGGTAATGAAACGTTTTAATAATTAACTGTCTGTGATTTTAAACTGGTAAATCTTATAAATCGACTCATATACAACCGTTCAAAACCAATCTGGTAATGTAACCTCTCAATAATTAACTGTCTGTGAATCTAAACTGGTAAATCTGGTAAATCGACTCATATATAACCGTTCCAAAAAAATCTGGTAATGTAACCTTTCGATAGTTAACTGTCTGTGATTCTAAACTGGTAAATCGACTAATATATAATCGTTCAAAAAAATTTGGTAATGTAACCTTTCAATAATTAACTGTCTGTGAATCTAAACTGGTAAATCGATTCATATATAACCGTTCAAAAAAAATCTGGTAATGTAACCTTTCAATAATTAACTGTTTGTGAATCTAAACTGGTAAATCGATTCATATATAACCGTTCAAAAAAAAATCTGGCAATGAAACCTTTCAACAATTAACAGTCTGTGAATCTAAACTGGTAAATCGACTCATATATAAACGTTCAAAAGAAACCTGGTAATTTAAACTTTCAATAATTAACTGTCTGTGAATCTAAACTGGTAAATCTGGTAAATCGACTCATATATAACCGATAAAAAAAAATCTGGTAATGTAACGTTTCAATAATTACCTGACTGTGAATCTAAACTGGTAAATGTGGTAAATGGACCCATATATAGCCGTTCAAATAAAAATCTGGTAATGTAACGTTTCAATAATTAACTGTCTATGAATCTAAACTGGTAAATCAGGTAAATCGACTCATATATAAAACCGTTCCAAAAAAATCTGGTAAAGTAACGTTTCAATAATTAACGGTCTGTGATTCTAAACTGGTAAATCTGGTATACGACCCATATATAACTGTTCAAAAAAATCTAGTAATGTAACCTTTCAATAATTAACTGACTGTGAATCTAAACTGGTAAATCGACTCATATATAACCGTTTCAAAAAAATCTGGTAATGTAACCTTTCAATAATTAACTGACTGTGAATCTAAACTGGTAAATCGACTCATATATAAGCATTTCAAAAAAATCTGGTAATGTAACGTTTCAATAGTTAACTGTCTGTGATTTTAAACTGGTAAATCTGATAAATCGACTCATATACAACCGTTCAAAACCAATCTGGTAGTGTAACCTTTCAATAATTAACTGTCTGTGATTCTAAACTGGTAAATCGACTAATATATAACCGTTCAAAAAAAATTTGGTAATGTAACCTTTCAATAATTAACTGTCTGTGAATCTAAACTGATAAATCGATTCATATATAACCGTTCAAAAAAATCTGGTAATGTAACCTTTCAATAATTAACTGTCTGTGAATCTAAACTGGTAAATCGATTCATATATAACCGTTCAAAAAAAATCTGGTAACGAAACCTTTCAATAATTAACTGTCTGTGAATCTAAACTGATAAATCGATTCATATATAACCGTTCAAAAAAATCTGGTAATGTAACCTTTCAATAATTAACTGTCTGTGAATCTAAACTGGTAAATCGATTCATATATAACCGTTCAAAAAAAATCTGGTAACGAAACCTTTCAATAATTAACAGTCTGTGAATCTAAACTGGTAAATCGACTCATATATAAACGTTCAAAAGAAACCTGGTAATTTAAACTTTCAATAATTAACTGTCTGTGAATCTAAACTGGTAAATCTGGTAAATCGACTCATATATAACCGATCCAAAAAAATCTGGTAATGTAACGTTTCAATAATTATCTGACTGTGAATCTAAACTGGTAAATGTGGTAAATGGACCCATATATAACCGTTCAAATAAAAATCTGGTAACGTAACGTTTCAATAATTAACTGTCTGTGAATCTAAACTGGTAAATCAGGTAAATCGACTCATATATAACCGTTCCAAAAAAATCTGGTAATGTAACGTTTCAATAATTAACGGTCTGTGATTCTAAACTGGTAAATCTGGTATACGACCCATATATAACCGTTCAAAAAAATCTAGTAATGTAACCTTTCAATAATTAACTGACTGTGAATCTAAACTGGTAAATCGACTCATATATAACCTTTCAAAAAAAATCTGGTAATGTAACCTTTCAATATTTAACTGTCTGTGAATCTAAACTGGTAAATCTGGTAAATCGACTCATATATTACCGTTCCAAAAATATCTGGTAATGTATCATTTCAATAATTAACTGTCTGTGAATCTAAACTGGTAAATCTGGTAAATCGACTCATATATAACCGTTCAAAAAAAATCTGGTAATGTCACCTTACAATAATTAACTGACTGTAAATCTAAACTAGTAAATCTGGACGGCCACAGTGGTGTGTTATGGCCCTGAATAATCATTCTGAATAAACTGAAAATTCTTACCTCAATGATGTCGCCAGATAACGCCAATATATCTGCTCCAATAAGAAATTTTTCTGCCACAACCCAGTGCAATGCTGGTCACTAGATTTTCTCATGTATGAAAAAGATCTGATTTTCTTTATGATAATCGGCACGACTATGAATAGGAGAAATTAGTAAAATCTTTAAATTCAGGTGAATGACTGTCAAAAGATATGTTTATAAGAAAGATTATTATTGAAAGGTTTGTGGAAACATTTAGATGCAACTTTGATATAACAATAGTACAAAAATCAATTGTAGCAATAATATTTTGTTTCTACCTTATACTACGTCGCTCAGGCACCGCCATCGTTCTCCACTACCGGCCTTGATAATTCCGTAACTCTACTGCTCTTCTCGAGCTGCAAAACACCACAACTGGACTGCATGGTCCGAACTCCAGGACACAAGTGCTCTCTGAGAGCTATACAACTAGACAACTGCTCTCTACGAGCGACCTAACCCAACTGCCTGACTACGAGCTACTACCCTTACTGCTGCCGACACTGCTCTCTGATCTGCTATTCTGTTGTAGCTTACATATCGCAGGCAGCGCGTGAACAGTCCATCGAAAGTACATCTGCTCGAGTGCGCTAGCAATATATTCCTTAGTCATGGACCTCTTACAACGTACATTTACGAATGTCACATAGATTATTTATACTAAATTGTTTAATATTTTCAGATTAAAATAAGTGTAGCGTTCATAATTTGACTCGAACAGTGTGCATGTACATACTCGTACGTCTGTAAGATTCCATAATTTTATGATAAGTGGCAGGTACTTACGAAGTACTTGTGAATGACAGGTCGAAAACTGAATAGGCAGCCTACACTGAAATGATAAAAATCATGAGATATTTCCTAATATCATGTCGCACCTTCTTTTGCGTGTGGTAGTGCAGCCTGATGTGGCATGGACTCGACAAGTCGTTAGAAGTCCTCTGCAGAAATATTCAGCCATGCTGTCTCTACAGCCATTCTTTATTGCGAAAGTGTTGGCGGTGCACAATATTGTGCACGAACTGACCTCTCTATAACAGCCTATAAATGTTCCATGGGATTCACGTTGGACGCTCTTGATGACCAAATCATTCGCTCTAATTGTCCAGAATGTTCTTCATTGTGGCCCAGTGACACGGCGCATTCCCATCCATAAACATTTCACCGTTGTTTGGGAAAATGAAGTCCATGGTCTCCATGTAGCCGAAACTAAGCATTTCCAGTCAAGAATCGGTCCAGTTGGTCCATGTAAACACAGCCCACACTATTATGGGGGCATCACCAGGTTGGACAGAGCTTCGTGGACAACTTGGTCCATTGCTTCGTACGGTCTTTGTGAGACTCGAACTCTGCCGTCGGCGCTTACCAACTGAAATCGGGACTCATCTGACCTGGCCATGGTTTCCCAACTTTCTAAGTTCCAATCGATATGGACAGGAGCCCAGGAGACGCACTGAAGGCTTTGTCGTGCTCGATGTCGCGCTGTTAGCAAAGGCACTAGAGTCGGTCGCCTGCTGTCGTATCCCATTAACACCAGATTTCAAGGCACTGTCCTAGCGAATATGTTCGTCGTACGTCCCACACTGATGTTTGCGCCTATTTTACGCAGGGCTGCTAGTCAGTTAGCACTGACAACTCTACACAAACGCCGCTGCTCTCGGCTACTAAGTGAAGTTTATCATCCACTACGTTGTCCTTGGCGAGGGGTAATGCCTGAAATTGGGTTTTCTCGGCACACTCTTGACATTGTGAATCTCGAAATATTGAATTCGCGAAAGTCCCCTGCATCTAGCTCTAACTACCATTTCGCGTTCTAAGGCTGTTAATTCCCGTCGTGCGGCCATAATCACGTCGAACACCTGAGTACAAATAACAGCTCCGCCAACGCACTGCCCTTTTATACCTTGTGTACGCGATGCCACCGCTATCTGAATACGTGCACATCGCAATTCAGTGGCTTTGTAAGTAGGCTGTTTAGGTTTTTATGTTGGTAACGCCACGTAGTGCTCTGTATGAAAATCACAGACTGCGCTGTGTGTAGTCTGTAGCTGATTGACACTGTTGGAACGTTCGCTTGTGTAGTGTTGGCCACCTGGATGTGAACAGCGCGTACCGTTGCACAGTTGGAGATGAGACGCCAGCAGTTGTGGATGTGGAGAGAGAGCTGGGAGAAATTTGAGAAGTTACTATAAGCCAACGATCTGGACGTGTGTCCGCCAGAAAAAGGAAATTTGTAAAGATGGATCTCATGAACTGATATATATATATATGATGACTTTTGAACACTATTAAGGTAAATACGTTGTTTGTTCTCTATCAAAATCTTTCATTAGCTATGTATGCATATCAGTACTTAGTGCCTTCAGTAGTTAGAACCTTTTATTTAGCTGGCAGTATTGGCGCTCGCTGTATTGCAGTAGTTCGAGTAACGAAGATTTTGTGAGGTAAGTGATTCATGAAAGGTATAGGTTATTGTTAGTCAGGGCCATTCTTTTGTAGGGATTGTTGAAAGTCAGACTGCGTTGCGCTAAAATTATTGTGTGTCAGTTTAGTGATGATCAGAATAAGTAAAGAGAAAACTGTTTGAGTACGTTGAGTTTTGCTCAGCTGTTTGAAAATCAAATAACGTAGAAGTTTACCAACACAGTCATGCTTAATTTTTCAAAGGGGGCGTTTCAACTTCTGACACTTCAGTATATGTTCTGTTGTTGTTTGATACTCTGTAAGTGTGACCGGTACAGCATCACCACTATAATGTTCCTTATAGCCTCTGGCGCTCTGAGTCATTTGCCCAGGAGTCATGGCTAGCGTGATGACGTAGTAATTGGCCTTCTGTTACCCGGAATAGAAGGCTATCTTGATCCTCATGAAACTGTGCTTGGCAGTGCTGGTGCATTTCATTCTTTCTTCTCGATCACAGTACACTGTTGTATAACTTCAGATTGCGCACATGTGGGCTACGGCTTAGTGCTATTAAGGTGCTTTAAAATCCGTAGTAATCAAAACGAACAATGTTATTATTGCATTATATGTTATGAATTGTAACTATTGAATCGCATCGTTTAATGCATTGCTTGGTTTTCCTGATGGCTTCCAGTTGTCTTCGTTTCTTGGGTCAAGTACACCCATATTTTTGAGAATACGAGTGTGGTCCATTACAGGGTGATTCAAAAAGAATACCACAACTTTAGGAATTTAAAACTCTGCAACGACAAAAGGCAGAGCTAAGCACTATCTGTCGGCGAATTAAGGGAGCTATAAAGTTTCATGTAGTTGTACATTTATTCGCTTGAGGCGCTGTTGACTTGAGGCGCTGTTGACTAGGCGTCAGCGTCAGTTGATGCTAAGATTGCGACCGCTCAACAGAAAGCTTTTTGTGTTATTGAGTACGGCAGAAGTGAATCGACGACAGTTGTTCAGCGTTCATTTCGAACAAAGTATGGTGTTAAACCTCCTGATAGGTGGTGTATTAAACGTTGGTATAAACAGTTTACAGAGAATGGGTGTTTGTGCAAAGGGAAAAGTTCTGGATGGCCGAGAACGAGTGACGAAAATGTAGCACGCATCCAGCAAGCATTTGTTCGCATCCCAGGAAAATCGACTCGCAGAGCTAGCAGAGAGCTGCAAATTCCACAATCAACTGTATGGAGACTCCTACGAAAAACGTTAGTTATGAAACCTTATCGTCTGAAATTGGTTCAAGCACTGTCTGCAGCTGATAAGATTAAAAGAATCGATTTCTGTGATTTTATCCTTGCTCAAATGGAAACAGATGAATCTTTCGTTTCAAAGATTGTGTTTAGTGATGAAGCAACTTTCCACACTAACGGGAAGTCAACCGTCACAATGTCTGTATACGGGGCACTGAGAATCCGCGGGAAACAGTATGAACGTGACTCGCCTAGGGTGAACATTTTCTTTGCCATTTCAGCCAATAAAGTTTTTGGTCCCTTTTTCTTCGAAGGTGCTACTGTAACTGGACTACAGTATCTGGAGATGTTAGAGAATTGGCTGTTCCCTCAGCTCGAACAAGAAGCACAACAATTCATATTTCAGCAGGATGGTGCCACCACATTGGCACTTATCTGTCTGTAACTACCTGAACAACTACCCGAGGCGATGGGTCGGCCGCCAGGCAGCCTGTGACAGAGCACTTCATCACTGGCCTCCAAGAAGCTCTGATCTTACCCCCTGCGATTTTTTCTTATGGGGGTATGTTAAGGATATGGTGTTCCGACCACCTCTCCCAGCCACCATTGATGATTTGAAACGAGAAATAACAGCAGCTATCCAAACTGTTACGCCTGAAATGCTACAGAGAGTGTGAAACGAGTTGGAGTATCGGGTTGATATTGCTCGAGTGTCTGGAGGGGGCCATATTGAACATCTCTGAACTTGTTTTTGAGTGAAAAAAAACCTTTTTAAATACTCTTTGTATTGATGTAGATTATGTTTAATTCATTAAATACACATTTTTAAAGTTGTGGTATTCTTCTTGAATCACTCTGTATATTTAATTTTTTCAGACCTGATTTTTTTTCTGGAGGAGGGAAAATTCTTTTACGTGATAATGCTCTTCGTGATTTTTTAATGATTGTAGATGCAAGATTGACACACAAATATATACCCGTTTTCAAAACATATTTTGTAAACTCGGCTTAATTTTAAGGACTAAAATGACTAATTACGAAATTTTCTCTATTGCAAAAAATAGTAAAATGGTCATTCAATAATTGCTATTCAGAATAACAATAACAATATTCAGTTATACAGTGAAATGTAGCGAACCAACCACATCCGTGTATCCTCGTGGTAACGAGCTGCTGCGCACCGCAGTCCTGCGAAGCGGCCCGCCTCCCAGGCGGGCTCTGCACTGCACTGCTTCAGCCGTCTCATACGTCCGTGACGTAACCCGCGAGCCACCTGCTTGTGAACGCAGTGTGCCGGCCCGGCTCTGCCCTTTGAGGCTGCGTTCACAGTGGCGCCTACAGCAGTCGTCAGAGGTCGCCCTATAATATCCGGTCATAGTGCGTAGGATCTAAAAATGTTCAAATGTGTGTGAAATCTTATGGGACTTAACTGCTTAGGTCATCAGTCCCTAAGCTTACACACTACTTAACCTAAATTATCCTAAGTACAAACACACACACCCATGCCCGAGGGAGGACTCGAACCTCCGCCGGGACCAGCCGCACAGTCCATGACTGCAGCGCTTAAGACCGCTCGGCTAAGCCCGCGCGGCGCGTCTGATCTCCTTCGTCAGTTTTTGGCAGTATCAAGGAGGTCAGGTTAAGCTACGTTAGGTTAGAAACTGTTCTAACAATGAAGTAGGTTAGATTTTAACCACTTAGGATGAACTGGATACCACGACACTTCTGTGCTTGGATACGAGTGCTGCATAGCGGCTTTTTCTATTAAAAGAGAGGCCAAATGCATATGAAAGAGCTTTCCAGTATCGTAAACAACGTGGCGAGTGATATACATTCCGTCCTCAGTTACCGGAATAACCAGACAAGTTTACGAGTAGACTATATGAGTTGACGGGAGAAACGCTCTGTTACACAGTCGATATAATTCGTGGTGACTTTGAAAAGAAAGTTATAAACACTTCGTTTCGCCACATTTATTTAAAGTTGTGCAGACGAACGTCAATTAACCTTCAAATGCCTGTCATATAGCACACGAGTGAAAGACAAGCATAAAGTGTAGCATAAGATACTCGGACAACCAAAAGCACTTAAAAGTGGAAATACCGGGTGCAGAATCATGAAACCTGAAATTCCGCAGGCCGATGTGGCGGAGCGGTTCTAGGCGCTTCATCCTGGAACCGCGCGACCGCTAGGTCGCAGGTTCGAATCCTGCCTCGGACACGGATGTGTGTGATGTCCTTAGGTTAGTTAGGTTTAAGTAGTTCTTAGTTCTAGGGGACTGATGACCTTAGATGATAAGTCTCATAGTGTTCAGAGCCATTTGAACAGGAATTTCCCTATAGATTGTGCTAGCCGTCAGTGTAGAGCCCGTGAGAATGCGCCTGCAGCGCCATCAGCTTCCTGTAACGGCTGACAACGAATGTCAACACATAGTAACCCAAGTTCAATACATCGGCATTTTTTCAAACCAGTAAACATATCGAGTTTTGTGCTAACGAACTACGATTTGCGGACAGCATTGGTTTTCTGTTATCATACAAAGAAAACTGCTGCAGAATCTCATCGAAGGAAATCGAATCGAATGCTTGTCGAAGCTTTCTGCGAACATGCACTTGGGAAAACACAGTGTTTACAGCGGTTCAAAAAATTCAAAAGTGGTGATTTCGACTTGAGAAACGACGAGTGCGGGAAACCACCGAAAAATTCGAAAACGTCGATTTGCAGGCCTTATTGGATGAAGATGATATTCCGGCTCAAAAGAAACAGCTGAATGTGACGCAAAAATCAGCTTCTCATGGTTTGAAAGCTATAGGAAAGGTGCAGAAAGAGGAAACATGGGTTCTGTATGAACTGAATTAAAGACAGCAAGCAGACCGAAAGACCACTAGTGAAATGCTGCTTGCCAGATACAAAAGAAAGTCGTTTCTCTATCAAATAGTGTCAGGTGATGAAAAATGGATATATTCTTAAAATCCTAAGCGTCATAAATTATGGGTGAATCCAGATAAACCATCGACATCCACTGCAACACCAAATCGCTTCGTAAAGAAGATAACGCTCTATGTTTGGTGGGATCAGAAGTGTGTGACCTCCCATGAGCTGCTAAAACCCGGTGAAACCGTTAACACCGATCGCGCTAACAACACCAAGTGATCCATTTAAATCGAACATTACGTGAAAAATGACCGGAATAGGGAAAAAGGCAACACAGTTGTATTGCTCACACGCCCCATCATAGACAGCAAAACGGGTCACGGAACCGATCGGGGCGTTCAGTTGGGAGATACTAGGGCAAGCGGCTTATTCTCCACTCTTGGCTCCGTTCGATTATCATATATTTGCATCACTGGGACACGGTCTCGCTGAATAACGCTTCAGTTCATATGAAAATATATGAAAATGGCTCGCTGGCTGGGTCGCTTCAAAAGAAGGACTGTTTTTGATGTGGCAATCAAAGCCGGCCTGAGAGATGGGAGAAATGTATATATAGCAATGGAGATTATTTTGAATAAAATATGTATAGTTTATCAGCTTCAAACAGCAGATGTCTAATTATTGAATCCAAATTCCGATTTCATACTTCTACACATGGTATATCTCGTAGATTACATTTGCATACCACTTCATATTGACAGAATCACTACAATACTGGCATAAAACGCCAGTAAGCAGTAATAATAATTTGAAGACAACTAATGACAAACTACCACAAAAAGATCTAGTACAATAGATATAAGAATGTAAGATACGCCACCCTTTTCACTTAAACAAATTATTGCCTAAAATATCCAATAGAGATGGGAGAAATGTATAGATAGCAATGGAGATTGTTGTTGTTGTTGTTGTTCTTGTGGTCTTCAGTCCTGAGACTGGTTTGATGCAGCTCTCCATGCTACTCTATCCTGTGCAAGCTTCTTCATCTCCCAGTACTTGCTGCAACCTACATCCTTCTGAATCTGCTTAGTGTATTCATCTCTTGGTCTCCCTCTAGGATTTCTACCCTCCACGCTGCCCTCCAATGCTAAATTTGTGATCCATTGATGCCTCAAAACATGTCCTACCAACCGGTCCCTTCTTTTTGTCAAGTTGTGCCACAAACTTCTCTTCTCCCCAATTCTATTCAATACTTCCTCATTAGTTATGTGATCTACCCATCTAATCTTCAGCATTCTTCTGTAGCACCACATTTCGAAAGCTTCTATTCTCTTCTTGTCCAAATTAGTTATTGTCCATGTTTCACTTCCATACATGGCTACACTCCATACAAATACTTTCAGAAACGACTTCCTGACCATTAAATCTATACTCGATGTTAACAAATTTCTCTTCTTCAGAAACGCTTTCCTTGCCATTGCCAGTCTACATTTTATATCCTCTCTACTTCGACCATCATCAGTTATTTTACTCCCTAAATAGCAAAACTCCTTTACTACTTTAAGTGTCTCATTTCCTAATCTAATTCCTTCAGCATCACCCGATTTAATTTGACTACATTCCATTATCCTCGTTTTGCTTTTGTTGATGTTCATCTTATACCCTCTTTTTAAGACACTGTCCATTCCGTTCAACTGCTCTTCCAAGTCCTTTGCTGTCTCTGACAGAATTACAATGTCATCGGCGAACCTCAAAGTTTTTATTTCTTCTCCGTGAATTTTAATACCTACTCCAAATTTTTCTTTTGTTTCCTTTACTGCTTGTTCAATATACAGATTGAATAACATCGGGGAGAGGCTACAACCCAGTCTCACTCCCTTCCCAACCACTGCTTCCCTTTCATGTCGCTCGACTCTTATAACTGCCATCTGGTTTCTGTACAAATTGTAAATAGCCTTCCGCTCCCTGTATTTTACCCCTGCCACCTTTAGAATTTGAAAGAGAGTATTCCAGTCAACATTGTCAAAAGCTTTCTTTAAGTCTACAAATGCTAGAAACGTAGGCTTGCCTTTTCTTAATCTTAGTCGTAAGGTTAGTATTGCCTCACATGTTCCAAAATTTCTGCGGAATCCAAACTGATCCTCCCCGAGATCCGCTTCTACCAGTTTTTCCATTCGTCTGTAAAGAATTCGTGTTAGTATTTTGCAGCTGTGTCTTATTAAACTGATAGTTCGGTAATTTTCACATCTGTCAACACCTGCTTTCTTTGGGATTGGAATTATTATATTCTTTTTGAAGTCTGAGGGTATTTCGCCTGTCTCATACATCTTGCTCACCAGATGGTAGAGTTTTGTCATGACTGGCTCTCCCAAGGCCGTCAGTAGTTCTAATGGAATGATGTCAACTCCCGGGGCCTTGTTTCGACTCAGGTCTTTCAGTGCTCTGTCAAACTCTTCCCGCAGTATTGTATTCCCATTTCATCTTCATCTGCATCCTCTTCCATTTCCAGTACATCGCCCTTGTGTATAAACCTTCTATATACTCCTTCCACCTTTCCGCCTTCCCTTCTTTGCTTAGAACTGGGTTTCCATCTGAGCTCTTGATATTCATACAAGTGGCTCTCTTTTCTCCAAAGGTCTCTTTAATTTTCCTGTAGGCAGTATCTATCTTAGCCCTAGTGAGATAAGCCTCTGCATCCTTACATTTGTCCTCTAGCCACCCCTGCTTAGCCATTTTGCACTTCCTGTCGATCTCATTTTTTAGACGTTTGTATTCCTTTTTGCCTGCTTCATTTACTGCATTTTTATATTTTCTCCTTTCATCAATTAAATTCAATATTTCTTCTGTTACCCACGGATTCCTATTAGCCCTCGTCTTTTTACCTACTGTATCTTCTGCTGCCTTCACTACTTCATCCCTCAGAGCTACCCATTGTTCTTCAACTGTATTTCTATCCTCCATTCCTGTCAATTGTTCCCTTATGCTCTCCCTGAAACTCTCTACAACCTCTGGTTCTTTCAGTTTATCCAGGTCCCATCTCCTTAAATAAGGACCTTTTTGTAGTTTCTTCAGTTTTAATCTACAGTTCATAACCAATAGATTGTGGTCAGAGTCCACATCTGCCCCTGGAAATGTCTTACAATTTAAAACCTGATTCCTAAATCTCTGTCTTACCATTATATAAACTATCTGATACCTTTTAGTATCTCCAGGATTCTTCCATGTATACAACTTTCTTTTATGATTCTTAAACCAAGTATTAGCTATGATTAAGTTATGCTCTGTGCAAAATTCTACCAGACCGCTTCCTCTTTCATTTCTTCCCCCCAATCCATATTCACCTACTATGTTTCCTTATCTCCCTTTTCCTAATGACGAATTCCAGTCACCCATGACTATTAAATTTTCGTCTCCCTTCACTACCTGTATAATTTCTTTTATCTCATCATAGATTTCCTCAATTTCTTCATCATCTGCAGAGCTAGTTGGCATATAAACTTGTACTACTGTAGTAGGGGTGGGCTTTGTGTCTATCTTGGCCACAATAATGCGTTCACTATGCTGTTTGTAGTAGCTTACCCACACTCCTATTTTTTTTATTCATAATTAAACTTACTCCTGCATTACCCCTATTTGATTTTGTATTTATAACCCTGTATTCACCTGACCAAAAGTCTTGTTCCTCCTGCCACCGCACTTCACTAATTCCCACTATATCTAACTTTAACCTATCCATTTCCCTTTTTAAATTTTCTAACCTACCTGCCCGATTAAGGGATCTGACATTCCACGCTCCGATCTGTAGAACGCCAGTTTTCTTTCTCCTGATAACGACATCCTCTTGAGTAGTCCCCGCCCGGAGATCCGAATGGGGGACTATTTTACCTCCGGAATATTTTACCCAAGAGGACGACATCATCATTTAATCATAATCAATGGAGATTATTTTGAATAAAATATGTATTGTTTATCAGCTTCAAACAACAGATGTCTAATTATTGAATCCAAATTCCGATTTCATACTTCTACACATGGTATATACCGTACATTACATTTGCATACCACTTCATATTGACAGAATCGCTACAATACTGGCATAAAACGCCAGTAATCAGTAATAATAATTTGAAGACAATTAATGACAACCTACCACAAAAATAGATCTAGTACAATAGATATAAGAATGTAAGATACGCCACCCTTTCCACTTAAACAAATTGTTGCCTAAAATATCCAATAGAGATGGGAGAAATGTATAGATAGCAATGGAGATTTTTTTGAATAAAATATGTATTGTTTATCAGCTCCAAACAACAGATGTCTAATTATTGAAACCAAATTCCGATTTCATATTTCTACACATGGTATATCACGTACATTACATTTGCATAGCACTTCATATTGACAGAATCGGTACAATACTGGCATAAAACACCAGTAAGCAGTAATAATAATTTGAAGACAACTAATGACAACCTACCACAAAAAAGATCTGGTACAATAGATATAAGAATGTAAGGTACGCCACCCTTTTCACTTAAACAAACTGTTGCCTAAAATATCCAATAAAGATTTTGCCTATTTAAGGTTCCGAATAAACATGCGACTTCAATCCATATATTCAGAACTATATCCCGATTATGATTTTTTCATCCTCAGGATGCCACAAGCTCAGTCTTTCTTGGACTAAACTTACCAGTTTCTCACGCTCCATGTTTCGTGTGCGAGAACGTTGGTCGATTTGACCTGAGGAATCAAACTGTACGTTTGGAACATAAGATCGGCTATAATGTGACCGAGCACGTAGTGACGTAGTGATCTGAAAAGATCGGCTGAGCGATGTCGGTCGTCGGTGGAATCCATCGATATCGGAGCCACTGCGATCGCAGCCTTAGCCCTTCAGACACCGCGTTGCTCCGCACTCGGCAATACACTGTAGGACGAAGCAAGACCACGAAGTCACTGTGCGGGGCCAGGCTGCTCCGTATAATATTTTCAAGCCGTTTACAAAATTTTAGCTTTTAATCCCATATTGGGAACACATACTTTATTTTATCATTAATTTATGCACTTCTGGTTTATAAATGAAGTTATGCTCTGTCAATTTAATCAAAACTACATGTCGTGGTTGTGGCCCCACATAGTATAGTCAGAGCTATGGTGAATATAACGTTTCAGTCAACACACTCAGAACGTTGATGCAACTGCAGCACGCTGGGCGCTAAGTCGTAACCACAGGGAGGTCTCCCCAGACAAGTGGTGCCATGTGATCTCGTGTTTACTGCACCGTATGTGAACGGGCACTGTCTTGAAGCAAAGAGCTTCCTTTGCAGACCTTACCATGTCTTTTGATTTGGACTGCTCGTCGCAGTTTAGTTAAGGGATCACAATACGTCACAAAGTAAACGTAACTACACTGAGGAAAACTTCAACATGTAACACACGAAGAGCATCGAAAACCACAGTGAATATTAATTAAGAGCTGAAACTATTTGCCTGGACTTCAATTTTATTGGTGATACTGAAAACCTACATTCTGTGGATTATTTTTTCTAATCCTGTATAACAACAGTAACCGACGTTTCGTCTCCGGTGATAATTCGGCTTAGAAATTCATCGCATTCAGTACTGCACCGCTCGAGTAAACTCTTTGTACTGGCAGTCTTTAAGCGATCGAACCTGTTTTCCTACCACTCTGTCACCCGTACTGGTCTCTCTATAAACTCAATAATCTGTCGATGAAATCCGACCGTTTTCACGAATTTTGCTCATGGAAAATCAATCACGGCGCGTATTTCACACTTAGCAAATGGTTCAAATGGCTCAAAGTACTATGGGACTTAACATCTGAGGTCATCAGTCCCCTAGTCTTAGAACTACTGAACCTAACTAACCTAAGGACATCACACACATCCATGCCCGAGGCAGGATTCGAACCTGCATCCGTAGCAGCAGCGCAGTTCCGGACTGAAGCGCCTAGAACCGCTCGGCCTCAACGACCGGGCACACTTAGCAAAGACATTTTGAGTAATCACAACCAAGTATAAATATGGGTGAATGCCTTCGTTAAGGCGAGTGTGAGTAGCCATTAGACCCAAATAGTCAATGTCTAAAAGTGAAAACCCCGTCCGAAGCGCTTCATCAGCGATGTATAAAAACAGTACCTACTTTTTACCTTGTTAACCAAGATCCCTTTTTCGTTATTTTTATGGCATTTATATTCTCATCGATAACACAAAATTTCATCGAGTGTAACTAAGTAGCAACGTGACGTTCGCAGCGATTATGTAGGGCTCCGTCAGTACACAGTGTTTGTTTCTGCACGAGTGTGACTCTCATGGGGCCAGCAAGTAGCCAGTCGAAGAACGCCTAAATGAAGCTAGCCCGCACGACATGACCTGGGCTTCTCGCGTTTCTGCATCCCAGTGTGCATCGTGTACAGTGAATTGAACCTTGCTACTTCCAGACGCAAGCCCACTGTCTTCAGGACTACAAACCTCACGAAAATTATGACCTAAGTGTCAGGTAAGGCATGCTGAAATTTCAGCAAACTGTGATACCATATAAGGCCGCGGCAGTTATGGTCATGTTCATAGTGCTACCAACCAAGTGCTCCACAGACATCACGTGAACTAAACCACCACTTAAGTGCGTAATTAAGAGTTTGAACAAGCTGATGATTGACTGTTGTTGCTCGCCTCGTAAATGAGATTTTATACAGGCCATGTAACACTAGCGTCGCATCTAAATGATTAGATATAATTATGAATTTCACGTCAAATCAAACAGTTGGTGAATTTTTTTTACTGCAGCGATAGCCCAGCACTACATACCATTGACAAAAAAGGGAAATTAGTCCAAATAATAAGTCAAAATGCAGCGTTTTCTTCGTTTACAGAATCTATTCGGCCAAGGCTTTGCATTTCAGAAACATGGCTTTAATTACTTTCATCTCAATTTTTTCAGCATATGCAAAGGCTTAAAGACAACCCACACCGTTACAGTGTGACAAATAGTGATAAAGAGAGTGATGATTAAATAAAGTTTCCAAAATTAACTAAAAGCCTTAAGTTACCATAAAATCAGTAACATTACTTTCATTAAACAGGAACAAATTCACAAATTAACTCACATGGTGAATTATTCTATATTTCTACCCAGACTCAAGAACATTACAAACGTTTGTGAATTCCATGTTCTTTGGATACAAATATTTGGTTTTTTCTGTCAATTAAGCATTACACAGCTTCCGCAACAATTCTTTTTATAATGGACTTTATTTCTTGCCTAGATTTTTATAGCAATTATACATCATGTTATAACTGCGTACAGTCAGTTTTTTCCAACGGAATTTCTATACAAAAATTCGCCAATAATGGAAGACAGAAAGTCGTTATGATGAAGGACATATACAAAATTACATGTCTGGATCGTTCTTTATTTATCCACATATGTATTCAGACAGCCTCCCATCATTCGATCAAAAAAGCAATGAACACAGGATATATATTTTGGCACAGTCTGCCGCAACATGTTCTATTTGTGGATAAATAAAGTTCAATCCAGAAAGCTAATGAGTACATGTTATAAATTCATGTCCCCCACAACGTGTTTTCTGGCAGTACACGAAGCCTCCTTCAGGAAACACTTTAGGTATTTTGATAAGATTTTACTGATTTATGAGGAAGGTTTTATGCATACAATTCATTATCATCGCCCTAGACAAGTCGCTTGGCTATAGATGCCGAATGCTACGCAGCTGACGCCAGGGCATGTCGCCGGTTCTGTATAAGTAAAACTTCCAGAATTGGTTTGCATTATACCTACATATTATAATCAGCGAACATTACTAACTCGCACAATTACGTTTTGGAAAAACAACAAAACAAATAACCTCAAAATTACGGCCATATACAGTGTGATTCAGCTGCCCAGGTTCTATGCAACCCGCAACACCTTCAAATACCATGCGCAAGATTTTCATAATCTCCCACTCAAACTGTTAGTCCTACAGAAAAATGAGCAGTACCTTTTTGTAGGAAATCCAATGCAGTTAACGTTTATGCTGGGATTCGGTTTCGCTAAAGGCTGTTGTTTTCTTCACCTATAGCTACATGACTACTTTGCAACTCACACTTAAGTGGTAGTGGGCAGAAAAACCACTTTCAGACTACTTCTCGACTGTTCCACACTCGAATACCACATGAGGAAAATGAATACCTAAAACGTTCCATGCGATTTTCTTATATTTTATTATTATTACATTTCTTTGTTTGTAGATGGGAGTCAACAAAATATTTTCCTCTTCATAGGAGAAAGATGGCAACTGAAACTCCGTGAAAAGATCTCACCGCAACGACAAAGGCTTTTGCTTAATGATAGCCATTCCAATTCGCGCATCATATCTGTGAAACTCTCTCCCCTATTTCGAGATAATACAAAACTAGATGTCCTTTTTTAAATCTGTACGATGTCTTCCCGCGATTCTATCTGGTATAGATCCCATACTGCCCAGCAGTATTCCAGAAAAAGAAGGATAAATATAGTATAGGAAGTCTTTTCAGTAAATCTGTTGCATCTTCTGTCCCGCAATGTTTGGTTCACCTTCCCCACAGCATTTTCTATGTGATCATTGCAAGTTAGTTGTTCTTAATTGTATTCCCTAGGTATTTAGTGCAATCGATAACATTTATATTTGTGCGGTAAATCGTGTACTGAAATTTTTTTTTCTTTAGCACTCTTACGGAGGACCTCACGCTTTTTATTGTTCAGACTCAGTTGCTACCATCCAGATATCTTGTCAAAATCATTTTGCAATTCGTTTCAATATCTTGATGACTTGATTACACGGTAAATGACAGAATCTTCTGCGAACAATCTAAATGGGCTACTCCGATTATCTCCTGAATCATTAACATATGTGCTACAGTCAAATGAAAATGATACACATAAGAAGAAAGAAAAACAACTATTTATTTTTCAAAGGTAACATCAAAACTTTTAATACCTTTATCTCCCTGTAAGAAAAGACGGTCAGTGCCATTATGGCAAAATGTTTGTAGTTGCCTGCGAAACCATGGTTGCATCCAGGTGTGCACCCCTTCTTCCAAAGCAAATCGATAGCTACGAATGTTTTTAAGAGGTCCTAAAATATGCAAGTCGCATGGGTGGACATCGGGACCATATGGAGGGCGTGTAAGGCCTTCCCAGCGAAGCTTCTGCATCATAGTCAAAACAGCCTTGTCAAAATGTGGGTGGGAATTATCCTGCAACAGAATGATGGCGTCCGTCAACAATCCTGGGGGTTTGGACTTGATACCACGCTTCAGTTTTTGCAGTGTGTCCACGTACCGCTGCGTCATCATTCTATTGCAGGATAATGCCCCCGGGGTGGCCGAGCGGTCCTAGGCGCCACAGTCTGGAAGCACGCGACCGCCACGGTCGCAGCTTCGAATCCTGCCTCGGGCATGGATGTGTGTGATGTCCTTAGGTTAGTTAGTTAGTTTGTTAGGTTTAAGTAGTTCTAAGTCCCATAGTGCTCAGAGCCATTTGCACCATTTGATAATGCCCGCCCACATGTTGCCAAGATTGTTTCGACCAGTCTGCAGAAGTTTCGCTGGGAAGTCCTTACACATCCTGCAAACAGTCCCTATATCTCACCACACGATTACCATATTTTTGGGGCCCTGAATAAAGACACGCATTCGCGGCTGTCGATGTGTTTCGCCTGGGTGTAATAATGGTTCCGTAGACAACTGCAAACATTTTCCATGACCCCACTGGCCACTTTGTCTCACAGTGAGGTAAATTAATTGATAGGCATAATGATTATTTTTGAAATAATAAACAGTGTACTTACTTTTTTCCATCTGTCTCGTTTTCAGTTCACTGCCCCTTATAGATTAAGAACAGCAGATGGCTTATAAAATTTCCTCGGGGAGCTGCTGATATCATATCGTTATCGCTAGATGAGTTCTCTTCAGTTACTGAGAACTGAGACCTTTCTGGCATGAAATTGCGAATCCAATAGCACAACTGAGACTATACTCCATAGTCGCACAACCTGATTAGAAGACTCTTGTGAGGAGAGGTGTCAAAAGCCTTCTGAAAATCTGTAAATATGGAATCAACTTAAGATCATTTGTCGACAGCACGTTTTATTTCGTGTGGAAGCCAGTCGTGTTTCAGAAGAGCGATATTTTCTATAACCGCGATTGTTATTTCATAATGTACGAACATAGCGTCTGTTCCAAAATCTTCGTCTGCGAGATATTGTGTGAGGTACTGTGCTGGAAGCAGGTCTTAATGCCGACTTCGTAACCTTAATCCTTGTACTAGTGTTCAGTGTTTTGCGCGAAGATAGTAAAGTACCTCGAAATAAAAGTCAGAACGCTGTAATTACATCACAAATTATTACAGGAACTGTTGCACCATCTACGTCTTTTTTACAAAACTCAGCGCCGCGCGGCCTTGAAGCCTTTTATTGCACACATTAAATGTCACCTTGTCCGCCGGTACGAAATAATTTGTATTTCCAGGACGGAGAGGAACCTGTTGAGGTTGATCTTTGCCATCTCCTCTTGATCGACGCCAAACGTCTGTTTGCGGTAGCCTTGTACGTGCTCAAGTTGCTCCAGATTGCTCGATACTTCTCGAGAAAATGTCTACAGTGCTGCGCTCTGCCGCCTTGCAGCCTGCTATTTTCTTAAGATATTTCAATTACAACTGTTCACGAGTAATAATTATGGTAGTCTGCTCTCACTTGGATAGATTCGTCAATAAGCAAAATCGGCACATTTCGGAGACTGATAATACACATTTCGCGATCGAGAAGTCCTTTCATCCTCAACAGGTGACTGAGTGGTGTGCAATGTCCAGCTACGGAATAATCGGTGCGATATTCCTTGATGACATGGTGACCACCGAACGGTACGTGAACGTTTTGGAAGATGATTTCATCCCCATTATTCAAAGTGACCATTATTTCGACAATATGTGGTTCATGCAAGACGGAGCTGGATCCTATCGAAGCAGGAGTGTTTGATGTCCTGAGGGAACACTTTGGGGAGCGCATTCTGGCCCTGGGGTACCCAGAGGCCACTAGCATGGGCCGCGATTAGCCGCCATATTCTTCGGATCTGCGACTCCTATTTGTGGTACCGTATTAAAGACGAGGTGTACCCGAATAACCTCAAAACCATTACTGTGCTGAAAACAGCCATTCCCGAGGTCATCGACAGCATCGATGTTCCGACACATCAGCGGGTCATACAGAATTTCGCTATTCGTCTGCACCATACTTAGGCGCGCGGTCCGGAACCGTGGGACTGCTACGGTCGCAGGTTCGAATCCTGCCTCGGGCATGGATGTGTGTGATGTCCTTAGGTTAGTTAGGTTTAAGTAGTTCTAAGTTTTAGGGGACTGATGACCTCAGAAGTTAAGTCCCATAGTGCTCAGAGCCATTTTTGAACCATTTGACCTGCGTGACAAACAAAGAGTTGGACATCCTGTGACAGCAGCCACCGAGTTTCACAAGCAAAATGTTGACAGACTGATTCAGAACGATCGTCGTATCACTCAGAGAGAAATTGCAAACACAATCGGCATTTCACAAGAACGTGTGGGTCACATTATTGCTTTGTTTAGATATCGGATGATCTGTGCACGATGAGTACCCCGGATGCTGACTCCTGAAATGAAAGGCCACACATGGATGTGTGTGATGTCCTTAGGTTAGTTAGATTTAAGTAGTTCTAAGTTCTAGGGGACTAATGACCACAGCAGTTGAGTCCCATAGTGCTCAGAGCCATTTGAACCTTTTTTTTTTTTTTTTTGCACCATACTATCGCCAGTGCTGGCCATGTCATAACCTAAATCCGAATTTCTATAGTGACGTTTACATGTTGAATGAAGTGTGGGCACGCCGTAGTTTGTAACTAATTTACGTTTTTTTTCGTATAGTTAAATAATTGTGACCCTGTACATGGGGTCTGGTTATGACCTTATATCAGACAGCTGTGTGGCTCGGCATATTATTCTCCAAGTAAGTAAAAAATCGAAAACCATCCCACCAGACTAATATTATGGCACTTCATGTCTGGTATTCTTGTAAAATTACAGCAGTGAGAGAATGTGCTGACTGGATGATTTTGGTTAGACAGATATCTGCATGCCCCTCGTTATATATGCAGTAACTCTGACCTCCCGGCGTATAACGCAGGTGATTGCAATAACATATTTTCAAAGAATTGGGAAACATATCTTATCTGCCATCTACAGACTATAGCCTGTTATACTATAAAGGTGCCACTGCAGTTTTCAAAACAAATTAAGGGCCTGTCCAGTGCAATCTTTCTTTTAACTATCCCGAATATTACACCACTAAACTGTAAACTCGCCTTTACTTTAGGACACAGATTTTTGGCCCAGTATCTTGGCAATGTATTTTTTTAAATATTTCATTCGCCTCACAGTCTGATACACACTGCTTTTGTCCCTTAACTTGGTGCATCCAGTTCTTGCGCCTGACTGCTTCTGTGAAGATGGACGTTAAGTTGTAAAAGTTAAACATTTACAGCCGGAAGTGCTAGGTTTATTAAAATATTAGAGAAAGAGGAGTGGTGAAGGTTTGATGTACACCTGGGTCGCGCAGAAGCGTTGCGTCACATGTTTTCAAAAATCGAGCGCATTTGACCGTTGTCGGTTGCTGTCTTCCGCTGTTACGATTGCTTTACGATGGAAGAATGGAGCACATATTTTCCAGCGCCGGAAACCAGATCCCAGTCAGTGCCACAACCTCCTCCTACTGATTAAAACTATTCTCATGTTTAACAATCTCTATCGGGCCTCTATCGTAATACCCGCCAGGACCTGAGTATTACCAAATCGACGGTGTCTGCACGGTCAAGGCTGTGAGCTGATAACTGACGGGGCCTGGGCTCGATTCCCAGCCGAGTCAGAGATTTTCTTCACTCGGGGAGAGGGTATTATGTTGTCCTTCCCTTCGTATCGTCGTGATTGACATTCCACTATTGAGGTAGCGGTGTGAGCACGCCCCGAAAGCCTGAGTTACCAGTCTCTCGCCTTCTACATACCTATATCTTCTCATTTATAGTGGGTTTTAAGATGCAAGCATGCCCTATAGTGACGGCCCTGAGACTATAAACTGACTAATCTATGCAGAAGGCAGTGTGTGCAGCCGAGGATCGCGGCTTCTGTGCGATAAGCCAAATCGTCGTTAACTGGACATCGAACGACAGGTATTATACAACTGCTTGTAAAAATACTAGAAAAATTCAACTTAGTGATGTATCTTGAAACTAATATTACACATCCCTTGCTTTGACACGCTTCTGGAGTAAAACATTATGAACATCTAGTTTCATTTGTGAATGGCGTTTCCGTAAAGTCCAACTCACTTATCCTATTTATACACCAGGCCTCTAATCGCCTGCTGTAAGAGGAACTGTCCAACCTCAAACTTGCGGCTTAATCGGCAAATGCAACTCTCTTCCCAGAGAGTCGTCGTCTTCTCGAATAAACAGAGGTATTTTGGGAGGTGGGGGGGGGGGGGGGTGGTAAGAGGAGAGGGAGCATCTGCAGTTCGTTGAAATGAGTTTTCCAGCAATTCAAGCATGTTTGATGAATGACATCCGTTGCAACATTAGACCATGAGATTGGCGATAGCCGCGTAGTTGTACAGTAGTACTTTGCTTGATGTTTCTTCTTGATTACATAGTACGTGACTCTGTGATCAACGCAGTAATTGCACCTAATCCGGGCTCCACCATGCAAGTAACTCACCGGTAATACATCGCAACTGCCGTAGAATGACTTCGCGTGCTGACTGGATAGGTTTCAGTATTACATAGAACTTAGCTATAATAAAAAAAAGTAAAAACGAGGATCAACCAATGTTAATAATGATTTTTATTAATACAAATGGCATCGTTACCGGCTTCTAAACGACAGGTTTATCGTAAGCCCTTGTTCACGTTCAAATAACAATCATGCTATGCTGTTCATGAGAGTTTTCCTGTTTCTCATTGAGGCGAAAATTCATGCGTTCGTCGAGTCATCAAAAATTCTGCTGTATAACTTTCCTCGGCACCACCATCCCAAGCAGCTTTAGCCTCAACAAAAACCAGACAACATTGCATATACAGCGCAAGAGGAACGAAATTTTAAAAGTGATAATCCATGGCAGGATCAACTTCTCAGAAATGGTGACGGTGTTTTTTGTTATAATAAACAGAATCGAAAAAGTGTGATGCTTAAATAAGTGCATGTTGGTAAATTTCTCAAACTCTTTCAACACTTCTCAGGCAGGCCTACAAAACCATTCTTGAATATAACCACTACGAAGAATTACAGTATCTTGTCTCCTTTAGGTTTTAGAACTAACTCATCGAATTTAAAGTGGATTCAGTATCACAGTGCAAACTGAAAAAAATCAGAATCCCAGTATGTCCGAACGCAGAACCTCTACCATCGTACAACAGCACAGGACGGACCCACTATTTTCATTGTGTTAATGCGTCTCCCATTTGCACTTATCGTCCATTACAGCTGCTCTTCTCTCTTGCTTTTTTGTGCTAGATTCTTACCTTAAGTATTTTTTAAGTAATGTTAGTTGAACAACAAGAGAAATGAAATCTGTTTAGAAATTCAATTTCTTTATTACTTTTGATTTTGTCATTGTCATATAAATAAAAATCTGACGAAATAGTCTGTGTTCTGTTTATCGCTATTAGTATTAAATACACTCCTGGAAATGGAAAAAAAGAACACATTGACACCGGTGTGTCAGACCCACCATACTTGCTCCGGACACTGCGAGAGGGCTGTACAAGCAATGATCACACGCACGGCACAGCGGACACACCAGGAACCGCGGTGTTGGCCGTCGAATGGCGCTAGCTGCGGAGCATTTGTGCAGCGCCGCCGTCAGTGTCAGCCAGTTTGCCGTGACATACGGAGCTCCATCGCAGTCTTTAACACTGGTAGCATGCCGCGACAGCGTGGACGTGAACCGTATGTGCAGTTGACGGACTTTGAGCGAGGGCGTATAGTGGGCATGCGGGAGGCCGGGTGGACGTACCGCCGAATTGCTCAACACGTGGGGCGTGAGGTCTCCACAGTACATCGATGTTGTCGCCAGTGGTCGGCGGAAGCTGCACATGCCCGTCGACCTGGGACCGGACCGCAGCGACGCACGGATGCACGCCAAGACCGTAGGATCCCACGCAGTGTCGTAGGGGACCGCACCGCCACTTCCCAGCAAATTAGGGACACTGTTGCTCCTGGGGTATCGGCGAGGACCATTCGCAACCGTCTCCACGAAGCTGGGCTACGGTCCTGCACACCGTTAGGCCGTCTTCCGCTCACTCCCCAACATCGTGCAGCCCGCCTCCAGTGGTGTCGCGACAGGCGTGAATGGAGGGACGAATGGAGACGTGTCGTCTTCAGCGATGAGAGTCGCTTCTGCCTTGGTGCCAATGATGGTCGTATGCGTGTTTGGCGCCGTGTAGGTGAGCGCCACAATCAGGACTGCATACGACCGAGGCACACAAGGCCAACACCCGGCATCATGGTGTGGGGAGCGATCTCCTACACTGGTCGTACACCTCTGGTGATCGTCGAGGGGACACTGAATAGTGCACGGTACATCCAAACCGTCATCGAACCCATCGTTCTACCATTCCTAGACCGGCAAGGGAACTTGCTGTTCCAACAGGACAATGCACGTTCGCATGTATCCCGTGCCACCCAACGTGCTCTAGAAGGTGTAAGTCAACTAACCTGGCCAGCAAGATCTCCGGATCTGTCCCCCATTGAGCATGTTTGGGACTGGATGAAGCGTCGTCTCACGCGGTCTGCACGTCCAGCACGAACGCTGGTCCAACTGAGGCGCCAAGTGGAAATGGCATGGCAAGCCGTTCCACAGGACTACATACAGCATCTCTACGATCGTCTCCATGGGAGAATAGCAGCCTGCATTGCTGCGAAAGGTGGATATACACTGTACTAGTTCCGACATTGTGCATGCTCTGTTGCCTGTGTCTATGTGCCTGTGGTTCTGTCAGTGTGATCATGTGATGTATCTGACCCCAGGAATGTGTCAATAAAGTTTCCCCTTCCTGGGACAATGAATTCACGGTGTTCTTATTTCAATTTCCAGGAGTGTATAAACAATTATCTATAGGTCCTTCTTGCTAAGATTAGATTTCTTCCGTAGCTCGCAAACTCATTTTTCTTTTCTCTATGTATTGATCCGACTGTGGCAAAGTTTACTGTGAAGAACTTTTCGTATAAATGTCATATTCTTAATATCGAAGAGAGAAAAGACAGCAATCGCTTCCAAAACTGCAATGAACATACCAGTTATACATACAATCAGCTGCTCCTTTAATTCGTGTGCATCTTTGTGTCTCGAACGATCACAAAAGTCGAAACACTGCTTATGTCATTTTCTATACAGCATATACGCGTCATAAAGCCGTCATGCTCGATTTAATCGGTTTGAACTGAGGATTACTCGCGTATTTATGCTACATGTTCAAAGAAATTTATACATCAGTTCTTATACTTTCAGTCAAAGATGAACATTTGTCCGTTTGAATATATGTCTATTTCCGTGTTTTCCCTCTGGTCCTACAGTTTTTCTCTAGGAGCGAGTAACGTAGCCCAAGAGAAGCTTGGGCGTCGTGAGACATTTGTTCGTCAAGAATGAACCAGTTTTAGAAGACGACAACTTCCCAACTACGATCAGATGAAGTCTGTAAACTCTGATGAACTTCCGCACTCCTCAGACCCGCCAATTACCATCTTGAGAATTTACTGTGGAGCTTGATTTTATGATACGAGTATGCAAACGGTTTTCTGCTTTCTACTTTAACGCTATCAGATTCTGTACATTTCCCCTTACGGAGGGATGTTCATGAAATTGACCGAAAAAGTAAATTTTCAGTTTATTTTTTATTTGTTAGTACTACTGATGGACAATAAGTTCCGAAAGTTTCAATGTTGAAGGGCCTGAGAACAATTAAATTTGTGACACAAATCTTCCTGTCACGCCCATTTTTTGAAGCAACAGTTTAGTAGTGGCTCGGTTCACAATGATTCCGTGGGTTACTTTCAAGCAAACGTGCACGAGATGCGCCTAGAATGTTGTGATGTATACTTTCTGGTTTTGTAGGTCATGTATGACTCTTCCGTATCTTAGAAACAATAACAAAAACATATGCTTCCTTTATGGAAAAGCAATTCTTGTTTTTCCTTGTACTACTAACGAATTTTATCCAGAATTGCAACTTATGCTGCAGTTGTTGTATTTAATGATGGGAATGTAGGGAGGAGGAAGGTGTTAGAGAGAATGAGCATTAAGATAGGAAATTTCACTGAAGACATTAAGGAAAAAATAGGTTCACAGCGCTTGTCTTTGGCTGAAAAGTCATTTGGAGATCTTCTAAAGGAAAGGAAGCAGAAAACATGAAATCAGAGGAGAACTCTTTGAAAGAAAAGAGGATTCTGAGTACAAATCTAAGGCCGTATTGAGAGGTGACGAGCAAAAATATTAGATTGAACTTTAAAATACATTTCCTGAAAATTATGTTTTTAAGGCATAGATTCTCAGAATCTATCAAGGCTAGAATTATAAAATTTTGTTGACTTATTTCTATAAATCCAGTGAATGATGTCTCAAGAACTAATTTTGAAATTCTGAGCATAACCTGAGACTTAACAGTACATGAGTTAATTTCATCTAAAGCTTGGTACAAAATTTCATGGCGGTCTCTTCAAAATTATGAATCTGGTGCGCCTTTCAAATAGTACGCGTTTTTTATTAACGTCCCCCCTTAACCTCAATTTCTAATAATTTTTAACTAAAACTGTCTTGCAAATACAACTGCTTTCTAAAGAACTCAGAAGCAACGGAAATACAGTACTTCTAGAACCCCTGTTTTATCCAGATAAAATATTTACATTATATACAGAAAAAAGGTGGAGAGGCAGCCAGTATTATATCCGGGTGTGTCAACAGATGACTTGTCATCCTGACCATTCTTATCAGTGTTTTCAATATATCTCGTTTCTCACTAGTTCTCTGGAGAACCTCCGCATTTCTTACCGTATCTGTTGACGTATTTTTCATCACCCTTTTATAACATCGCATTTCAAACGCTCCGGTTCCATTCTTTCACCGTTTGCTCACAATCCGTGATTCACTTCATGTATTGATGTGACCCGGAACATTGTTGGAAATGACTTTCTCAAATTAAGGCTTACATTTGACACTAGTAGATTTCCTTCAGTGATGAAGCCCTCCTTGCCAAAGCTAGACTGTTTCTTCAGTCCTTGTTTCGTCCTTCATGCGTGATTTTACATACAAGGTAAGTAAGGCAGCACCAACCAGCCAAGACACAAGCAGCAACAGGGAAGTAATCGATTTTGTGACTTTTACAAGTTCCTAATCAGGAGCGAATTGTGTAATTACATCTGTGTGCTTTAATAGTTTAGTTTCTAGAGTTTCTGCGTGTTAATTTAATATCTAATAGACACAGTTCGTGCGTTTTGGTTTTCGTCGGAAAGTAAACCAATTTTGTGACATATTACAAGTTCCTAATCAAGGGCGAATTATTTTTGTCTCACCTAAGTGCTTCGGTAGTTCGGGTTTTCAGTCTATGCTTATTAATATAATTTATTAGACACAGTTCTTGAGTTTTCGTCAGTGTCTACAGTAGAGTTACCCGGCACTTGTCGATAGTCAGTTTGTGTGGGTAGTATAGTTTTCCACGATCTTTGATATGTATAGGGACTGTGATTGTTATGTACTGATGCGAGCCGTGATGGTGACACTGTAAGCTCCCGGCCGGGCGTGGGGATCCAACGGATGTCCAGCACATCAGACACCCCCGATCGGTCCTCACCGGTGGCCAGCCCAGTTGCAGCTCACACTGAGGTTGACCCCTCACATATGGTCGAGTAGGAGGTCATCTCGGGGCGTGGCAGGCGACGAAAGACTTCCTAGGGGGCCGCACGTAAAGACTCGCTGGTTAGTGTGACAAACAGGTTCCAGGTGCTCTCTGTGGCTGACACGGTCGCTCAGCCAGGTACTTTCGCCTGGCCTGCTTGAAAGAAAACCTCTCGGCCTGCAAGATCCGGGCCATCACAGAGGGTAGGATTATTGGTGGTTGGCAGCTCCAGTGTTAGGCGCGTTAGAGACTCTTTAAGGATATGGCTGCCAAGAAGGCGAAGAATGCCAACGTGTACGTGTGCATACCGGGTGGAGTCATTCCAAATGTGGAACGGGTCCTCCCGGATGCCATGAAGAGCACAGGGTGCAGCCAACTGCAGGTGATGGCCCACGTCGGTACCAATGATGTTGGATCGGAGGATATTCTCTCTCGTTTCGAGCGGCTGACGTAAGTGATAAAGGCTGCCAGTCTGCTTGCGAAATATAAGCAGAGCTCACCAATTGCAGCGTAGTCAACAGGACCGATTGCGGACCTCTCGTACAGAGCCGAGTGAAGGGTCTGAATCAAAGGCTCAGACGTTTCTGTAACCATATATGCTGCAGATTCCTCGACTTGTGGCGTACGATGGTTGGGGTTCGGGTTCCGATGAATAGGAGTCTACTACACGTGGGGGGGAGGGGGGGGGGGTTCTCGGGTAGCAGGGGCTGTGTGGCGTGGACTGGTCAATTTTTTAAGTTAGAGGGTCTCGGGAAAACCCAAAAAGGGCTTCGTCACAAAGGGTGCAGACCGACCACAGGAAGAACATAGATACATGAACAATCTGTGTCGGGATACTATCAGTGCTCCAAGCGCTAATAGAAAGCACTGACACTCAAATCGTTATAGGCACTGCAACCGAAATTTTTGAGAAGAACCTAATGGTGTTCCGAAAGGATAGGCTAAACACAGTTGGCGGTGGCGTGTTTGTTGCTGTTAGAAGTAGTTTACTTTGTTGCAAAATTGAAGCAGATAGTTCCTGTGAGTTAGTATAGGCAGAGGTCATTCTTGGCAACCGGAATAAAATAATAATTAATCCTTTTATCAACCTCCCATTTCAGACAATACAAATGCTGAAAGATTCAAGGAAAACTTGAGTTTGATTTCAAACACGTACTCGACTCACACAATTATAGTTCGTGGTGATTAATTTAACCACGATATGTTGGCGAAAATACGTGTTTAATTTCGGAGGTACGCAAAAAACATCATCCGAAATTGTGCTAAACGCATTCTCTGAAAATTATTTCGAGCAGTTAGTTCATCAGCCAAAACGAATAGTAAACGGTTGTGAAAACACATTTGACCTCTTATCTACAAATAATCCTGAGCTAATAACGAGAATTAAAACGGATACAGAGATTAGTGAGCACAGGCCTGTCATAGCGAGATTGAATATTGTAACCCCTCCCCAATCCTCCAAAAATAAATGCAAAATACACCTATTCAAAAAAGCAGATAAAAATTAACTTGACACCTTCTTGAGAGACAATCTCCACTCCTTCGAAATTAACAATGTAAGTTTAGACCAGATGTGGCTTGAGTTCAAAGAAATAGTATCGGCAGCAATTGAGAGATTTATACCAAGCCGGCCGGAGTGGCCGTGCTGTTCTAGGCGCTACAGTCTGGAACCGGGCGACCGCTACGGTCGCAGGTTCGAATCCTGCCTCGGGCATGGATGTGTATGATGTCCTTAGGTTAGTTAGGTTTAATTAGTTCTAAGTTCTAAGCTACTGATGATCTCAGAAGTTAAGTCGCATAGTGCTCAGAGCCGTTTGAACCATTTATACCAAATAAATTAACAAACGACGGAGATGATCTTCCTAGATACACAAAACGGTTCAGAACACTGTTTCAGAAAAAACGAAACCAACATGCCAAATTAGAAAGGACGCAAACTCTCCAAGATTGCCGATCTTTCACAGAAGGTCAAAATTTAGCACGGACTTCAATGAGAGTTGCTTATAATACTTTCCAAAACGAAACTTTGTCTCAAAACCTGGCAGAAATTTCAAAGAGGCTCTGGTCGTATGTGAAGTATACTAGCGGCAAGACACAACCAATGCCCTCTCTGCGCGATAGCCAAAGCAGACTTACTAAACTCAGCCTTCCGAAATTCCTTCACCAAAGAAGGCGAAGTAAGTATTGCAGAATTCGAATCAAGAACAGCCGCCAATATGAGTGACGTAGAGGTAGATATCCTCGGAGTGGTGATGCAACTTAAATCACTTAACAAAAGCAAGTTTTTCAGTCCACATTGTATACATGTTATGTTCCTTTCAGAGTATGCTGATATAATAGCTCCATACTTAACAATCATATACAACCGTTCGCTCGACGAAACATCCATACTCAAAGACTGGAGAGTTGCACAGGTCACGCCAATATTTAACTAAATTACACTAAATTACAAGTCCACATCGTTAACTTTGATACGGAGCAGGATTTGGATTTTGGAACATATATTGTGTTGGAACATTATCAATTAGCTCGAAGAAGACGTTTTATTGACACACAGTCGACACGTATTTAGAAAACATCGCTCTTGTGACACATAACCAGCCCTTTACTCATACGAAGTGTTGAGTGATATTGAAAGGGGATTTCAAATCAATTCCGTATTTCTAGATTTCCAGGAAGCTTTAGACACTATACTACACAAGCAGTTCGTAGTGAAATTGTGTGCTCATGGAATATTGTCTCAGTTATTTGACTGGACTCGTGATTTCCTGTCAGAGAGATCACACCTAGTTCGTAGTAATTGACGGAAAAGCATCGAGTAAAACAGAAGTAATTTCTGGCATTGCCCAAGTAGTGTTATAGGCTCTTTGCTGTTCGTTATCTACACTCCTGGAAATGGAAAAAAGAACACATTGACACCGGTGTGTCAGACCCAACATACTTGCTCCGGACACTGCGAGAGGGCTGTACAAGCAATGATCACATGCACGGCACAGCGTACACACCAGGAACCGCGGTGTTGGCCGTCGAATGGCGCTAGCTGCGCAGCATTTGTGCACCGCCGCCGTCAGTGTCAGCCAGTTTGCCGTGGCATACGGAGCTCCATCGCAGTCTTTAACACTGGTAGCATGCCGCGACAGCGTGGACGTGAACCGTATGTGCAGCTGACGGACTTTGAGCGAGGGCGTATAGTGGGCATGCGGGAGGCCGGGTGGACGTACCGCCGAATTGCTCAACACGTGGGGCGTGAGGTCTCCACAGTACATCGATGTTGTCGCCAGTGGTCGGCGAAATGTGCACGTGCCCGTCGACCTGGGACTGGACCGCGTGCGCCAAGACCGTAGGATCCTACGCAGTGCCGTAGGGGACCGCACCGCCACTTCCCAGCAAATTAGGGACACTGTTGCTCCTGGAGTATCGGCGAGGACCATTCGCAACCGTCTCCATGAATCTGGGCTACGGTCCCACACACCGTTAGGCCGTCTTCCGCTCACGCCCCAACATCGTGCAGCCCGCCTCCAGTGGTGTCGCGACAGGCGTGAATGGAGGGACGAATGGAGACGTGTCGTCTTCAGCGATGAGAGTCGCTTCTGCCTTGGTGCCAATGATGGTCGTATGCGTGTTTGGCGCCGTGCAGGTGAGCGCCACAATCAGGACTGCATACGACCGAGGCACACAGGGCTAACACCCGGCATCATGGTGTGGGGAGCGATCTCCTACACTGGCCGTACACCTCTGGTGATCGTCGAGGGGACACTGAATAGTGCACGGTACATCCAAACCGTCATCGAACCCATCGTCCTACCATTCCTAGACCGGCAAGGGAACTTGCTGTTCCAATAGTTCAATGCACGTCCGCATGTATCCCGTGCCACCCAACGTGCTCTAGAAGGTGTAAGTCAACTACCCTGGTCAGCAAGATCTCCGGATCTGTCCCCCATTGAGCATGTTTGGGACTGGATGAAGCGTCGTCTCACGCGGTCTGCACGTCCAGCACGAACGCTGGTCCAACTGAGGCGCTAGGTGGAAATGGCATGGCAAGCGGTTCCACAGGGCTACATCCAGCATCTCTACGATCGTCTCCATGGGAGAATAGCAGCCTGCATTGCTGGGAAAGGTGGATATACACTGTACTAGTGCCGACATTGTGCATGCTCTGTTGCCTGTGTCTATGTGCCTGTGGTTCTGTCAGTGTGATCATGTGATGTATCTGACCCCAGGAATGTGTCAATAAAGTTTCCCCTTCCTGGGACAATGAATTCACGGTGTTCTTATTTCAATTTCCAGGAGTGTATATAAACGATACGTTGTTTGCAGACGACGCTGTCGTTTATCGACTAATAAAGTCATCAGAAGCTCGAAACAAATAACGAAACGATTTAAGAAATATATCTGTATGGTGTGAAAATTGGCAATTGATCCCAAATAACGAGAAGTCTAAGGTCACCGACATGAGTGGTAAAAGGTTACACGATATATCAGTCAAATCTAAAGGCTATAAATGCAATTAAATACGTAGGAATTAAAATTACAAACAATTAAATTGGAAGAAAAAATGTGTAGCGAAGGAAACGCCTCACGGCACTCACTTCAGTGCTGCTACAAATTCGTCGGGCAATAGATGACGCCCCTCGAACTGTCAACACAACTGTAACTCCTAAGAGTATCCTACGGCTTCCACATCGCTGGCAACGGGTTATACATAATGCTGGTGACTTCTGGTATCTATTTTGTACGAACTGTAAATAAATAGTTGCTACTTTTATAAAGTTCCAACCCTCGTATGAGGAATGCTGTGGATATTTCGCTCTGGCTTTATCCCTGGCGCTGTGCGATCGCAAATGAGTGCGTTACGTCAATTTTCTCGAGACCGGTGACAGAGACCTTCAGCCAAGTCTAAAGAAAAAATCTATATGATAGCTAAATTTCATGCACAGCAACATATTATGTAATACGCACCAGTCGCAAAATCATAGCGACCCCTAGCTTTCATTACAAGCTTTTTCGAATTTCTCGGTGTCTTACTTCCACCTAAATATGACAATAACTAGGACTAAATAATTAACACATCATAATGAACCACACATATAAGAGTACAAGTAATGCAAAAATGAAATTTTTTATTGGATATTTTCTGTAAAATCGTTTGAGAGAGATTGCAGGCCGTGCGCTTCGATTCCGTCATCGCCGACCCGCCGAAAGGTGCAAACGCTCGTCGGCCTCCCCTCCCGAACAGACGAATGAACTCGTCCAGCACTTTGGACGCAAACTGGTCACTACGCATTGACCACCGTATCCTGCATAGACTTAACAGGAGTCGCCTTTTTCCGGTCTCATGGTACTATTCGCTGGACGAGATATTCTCGGTAAATCTGAGCTAGGAAACGGACTAATCCCGGAGTGTATTCTATGTAGAATCTGACATTTCTGGAGACCAAAAATCTCCTCTATAGGAACTAACATGGGTTCCGAAAACAGCGACGGTCGGGACCCAGCTCGCTCTGTTCGTGCACGAGACCAAGAAAGCAATAGATACAGGCACCCAGGTAGATCCGGAAGGCATTCGATACAGGTCTGAGTTGTCACCCAATGACAAAAAGGTACGAATATACGGAATATCAGACCAACTCCGTGATTGAGTTGAAGAGTTTCCAGCATTCTAGCGAACTTAGCATCTCCTGAATGGAGAGAAGTCTTCACATGTAAAAGTAATTTTGTCGTGGCCAAGGGAGTGTTACACAACCATCACTTTTCACAATATCTAAAAATGATCTATTAGATATCGTCGGGAATTCCTTGATGCATTTCACAGGTCCCGATGCTAGACTAACGTAGGACGATCTGCAGAGTATCTATGCTTGGCGCAGGGAGTGGCAACTGACCCTCAACTTAACCAAATGTTCGAAGATAACTACAGTTCTCGAAAGAACAGATACCATTGATGACCGTGCAGCTTCTCTAGAATAAATGATAATCAACTGAAACCCTCAGCTGCCGACAGCTGTTGTTGACATATCTTGATGGGGACAGCTGAAAATTTGTGCCCCGACCGGGACTCGAATCCAGGATCTCCTGCTTACATGGTAGACGCTTTATCAATCTGAGTTGTAAGTAGGCTGTTTACGTTTTCTTATTGGTAACGCCACGTAGCACTCTGTAAGAAAATCACTGGCTGTGCTGTGTGCAGTCTGTGGCTGGTTGGCATTGTTGTAATACTCGCCATTGTAGTGTTGGGCAGCGGCAGCTGGATGCTAACAGCGCGTAGCGTTGCGCAGTTGGAGGTGAGCCGCCAGCAGTGGTGGACGTGGGGAGAGAGATGGCGGAGTTTTGAAATTTGTAAGAATTGGTGTCATGAACTGCTATATATATTATGACTAGTGACGTAAATACATTGTTTGTTCTCTATTCAAATCTTTCATTTGCTAACTATGCCTATCAGTAGTTAGTACCTTCAGTAGTTTGAATCTTTTATTTAGCTGGCAGTAGTGGCGCTCGCTGTATTGCAGTAGCTTGAGTAACGAAGATTTTTGTGAGGTAAGTGATTTGTGAAACATATAGGTTAATGCTAGTCAGGGCCATTCTTTCGTAGGGATTTTTGGAAGTCAGATTGCGTTGCGCTAAAGATATTGTGTGTCAGTTTAAGCACAGTCATGTATAATTTTTCTAAGGGGACGTTTCTTATGGCGACCCTGCCAGGATACCTCACTGGAATCTTCTGATTTTTTTTTTTTGTAGTTTGTGTAATTAATGTAGATTTTTTTATTGCTAGTGCGTAATCATAGAGAGAATTTCCTTTGTAGTTGTAGTCTTTCATTGTTGTACAGTACAACAGTTGTGGCATGCATGTAGAGTTGCACCAAGTATTTTGCAGCTGCGCTTGCAATTAACTAGATATTATTTTCAGTGCTATGTTAATGTGTTCTCTTATTTTTGTTCTTCAAATTGAGTTTTTCTGTGTTGTCGTGTGAAAAATTGTGACAATAATGGCGTGTGAAAAACGTAATACTAGGCTCCAAAGTAAACTGAGAAATGACAGTGAAGACGAAAGCAGTGTGTTAGCGCCACCATGTAATGAATTAACTAATGTTCAAAGTAGTAATTTGGTAATTGTGTATAGGGAAATGGAGCGGGTTGCAAATAATGGTGTAGGCTGTGAAACAATTAGTGAAATGACAGGATACAATCTTGCAAATACTGTACATTCAGAATTTGCGTCCTCACCGTTTTCTCAAATAAATCGACACATTTTCTGCTTTTCAAAATGCGAATATTGCCGGTTCAAATGCACTGCTGAGTAGCACTGAGGAACATGTTTCAGACACCAGTGCACTGTTATTACAGTTAATGCAACAAATGGGACAAAGGCTACAAAAGTTAGACACAACGCTTGAACAAAATCAGAAACAAATGTGACAAAATCTTCAAAAGTTAGACACAATGGAACAAAATCTTCAAAAGTTAGACACCTTGGAACTAAATCAGAGACAAACACAGCAAAAGCTTCAAAAGTTGAACACAATGGAACATAATCTTCAAAAGTTAGACACAATGGAACAAAATCAGAGACTAACGCAGCAACAGTTGGACACAATGGAACATAATCTTCGGAAGTTAGACACCACACTTGAACAAACACGTGAAGATTTAACTACTGAGTTACACAACATTGAATCGAAATGTCAAAAAATCTGTAATGACGTAAAAACACAAATTTGTGAGCATTTTCAACCTATTTTTTCGCGGCATGAAAACTCATTACAGAATCACGAAGCAGCCATAAAAGAATTGCAAACTGTTGTTCGTGAAAATCACGACACCTTGCAAGCTAAAATGGACTCAGTTGCATCCACCAATTCGGTTACGCAACTTGCAAGAACTCAGGAAAACTTAAAGGACACAGTAGATTCGATTTCAACACAAATGGACACTCTGAAACTTGGTTCAGAAAAACACACTGAGGAAATGTGTTCACTATCGGAGAAAGTAGCCGAACTTTCGGATCAGTTCACCACTTTATCTACGAAGGTAGATGATAATCTGAATGACACAAAACCGGTAGTCTTTAATGACACAGAAGAGTTCGAACAAATTAGGAAATTCAAACAAAATCAGAATCAAATTAATACGCAACACCAAAGAGAGATCCGGGAAGTACAAGATCAGTTGACACAGGTAATACAAGAAATACGTATTTCAGAGGACACTCCCACTCCAATACGGGAAGAGGGACCTAAAAATACGGAACTGCCAGAAAATAACAACACAGGGCACTTTGGAGATCATGAAAGAAATTGGCAAAGTACACCGAATTTTGAGATGGAACCGCCGAAACGACGTAAACAATGACCGATATGCGACCCGCCGACACGATGATTTTGACTATAAGCTGTTCATTTCTACACGTAAATTCAAAACATTTAAGAATTCTGGCAACGACATTCATCCACAAGCGTGGCTCCATCAATTCTCTCATTGTTTTCCTCCCAACTGGTCACTCGAGCACAGATTAGAATTTATGTGTGGCTACTTAGAGAATGAACCAGCTGTAAGAATGCGATCGGTCATTCACGATTGCCACAGTGAAGGAGAATTTTACCATGCCTTCCTCTCAGCATATTGGTCCCAAGCCACACAAGACCGAGTAAAAAATGGCATCATGATGATGAAACATTTCGAACAATCTGAATTTTCCAGTCTTGTGAAATATTTTGAAGACATGTTGCACAAGAATCAGTACCTGTCAAACCCATACAGCCCGTCAGAACTCATCCGCATTTGCTTAATCAAATTGCCTGAACATTTACGGCATATTATTTTGGCAGGCCGTTGCAAAGACGACATTGAAGCTTTTCAGGGACTCTTACAAGAATTAGAAATTGACACTGACAATCGCGGAACGCGAAAACAGGAACACAACAATTACAGGTCACATCCGTCGCAATTCCGCGATGAAAGAAATAATAACTGGACACGACAAGGCTGTTCTCACAATACAAATCGTGACCAAAACAGACACCACCCGTATGACAACCGTTGGCAGAGTAGTAATAATTACAGGGAAAGGTCACCTCTCCGCGGTAATGACTATCACAGAGACAATCAGAGAAACAGACAATATGGGAACCAAAATAATTACTATCAAGGGAGAAGAAATAACTTTAGACGCAACGGTCCAGCGCGCAGTTACGATTCAGAGAGAAATTCTCCACCACGTGACCGACAAGAAAGAAACTCTGGAATCTACTGACATGACGACAGACGATATGATCGTAACGACAGACCTGAATTGCAGTAGAACTGGCGGGAATCAAACAGAGCAGGGCCCTCTCGACAAGGTGAATTTGTAGAAGTTAGGTCTCCTAATCCCAATAACGGCGCGCGCCAACAAAGAGATAGACAATGACTCGCACCGCAGGCAGTCGCGTGCGCCGGCTGGCTCAGAGAAAAATAACATAGACGCTAACCTTGAGCAAAATTCCAGTGTTCCTTACCGACGTAACCACATGATAATTACGTTGAAGTTGAAACTCTGCGTACTAGGAAGAGTAAAGGTTTACACCACATTTCACATATAAAACCGTTTATTGAAAGATCATCTGCTTTTTAACTTTGTCTTTGCCATAAAATTTTTCACTTCACGCTACTAGTACAATTTGTCAGACTTAGAATCTGTTAACATGCAACCATGTTTGAAGTTAAATATCCAGTCAAGAACCAAGATAACTTATTTAAACAGAAATTACGAATGCATTGTTATAGTGAACAGACGTCACAGTGTTATTGTGCATGTACATTCTTGGTTGTTAGTTGCACGATTACGTAACGACTATAAGGCTGACATATTTAGAACAGTTACCAGTACTGCTAATGAGATTTTAATGCAACATTTTGGTTTACTCGAAAATAAATTCTGGATTTAAAGTACTTTCTGTGAGATACCAGATGACTCAGTGGTTAGTTTATGTGACAGCTACACGATTTTATCACGTCGCTACTAATGAGTGACAATTTACAATGTTGCTTTTGCTCTGTATCTGTTTTATATCTGCACAGTTAGTCTGTATTATTCTGGAAAGTAAAACATGTTTTAGTAGTAACTTTGTGGTATAGCTACAATGAGACAGCCTTTTCTGTAGCACAACAATACGTTAAGGTACAGTACTTACTTCATCACGGCAATAAGCGTAGTAACTACGATATCTATACGCAAAGCATTTCACCTTCGTTTATGATGAGGTAAGTACATTGACTTCAGCGAACTTTGCTTACAGAGGACGATAACTACGACAGTTCCACAGAATTATCTTACAGCAAATCGCACATTTAGCAACACAGGGCACGCATTTGAGTGATTAATTTCGTACTTAAACCAATTATTTATTAATATTGTTGAATTAAAATAAAGTTTTTTGTGATACATTTCATTCCATTGCTGTAATCTGTAACACCTGAGGGTATAATTACATTAATCCTCAGGGGGGTACACGCCTACTTTGTGTACCATGTGTGTGGCAAGCACAAGGAGCCCTAGCTAATATGGTATTTGCTTATACAACTTTACACATCGGTACCATATTTCTCTAACACATAAATTACACATCTATCTGATCATTTAACAGAGAGAAACAAACATTTATTATACTACATCAGTGACAGATGTTTACGTAATTACACAGTTGGATAACTTCACACTTACGAAATTGTTTTTTGTCTGTACTTTGTGAACTGTTCATACTTTTTCGGAACCATTGTGATAATATGAGAGCTTTGAATGACATATTTGGTATGGGATCATGATTTTTAAAGTACGTTTGAGGTACATGACACTTTTGACATGAGCAGATAATTTTTGTAGGCTTTGAAATTATTGCAGAAAGCTATGACATTTTTGAGATTTGACTGAGGTGCTATGATGTTATTATTACGACGACGATGTGAATTATGCTGCTGAGGTATGTTTAAGCTGATGCTATATGAGTTATTTGGTTATGCTACGTATCTGTTATGATGAAATATTGAAGAAGTGTCGACGAATAAGGTAAGGAATAATGAGTAGTGGTTAGGGACTCTGGTTTGTGAAAAAGGTTGTTGGAAACCAGGAATCGTACTTTAAGAGTTATGAAAACTATGAATATGCGTGAATGTATTACTATGCTGTCGAAAATTTTTGAACACTATTATTTTTAAATGATTTTGTTTCTACAGATTTGTAACTCCAATTCTTGACCTGTGAATTTTTTTTATATGAGACTGCCACTGTAGCGGAAACTGGTGTCGTAAATATTTCGATAAGACAGTTAAGTGACCACCTGCACGTAATGCGTCGTGGGCACCCAGCTGCGCGACAACCACCTGACAAAAGAAAGCCATTAGTGTGTGCCTTTCAGAGGCACAGGTAAGAAAAAAAGAAAAAAAAAGGGAGGCCATTATCCTAGCTATTGACATTCCTTTGAAGAAAGCACCGCAAATACGACACGCTCATTACTGAGAAAGATACTTACATCTGACACCTGATTATAACAAACGTCTTTCTACGAGAGTTGAGAGAATTCTACTAACTTATGAAATGTCACATGACTATTGAATGATATTTTTATGCTTTGTCCATAGTTGCTTATTTCATTTGATATCTGTTTTCCAGCTGTGTTGCATCATTGATTTTATAAAATAAAATTAAATGCATTTGCTAATGCGCACACTTTCTGCCAACTGATCTATTAAATAATAATTTTATGATCCATATTCTTCGAAAAAGGAGCACTTTGAATAGAAAGAACAATAAGAAGGGATTAATCACAGTAACGGAATACAGAATTGTCTTTTCAAGTACATGGTAATATTTTTTTACAATAAATTTTTGTGGTGCACCACTTTAATTGCATAGACATTAAGATGTGAATAGACATTGTCGTTATCTGCATTGTTGTCTTTAGTGTAACATTTTTTCTGATTGAGCTTTGTCATGTTTAGGTATAAGTTATAGCATTTGCTGCGGCTGTTTGCCATTCATAGTGCTACTGAATATCACTTTGTATTACTAGGTTAAGCCAATTTTATTACTGATTTATTTTTCTTGTTTGCTGCGCATTGCCTTATATTAGTTGTAATATTGCTGCCTTTTTTGCCAATTTCCATTTTTTAACATTGCTGTTTGTGTAAATTGTTTTGTGCTGCTGCATTGTCTCATCCCTTAGTTAAGCATCTGAGCTCAGTAGATTTAAGTTAGCTTAAGAGGGGGTAGCCTATATAAGAGAATGATTTGCGATGGATTGGAAGAAATGCATTGAGAAGTTATACGAAAAAAGTACAGAAATCAGGTATAGATAGGACTTTTTGGAAATAATGAAGAACGAAGGGAGATCTCCGAGAAGTAAAGAAAGTTTTGTTTGCAAAATACTGCAGTAAAACAAACCCTGTCCTTTCCTTGTGTTATCCCACTATGTGTTTGTGTACCCTTGTGTATTTATGTTCTTCCTGTCTTTATATGTTTATCTGATAAGACTTATGTTGCAGAATTTTTGTAATACTAAGCTACATTCACTATGATAAGGAATACTGTTATCCTCAAATATAATTTGCATTAATAACATGTTATTTACTTTGTAAAGACGTTTACACATTATTTATTCTGTTTTGTTCTAATGCTCATTCGTGAAGTTGATGTTTCGAAATTTATTCTGATTTTTTATGTATGTGCTCCTGTCATAATTCCTGTAACACTGATGTATATGTTATTTCGATTCTTTTGTAAAGCCTGTATTACTGCAAATGTTATCTGTAGTATTATGTTCTTTAATGATATTTTTTGTACCTTTGTTATTGTATTCTTATGTTATAAAATTGTAATTGACACCAGTTCATCAAATTAAGTAACTTGTAACTTACATTTCACTGCACACGTTTCTGTTGGTCATAGTATATGGACAATATGTGAGAAGTAGGGATTGATAGTGTTTGCAAGTGTATTGATAATTCAGCAAGGGACTGGTTAACAGCATTGCTGGTTCTAAGGACAATTCCAAAAACTTTGTGAGTGGACAAGTGGTGGGTTATGGACTTGCTATGTTATCCGCAAGACTCTTCAATGGTGATTGTGCGCCTGCACAGTCAAACAGATGGCTGCTGGCCATCTCTACAAGGACTACAGTGGGTCTACACCTTTGATGACCCACCAATACCATAATCTCTACCAGGACTACAGTGGGTCTGCTCTGTGATGACCTAAGTACCAATAGTCTTCAACTTCGACTGACTCTGCTGTGGGTTTGCTCTGTTGGGGCCCATTACCTGTCTGCATGTCAAGAGTCAGCACTGTCTTTCCGTTGGAAGGACAACACAACTTCTTCAAGACTGCATGGAAATCCTCTACTTCCGTGTGCATTTTCTTTTACTACTCAGACTTTGAGAAAAACACTGCAATTTTACTTTGATGAATGATCATGACTGTCTTTATGGACTGTGAGAAAATTTTAGCTTTTGACCAAAATTGTATCGATAAGTGTGTGCATTTCATTTCTTTGTTATTGTAATTATGAAAAAAATTTTCAAATCTGTATTGGCCACTGCCCAAAACAACTTGTAAATTTTTTTTCGGGACCTTAGGGGCTATGTAAGTAGGCTGTTTACGTTTTCTTATTGGTAACGACACGTAGCGCTCTGTAAGAAAATCACTGGCTGTGCTGTGTGCAGTCTGTGGCTAGTTTGCATTGTTGTCTGCCATTGTAGTGTTGGGCAGTGGCAGCTGGTTTTGAAATTTGTAAGAATTGGTGTCATGAACTGCTATATAAACTCCTGAAAATTGAAATAAGAACACCATGAATTCATTGTCCCAGGAAGGGGAAACTTTATTGACACATTCCTGGGGTCGGATATATCACATGATCACACTGACAGAACCACAGGCACATAGACACAGGCAACAGAGCATGCACAATGTCGGCACTAGTACAGTGTATATCCACCTTTCCCAGCAATGCAGGCTGCTATTGTCCCATGGAGACGATCGTAGAGATGCTGGATGTAGTCCTGTGGAACGGCTTGCCATGCCATTTCCACCTGGCGCCTCAGTTGGACCAGCGTTCGTGCTGGACGTGCAGACAGCGTGAGACGACGCTTCATCCAGTCCCAAACATGCTCATTGGGGGACAGATCCGGAGATCTTGCTGGCCAGGGTAGTTGACTTACACCTTCAAGAGCACGTTGGGTAGCACGGGATACATGCGGACGTGCATTGTCCTGTTGGAACAGCAAGTTCCCTTGCCGGTCTAGGAATGGTAGAACGATGGGTTCGATGACGGTTTGGATGTACCGTGCACTATTCAGTGTCCCCTCGACGATCACCAGAGATGTACGGCCAGTGTAGGAGATCGGTCCCCACACCATGACGCCGGGTGTTGGCCCTGTGTGCCTCGGTCGTATGCAGTCCTGATTGTGGCGCTCACCTGCACGGCGCCAAACACGCATTCGACCATCATTGGCACCAAGGCAGAAGCGACTCTCATCGCTGAAGACGACACGTCTCCATTTGTCCCTCCATTCACGCCTATCGCGACACCACTGGAGGTGGGCTGCACGATGTTGGGGCGTGAGCGGAAGACATTCTAACGGTGTGCGGGACCGTTGCCCAGCTTCATGGAGACGGTTGCGAATGGTCCTCGCCGATACCCCAGGAGCATCAGTGTCCCTAATTTGCTGGGAAGTGGCGGTGCGGTACCCTACGGCACTGCGTAGGATCCTACGGTCTTGGCGTGCATCCGTGGGTCGCTGCGGTCCGGTCCCAGGTCGACGGGCACGTGCACCTTCCGCCGACCACTGGCGACAACATCGATGTAGTGTGGAGACCTCACGCCCCACGTGTTGAGCAATTCGGCGGTACGTCTACCTGGCCTCCCGCATGCCCACTATACGCCCTCGCTCAAAGTCCGTCAACTGCACATACGGTTCACGTCCACGCTGTCGCGGCATGCTACCAGTGTTAAAGACTGCGATGGAGCTCCGTATGCCACGCCAAACTGGCTGCCACTGACGGCGGCGGTGCACAAATGCTGCGCAGCTAGCGCCATTCGACGGCCAACACCGCGGTTCCTGGTGTGTCCGCTGTGCCGTGCGTGTGATCATTGCTTGTACAGCCCTCTCGCAGTGTCCGGAGTAAGTATGGTGGGTCTGACACACCGGTGTCAATGTGTTCTTTTTTCCATTTCCAGGAGTGTACACACACACGAGTACCAAGTGGAATAAAAGCCGCAAGGCAACAAACTCCCCAAAACATTTACCCAAAGAGGGGAAAGTATCAGATGAGAGTGAGTGAGTCATCTTATGGTCTACTGCTAAAGTTCCAAAACTGTATTGGCCTACAAGAGTAAACAAATATATTCCTTCCTCCTATGTATATCTCGCGAAAATACCATCAAGATAACATCAGAGTGATTCGAACTTACACAGAGGCTCACCAACAAACTTTCTTCCCGTGAAACATACGGGACTGTAAGAGGAAAAGGGGTCCACAAAACACCCTCCGTTACACGGCGTAAAATGGCTTGCGTAATATGGATGTAGATGTAGAAATTCCATCAGACTGCAAGACTACAGAGGAATATTATGTGTGTCTGAGATATGTTTGATCTGTAATGAATTCCAGCAATTTCCACCCTCATGGAAGAATGTGAGTCAGAAGCGAATTGCGTTGACTGGTGCGCTGTACTGGGATCCGCAGGTTCCACAGAAAGGCACGTGTTACATTTAGTAGCCGTCGGTCAACGCCCGGCGGAAACTGAAGTGCCGCCGTCTGTATGCTAAAGTATGCTAAGGCGCTCGTTTACGAGTTCCTGCAACAGCAACAGCGTGGGCATCCCAGAGATCTTGTCGCCGTGTGTGCCGCATTCAGCCATTAACGCTACGAACAATGACCGCGCCTGGGTGGACAGATTAACAGCCTTTCCAGGCACCGCGGATGCACAGCTGTAATGCTAAGCGAACGTAGACAGATCTCGGAATTTTAGCCACTACTTAGTACACGTTTACCAGCTCCAAAGTGACTGCAAATAGCTAGTTAAAAACGCGCAGTGTTTAAGTGTTTCAAGAGAAATATGACGACCTTACTACGATCTATGATAGATCGCTTAGCTCAAACTGAATATCTTTGAGAAATCCCAGTAACGCTACGATGCACCTGCCAGTTAGGGCAGCCGCTACGCAAACTTTGGCCACATGCATAATTTGGAATAAAGAGGGAAGGAAGACTGGGTTTGAACGTCCCGTGGATGATGAGGTCGTCAGAGTTGGAGTTCAAACTCGGATTTGGGGTGGATGGGGAAAGAAGTAGGTCATGCTCCTCTCAAAAGAATAATGCCGATATTTGTTTCAAGTGGTTTTAGGGAAAACACAGAAAAAATTAAATCCTTACGACCAGACAGGAATTTGAAGCGCCATCCTGTGAGTCCCGTGTCTTAATAACTGAGCTATTTCGCTCAGTACTCAGAGTATCTGCATGTAGTTGGTTAATGTGTACGAATGATCACAGGTAACAGAATCGAAGCGGTCAGAGGATGAGAGCTTTTCTACATATAAATAAGTATATCCTCTGCAAGCCGCCCTACTGTGCACGGCAGAGAGCACCTCACACCAACGTCTGTTGTCTTCTCTCCATTGTAAGAACTTCAAACACTGGAACAACACATTAGAATTGGCCGCCTTAGTGTCTTGTACGCGACATTTCTAGTGATTCATCGAGGACAGTGGGACAGAAGCCGGAGATGAAATTCTTGAATAATGGAAACTGAAACGAACAGCACCATTGTAATTCAAATGTCGTTCATTCAGAACATGCTACCAGTTTCAACACGAAAAACCGTCATCTTCAAACCCCAGAATATGCAGACATACATAGCGTGATAGCCAAGTAAAATGAGACTACTGACAACAAAAATCACAGTCTGTAAGTAAAAGTCACATGATAAAATTCCGTAATAAAAATGAACTATCGGTACCAATTCTAAACAAATTTTTTAAATTTTTAAATTTAACATAATGTACTCAATGCAATCAGTGTTATGTACCTCCCTAACCAGAACACCTACAAATAACAAATATAATAGCAGTATTACGAAACAACTCAATAATGTAAAACGAAACGGCTGGAGTAAGCAAATTCAACAAAAACATAATGAACAAACGTTCATTGGATAATGCAAAAACATCCAAATAATATAAAATATACTCTAGTGACCTTTCATACATAAAACCAAGTAAATCACGATTTAAAACCAACTATAAAATAGTGCTCAAGTCACAAAACACTAAATACATGCTCCATTGACATCGCAACACAGCAACCCGGCCATATCCCAAAGATCCACGAACACACTAGCGTAGCAAAGGTGTCACTTGTGTAACTAAAAGGCCATAAATATGTAATACCTCTACAGTAACAATGAAGAGTCACCACTGTTTCTACAACTTCCAAGAAATGAACTAGGCATAAGACAGTACTGACAAATTTAGTAACATCCACCATCAATATGTATGTACTCACGGGGTCAAAAGTAACATACACACATCAAAAAACGTTTCTCATCATCTCATTTCCGTCCTTTTTATTGCTCTTGAAAACCACACATCGCATGTTGTACCACCAAACCGCGAAACCTTCAGAGGTAGTGGTCCAGATTGCTGTACACACGGATACCTCTAATACCCTTGTATTGAAGCAGGACTGTATTCGTCGTGGCATACTAGCCACAAGTTCATCAAGGCACTGTTGGTCCAGATTGTCCCATTCCTCAACGGCGATTTGGAGTAGATCCCTCACAGTGGTTGGTAGGTCACGTCAACCATAAACAGCCCTTTTCGATCTATTCCAGGCATGTTCGATAGCGCTCATGTCTGGAGTACATGCTGGCCACTCTACTCGAGCGATGTCGTTATTCTAAAGGAAGCCATTCACAAGATGTGCACGGCGGTGGCGCGAATTGTCGTCCATGAAGATGAATGCCTGGCCAATATACTGTCGATATGGTTGCACTATCGGTCGGAGGATGGCATTCACGTATCACAGAGCCGTTAGAGCGCCTTCCATGACCACCAGCTGCGTACATCGGATCCACGTAAGGCCTCCCCGAAACATCAGCGAACCTCTACCTTGCTGCACTCGCTGGACAGTGTGTCTAAGGCCTGACCGGGTTGCCTTCAAACACGTCTTCGACGATAGTCTAGTTGAAGGCATATGCGACACTCATCGGTAAAGAGAATGTGATGTCAATCCTGAGCGGTCCACATTCGACATGTTGTTGGGCCCATCTGTACCGCGCTGCACAGTGTCGTGGTTGCAAAGATGGACCTCGCCATTGACGCCGGGAGTGAAGTTGCCTTTCGGCGGCCTGAGCGAGATACGTCATTGATAGTTCCTGTCTCTCTGTAACTGCTCCATGTCCAAACAACATTGCTTTGGTTTACTCAGAGACGCCTGGACACTTCCCTTGTTGAGAGCCCTTCCTGGCACAATGGGGACGCAATCTAACCGCGATTTTGGCCGTCAAGGCAAGGTTGAACTACAGAGCACACGAGCCGTGTACCTCCTTCTTGGTGGAATAACTGGAACTGATCGGCTGTCGGACCCCTCTATCTAATAGGCATTGCTCATGCATGGTTGTCTACATCTTTGGGTGGTTTAGTGACGTCTCTGAACAGTCGAAGGGACTGTGACTGTGATACAATATCCAACGTCTATCTTCCGGAGTTTTGGGAACAGGGGTGATGCAAAACATTTTTTGGTGTGCGTACATGATACATACCGACGAACAACTGCCGAAGAACATTCCGTGAGGCAAATTCTCTATTTACATGTAACAATAGCCTATAATGTAACCTAGTAGAAGTCAGTCAGTAAAACCAGTGGCTACATATGTATATCATACACATACAGGACCACTAACCTAGAAGCGTCCATATTGAAATCCAACGACATGAAACCAAGAGACGTATTAACATTGCCCTACATGAGCAAGACAATGAACTTCGAAGAGTCCATGAGAAGCGGAGCCCAAACAAAACTTACACGAACGTGACACACGCCGAGCACGTCTTTTCATGTCCTCAGTAACCTAGACAAAGGTGTTGCCATCAGTCCCATACCCAGTCACAATCTACGTCAAGTAATAGTCACAAGTTGTAATTTTTGTTGTCAGTACTCTCTTTATACTTGATTATCTTGAAATATATGTTTAAGACGGCGCTTTTCACGTCGAAAGTTGTAGCATGTTTTGGGTGAACGACATCTGAATTACAATACATCTGTTAGTTTCTATTTCATTATTCAAGCACTTCTTGTATGCAAGTTCCATTACGTATATTTTGCATTTTCCTAGAACTTTTCCAACAAAGGAGAAACTGATTATACGAGATCGTCCCAATTCATTAGATTTATTAATAAAGGTAAACGCCACTCAAGGATTAGGCATTGGGCCTATTCCAGCTGCTCAACTGCTACCAACCTGACAGTACTAGGAGCGATCTATGATATGGCGTATCGCCAGTCCCTCCTGCCGTTACTGCCAGTGGATGAAACCTGATGGCGCAGCTACTTCTTTATTGAAGCAGTTTCTTATTTGGCCTCACGAAAGTGAGTGTACCCCGTTCCGGATCTCCTGACCTCAAAAGGAATCTGAAGACGTACCGCGAATCGAGCCCTGGTACTTCCACACTGAAGGCAACAACACTAAAGTTTCGCTTACAAAGCAGAGTAACGTTTATTAATAGTATAATATATGCTAATATGAGGTGATGTAATCAATATTTCAACACTAATCTTGTAATCAGATACTATGGGGTCCTTTCCTTTCGTAAGTGGAAATGAAAGAAACGAAAATTGTAAAGTCAAGTGTATTTTATCTTCCCTGGTGGATTTTGAACTATGCGGACACGCTTTTATGATAGATTTGTTTAAATATTTGCTGACTTTCAAAATATTTTGGTGTAGACTATGTTAATTAATACCCTGTTCCACCATTTTGTCCTCACGTCGCTAAAAGGACGCAGAAACAACGCTGACGAATAAAAATCCTGCCACATATCACGGACTTGTGGTGGCTGACAGAAATCATCAGCTTACTTAGCTTTCGTCTTCTTCCCGTCTCCCGGGTGTGCAATGTGGGGCCGATAGGGACTGAATTGTGAGACGCTCTCGTAAAAATAACAAAACGGAAACACTTCCTATGACCCGGTCCGACTACACGTTGATATGGCGTGCATTACAAGAATATAAAAGCATTATTCTCTTAAAAATTGCGTTTGATATACGTAAGTTCATTACTCTTTTGGGGAAATATATTTCAGGAAGTGGAGAAATGTAACGTGGAGATATTCGTCAAACGGATTTCACTGACACTGACAATTTATTACGATTAACAATGACCCACATTAAGTACACAAGGTAACTCTGAAAACAGATGAAATTAATCCCTTATATACCGGGTGATCAAAAAGTCAGTACAAATTTGCAAACTAAATAAATCACGGAATAATGTAGATAGAGAGGCAGAAACTGACACACATGCTTGGAATGACATGGGGTTTTATTAGAACAAAAAAAAATACAAAAGTTCAAAAAATGTCCGACAGATGGCGCTTCATCTGAACAAAATAGCAATAATTAGCATAACAAAGTAAGGCAATGCAAAGAAGATGTTCTTCACAGGAAATGCTCAATATGTCCACCATCATTCCTCAAACAATAGCTGTAGTCGAGGAATAAAGTTGTGAATAGCACTGTAAAGCATGTCTGGAGTTATGGTGAGGCATTGGCGTCGGATTTTGTCTTTCAGCATCCCTAGAGATGTCGGTCGATCACGATACACTTGCGACTTCAGGTAACCCCAAAGTCAATAATCGCATGAACTGAGGTCTGGGGACCTAGGAGGCCTAGCATGACGAAAGTGGCGACTCAGCACACGATCATCACCAAACGGCGCGTGCAAGAGATCTTTCACGCGTCTAGCAATATGGTGTGGAACGCCATCCTGCATAAACATCGTACGTTCCAGCAGGTGTTTATCAGCCAGGCTCGGGATGATGCGATTCTGTAACATACCGGCGTACCTCTCACCCGTCACGGTAGCAGTTACAAAACCAGAATCACTCATTTCCTCGAAGGAAAAAGGCCCGATAACGGTAGATGTGAGAAATCCAACCCATACCGCGACTTTCTCGTCGTGCGATGGAGTTTCCACGACAGTTCTAGGATTTTCGGTAGCCCAAATTTTGCAGTTGTGGGCGTTGACAGGCCCTCGGAGCGTGAAATGAGCTTCGTCGGTCCACAACACGTTACTCAACTCATCGTCACCTTCCGCGATCTTTTGAAACGCCATTTCTTCCTGGCTGTCTCAGCAGCATTACGCCTTGTGCTCGGTCGGCCACTACGGGGTATATCGTCTAAAAAACCCGTGGTTTCGAACTTCGAAATCGTTCTCGCAACAGCTGCATTTGTCAACGGACCTTTACCCGTTCGAATCCCCTTCCTATGGCGATAGGATCGTAACGCTGAACTAGCACATTCCTCTTTCTGATAAAACAACTTCACTAAAGGCGCCTTTACAGGTAACGTCGTTTCGCGGTTAAGGCGCTCAGTCCGGAACCGCGTGACTGCTACGGTCGCAGGTTCGAATCCTGCCTCGGGCATGGATGTGTGTGATGTCCTTAGGTTAGTTAGGTTTCAGTAGTTCTAAGTTCTAGGGGACTGATGACCACAGCTGTTAAGTCCTCTAGTGCTCAGAGCAATTTGAATTGAACCAGGTAATGTCAACATGCTGCGACTGCTGGCGCATCTGGTTCTCTCTCTCATTACAGCTCCTTTTATGCACGATTCTCATGCGCAGTCATTGAAGTTTTGCTGTTCAGGGTCATCTGTCGGACATTTTGTGAACTTAGTTTTTTTTTGTTCTAATAAAACCCCACGTCATTCCAAGCATGTGTGGCAATTTTTACCTCACTATCTACATTATTCCGTGGTTTATTAAGTTTTCAAATTCATACTGACTTTTTGATCACCCGGTATAATGGTTGCATATAGACCGACAAATCACGAGGGAGAGATGAGTGTAGAATTTTAAGCTGGAGGTAGGAGAAAAACTGGCAGTTACGTGGTAGGGAAGATAATCCTGTGTTAATCATTTAGCAAACCCTCACACGACCCAACACATGAACGAAAAATTGCGTTCTACCACCACTGAGACTACTTGGGTGAGCTTAAAAGGTCGAAAGGCCAGAATCAGAGCTTCTGTACTGTGCTGGTGTAAGCTGTGTCCAGCACACCGGTGCTGGAGACAGATTGCGAGAAGATCCATAGTAGGTGCTGGATCAAGCACGCCTATCAGAAGGGAGGCCAAGGAGACTCGCAAGCAACGCGCCGCCAACGCCCTGTCGGCCGCAAGTATTTAGATAGCCGCCACCCAGTGAGTCACTGAGTCGAGTCATCAGTCGCAGCACAGTCCCTTAGCTCAGCCTCTAGCTCAGAGGCGGTCAGCACATAGCCACCAGTGTAGTGTACATAGCGGGGCTTGTACTTCACCAGCAGTGAGGATAACGTGGACTGTTACGGAAAAGCTCGTACCACAACACCTAAACTAGCTTAAAGAGAAGTAGCTTTCTGTCCTGGTAAATAAAGAACCCTGTTAATACATGTGTGCAGTTGTGTTGAAGAAAGGGGATACCAGCCGCCAAACAACATCCTCTGCTGCAAGACTCTACAGTGGCAACGACGACACAGAACACGCTAAAGATGGTAAATTCCACACTTGTCACACTAAGCAAGAAAAATTACTCGAAATGGTATTTGCTCTGCATCGCATTACATTTTCTGCACAATGGAATAGCTTACACTTCCAATGTCATGATTTCATCGGCATGTGGCAATGTAGGTGCACACATGGTCGTGGTTCAAAGTGCGAGAATAAAATCTATAGGGTTGCAAGAGCTGATTCACATAACGCTGTTATTATAATAGTAGTGACTGCTGAGGGAGAGACCACTACTGAGGGCATGAACAAAGCGAAAATGCATGTTCAACCATTTCTCGCGAAAATTAACTAAAGTAGCTCAATGATACAAAAAGCACTCCCGAAATGCATGGGGAGGAGAAGGAGCAGATTAGTGTTTAGCATCTCGTCGACAACGAGGTCATTAGAGACGGAGCACTAGCTCGGATTAAAGGATGGAGGAGGAAGTGGGTCGTGCCCTTTCAGAGGAAACATCCCGGAATTTATCTTAAACGATTCAGGGAAATCACGGAAAACTGATCGCCAGACGGGGGTTCGAACCGTCGTCCTCCCGAAAGAGAATCCAGTGAGCTAAGCACTGTCCCACCTCGCTCGGTGAAACAAATGAAGTGACATCCTCATACAAAGCCAAAACATAACTGCACTAATCGATCTTACCGAGGTGGCGTCTGGAACAAGAATACCGTTTTAAAATGAAAAGCGTTTTTCAAAATGTTGAGGCGATGGTAGTGAGGGCGGGACGCGAACATCTCAAAACGCCATTGCAACTCTACAGGAGGTGCTCTGATTCGTAGAGAAACAATCTTGCTAGATTACTCTGGGGAAAGCTAACCGTATCGACACTATAACGGCATAGCACATACAAGAAAACCTTCGGTTGCCTCTCTCGTAAGTGGAAACACACATACTCACAGATTCCAACTATATAGACATTATCTACGGAAATGGAGAAGACTCGGAAAGGAAGCTAACTGACACATAAAATAAATATTCATTCGCACCTTGCGTACAATTTTAACAATGTAGAAGGACACAGAAAAGTTACGAGGGCTGAATGAAAAGTAGTGCCTCCACCTTCCTAACTCTTCAACAGTTGGCAGGATTGGTATGTGGCAGGTACTGGAACGTTCCGTAGACTCTTCTCTACAGTTCCAGTTGACGGGAAGCCTTAGCATTGAACGGTTGTGTTGTTACAGTGTAAAGTATGCAACTCTGCGCAGACGATCGGTCAATGCGATTTAAGCAACGTGCAGTCATTGAGTTCTTGATAACAGAAAGTGTCACCCCAAAGGAGATTCATCAGAGAGTGAAAGCAGTTGATGGTGATTTTGTTGATGTGAGTACTATGCTTCTTCATTCTCGTAACGTGAGAGGAGTTCCTGGCAAATTTCAAGTCTGTGCCCTTTCATTTCAGGAGTCAGCATCCGGGGTACTCATCGTGCACAGATCATCCGATATCTAAACAAAGCAATAATGTGACCCACACGTTCTTGTGAAATGCCGATTGTGTTTACAATTTCTCTCTGAGTGATACGACGATCGTTCTGAATCAGTCTGTCAGTTTACTTGTGAAACTCGGTGGCTGCTGTCACAGGATGTCCAACTCTTTGTTTGTCACGCAGGTCAAATGGTTCAAAAATAGCTCTGAGCACTATGGGACTTAACTTCTGAGGTCATCAGTCCCCTAGAACTTAGAACTACTTAAACCTAACTAACCTAAGGACATCACACACATCCATGCCCGAGGCAGGATTCGAACCTGCGACGTAGCGGTCGCGCGGTTCCAGACTGTAGCGCCTAGAACCACCTGGCCACTTCGGCCGGCGCTGGTCAGATGTTCCCGCCTCAACGTCTTTAAATTTACTCTCCCACTGACGCACAGTACTCACATCAACACAATTACCATAAGCTGCTTTCATTCTCTGATGAATCTCCTTAGGGGTGACACCTTCTCCTGTCAAGAATTCAATGACTGCACGTTGCTTAAATCGCGTTGACCGACCGCATGCGATGGGTTCCACAACACAACCGTTCAATGCTAAGGCTTCCCGCCATCTGGAGATGTAGAGAAGAGGCTACGGAACAAGCCAGTACCTGCCGCATACCAAAGCTGCCAACTGTTGAAGAGAAGGTGAAGGCATTACTTTTCATTCAGCCCTCATAACTTTTCTGCAGTAGTAACCTTTGGGCGGCCTGAGCGAGGCATGTCATCGATAGTTCCTTTCTCTCTGTAACTGCTCCATGTCCGAACAACATCGCTTTGGTTCACTCCGAGACGCCTGGACACTTCGCTTGTTGAGAGCCCTTCCTGGCACAAAGTAACAACGCGGACGCGATCGAACCGCGGTATTGACCGTCTAGGAATGGTTGAACTACATACAACACATGCCGTGTACCTCCCTCCTGCTGCAATGACTGGAACTGGTCGGCTGTCGGATCCCCTCCGTCTGATAGGCGCTGTTCATGCATGGTTGTTTACGTCTTTCGGTGGGTTCAATGACACATCTGAACTGTAAGGGGACTGTGTCTGTGATACAATACCCGCAGTCGACGTCTATCTTCAGGAGTTCTGGGAACCGGGATGATGCAAAACTGGTTTTGATGTGTGTATAATAGAAAATATATCGAAAATGATTTATACAAAATTATTTTGTTGCAGGTCCAGTAGAAAGGTGTGCAAACAAAACAAACAGAAACAACACAGAAGTTTAAAGGATCAATAAGTTACACAAAGAATACAGACATAAAAGATATTTGATGTCAACGTGAAGATGTTCGATCCGTTCTAGCGCCGACGTAGATGCTTTCAGGAAGAGTTTCCAGTTTCCCTTAGAAAAGTGCAAAAGACTTTAGCTGCGAAGATGCTGTATGAACTGTCACGGTGAGCCCCACTGACAGCGCGGAGATGTTATTTTTCGGGTGCTTATGTAGTGCATCTGCGCACTTGCCACACACAGTGATCACCCGGTTTAGTGCTGTCCATATTTTTCGGCTTAATTCAGTTCCCGGAATGTTATAGAACCATTGTTGTGGCGGTTACTTTGTTTTTGGATTCCAAAAATGGTTCAAATGGCTCTGAGCACTATGGGACTTAAATGCTGAGGTCATCAGTTTCCTAGAACTTAGAACTACTTAAACCTAACTAACCTAAGGACATCACACACATCCATGCCCGAGGCAGGATTCGAACCTGCGACCGTAGCAGTCGCGCGTTTCCAGACAGTAGCGTCTAGAGCCGCTCGGCCACATCGGCCGGCTTTTGTAATCGAGTCACACGCACATTGCCCTCTTGAATTTTAACTGCCGTTTCGAAGTTGTTTAGCCGGACTTAGCGACAATTGTAGAGACTTGTCTACAGTTTAGTTCTGGGAGATCTTTATGAGTGATAATTCAGATTTTTTTCCCTAAATTCGTGTATGTGAGTCTCTTTCTTGTGCATCTACGGTGGTAGCTACTTACACAACTCCGAAAGCCAATATGTAGGTGTGTATTCGGTGCCCCCAGAGATCGGTCTCATGGTGGTGTTCCATAAGCTTGTAATGACAGCTATGAATCCTAGAGTAAGCGATGAGATGCGAAGTTGCTCGCCAAGTAGGTTCTGAAATATGCTATTCCCAGTTGATCACAAAGGGATTTTCACTCTGCAGCGGAGTGTGCGCAGATATGAAACTTCCTGCTTGACCGAGAGCCGAACTCGGGACCTTTGCCTTTCGCGAGCAAGTGCTCTACCATCTGAGCTACCGAAGCACGACACATGCCCGGTACTCACAGCTTTACTTCTGCCAGTATCCGTCTCCTACCTTCCAAACTTTACAGAAGCTCTCCTGCGAACCTTGCAGAACTAGCACTCCTGAAAGAAAGGATATTGCGGAGACATGGCTTAGCCACAGCCTGGGGGATGATTCCAGAATGAGATTTTCACTCTGCAGCAGAGTGTGCGCTGATATGAAACTTCCTGGCAGATTAAAAGTGTGTGCCGGACCGAGACTCGAAGTCGGGACCTTTGCCTTTCGCGGGCAAGTGCTCTACCAACTGAGAACCCCAAGCATGACTCACGCCCCGTCATCACAGCTTTACTTCTGCCAGTATCTCGTATCCTACCTTGCGGAGCTCAGTTGGTAGAGCACTTGCCCGCGAAAGGCAAAGGTCCCGAGTTCGGGTCTCGGTCCGGCACACACTTTTAATCTGACAGGAAGTTTCTTTCCGAGTTGATGATTTTATTTGCAGTAGTCTCAAGATGATTTGTGTACATAATGCCAAGTGCCATCCCTAGGTGAGTGGTATGTTTGTTACGATTCAGGGTAATATTTTTAAGCTCCACAGTTATTTTTACGCTTGTAGTAGTTTTGTAGAACAAAAAAATGTATAAAAACTGAGAAACAGGGGCGTCGAAAAGGCTGACCCCGGGCAGCAGCCAGCACGGGCGGCAGCTGGCGCTTGGCGGCCGTGGGCGGCTGGGCTCCCGCCGTGCCCCATTGTGCAGCTCGGCGACGTCTCGCTGCGTGGGACGCGCAAAGGTCAAGGCCCGCAGACCCGCCTCTCCTCTCCTCTTCTCTCCTCCTGCTGCAGCTGAAGAGACCGCCGCGAACGTTCCAGGTAGCCGGCCGGATCACCACCACCACCCACCGCGACAGCACCTATTTTCAGGGTTCGTCCGTCTGTACCTCCTTGACAACTAGTCACATGTTACGATATACGGTTCATCTCAATTTATCGAGAAACGTACTGCAGCGGCATGATATACAGGGTGAACAGTAATAAAACCGACAAAGTGCAGGGACGTATCCGTGATTGGAAACAGAGCAAGAATGGCCCTAAGAACATGTGTCCGGAGATGGAAAGGATGCGAGCAACGATAACAAATCGTCCCTGAACACAGTGTAAGAGGTCCATGATTAAGGAATTTGTTGCTAGCGCACTCGAGCAGATGTAATTTCGATGGACTGCTCATGCGCTGCCTGCGATATGTAAGGTATAAGAGAATCTCAGACCAGAGAGCAGTGTTGTCAGCAGTAGGAACTGTGTAGCAGATGTAGTAGTACTAGCGAGCAGTCGTGTGTATCGTGTTGGCTGGGCGGGCCGTGGGGAGCGATGGCGGAGCATGAGCGATATAATATAAGGTAAAAGCAACCTCGGGCATATGTAGTATTGTTATATCAAAAATGGTTCAAATGACTCTGAGCACTATGGGACTTAACATCTGATGTCATCAGTCTCCTAGGACTTCGAACTACTTAAACCTAACTAACATCACACACATCCATGCCCGAGGCAGGATTCGAACCTGCGACCGTAGCGGTCGCGCGATTCCAAACTGAAGCGCCTAGAACCGCTGGGCCACACTAGCCGGCGCTATTGTTATATCAAGTCCCATGAAAATGTTTAAAAAAATCTCTTAATAATAACCCTTTTTTTAAATTAACTTTAGACAATCATTCACCTCAATTTCTCCAATCCATGATCATCCCGATTATTATAAAGAAAAATCAGTTGCTTCTTTTTATACATGACAAATCTATCGACCAGCATTGCACAGGGCTGTGCCAGAAAATTTCTTATAGGAGCAGATATATATGCGTTATCCGGCGACGTTATTGAGGTAAGAATTTTCAATTTATTTAGAATGATCTTTCAGGGTCATGACGCAGCACTGCTGACATCCAAAATTTACCAGTTTAAACTCACAGTTAATTACCGAATGGTAAGTGAACCACAATTTTATTGAGAGATTGGTCACATTGTATTATTGGTAGGTTACGGAATTTATCTGTTGGGAGCTTACACCGAACGTGAATGATATAAATAATTATATTTTTTACTGTTGGGAGGTTTCGGAATTTTTCTGTTGGGAGGTTACAACAGTACACAGCTGTATCGCATCCACGAAACAACAGATGTTCAAAGTGTCCTTCTTGGAATGCACTATCATGCAGGATACACAAAGTCGTACTTACACCATGTTGGCGGGTCACGGGCCAGCTGCGTGGAGCTGTTACTAGGATTCGTCTCCATATCCTGTGGAACCTGGTCCTCCAAATCTTGTGTACGGACACTCCGCCGCCTCCCAGCACGTTGTCTGAAAGGCCAAATCCCATGAAGGGCTTCAAATGTTGACTGGTGTGGTTGGTGTCTGTGATGGTACTTGTTTTGGTAAAACCTAGCTGCCTCTCGAAGATTTCGACCTGCTTTTCCGTACACAAGCACTATCTCGCCTTGTTCCCGACATGTATACCGGATCATTCTGCTGCTTACAGTACACTGTGTCAATTCACTGCCTGCAACACACAAGGAACACACTGCACGGCCGGCCGGAGTGGCAGAGCGGTTCTAGGCGCTACAGTCTGGAACCGCGTGACTGCTACGGTCGCAGGTTCGAATCCGGCCACGGGCATGGATGTGTGTGATGCCCTTATGTTAGTCAGGTTTGAGTAGTTCTAAGTTCTAGGGGACTGATGACCTCAGAAGTTAAGTCCCATAGTGCTCAGAGCCATTTGAACCACACTGCACGTTATGAGAGGAAGTCATTCGTCAGCACCATCTACCGCGGCAACGATGCATTTCCGGACACATGTTCGTAATACCTTTTTTTCATTTCCAGTGAGGAATCCGTCCTTGAGGTTTGTTGGTTTTTAATAAAACCCTGTATACACACGAACACATGCAGCATGTATCATTTATGTTGACTATTTGATAAAAAGTATCCGAAATGTAGCCTGATATGTGGTCCGTCCATCCTTCGCCTTTTTGACTGCTTGAATTCTGCTGAAGTCACTTGCAATGAAGTGTCTGAATGTCTGCGTAACAATGTCAATCTGTTCTTCCTCCTGTTCTGGAGCGGAGTCTACATTCTAACTTACGCCAAAGGTGTTCCACTGAGTTCATCTTGGGACTCTGGGTAGGTCAGTTTATTTCAGGAATGATCCATGAACCATTGCCTCAGAAATGCTAATTTATGACAGAATGCATTCCGAGGCTAATACGTCATCGATTCCGCAATGTTTCTCAGTTGTATGCAAAACACAATGTCACAAAATGCGCTTATATCCTTCAGCGCTTGCTGTTTCTTGAGCGTAATAAAGAAACCACACCCAAACAACATGAAACACTGTCATTTTGTAATATCATCTCCTCCGTCCTTCATTGTTGGTACTGCACATGGTGGCACGTAAATACCGTTCAGGCATTCCCCAAACCCAAACCCTTCCGCCGAACTGCCACCGTGTGTACGTGATTCATCACTCCAGAAAGTTTGCATCATTTCCCTGTTCACTGCCATCGCTTATAGTGACTGCAGAAATGTGAGACTTATGACGAGCTTCTCGAGTATTACAACCCGTTCTTTTTAAATCCCTGAGCACAATCACTGCACTAGCTGGACTGCTGATAGCACCTAGGAACCCACGAGTGATTCCTTCCGTTGATATCACGTGACTTTTTACAACCATACTCTACAGTTTTCGACGGTTCCTGTCCGTCTGTACAAAAGGTCAGCTAGTCTTGGTTTTGCTGTGGTTCTTGTTTTTCGTTTCCACTTCACGGTCACATCACCAACAGTCAATTGGTCATCTTTAGAAGGGTTGAAATTTCCCAGGTGGGTTTTTTACTCAAGTGACGTCCATTGATTAGTAGACATTCGAAGACAGTGAGGTCTCCTGACCGGACCAGTCTGAAGTCACGGCTTCACCTCTGACAATACAACACTCGCCACCTCTCTCTACACTGGTCGACCAATATCTCGTGACATCTTGTAGCCAATTACACATTACATCGGGGTGTCTGCATGCTTTTCATCAGATAATGAGGCCTTACACAGACGGAAACGGAAAATATTACATCACGAACACTTTGAACGCTACAAAACTGAAATAAGCCGTTCCTAGAGATGACCTATGGAGTGAGCACGTGATTATTATTGGGTGTTTAACGTTATAGGAAAGTTTCAGGTGGAGATCGCAACAAAGCACGGTAAAAGCATGTGCAAGTGCAGTTTGTCGCCATCTTTCAGATTATGAGAATGGTCTAATCATCGGCATGAGGGACGTGGGAGCTTCAAACCGAAAAATTCCACAGACAGTTGGATGTAGCGCAAACACTGCATAAAAAAAGTGATGACCAGATTTGTTCAAGATAACGGCGTTGCAAAAAGAGTAGAGACTGGTTCCTTCAGAAGTCCGTCATGAGAAGACCATACGATCCTTGGACTGGCTCTGACGAAATGACAGATGACAACAGCTGAAATCCCAACACAGACTGCAAGCAGTGTCATCGCGAATCATCGGGATCAGATTGCTGGAATCTGGGGTAAGACCTCGAGTTGGCACGCATCCTTCACCGGTGACAAAATTCCACATACAACAGGAACTGTCATGTTGTAGAGTCAGGGTCCAGTGGGACACTGCGTGGCGTTCTGACGAGTTCAGCACTGAGTCTCGCCTCCGTTTCTAGCCGTTACTGATGTCAATTCCGAATGCAATAAAAGTTTAATCATAAAACTCATGTTACGAAAATCTCCACCAGTGTGTGAGAAATATCGGACTGCTGCTTTATAGTGCAACGCTTTCCATTGTAGTTTTGATCGACATACAGCAATGGTACATTTTGACTTATTATGGATTGTACTATTTACAGTACGTGTTGATGGTGCACTGCGCATGTGCTTGCTTTCCAACTGGTAGAGTGTTCTTTTACTTTCATCTCTGGAAAATTGGAAATTTATGGTAAAGACTAGGAGATCAAACTGCTGAGGTCATCGGTCCCTAGGCTTCCACACTAACGTTAAGGACGACAAAACACACACACACACACACACACACACACACACACACACACACACACACACACACATGCCCGAGGGAGGACTCAAACCTCCGTCGGGGGGAGCCGCGCGAATCGTGAGAGGCGCCGTAAACCACGCGGTTACTTTCAGCATTCTGAACACTTGTCAGCACTGTACGTATACCTCTAGCTCACGTTATTACATTATGTCACCTGTAGTGGTTCCAGCAGTTAATGTATTGTATTGCCTTTTGTCTGTCTGTCTGTGTGTGTGTGTGTGTGTGTGTGTGGGCGGGCGGGCGCACTCGCGTTTGCTTAGGTCATCAGTCCCCTAGAACTTAGAACTACTTAAACCTAACTAACCTAAGGACATCACAAACATCCATGCCCGAAGCAGGATCCGAATTTGCGACCGTAGCGGTCGCGCGGCCTCAGACTGTAGCGCCTAGAACCGCTCTTCCACTCCGGCCGGCCCACGACTGACACCTACAACCGTTTACACTACTTGATCAAAAGTATCTGGACGCATATGAGCCAACGTTAATATAGTGCATGTCTTGACGGCCGGAACTCTGCTGGAGACAGTTCCAAGGAGTGTCCGAATGTTTGTGGAAGAGCGGCAGCCCATAGTTGCCTCACAGATGCTGCTTTATAGTAGGGTGCATTGTCATTCCGCATTTAGCGTTTTCTCAAGCGCAATGAGGGGACCACACTCTAGCCACGAAAAGTATTCCCATACAGTACACATTATCTCCTGCATGTTGCAGTGTTGGCACTACACATGGCAGGTAAAGTTCTCCACGCATTTGTCAAACCCAAACCCTTCCATCGGACTGCCACAAGACACAGTGTGATTTATCACTCCAAATCACTCGTTTGCAGTCGTTCATTGTCACTGCCGTCGTTCTTACACGAAGTCAAGCATCGCTTAACATTGACTACAGATATGTGCAGCTTATGAGGAGCTGCTCGACCATTTACTTTAAGTCCCGACACACAATCACTTTGCCGGCTGGACTACTATCGCAAAGCTCAAAGTTCCCTGTCCCTCAGTTGATGTTTGCCTGGTCTTGTATTGTCTGTAGTTGTTCCTTGGCGTTTCCACTTCACAGTGACATCACCAACTGTCTACCAGGGGAGCTCTGGGTTGAACTGTTCCCGATGGATTTGTTACTCAAGAGACGTCCAATGACTGGTCCTCTTTCGAAGTCGCTGAGCTCTGCTGACCGACCCAATCTACTCTTACTGCTTCTCTGCCGACCACACAACACCTGTCGCCTCCTTTTACATTGGCAGGTCCGCCTCGTGACATCAATGGATCAGTTCCTCATTATATAGAGCCAACCGGATACCTGTACTACGACCGTTCGCCAACGACTCTGCCGACCGGACCTAGTTCTGCTGCCCGCGGCGCTAAGCGCAGGGCAAACAAACCGATCGTTGGGGGCAGAGATGCAGTTTGCCCTGTTCCCACAACTCACCAGCGGTAGCCATCTAGACTCGTGTGTGCACATGGGTGTAAGGACGATCTATGTGAACTGCAACGTTGCAGGCTGGAATCGTTGACAGTCATCTTCCATGACCTATAGTTCTGCACGGAATCTACTTTCTTTTTTGGGGGAAGGGGGTTGGAGGTAGAAGGCTGTTAGTGTTCAGTCTTCCGTGTGGTTTGATGCGCCACGAATTCCTCTCTTATCCCAGCATCTTTCTTTTCATCACACTTACATCCAACGACCTGAATTATTTGTTGCATGTACTCCGATCTCTATCTTCCCCTATAGTTTTTAATCCTCTACTAATATGGAAGCTATTCCCTGTTGCCTTAACACATGTCCCATCGCCCTGTTCATTCTTCTAGCCGGTGTTTTTAGTTCGAAGGTGAGTCAAATGAAAACCTTAAATATTTTTTTAAATATTATTTATTGTGCAAATCTCCCCCACGCTCAATGCAAGTCCTCCAGTGCTTACAAAGCGCATAAATTCCTTCAGAAAAAAATTCTTTTGGTAGCCCACGCAACCACTCGTGCACCACGTGGCGTACCTCTTCATCAGAACGCAACGTCTTTCCTCCCACTGCGTCTTTGAGTGGTCCAAACATACGGATTACAGGCCGCAGACGATTTTTTTTTTTTTTAGGAGATCTGTGTATGATGCACTGGTGACAGTACTCCCTCTAGGCATGTAATGCTCCAAAAAGACACCTTTGTCGTCCCAAAAGAGAGTCAGCATAACCTTCCCTGCTGATGGTTCTGTTCGATACTTCTTTTGTTTTGGTGATGAGGAATGGCGCCATTCTTTGCTCGCTCTCTTCGTTTCTAGTTGGTGGAAGTGAACCCAGGTTTCGTCCCCAGTAACGATTCTTGCAAGGAAGCCATCACCTTCTCGTTCAAAGCGCCGAAGAAGTTCTTCACAAGCATCAACGCGTCGCTCTCACATTTCAGGAGTCAGCTGCTGTGACACCAATCTTGCAGGCACTTTGTGAAACTGGAGCACATCATGCACAATATGGTGTGCTGAAGCATCACTAATCTGTAAACATGCTACAATGTCATTCAGTGTCACTCCGCGGTTTTACTTCGCTATGGCTTCAACTACTGCAATGTTCTGTGGAGTCACAACTCGTTGTACCTTACCTGGACGAGGAGCATCTTCCACTGAAGTCACACCATTTGCGAACTTCCTACTCCATTTCAGCGTCCTTCCCTAACACCTCCTCACCAACGTTTCAAATCTCTTGTTTCCCACAATTCATGATTTTCTTCCTCACACTGCAGTCCACCAAACGTACATTCTCAGATATTTCTTCCTCAAATTAAAACCTATTTTTGATACAAGTAGACTTCTTTCAGCGATGTATACTCTCTTCGCCTGTCTCAGTCCGCTCCTTGCACTGTGTATTATCTGTTATTTTACTTCGATGATAGCAGAATTATTTCACTTCGTCCGCAACATTGTTACTTTCCTTGCTAATCTTATCTCATCTACATTTCATTACCATAATTTTTCTTTTGTTTAATGTCAATCCATATCCTGAGCAAATGAAACCCATTACTCCCATTGAACATGCTCTGTAATGTTTCCCACTTCATAACAGTGTCATCAATGAATCCTTAAAATGATAAAATGAGGCCCTCTTATCCCGAATTTTAATCTTGTCGCTTTGTTTTACCTCCATCATTGCTTCTTTGATGTGCTGGGTGAACAGTAGGAGAGAAAAGCTCCATACTGGCCTGACACCCCTTTCAACTCGAGCAGCTCGTGCGTGATTTTCCATTTTTATTCCTCCCTCTTGGTTCCTGAAGATACTGAATATTACCCGTCTATTTTTCAGAGAACTTCAAATTTCTTTCTCCATTCTAGTTGTCGAATTCTTTCTAGGTCGACAAATCCTATGAAGGCGTACAGATTTTAAGTATTGCATAGACATCCACAAGGGGGATGGGGCAGGGCAAGAGGAGGCAATTGCCCCCTCTTGGAATCTGGAGTGCAGTCTTCATATTCAATACAGAATTCTCACGAATAGCTATAAAATTATCTGTGATTGTACCACAACGTAGATCAAGCATTGCCGAGTGGAACGGGGAATATTGTGGCTTTAGCACTCACTACAGGATGATTTAGCTGCCGCTACCGCTGTCGTTTCATGCAAACCGCAATGTTACAGCTGGCCTTCATACACCACGCGAGAGATTTTCATACTTTTCCGCTCGCTACGTGCAAGGTACTAATACTAAAAAAAAAAAAAAAAAAAAAAAAAAAAAAAAAAAAAAAAAAAAAAACGTTTTCGCTGGAAGCCACGGCTTTCGAGTTATTCAAGAAAAACGTGTAAAAGTTATCGTCAAACGCACCTCCACCCCACAGTCACCCCTAACCAGTCATAATGTTGTTTGTAGCACTCCCGCTTACCACTGTACAAAAATTTCCGAGTACACGAACTACTCCCGATATTTGAACTGTTTTGGTCTCTGTTGACTGGACTATTACGCCGCCACCATATTCGGTTACTTTGTAAACATTATTCATTCAAAGTGCCTGTGAGGGTAATGAACAAAACTCGACTATCGTAAACATTACGCTACAACCGATTACGTTGACAGTTCGATCCAAACTTAATCCTTATAAGCACTGTAGTTTCGTAGCCAGTAGGCCTAAGGAATACAAAGATATGAGTATTTATTTTATGCCGTTAAAAGTAACGAAATTTTTAAGTAAAATTTACGCAAATGTCAATTTTACAATTGGTAAGTGCTCGACAAAGCCGGTGGCATAATAAGACCAGTCAGTGAAGACCAAAACGGATCTAATGTGGGAAATTATTCTTGGTGTCGCGAATATTTGTACAGTGGTAGGAGGAAGTGCCATGAACAATATACTAGACATATTGACCGGTAGGAACCGAGTGTGGGAGTAGGTATGACTTCGAAGGTAACTTTTGTGTGTTTTTCTTGCGTAACTCAAAAACCGTAGCCGCCAGCGAAAACGTTTCGCAGTACAAAATTTAACTAAATCAGATTTCCTTCAAAAAGGTCCTGTTCATTTTTTCTGTAGGACTAAGAGAGTAAGAGAATATGAACGTCTCGTATGTGGTTAATAAAGACTAGATATAAGATTGGGGGTTGCATAAAACGACAGCGCGAGGGACAGCTGAATCAAACTGCATATAACTTGGGTAGTTTTGGTTGGTAGGATGGTCAGGAGTTATGAGGTTTCCTTTGCGTGGCGTTGGTTTCAGTGCAGTCCTGCAATCGTCACGAAAGTGAAGATTTACAAATGATCAAACGTGTGTGAAATCTTATAGAACTTAACTGCTAAGGTCATCAGTCCCTAAGCTTACACACTACCTAACCTAAGTTATCCTAAGGACAAACACACACACTCATGCCCGAGGAAGGACTCGAACCTCCGCCGGGACCAGCCGCACAGTCGAAGATTTACAGAACGGTGCCGTAATAATTCCCAATACATTTTCTGACTCTTCCTCGTATTGAGCTGCAGAAAGGGACAATTACAACACGGTGATGCGCGGATTCTGGCGTCTGTTCCCAGCACCAAATCAACATGGGTGCAGTACAGCTGCATAACATCCGTTCACAAGTACCACAATGACATCCCCTCCTGCTGCTGCAATACTTAATCACATCTATGGTTTACCGTCTCCCTGTGGTCAGAGGAGACCCGTTGAGCCTTGCTGATACCACATTCTGTTTTACTTTCGCCGAGCGATTGTAGTAGACTCTGCAAATCATTATTTTGCAAATCCGCAGGTGTGTTCATGGACTGAACACAGAAAACACCATTTCCTGCGCTAGAAGAGAGGGCAATAATTAGAATTTTCGAGGTAGAAAAATTCTCCACTCCAGAACTCGGGATCTTCTGAAACGTTATGGTGTGCAACACAGCAGAAGATGCATTTATATAATTACGAATCTAGCAGTCCTGTTTTCATAGCTGTATCAAGCTGGGAAGACGAGGACCAAATTATATCGGTCCTAGGCTGTTAAGTCAGCTGTACTGGCCTTGAGGTTAATTTGGGAAATTTCCCACATTCATCTCATCTATTGCTAGCTCAGGTTCCACATCATCCAAACAACCCAAAAAAGTTGTTGTTAAAAGGAATTTTACTGAATTTTAATTACGCCAGGTTGACAATAACAAGTTATCCGTTGACTTGATGTGTTATGAAGTTTTTTAAGCAAATAAAATGCTATAGCGCTCCGTCAAATATGACAAACCGTTTTCGAACTGTAGTATTCGGTTTCTCAATTTTGAACAATATTAGAAAGTCGCACCTCTGCTAGTTTCTTATCAAACAGACAACAATTCTGTATTTCGGTTTTTAATTTTTAGGGTCAAACTATCTTCATTGCATACGAACAAAATTATCGTTATTGAATAATCTAGTTTTATTTTGTAACTAGTTAGATGCACTGGATTTAATCATATGTTAAATCGAAAAGGTGGAATCCATACTCTTACTGGGTATACAAAAATATGTACTTTTTAATATTATGTATATTAATTACGTGTCAAAGCAGTCAACCTTAAAAAATTCTGAGTTGAAACAATCAATCGTTGGACATAGCTTACTTGTAATACACTTCCTATCCAATTTAGTTCTTAAAATCACCTGAATAAGTTACATAAAAATGGCAATTTTTGGAATCGTGCTCCCTGCGGACGTTCGTAAAGTCTTCCTTCCATCATGAAGCTTGATTTAAAAACTGGATTCTTAGCAAAAGCATCAGTTTCCCCATACCACTTCGATGTAAATGCCGGACAAAGTACAGCAAGCTGTCTGCAGTTCGAGCAAGATGGAGTCCTAGTGCAGTAAGAGTGCTGACGCGTAGGAATAACTGTCTGTTGGCTTAGGAGAGCAATGGATATGTCAAGCAGAACCCGTTGCATGACAAGCGGGTGCGTCTGGTTTAAAGCCAACGATTCTTTTTCTCCTTTTCGTGCCTGTCATGATTGTGGTGTACCTTACTCCAACTGCCACCACAGCCAACCAGAGCTTCCTTCATGAGTCAGTTATGCATTTCACAACCTTCCATGGTCGACAGAGGTAGGTGGTCGATGTTGCGAAATTATTGAGCATACAGTTATGTACATAGCACTCTGAACACCTGTTGTGAAGTTATCCGTGGACACCTTTGATAAAATGTAGTTTATAGACATTTCTATAATTCATACTCATTAAATCACAAATGAGAGGTTGAAAGACGTTGTTAACGAATATTGATCCACAGTGTATGAGCCACCGCTTCGTCTGGTGATGTGTTGAAAAGTACAATATGTATCCTAAGACTAGGAGCAACTCGTGAAATTATTTATCTAATTTCACTGTTCGCCATATTCGCCCTTCATAACAAGTGCCCGTTGTTTCACAAAAGGTCCTTTACCTAAGTTGTGTGATACACAGGCGACGGCCTTCTGGTTCATCCCTGCACAAATGGACTGAGGAGAAAAAACTGTTTGCTGACTGCGCTACTTTGCTATTTCCGCTGCATCGGCGAGGTGAACGGATGCAAGGTCAACAAGACGTGGAACGCATGAATGAACGCCTGAATGAAATCGGTACAAGCATTACGTAAGTACTGCTTGCAGTTAACTCACGCCTCGGGTTTTTCGCTCCCATCAACTAGTGGGCTCTGTTTTTGCTCCTTTGCCACCTCGGGCTACCACTGCTGTACAAAATGGTCGTTCGAGATAGTGATAATCAGGTATTCCCTGCTGAAAATAAGGTGACGCCCTTGTCGGTAGTTTGCACCTCACGATTTCGTCTCTCAAATGAGACTTCTGTGGTCTGGTAACATACGAATGGGACGCAGGGTCCACAGATGTGCCACAACATGTTACCTACACTGAGGTAACAAAAGTTATGTGGTATCGATATGCTCAGATACAGATGATGGTAGTACCGCGTACACAAGGCATAAAAGGGCAGTGCGTTGGCGGAGCTGTCTTTTCCAATCAGGTGACTCATGTGAAAAGGTATCCGATGTGACTATGGCTGCGCGACGGCAATAAACAGACTGAACGCGGAATGCTAGCTGCAGCTACACGCATGAGACATTCCATTTTGGAAATCGTTTGGGGAATTCAGTATTCCGAGATCCACAGTGCCAAGAGTGTGCTGAACATATCGAAATTCAGGCATTACCCCTCACCACGGACAGCGCAGTGGCCGACGGCCTTTACTTAACAACCGAGAGCAGCAGCGATTGCGTAGAGTTGTCAGTGCTAGCAGACAAGTAACGATGTGTGAAATAACAGCAGAAATCAATGTTGGACTACGACGAACGTATGCATTAGGACAGCGCGACGAAATTTGGCGTTGATAAGATATGACAGCAGACGATCGACGCGAGTGCCTTGGTGTTTACAACTCGCCCTGCAGCACTGTCACCGATCTGATGTCCGCAGCTCGTGGTCGTGCGGTAGCGTTCTCCCTTCCCGCGCCCGGGTACCCGGGTTCGATTCCCGGCAGGGTCAGGGATTTTCTCTGCCTCGTGATGACTGGGTGTTGTGTGATGTCATTAGGATAGTTAGGTTTAAGTAGTTCTAAGTCATAGGGGGCTGATGAGCATAGATGTTAAGTCCCATAGTGCTCAGAGCCATTTGATCCGATTTGATCTGAAATGATAAGTAAATCAAGACCTTCAAACCTGTCGACAGGCGTTAATATACATCAAAGGAGACAGCGGATGTGTGCCCCGACCGGGATTCGAACCAGGGATCTCCTGCTTACATGGCAGACGCTCTATCCACTGCGCTCTATCCACTGCTATCGACAGGCGTTAATATACATCAAAGGGGACAGTGGATGTGTGCCCCGGCCGGGATTCGAGCCCGGGATCTCCTGCTTACATGGCAGACGCTGTATCCATCTGAGCCACCGAGGGCACAGTGGATAGAGCGACTGCACGATTTTATCCCCTGCACGCTCCCCGTGAGACACACATTCCCAACTTAATGCCCACACACTACGTTCGTAGTGCCCCTACCCGTGACACTTATTACTTGCGGACATGTCTGAAACAACAGATACCATCTTCTAATATTTACGGCTAACCGGCCTTTGACCTCCTTCTTCTGTGCTGGATGCACGCGCATTGCCCGAACTCTTACGAGACTCAGTAAGATTGTCTGCCGCGAGTAATTAGTGTAATTGGCAGGGGCACTACGAATTTAGTGTGTGGACATTAAGTTGGGAATGTGGGTCTCAAGGGGAGCGTGCAGGGGATAAACCACACAGTCGCGCTATCCTCTGTGCCCTCGGTGGCTCAGATGGATACAGCGTCTGCCATGCCAGTCGAGCGACATATTTTCAACTGTCCCCGTTGATGTATGTTAACGCCTGTGTACAGCTGTAAAGGTCTTGATTTAATTATCATTTCATTCTAATAGAGCTGCATGGTCGCCGATGGTATCTGTTATTTCATACATGTGCGAAAGAACAGATACCGTCTTCATATATTCATATGGGTTTAATCTGAAGCTGACCAGAAGTAGACCACTACATTGCGCGTCTCCTGAAGGAATAGAGCGAGCCGAGTCCGTAACTACTGTTCCATACCAATACAAGAGCACAAGATGTCTCCAGATGCGCGCATATCGAGGAGGTTAGTACCCCTTATCGGCGTACAGTAGTAGATATGAAAGTGTTGTGATGTAGTAGCAGACGGTGAAGAAGAAGAAGAAGAAGAAGAAACGGGTGGTTCTTGTGCATGACAGAGCTCCAGGCCGACAGAACTTGAAGCATTTTATGTATATCAACTGTGCAATCAATTCTAAGTATTGTTCTAGTGTCTGGAATAAGTACGAAGAAGGTATTAGTAAGAGAGAACATAAACACATGCATTCCTTACGCTACATGGCTCTGGACTTAAAACAGGGTATAATGCTAGAGCGATGCGGTTTCTGACCTATTAGTCATGTGGAATGCAACGCTGTTAATATTCCAATGTAAGAAATACATTTCCAGAACATGATATACATTCTCCTTGCATGTTTCTCTACGATAATCTATGGCGACAAACTATAAAATGAAAAAAACTACGTCCTTTAAACATCGATTTTGTGTGATACATGCATAATATAGCTCTCCAGAGGTGTATAGCACCCACTGCTCACTTTCGATCACGGTTCAGAAATTACACTATGCCCGCATCAGTCCTGTGTAAAATGATCGTTAGTAACGGAGAATACCTCTTACTAAGAAGGAGACAAGCGCCTAGCAGCGACGTTTGACACGTGAAATTACACACCATGCCGCCAGTAACTCCGTAAACAGGACATCTGTCAAGCAGATGTGTACTTCAGGATTGCAGAACCTCACAAACACCTGTCGCTAACTTAGAATCACCGTAACTATGAAACTGAAGACTCGATTTTATGCCCAAGATGCGGCAGGGGAATGGAGTACGTCGCATAAATCTTCGTTCATCTAGAGAAATGCGTCGAAACAAGATGGAGAATTTTCATCACACATGAGACGGACGTCCTCTGATGACAGAGAGATCTGCTGTTAACGATCGCAAGCAGACAGTCCTCTAAGTCAGCTGTATTCAAGTTGAATGCAGCTTATGTCACACAACTGATGCATCGAGACAGAACAGCGTAAAAAATGATCAAATGGCCTGCAGCAACATCTCCCTCTCTCTCTAGAATGCATCACCAGTCTACCATTAAATCATACCTCGTTACAACTGCATGTCAACCAATGACCCCAACCACTCTCAGTTATCCTTTAACGTGGATGCAAGTAAGTTCAGAGGCACACGGTTCTCTTTTTTCTAGGAAAGCATCAATGACAGCGGTCAAGTCGCGTTTATCACTATTACCTCAGAAGAAAAGGTTCCATGTCAACGTTTGCTCGTATTACTCTTGCTGTCGCATACTCGTCTCCATGAACAAGAATTGCTCTGCAGCTAGCAGAAGACATGTGAGTACGCGCTTAATTTCCCCACATTTCGACGTATTTTCCCCTCAATTTGTACATATTATCTGTCATTTTTCGTAATTTTATAGATTTTATGTCACTTTTACCCATGCAATCATTTCGTTTTCTAAAATTGCTTATAGTACAGTTGCCAACAGCTAGCGCAAATGCACTATTTTTCTGGTCGGACCGCCTAGTATAGCACTGTACTCGAATGAATCCAGTCACCTCCAACCACTTATTCTACAGTTGCTGTGCGTTTGCTCCGTTTTCTGTATGTCTGTGTCGTGGAAGGCTCCCATGACCCGGTCTTTCCCCTGGTGAGTCCAACTTCGAACATTGAAGAACACAGAAGAAGGTTGCAATCTGACTCCTGGCAGTGTATGCGGTGGCGTTCTGTGTTGTCCAGTGGACAGGGAATGATGAGCGGTGGGTGCTTCGCGATCAAAAGACTTTCAGCTGTGTAAATACGTGTGTTTCTTTCCTTATGCGATCGGAATTAAAAAGAAGCGATCGATTTAGTTACTTCTTATGAGACCTACAGCTTCCCAAACAGAGGAAAATAATGATTAAGAGAAATCCAACCCCTGAAAACTGATTTTTTTAATAAATAAACAATATACTCTTGAATTTCCTGTCATTAGATCCTTCCTCTGCACCACAGAGCCGCCAATTTCCAGGGAACGGAAGGTGAGAGATAGGGGATTTACCAGAGGGTGAGGGGTTCATTCATTCATCAATTTAATTAAGTATTCAATCAAATTGATAACAATGAGAGGGGGATATTCGAATGACTCAGACCTGAAAGTGTATCTGTATCACCGAGCACGAGGGGGGTGGTTGGAGGTTGGCTGAGGGCTTGAGAAGAGGAGGGTGGGGGGAGAACAATAGGTTAACGGTCTGTCAATCGAAGGATTACCACCAGGAGGTCTTAATCCTCTTACCAGAACAATAGGTTAATGAGTTCTCAATCAGCAAAGAACTATAGGTTAGTGACCTGTCAATAAAAGGAGGTCAATAGTTTTGAACCTGAGTGCACACCTGCTCCTGACGTAGGCAACCCACACTAACAAAGTGTGCCAGCTCTCTCTTTGTCCCCCTACTGCCATCCACCATGGCAACAATGCATTTCCAGATACATTTTCATTAGGAGCTTTTATTCTTCATTCGCATTGAAGAATTGGTACCTGCAGGTCAACAATTTTATTAATGTTCACTCTGTACATCAAGCAATTAATCTGATATGTTCCTCTCACACTACCACAATTTATATCACTTAAAGCAAGTGTAGTTAATATCTCCACCAGTTTTGGCATCATTACATTGGTTGCAACGCATCTTAGGCCAGAGTCAAAGATGGTCTTCTGTTACCATTTGCTTGTCATGAGACATTTCTGTTCTGTGGATACTTCAACATCAAGCACTTTGCATGGCGTTCACGCTGTACCAACTCACGAGGCAACCAGATGTAGAAGTTGGAGAAACGAATGGGAGCAATCATATTTGGGCCAGATGATCCAACTCATGTTCCAAACACTCCAGCCCACAGAGCACATCGCCTCCACACCAGCGCACAGCAACTATCCTGCAAAAATAAGACTCGATCTGCACCTTCAAATCATTAATGATCTACAACAGTCCGATGGTTGGAATCACCTAGAGGTGGTGGAACATCTACGCTCTCTGTTACAACAGACCACTAACTGGGACCCAGTATCAGGCGTTCCTTAGCAACAGTGTTCGGCCCATAACAGATGTGTCGACAACAGTCCTCACAGAGTAGGCCATCTTCACAACGACCAGAAATATCCAAAAGGCCTATTGACAGGCTAAAGTTACAAATGAGTAACGCATATTCTAAATTGAAGAATTTTCACCACTGCTTCAGAATTTGAAGAACTTGAAAATCAAGACGTGCAAACGGTGGCAGCAGTGCCATAAGCCTGAGGACTGCCAAGAACTTAAATGTCTGTCTCGGGAGTAATATTACAGAGCCATTGGATTCTACCAAGACAAGTGGGAATATAAGATGGTTGTTCTCAACTTAAACACCAGGAGTGGTGCCTTATGGAACACTGGGCCCATTGTTTGACCTATTCAACAAGGCAGAAGTTTTTGCCACAATGTACATGACATAAAATGTTTACCGCATGAAGACGCTGCCAGAGAGGAGGAGATAAGAATAGAACACCTGGCGGGAGACATGTGAGAGATGGCACGATAGACAGAACCAGTACTAACGACACCGACGAAGCTCCGCTCGATTGAACGATGACTCAGCAACTACTCGGCCCCCAGACCGTATCGTATAATGAACGAACAGTTGAAGAATTTGCCACGCAAACAACTGCTGTTGATAAACTGCATTTTAGGCAGTTGCCCGATCTCATAGAGAGTATCTCACGCTACACAACATGCCCCCCCCCCCTCTCTGGAATAATCAGAGGTGAAATACCTGGGTGTGGTATTGGACCAGAAACTCCTCTTCAAGGGCCATGTTCAGGGAAAACGCAACAGCATCATGCACCTATTTCACCAGTTATGTACACTGCTGTCCAGTAAACATCTCAACGTGAGGACTGAACTAAATTTCTACCCAAAGACAATCCTGCCGTCATTCTTATGTGGGTGCTCCTCTTCAGGAATCACCTGTAACAACAATCTCAAACCACTACAAATCCTACAAAATCGATGCCTGAAATTAACCCTTGGAGTAACTAGATGAGCGAGGATCAGGGATCTCCACAGGAACTGCACATGGAGACCTTCATGGAAGTAATCATTTCATCCACTCAAAACCAGCTCGCTGCTATTGACACACTAAGGCCCACTATGAGCCGTCTTAATTATGTGGGGTCTGTTGCCCCTGAGATGTGGCATCGCACCAGAGTCCCCTGCGCCATGATCGAGGCACCCTAATGATATATCAGACTGAACTAGTGCCTCATTCCAACTCAACGACTGGCCGGTCCGGACTGCCCTCCTGGCACTTTTCAACTGACTGGCAGCCCCAACTCGCGACCCGAACGCCGCTTACGACAGAGAGCAACCGGTAAGTAATAACAGTCGAGCAAAGATGCTACGAGAGGGGAGGTATTGATACGCGCTGCTAGCGCCGATCATGGTCGGGCAAAGAGGCAGCTCAGTGACGGCAGTAATTTAAATTAAAGTAGTGAGATGGATACAACTGTGCATGGATGACTCCCAGGCATAAATGAAGTTCAGAGGATCCATATCCTCCACCTTTCCAATTAAAAAAGGATTACTACAAGGAGACACTCTTTCGTGTGTCCTCTTCAACCTACCACTAGAGAAAGTGGTTCAGGAGAGTAATTTACATCTATACAATGGTGAACCGATCCGAACACAGTGAAGTAAAACCCCTGGCTTATGCAGATGTTATAGTGTTGCTGAGTGAAACTGAAGAAGAAGTAAAAGACATGTACAGATCTCTCAGGCACAGTGCCAGCATAATGGGGCTTTTGCTTAGCCAAGAAAAAACCGAATATATGGAAATAGGTCGAGTCATAAACCAAAATCGTTATTTTGAAAATGCCCAACATTCTAAATTCATAAAAGTTCTCCAGTTTAAATACCTTGGATGCAGTAAAAATATCATGAGAATGTATATAAATGAAAGAATAGTCTCAGGGTCAAGACGTCTGTACTCACTAAGCAACCCACTCAAAAGATGAAGATATACAACATTATCATCTGCCCCATAGTACTGTACGGTTCAGAAAGGTGGAAGCTTACGAAGATGAAAGAGAAGAACTGAATGTTTTCGAAAGAAAAGTAATGAGAAAAATCTGGGGACCTGTGTTGGAGAGTGGCGTATGGAGAAGTCGAAAGAACAATGAAATTTATCAGTTAATGAAACAACCCACTATCATCCAGAAATTAAAAAGTAGGAAATTGCAATGGGCTGGACATGTGGTTAGAATGGAAAACAGGACAATTGACAAGAAAGCATTTGAAGGAACTCTCCAGGCAACAAGACCATTGGTCTGACCTCGTACAACATCGAAAGATGACACAGAAAAGGACATCGCAGCATTAGGAATTTCCGCATGGTAGAGAGAGGCTGCAAGAGACAGAAGGCGTCGTAAGCAGATCATTCATGCAGCGCGTGGTCTACAGGGTCTGTGATGGCTGAGAAGAAAGACAGAGAGTGAGGTACAAGTACGTTAAAAGCAGGGTGTAAAATACATGATGGTAAGAACATGAGCCACGCACGGCTCAATGGTATTACACATTACTGTGCTACATCCCTTATTTTACATAACGAGGTATTGTTCCGTACAAAGGCTTAAGAACAGCCTTTTCCTAGCATCGATAATGATAAAATTTTCTCGGCCCTTTGTTGTGGACACAATGTCTGCATGTAGATACCAGTAGAATTTTCCACATTGACATTGACGCTGTATATAAACAAATATAAGAAATTGGATACCATAAATGGCTAACAATAGAACGTAACAAGGCAGACAAAAATGGCTCTGAGCACTATGGGACTTAACATCTGAGGTCATCAGTCCCCTAGAGCTTAGAACGACTTAAACCTAACTAACCTAAGGACATCACCCACATCCATTCCCGAAGCAGGATTCGAACATGCGACTGTAACAGTCGGGATGAAGTAGTGAAGGCAGCAGAGGATCAAGTAGGTAAAAAGACGAGGGCTAGTAGAAATCCTTGGGTAACAGAAGAAATATTGAATTTAATTGATGAAAGGAGAAAATATAAAATGCAGTAAGTGAAGCAGGCAAAAAGGAACACAAACGTCTCAAAAATGAGATCGACAGAAAGTGCAAAAAGGGCTAAGCAGGGATGGCTAGAGGACAAATGTAAAGATGTAGAGGCTTATCTCACTAGGGGTAAGATAGATACTGTCTACAGGAAGATTAAACAGACCTTTGGAGAAAAGAGAGCCACTTGTATGAATATCAAGAGCCCAGAGGGAAACCCAGTTCTAAGAAAAGAAGGGAAAGCAGAAATGTGGAAGGAGTATATAGAGGGTCTATACAAGGGCGATGTACAATTGAGGACAATATCATGGAAATGGAAGAGAATGTAGATGAAGATGAAATGGGAGATACGATACTGCGTGAAGAGTTTGACAGAGCATTGAAAGACCTGAGTCGAAACAAGGCCCCCTGGAGTAGACAACATTCCATTAGAACTACTGACCGCCTTGGGAGAGCCAGTCCTGACAAAACTCTACCATCTGGTGAGCAAGATGTATGAGACCGGCGAAATACCTTCAGACTTCAAGAAGAATATAATAATTCCAGTCCCAAAAAACAGGTATAGACAGATGTGAAAATTACCGAACTATCAGTTTAATAAGTCACAACTGCAAAATACTAACAGAATTATTTACAGACGAATGGAAAAACTGGTAGAAGCCGCCCTCGGGGAAGATCAGTTTGGTTTCCGTAGAAATACTGGAACACGTGAGGCAATACTGACCTTACAACTTATCTTAAAAGAAAGATTAAGGAAAGACAGACCTACGTTTCTAGCATTTGTAGACTTAGAGAAAGCTTTTGACAATGTTGACTGGAATACCCTCTTTCAAATTCTAAAGGAGTCAGGGATAAAATACAGGGAGCGAAAGGCTATTTACAATTTGTACAGGAACCAGAAGGCAGTTATAAGAGTCGAGGGGCATGAAAGGGAAGCAGTGGTTGGGAAGAGAGTGAGACAGGGTTGTAGCCTCTCCCGGATGTTATTCAATCTCCCCGATGTTATTCAATATTGAGCAAGCAGTAAAGGAAATAAAAGAAAAATTCGGAGTAGGTATTAAAATCAATGGAGAAGTAATAAAAACTTTGAGGTTCGCCGATGACATTGTAATTATGTCAGAGACAGCAAAGGACTTGGAAGAGCAGTTAAACGGAATCGACAGTGTCTTTAAAGGACGATATAAGATGAACATCAACAAAAACAAAACGAGGATAATGGGATGTAGTAGAATTACGTCAGGTGATGCTGAGGGAATTAGATTAGGAAATGAGACACGTAAAATAGTAAAGGAGTTTTGCTATTTGGGGAGCAAAACAACTGATGATGGTCGAAGTAGAGAGGATTTAAAATGTAGACTAGCAATGGCAAGGAAAGCGTTTCTGAAGAAGAGAAATTTGTTAACATCGAGTATAGATTTAAGTGTCAGGAAGTCATTTCTGAAAGTATTTGTAGAAGCATTTGAAACGTGGTGCTACAGAAGAATGCTGAAGATTAGATGAGTAGATCACATAACTAATGAGGAGGTATTGAATAGAATTGGGGAGAAGAGGAGTTTGTGGCACAACATGACTAGAAAAAGTGATCGGTTCGTAGGACATGTTCTGAGGCATCAAGGGATCACCAATTTAGTGCTGGAGGGCAACGTGGAACGTAAAAATCGTAGAGGGAGACCAAGAGATGACTACATTAAGCAGATTCAGAAGGGTGTAGGCTGCAGTAGGTGATGGGAGATGAAGAAGTTTGCACAAGATAGAGTAGCATGGAGAGCTGCATCAAACCAGTCTCAGGACTGAAGACCACAACAACAATAGATGCCAGAACTCATGATCATCCCAACACACTAGTCGTGTACGGAAATGTAGATAACTTATAGCGCGATCAATCTTCTTTCAACATGTGTATCGCAGGCTTCATTTACGACAGTAAATGTGCTTCTAGAGCACTAATTAAAATTTTTCCATCATTTAATTTGCTTCACACTGTTGTAACCGCGACCGGAACTGTCGAGGGGTGTCCGTGAACGAAAGCGTGGCGGAACCGAACGGGAGCGGCCCGCGAACAAACAAGACGGACGAACGGGAAAGGACAGACGACCGAGAAAGACACTAAGAACAGCAAAACGCAAGAAGCAACGGGTTCACAAGCGAAAACCTTACGAAATCAACAACGTCCATTCGTACACGGAAACAGGTCAAGTAAATACGATGAGTGTAAGCGAGATATCCAGAGAGTCACGCGAATATCAGACTGCCTTGCTGAATGAGAGGCAGGCACTTAAATACGTGATAGGGTACGTCACTATTGGTCACTGGGGCCATGTGCTCCACCGTGGCGCCCTCACATTATACGAAGGCCAGGAGCGCGCGCAGCCACGGCTTACGGAGCGACGGCTACAGAGACCTCTAGTGGTAATTGAGGTCCATACCGGCTGGTGCGGATTCGAAACCCGCGGCGCTCAGTTCCAGACACATAGTCTCTGACTATGCACTGTTTACATATTCACACCGTCATCCATCGTTGCAGCCCCACGTCGGTTGAAATTAGAGCCATACCAGTAAGTCGCGATGTAAGATACAAAACAACACGACATATTAATAGCATTAAACCAGTGTTTAAAATAAATGCAGAGAGTGCCGAATGGTTTACTTTTAACGTCTGGCGCTTACCGCCTCAGTCGCATGATAACGCGGAACTATAGCATTCGACGTGGTGAGAGAAAAACTCTTTTCCCAATCCAACATCTCTCTCCGATCCCGTTACTTATTAAGTATACACTGAATCGCTTCGGTACTTGTGTAGAGCTTCACACAGGGGATCCATGCTTACACGTTTACAGGGTTAGCCTGATTCTGTGGGCAAAGTAATGCTAGCAACAGATACAAGAGGTCTGGAAAGTTCTCATGTGACCAGGCGAATCACATTTCTGACTTGATGTGAAATATGCTGGGCGTGGAGTACGTGGTAGACCACAGGCAGCCTTCGACTGGGCAGCGAGCGTGGGTGGTGCAAACTGGAGGAGGCTCTGTGGACGAAAATGAGTCGACGTAAACGAGTGGATGAAAATGAGTCCTTTTATTCGGATGTAGGACGAGTATGGTGTGTTGTGAACCAGGACAGCTAACTCGAGGTGCTCAACATTTAGCTTTGCCATATGCCTGTCATCTTAAAACAGACACTTGTCTCACCAGTCCGGTCTTCCAAATTCACGTATTTTGCATGCGATAGGGTTAAAGCCATGACTACAAGATGTGAAGAACATTCAGGAGTAGTCTTACATCGGGAACCCATAATTCCCAGTTTTGAACTCTTTCAAAAATCTATAGGAACTAAATCCGGGCAGCTTGTGTGGTTTGTTACGGCGGGAGTAACTGAACAGTTAGGTCTCCTACATTCAGAACATTATCTTCTCTACACCGCTGCCATTACAATCATGATCCGTGTTGGTGTTCTGCATTACTAAGGATGTAGGGATAGACTTTTTCTTGTATCCGAAGAGCTTTTCAACTTAGGCTTCATTCACAGTGGTACAGACAACGGTCGTCAGAGGCCGTCGCCAGATGTCACCCGATAAAGTCGGTCGACAACTTGGTCACGAGGTGTCCGATCTCCTCCGTCAGATATCTGGCAAGGTCAAGAAGGTTAGGTTAGGTTACAATCTATTCTACACTATGTGATCAAAAGTATCCGGACAACTGGCAGAAAATGACTTAAAAATTAGTGGCGCCCTTCATCAGTAATGCTGTAATTCGATATGGATTGGCCCACCTTTAGCCGTGATGACAGCTTCCATTCCCGCAGGCATGCGTTCAATCAGGTGCTGGAAGGTTTCTTGGGGAATGGCAGCCCATTCTTCACAGAGTGCTGCACTGAGGAGAGGTAGCGATGTCGGTCGGTGAGGCCTGGCACGAGGTCGACGTTCCAAAACATCCCATAGGGTGTTCTATAGGTCAGGACTCTGTGCAGGCCAGTCCATTACAGGGATGTTATTGTCGTGTAACCACTCCGCGACAGGCCGTGCATTATGAACAGGTGCTCGATCGTGTTGAAAGATGCAGTCGCCATCCCCGAACTGCTCTCCAACAGTGGGAAGCAAGAAAATCAATGTATGCCCGTGATGTGATAGTGCCACGCAAAACAAGGAGTGCAAGCCCTCTCTATGAAAAACACGACCACGCTATAACACCACCGCCTCCGAATTTTACTGTTGGCACTACACACGCTCGCAGATGACGTTCACCGGGCATTCGCCATACTCGTACCTTGCTATCGGATCGCCACATTGTGTACCGTGATTCGTCACTCCACACGATGTTCAATTGTACAATGTTTGCGCTCTTTACACCAAGTGAGACGTCGTTTGGCATTTACCGTATTGATATGCGACTTATGAACAGCCGCCCGACCATGAAATCCAAGTTTTCTCACCTCCCGCCTAATTGTCATAGTACTTGCAGTGGATTCTGATGCAGTTTGGAATTCCTGTTGGACGGTCTGGATAGATGTCTGCCTATTCCACATTACGACCCTCTTCAACTGGCGATGGTCTCTTTCAGTCAACAGACGAGAGTGGCCTGTGCGCTTTTGTACTGTACGTGTCCCTTCACTTTTCCACTTCAGTGGACCTAGGGATATTTGGGACAGCTCACTTACAGACGTATGAAACAAGTGGTACCCAATCACGAGACCATGTTCAAAGACTGTGAGTTCCATGGAGAGCAGCATTCTGCTTTCTCACGATGTCTAATGACTACTGAGGTCGCTGATATGATGTTTGGCAGTAGGTGGCAGCACAATGCACCTAATATAAAAGATGTACGTTTTTGGTGGTGTTCGTATGCTTTTGATCACATAGTGTATGATGAAGTAGATTTGGTTTTAATCTCCAAGGATGGGTTGGATATCACATAGCCTCTGTGCTAGGAGACGCGTGCTAAAATGCGGCTTTTGCAGTTAAAAAGATGCCGAATGCACGTTTCGAAAAAAATGTGGCGATTACTGTAAACTCTGTCCTCAGTTACTGAAACTACCATACAAATTTTACGAATATATGGGATGAAGGGAGAAACGTTCTGTTACATACTCGAGAAGATTTGTAGCGACCTCGCAAAGCAAGATTACAAAAAAAATGGCTCTGAGCACTAGGGGACTTAACTTCTGAGGTCATCAGTCCCCTAGAACTTAGAACTACCTAAACCTAACTAACCTAAGGACATCACACACATCCATGCCCGAGGCAGGATTCGAACCTGCGACCGTAGATGTCGCGCGGTTCCAGACTGTAGCGCCTACAACAGTTCGGCCACTCCAGCCGGCGCGAGATTACAAACACTGTTTTGCTGAATTTATTTGTAACTGTGAAGACATACATCAATTAACCTTCAATGACTGTCTTTCAGCATTCTTGTGAAATACGAACATAAAGTTTAGACTAAGATACTCTGAAAACCTAAAGCACTGAAACGTGCAAAAAAATACATCACATTTGCAAACCCCTTCATGTAACAGGATTGCCACACTACTGGCATAAAAACGCCAGTAAGCAGTGATAATAATCTGTAGGTAGCTAATGTTCATTTACCACAATCAAGAAAAAGATCCACTACATTAGCATCACGCGTAAAATACAGCCTCTTTCTCATCAGAACTAATTGCTTGAGATTATAATTTACACCTAAAATTTCCGATACTGATTTCGCATGCTTGTGGTTTGCAATAAACACTCAGTTTCATTCCATAGATTTTCAACTATATCCCGATTATATTTTTCAAAATGGCTCTGAGCACTATGGGACTCAACTGCTGTGGTCATTAGTCCCCTAGAACTTAGAACTACTTAAACCTAACTAACCTAAGGACATCACACACATCCATGCCCGAGGCAGGATTCGAACCTGCGACCGTAGCACTCGCACGGTTCCGGACTGCGCGCCTAGAACCGCGAGACCACCGCGGCCGGCTATATTTTTCATTTTGAGGATGCCACACACTCCTTGTTTCACCAGATTTATCCGATTGTCACAATCCATGTTTCGTGTTGTATTGGCCAATATGACAGAAGAAAAACAAACTGATTTGAATTTCTCCGATTGTCGTCCGAAGTCTGTACGTTCGGGCGATGGGATCGACTACATTGTGACCGCGCTCGTAGTGGCGTACTGATTTGAAAAGATCGGACGTCTTCGGCCCATGTCGGTCGTCGTCGTGCGACAGATTTTTTTACGTGCGTGCTTGCGATGGACCAATTGCGACGGATTATTATTGCGACGGATTATTACGTTGCTGCTGCAATGCAATTTCTTTTATAATTTTTGTTCGCCTACCTCTTTACAGCGGTAGATCTTCGCACGTAAACTCCTGACTGCAGCTACTTACGAGATCAAAGAAAAGCAGTGTTGATTAAACTGTAAACTCATAGCTACACGCCGGAGGCCGCTATAAGTAAAATTTGCTGAAAATTGTCTATGTACTTTAAAGAAATGATTCCGAAAGGGGATGTCACTCGTACTTTAAGCATGAAGTTCAAATTTAAACCTTCAATAGATCTTTATTGCCGTCAAGCAAGATCATCAGCCCACGTTTACGAAAATTACTCAAGTTTCTGCTCACAGTTATCACCATACCTAAAACAGCCAGAACTTTTACCTTCCCAAATTCCGAAACCAATTAATTGCAACACAGTCAATGATCGGCCAATTACTTCTGCACACGATATTCAGTGGTTGTCTTTAGTAAAAGTTTATGCTCGCCATAAAATACTCACTACCGCCACGCTATATAATTCGCACTCGCGATTTTTGTCGGAACGAATTATCACAACATTCTAAAGTTTTTATAAACAGTTTCTGGTCACTACCAGATACCACTAACAGTGGACCATAACGCGGAAGTCATCCCACGACTTCATCTTACACATAATGTGAAAAGTCACATCCAGCATAACCGCCTCCAGTCAAAGCTAGCTCGCGACTCTCTTCTCACTCTCCCACACTCAAAACTATCTCTCGTCGCTAGGCGGCCAACCATGTCGCTTCTCATTGGCTGTCAGCACTTACGATCCATGAGAACTCACCTCTAGGGCGCGGCTCGCGCCAAAATCTAGCGAGCACCAACCACTTCTCTAGGCTCATTGACGTCATCAAATTAACACAAAACTCTGTAATTAAATAAACGAAACAAAATGAACTATAAGCTTTACTGTACATCTGGAAATTTATTATGTAGTCGCGAATGTTCTGGCTGTCCTATACATAAGCATACACACTTGGACACCCAATAGGGGAACCACTAGTGGATTCGTTCCCACGTTACAGAGTTGGAACACTTGCCAGTTCCTGTAGAGAATTACATGAATGATTTTTAATAATGCCGAACGTCCCACATACTCTCACGCACGCATTCTCATTTACACGCACCCTAACACACAATACACATATTTACTTACAATTCTTGAAATTATTATTATACACTCCTGGAAATTGAAATAAGAACACCGTGAATTCATTGTCCCAGGAAGGGGAAACTTTATTGACACATTCCTGGGGTCAGATACATCACATGATCACACTGACAGAACCACAGGCACATAGACACAGGCAACAGAGCATGCACAATGTCGGCACTAGTACAGTGTATATCCACCTTTCGCAGCAATGCAGGCTGCTATTCTCCCATCGAGACGATCGTAGAGATGCTGGATGTAGTCCTGTGGAACGGCTTGCCATGCCATTTCCACCTGGCGCCTCAGTTGGACCAGCGTTCGTGCTGGACGTGCAGACCGCGTGAGACGACGCTTCATCCAGTCCCAAACATGCTCAATGGGGGACAGATCCGGAGATCTTGCTGGCCAGGGTAGTTGACTTACACCTTCTAGAGCACGTTGGGTGGCACGGGATACATGCGGACGTGCATTGTCCTGTTGGAACAGCAAGTTCCCTTGCCGATCTAGGAATGGTAGAACGATGGGTTCGATGACGGTTTGGATGTACCGTGCACTATTCAGTGTCCCCTCGACGATCACCAGAGGTGTACGGCCAGTGTAGGAGATCACTCCCCACACCATGATGCCGGGTGTTGGCCCTGTGTGCCTCGGTCGTATGCAGTCCTGATTGTGGCGCTCACCTGCACGGCGCCAAACACGCATACGACCATCATTGGCACCAAGGCAGAAGCGACTCTCATCGTTGAAGACGACACGTCTCCATTCGTCCCTCCATTCACGCCTGTCGCGACACCACTGGAGGCGGGCTGCACGATGTTGGGGCGTGAGCGGAAGACGACCTAACGGTGTGCGGGACCGTAGCCCAGCTTCATGGAGTCGGTTGCGAATGGTCCTCGCCGATACCCCAGGAGCAACAGTGTCCCTAATTTGCTGGGAAGTGGCGGTGCGGTCCCCTACGGCACTGCGTAGGATCCTACGGTCTTGGCGTGCATCCTTGCGTCGCTGCGGTCCGGTCCCAGGTCGACGGGCACGTGCACCTTCTGCCGACCACTGGCGACAACATCGGTGTACTGTGGAGAGTGGAGACCTCACGCCCCCCGTGTTGTGCTATTCGGCGGTACGTCCAACCGGCCTCCCGCATGCCCACTATACGCCCTCGCTCAAAGTCCGTCAACTGCACATACGGTTCACGTCCACGCTGTCGCGGCATGCTACCAGTGTTAAAGACTGCGATGGAGCTCCGTATGCCACGGCAAACTGGCTGACACTGACGGCGGCGATGCACAAATGCTGCGCAGCTAGCGCTATTCGACGGCCAACACCGCGGTTCCTGGTGTGTCCGCTGTGCCGTGCGTGTGATCATTGCTTGTACAGCCCTCTCGCAGTGTCCGGAGCAAGTATGGTGGGTCTGACACACCGGTGTCAATGTGTTCTTTTTTCCATTTCCAAGAGTGTAGTAAAGTCACAGAGGTTTTCTGAAACTAAAAACTTTCCAAATTTATATACGAACGGTAAAAGTGTTATCAGATCATCGTACATAGTCACTGAAGGTGAACTATTACATCACTGTACTTATTTAAATTCCTGACTGTCGGAAAATTACGTTTTTTATGGAATTTTACTAACTTCTAAAATACAACTATTTTTTATCTCAGACTTTGACATATTGTTTGTTTTCACAACAGAAGGATGTACATCAAATATGACGTTCCTCAGGTTATTCCTGCCAGCGCTACTCCACTGCTTTCACACGCGCAGCTGCAACAGATGGTCGTGACGTCAGTCTGCAGGACACAACTCGTCCGTTACTGACCGTGTAATACTCTACCTGCTGACATTGCAGCCCACATGCATTCTGAAATAAAGCTTTGCTTCTAATAGACAAATGGGCGATCGCGCACTAGTTGCGACGCCACAGTCGGAAGCCACCGAGATCGGAGCCATTGTGACGGTAGGCTAAGGCAATCTGTTTGTACTTCGGCCTCGAGAACAAAGTAGCGCCGGGCGTTATGGTGAATGATGATGAAGGGAGGAAAGGAATCAAAGAATTACGCTCAGAGTCAGACGGTATAGCTTTGTCAAGGTGAGTTCCGCCTCAGAGATCCGATCGCATGGCCGGCGCGCGCGCCCGTCCTACCCACGCTCGCCAAGGACGGGCTGTCCAGGCACAGCCGCCTGCCTCCAGACACAGCAGTACTCGGCGTAAACAGTGTAGGTCGGCAATCTCTGTACAGCCACGTAGGCTCGGTAAGGCCGCTATTACACTATCAAATTTCTTTGTCAAAAATCTTCGTCAAAGATCTTTGATGGTTCAATAGGGAACTTTGTCAAATGTCGTCCAATATTTGACCAAATCTAGGGCCTCGCTGTAGATTTGATCAGAGAAGGCGCTTGTCTTCTGTTCACTGCAATGTGACATGTTACCACATGGAGCGTTCTGTCGTCTTTAGTGTATTTATAAACATTGCCAGTAAATACAATTGGTGTGTGCCGACAACTACAACATTAATAGACGTGTGAGACTATGAAGCCGATGAGGCGTTTTACAACGTGAGACACTCTGAATACAAAAATAGATTAAGAAGATTGGAGACCTGACCTGACCTGACCTAACCTATTGTTGTTGTGGTCTTCAGTCCTGACACTGGTTTGATGCAGCTCTCCATGCTACTCTATCCTGTGCAAGCTTCTTCACCTCCCAGTACCTACTGCAACCTACATCCTTCTGAATCTGCCTGGTGTATTCATCTCTTGGTCTCCCTCTACGATTTTTACCCTCCACGCTGCCCTCCAATACTAAATTGGTGATCCCTTGATGCCTCAGAACATACTAACCGATCCCTTCTTCTGGTCAAGTTGTGCCACAAACTTCTCCCCAATCCTATTCAATACCTCCTCATTAGTTATGTGATCTACCCATCTAATCTTCAGCATTCTTCTGTAGCACCACATTTCGAAAGCTTCTATTCTCTTCTTGCCAAAACTATTTATCGTCCATGTTTCACTTCCATACATGACTACACTCCATACAAATACTTTCAGAAAATACTTCCTGACATTTAAATCTATACTCGATGTTAACAAATTTCTCTTCTCCAGAAACGCTTTCCTTGCCATTGCCAGTCTACATTTTATATCCTCTCTGCTTCGACCATCATCAGTTATTTTGCTCCCCAAATAGCAAAACTCCTTTACTACTTTAAGTGTCTCATTTCCTAATCTAATTCCCTCAGCATCACCCGACTTAATTCGACTACATTCCATTATCCCCGTTTTGCTTTTTGTCAAATATATTTGAAGGAATATTTGATCACATCTTTGATCAAATCTTTGACAAAGAAATTTGATAGTGTAATACCGGCCTAAGGACCATGCAGATAATTACCCACATTTCAGAATGGACTGAAAACTTTTTGACAAGCAGAACACAGCGCTAGGGACGGCGATCAGTTGCAATTAATCGATTAATCGTAATTATTCCAGTAATTGATTATAGATAAGGACATTTCTTTCCCGTCAGTTAATTTTAGATAGTTGATTATTCATACAATTAATTATTTCAACCTTTTTTGCTGTAAGACCTGTAGAATGTTTACTTTCTATCTGTGCTCGATTACAGATCGTATAATGCCAGTAGAAATCGGAACATTTCGTGTCGACTCTGTTCTACTTACGACTGCTGGCAACATCAGCGATGTAATAGAAGGGGCTCTAAGTAGCGTGATGATGCCTTGTGCTGTGTAGGTCAATTCAGAACCATATAACGTAAGAAGTGTGTCATGAACATGACCGTCTCTACGATGTATTCCCACCAAACTTTGTTATTTCGGTTGCAATTTACACCATAGCTGAGGGTCAAATGCTTAAGCTCATTCAGTGCCCCAAAAGATGGAACACGACATTTTTAATGTTTTGCCGATTCTTTTCTTTGTTAGATGTAATGAGCACTGTTTCGCTGAAGCAACCTGCATGTCAAAGGATTGTTAGTTGTTTCTAATCTTCAGTTATCAGCCGGCTGCTGTGGCCGAGCGGTTCTAGGCGCTTCAGTCCGGAACCACGCTGCTGCTACGGTCGCAGGTTCGAATCCTGCCGCGGGCGCGGATGTGTGTGATGTCCTTAGTTTAGTTAGGTTTAAGTAGTTCTAAGGCTAGGGGACTGATGAGCTCAGATGTTAAGTCCCGTAGGGCTTAGAGCCATTTAGACCTTTTTTTCAGTTATCAAACTACATCGTTGGTGTATTGGTGAGTTATCTACGCTGAAGCACCAAAGAAACTGGTATAGTCCTGCGTATTCAAATACAGACATATGTAAACAGGCCGAATACGCTACTGCGGTTGGCAAAGGCTATATAAGACAACTAGTTTCCGGCGCTGTTGTTAGATCGGTTACTGCTGCAATAGCAGGCTGTCAACTTTAAGTGAGTTTGAACGTGGTGTTATAGTCGGCGCCCGAGAAATGGGACACAGTATCTCCGAGGTAGCGATGAAGTGAGGATTTCTCCGTGCGACCATTTTACGAGAGTGTACCGTGAACATCAGCAATCCGGTAAAAAATTAAATCTCCGATATAGCTGCGACCGGAAAAAGATCCTGCAATAAAGGGACCAACGACGACTGAAGATAATCGTCCAACTTGACAGAAGTGCAACCCTTCCGCAAATTGCTGTAGATTTCAATACTGGGCCATCAACAAGTGTCAGTGTGCGAACCATTCAATGAAACATCATCTATATGGGCTATCGGAGCCGAAGGCCCACTCGTGTACCCTTGATGACTGCACGACACAAAGCTTTACGCCTCGCCTGGGCCCGTCAACACCGGCATAGAACTGTTGACTGAAAACATATTGTCTGGTCGGACTAGTCTCGTTTTAAATTCTATCGACCGGATGGACGTGTACGGGTATGGAGACAACCTCATGGATCAATGGGCACTGCAATCCGGCAGGGAACTGTTCAAGCTGGTAGAGGCTGTGTAATGCTGCGGGGCGTGTGCAGTTGGAGTGATATGGGACCACTGATTCGTCTAGATACGACTCTGACACGTACGTAAGCATCGTGTTTGATCACCTGCATCCATTCATGTCCATTGTGCATTCCATGGGACTTGGGCTATATCAGCAGGACAATGCGACACCCCACACATCCAGAATTGCTACAGAGAGTCTCCAGGAACACACTTCTGAGTTTAAACACTTCCGTTGGCCACCAAACTCCCCAGACATGAACATTATTGAGTATGTCTGGGAGGTATTGTAACGTGCTGCTCAGAAAAGATGTCAATTCCCTCGTACTCTTGCGGATTTATGGACAGCCCTGCAGGATTCATAGTGTCACTTCCCTCCAGCACTATTTCAAACATTAGTCGAGTCCATGCCACGTCGTGCTGCGGCACTTCTGCGTGCTTGTGGGGGCCCTAAGGCAGGTGCACCAGTTTCTTTGGTTCTTCAGTGATTTTCAGTTATAAAAGAGGCCATTTACTTTTGTAGCCTGTATACCAAGTAATTGAAGAAATCAGTGGCGAAAATTACGCAGCAGAGACCAAAGTAATGCCATTTGTTTACTTGTTGTCTAGAAACTTACAAGTACGACTGCAGACGATGTTCGTGAAAAATCAAGATCATCAGTTTCAATGTAAGAAAGGCAAGGCTCCACCACATTAACAGCAACTTACCAGGATTAACTCTCTGAAGTTCTATTCTATTCGCGCCAACCTGAAATCAGACAGAAATCATCTCCTGTGCAGTTCTGGAAAGACAGACGGTGTATCGTCGTCTGCAGAGTATAGCTCGTAATTATATGGGAATTGTAGCTCCCTCTGTATCTTCTGAAAGACTGTTTCCTAAGGCAGGGAACACAGCAACAGCTTGCTTTTCGAGACTCACAATCAGATTACATAGATTAGTCTTCCTCGGTTCAATTACTGAAAATTTTTTGCTCTTGTATGAATATTCACTACATTATCTGTCTTAAAAACAACGAAATTAAGTAGCTTTACAACGAAATTAAGTAGCTTTACAACGAAATTAAGTATCTTTACAGATACATGTTAAACAGGTATACATTCCTGGTAAAAATGAGATTTATAATTATATATATCACGAGACTAAGCAACTACTGTTACCTACAAAACGAGAAATACTGTGTAAGAGTGATAGCATCGCTTTATACTGTATTTTGTAGAAGAAACCTTTTCATCACAAAAAGTAAATTTATGGAATTGCTTTATAGAATTAAAAAAAGATAACAGTTCATCAAGTAATCCATTACTAGGATGTAATTAATAAATACGATTAATGAATTTATTTTAATAATCTCATAGGTCAGTTAATCTACTAGCAATAAGAATCACCGTCCATAAACAGTGCTCTATTGGGTATGGAAATAATCCTCGAACACACCAAGTCATTTTGAGAGTGTTCCAGTTAAGTATGGTAGCTTCGCATGATCTTCATGTCATACAGGATGTTCCGAGAAGATTGACCTGTTGTCACAAGGCTGTTTCTTTTACATGAATGAAGATTAAAAAGATTTCGATGATATTGAGCCACAGTCCTACTATACTGTTCAAAAGAGTAAACCGCCATTTGACTGTAAATTACTACATTTTTCTTTTGTGCTATCTAGATTTCGGCTTTTATGCCATTGTCAAGTACAATAGTGGAACCCATTAGACCAGTATTGTGTCATATCTGTTAAGGCAGTCCAAAGCAGACCTGCCGTACACAGTCAAAAGGCTGTTTCTTCTTTTAAACTGAAGACAGACACTCGGGATGTTAGCTTGTGCATCGAAACTAAAACTGGACCTCACCGCCTGTCGGTTACCTGTAACGGTTTCCCTGGTGCCGCTGGCTCCCTTAATAGTTCATTACCGAATGTGCATCGAGATGACTGCAATACAGGAACAAATGTCGTTTTGCCTTCTCCGCTTCAACAGGTGGAAGTCATCTACAAATGACTTGTGCGATTCTAGCAATGACTAGGGTCCTGGGCAGCTCGAAGCATTCAATGATGCCACCGGCCGTATCGAGACACATGTGATTGTACACAGAGATGTTAAACCATTTGGTATTTATTTCATAGCTACTCTATTAAAGCGGCATTTTCAATACATAGTTTTGTTAACTTCGGTCGTACATGCAGTGATTCCTGGACAGTCTGCTAGAATGCAGCTCAGATCACTTTATTGATGTGGCGGCCAAGGGTGACTGACTGTTCAAAAGAGAGTCGAGTTAGTGCTTTTATACGCAGAACCAAAGAGAGTGAGTGTTCCACAGGGATGTTTATGTTGGTATTTCAACACAAAGTGGAGTCCCGATAGAAACACAATCTATAGATTGTATCAGCAATTTGAAAACTATGGAACGTTAGAAATAAAGCGACCACGTGAGTATCAACTCCGATCACCTGAAAACGTGGGAAATGTGAGAGTAGCATTGCGGGGCAGCCCGCCCAAGGTGAACAAGGAGCACCGCAGCCCAACTTGAAATACCAAGTCTGTTCTGTTCATAGCGACTTTCAGTTTATTCCTACAAAATGACAGAATTCCACACAGTTCACAGTGAGCAGAAAAAAGACAGGCTAATTTTACTGCCTGGAAGAAGAAATATTACTGCACAACGTCGGGTTGTCTGAGGAGACGTACATCCATGTCAGTTAACAAAAAATGGTTCAAATGGCTCTGAGCGCTATGGGACTTAATATCTGAGGTCATCTATCCCCTAGACTTAGAACTACTTAAACCTAACTAACCTAAGGACATCCCACACATCCATGCCCGAGGCAGGTTTCGAACCTGCGATCGTAGCAGCCGCGCGCTTCCAGACTGAAACGCCTAGAACCGCTCGATCACAGCGTCCGGCTAGGTCAGTTAACAAAATGTGAGGTTTCGGGCTACTGAAGTCCAGTGATCTCTCATGGAAGGGCAGTTGCGCTCAAAAAGTGCCTGTTCGGGCTCCCATGTCTTTTTCCATGAGATGGTCTGTGCTGAGCGCAACATGGGCATACAGCGAAATCAGTTCCTGTCTGTACTTAATGCCACTCTCCTTCTAATGCACACGCAGTGGTTTATGCTGGATGGAGCCCGCCCACACGCAAATAATGTTGTTTTCAACTTTCTGTATGAAACGTTTAGTAGAAGAGAGCTGGTTCACTGTTTACCTCGGCGTCTTCAGTGTGGTCAAATTAGACCATCTCACAACCCCGACATCAATCCATGTGATTATTTTCTGTGGGGACATTTAAAGGAAAAAATCTTGCGTCAGTATCTTCGAGATCTAGTCGAAGTCAGAGCCCGCGTTGTAGAAGTGTGCAACTCGATCGATGAAGATCCGTGCCGGCGACTAGAGCGGAGTATGAGTATTCGTCTTGAAAAGCTACGGCGCGCAACATGGTGGCCACATCTAACAAGTTCTCCAGTGACATGAATGGCCGGCCGCTGTGGCCGAGCGGTTCTAGGCACTTCAGTCAGGAACCGCCAGACCGCTACGGTCGCAGGTTCGAATCCTGCCTCGGGCATGGATGTGTGTGATGTCCTTAGGTTAGGTTTAAGTAGCTCTAAGTGTAGGGGACTGATAACCTCAGACGTTAAGTCCCATGGTGCTTAGAGCCATTTGAACCATTCTGACACCACTTGAGTTCATGATTCCATGTTTATGTAGTTCCGAAATACTGTAAATATAAGGGGAGTTCCACAGATCACCTTCATGTGCTTGTCCGAGGGGTAGAGCGCTTTCCCGTAGTGCTCAGAAGTCTACTTGTCATGCCAACCGATAGATATCATTCCTCAGGTGTCTGACTGGCGTGTTCTGAGACGACGTTTCTGTTTCAAACTATACGTAATTCAACTGCTACGAGAAGCTCCGCAGGATAGTGGTAAACAATAACTGATCGAGTCTTATGAATTTATTCTTGTAGATTCCAATTTCCTTTCCTGTTAAGCGTTAAATGATGAGACTACGTTCCATTTAAACAAAAAAACTAAACCACCGTAACGTAAAAATATGGGTAACACTGCAGCCACGTACCATAGGCGGCCATGATATGGACTCTCCAAAGCTCTGTATCTCTCTCACCGTTTCTCGAGCAAAGATTTACCGCCCGTTCCTCTTGCCGCAAAGATGTTTACCGAATTTAGTTCCTGGATATAATGGAGGTCTGTACCCAATTTTTTTCTGCAGTTGCGAGGGTAGTCCGAAAATTTTGTTTTTGGACAGAACAAAACACCACCGTACTTGAAGTTGTAGCTAACAGCGTTTCCTATGAACTGCTTCAACGACATATCGACGTAAGGGGAGTATGGATTTCGCATTACAGCACTAGCTTCAAGATCGCTTCAGTCCCCGATATGGGATTCTTTTTGATGGGTTTTGTGTAAGACTCCATCTGCCTCCCCTTCCAACAACTTTCGGTGAATTGCAACGCCGTATTGCAACAACAGCGATTGCAGACGTACTCGTAAAAGTATTGGATGAGTTAGGTTGTAGTTTGGATGTTTTTCACAAGTTCGGTGCAGGAAACAAATGACATCTGTGCAAAGTAAATCAAAACTTTAATCCTAAACGTAATAGTAAAAACTACACACAGGTGCACGCTTATGCGTTTAAAAGATATACTCTATGAGAAAAGCAAAATTAACCAAATTCGCATGACGTGAAAAGGTATCGCTTTCGATTAGTCAAGGAAGGAGTTACAAAAGTGTGAGTTAAATCAAACGAAGTTGACGATGATGAGCATTTGTGGGCTCAAGACAGCAAAGTGCTTGGTACCCATTAAATCATACGAGGCCTGTATTTTACATTTCAACAAAAAGAGCAAACAAAACCATTTTTGTACAAATTGTTTTATTATTTTTCTCAGAATATTCCCTTTCGAATTTATATACATTTTCATACTTTTGAACCATCTCTGTAAACGTTTTTCCACTCTTTATGTTGCTAGCTCAAAGGAAGTTCTGAAAGAATTCGACAGCTTCTTGAGATGATGAACACCGGAGTCTACGCACATTTTGCTTGACGTAAAGAAACAAACAGAAGCCGTTAGACGATAAATCAGGCGAATGCGGCAATGAGACGTTAATTCTATGTTTTTCTCTGTCAAATAATCATTTGTCAGACGTGCTGTGTAACAGTTACCAATGTAAAGATGAAGGATAATGCGACAGTTTCTCCCGTTTTTCCAGATTTTATCGATAGCTTGTGGCAAACAATTTATGAATACCATTCGGTACTTACAGTTCTTCGATCCTAAAAGGTAATGGCTACAATATGTGCAATGTAATCAAATAAACAACTGGCCGTTTTCTTTGAGGCTCTTCGTGAAAGAACAATTTTGTTGGTTTTGTGCCATCTTGGAATGCACAAACAGTTAACCGCTGTTAAGTTTCCGGCAAGTACAAGTACATCCAAGTTTCATTTCCTGTTACGATGGTGTAAACGGATTTTTCATTCTCTCTGTGGAATTTTCGACCATTCTCTTACAACAATTGATACTTTGACCTTCGGTCAAATTGTATGGAATTCATCGGGAACAGATCGTCTTCACAGCTAAATGTCCCTGCAAAATGGAATATGCTGTAGTTTTTCGATATGCCCATGGCTTTCTCTACCTGTGACTCACATACTGATCCTCTTCAGTCATCAATCCTGAGACATATTCAGAAGTCTTCGATGCCATCGTGTATTGGTAATTTCATTTTAGAAACTGTAATGTCCATATAAAAGTCATTATTTCATTCGTAATTATTTTTATCTTATGTGTTTGGAACACATTTTGAATATTTCACATAAAAACCTGTAAACTTAAATCTACCACGTTTTGATAAATATTTATTAGTGAATGTCTTTGGCAACGATGTAGACCTCTTTGCTTTAAACCTCATCTTTGTACTTCTTCTTTCTGAGGAGTTGGCGACAAGATGTCGAGTGATGGAGACAAATCGTGGGTGTAATGTCGTAGAAAACAGACATTCCTGGTAAAAATGAGATTTATAATTATATATATCACGAGACTAAGCAACTATTGTTACCTACAAAAAGAGAAATACTGTGTAAGAGTGATAGCATCGCTTTATACTGTATTTTGTAGAAGAAACCTTTTCATCACAAAAAGTAAATTTATGGAATTGCTTTATAGAATTAAAAAAAGATAACAGTTCATCAAGTAATGCATTACTAGGATATAATTAATAAATACGATTAATTAATTTATTTTAATAATCTCATAGGTCAGTTAATCGACTAGCAGTAAGAATCACCGTCCATAAACAGTGCTCTATTGGGTATGGAAATAATCCTCGAACACACCAAGTCATTTTGAAAGTGTTCCAGTTAAGTATGGTAGCTTCGCATGATCTTCATGTCATACAGGATGTTCCGAGAAGATTGACCTGTTGTCACAAGGCTGTTTCTTTTACATGAATGAAGATAAAAAAGATTTCGATGATATTGAGCCACAGTCCTACTATACTGTTCAAAAGAGTAAACCGCCATTTGACTGTAAATTACTACATTTTTCTTTTGTGCTATCTAGATTTCGGCTTTTATGCCATTGTCAAGTACAATAGTGGAACCCATTAGACCAGTATTGTGTCATATCTGTTAAGGCAGTCCAAAGCAGACCTGCAGTACACAGTCAAAAGGCTGTTTTTTCTTTTAAACTGAAGACAGGCACTCGGGATGTTAGCTTGTGCATCGAAACTAAAACTGGACCTCACCGCCTGTCGGTTACCTGTAACGTTTTCCCTGGTGCCTCTGGCTCCCTTAATAGTTCATTACCGAATGTGCATCGAGATGACTGCAATACAGGAACAAATGTCGTTTTGCCTTCTCCGCTTCAACAGGTGCAAGTCATCTACAAATGACTTGTGCGATTCTAGCAATGACTAGGGTCCTGGGCAGCTCGAAGCATTCGATGATGCCACCGGCCGTATCGAGACACATGTGATTGTACACAGAGATGTTAAACCATTTGGTATTTATTTCATAGCTACTCTATTAAAGCGGCATTTTCAATACATAGTTTTGTTAACTTCGGTCGTACATGCAGTGATTCCTGGACAGTCTGCTAGAATGCAGCTCAGATCACTTTATTGATGTGGCGGCCAAGGGTGACTGACTGTTCAAAAGAGAGTCGAGTTAGTGCTTTTATACGCAGAACCAAAGAGAGTGAGTGTTCCACAGGGATGTTTATGTTGGTATTTCAACACAAAGTGGAGTCCCGATAGAAACACAATCTATAGATTGTATCAGCAATTTGAAAACTATGGAACGTTAGAAATAAAGCGACCACGTGAGTATCAACTCCGATCACCTGAAAACGTGGGAAATGTGAGAGTAGCATTGCGGGGCAGCCCGCCCAAGGTGAACAAGGAGCACCGCAGCCCAACTTGAAATACCAAGTCTGTTCTGTTCATAGCGACTTTCAGTTTATTCCTACAAAATGACAGAATTCCACACAGTTCACAGTGAGCAGAAAAAAGACAGGCTAATTTTACTGCCTGGGTAACGCAGATGGAAGAAGAAATATTACTGCACAACGTCGGGTTGTCTGAGGAGACGTACATCCATGTCAGTTAACAAAAAATGGTTCAAATGGCTCTGAGCGCTATGGGACTTAATATCTGAGGTCATCTATCCCCTAGACTTAGAACTACTTAAACCTAACTAACCTAAGGACATCCCACACATCCATGCCCGAGGCAGGTTTCGAACCTGCGATCGTAGCAGCCGCGCGCTTCCAGACTGAAACGCCTAGAACCGCTCGATCACAGCGTCCGGCTAGGTCAGTTAACAAAATGTGAGGTTTCGGGCTACTGAAGTCCAGTGATCTCTCATGGAAGGGCAGTTGCGCTCAAAAAGTGCCTGTTCGGGCTCCCATGTCTTTTCCCATGAGATGGTCTGTGCTGAGCGCAACATGGGCATACAGCGAAATCAGTTCCTGTCTGTACTTAATGCCACTCTCCTTCTAATGCACACGCAGTGGTTTATGCTGGATGGAGCCCGCCCACACGCAAATAATGTTGTTTTCAACTTTCTGTATGAAACGTTTAGTAGAAGAGAGCTGGTTCACTGTTTACCTCGGCGTCTTCAGTGTGGTCAAATTAGACCATCTCACAACCCCGACATCAATCCATGTGATTATTTTCTGTGGGGACATTTAAAGGAAAAAATCTTGCGTCAGTATCTTCGAGATCTAGTCGAAGTCAGAGCCCGCGTTGTAGAAGTGTGCAACTCGATCGATGAAGATCCGTGCCGGCGACTAGAGCGGAGTATGAGTATTCGTCTTGAAAAGCTACGGCGCGCAACATGGTGGCCACATCTAACAAGTTCTCCAGTGACATGAATGGCCGGCCGCTGTGGCCGAGCGGTTCTAGGCACTTCAGTCAGGAACCGCCAGACCGCTACGGTCGCAGGTTCGAATCCTGCCTCGGGCATGGATGTGTGTGATGTCCTTAGGTTAGGTTTAAGTAGCTCTAAGTGTAGGGGACTGATAACCTCAGACGTTAAGTCCCATGGTGCTTAGAGCCATTTGAACCATTCTGACACCACTTGAGTTCATGATTCCATGTTTATGTAGTTCCGAAATACTGTAAATATAAGGGGAGTTCCACAGATCACCTTCATGTGCTTGTCCGAGGGGTAGAGCGCTTTCCCGTAGTGCTCAGAAGTCTACTTGTCATGCCAACCGATAGATATCATTCCTCAGGTGTCTGACTGGCGTGTTCTGAGACGACGTTTCTGTTTCAAACTATACGTAATTCAACTGCTACGAGAAGCTCCGCAGGATAGTGGTAAACAATAACTGATCGAGTCTTATGAATTTATTCTTGTAGATTCCAATTTCCTTTCCTGTTAAGCGTTAAATGATGAGACTACGTTCCATTTAAACAAAAAAACTAAACCACCGTAACGTAAAAATATGGGTAACACTGCAGCCACGTACCATAGGCGGCCATGATATGGACTCTCCAAAGCTCTGTATCTCTCTCACCGTTTCTCGAGCAAAGATTTACCGCCCGTTCCTCTTGCCGCAAAGATGTTTACCGAATTTAGTTCCTGGATATAATGGAGGTCTGTACCCAATTTTTTTCTGCAGTTGCGAGGGTAGTCCGAAAATTTTGTTTTTGGACAGAACAAAACACCACCGTACTTGAAGTTGTAGCTAACAGCGTTTCCTATGAACTGCTTCAACGACATATCGACGTAAGGGGAGTATGGATTTCGCATTACAGCACTAGCTTCAAGATCGCTTCAGTCCCCGATATGGGATTCTTTTTGATGGGTTTTGTGTAAGACTCCATCTGCCTCCCCTTCCAACAACTTTCGGTGAATTGCAACGCCGTATTGCAACAACAGCGATTGCAGACGTACTCGTAAAAGTATTGGATGAGTTAGGTTGTAGTTTGGATGTTTTTCACAAGTTCGGTGCAGGAAACAAATGACATCTGTGCAAAGTAAATCAAAACTTTAATCCTAAACGTAATAGTAAAAACTACACACAGGTGCACGCTTATGCGTTTAAAAGATATACTCTATGAGAAAAGCAAAATTAACCAAATTCGCATGACGTGAAAAGGTATCGCTTTCGATTAGTCAAGGAAGGAGTTACAAAAGTGTGAGTTAAATCAAACGAAGTTGACGATGATGAGCATTTGTGGGCTCAAGACAGCAAAGTGCTTGGTACCCATTAAATCATACGAGGCCTGTATTTTACATTTCAACAAAAAGAGCAAACAAAACCATTTTTGTACAAATTGTTTTATTATTTTTCTCAGAATATTCCCTTTCGAATTTATATACATTTTCATACTTTTGAACCATCTCTGTAAACGTTTTTCCACTCTTTATGTTGCTAGCTCAAAGGAAGTTCTGAAAGAATTCGACAGCTTCTTGAGATGATGAACACCGGAGTCTACGCACATTTTGCTTGACGTAAAGAAACAAACAGAAGCCGTTAGACGATAAATCAGGCGAATGCGGCAATGAGACGTTAATTCTATGTTTTTCTCTGTCAAATAATCATTTGTCAGACGTGCTGTGTAACAGTTACCAATGTAAAGATGAAGGATAATGCGACAGTTTCTCCCGTTTTTCCAGATTTTATCGATAGCTTGTGGCAAACAATTTATGAATACCATTCGGTACTTACAGTTCTTCGATCCTAAAAGGTAATGGCTACAATATGTGCAATGTAATCAAATAAACAACTGGCCGTTTTCTTTGAGGCTCTTCGTGAAAGAACAATTTTGTTGGTTTTGTGCCATCTTGGAATGCACAAACAGTTAACCGCTGTTAAGTTTCCGGCAAGTACAAGTACATCCAAGTTTCATTTCCTGTTACGATGGTGTAAACGGATTTTTCATTCTCTCTGTGGAATTTTCGACCATTCTCTTACAACAATTGATACTTTGACCTTCGGTCAAATTGTATGGAATTCATCGGGAACAGATCGTCTTCACAGCTAAATGTCCCTGCAAAATGGAATATGCTGTAGTTTTTCGATATGCCCATGGCTTTCTCTACCTGTGACTCACATACTGATCCTCTTCAGTCATCAATCCTGAGACATATTCAGAAGTCTTCGATGCCATCGTGTATTGGTAATTTCATTTTAGAAACTGTAATGTCCATATAAAAGTCATTATTTCATTCGTAATTATTTTTATCTTATGTGTTTGGAACACATTTTGAATATTTCACATAAAAACCTGTAAACTTAAATCTACCACGTTTTGATAAATATTTATTAGTGAATGTCTTTGGCAACGATGTAGACCTCTTTGCTTTAAACCTCATCTTTGTACTTCTTCTTTCTGAGGAGTTGGCGACAAGATGTCGAGTGATGGAGACAAATCGTGGGTGTAATGTCGTAGAAAACAGACATAATTCGAATTCATAGCTCACAGTAGAGAATGAATGTTACATTTTGTTATTCCTACGTTTGAAGAGTTCAAATACAAATGTTCATAGTGGAGACTGTATTTTATTTTGCAGATAGAAAAGAACTGAAAAGTGGAAGGAGTATATAGACGGTCTATACAAGAGAAATGAACTTGAAGGCAATATTATAGAAAGGGAAATGGACGTATATGAAGATGAGATGGTAGTGATGATACTTCGAGAAGAATTTGACAGAGCTCTGAAAGATCTAAGTCGAATAATGCCCCGGGAGCAGACGGTATTCCGACAGAACTGCTGTTAACCTTGGAAGAGCCATCCATGACAAAACTCTTCCGTTTGGTGTGGAAGATGTACGAGACAGTCGAAATACCCTTAGAATTCAAGAAGAATGCAACAATTCCAATTCCAAAGTAAGCAGTTGCTGATGGGTGTGAAAATTACCACACTATAAGTTTAATAAGTCACGCTTTCAAAATACTAACACGAATTCTTTAGAGAAGAAAGGAAAAACTGGTAGTAGCCGATCTCGGTGAAGATCAATTTAGATTTCCGAGAAATATAGGAAAACGCGAGGCAATACTGACGACTTATCTTAGAAAATACACTCCTGGAAATGGAAAAAAGAACACACTGACACCGGTGTGTCAGACCCACCATACTTGCTCCGGACACTGCGAGAGGTCTGTACAAGCAATGATCACACGCACGGCACAGCGGACACACCAGGAACCGCGGTGTTGGCCGTCGAATGGCGCTAGCTGCGCAGCATTTGTGCACCGCCGCCGTCAGTGTCAGCCAGTTTGCCGTGGCATACGGAGCTCCATCGCAGTCTTTAACACTGGTAGCATGCCGCGACAGCGTGGACGTGAACCGTATGTGCAGTTGACGGACTTTGAGCGAGGGCGTACAGTGGGCATGCGGGAGGCCGGGTGGACGTACAACCTAATTGCTCAACACGTGGGGCGTGAGCGGCGAAAGGTGCACATGCCCGTCGACCTGGGACCGGACCGCAGCGACGCACGGATGCACGCCAAGACCGTAGGATCCTACGCAGTGCCGTAGGGGACCGCACCGCCACTTCCCAGCAAATTAGGGACACTGTTGCTCCTGGGGTATCGGCGAGGACCATTCGCAACCGTCTCCATGAAGCTGGGCTACGGTCCCGCACACCGTTAGGCCGTCTTCCGCTCACTCCCCAACATCGTGCAGCCTGCCTCCAGTGTTGTCGCGACAGGCGTGAATGGAGGGACGAATGGAGACGTGTCGTTTTCAGCGATGAGAGTCGCTTCTCCCTTGGTGCCAATGATGGTCGTATGCGTGTTTGGCGCCGTGCAGGTGAGCGCCACAATCAGGACTGCATACGACTGAGGCACACAGGGCCAACACCCGGCATCCTGGTGTGGGGAGCGAACTCCTACATTGGCTGTACACCTCTGGTGATCGCCGAGGGGACACTGAATAGTGCACGGTACATCCAAACCGTCATCGAACCCATCGTTCTACCATTCCTAGACCGGCAAGGGAACTTGCTGTTCCAACAGGACAATGCACGTCCGCATGTATCCCGTGCCACCCAACGTACTCTAGAAGGTGAAAGTCAACTACCCTGGCCAGCAAGATCTCCGGATCTGTCCCCCATTGAGCATGTTTGGGACTGGATGAAGCGTCGTCTCACGCGGTCTGCACGTCCAGCACGAACGCTGGTCTAACTGAGGCGCCAGGTGTAAATGGCATGGCAAGCCGTTCTATAGGACTACATCCAGCATCTCTACGATCGTCTCCATGGGAGAATAGCAGCCTGCATTGCTGCGAAAGGTGGATATACACTGTACTAGTGCCGACATTGTGCATGCTCTGTTGCCTGTGTCTATGTGCCTGTGGTTCTGTCAGTGTGATCATGTGATGTATCTGACCCCAGGAATGTGTCAATAAAGTTTCCCCTTCCTGGGACAATGAATTCACTGTGTTCTTATTTCAATTTCCAGGAGTGTAGATTAAGGAAAGGCAAACCTACGTTCCTAGCATTTGTAGACTGGAATACTCTCTTTGAAATTCTGAAGATATCAGGGATAAAATACAGGGAACTAGAGGCTATTTACAACTTGTACAGATACCAGACAGTAGATATAAGGGTAGAGACGCATGAAAGGGAAGTAGTGGTTCAGAAGGTTATGAGACAGGTTCGTAGCCTATCCCCGATATTATTCAATTTGTACATTGAACAAGCAGTAAAAAAAATTGGAGTAGGAATTGAAGTTCATGAAGGAGAAATAAGAACTTTGCGATTTGCCGATGACATTGTAATTCTGTCAGAGACAGCAAAGGACTTTGAAGAACAGTTGAACGTAATGGACAGTGTCTTGTAAAGAGGATATAAGATGAACATGAACAAAAGCAAGAAATAAGATAATAGTTAAATCAGGTTATGCTGCAGGAATCAGATTAGGAAACGAGACACTGAAATGAAATGTCGTGTGGCCAGGGCTTCCCGGCGGGCAGACCAAATCGCCTGGAGCAAGTCTTTTGAGGTGACGCCACTTCGGTGACTTGTGCGTCGATGAGGATGAAACGATGATGATGAAGACGACGCAAACATCCAGTCCCTGAGCGGAGAAAATCTCCAACCCAGCCGGGAATCGAAACCGAGCCTCCTGGCATGACAAATCGGCGCGCTGTCCACTCACCTACGGTAGCGGACAGTGAGACACCTAAAGTAGTTGATGAGTTTCATTATTTGTGGAGCAAAATCACTGATGATGGCAGAAGTAGAGGGGATACGAAATGGCAATGGTAAGAAAATCGTTTCTGAAGATGAGAAATTTGTTAACATCAAATATAGATTTAAGTATCAGGAAGTCTTTCCTGCAAGTATTTGGATGAAGTGAAAGATGGACAATAAACAGTTTAGACAAGAAGAGAATAGAAGCTTTTGAAATGTGGTGCTACAGAAGAATGCTGAAGATTAGATGGGTAGATCACGTAACTAATGAAAAGGTACCGAATAGAATTTAGGAGAAAAGAAATTTTTGACACAACCTGACTGAAAGAAGAGATTTGTTGGTAGGACACATCTTGATACATCAAGGGATCACCCATTTAGTACTGGAGGGAAGTATCGCGGAGTAAAGATTGAAGAGGGTGACGAAGAGTTGAATACAGTAAACGTGTTCAGAAGGATGTAGGTTGCAGTTGTTATTAGGAGATGACGGGGGCCGCACAAGACAGAGTAGTACGGAGAGCTGCATCACAAAGCAGTCTTCGGACTGAAGACCACAACAACAACAAGAGAGATTCGTCAACCGCTGACGATCTTAGTATCAGGGGATGTTATTTGCTCAAAGCATACCTGTGACTTCAACCTACCTCTATAAGAAGATAACGAAGCCAACATTAAGATAATCAGCTAAGTAAGAACTATATTTTAGCGAAGTGGATGTACACTTGAATGCAATTCTATCCAGAATAATTTTTGTTCTTTAAGGCTAGCAGCATAATATATGTCAATACTAGCTATACCCGGCGAACTTGGTTCCGCCTCTGAAAATCTTTATATCTTATAGCTGACCCGGCAAACATTGTTTTGCCATACAAATTATCTCTAGTCTATAAGAATAATGTATAAGTGTAACGCAATGTATACCTGATGAACTTCGATGTATACGTGTAACACAATAGCCGTTGTTGGCGGGAGCTCGTGACACAAACAACAATAATGGCCTAAAACTGTGTAGGTTCAAATGGCTCTGAGCACTATGGGACTTAACAGCTGAGGTCATCATTCCTCTAGAACTTAGAACTACTTAAACCTAACTAACCTAAGGACATTACACACATCCATGCTCGAGGCAGGATTCGAACCTGCAGCCGTAGCGGTGGCGTGGTTCCAGACTGAAGCGCCTAGAACCGCTCGACCACTCCCACCGGCGAACTGTGTAGGGAGTGAGAATTGCAGTATCGGCCACTATTAGTTTTAGCGTTTCTATTGTAGAAGGCGCGGATTTAACAATTGCAGCCGATACACGGCTCGTCCATGAGCATACAAACATAGCGGCAATTTCGTGTCGAAATGTGTTCACCAGCATTATGAATAAGGCCAATCGCACACACATCGATTTTTATCGTACGTAAAAATATTGTACGATTAAATTCTTTTAGAGGAACAAAGGAGAGCATAGGAAATTCTTTGTTCCACTAAAAGAATTTGATCGTACGATATATTTTCGTACAATAAATATCAATGTGTGTGCGCTAGGCATAAATGTCGGTTTCACGAATGACGCGTGCTACCTAGTGAAACTTCTAGGACTAGTTACGTCGATTCAAAGAGGGATATTCGAGTCGATGCTTTTGGTACGTTTTCTTCAATTACCTATCTATCGAATAGTGAAAAACTATCACCGGTAGACACCTGGCGGGGATAACTGATCAAGTGATAGTAGGTCAGTTATCGACTGGGGTTGAAAATTATTAAATTACTAAACTCTCTATTAAAAAAATAGGGGTTGGTGGCAGAAAAGTGAAAATTTAGGATTGTGAGTATTTTTTAATGCCACACCATAAAAAAATAAAAATAAAAAGTTCTGTCCAAAAAATTTGAAACGTCTTTTTTTGGGTACACCACCCTTATCACTTAGGGGTATGAAAAATAGATTACGATCGATTCTCAGACCTACCGAATATACAGGTAAAATTTCATCAGAATCGGTCGAGCCGTTTCGGAAGAGTATGGCAACTAACACTGTGACACGAGAATTTTGTATACACTCCTGGAAATGGAAAAAAGAACACATTGACACCGGTGTGTCAGACCCACCATACTTGATCCGGACACTGCGAGAGGGCTGTACAAGCAATGATCACACGCACGGCACAGCGGACACACCAGGAACCGCGGTGTTGGCCGTCGAATGGCGCTAGCTGCGCAGCATTTGTGCACCGCCGCCGTCAGTGGCAGCCAGTTTGCCGTGGCATACGGAGCTCCATCGCAGTCTTTAACACTGGTAGCATGCCGCGACAGCGTGGACGTGAACCGTATGTGCAGTTGACGGACTTTGAGCGAGGGCGTATAGTGGGCATGCGGGAGGACGGGTGGACGTACAGCCGAATTGCTCAACACGTGGGGCGTGAGGTCTCCACAGTACATCGATGTTGTCGCCAATGGTCGGCGGAAGGTGCACGTGCCCGTCGACCTGGGACCGGACCGCAGCGACGCACGGATGCACGCCAAGACCGTAGGATCCTACGCAGTGCCGTAGGGGACCGCACCGCCACTTCCCAGCAAATTAGGGACACTGTTGCTCCTGGGGTATCGGCGAGGACCATTCGCAACCGTCTCCATGAAGCTGGGCTACGGTCCCGCACACCGTTAGGCCGTCTTCCGCTCACGCCCCAACATCGTGCAGCCCGCCTCCAGTGGTGTCGCGACAGGCGTGAATGGAGGGACGAATGGAGACGTGTCGTCTTCAGCGATGAGAGTCGCTTCTGCCTTGGTACCAATGATGGTCGTATGCGTGTTTGGCGCAGTGCAGGAGAGCGCCACAATCAGGACTGCATACGACTGAGGCACACAGGGCCAAAACCCGGCATCATGGTGTGGGGAGCGATCACCTACACTGGCCGTACACCTCTGGTGATCGTCGAGGGGACACTGAATAGTGCACGGTACATCCAAACCGTCATCGAACCCATCGTTCTACCATTCCTAGACCGGCAAGGGAACTTGCTGTTCCAACAGGACAATGCAAGTCCGCATGTATCCCGTGCCACCCAACGTGCTCTAGAAGGTGAAAGTCAACTACCCTGGCCAGCAAGATCTCCGGATCTGTCCCCCATTGAGCATGTTTTGGACTGGATGAAGCGTCGTCTCACGCGGTCTGCACGTCCAGCACGAACGCTGATCCAACTGAGGCGCCAGGTGGAAATGGCATGGCAAGCCGTTCCACAGGACTACATCCAGCATCTCTACGATCGTCTCCATGGGAGAATAGCAGCCTGCATTGCTTCGAAATGTGGATATACACTGTACTAGTCCTGACATTGTGCATGCTCTGTTGCCTGTGTCTAGGTGCCTGTGGTTCTGTCAGTGTGATCATGTGATGTATCTGACCCGAGGAATGTGTCGATAAAGTTTCCCGTTCCTGGGACAATGAACTCACGGTGTTCTTATTTCAATTTCCGGGAGTGTATAAGTAATAACCTGCTTATTAGAAAGATGTACCAGAACTGCAGCTTTTAATAATTAATCTTTATTAACGACAGACTGTTTCGGTATTTACTGCCATTGACAAGTATCTGTGAAAAAAATGTTGGTGAGACCGTGCGTAAATCTTAATGCCATTTATATTAAAGTGACTATATTGTACTCACATATAGAATGATGTGACGCCCATATTACATCGTCAGTATAAATGTCAATAATTTGATAAGGTCATATCCTTCTTTGGATCTAGCAATATCGCAGAATTGCCTCACAACCGTCCACCCAGAATAATGACAAACGTCCGTTTATGGACAAATCATTGTGTAATCTGTATTGTATCGGTATACGAAAGTCATCGCTGACGGAAGCACGACCACGACCAAACTCCGCAAACTAACTGTAAACAGTCGTTCCTGGAGGTGATTGATTACCAAGAGGTGAACGAGGAGATTCCAGAGAGACTGTTGTTGAGTTAGGCCCTTGCGATAATCGTACTAAATCATCCTACAAAAACGTACACACGGATCGATGGCCGCGTACGCGAAACTTATTCAATCTCTAAGTAATGATAGAAGGCGTTAGAGGTCGAAGTTCTGTTTCAGTTAACACCAGCAAAAGCGGATGTTAGAGTAGCTGGCTGCGGCTCGTTCGCTGTGCGCTCCAGAATAACTTCCGCTTAAAGAGCACTTCAAATAATTTTATCAGTGCAGGTGCAGCAGCTCTGAGCATAGGAGGTGCGTTACAAAGCGTGAAACTTCCGAATGAAGTTCTCAGAACCAGTAGACATGTCTGTGAACTATCAACAGTTATTTATATGGCAGCGACTCAGCGGACAGGGCATGTCTGACGTCAAGCTGAGTAGTATATAAGCCCCAAGGGTTGCAGTCCTGGTGAGGGCGGGTAGGGAGTTAGGTGCAGACCGTGGAGCCTTTGACATTTTCCTTGTTACGGTTATAGCTGCGCTGTCCGTGCAGCTGAGGCCTGTAACTGAATATTAGTAGCAGTTAGCCTCAGTCATGAGTTTCCTGAACGTATCGCATGTTTAATTGTATGCACAGTTCAATTAAATTCTTATTTTTGTCGTAAGTCCACTGAGAGGAACATCAGCTCAATCATTGTTCGGTATATTACCAGAGCCGGTCGTTTAGACCGAGAGGTTCTAGGCGTTTCAGTCCGGAACCGCGCTGCTGCTACGCTCGCAGGTTCGAATCCTGCCTCGGGCATGGATGTGTGTGGTGTGCTTAGGTTAGTTAGGTTTACGTAGTTCTAAGTCTAGGGGGCTGATGACCTCAGTCCCGTGGCGCTTAGAGCCATATTATCAGACGGTCTGTTTTCTGACGTCGTAAAACTGTTCGCGGGACGTAGTCAGTGGTAAGTGTTCGCTTATGTTGCTAAGGATAGCACAGAGATTCAACAAGATGAAGACTGAAAAGCAGTGGATGTTACACGACCTTTGATGTAGACCGAACTGTCCATCACACAAAACACTGCCTTCCATATAACTGCAACTGTTAGGGATAAAGTTTCTAATAGAGTCCTTTCATTCATATCTTGTGATGTTCTCTTTTGAGGACACCACTAGCAGCCCAAAAAAAAAAAATCTTTGTTTCCCAGAAGAAAACAATCTGATTCCTACATAATATGCATCACCTTATGATTCTCCTCACTATTGTAAATTCTCTTGTAATTTACCTTCTACGAATTTTTATACACTACTGGCCATTAAAATTGCTACACCACGAAGATGACGTGCTACACACGCGGAATTTAACCGACAGGAATAAGATGCTTTGATATGCAAATGATTAGATGTTCAGAGCATTCACACAAGGTTGGCGCCGGTGGCGACACCTACAACGTGCTGACATGAGGAAAGTTTCCAACCGAGTTCTCATACACAAACACCAGCTGACCGGCGTTGCCTGGTGAAACGTTGTTGTGATGCCTCGTGTAAGCAGGAGAAATGCGTACCATCACGTTTCCGACTTTGATAAAGGTCGAATTTGAGCCTATCGCAATTGCGGTTTATCGTCTCGCGACATTGCTGCTCGCGTTGGTCGAGATTCAGTGACTGTTAGCAGAATATGGAATCGGTGGGCTCAAGAGGGTAATAAGGAACGCCGTTCTAGATCCCAACGGCCTCGTATCACTAGCAGTCGAGATGACAGGCATGGTTGTAACGGATCGTGCAGCCACGTCTCGATCCCTGAGTCAACAGATGGGGACCCTTCACGCTGCGTCACAGACAGGAGCGCTTGCGATGGTGTACTCAACGACGAACCTGGGTGCACGAATGGCTAAACGTCATTTTTTCGGATGAATTAAGGTTCTGTTTACAGAATCATGATGGTCGCATACGTGTTTGGCGACATCGCGGTGAACGCACATTGGAAGCGTGTGTTCGTCATCGCCATACTGGCGTATCACCTGGCGTTATGGTATGGGTTGCCACTGGTTACACGTTTCGGTCACCTCTTGTTCGCATTAACGGCACTTTGAACAGTGGACGTTACATTTCAGATGTGTTACGACCCGTGGCTCTACCCTTCATTCGATCCCTGCGAAACCCTACATTTCAGCAAGCTAATGCACGACCGCATGTTGCAGGTCCTGTACGGGCCTTTCTGGATACAGAAAAATGTTCGACTACTGCCCTGGCTAGCACATTCTCCAGATCTCTCACCAATTAAACGTCTGGTGAATGGTGGCCGAGCAACTTGCTCGACACAATACGCCTGTCACTACTCTTGATGAACTGTGGTATCGTGTTGAAGCTGCATGGGCAGCTGTACCTGTACACGCCATCCAAGCTCTGTTTGACTCAATGCCCAGTTGTATCAACGCGTTTTTACGGCCAGAGGTGGTTGTTCTGGGTAATGATTTCTCAGGATCTATGCACCCAAATTGCGTGGAAATGTAATCACATGTCAGTTCTAGTATAATATATTTGTCCAATTGAATACCCGTTCATCATCTGGATGTCTTCTTGGTGTAGAAATTGTAATGGCCAGTAGTGCATTTAATTATAACATCTATATAGAATCTTATTCATTCTAGTTTAGATGGTTGCAATAGTGGCATCACACAAACCCATCCTCTACATCCGAAAGCCATTTTGGTGAGTGGAAGAGGGTACTTCTGGTACCACTGACAGATCCGCCCTTCCCCGTTCCATTCGCGCATGGCACGTGGGAAAGATGACTGTCGGTAAGCCTCTGTATTAGGTCTAATTTCTCGAATTTTCTCGTTGTAGTCATTACTCGGTATGTATGAGGGAGGAAGTAATATATTGTACAGTTATTACCAGACTGTACTCTCTCGAAATTTCAAGATCAAACCTCTCTGTGATGCACGACACCATTCCGGGAGCGTCTGTTGGAAGTATTTGTTGAACATCCTTGTAACACTCTCGCGCCGGCTAAACGATCCCGTGGCGAAACGCACCGCACTTCGTTGCATCTTCCCTATCTCTTCTATCAGTCCTGTCTGGTAAGAAGCCCAGAATGATGGACAATACTCAAGAATTGGCCGAACAAGCGCCTTGTAAGCCACTTCCTTCGCGCATAAGTCACATTTCCTTAAGATTCTTCCTATGATCACAGTCTGGCATCTGCTTTTCCTACTATATCTTTTACGTGGCCATTCCGCTGAAGATCTCTCGGGATAAATACTTCTCGATATTTTACGGTTGTTTCTGTTTCGAGCAATTTGTCATTAACAGTGTAGTTGTACAGCAGCGGATATTTTTCCTATGCATGCGAAATCTGTTTCATTTATGTACGTACACTGTCAACTGGCAGTCCCAGCAATATTAATCAATCCTCTCTGGGTCCTTACACAAATCGTCACTCTCTTCTAGCGTTGCTACCTTCTTACAGACAACCACATCATCTGCGAACAGCCTTAAAGAGCTTCCGACCAATTTTGCTAGATCATTTATAGACATTGTAAACAGTAACTTTCGTATCACATTTCCCTGAGGCACTCTCGAAATTACCTTTACTTCTGTCTATTTGGTTCCTGTAACATCGATGTGCTAGCGCATATCTGCAAGAAAGTCTTGAATCCAGTTGCAAATCTGGCCCGACACTCGGTAAGCTCTTATTTTTTTCGCTAATCGGCAGTGCGGGACAGTGTAAAATGCCATCCTGAAGTCGAGGAACATGGCATCAGTCTGAGCACCAATGTCTATAGAAATGTGGACTTCATGGTGGAACAGACCGAGCAAGATCTCTGTTTGCGAAATTCAAGTTGATTTTCGTAGAGAAAATTTTCTCCAAAAACGTCATAATGCAGAGACATAAACCATGTTACATAATTCTACAACAGACTGACGTCAACGATAAAGGCTAATAACTATGTACATCTATCCTCAGACCCTTCTTGGAAGGCCGGATGTGGATATGGAGGAGCGTGTGGTCAGCACACCGCTCTCCCGGCAGAATGTCAGTTTTCGTGACTGGAACCGCTACTTCCCAATCAAACAGCTCCTCAGTTTCCCCCCCAAGGGCTGTGTGCACTCTGCTTGCCAACAGCTCTCAGCAGACCGGATGGTCACCCATCCAAGTGGTAGCCCAGCCCGACAGCGCTTAACTTCGGGAACTGACGGGAACTGGTGTTACTACTGCGGCAAGGCCGTTGGTAATATGATTTAATGGTGTCCTGCAAAGACATCGCCGAATTAGTGAGGAAAATGGGAGCTCGTCGAAAATATGACAGTAATCAAAGGAGGTTGTTCAAGGTTTCAAAGCGAAGTTTGGAGGCACTATTGCTCCATACTGGAAATAGCCAACACTAATTCGAATTGCTGTGTAGCGCCATGAAAGTACTCCTTCAATATGTATGAGCTATGAAGGACACCAGCGGCTTTTAAGCGGCGACTTTAAAGTGATTGGCATTCTTCTCTGCCAGCAAACAGGGTACAGCAAGATGCATTGCTACATGTGTGAGTGGACAGTAGAGAATATCACGAACGTTGGGGTAGAAAAGAATGGCCTTGGAGGAAAAACCTAATAGCGCGATCGAAGAATATTACCAGTAACCGTTTATTTAATCCAGATCACGTTTTATTGCCTCCACTCCACATCAAATAAGGATTGATAAAGAAATATTTGAAAATATTAGACGAAACAGAAAATTGTTTCCAATACATGTGTAGCCACTTGCGAAATCTATCGGCTGCAAATATGAAATTTGTTAGAGTGCATATATCTACGTTGATGTCCTTAAAAGTACAATGGTGGCAAAAATGGCTCTGAGCGTTATGGGACTTAACATCTGAGCTTCCTAGAACCTAGAACTACTTAAACCTAACTAACCTAAGGATATCACACACATCCATGCCCGAGGCAGGATTCGAACCTGCGACCGTAGCAGTTAGGATGAAAGGTCTCTCTAACGCTACGTTTCTTGGTGTCACACCTGGACAATTTTCAGGACAATTTGGCTGACAGAGTGGAGAAACAGGGTGAACGGTTCTGTCATGAACTAGAAAGTGTGCAACATCATTACCAAGGTCGTTGGGGCATGAACATGATTTCCGGCTACTGCTAGTGTATCACACGTGAAGGAGATGTGACACGCACAAAAACAAGAGCGCCGAGTGTCCATTCAAGAGCAAATGTAAACAGAAGTTATACCTCCGTCTGTTAAGTATCCAGATCACAGCATATTTGCTTCTTGTGATTCATATGTCCCTCGCGTTACTTTTTGTACTATTTTATCGATTCACTTCGCCTCCATCTTCCTGTAATTGTTTTCTAGTGAGTACTGAGCCGTGGCGGCTCATATCGATAGTGCCACTCTCGTGGTTTATCTTTCCTGCCACGGTCAGGGCGGTAAGCATCGCCCTCTGGGGCCTACGCGAGGAGCAACGAGGCGAGGTCCTGTGGGGGGTGTGCTCCGGGACGTGGTGGAAGACGGTTGTCTGGTTGACGCAGCGAGTGTGGGACCGGACCTATCGCATGGAGATATACAAGTTGGCTCTGAACGGAAGGCGCCGTAGCAAGCAGCGGGAAGCGGGCGTCCTGTAATTTGTGTGAAGGAGTAACGATTTTTGCATTGGATGTCCCGGTGGTTCCCGAGAGTTGCGGTGGCTGCTTTCGCAGAAGAGAATTGGTAAGAGCTTGTGTCTACGCTCTTTTCTGTACGATGTTGCTGTCTGCCGTTATAAACGAGTGAAAATCAGGCGCTTGTATTGACTATACGGGAACTGGTGATGTAAAATTACATTTGTTATTGAGTCTCACTTGTACTGTGACAATTTAGAGGCGAAAACTGTGGTGGTTTCATCAGGTCTGGTTCTTTGCTGTGCAACTAAGGGAGTCAGTTATTTGGGGTAACTGAGGGAGCACCATTATGTTGGTCTAAGTGATATGTTCTCAACGTTTTGTCTATGGCTTTGCGAATCGAAATCGTGGGGGAGTACACGTGTGAGAAATTTACTATTGTATTGACGTTTATGTTGTAAAGACTGATCTCTGGTGTGTTAAATCACGCGCTGATTTGTAGCCAATCTAAGCAGAAGTTACCATTGCTACTTGCGTATGTGCTACTGTCCTTAAGATTGGAGTTGTTTGTCTTTTGATTGAGGGAGTGCTCACGTTAAAAAAAATTACGGCTACTATTCGCAAGGGTTGTCTAGTAAGGAAATTGCTTAAGCTTTTATCATATGCTGGTCTGTTTGCCTATCACATTGACTTTCTATGCAGTAACTGAAGGAATGTATGTGATGGTTCTAGATTGTAGGCTGAATAGTATTTGAACTGGTGTTGAGGTTAAGGGCGAGATCAGCATCCCGCAAACCTGCACGCTGTGCGTGGTTAAATGTTCCGCTATTGGGGACCCGGCTCTCTGTTCTTGGATTTTATAAGGAAACGTGATGATTGCATCGCTGTAGTTTTTCGCGTGCTAAATTGCGGAATGTCGGTGCCGTCCTAGGGCTAGACTTGTGATGTATGTTATGTTGAAACGAATTAACTGTACCACACTTAAGAGAGCTTTTAGTTTGTTTTAGGTCTGTACATGGAATGGTGTTGATATTTGTCGATTGCGGCAATAACTTCCTGTGTGGGGAAATCCTCTGAGGGACTTGTACTGTACCGTTGCATTGCAGTCCATCTGAAACGTGATGCTTAAAACTTGGGACCGCAGCTCTCTGATGTTATATAGTACTGTTTAATCTTAAATGTCTTGGATGTAATATGGTTGTTGAGGATTATGTACTTAATTTTTATCGCTGGTTCCTTAAAGGAGGTATTTCGTTTTAAAATATGGGCTCCGTCAGAGCCTATTTAAATATGATTTTAACTCATCATTCAAATTTTCTAGTCTTGCTTTCTTAACAGGCTTTCAGTTAAATGATTGCTATTTGCCTGTTTAAATGTTTGAGTGACTTAAAGGAAAAGAATATTATTTTGTAATTTGTACTGATTGTTCCTTTTGGGTAATACCTGAATTATGTGTTCAATAAATGAGTGTCTAGTCAATGGTGATGCATTGTTCTATTGCTAGCCTACTCCTTCAACTCCACAGCCTATTCAGCTGCTTTGTGTCGAAATTGTGTTCAGAACACCCCTATGACCTGACACCTCAAGTACAGATTTCGATAATGATGACGATGCAAAAACCTGACGTGCTTCAGTAAGTAGCTTTCAGCTCATGATCAGCACAGTCGATTTAGTTACAAATTCATATTTCATGCAAGCCCCAGACAAAAAGTTAAATTTTTTCGGTCTGTTATTATTCCCTTCAATTATTATCATCATCCCTACCAATTTTAACTGTCGGTACTCTGTTGCTGTATTTGTGAAAAACTATGAACTATACCTTGTTCCTGTAAAGTCTAACACGCAAGTAAAACGTTGTGATGTGTACTTCTGCGTTTGTTTTTACCTAATTGGACTCCATCCCGCATCACACACATCACGCCCTGACGTATACAGTTGCTTATGCTGTTTACGGTATGCTTGTTATCAAGCCGCTGAGAGGACATCCATTA